>NC_141876.1:259110580-260523913 GCF_056163025.1 Triticum urartu
GGAGAGTGGTGTCTCCTAGATTGGTTAGGTGTCACTCGGGAGCCTCCGTCAAGATTGTGGAGTTGAACCAAGGAGTTTGTATGGGCAAGGAGATCGCCTACTTCATGAAGATCTACCCTAGTGAGGCAAGTCCTTTGTGGGCGACGGCCATGGTGGGATAGACAAGGTTGCTTCTTCATGGACCCTTCGTGGGTGGAGCCCTCCGTGGACTCGCGCAATCGTTACCCTTCGTGGGTTGAAGTCTCCATCAACGTGGATGTACGATAGCACCACCTATCAGAACCATGCCAAAAATCTCCGTGTCAACATTGCGTTTGCTCCCTCCAAACTCCTCCCTTCATATGCAATGGTTTTACTTTCCGCTGCTATACTCTTAGAATTGCATGTGTAGGTTGATTGCTTGACTTGTGCAAAGTTGCTAAAATCTGCCAAGAACTAGAATTGGGAAACGGCTAGACTTTTATTTGTTCAAGTAGTCTAATTTTGATTGTACTAATTTTTCTAGTTGGAAGCATAAGATGAAAATGCATATCCTTGGACATAACCTCACCGTTTGGGCTATTGTGTGTATTGGCTTACAAGGTGAATTCTTTGATGGGAGAGAACCGAACCGTGAAGCTACCGAGGAAGAGTTGAAGATGCTGCAATACAATGCAAAAGCTTGTGATATTCTCTTCAACGGATTGTGCCCCGAAGAATTCAACAAAATCAGCCGTCTTGAAAATGCAAAGGAAATTTGGGATACTTTGATTGATATGCACGAAGGTACCGACTCCGTCAAGGAATCCAAATTCTATGTGATTCAAATTCAACTTGACAAGTTCAAAATAAAGGATGGTGAAGGTGTCGCTGAAATGTACTCTAGACTTGCTCTCATTACAAATGAGATTGCCGCCTTAGGAAGTGAAGAGATGACCGATAGATTCATCATCAAGAAGATCCTAAGATCCTTGGATGGAAAATATGATACCGTGTGTACATTGATCCAAATGATGCCCAACTACAAAGATCTCAAGCCAAACGAAAGTCATTGGAAGAATTGTTGCTCATGAGATGTCACTCAAGGATAAGGAAGAGCTCCACAACAAGTCAAGTGGTGCCTACAAAGCCTCATGTGATGCCCCCACATCATCAAATGAGAAGCAAACCTTCAATGAAGAATTGAGACTACTGGTGAAGAACTTCAACAAGTTCTACAAGAGTAGAAGCAAGGAAAGAAGTTCCAAGTCAAGGTCCTACAATGAAAAAAGATCTTCTAGTCGTGAGCGTAACTGCTACAATTGTGGAAGACCCGGACACTATTCAAATGAGTGTACGGCTCCTTACAAAAGAAGAGAAGATTCTCCCAAAAGAAGAAGTAGGAGAGAAGAATCACCGCCAAGAGAGAGAAGGAGTAGAGATGATCGTTATGAACGAAGACCCTCCTGGAGAAGCAAGGATTCAGAGAGAAAGGACAAATCATCAAAGAGCTACACAAAAATAATACATCAAGCTCATGTTGGTGAATGGGTATCCCGCTCCGACTCCGACAATCACTCCGAAAGAATCTATTACTCCGACTCCGAATATACTCAAGATGAAGGTGTTGCCGGTCTAGCACTTGTGTCAACCGACTCCTACGACATATTTGACTCACCAAATGAAGGAATTGGAAGATGCTTCATGGCTAAAGGTCCGAAGGTAACACACCCCGAGTATGTTGACTTCAATAGTGATGAAGATGATTTGCTAGGAGATGATGATTTACTTGTTGACAACTCTAGTTATGAAAACTATGATGAACTTGCTATTAATCATAATAATCAAGATAAAACGAATGACGATGATAGGAACAAGATTGAGCATCTAACTGAAGAACTAAACACTCTTAAGTTAGTTCATGAAACTACCTTGGAAGATCATCGAGAAGTTTTAAAGACTCATGAGAAGCTACGCTTTGAAAAACTCAACCTTGAGCAAGAGCATGAGTTCTTAAAAGAAATCAATGATGATCTTCGCAAGAAAAGTTCTTCTTACATTGCGCATTTACTCTTGTCTACTTACATGCCACAAGTTAAAACTAGCAACAAGAGTAAGAAAGATTCTTCTTCTAGTAGTAACAACAATCATGCTAAATCCAATATTGTTGCTTCTAGTAGTTCTCGTGATTCCACTAATGATTCTCTTAGCCAAGTTACACTTGAGCCAGAAAACAGCTTATTGAAGGGAATTATAGAGAAAGGTGTTTACAAGAGCGTTGCCGGTAGTAAGCAATTCAAGGAAATTGTGCGCAAGCAAGGAAGACACCGGAAGAATCAAGGTGTAGGTTTTGAAAGAAAGTTTAATGCCAATGGAGTTGAGTGGGAAGAAGATCAATACCCCAAGACGAAGCTAGTTCCTCAACAAGAGAATTATGATCCTACTTCTTTCCAAGGAACGCAAGCTCAAGATGATCTTCCACCATAAGACCACAAGCTAAAAGGAAAGGGCATGCTTCAATAGGAGATTGATGCATTTGAAGAAGCACCTAAGGCCTTGGTCAAGTGGGTTCCCAAGACTACATCAAGTTCTACTTCATCAAGTACGACTACAACTCCAAGGATTCCCATCAAGATGTTGTGGATCCTGAAGAAGAAGAACTAGAGAGTTCTTGAGGGTGACTCCGCCAACATAATTCACTCATATCATTTTGGCGAGGACAAGTGCAAACAACTTCCATATCTAGCACTAGTTCAATGAGTCACAAACCCTCTTGTTGGTAAGACAAGGGACAAGGTCACCTAATGCTTTCGTGGACATCATCCTATGTGAAAATCAATCTATGTCTATGGATATCCTTGTTTGTTCCTTGTGGGACTAACCCGTGTAGGTATTGAAAGTGAAACTCACTCCAAAGAATTGCTCCAAAAGATCTACATCAACATTGAGCATCTACATCTTCAACACCTACATGAAGTCATCATCCACAAAACCCAAGGTTAGTTCATCCCTCTTAGGGGGGATGTCACATCTAGGGGGAGCTTTACTCCAATCAATTGAGCTAAAGCAACTCTAATGGTGTGAACACAACAATGCTTTATGTAAAAGTGGCAACCCCACTTGTGCTTAAACGATGAGTATGACCTACGATCGAATGTTCTCATTTGACTCCTAAGTCAATATACTCATATATAGATGACCTAGTCATCGCCAAATTGCTTGATAGATGCTAGACTGATTGTGCATGCTTTGTCACATATTTCATTTGCCATCTTATTGTGTGAGCATGTTGGATGCCTATTTTACTCATTCGAGGACATCCATTTGTTGCTTTGATTGTTTGGCTTTTTCTCTTTCGCCAAATGGATGGACAAGAATGCCTAAGAACTCCCTCTAGCTATCTACGCTTTCCTCGTCTCAAACTCTATTCATGCTACATCACAAAGTTTGATCAAGTCAGATTCGAACCACTCTGTGTGAGGAGCACTCAGAGTCCCTGATTCGTCATAGATTTAAACTTCCAAAACCTCTTTTTGCATTTCGGTATGACCGAGTCATCCATTTCGGTCACACCGAGATCACTAAGTTGATCTAGGTTTTCAATCTCGGTGCAACCGATTAGAACATTTCTGTCGCACCGAGTTGTAGTAACCACTTGTAGTTCTGCATCTCGGTGCCACCGAGTTGTTCCACTCGGTCACACCAACAGGGTCAGGTTATATATACCGACGGGTCAAATTTTGGAAAATTTTCCGAAACCCTTCACCCGCGCGTAACCTGCTCTGCCTGTTCGAGTCTCCGGATCATCCTCTCGCCGCCAGCGACCTCCTGTCGCTGGTCTCCGGCGCCGTCAATGGCAATCTGCTCTGCGGTTGTTGCCGTAGCGAAGGCTCGCTCCTCTAGGGTAAGTATTCGACCCCTTGTGCTGTCTTTTTCACTCTGATTACTAGCACAAGGACAATGCCATGTTTCTTGCCACGATTGAGATTGATCCATCCAGCTAAAACTCCCTTAGGTCTAGATTGATTTGAAAATTTTAGGGTCAGCTCTCCGCAGAACTCATCTCGGACCGACCGAACTGTAGAAATTGGTCTCACCGATTCAACCTTGGCCATTGCACATGCGCTTTTCGGTCTGACCGAAATGTGCAAATCGGTGTGACCGAGTTCAAGATTCCGTGAAACCCTAGCAATCTCGGTGCCACCGAATGGTGACTCGGCCCTACCTAGTTCACTAGTTTAGGTTCCAAGTGTTGCTTCGGTATCACCGAGTTTGTCAATTTGGTAGCTCCGAGATCACTTCTGTAGAGAACTAAAACTATGCTTTTTGACTCAATTATTTTGCAAAACCTCTGTACTTTGTGATGCTCATCTACTCTACCTCATCTACAACCTATTCACAGGGTCTGCTGATAGTTTGCCTGCAAGATGTCTGATCAAAGTGACAGCCGGAACAAGTCTGAAGAGCAGGTTTAGATGAGTGATGGCACTAGTCCCTCCAGCTCTTCTGATGATGGAAGAAGGAGCACTTCAAGCAACTTACCTAAGGCAGCAACCAGATCCAGGAAGAAGAAAACCTCAGAACCTGAGGATGAGGATTATGTGGCCATTGAGGATGAGGCCACTTCAAGGGAAAAGGTGCTGAAAAAGGTGTATGGCACAGCTGCTACAATTAAGCCAGGGATGCATAAGAGGGCACCAGCAAAGAGAGTTCCTATGTCTAAGGCCAGAGCATCAACTGCTGAAACCTCCAATTCAACTGAAGAGGAAGTTGGAGAAGGGAAGAAAAGGAAGGAAAGGGTCAAGAAGGCCACTACCAGAGTGCTTGGCAGATCATCCATGATGAGAGATGATGATGAAGAAGAAGAGGATGCTGCACCAGCACCCAAAGCTCAGAAGCTTATGGGAGATGCAATCAGACCAGGGGCTGCTCCATCAAAGCCTAAGTCTGCTCCCAAAGCTCCAGCTCAAAAGTCTACTCCAAAGAAAAGCACTAGAAACATTTCAGCTGCAAAAAAGAACAAGGCCCAGTGCCTGAGACTGTTGATGAAGAAGATGATGAAGCCCAAGTGCTAAGGAAGTTCAAGCCCAAGATCCCTGACCACAATGATGCACATCATGTTGCAGAAAACATGAAAATTAGGAAGGATTCAGGACTGTGATTTTGGAGACAGTCTGATCCATATGCTGTCAGGAGGAGAACTACTGTGGTTTATAGGTTTCACACTAAGGAACATCAAGACTTCTATGAGACAATTCTGCTTGACAAGAAGCCCATAGTGTGTGACATGAGATGGGTTGACTGGGAGTACATCAAGGAGAATGAAGATCACTATCCAGGTGTATATGACAACTTCAAAGCATGTGGAGTCGATACATTTGTTGCCCAGAAGCTCACCAAGTGGAATGATGAGCTGATCATGTAGTTTTACTCCACTGCCCACTTCTACCCAGATGGGAAGATCATTTGGATGTCTGAAGGTACAAGGTACCAATCTACCATTGAAGAATGGGCTCAGTTGATCAATGCAATAGAAGAAAGTGAGGATGACTTGGATGTTTATGCTGAAATAAAGAAAGACCATAACTCTATGGCCAACATGTACAGAGAGATCCCAGATGATGCATTGGATACTCATAAGTTTGGATCTGTCCACTTCTTGTTGTCTGGTCTGCCTACCATCAACTGGATCCTAAGGCACACATTGCTACCCAAGTCAGGTGATCACAAAATGATCCGAGGACATGCTATCAATTTGCTCCATTTGTTTGATGTGCCTCAAAAGTTCAAAGTCATGAGTCTGATTGTGGAGACAGTCAAAAGGACAACAGCTGATCAGAAGAGAAGTTGTGGGTATACCCCACAAATTCAGGAGCTCATCAACTCCAAGATGAGCACAAGCAAATATCTATTGGATAAGGAGAACCTGCCCATCTACCCTGAATTTGAAGACAACACTGTTGTCATGAATGAAAATGAACCATCATCAGCTCAAGCACATGAGAAGAGAGAGAAGGCAAGGGCAGAGAAAGCTGCAAAGATGCCAACTATTGAAGATGCATCTCAAGTATTCTTGAAGACCAAGAAAGATCAGCTTGGATATCTGATCCAATCCACCTTGAGCATTAAGAAGGGCTTGGCCACCCTGACCCAAAACCAGGAAAGCTTGGAGAGGATCGTTGAGCAGAAATTCTATGATCTTGATGTCAAAGTGACTGAGATTCAGACTGGAGTTGAGCAGCTTCTGGAGGAAGCAGAGGAGAGGAGAGGAAAAGCAACCACTGATGCTTTCAAGCGCGTGCCATGAGGTCCGAGGTCTGCTATAGTGCCAGTCTCAGATACTAGAGCTTCAGTGTCAGCACCAGCAGCTACAACTCCAGTGCCACCTCCAGCACCCACTCCATCAGCTCCAACTACTTCATTGGAAGCCTTCGTCCTTGGAGTTCTCTCTACACCACCTCCCGAAGATCAAGCCTGAGAGATGTATAGCACTATGCATTTTCTGACGAGGACATGGCTACCACAGTTACACCCATATCCCCTACCTCTTGGAACAGTTGCTAGAGATCAGATACGCCAATTAAATTATCAGGTACTTTCGTTTCTTGATAATATTTCTAGTGTTCATGAGAATATGATGTTTCCTAACTTAGATACATTTGTGTTGCTTGCTATTGAAGGGCCTAGCACGGACAAGAAGGTTGAACATTGGAGCATGGTCAAGCATGGAGATGAAGGTGCGTGCGAGGAGAACAAGAACAGAGGTTCAAGTGGAGATTTCCGGACTTTGAAGCCACCATGATGACATACAAGAAGATGGATGAAATATAGAAGATGGCCTTTCAAAAATTTTGTCCATAGCTTATTATTGGTGTTGCGCAACCTTATTTTGGGGCAGGCCCATGTAATCTATTTTTAGAGTACATATTGTAGGGGAAATGACTTAGGAGGTGTTTTAGTCTCACCTTGCCAAGGGTGGACAAAATCCCCTCTCTTTTCCCTATAAATATAGCCCTTAAGGCATTGTTTAGACTTGGGTTTTATTTAGTTAAAAGTTAGCCATCGCTACAACTTTGTGTACTTCGTTTATGTCCAAGGACCAGACCAAGACCGCTTATGAAACCCCACTTTTATCAATACTTCATCCATACTCGCAATATTCAGATTGCTTAATAATATTCTTGCTTGTTCTTCGATTGCTTGCAGGAATAGACCTTCATGGTCAGGTTGATCGTGCTTCGGCATGGTCAATAACCCCTCAGAGTTTGGTTTAGCGATTGCGAAGGCGCAACGTCGTGCATGTTTGTAGTCAGATCGTCAAAGTCGTCTCCACCAAATTGATAGTTATCATCACATCCAAAGATCGGTACACCCTCGCCTCTATCAAGTGGTATCAGTTTTCAGGTTGCTCGGTAAGATTTTACAGTTTTTCATAGTTTAGATTGAGTATATTCTTCATACCTATAGTCCACAAAAAAGACACAAAACAAGTTAGATTAGTTCATCATATCCCAGACTGTCTGAGCCTTTCACTATTATCACTTAGTTTTTGCATTATTGAATTTTCAGTTGCATCGTGTGTCAAGTTGCTGGTTTTAATGTAGACTTTTAGAGTTTCGAGTTCTAGTCACGTTTTGTTCACACAACTTTCACCAACACCATCATCCAATTCATCGCCATCTTTCATTGTCATTTTCTCCACCGCTGCCGCTGCCGCCGTCCATCCGCTGATATAGTTCCTCGCTGTCTTGAAGCCTAATTCATGTTGGACAGAGAGAGAAAATCAGCCAAGAAGTTTGGATTGAGGAGGGAGATCAGATTTTAACAGTGAAGGAATCTGTGCCATTGAGATTCTTGGAATTGGTTGCTATTACAGCTAGTACAAAAAATAGCTGTCAAATCTAATTCGGTTGTAAAGAAAAAGGTTGTTGAGCGATTAGAAGAAGAGGAAGACGTGACTTGGATGGTTGGGACATGGTAGTACTATTTAGACAGAAAAAAAACTGTGAATAGAAAGAGCTTGGAAGTCTCACGGCTGAAACGACTAAAGTACTACTAGTAGCAAAGTAGAGCCCGTATGGTTGACCTCACGTTTTCCTAGGAGATAAAACGGAAATATATTGAACAAGTACTGATTTGCTTTGGAAAGTGTACAACACTAAAATAGAAGAAAACTTTATAGGCCGACAGTTTTGTGTGACAACAATTTTGGTTGGAAAGATCCTGCCACAAAGTTTCCTTGATTTCCATGCATCTAGGAAGGAGAGATAAAAAATAATATTCCAAAAAAAGAGAGAGAAGCTCAGCGCAGCACATCTGGTCGGTTGGATAAGAAAAGAAAATGGCAGGTTTGGATCTCCAACGAAATTGAAAATAGCATAATTTCTTTTGGAAGGAAGTGCAGATCAGATTTGGAGGGATGTTGCCTTTGAAAAAAAGGATACAAGGAAGGACGTGTGGATTGTGTGCTACTACTTGGAAAGTAATACAAAAAAACAGATTTGGCACGTTTGGATATGGGTGTCCTCGTGTGGCACGTTTGATTTTTTTAAGGAGTTTCCTTACGGTAGTATTGGACATCACAGCAAAAAAAGGAAGGAGAATCCATTACGGGAGAAGTGCAAAATCACAGCAAAAAAAAGAAAGGTGCCCATCGATTGCCTTGTTCAGTGAGGCATATCCGAATTTTTATTATAGGTAAGGATCCTTTTTTTGCTCAACTTAAAAGAAGGAAAGAAATAAGCGAGTTCTATGCAGATTTGATTTTTCTTTGGAGAGAGAGGTCGTTTCCTAAGAGAGAGTTGAAAAAAGGGCAAGTTTCGTTGGAAGTAAAAAAGACAGGGAAATATCTAGACTAGTAGTACTAGTTCGTTTGAGGAAGTTTCTCTTGTTAAAAGAAGGCATCACGTGGCTTGTTTGATAAAACAAAGGAAAGAGATTTGTTTCTTTTGGAGAGAGAGAGAGAGAGTCTGGAAAAAAGAGATAGTCCAATTTCGATTGATCCTATAGAGAAAGAAAAAGGGAACCGAACTTGGTGTGCATCTAAGTGATACGTGGAGAAGGAAGCAAAAAAACAGTGTTCCATGTGTCTTGTTGCTATAAAAAAGGGTGTGGTTAAAAGAACAATACGGCTGGTGTTCACAGCATGTCATGAATTCGTCCGTGTCTTAGGCTCGCGTCTCTAGTATAGTCTAGTCTAAGAACAGCACTCAACCAGTTGGAGCGAATTTTCAGCTTGCATTAACTATTGTGGTTGTAGCATTTTTCCCACACATATAAAGCCAACCCAGCTCCACATATTTCTACACTGTGTACACGTCCGTTCACCTGGCAATCGCTTTATCAACTTTTGGAGTTATTTGACACTGCTGGTTGCCGATCACCTCCTGCTGCATGGTAAGAACTTGTAAGACTTTGATTTGCTATACTGTGAGCGTTTTACCACCACTTCCTAGTCGTTCATAGAACATTATTTTTGGATTTTGTTTCTTGTTTCTACTAATCATGACAGGATCCAGAGTTAATTCATGGGCTTTGTCGATCGTGGGAGACATTCCACCACCTATGCAAATACCACAACTGCCGCGAGAGGTGCACAAACATTCAGATGCACATGATCAGGTTACTGTTTCTATACAACCATTTAATGGCCATTTTAGACCTGCTTTATGTATTGAATGGGAATTCAACATAAATAATAAATTTGCTTCCCATAATTTTGATGAACATAAGAAAGTTAAGGTTGCGGTTGGATCTTTCACCGGTTACGCTTTAGTTTGGTGGAGTGAATATTGTAGGTTACACCCTGATTATATACCTACTACTTGGGATGATTTGAAACTTGCCATGAGACATACATTTATCCCCGCTTATTATACTCGTGACATGATGAAAAAGTTGCAACATTTAAAACAAGGTAGTGACACCATAACGAAATATTATGATGATTTACAAACTACCTTGTTGCATTCCTCTTTAGAAGAAAGTGAAGTAGATTTTATGGATAGATTTTGGGGAGGATTAAACCATGACATTCCGTAGATACTAATTCATGAAACATGTTATCCTATGGACCGTTTGTTTCATCTTGCTTACAAAGCTGAACAGGAGATAACAAGACGTGTTGCCCACAAGACAAACAACCGGAGGGTGCAAATCCCAAGAGTTGTGACGGTTGTTCCTTCCACTACTGCATCTCCTATGAAAACAACATCCATTGTTGAGAGCACTACATCACCTCCACCATGTGTCGTGTCACCACCTAGAGTGCCTACATCATCTTTGTTGATCATAAGAGGTAATGACAAAGGTACTGATCTTCCACCTCCACGTGAGTATGATGAATGCCTTGTCAATTTAAATGAACCATGCGATGAGCTACCCACTACTTTGATCACACCAGCTATTTTAGAGGACTATGTTCATGATTTTACTTTGCCATGTGATCAAACAATTTTGAGTGAACCCATTGAATTAACTATTGATGCGAAAGAACCATGTGAATCACGGAGTAACTCAAATTGGGATCAAATACGTTTGAAAATAATTGTGCCAATGTTTAATCATTTTGATATGACATCTAATCTTAGTGATGGTTCATCAATGTTGGGATGGTTTAATGATAAGAATTGTCAATCTTTTGATATGAATAAGAGCTTCACTTATATGTGCAAACTGAGTGGCAATATTTTGATGCCTTTGACTTCTTGTGATAATATATTGGCTTTATATTTCACGACTTTTGAAGGGTGCTCTTGTATAACTATGTCACGTGTGCCCCAACTAAGATTAATAAAAATGGATGACATATACATATACAACATGTACACCTTGTCTCTTTTGTTAGCCAGATTTCAGATTAAGCAACGCCAAGGACAGCTTTGTTTTCAAGAAGGGGAGGACGATGAGGACATGGCTACCACAGTTACACCCATATCCCCTGCTGTTTTACCTCTGGGAACTGTTGCTAGAGCTCAAATACGCCAATTAAATTATTAGGTACTTTCGTTTCTTGATAATGTTTCTAGTGTTCATGAGAATATGATGCTGCCTAACTTAGATACATTTTTGTTGCTTGCTATTGAAGGGCCTAGCACGGACAAGAAGGTTGAACATTGGAGCATGGTCAAGCACGGAGATGAAGGTGCATGCGAAGAGAACAAGAATGGAGATTCGAGTGGAGATTTCTGGACTTTGAAGCCACAATGATGACATACAAGAAGCTGGATGAAATATAGAAGATGGCCTTTCATAAATTTCGTCTATAGCTTATTATTGGTGTCGCGCCACCTTATTTTGGGCCAGGCCCATGTAATCTATTTTTAGAGTCCATATTGTAGGGGAAACGACTTAGGAGGTGTTTTAGTCCCACCTTGCCAAGGGTGGACAAAATCCCCTCTCTTTTCCATATAAATATAGCCCTTAAGGCACCGTTTAGACTTGGGTTTTATTCAGTTAAAAGTTAGCCATCGCTGCAACTTCGTGTACTTCGTTTGTGTCCAACGACCAGACCAAGACCGCTTATGAAACCCCACTTTTATCAATACTTCATCCATACTCGCAATATTCAGATTGCTTAATCATATTCTTGCTTGTTCTTCGACTGCTTGCGGGAATAGACCTACGTAGTCAGGTTGATCGTGCTTCGGCGTGGTCAATAACCCCTCGGAGTTGGTTTAGTGATTACTAAGGCGCATCGTCGTGCACATTTGTAGTCGGATCGTCAAACTCGTCTCCACCAAATCAATAGTTATCATCATATTGAAAGATCGGGACACCCTCACCTCTATCATTTTCAAAAATTTTGGTAACTTGTTGCCACAGGGGGAGAAAAATGTATAGATCATAGGCTTCGAGAGAGAGTGTTGCTTTTTATCTCTCTTGCTATTTTGGTTGAACTACTTTATTGCGTACTTGTGTGAGATACTTGTTTGATCATGTGTTTGATCATATGCTACCCTTAATGCTTGTTGGATGGTATTATCTCTGATATCATTATATGATCATTCACTTGCTTAGAGATGAGTGCATGTTTTTAACTTCTATCATTTTGAGCGCTCCACCAAGATGTATGTGACATGGAAGAGTAACCCATGATGCTATTCGATTGTGCATTTGCATTCAAAAGCAAATTTAAAATAATGCAAAATTTTGGGGGAGCTCTTGGTTATCACATACTTCTCAAAGTAACGATGTTTTTCAATCTTATTATCTTTTGTCGAAGCTTTGATCTATATGTTGTCATCAATTACCAAAAAGGGGGAGATTGAAAGTGCAACTATCCCTGGGTGGTTTTGGTAATTCCTAACAACATATAGCTCATTGAGCTAATGCTACTTCAAGATAAACATTTTAGGAAAGCTCAACGATTGGCATGGCATGGATGAGAAATGTGGACCCCTCAAAATGCTAAGGACAAAGGGCTCAGGCTCAAAGCTCAGGACTCTACATTTTTTCATTTTAAGTGATCCAAGATCACATTGAGTCCATAGGAAAAGCCAATACTATCAAGAGGGGGTGAGGTGTTGCTTAATGAGTTTCTTGCTCAAAGTGCTTAGTGATATGCTCCAAAAACCCTCAACTACTTTCTCACATCCACATATGTCCCAAACCAAAAGTCAAACTCAGCCCCACCGAATCTGTCTATCTGGCGCTACCGAGTTCAGTTGACATAGCGACTGCGAGAAACCTAGTCTTTTCGGTCTTACCGATAGGGATCTTGGTCACACCGAGATGGGATTGTAATCTCCCTGTTTCCCTTCGTAATGTTTCGGTCAAACCGAGATGAGCGATCGGTCCCACCGAGATTGCAATGCAAACTCTCTATTTGTCTATTACCAAAATCGGTCCCACCGAATTTGTGTAACGGTCTCACCGAGATTACATTATGCCCTAACCCTAACGAAATCGGTCTCACCGAGTTGCCATGTCAGTCCCACCGAAAATCCTAACGGTCACATTATGAACTAATTCGGTCTGGCCGAGTTTGGTAAATTGTGTGTAACGGTTAGATTTTGTGTGCAGGCTATATATACCCCTCCACCCACTCTTCATTCGAGGAGAGAGCCATCAGAACATGCCTACACTTCCAACATACATTTTCTGAGAGAGAACTACCTACACTTGTGTTGAGGTCAAGATATTCCATTCCAACCACATAAATCTTGATCTCTAGCTTTCCCCAAGCTGCTTTCCACTCAAATCATCTTTCAACAAAATCCTACCCTATTAGAGAGAGTTGAGTGTCGGGGAGACTATCATTAGAAGAACAAGAGCAAGGAGTTCATCATCAACACACCATTTGTTCCCTCTTGGAGGGTGGTGTCTCCTAGATTGGTTAGGTGTCACTTGGGAGCCTCCGTCATGATTGTGGAGTTAAACCAAGGAGTTTGTAAGGGCAAGGAGATCGCCTACTTAGTGAAGATCTACCCTAGTGAGGCAAGTCCTTCGTGGGCGACGGCCATGGTGGGATAGACAAGGTTGCTTCTTCGTGGACCCTTCTTGTGTGCAGCCCTCCATGGACTCGCACAACCGTTACCCTTCGTGGGTTGAAGTCTCCATCAACGTGGATGTACGATAGAAGCACCTATCGGAACCAAGCCAAAAATCTCTGTGTCTACTTTCCGCTGCTATACTCTTAGAATTGCATGTGTAGATTGATTGCTTCACTTTTGCAAAGTTGCTAAAATCTGCCAAGAACTAAAATTGGGAAAAGGCTAGACTTTTATTTGGTCAAGTAGTCTAATCACCCCCCATCTAGACATACTTTCGATCCTACATGATCCCAGATTGATCTTGGAGAATACTTTAGCTCCTTGCAGCTGGTCAAACAAATCATTGATCATCGGCAGTGGGTACTTGTTCTTGGTCGTTACTTCATTCAATGCACGATAATCAACAACCATTCTCAAAGATCCATCCTTCTTCTCAACCAAGAGCACTGGGCTCCCCATGGTGATGAACTTCTTCGAATGTATCCTTTCTCCAATAACTCCTAACTCCTTAATCAGCTTCTTAATCTCCTCTAGATCATTTACGGACATCCGGTATGGTCTCTTCGATATCGGTCCGGTGCCTGGTAACAACTCTATCAAAAACTCAATGTCTCGATCTGGAGGCATGCATGGTAATTCCTCTAGGAATACACCTGGATAATCCTTCACTTTAGACACTTCCTCCTGAACAACTCCTAAGAGGGAAGTTACTTGGATCCTCCTAGGCGCATGCCTAGATACATACTTAATCCTTTTTCCCTTCGGGGTGGTGAGCAGAATTGACTTACTGGCGCAATCGATGTTTCCTCCATACATCGATAGCCAATCCATTCCTAGTATCACATCCAATCCTTGCGACTCCAGAATTATTAAGTCTGAGGGGAAACATGCCTACCTATGGTCAATGGCACCTAAAAACATCCTTGGCTTGCCATATACTCCGCTCCTGGCGAGCTTACTAAAGTAGGTGTCCTAAGAACTTTAGTGGGCAGCTTATACTTATCCACAAATCGCCTTGATATGTATGAATGCGATGCACCAGTATCAAAAAGAACGATTGCAGTAAATGACTTAACCAAAAACTTACCTATAACTGCATCTGGCTGCTCTTCAACCTCCTCCACGTTCACGTGGTTCACTTGTCCCCTGTTGAAAGGGTTGTGCTTCTTCCCAGAGCTTCTATTGCCACCATTCTTTTCTTCAGAACACTCTTTGGCATAATGTCCAGTCTTCCCGCACTTGAAACAAGTAATGTGACTTTGGTCCTTCTTAGCGGGTGTGGCTGGGTTAGAGCGGTTCTGGTTGCTGTTTGCTCCATTCCCATTTCCATTCTTAGGGCAACTATGGTTATGCGAACTTCATCCATTGTGCGTGTGGCCTCCATGGTTATGGGTATATCCTCCCGAGTTTGGGGTAAAATGAGGCTTCTACTGAGCTCCTGAATTGTACTTCCCTTGTCCATACTTCCTTTTGCGGCTCTCAATCTGCTACTGCTTCCCTTCAATCATAAGAGCCTTGTCTACCAACTCCTGGTAGTTGTTAAATGTTTCCACCATTAACTGCATACCCATCTCATCATTCAACCCTTCCATAAACTTCTCCTGCTTCGCGGCATCTGTGGCCACATCATCTGGGGCATAGCGAGCTAACTTACTGAACTCACCTACGTACTACCCCACAGTATGGTTTCCCTGGCGTAAGTTCCGAAACTCACGCTTCTTCATGCTCATAGCTCCACTTGATACATGTGCAGTACGGAATGCTTGCTGAAACTGCTCCCAAGTGACATTGGCTATGGGGAAAGTGGCTGTGTAATTCTCCCACCATGAGGTTGTGGGTCCATCCAATTGATGTGCGGAAAAACGCACCTTCTCTACATCTGTGCAACCTGCGGTGGTCAAGTCCCTTCCAATCCTGCGTAGCCAGTCATCAGCAACTATCGGCTCGGTGCTACTGGAAAACACCAGCAGGTGCAACCTTAGAAAACGGGCTAAGTTATCAACTGGTGGTGGTGGCGGTGGGTGGTTGTTGTTGTTGTTGTTGCCTTGGTTCTGGACTAGTAACTGCATCAAGGCATTCTGCTGTTGGATCAACTGAGTGTGCTCCGGTGGGAAGACAAATCCGGGGTCACGTCTCGGAGGCATCTGATTGGTTTAGAGGGGAGAGATTAGAATAGAGTGAGGTCTAGTGAGAAGGCAGTACCCATATGCACATGAGGCAAACACATTCACATTACACACTCAATCAAACAAGGGCATACAAATGATCTAACTACCGTTACAAAATTGCTCGGACCACTAGTATATACATGGGGGAATACTACTGATAATATGGTGGTCGACTAGAAATTTTGATCGATGGAAGACTCCATGATATCCACTCCAGCTTCGTCTTCGTAGTCATCATCACTACTGTCGGGGTCGGAGTCGGTGTCGTCGATGATGATGTAGTCGTTAGGATGGTCATCATCTCCCCCTAGCCTGGGGTCTCCCATGAATACTCCTAGCTTCCTCGTCAGGTCGTCATTCTTCTCTACTAGTATTGCGATTTCCTCCTCATATCCATCGCGTGTAGACTTGAGTTCCTCTTCTAGCTCCATGATCCTGGTCATCACCTTCTTCAAGTCTATCATGCTTGCGCACATTTGGTTCTCTTGGTGAAGAATGTGCTAGTTTAACTCCTGGATGAAAGCTACAATGGACATGTCCCTCCTGGTACTTATCATCTCCCATTGCTCATCTCGGCGCCCACATATCTGGTAGATGGTGTCCTTAAGATCCTTGTGATAAACTTCGCCGATGCGTCCCATGGCGATGTGGGCTGCCATGCTCTTTCCTAGACTCCAGGTTGGTGCATCAAAGGAAAACTCTATGGGCTCAGTAACTGGCGTGCATGTCCTTCCTGGAACTTGAACTCGAATCATCCAAAGCCCCTCTTCTTGTAAAGTGGTGCTGTAGGTCCCGGTGAAGCTTGGTATTCTGATGTTCAGGTACCTAGTGACTTCCTTCAAGTGTCGTCCAAAAGGTGTGTCTTCATCCGGTTGTGCAAACTTGTTCCTTGGGTCCGCCATCCTATAGAGTGGAAAAAGAGAGAGGAGTCATAAATGGGTAGAGAAGAGTGACCTATGGCTTAACTTAGTGGTCGTGTCCTACAGTTAGCATGGGCTCTGATACCATCTTGTAGCGATTTGACCTCAAACAATCAAGTCTCTATGCATAAGTGTCATCCCTGGATCGGTATTGCTGACACACAGAGTACATTGAAGGATTTATAACAGAGTCGCAATCACACAATTATTACATTGATACTCTCAAGAGAGAACTTAATAGAATAATATGGCTTAAGGCCATCTAAATATGATAACAATGGTAGGCTTGGAAGATAAAGCGAGTCCATCAACTCCAACGACATAGCTGAGTGCACGACAAACGACCTAGCGCACCTTACTCTTCGTCTGAAAAGTCTACAACATGATATGTTGCAGCCCGAAACAGTACAGTAGATGGAATATGCTCGCAAGATAACACAATAGAGCAATGAGCAAGTAAGTGCTATCACTACATGCATATATGGCTGGTGGAGGCTCTATGGTTATAATGTTTTTGCGAAAAGCCAATTTTTCCCGACAACAACGGAATATATTTTGTTTAACTACCATGGTAGTTGATAAACATTGAGAACGGTAACCCCATCACAATCCCAATTAAACAGTAATTAAAAAACAACAAGTTAATTTAGAGTGATGAGATCGACAGGATAATCCAAGAACCAGATACTTAAGATCTCCATAACCAGGGACACGGCTAACCATGATTAGTTTGTACACTCTGCAGAGGTTTGCACACTTTTCCCCACAAGACACGATCTCCTCCGTTGGATTTCTCGCACTAGATGGTGTTTGAGAAATGGATGACCGAGACACAGTCTTTCAAAGGCATTAACTCTTTACTCTGGGTAGACAGTTAGACCGACTTTCCCCTACATCTGCTAGCCTACCACTGAAAGAGGTCATGCAACATACTCAACTATGCGAGAGCCCATAATAGCTTGTGGCTACGCACGAAAGTTTCTAGCATGAATAATCTTATGATCCCTTTGAGCCTCGGTGGCGAACCTTAGGATGATCACACGGGTACCCCGGGATCTCCTAGGACAACACTGGTATTACCCTAGGTGCCCGCAACCAATCCACCCATATGTGTATTTAAGTAGCCACCTTAAGTTAACCATTAATTTAACAATCTCACATCTGCCATGGATCACTCAAACCAAACCACGTCTACGAGCATAGCATGGGACCTAAGCATAACGTAGAAGTAACTCCCAAGGGTTTGATAATAAAAGGGCAATAGGTTCTACCTCATCATCTACTTCCCAAACCCACATGTTAAGATATCCTACTCATGCAATATTTTTGGATTGTAGATAATGCATAAAAACTGGATAATAAAGAAGTATGATCAAAGTGTTACTTGCCTTGTTGACGATCCGCAAACCCTAGAGACTCGTAGTATAAGGCTTCGCACTCCGGAAATTCTATCGCAAACAAAAAAGAGCATAAATAAGCACTCAAGCATAGATGCAAAGGTAAAACTCAAATAAGAAGATCCAATCTGAAAGTTCAACTAAAGAGCTTCGATTTGCAAAAAGAATCAATCGAATGGTTCCTACGAAACACAAACTACGCTCAAAAGAACGTCGAATTCAAATCTGATTGAAACCAAATTTTATATAGTAAAAATCACGTTCAACATGATTAACTGGAAAGAGGGGTTCGAGACGAAGATTATGGCATTGGTTTCACTGGATTTGGATGAACGGTTAAAAAGTTGCGAGGGTTTGAAGATCAGGGGCTAATCTGCAATGAAATAATCACGGATAGGTCCCTGGCCGAAAATAAAATAAAAAGAAAAAATAAGGCGCGAACGTTCGCTAACAGAGGCAAACAAATGAATTCGTTCATCAAAACGAACTAACGGACGAACGTTCATAAAATAATCTAAACCGAGAAAACCGAAGCGTTGTAAAAAACCTATCTGGTGTTTTAAAAAATAGAACAGTTTATACAAAAAGCAAAAAAAAAAACAGCGGCGATGAAGTCAACGTCGACGGCGGGATTCCGGCGGGCGGCGGCGGCGGCGCGCGTTAACGGGGCAGCGGGCGGCAACGTGGGCGACGACGGCACGACGCGGGATGCGGCACGGGGCGGCGGCGGCCGCGGGCGGTGCAGCGGGGGCAGCAGCGGCGCGGGGCAGCGGCGGCGGCGGCTTGGGACGAGGAGGAGAGGGCGGCGGGGCTGCGGTATTTAAGGGGAGGGGCGTGGTGGCTTGGGGCAGGGGGCGCGCGGCGCGGCTCGGAGCCGGACTCCGCCCGGTCTCCGACGCGGGCACGGCAGCGGAGGCGGTGGCGCAGTGGGCCGCCTGGGCCTTCGGCCCAGTGCGGTCCGGGAAACTTTTTTTTATAAAAATAAATTCCATTGAAAGGAAAAATCCGAAATAAATATTAAAAATTCTAAAATGCCAAAAACAATTTTCACCATCTAAATAAAATATTTAAACCAAAGTGAACATTTTTCTGGCCTAAAAATGCAATTTTTAAAAAATGCATATTTTTCTAATTCAAATAAAATAGCAATAAAACCTAATAAAACTATTTATTTTATTTTAATATTTTTCCTCCAATAGTTCTTTTTTTGTAGAAGTCAATTTATCTCGTCTCTTTTATTTTTAATATTGGAAATATTTTGGAGAGAAAAATTAGTAAAACCAAAATGATCCTCTTTTCAAATTTGAGAAAAATTGAAATATGAAAATACACGAAATCCCCAACTCTCTCCGTGGGTCCTTGTGTTGCCTAGAATTTCTAGGATCAAAACCAAAATGCAAATAAAATATGATATTCATATCATGACCTATGTATAACATTCCAAATTGACAATTTGGGATGTTACAACCCCCGCCGAACTAGGGTAAGGGTTCAACTCTATGTGCTAATTCCTTAACTCTGATTCATAGCACATTACTTTGCCATGATCATGACCATGTATGCAGGCAATCCATCCACTGAAAACTTCCTTTAGGTTAGGTTGGATTTGAAAAATTAGGGCTAGGTCTCCGCCGAATTCATCTCGCACCGACCGAGTTGTAGAAATCAGTCTCACCCATTTGGCTTAGGCCATAGCACATGCATTTTCGGTCTGACCGAAAATTGCAAATCGGTGTGACCGAGTTTGATTCTCTGTGAAACCCTAGCAGTCTCGGTGCCACCGAACTGTGACTCGGTCTGACCGAGTTCACTAGTTTAGGTTCCAAAAAATGCTTCAGTGTGACTGAGTTTATCAAATCGGTACCTCTGAAATGCTTTCTGTGGAGAACTAAAACTAAGTTTTAAAATCATCTGTGCTGCAAAAAACACTTTGCACTTTGTGATGGTTATTCACTCTACCTCATCTACATCTATTCACAGGGTTTGCTGTCAGTGATTGCCAAGATGTCTGACCAGAGTGACTGTCAGAACAGATCTAAGGAACATGTGCAATTGAGTGAGGGTTCGAATCCCTCAAGCAGCTATGATGAGGGCAGTAGAAGCACACCTACTAAGTTGCCCAAGGCAGCCACTAGAGCATGGAAGAAGAGAACCTCAGACTCTGAGGATGAAGACTATGTGGCTGTTGAGGATGAGGCCACCTCAAAGAAGAAAGTGCTGAAGAAGGAATATGGCACAACTGCTACAACAAAGCCAGGGATGCACAGGAAGGCTCCTGCCAAGAGAATGCCAACATCCAAGCCTAGGAAAGCAGCCTTGGAAGAAACTATGGAGTTCACTCTTGAACCGAAATAGGCTGGAGAAGGCAAGAAGAGAAAGGAGAGTGTCAAGAAGACCACTTCCAGAGTCCTAGGGAGATCATCCATGTTTAAGGATCCAACAGAAGAAGAGGAAGAGGATGCTCCAGCACCCACAGCTCAGAACCTTATGGGAGATGCTATCAAGTCAGGGGCTGCAACATCAAAGCCCAAGTCTGCACCCAAAGCTCAAGCTTAGAAGTCAAAGCCCAAGAGAAACACTAGTAGTATTCCTGCTGAAGAGAAGAACAAGGCCCCAGTGCCTCAAGCTGAAGAAGAGGATGACGAGTCTCTTATTTTGAGGAAATTGAAAGCCAAGATCCCAAACCACAATGATGCTCAGAAATGATGCTGGACTGAGATTGTGGAGACAGTCTTGTGGGCGTTCTGGGAACGGGGGTCCCTAGACTTGCCTGCCTGCGGCCTACGGCGTGGCTAAACCAGCAGACTGTGCGGCCCATCTTCATCAACAAGGCATCCAAGACCCTCGCGAGGGGCCAAGCCTCGCGAGTCGGTCGACGCAAGACCTCCTCTAGAGCGGCCTAGTCAGGCAGGCTCACGAGGAGCGGAGATATCAAGGCGGGGCAAACCTCACGAGGCTCTTGTGACGTGAGCCATGACGATCGACACCAAGTGGGCGCCAGCGCGCATAGCGTCCTTGTTTCCTCTTTGATGCTAAGGAAGCAGGCGCTGGCAAAGAGTACCGAGGCATCAGGCAAAGGTTGCCATATAGGTGCAACGGGACCAAGACAAGAAGGACGGCAAGACGGAGGTCATCGTGGAGCCCAAGACGGCGTCACCACCAGAGCCTTTCGCAGGCGAAGACCACTTTTGTCAGGATAGCTTGTACTAGCTGTCCCCCTTCGAATTTGCCCACCGTTGTGGACTCCCTTCCCGGTCAATATTTGGGAAAGAGGACCAGGGACTATATAAGTAGAGCTCACCACCACCATAGAGGGGGGACAGATCACTCTCACCCGCACAAGTTAGCCAAGCACAAGAACACCTCAACCTTAGGAGGCTGTTCTTTCCCTTGTACTGTTCATCATAAGCCCAAGAGGCAATCCACCACCACCACACTGGAGTAGGGTATTACACCACAACGGTGGCCTGAACCAGTATAAATCTCGTGTCTTTCCATGTTGCGAGTTCGTCGAGTTCGTCTACGAGATCTTAGCGATCTGGGGCGTAGATTGGTAGGAGGGAAAGTCTTCGCGCGTACCCCAGTGTTCGAACCTTAAGGGTTTTGCCGGAACCCCATATCTGACATTTGGCACGCCAGGTACGGGTGCGTCGTAGATTCCCTTCCATCATTTCATCGCTCCGTCGCTCCATCGTCTCCATGGAGGACGCTCGCCGTGCTCGAGTTGAGCGTCGGGCTGCCTTCACCGCCCGCGTTGCTCAGACGGCTCCCGTCAGTAGGCCACCTCGTCGTTCCTCATCTCCCGCCGCCAACGCTGCCATCGGCTCAGCGGGGAATGAGCAGCATGCGTCCTCACTGCATCCTTCAGTACGGCAGGACGGCCGTACCGCCACTCCATCACTGACCCCGGCCGGTTCTTCGTCTCACGCATGCCGTGCTCCCATGGAGGCACGGGCCGCACTCTTCACCGCAAAGCAAACGAACTCCTACGCTACCGCCTACTCGACGACCTCTACGAGGAGTGGCTCGACCGCGTCACCGAGATCATTCGCACCGCAGGGGGCTCTCCCGGCGCCGTCCCTCTCTCTACCTCACCATCAGCCAGCCACGGGCGACGAGGCCCATGGCGCGCCTCCACCACCTTTGCCCCAAGACGGTGCCTTGGCACCAAGGCGCGCGGCCCCGTGGCGTGATCCGCCATGCCTGGCGCCCGCGCATGAAGAGAGAAGCTGCCAAGAAATCCCCCGGCCGTGAAAAGCTGCACCCGTGCTTTCCGCGCCACCTCGTCAAGACCGCGCATTGCCCGCGGCGGCACCGCGCGGACCTCGTCAAGACCAAGTTCCACCTCCAAAGCGGTCCCCAGCAACCGGCTGCCGTGCCTTCACCCCCGAGCTGCGCAACATCGCCTGGCTAGGCAAGTTCAAGCCGGATCTGCCTCCTCGCTATGATGGCACCGCCGACCCCGCAGAGTTCCTGCAGCTCTATGAGCTGAGCATCGAAGCGGCCAACGGCGATGAGAATGTCATGGAAAACTGGTTTCACATGGCTCTCAAGGATGGGGCCTGCTCCTGGCTCCTGAACCTGCAGCACAGCTCGATCTCCTCCTGGGACGAGATGCGCGACCGCTTCGTCGCCAACTTCCAGGGCACTCGCGACCGCCCGCTGGCCGCGGGTGACTTGCGCCGCATCAAGCAACAACCAGGAGAGACCCTCCAGAAGTACATCCAGCGCTTCAACAACACCCGCCTCAAGATCCCCAAGGTCACGGATGAGGCCATCATCTCCGCGTTCTCCCACGGCGTCCGTGACGTCAAGATGAAGGAAGAGCTCGCTATCCACGAGGAGCTCTGCACATCTCAGGAGCTGTTCAACCTGGCGACCAGGTGCGCAAGAGCTGAGGAGGGGCGCCTCTCTCTCCTCGAGCTGCCAGCCGCAGGCACGGAGGAGAAGCAAGCCAAGGCCAAGGATGTGAAGCGCAAGGAAGCAGCAGTGCTAGCAGCGGAGCCCGACACCAGGCAGGGCAGAGATCAACCCAAGTCATCCAAGAACTGCCGACCGTTCTACGCCTTCCACAACCTGAAAACCCACAACACCAGCGACTGTCAAGAGCTGAGAGCCATACGAGAAGGACGCTTCCGTCGACGCCCCGAGCGTGGCGACCGCGGCTACGGCCGCGGAGGATGACGTGGAGGCGGACGCTGGGATGACCGTGGCCCGCGCCAGTAATGGCGCGACAGGCCTCATGAGGACCGCTGGTAGGACCATCCTCGCGAGGGGGCCTAGAGGGACCAGCCTCGTGAGGATCGCCCCCAAAGCAACGCAGGTCTTCTCCCACTGCCGCCACCAAGAAGGAATGACGATCACCATCAGGACGAGGGGGCTGGGGGCTTCCAGGAGCCGCATGCAATCGTTTGCATCTTGGGAGGCGCCCAGGCCCCAGCCTCTCAGCGCATCTTCAAACAGTTCGCTCATGAGGTGAACACGGTGCTCCCCAAGCTCGAGGCCACGCGCCCGCTCAAGTGGTCCCAATGCGCCATCACTTTCAACTCGGCAGATCAGCTCAAGTGCGTGGCCACCACCGGCGCCCTCCCGATGTTGTGTTCCGCAGTCATCAGCAACGTGCAGGTTACCAAGACCCTCATCGACGGCGGTGCAGGGCTCAACGTCCTGTCCGTCGACACGTTTGACAACCTCCAAGTCCCATATGAGCAGTTCCAGCCTACCAAACCTTTCTTAGGAGTGACCGAAGGTTCCACCACACCGATAGGGCAGGTCCATCTGCCTATCACCTTCGGGGAGCGCAAGAACTACCACACCGAGCTCATCGACTTCAACGTCGCGCACATCCGCCTGCCGTATAACGCCACCCTCGGGTATCCGGCCCTGGCCAAGTTCATGGCAGTCACCCATCACGGCTACAACATCCTCAAAATGCGAGGAAGCGGAGGAATCATCATGGCCCCATGTGAAGAGAGAGACGTGGTGTGCTCCCTCGAGTGCGCCTTCCAAGATGCAGCAATCAACGACCCCCACAGCAGAAGTGAGGGCCCTTCGGAGGCCATCGCCAGGAAGAAGCAGCCGCGCCGCGCAGGACCTCAGGAGGATGGCGTCGCGGTAGGAGCCTCATCAAGATCAGCGTCCGTCCCAGGGGGGCTCCCTCCATCACATAGGAAGGCGTGCCCGGCGCCCTCCTCAGGAAGGGCTCGGGGGCTCTCTTCTGGAGGGCCTCAGACCTTGCCAACCTCGCGAGGGAGGCGCTTGGGCACCACTTGGAGGAGTTCTTTGCGGCACGTGTCCCTCAGGAGAGCATGGGGCAAGGAGTGCCCACCACTCAGGAGTTCATCACCAAGACCACTCAGGAGCTGCAAGACGCAAGAGCCATGCGCGGCGATGGCCGTTCACGAGGCGTAGCTCCCCATCCTGGTGAGGATGCTGGGCTGCGTGTCTGCATCGATGTGCCGGGGCTCAACAGGGCCGCGTCTCAGGAGCGCTTCTAGCCTTCGCGTGTGGGCCTCTGCAGCTGGCCGAGTGTGGCGTCGGCCTATCAGCGCAACATGCGGCGCATCCTGGCGGCTCAGGAGGCCCGGTTCCACGCCGTACTGGAGGAAAAGGAGACGGTCTCCAGGGAACCTCCCGAGCCCCTAGAGCCTCCCGAGGCTCAGGGCTCCGGTGGCTCATGAAGAGTCATTTCTTCGACGCACGCCTGCAGCTGCACCAACTCTACTTCGTCTACAGAACCAGGTGACATCTTCCACGCTCGTTTAGCTGGGAGCCCCCCTCGGGCTGTATTATTCCCAGGCCGCGTGGGTCCGTCCCTGCAGCATGTACCCCTTTTGCTTGTGTCTTTAGCCTACCTTGCTGGGGGCGCCCCTCGGGCTGCATCATCCCCAGGCCGCTCGGGCCGGAACCAGTGGCATGTATCTTCCTGCATTTACCCAAGTCGATTTGCCTTCCCTTCTTAACCTGCCTACGGTTATCACGTGCTCGATCATCGCCTCCCACGGGGCCTCCTCACAGGCACGGTGCTAGTGCATGCGCCCGTCCCTGCCACGTCGACAAATCTGAGCGGTCGAGCTCTGGCTCACGGAACGCCCCGCGCACGTCACCTCACCAGGCCCTCAGTGCCTTCACTTCATCCAGAGCAACCAGCGGCAAGCTGGCAGCTGTAACGGCAAACATTGTTTCTTCTTGTGATAGTTCACAGGGATCCCATGGGAAGGATAGCAGGCGGCACCGCGAGTCTCCTTTTCTCCCGTGTAATTCGCTTGCGCATTAAAAGGGGGCTCCTGAGCATCGCGACTCAGGAGCTCTTACTGGCTCTCCAGCCCTCACCCCCTAGCCTTGACCACGGCATCGTGACCTAGCATACCAGCGGCGGCTGAGCTCGCTCGAGGGCCTGGACCTGAGGACGTAGAGCACTAAGGAGAGCATGGGGGAGGGAAACTCGTGTGGGCTGCCCTAGCTATGCCGCACAAGTTGGCGCGCAGTCCTAGCGCAATGTCAGGAATCGCCTCGAAGTCAACAAGATAAGTTCCGCCCTCGGATCGGCTAAATGCTTGGGCCTAATGGTCACTCACGCCTTGCCGCAACCCCGTTGTGGCCACGTCAACTCCCTGTCTTCCCTTACCATGGTCGCTTGAGCGCTAAGGGGGATCTCTTGAGCATCGCGCCTCAGGGGCTCTTACTGGACCTCGGGCCGCACACCTCCTGGCCTTGACCACGACAAGCGACCTGGCATACCAGCGACAACTGTAGCCTAGCTGGGGACCGGGACCTGTCGGCGTAGAGCAACAAGCTATCGCGAGGAAAGAAAGGGGGGACCGAGCCTAAAGGGGACGTGTGTTCGCCGTATTTTCATGACAAGGAAGATAAGCACAAAAGACATTACAGACCCTTACATGCCCCCACGGGGAACTTCATGATTCTTCGCAGGGAACAAAAGCAGAAACTAAGGGAGTTCCTATCTACACCCTCCCGCGGCGAAGGCCATCATCAACAGTGGGCCACTGGAGGCCGACGCCTACGCCATCCACATCAGCGGTGGCGGCGGCCGGACGCCGCAGCTCTGATCCAAGCGCGGCGAGAGCTCGGGGGCATGTAGCTGTCATCGCTCGTCTCCAGAGTCTCGTAGAGATCGGGAGACCAGTTGGACTCCCAAGGGCTGCTGCTGCTGGAGTGGCCGTGAGCGGAACGCGCGTTAGCCTCGCGCTCCTCTCGGGAGCAGCACTCCAGGCGGCGGCCCTCAACATCGAAGACCTTGAAGAAGAGCGTGGAGGCGTCGTCGTACTCAAAGTGGATCACGAGGGCGCCCCTCGCACGGCAGACCCGCGCGATCTCGCCCCAGCCACGAGTCATGAAGATCTTGCCGGTGGTGACCGCTTCGATCTATGCTCCAGTCGCCGGAGCGCTGCAGTCCGCGTGCTACAACCAGAGCTCGAGAGGCCCCCTCAGCGGCATCACGTTGGAGAAGAACCACGCGAAGCGGATCCAAGAGGTTGGAGGCATCGGCGCCCACAGCACCAGCTCGCGCGAGGAGTCCGTGGCGTGGATTCCGGGGGTGACAGCGCGCGTCGCCGTGGCACGGCGACCCCGAGCGCGACGCGGGCGACGCTGCTCGTTGCTCCGTCCTCCTGAGCCATCTGCTCGGGCATACAAGGGTAGCGGATACCCCGGAGGAGGCCGCTCGCACCAAGGCCTCGTCACCACCTGCAGCGCTGCTTCATCACGGCGATGGATCGACCTCTTCTTCGGCGGAAGTGGCCCCGGATCACCCCGGGGGGCCTTTCCCTTCTCTTAGGCGGAGAACCTTCTGATAGGCGCCATTGTTGTTAGCAGTAGAGCAAGGAGGAATAAGCAAGCGAGCGAGGAAGAGATGGGTGACGGGGGCTCCACCCCCTCCCCATTTATAGCAAGAGAAGGCCAACCGGCACCTCCCACGATCGCAGCTAATGATGGTTTTCCTTGCATGTCGCAGGGACTTGCCAAGTCGTGCAGTTGCCTAGGCTATGTGGGGAAGCGGAGATGCCCATGTCAATCAACCACCACATGCCTAGGCTTTGGGGGCCCACGGCACTCCGAACTTGACCCTTGGCTTCGCCGTGAAGCCAAGCCTAAGCGCACCTTGGGCCCAGGGGCTACTGTTGGCGTTTTGGGAACGGGGGTCCCCAGACTTGCCTGCCTACGGCCCATGGCGTGGCTAAGGCAGCAGGCTGTGCGGCCCATCTTCATCAACAAGGCATCCAAGACTCTCGCGAGGGGCCAAGCCTCGCGAGGCGGACGATGCAAGACCTCCTCTGGAGCGGCCTAGTCAGGCAGGCTCACGAGGAGCGGAGATATCAAGGCGAGGCAAACCTCACGAGGCTCTCGTGACGTGAGACATGACGATCGACACCAAGCGGGGGCCAGGCGGGCACCAGCACACGCAGCGTCCTTGTTTCCTCTTGGATGCTAAGGAAGCAGGTGCTGGCGAAGAGTACTGAGGCATCACGCTAAGGTTGCCATATCGGTGCAACGGGACCAAGACCAGAAGAACGGCAAGACGGAGGTCATCGTGGAGCCCAAGACGGCGTCACCACTAGAGCCTTTCGCAAGCGAAGACCACTTTTGTCAGGATAGCTTGTACTAGATGTCCCCCTTCGAATTTGCCCGCCGTTGTGGGCTCCCTTCCCGCTAAATATTTGGGAAGAGGACTAGGGCCTATATAAGTAGAGCTAGCCACCACCATAGAGGGGGGGGGGCAGATCACTCTCACCCGCACAAGTTAGCCAAGCACAAGAACACCTCAACCTCAGGAGGCTATTCTTCCCCATGTACTGTTCATCACCAGCCCAAGAGGCAATCCACCACCACCACACTGGAGTAGGGTATTACACCACAACGGTGGCCCGAACCAGTATAAATCTCATGTCTTTCCGTGTTGCGAGTTCGTCGAGTTCATCCGCGAGATCTTAGCGAGCTAGGGCGTAGATTGGTAGGAGGGAAAGACTTCACATGCACCCTAGTGTTTGAACCTTAAGGGTTTTGCCAGAACCCCACATCCGACAAGTCTGATCCCTATGCTGTTAGGAGAAGGTCTACAGTTGATTACAGATTTCATACAAAAGAACAACAAGACTTCTATGAGACAGTTTTTCTCGGCAAGAAACCCATAGTTTGTGACATGAGATGGGTTGATTAGGAATAGATCAAGGAGAATGAAGATCACTTCCCAGGAGTATATGATAGCTTCAGAGCATGTGGAGTAGATGAGTTTGTTGGACAAAAGCTCAAACAATGGAATGATGAGCTGATCATGCAGTTTTACTCCACTGCTCACTTTTACTCAGATGGGAAGATCATATGGATGTCTGAAGGTACTAGGTACCAATCCACTGTTGAAGAATGGGCCAAGCTGATCAATGCCCTAGAGGAACATGAGGATGACTTGGATGTGTATGCCAAGAAGAAGAAAGACCACAACTACATGGCAAACATGTACAAAGAGATCCCTGATGAAGCTTTGAAGACTCACAATCTTGGATCTGTACATTACTTGTTGTCTGGTCTTCCTACCATCAACTGGATCCTAAGGCATACATTGCTACCCAAGTCTGGAGATCACAAGATGGTTAGAAGACATTCCATCAACATGCTACAAATCTTTGATGTCCCTCAGAAGATTAAAGTGATGAGCCTGATTGTAGAGACAATCAAAAGGACCGCTGCTGACCAAAAGAGAAGCTGTGGGTATGCTCCACATATTCAGGAGCTCATCAATTCTAAGATGGGCACGGGAACATACTTGTTGGACAAGGAGCATCTACCCCTATATCCTGAATATGAATACAATGAAGTTGTCATGAATGAGAATGAACCGTCATCAACTCAAGCACAAGAGAAGAGAGCCAAAGCTAAGGTAGACAAAGCTACAAGGATGCCAAGTGCGATGCATCTCAAGTGTTCCTCAAGTCAAAACAAGATCAATTGGGCTATCTGATTCAAGATACACTAAGGATTGAGAAGGGCTTGGCCACCCTGACTCAGAACTAGGAGGGCCTGGAGAGGTTTTTTAAAACAAAATTTTATGATCTTGACCTCAAGGTAACTGAGATACATACTGCAGTTGAGTAGCTCCAGGAGGAAGCAGAAGAGAGGAGAGGGAAGGCAACTACTGATGCTTTTCAGCGAGTACCAAGGAGTCAGAGGTCTGCTGTACTGCCTGTACCTCAAGCTACATTGTCTGCACCAGCAGCTACAGCTTCAGTGCCACCTCCAGCAGCCACTCCACCAGCTCCAACTACATCGACAGATGCCTTCGTCCTTGGAGTTCTCTCTACACCACCTCCCGAAGACCGAGCCTGAGAGACACATAGCACTATGCATTTTCAAACTTTTTGGTAACTTGTTGCCAAAGGGGGAGAAATATGTATAGATCATAGGCTTCGAGAGAGAGTGTTTTGCTTTTTATCTCTCTTGCTTTTGGTTGAACCTTTTTATGCGCTTGGTTGATATTCTATGTCTTTGTCTGTGTGAGATACTTGTTTGATCATGTGATTGATCATATGCTACCTTAATG
The DNA here is from genome assembly GCF_056163025.1 of Triticum urartu. Lineage (NCBI taxonomy): Eukaryota > Viridiplantae > Streptophyta > Magnoliopsida > Poales > Poaceae > Triticum > Triticum urartu. Next base: position 259,140,071 of record NC_141876.1, read on the forward strand.
CTTGCTTGGATGATATTATATCTTATATTCCATATATGATCATTGACTTTGCTTGGTGATGAGTGCATGTTTTTTAATATTTATCATTTTGAGCGTTCCACCAAGATGTATGTGACATGAAAGAGTGACCCATGATCCTAATCGATTGTTAATTTGCATTCAAAAGCAAATTTTAAATAATGCACAAATTTAGGGGGAGATCTTGGTTATCACATACTTCTCAAAGCGATGATGTATTTCAATCTTATAATCATTTGTCGAAGATTTGATCTATAGGTTGTCATCAATTACCAAAAAGGGGGAGATTGAAAGTACAACTATCCCTGGGTGGTTTTGCTAATTCCTAACAACATATAGCTCATTGAGCTAATACTATTTCAAGATAAATATTTCATGAAAGCTCAATGATTAGCATGGAAAGGATTAGAAATGTGGACCCCTCAAAATGCTAAGGACAAAAGATTGGCTCACGCTCTAATGCTCAAGACTCTACATTTTACCTTTTAGTGATCCAAGATCACATTGAGCCCATAGGAAAAGCCGATACTATTAAAAGGGGATGAGGTGTTGCTTAATGAGTTGCTCAAAATGCTTAGTGATATGCTTCAAAACCCTCAACCACTTTCTCATATCCACATATGTCCCAAACCAAAAGTCAAACTCGGCCCCACCGAAACTTTCTATCTGGCGCCACCGAGTTCAGTTGACATAGCCACTGCCACAAAACCCTAGTCTTTTCGGTCTCACCGATAGGGACCTCAGTCTCACCGAGATGGATTGCAAACTCTCTGTTTCCCTTTGTAACATTTTGGTCCAACCAAAATGAGCGATATCTCCCACCGAGTTCGCAATGCAAAATCTCTATTTCCCCCTCGTAACGTTTCGGTCCAACCGAGATGAGTGAATCGGTCCCACTGAGTTTGCCTGACCAACTCTCTGGTTAGCTTATTACCAAAATCGGTCCCAGCGAGTTTGTGTAATCGGTCTCACGAGATTACGTTATGCCCTAACCATAATGAAATCAGTCTCACCGAGTTGACATGTCAGTCCCACAGAAAATCCTAACGTTCATATTTTGAACTAAATCGGTCCAACCAAGTTTCATTATTCGGTCCCACCGAGTTTGGTGATTTGTGTGTAACAGTTAGATTTTGTGTGGAGGCTATATATACCCCTCCACCCACTCTTTATTTGAGGAGAGAGCCATCAGAATAGGCCTACACCTCCATCATACATTTTCTGAGTGAGAACCACCTACTCATGTGTTGAGGTCAAGATATTCCATTCCAACTGAGGGAGTCCTGGATTAGGGGGTATCCGGACAGCCGGATTATATCCTTTGGCCAGACTGTTGGACTATGAAGATACAAGATTGAAGACTTCGTCCCGTGTCCGGATGGGACTCTCCTTGGCGTGGAAGGCAAGCTTGGCAATACGGATATATAGATCTCCTTCCTTGTAACCGACTCTGTGTAACCCTAGCCCCTTCCGGTGTCTTTATAAACCAGAGGGTTTTAGTTCATAGGACAACAAACAATCATACCATAGGCTAGCTTCAAGGGTTTAGCCTCTCTGGTCTCGTGGTAGATCAACTCTTGTACTACTCATATTATCAAGAATAATCAAGCATGACGTAGGGTTTTACCTCCATCAAGAGGGCCCGAACCTGGGTAAAACATCGTGTCCCCTGCCTCATGTTACCATCCGCCTTAGACGCATAGTTCGGGACCCCCTACCCGAGATCCGCCCGTTTTGACACCGACATTGGTGCTTTCATTGAGAGTTCCTCTGTGTCGTCACCGTTAGTCTTGATGGCTCCTTTGATCATCGATAGTGATGCACACCAAGGTGAGACTTTTCTCCCCGGACAGATCTTTGTATTCGGCGGCTTCACACTGCCGGCCAACTCGCTTGGCCATTTGGAGGAGATCGAGAGTTATGCCCCTGGCCACCAGGTCAGGTTTGGAAGCTTAAACTACACGGCCGACATTCGCGGAGACTTGATATTCGACGGATTCGAGCCCGTGTCGAGTGCACCGCACGGTCACAATGAGTATGATTTAGCTCTACCATCGGACAGTGTTCAGGAGACCGCACCGGCAACCGCTCCGACCCTCAATTCGGAGCCAATTGCGCCATCCATGGACGGGTGGATAGACCCCGCCACGGAGGCCGTATTCTCAGCAGCGATCGAGCCGAGTATCGACCTTACCCATCACGGGAGCCATGACGCCGAACTACCGGATTCTTCCCCGGCCACGGACTCCGAACCGCCTCCGCCCGTGCCTATCGAATCTGACTGGGCATCAATCATGGAGTTCACCTCCGTGGATATCTTTCAGCACTCGCCCTTCGGCGATATAATGAACTCATTAAGGTCTCTCTCCCTGTCAGGAGAGTCCTGGCCGAACTATGTTCGGCAGGACTGGGATGCGGATGACGAAGAAATTCGCCGCCCACCCACCACCCACTTAGTAGCCACTGTCGACAATTTGACCTACATGCTCGACTTCGACTCCGAAGACATCGACGGTATGAATGACGATGCGGGGGATGAAGAGGAACCACTGCCCACAGGGCACTGGACAGCCACCTCATCATATGATATATACATGGTCGACACACCCAAAGAAGGCAATGGCGACGGGACAGCGAAGGATGACCCCTCCCAGAAGCAACCCAAGCGCCGACGTCAGCGGCGCCGCTCTAAGTCTCGCTAAAGGAAAAGCAGTGACACCGACACATGAGATAATAGCACTCCGGACAGTGCCGAAGACGACAACAATCCCCTCCAGCAAGATTTAGAGCAGGAGGATAGAGAAACCATCCCTCCCAAGAGAGCGGCATATGGAGAGGCGGAGGATGATAATTACATGCCTCCCTTCGAAGACGAGGCAAGCCTCGACGATGACGAATTTGTCGTGCCGGAGGATCCCGTCGAGCAAGAGCGCTTCAAGCGCCAGCTTATAGCCATGGCAAATAGCCTTAAGAAAAAGTAGCAGCAGCTTCAAGCTGATCAAGATTTGCTAGCTGACAGATGGACTGATGTTCTTGCGGCCGAGGAATATGAACTCGAACGCCCCTCCAAGAGTTACCCAAAGCGCAGGTTACTACCCCGACTGGAGGAGGAAGCATTAAAACCTACATCTCCAGCATATGATGCGGCTGATCGGCCACCTCGTGGCCGCGGTAGAGAGGCATTTCAGCCAAAAACTCAGCCCGCACCCCGACGCCACTCAAAGAAAAATGACAAGGCACGGGGAAACACGCTAGACCTGCGAGACGTATTGGAGGACAAAGCAAAACACGCAAGATCGATCTACGGATCATGAGGGCATGCCACTACGCGAGACGATAACCGTCACGCCGGATAGAGTAAAAGTAAATCCGGCTGGGCCGAACACAGCGGACAAGACTCATTCGAGCTGCGTCGCGACATAGCCCACTACAGAGGCGCCGCGCACCCCATATGCTTCATAGACGAAGTAATGGATCACCAAATCCCAGAGGGTTTCAAACCTGTAAACATTGAATCATACGACGGCACAACAGATCCTGCGGTATGGATCGAGGACTTCCTCCTGCACATACACATGGCCCGCGGTGACGATCTACACGCCATCAAATACCTCCCACTCAAGCTCAAAGGACTACCTCGGCATTGGCTCAACAGCCTGCCAGCAGAATCCATCGGCTGTTGGGAAGATCTGGAAGCCGCATTCCTCGACAATTTCCAGGGCACTTACGTGCGACCACCAGATGCCGATGACTTGAGCCACATAATTCAGCAGCCAGAGGAATCGTCCAGGCAATTCTGGACACGGTTCCTGACAAATAAAAATCAAATTGTCGACTGTCCGGATGCAGAGGCCCTAGCAGCTTTTAAGCACAACATCCGCGACGAGTGGCTCGCCCAGCACCTTGGCCAGGAAAAGCCAAAATCTATGGCAGCCCTCACGACACTCATGACCCGCTTTTGCGTGGGAGAAGACAGCTCGCTGGCTCGCAGCAATAATATATCAAAGAACCATGGTACTTCAGATACCAAGGATGGCAATGGCAGGTCACGTCACAACAAACACAAGCGCCGCATCAACAACGACAATACTGAGGATACGACAGTCAATGCCGGATTCAGAGGTTCTAAACCCGGTCAGCCGAAAAATCCATTCAAAAGAAGCACTCCGGGCCAGTCTAGTTTGGACCGAATACTCGATCGCTCATGCCAAATACATGGCATCCCCGACAAGCCAGCTAACCACACCAACAGGGAATGTTAGGTGTTCAAGCAGGCCGGCAAGTTAAAATTCCGAAAACATAGATAAGGGGTCACATAGCGATGACGAGGAGCAGCCCTGGCAGCCGAACACCGGAGGACAGAAGAGGTTCCCCCCACAAGTGCGGACGGTGAACATGATATACACAACCCACATCCCCAAGAGGGAGCGGAAGCATGCGTTAAGGGATGTATATGCGTTGGAGCCAGTCGCCCCAAAGTTCAATCCATGGGCCTCCTATCCGATCACCTTCCATCGCAGGGACCATCCCACTAGTACCCGTCATGGCGGATTCGCCGCGCTGGTCCTAGACCCAATCATCAACGGATTTCACCTCACTCGAGTCCTTATGGACGGCGGTAGCAGCCTGAACCTGCTTTATCAGGACACGGTGCACAAAATGGGTATAGACCCTTCAAGGATCAAACCCACAAAAACGACCTTCAAAGGCGTCATACCAGGTGTAGAGGCCCATTGCACAGGCCCAGTCACACTAGAAGTGGTCTTCGGATCCCCGGATAACTTCCGGAGCGAGGAGTTAATCTTCGATATAGTCCCGTTCCGCAGTGGCTATCATGCACTGCTCGGGCGAACCGCATTTGCGAGATTCAACGCGGTACCGCACTATGCATATCTCAAGCTCAAGATGCCAGGACCTCAGGGGGTCATCATAGTCAATGGAAACACAAAGCACTCTCTCCGCACGAAGGAGCACACTGTGGCCCTCGCAGTAGAGGCGCCAAGCAGCCTCTTAAGGCAAATCCACCAGTTCGGCGATTAAGGACCTGGACACCTTCAAGCGCGCCTGGAGTAATCGACAACAAGACCGCCTGGCACGTTCCGAGCTCGCATAGCAATGCGGCCCCCACCCCAGTCCCAACCAAACGGTGAAATCCATGCCACGCGTACATAATTACGCATTGAAAATACCATGGGCACAGGTGGTGAGGGGGGCACAACTACGGCACGCCCCAAGACGTGGCTCAACCGCACTAGGGGCTTCCCGCTTTGTTATTTTTCTTTCTTTCAGGACTTTAATCTCTGGAAGCCCCATCCGGCAGTACGATTGCCGGACACATGATACAACAACCAAGGAGGCAGAGAGATACGTCGTACCATGGAACTCCCAGGTGGTCTCTGATAACGAGTGAAATACTTGCTTTAAACTCCTAGGTGGTCTCTGATAACAGGCGAACTCCCAGGGGACTATTTGACATGTCCCCTCCATCTTGGCCTAGTGCACCTTCGCACGGGCAAAGGCCCGGCATGCACCTTCGATGCAAACGGACCGCTTTATGACCTCCAGCCGTGGGCAGGCATCTACAAGCCGCCTCACTAGGCCGAAGTAGCTGTTGGGAAGGGAGTCGCTAGGCCACATCCGGACTATAAGGCCCCTCATGGCCTGTTCGGCCGCCTTGTGCAGCTCGACCAGTTGCTCCAGCTGGTCGCTCATAGGCATCGGGTGTTCATTCCCAGTATACTGAGACCAGAACAACTTCTCTGTCGAGCTTCCCTCCTTGGCCTGGTAATATTTCCCGGCATCCGACACGCTGCGGGGCTAATCTGCGAATGCTCCTGGAGAGCTCCGGACTCGGGTAAGTAACAAGTAATTTACTTTCACATGCTTGCTTTGCATATTGAATGCCTTACCCGCCGCTATCTTCCTCACCGCCTCAATTTCCTGGAAGGCCTTTTGGGCTTCGGCCTTGGCATGCTTTGTGCTCTCGAGGGCCGCGGCAAGCTCAGACTCTCATGTCTTCGAGTCAAGCTCCAAAGCCTCGTGCTTCTTCACGAGAGCCTGGAGCTCTTGTGGCACCTCGCCCACCCGTGCCTCTTGTTTTTCCCGCTTGGTGCGCTCCTTGGCCGCTTTGTTTTCGGCCTCGGACAGCGCTTGCTTCAGGGTCGCCACTTCGGTCGTGCCCCTGGCACATCCATGATGATCCTGTCATTTCGCAATTGCATCTTATATATATATATATTGACAAGGCATTACTTACCTTTGTTCTCCTCGAGCTGCCTCTTGGCAAGGCCGAGCTCTTTCTCGGACCGCTCGAGGTTCTGCTTCAGTGCGGCGACCTCCGCAGTCAGTGCAGCAGAGGTCAGGAGCGAAGCCTGCATACGCATATAGACATACTTATATTAGACTCCTGCAGATATTATTTGATCTTCTATTCGGCTTTTCTTTGTGAACACCAAAAAGAGCATCAGGGGCTACTTTCTATGCGGTAATATTTTTCCTATATTTTGAATACTTACCTCAAAGCCTGTTAGAAGGCTGGCACAGGCTTCAGTCAGTCCGCTCTTGGCAGACTGAAACTTCTTGATCACCGCACTCATAATAGAGCGGTGCTCTTCATCAATGGAAGCGCCGCGAAGCGCTCCCGGCAGTTCGTCTGATGCCTCTGGATGGACAGAGGTCACCGACACGGACGGCTTGCCCCTCTTGGAAGAGGGCCGCCTGCCCGAGTCCGAAACCACTGAGGGCCGAACTTGGAGCCCCTCGGAGCCTTGCTCCCTTTGCTCCTGGAGTCCGGAAGGTCGCCTTGAGGCGCCTCCGGGACTGTCTCCCCCCGGCTCGGTGCCCCTTGGGACAATACCTTGGCATTGTCCGTAGGGCAGCGAGAGGAGGCGGTTGGAAGTGTATCACTATTCATGTCCGACGAGTCCAAGGAACCGTCCGACGATGATACGTCGATACGGGCTTGGGGCGGACTGCATAATCATATTCGACGTTAGGAGAAGCAGTGCAACAAAAGTATGCTATGAGTTACTCTGGTATCCAAATACTTACGACTTCGCCAGGGGCTTGTTCTTGAGCAACCACTCGTCTTCGCCATCGGCGGGCGGTGGTGGAACAGTCCGGAAGGAGAGTCCTTCCCTTCTTGGACCCTTCGGCCTCCCCGGTTGGGGCGGCCTTCCTTTTCTCGTCTCCCCCGGCTGGAGGGGGAGAGTCTTCATCTTCCTCCTCCTCGCTTTCATGGGAGGAGTGCGTCTCGGAGTTATCGGACGATGAGTCCGATACCACCTGGCACCAGGAACTCTTTCGGGTTCCCTTGGCCTTCTTCTTGGTCTTCTCCGGCACCTCATAAGGAGCCGGAGTCCACATCTCCGTCAGGAGAGCGTCCGCAGGGTCTTCGGGCAGAGGGGCCGGACAGTTAATCTGCTCCGATGTCTCCACCTAGTCATGTCAAAGGCATGGGAGCTCAGACCCCGCACATGGTTAAGCTATCGGAAATAAATACCCTACCAGATGTACAGAACTTACCGGATTCGCAAGGCGCTTCGCGGTTAGTCCGCGGTCCTCGGTAAGAGAAGGAGGGACCTCGGAGCCCTTGAACATCACCTTCCAGACGTCCTTATGCGTCGTGTCGAAGAGCTCGCGTAGAGTCTGGTGCTGGGCCGGGTCGAACTCCCATAAGTTGAAATCCTGTTGTTGACGCGGGAGGATCCAGCGGAAGAGCATGACCTGGACTATGTTAACAAGCTTAAGTTTCTTGCTTATCATGTTCCGGATACACTTCTAGAGTCCGTCCAGCTCCACCGATGAACCCCAGGACAGGCCCTTCTCCTTCCAGGAAGTGAGCCACGTGGGGATTCCGGATTGAAACTCGGGGGCCGCCACCCAGTTGGTGTCGCGCAGCTCGGTGATGTAGAACCACCCCGATTGCCACCCCTTTATGGTATTCACGAAGGAGCCCTCGAGCCATGTAACGTTGGGCATTTTGCCCACCATGGCTTTGCCGCATTCCGCTTGTTGGCCACCTACTATCTTCGGCTTGATATTGCAGGTCTTCAGCCACAGGCCAAAGTGGGTCCGGATGCGGAGGAAAGCCTCGCACACGACGATGAACGCCAAGATGTTGAGGATGAAATTCGGGGCTAGATCATGAAAGTCCAGCCCATAATAGAACATAAGGCCATGGATGAATGGATGGAGGGGAAACCCCAGTCCACGGGCGAAGTGGGGGAGGAAAACCACCCTTTCATGAGGTTCCGGGGTAGGGATGATCTGCCCCGAGGCTGGCAGCCGGTGCGCGATATCCGTGGCTAAGTATCCGGCCCCATGTAGTTTTTTGATGTGTCCCTCCATGACGGAGGAGACCATCCACTTGCCTCCTGCTCCGGACATGTTTAGAGAGAGTTGAGGAGAAGGATGTGGACTTGGGCGCTGGACCTCGAGTGCGCGAAAATGGATGAGCAAGGAGGAAGAAGGCATGGGTACGTCAGTAGGTTAGATTTGTGTGAATATTATTCCCTCTACAGTGGTATGTGGAACTTATTTTGCAGTGCCGGACACGATCCTCATGTTCAAGATCTTCTATGAAGTATTCAGAGGAGGAACCCGCCTTGCAATGCCGAAGACAATCTGCGCGTCGGACATACCGTCATTGAAGCCTGGTTCAGGGGCTACCGAGGGAGTCCTGGATTAGGGGGTATCTGGACAGCCGGATTATATCCTTTGGCCGGACTGTTGGACTATGAAGATACAAGATTGAAGACTTCGTCCCGTGTCCGGATGGGACTCTCCTTGGCGTGGAAGGCAAGCTTGGTAATACAGATATATAGATCTCCTTCCTTGTAACCGACTCTGTGTAACCCTAGCCCCCTCCGATGTCTATAGAAACCGGATGGTTTTAGTCCGTAGGACAACATACAATCATACCATAGGCTAGCTTCTAGGGTTTAGCCTCTCTGATCTCGTGGTAGATCAACTCTTGTACTACTCATATTATCAAGAATAATCAAGCAGGACGTAGGGTTTTACCTCCATCAAGAGGGCCCGAACCTGGGTAAAACATCGTGTCCCCTGACTCCTGTTACCATCTGCCTTAGACGCACAGTTTGGGACCCCCTACCCGAGATCCGCCGGTTTTGACGCCGACACCAACCATATGAATCTTGATCTCTAGCCTTCTCCAAGTTGCTTTCCACTCAAATCATATTTCCACCAAATCCAAATCTGTTAGAGTTGAGTGTTGGAGAGACTATCATTTGAAGCACAAGAGCAAGGAGTTCATCATCAACACAACATTTATTACCTTTTGGAGAGTGGTGTCTCCTAGATTGGTTAGGTGTCACTTGGGAGCCTCCGTCAAGATTGTGGAGTTGAACCAAGGAGTTTGTACAGGCAAGGAGATCGCCTACTTCGTGAAGATCTACCATAGTGAGGCAAGTCCTTCGTGGGAGATGGCCATGGTGGGATAGACAAGGTTGCTTCTTCATGGACCCTTCGTGGGTGGAGCCCTCCGTGGACTCGCGCAACCGTTACCCTTCGTGGGTTGAAGTCTCCATGATAGCACCACCTATCGAAACCACGCCAAAATTGTCCATGTCTACATTGAGTTTGCTCCCTCCAAACTCATCCCTTTACCTTCATGTGCAATGTTTTAAATTCCGCTGCTATACTCTTCGACTTGCATATGTAGGTTGATTGCTTGACTAGTGCTAAGTTGCTAAAATCTGCCAAGACATAAAATTGGGAAAAGGATAGATTTTCATTTTGTCAAGTAGTCTAATCACCCCCCCTCTAGACATACTTTCGATCCTACAGTCTCATGATCAGAATCATCTCCACCGTGTTCTTCACTTGTAATAAGAGCCAAAGTCTCCTCATCAAAGTCACTAGCGGACCTATACCCACGATCCTTAATAACAATCATCACACACTTAGATGGGCATTCTCTCACATAATGACCTCCAACCTTTCATCGATGACAAATAATATCATGTGTTTGCCCTGTCGATGCCATGGATGAAGTAGAGCTCCGTGCGGAACCGGAAGGTGTACTCCTGGCAGATGGTGGCGGTGGTGCCTGTTTTCCTGTATCTCGGTTGGAATTGGCGGCTGAAGTCAGTGGTGCTGCAGTAGGACGTGTTGGAGTAGAGGATGCACGCGGTGTCCATGATGAAGATCAACCTACAGAAAAGTTAGTTCGCGCCAATGCATGTCGATCCTGCACTTCACGTTCAGCTTTGCAAGCAAGATGGAATAAACGAGTGATATTATTATACTCCTTATATTCTAGAATGGTCTGAATCTCTTCATTTATTCCACCCATAAAACATGCAAGAATAGCTTCATTATCCTCAACAATACCACATCTAATCATTCCAGGTTGTAATTCCTGATAGTAATCTTATACAGAATTTTTTCCTTGTCTTAAACGCTGCAATTTTTGAAGTAATTCACATTGATAATATGGTGGAACCCAATGAGTACGCATAACACTTTTTAAAGCAGCCCAAGTAGCTGGAATAGGATATAATCTACAATGTTCATACCACCAAACACTGCAAAACTAGTGAAAGCACAAACATCAGCAGGAACACGTCTCTCCTCTGGATATTGTAAACATGTAAAACATTGTTCAGTTTCTAACTTCCATGTAAGATATATATCAGGAACATATCTACCCTTAAATGGTGGAATATTTAATTTTAGTTTAGGAAGATGGTCATGATCTCGTACCTCAGGTGGTAGTGCAGCCCTACCGTTGCGATGATATGCATGAGGACCACCTGGTGCTGGTGGTTGCATGTAGTTCTGATTTTGATCAGCCTCATCCTCGTAATGGTCGTCCACCTCTGCAGTAGCAGCAGGAGCTACAGAAGTATCAACAGTAGGTACAGCGGCACCAGAATTTTGACCAGGCTCAAGGGGAACGCGCAGTACTCGTCCCACTTGATTTGGAAGGCGATGTTGTTGTTGTTGTTGCTGCTGTAGAGGTGCGACAGGTGCAGCTGGCGATGGTTGTCGAAAATGCGTGAGTACTTCATCAAACTTTGTGTCCAACTTGGTGTAAATTGTCTTCTCAACGTCATCAATCCTCTCTAGTGCCTTCCCGAAGGTGGCCATGACATCTTCCACTTGTTGACTCAACATTTGCTGAAATTTATCATGGACCTCCGTCTTTGTCATGTTCTCCCATTCAATCTCGTCGGCTTGTGGTCCTGCCATGGTTAGCAACAATAGAAACACACAAGAATATGATCCTACAGACTACTACAAAGTGGCAGTCTATCACAAATCTGTCAAGCAAATCTCAAATTCTTACCAGTTCTTACCCAGCAGCAGGCGGTGATCGGCAACAGTTGTAGTCAAAACTCTCAAAGCTTGGATAGAGAGATTACTAGGAGAGTCAAACGCATGCCGTAGATGTATGTGGAGCTAGGAAGGCTTATAATATCGTAGCAAAAAGGGTCAGCAATAATCAATTTAAAGATGCAAAGTTGAATAAACGCTCAACGATATTACTATGTTGGTCCTAGGCTAGACCGTACTAGAGACGCGAGCCTAGAACACGAACATAATCATGGCACGGCCCGTAAATAAGTGAGGACCACTCTCTGGATTTTGTTTTTCTTTTTTTCACTTTTTTGCACTTTTTTCCTCTTTTTTTTGCTCCGCAACAAATTTTTCTCGAAAAAGTCTACAAATGGTCTAAAAACTGCCTAGCCTGAATTTTCCAAACTTAGTTTTTTTTAAACTGGAACTATTTTTCTACTATGGGTGGCACGGAAATTGGGAGTCCTACTCTGTCACGACTCGAAGTATGGTGTGATCTGGAAATCGAAAACAAAGAAACGAATACTAGACTCAGACTAGGACCTGTGGCGGAGATGAATCTGGTGGAAACTCGGGCTGGTGGCAGATATATGTAGGGTGGTGGAACACGTACTAGTGGCAAATCTGTGATGGATGTGGACTGGGATTAGTGTGATGATGGTGGATATGTTATATGGGAGTGGTGATGACGATGGTGGTATGTGGCAGCGGTGATGACGATGGCGGTATGTCACAGCGGTGATGACGATGGTGGTATATGGCAGCGGTGATGACGATGGTGGTATATGGCAGCGATGATAAAGGTGGTGTGGCGGCGGGGTGACAACCTGTGAACAGAAATCGAAACTCTAAAGGGTTGGACGCTAAGACCAGCAACCTGACACGACGATGCAACCACAAATTCAACAAAGGAAAATACTGAAAAGACTATGCAAAGGCTCAGATTGGTTCGAATGTGATGAACTAAACCTAATTTTTTGTGGCTTTTCTTGGACTGTAGGTATTAAGAATAGACTCGATCTAACCTATGAAAAGCTGTAAAATGGTGTAGACTGAGGCAACGGTGCCCCATCTTTCGATGAGGTGGTGATTATCATTTCGGAGGAGTAGACTTTGACGATCCAACTACGAACGTGCGAGGACGTGGCGCCTTAGCAATCACTAAACCAACTCCAAGAGGTTATTGACCATGTCGGAGCATGATCAACCTAACCACGAAGGTCTATTTCCTGCAAGCAAATAAAGAACAAGCAAGAAACTAAGATTACAATCTGGATATTGCGAATATAAGATGAAAAATTTATTGAACAAGGTGGGGTTCTATGACGTCTTGGTCTGGTGGTTGAACGCAAACGAAGTACGCGAAGTTGCAGCTATGGAGAACTTTTAATCTAAGCAAAACCCCAAAGTCTAAACGACGCCCTAAGGGCTGTATATATGGAGGAAGAGGGGGAAATTTCGTGGCCCTTGGAGGAGGGGTCCTAAACCAAGCCTAACCCTTGTTTCCCCACACATACGAACTCTAAAAACTTCCTATACTTAAGTATTTCAAAATTACATGGGACTGGCCCCATAATAAGGTGACGCAACACCTAGAATAGCCTCTGGACGAAATTTATGAAGTGGCATCTTGTATATTTCATCCAAGGCTTCATGCACTCCTTATGGTGGCTTCAAAGTCCTTAAATCATCACTTGTAACTCCGTTCTTGTTCCCCTTGCGCATGCCATCATCTCCATGCTTGGTCTTGTTCCAGTGTTCATCCCTCTTATCTATGCCATGCCCTTCATTTGTAAGCAAAACAAATTTATCCAATTTAGGCAGCATCATATTCTCATGAACATTATAATCATTACCAAGAAACGAAAGTACTTGATAATTTAATTGGCATGCGCGAGCTCTAGTAATTGGCCCAGTATATGTAGCAGTAGGGGTTGTGGATGTAATAATGGTATTGATGTCCTCATTAGGGAGGCTCCCTAGTGAAAGGATCTTCTTGTACTAACGGGCAATGGAGATGCTCAAGAAACACGTTGCTGGGGATAGGCTTCCAAGTGGAAACTATTTTTTCCAGTTCATCAGTTGCTTGATTTTTGATTAGAGGAATGTGATGAAGCTACAATCCTTCAAACTTTTTCTCTAATTTCCTCACTGCGTTGCAATATCCTGTCATGGCAGGGTTTCTAACATCCCACTCCTTCATCACTTCATTGACCGCCAAATCCGAGTCACCATAGACCATCAGGTGACAGACACCGAGTGAAATAGCCATATGCAACCCACAGAGGAGCGCTTCATACTCGGCCTTGTTATTAGAGGAATCAAAGTGAATCCGGAGGACATAATTGAGCCAATCACCTCTTGGAGACACCAAAACCACTCCGGCAATGGAACCATTGAGCATCTTAGATCCATCAAAAAACATGGTCCAGTGCTCCAAGTAAACCTGAGATGGTTGTTGTTGTTCGATCCATTCGGCCAAAAAAATCTGCAGGTGCTTGGGATTTGATCGCCTTCTTTGCTTCAAACTTAATGTCTAGAGGTAGGAGTTCAATTGCCCACTTAGCCACTCGGCCAGTTGCATCTCGATTATTCATGATTTCAGATAACGGTGCATCACTAGCGACTAAAACCAAGTGGTCTTGAAAATAATGTGCAACTTTCTTCGTTGTCAAGTAAATTCCATAGATAAGCTTCTGATAATGAGGATACCTCTGCTTGGGCGGGGCCAAAACTTCAGAAATATAGTACACTGGTCACTGAACTTTGTAAGCCTTGCCCTCTTCTTCTCGTTCCATTATGAGCAATGTGCTGACAGCTTGCCTACTAGCCACAATGTACAACAGAAGAGGCTCTTTGCTGTTTGGAGCAGCAAGCACCAACTGGGTGGAAAGCAGGGCTTTGAGCTCCATAAATGCTGCTTCAGCTTCGGGAGTCTACTCGAACTTATCGGACTTTTTCATCAGTCGGTAAAGGGGCAGTGCCTTTTCGCTGAGATGAGAAATGAACTGACTCAGTACTGCGAGCAACCTGTGAGCTTCTGGACATCATGCACATGCACAGGGCATTTCGTTCAGAGAATTGCGCCGATCTTCTCGGGATTGGCATCTATCCAAGTGAGGAAACCGAGTAACTTGCCTCCAGGCACTCCGAATGTGCAATTGGACGGGTTCAACTTGATGTCGTACTTCCTCAAATTGGCAAAGTTTTCAGCGAGGTCAGTCAAATAGGTCAGAACCTTTGTGCGACTTAACCACGATATCATCCTTATACGTCTCCACATTCGAACTGATCTAAGTGAGCAGGCACTTCTGAATCATGCGCATGAATGTGGCGCCAACATTTTTGAGACCGAATGGCATGGTGATATAGCAAAAACACCTGAACGGGGTGATGAAGGCCGTTTTTATTTCATTTGGCCCATACAATCGGATCTGATGGATCAAGAAAAGACAAACACTCACATCCTGTAGTTGAGTGGACTATCTGATCGAGGCGAGAGCAAAAAAAGGTCTTTCGGGTGGGTCCGATTTATATGCTTGAAGTCGATACACATGTGGAGTGAAGTTTCCTTCTTGCGGACCATGACGACATTGGCGAGCCACTCGGAGTGGAATATTTCGCGTATGAACTCAACTGCCAGGAGCCGAGCCACTTCCTCGCCAATCACCTTCCTCTTCCCCATAGCAGAATGGCGGAGATGCTCTTTAACAGGTTTGGCCTTCGAGTCGACATGCAAAAGGTGCTCAGCTAGCCCCCTGGGTACACCTGGCATGTCAGATGGTTTCCATGCAAAGATGTCCCAGTTCTCATGGAGCAACTAGATGAGCGCGACTTCCTATTTGCCGTCGAGTGTCATTGAGATGTTGGTCGGAGAGGCTGTGGGGTCCTCTGGGTGAATGTTTACTTGCTTCGTCTCCCCTGCCGACTGAAAGGTAGACTCAGAAGCTAGCTTCTTAGAGCGGAGCAAATCACTCGGATGGGAGGGGGGCCACCTGGTGAGTTGAAAAGGCATTACAATTACTCCATATTTCCTCGTGTGATTGAAACTTCACAAGTCCAAATGAGTTGAAACTTCATGAGGAATTTTTATGGAATAAATAAGAAGTACTAGAGCAAATAACTACCGGAGGGGGCCACCTGGTGAGAACAAGACACCAGGGCGCGCCTGGGCCCCCAGGCGTGCCCTGGTGGGTTGTGCACAGCCAGCCCACCTCCGATGCCCATGTTCTGGTATATAAGTCATTTTGACCTAGAAAAAAAAGAGGAGGACTTTCGGGACGAAGCGCTGCCGTCTCGAGGTGGAACTTGGGCAGAAGCACTTTTGCCCTCCGACGGAGCGATTTTGCTAGGGGAACTTCCCTCCCGGAGGGGGAAATCATCGTCATCATCATCACCAACAACGCTCCCATCTTGGGGAGGGCAATCCCCATCAACATCTTCAACAAAACCATCTCCTCTCAAACCCTAGTCCATCTTTTGTGTTCAATCCTTGTACCAGAACTATAGCTTGGTACTTGTGGGTGACTCGTAGTGTTGATTACATCTTGTAGTTGATTACCATATGGTTTATTTGGTGGAAGACTATATGTTCAGATACAATATGCTAATTAATACCCCTATGATCTTGAGCATTATTATCATTCGTTAGTAGTTACTTTTGTTCTTGAGGCCACGGGAGAAATCTTGTTGCAAGTAATCATGTGAACTTGATATGTGTTCGATATTTTGATGGTATGTATGTTGTGATTCCCTTAGTGTTGTCATGTGAACGTCGACTACATGACACTTCACCATATTTGGGCCTAAGGGAATGTATTGTGGAGTATTTATTAGATGATGGGTTGCGAGAGTGATAGAAGCTTAAACCCTAGTTCAGGCGCTATTCTGTAAGGGACTGATTGGATCCAAAAGTTTAATGCTATGGTTAGAATTTATTCTTAATACTTTTCTCGTAGTTGCGGATGCTTGCGAGGGGCTTAATCATAAGTAGGTGGTTTGTTCAAGTAATAACAGCACCTAAGCACCAATCCACCCACATATCAAATTATCAAAGTAGAGAACACAAATCAAACCAACATGATGAAAGTGACTAGATGAAATTCCCGTGTAGCCTCAAGAACACTTTGCTTATCATAAGAGACCTTTTTGGCCTGTCCTTTGCCTCAAAAGTATTGGGCTACCTTTCTGCACTTTTTTTACTATTATCGTTTCTTGCTCGTTACAAATTATCTTTCTATCAAACTACCTGTTACTTATAATTTCAGTGCTTGCAGAGAATACCTTGCTGAAAACCACTTGTCATTTCCTCCTTCTCCTTGTTGGGTTCAACACTCTGACTTATCTAAAGGACTATGATTGATACTCTATACTTTTGGGTCATCAAGGCTCTTTCTTGGCGCCGTTGCCGAGGAGTGAAGCACTCTTGGTAAGGAAATATTATTACTACGTGCTGAAACTTATTATTACTTGTTACTATGGAAAACAATCCTTTGACGGGTTTGTTCGGGGTATCTTCACCTCGACCGGAACCAAAATTAGTAACCCCTCAACCTACTTCACCTACTGAACATATTGAATATGAAATTCCTTCGGGAATGATAGAACAACTGCTACCTAATCCTTATGCAGGAGATGGAAGCGAACATCCTGATATGCACTTGATTTATGTGGAAGAAATTTGTGGATTGTTTAAGCTTGCAGGTTTACTCGGAGATGAAGTCAAGAAGGAGGTTTCCACATTATCTTTCAAGGGAAAATCATTGGCATGGTATAGGCTATGCGATGATATTGGATATTGCAATTGGAATCGATTGAAATTGGAGTTTCACCAAAAAAAAATTATCCTATGCATCTAGTTCATCGTGATCGAAACTTTATATATAATTTTTGGCTTCGTGAAGGAGAAAGTATTGCTCTAGCTTGGGGGATGCTTAATTCAATGTTATATTCATTCCCCAATCATGAGCTCTCGAAGGAAATTATCATTCAGAATTTTTATGCTCGGCTTTCTCATGATGATCGAATCATGCTTGATACTTCTTGTACTGCTTCCTTCATAAAGAAAACTATTGAATTCCGGTGGGATATCTTGGAAAGAATTAAACTCAACGCTGAAGATTGGGAACTTGAAGAAGTTAAAGAGTCAGATATTAAGCTTAAGTATGATTGTGTTAAATCTTTTATGAATACCGATGCTTTTCAAAAGTTTGTTACTAAATATGGACTTGACTCGGAGATAGTAGCTCCTATTATGAATCCTTTGCTACTCATGTTGATCTCCCTAAAGAGAAGTGGTTCAAATATCACCCACCTATTAAAGAAGAAATTACAAAACCAGTAATAGCCAAAGATGAAACTATAATCTATAGTGTTGATCCACTTGTTGCTACTGCTTATATTGAAAAACCACCTTTCCCTGTTAGGATAAAGGAACATGCTAAAGTTTCAACCGTGGTCAATAAAAGTTATATTAGAACACCTAAACCAGCTGAACAAATCAAGGTAGAACCTAGTGTTGCTATGGTTAAGGATCTCCTGGTTGAAAATATAGATGGGCATGTTATTTACTTCTGTGATGATGCTGCTAGAATCGCCAAACCTGATGAAAAAGATAAACATAGACATGTTGTTGGCATGCATGTTGTCTCAGTTAAAATAGGGGATCACTATTATAATGGTTTATGTGACATAGGTGCTAGCGTGAGTGCTATTCCTTTTACCTTATATCAATAAATTATGAATGATATAGCACCCCCTGAAATAGAAGACATAGATGTTACTATTGAACTTGCTAATAGAGATACCATCACATCACTTGGGATTGTTAGGGATGTTGAAGTCATGTGTGGGAACATAATATACCCTACTGATTTTGTTTTTCTTGGTTCCCCACAAGATGACTTTTGTCCAATTATCTTTGGTAGACCTTTCTTGAACACCGTTAATGATAAAATAGGTTGTGAGAAGCAGACTATCGGTGTTAGATTTGGTGATGAGTCTCATGAATTTAATTTTTTCAAGTTTAGTAGAAAACCTCATAAAAAGAATTACGTAGTAAGGATGAAATTATTGGTCTTGCTTCTATTCTTGTGCATCCTACTGATCCTTCAGAACAATATTTGCTAGACCATGAAAATGATATTCATATGCATGAAAGAAATGAAATAGATAAGAATTTCTTTGAACAACGTCTTCTTCTTAAACATAATTTGCCTATTGAAACTCTAGGAGGTCCTCCTACACCTAAAGGTGATCTTGTGTTTGAATTAAAAAAATTGCCAGACACTTTGAAATATGCTTATCTTTATGAGAAGAAGATATATCATGTCATTATTAGTGCTAACCTTTCAGAACATGAAGAAGAGAGATTATTGAAAGTTCTAAGGAAGCACCAAGCTGCTATTGGATATACTCTTGATGATCTTACGGTCATTAGTCCCACTCTAAGAACAAGATTAATATGGAACCTGATGCTAAACCCGTTGTTGATCACCAACATCGGTTAAATTGGAAAGTGAAAGAAGTGGTAAGAACGGAAATATTAAAACTTCGAGAAGCATGTATAAACTATCCTATAGTTGATAGTAGATGGGTAAGTCCTTTTCATTGTGTCCCTAAGAAAGGAGGTATTACTATTATTCCTAATGGTAAGAATGAACTTATTCCACAAAGAATTGTTACAGACTATAGAATGGTAATTGACTTTAGAAAACTAAATAAAGCAACTAGAAAAGATCATTACCCTCTGCCTTTTATTGATCAAATGCTAGAAAGATTATCTAAGCACACACATTTTTGCTTCCTTGATGGATATTCTGGTTTTCACAAATATGTGTTTCTCAACCTGATCAAGAAAAGACCACTTTTACTTTCCCTTTTGGAACTTATGCTTATAGACATATGCCTTTTGGTTTATGCATTGCACGTGCTATCTTTCAAAGATGTATGACTGCTATATTCTCTAACTTATGTGAAAAGATTGTTGATGTTTTCATGGCCGACTTTTCTAAAATTTCTAGGCCTCTTAAAAACCTTTGGCAAAAGGATGTTCCTTTTGTTTTTGATGATGATTGTTTAGAAGCCTTTGAAACACTCAAGAAAACCTTAATTTCTGCACCTATTGTTCAACCACCTGATTGGAACTTGCCTTTCGAAATTATGTGTGATGCTAGTGATTATTCTGTTGGTGTTGTTCTAGGACAAAGAGTTGATAAGAAACTAAATGTTATTCATTATGCTAGTAAAACTCTAGACAGTGCTCAATGAAATTATGCTACTACGGGAAAAGAATTCTTAGCAGTGGTGTTTGCTTGTGATAAATTCAGATCTTACATTGTTGATTCTAAAGTTATTGTTCACACTGATCATGCTGCTATAAAATATATTATGGAAAAGAAAGATGCTAAACCTAGACTCATTAGGTGGGTTCTCTTGCTACAAGAATTTGGTTTGCATATCACTGATAGAAAAAGAGCAGAGAACTCCATAGATGATAACTTGTCTAGGCTTGAAAATAATCTTGATGACCCACAACCTATTAATGATAGTTTTCCTGGTGAGCAATTAGCTACAATAAATGTTTCTAATAGTACACCTTGTTATGCTAACTATGCTGATTATACTGTTGCAAAATATATACCACCTAGCTTTACTTACCAGCAAAAGAATAATTTCTTCTATGATTTAAGACACTACTTTTGGGATGACCCACAACTTTATAAAGGAGTAGATTGTATTATTAGTCTTTGTGTACCTGAGCATGAAAAGGGACAAATCCGACGGAAATGTCACTCCGAAGCTTATGGAGGACATCATGCGGGAGACAGAACTGCTCACAAGGTATTGCAATCTGGATTCTATTAGGCTACTCTCTTCAAGGATGCTCGCAAGTTTGTCTCCTCTTGTGATGAATGTCAAAGAATAGGTAATACCAGTAATCGTCAAGAAATGCCTGTGAATTATTCACTTGCTGTTGAGCCATTTGATGTTTGGGATATTGATAACATGGGACCTTTTCCTTCCTCTAATGGGTATACTCATATTTTGGTTGCTGTTGATTACATTGCTAAGTGGGTAGAAGCTATTCCAACTAGTAGTGCTGATCACAACACCTCTATTAAAATGCTTAAGGAAGTTATTTTCCCACGTTTTGGAGTCCCTAGATATTTAATGACTGATGGTGGTTCACACTTTTTTCATGGTGCTTTCCATAGAATGCTTGCCAAGTATGATGTTAACCATAGAATTGCATCACCCTATCATGTTCAGTCTAGTGGTCAAGTTGAACTTAGTAATAGAGAAAGAAAATTAATTTTGCAAAAGATTGTCAATAGGTCCCGGAAGAATTGGTCTAAGAAATTCGATGATGCACTTTGGGCTTATAGAGCAACTGTAGGATCGAAAGTATGTCTAGAGGGGGTTGATTAGACTACTTGACCAAATAAAAATCTAGCCTTTTCCCAATTTTAGTTCGGGGCAGATTTTAGCAACTTTGGACAAGTCAAGCAATCTTAACACAATTCAAGCAAGCATGCAAAGAGTATATGAGTAGCGAAAAGTAAAGCATGCAACTTGCAAGAATGTAAAGGGAAGGGTTTGGAGGAGTCAAACGCAATTGGAGACACGGATATTTTTGTCGTGGTTCCGATAGGTGGTGCTATCGTACATCCACGTTGATGGAGACTTCAACCCACGAAGGGTAACGGTTGCGCGAGTCCATGGAGGGCTCCACCCACAAAGGGTCCACGAAGAAGCAACCTTGTATATCCCACCATGGCCATCGCCCACAAAGGACTTGCCTCACTAGCGGTAGATCTTCACGAAGTAGGCGATCACCTTGCCCTTACAAACTTCTTGGTTAAACTCCACAATCTTGTCGGAGGCTCCCAAGTGACACCTAGCCAATCTAGGAGACACCACTCCCCAAGAAGTAACAAATGGTGTGTTGATGATGAACTCCTTGCTCTTGTGCTTCAAATGATAGTCTCCCCAACACTCAACTCTCTCTCTCACAGGATTTGGATTTGGTGGAAAGAAGATTTGAGTGGAAAGCAACTTGGGAAGGCTAGAGATCAAGATTCATATGGTAGGAATGGAATATCTTGGTCTCAACACAAGTGTAGGTGGTTGTCACGCCCTCGATGCGGCTATATCTCCCACATGTCGAAGCACGACTTAGAGGCATAACCGCATTGAAACCAATGTCGCAAGTGAGGTAATCTTCACACAACCCATGTAATACATAAGGGAAAAAGATATATAGTTGGCTTACAATGGCCACTTCACATAATTACATGAATAAAGCATTACAACATCCAAATACAATCAAGGTCCGACTACAGAACCAAAATAAAAGAAGAACCCCAAATGCGACAAGGTCCTCGATCGACCCCAACTGGGTTCCACTACTGATCAACTAGAACGAAACAACACAAAGGACAAGATCTTCATCGAGATCCTCCTGAGCTTGGTTGCATCATCAGCACGGACTCATCGGCACCTACAAGCTGGTTTTGGAAGTATCTGTGAGCCACGGGGACTCAGCAATCTCGCACCCTCGCGATCAGGACTATTTAATCTTATGGGTAAGGTAAAGGTATGAGGTGGAGCTGCAGCAAGCCACTAGCATATTTGGTGGCTAACATACGCAAATGAGAGTGAGAAGAGAAGGAAAAGCACGATCGATAAAAGTATGATCAAGAAGTGATCCTATAGCAACCTACGCCAAGCATAACTCCAACACCGTGTTCACTTCCCGGACTCCACCGGAAAGAGACCATCACGGTTACACATGCGGTTGATGCATTTTAATTAAGGTCAACTTCAGGTTTTCTACAACCGGACGTTAACAAATTCCAATCTGCCCATAACCGCGGGCACGGCTTTCGGAAGTTCAAATCCCTGCAGGGGTGTCCCAACTTAGCCCATCACAAGCTCTCACGGTCAACGAAGGATATTCCTTCTAGCGGGAAGACTCAATCAGACTCAGAATCCCGTCAAGACATTTCGACAATGGTAAAACAAGAATAGCAAAGCCACCTAGATGTGCCGAAAAATCCCGATAGGAGCTGCACATATCTCGTTCTCAGGGCACACCGGATGAGCCAGACGTTGGGTGGGCCAGCCCAGAGTTGCCCCTGGTAGCTCCGGACATCGCTCAGTTTGGACCAAAACTCAGAGGAGCACTAGCCCGGGGGTTTAAAATAAAGATGACCCTTGAGTCTGCAGAACCCAAGGGAAAGAAAAGGCTAGGTTGCGAATGGTAAAACCAATGTTGGGTCATGCTGGAGGAGTTTTATTCAAGGTGAACTGATGGAAATGATGGCATGCACAAGGGGATCAAGAATGGAGTTACAAGTGATGATTTCAGGACTTTGAAGCCACCATAAGGAGTACATGAAGCCTTGGACGAAATATACAAGATGCCACTTCATAAATTTCGTCCAAAGGCTATTCTAGGTGCTGCGTCACCTTATTATTGGGCCAGGCCCATGTATTTTTGAAATAATTAAATATAGGCTATTTTTAGAGTCCGTATGTGTGAGGAAACAAGAGTTAGGGTTGGTTTCGGACCCGTCCTCCAAGGGCCACGAAATTCCCCCTCTTCCTCCATATATACAGCCCTTAGGGCATCGTTTAGACTTTGGGTTTTGTTTAGATTAAAGTTCGCCATAGCTACAACTTCGTGTACTTCGTTTGTGTTCAACAACCAGAGAAAGGCGTCACAGAACCCCACCTTTGATCAACAAAGCTTTCCTCTTATATTCACAATATCAAGATTGCAATCTTAGTTTCTTGCTTGTTCTTCGTTTTCCTGCAGGAAATAGACCTTCGTGGTTAGGTTGATCATGCTCCGACGTGGTAAATAACCTCTTGGAGTTGGTTTAGCGTTTTCTAAGGTGCGACATCCTTGCACGATCGTAGTCGGATCGTCAAAGTCGACTTCCTCCAAAACGATAGCCACCATCTTATCGAAAGACGGGGCACCTTTGCTTCTATCAAGTGGTATCAAATTTCCAGGCTGCTCGGTGAGATTTTATAGTTTTTCATAGTTTAGATCGAGTTTCTTCTTCATACCTATAGTCCACAAAAAAATAGGGTTAGTTCATCATGTCCGAACCAATCTGAGCCTTTGCATAATCTTTTTAGGGTTTTGCATTGTTGAGTTTGCGGTTGCATCGTTGTGTCTAGTTGCTGGTCTTAGTGTCTAGTCCTTTAGAGTTTCTAGTTCTATTCATAAGTAGTCACACCGCCACCGCATCATCATCATCACCGCTGCCATATACCACCATCATCGTCACCGCTGCCATATACCACCATCGTCATCACCGCTGCTATATACCACCATCGTCATCGCCGCTGCCATATACCACATATCCACCGCCATCAGAATAATCCGACTCCACCTCCATCACAGATTCGCCACCAGTCAGTGTTCCACCGCCCTACATATATTCGCCACCAGTCCGAGTTCCACCAGATTCATCTCCGCCACCAGTCCGAGTCCAGTATTTGTTGCCTTGCTTTCGAGTTCCAGATCATGTGATACTTCGAGTCGTGACAGAGTAGGACTCCCGAGATTCTGTGCTACCCGCGGTAGAAAAAATAGTTCCAGTTTAAAAAAACTAAATTTGGAAAATTCTGGCTAGGCAGTTTTTAGACCATTTTAGACTTTTTCGAAAAAAAATTGTTGCGGAGCAAAAACAAACAAGAAAAAAAGTGCAAAAAAGCGCAAAAAATTTAAAAAAAATTAGAGCGTGCTCCTCCCTTTTTTCCGTGGAGCGTCATGATTTTGTTAGTGTTCTAGGCTCGCGTCTCTAGGACGGTCTAGCCTAGGACCAGCACAGTACCGTCGTTGAGCGTTTATTCAAGTTTGCATCTCTGAATTGATAATTGCTGACCCTTTTTGCTACCATATTATAAGCCTTTCCAGCTCCACATACATCTATGTCGTTCGTTTGACTCTCCCTGGTAATCGCTCTATCCAAGCATTGAGAGTTTCGACTACGACGGTTGCCAATCACCGCCTGCTGGGTAAGAACTGGTAAGAATTTGAGATTTGCTTGACGGATTTGTGACACCCACCACCACCTCTTGTTAGTAGTCTGTAGGATCATATTCTTGTGTGTTTCTATTGCTGCTAACCATGGCAGGATCACAAGCCGACGAGACTGACTGGGAGAACATGAGAATAAGGAGTTGCATGATAAATTTGGCCAAATGATGAGTGGACAGGTGCAAGATGTGCTAAACAGATTTGAAGAGGCCATGGAGAAGATAGATGGCATGGACAAGACGTTCGAAAAAAAGCTCGATAACAAGTTTAATGAATTGCTCGCTCGTCTTCCACCACCACCACCGGCTGCACCTAACGCACCTCTACAACAACAACAACAACAACAACAACAACAACGACGATGACGACGACGACGACGACGATGACTACCTCCATGCCGCGAAACAGCCCTCCGCCGAGCGAGCCGTCTCCCTCTTGCGCCTGGCCAAACTATTGGTGCTGCTGTTGATACTTCTGTGGCTCCTGCTGCTGATGCAGAGGAGGATGATTTTGTGGGAGATTACGAGGATGAGGTTCATCAAAATCAGAACTACGTGCAACCACCAGCACCACAACCACCAGGTCGTCCACATGCAAATAATGGCAATGGTAGGGCTCCCCCTCAGGTACGAGATCATGACCATCTCCCTAAACTAAAATTGAATATTCCACCATTTGAGGGTCGGTATGTTCCAGATATATATCTTACTTGGGAGTTAGAAACTGAACAGCGATTTACATGTTTACAATCTCCTGAGGAGAGACGTGTTCCTGTTGTTGTTTGTGCTTTCACTAGTTTTGCATGTGTTTGGTGGTCTGAGCATTGTAGATTATATCCTATTCCACCTACTTGGGCTGCTTTGAAAACTACTATGCATACTCGTTGGGTTCCACCATATTATCAACGTGAATTACTTCAAAAATTGTAGCGTTTAAGACAAGGAAAAAAATTATGTAGAAGAATATTATCAGGAATTACAAACTGGCATGATTAGATGTGGTATTGTTGAGGAGAATGAAGCAATGCTTGCACTTTTATGGGTGGATTAAATAGAGAGATTCAGACCATTCTAGAGTATAAGGAGTATACTAATATCACTCGTTTATTCCATCTTGCTTGTAAAGCTGAACGTTAAGTGTAGGATCGACAGCCATTGGCGCGAACTAACTTTTCTGCAGGTCCATCTTCATCATGGACACCACGTGCATCCTCTAATTCTACTGCACTAGCACCTCTATCAGGTACCACCTCCAGCTGTGATACAAGAAAGCAGGCACAACCACCACTATCTGCCAAGAGCACACATGTCGGGCCTGCGCAGAGCTCTTCTTCTTCCATGGCATCAACAGGGCACACATGTGATATTATTTGTCGTCGTTGTAAGGGAAGAGGACATTTTGTGAGAGAATTCAAATCTCAGTGTGTGATGATTGTTACTGACGATGGTGGGTATGAGTCCGCTAGTGACTATGATGAGGAGACTTTGGCTCTTATTACACATGAAGAACACGGTGAAGATGATTCTGATCATGAGACGCAATACATGGCTGCTGAAGATGCTGACATGTATGAATGTTTAGTTTCTCAACGTGTTTTGAGTGTGTAGGTTACACAAGCTAAGCAAAATTAGAGGCATAATTTCTTCCATACAAAGGGAGTTGTGAAGGAACATTCTGTTCATGTCATCATAGATGGAGGGGGCTGCGATAACCTGGCTATCATGGAGATGGTGGAGAAGCTATCTCTCACCACAAGACCACATCCACATCCTTACTACATCCAATGGTTCAACAACAGTGGCAAGGTTAAGGTAATACATACTGTTCGTGTGCATTTTAATATCTCTACATATGCTGATTATGGTGATTGTGATGTGGTACCTATGCAAGCATGTTCCTTATTACTTGGTAGACCATGGCAATTTGATAAAAATTCTGTACACCATGGTAGAAACAATCGGTATACTCTTGTTCATAAGGATAAAAATAATACTTTGCTTCCTATGACTCCTGATTCCATTTTGAAAGATGATATTAATAGAGCTAATAAAGCAAAACAGGAGAAAAATAAGAGTGAAAATCAGATTGTGGCAAAAGAATTTGAGCAACAAATGAAGCCTAATAATAAACCATCTAGTGTTGCTTCTGAAATCAAATTGAAAAGTGCACGCTTACTTGCCACCAAATCTGATATTGATGATATAGATTTCAGCAAATTTGTTCGCTATGCTTTTGTGTGCAAAGAGGCATTATTTTCATTCGAGGACGTGCCTTCCGCTTTGCCTCCTGCTGTCACTAACATTTTGCAGGAGTTCGCTAACGTCTTTTCACAAGACGTGCCACCGGGATTACCACCTATTCGAGGGATTGAGCACCAAATTTACTTGATTCCCTGTGCATCATTACCCAGCTGTGCACCATACCGTACCAATCCAGAGGAGACGAAGGAGATTATGCGTCAAGTACAAGAACTGCTCGACAAAGGTTATATACGTGAATCCCTTAGTCCTTGTGCTATTCCTATCATTTTAGTGCCGAAAAAGGATGGTACATCGCGTATGTGTGTTGATTGTAGAGGCATTAATAATATTACTATTCGTTATCGTCATCCTATTCCTACACTAGCTGATCTGCTTGATAGTGGCTCTACAATATTCTCCAAAGTTGATTTGCATAGTGGATACCATCAAATTCGTATGAAATTGGGAGATGAATGGAAAACAACATTTAAAACTAAGTTTGGATTATATGAGTGGTTAGTCATTCCTTTTGGGTTAACTAATGCACCTAGTACTTTCATGAGATCAATGAACGAAGTTTTACGTGCTTTCATTGGACGATTTGTGGTAATTTACTTTGATGACATATTGATTTATAACAAATCTTTGGAGGAACATTTGGAACATTACATGCTATTTTTATTGCTCTACGTGATGCATGTTTGTTTAGTAACCTTGGAAAGTGCACCTCTTGCACCGACCGAGTATCTTTTCTTGGCTATGTTGTTACTCCATAGGGAATTGAAGTTGATAATGCCAAGATTGAAGCTATTGAGAGTTGGCCGCAGCCCAAAATGGTCACATAGGTGAGGAGTTTCCTTGGCCTCGCTGGTTTCTATAGGCGTTTTGTGAGAGATTTCAGCACCATTACTGCACCTCTCAACGAGCTTACAAAGAAGGATGTGACTCTTGTTTGGGGTACCGCACAGGAAGAAACCTTCACGGTATTGAAAGATAAGTTGACACATGCTCCTTTACTCCAACTTCCTAATTTTAATAAGACTTTTGAGCTCGAATGTGATGCTAGTGGAATTGGATTAGGAGGTGTGTTATTACAAGATGGCAAACCAGTTGCATACTTTTTTGAAAAATTGAGTGGGCCTAGTCTGAACTATTCTACTTATGATAAAGAATTATATGCTCTTGTTCGGACCTTAGAAACATGGCAATATTATTTATGGCCCATGGAATTTGTTATACATTTTGATCTTGAATCTTTGAAACACATTAAAAGTCAAGCAAAACTGAACCATAGACATGTTAAATGGGTTGAAGCCATTGAGACTTTCCCTTATTCTACTTATGATAAAGAATAAGGCATTGAGACATTGTTCGGACCTTACTCTACATGTTAAATGGCATGATAATTAACCTTCTCCGATTCATGTTTTCCTTATTCGCTTGCATGGTGTGCCAAATACTATTGTTTCAGATCGTGATACTAAATTTCTTAGCCACTTTTGGAGATGTTTACGGGCTAAGTTGGGGACTAAACTGCTTTCTAGTACTACTTGTCATGCCCAAACTGATGGACAAACTGAAGTAGTCAATAGAACATTGTCTACTATGCTTAGGGCTGTTTTGAAGAATAATAAGAAAATGTGGGAAGAATGCTTGCCTCATATTGAATTTGCTTATAATCGTTCATTGCATTCTACTACTAAGATGTTTCCTTTTGAATTTGTGTATGGTTTCCTACCTCGTGCACCTATTGATTTGTTGCCTCTTCCATCTTCGGAGAAGGTTAATTTTGATGCTAAAGAACGTGCTGAATTGATTTTAAAAATGCATGAGTTAACTAAGGAAAACATTGAGTGTATGAATGCTAAATATAAACTTGCTAGAGATAAGGGTAGAAAACATGTTGTGTTTGCACCTGGAGATCTTGTTTGGTTACATTTGCGTAAGGATAGATTTCCTAATTTGCGCAAATCGAAGCTAATGCCACATGTTGCTGGTCCTTTTAAGGTGTTAGAGAAAATAAATGATAATGCATATAAACTTGAGCTGCCTGCAGATTTTTGGGTTAGTCCCACTTTTAACATTGCAGATTTGAAGCCTTATTTGGGTGAGGAAGATGAGCTTTCGTCGAGGACGACTTCATTTCAAGAAGGGGAGGAAAGAAGTGAGGAAAAAAAGGGAGAAAAAGAGAGCAGATGTCACATCCCTAGTTCTAGTATGCTTTGAGCTAGCTAGTCATGTGTTGCATCATGTTTAAATTCTTTTGAAATTTTAAATAGGGGTGATCAATCCCTAGAACCCAAAAGAACTCAACTAGGTTCAACTTAAAAACATTTTCAATGATCCTAAAATGCCCTTTAGAAAAGTTCATGATTTTTGATAAAGGTGAAAACCTCTGCGAAAAATAATGCACATATTTCTAGGCCATTTCTGTACATTTGAATTAAATCATTATGTATTTTAATTTGGGCATTTAATTGCTATAATTATTTGAAATGCTCAAATAATTCTGAAACTAAATGTGGGTTGTTGGAAATAATTCAAAATGTCGCCACAAATTTCTTCAGGATTTTTAGATGTGGTTTAGTATTATACTAAATCAAAACAGAGTTAAATCAATAGAAAACAGAAACTTAAGTAGGAAAACAAAGAGAGGCAGTGAACTCACCCGTGCAACCCACCTCGTGGCCCAGCAGTGTAGCTGAGGCCCAGCCCAGCAGGCAGCAGACGCGCCAGTCATCGTCTTCCTCTCGCTAGTAGGATACCGAGCGTGTGGCCGACGCATGAGCTCTCTCCTCGCGCCACCTCCTGCCTCCTTGCCTGCCTCGTCGGTGAGGGGATAAGCCCCGGAGCCGTCTGGATCGATCTCTCTCTCTCCCTCTATAACACCCCGGATATGATCTACCTAATATGTAATCCAACTCTTGCCGTTTCCGGCGTTAAGTTATTTTATTTTCTCGGTTTCGGGTTTTGTCTCCGTGTGTTGTTGTTGTTTTCATGCATCTCATACCATGTCATCATGTGCATTGCATTTGCATACGTGTTCGTCTCATGCATCCGAGCATTTTCCCCGTTGTCCGTTTTGCATTCCGGCGCTCCGTTCTCCTCCGGTGGTCATTTCTACCTTTCTTTCATGTGTGGGGTTTAAACATTTCCGGATTGTACCGAGACTTGCCAAGCGGCCTTGGTTTACTACCGGTAGACCGCCTGTCAAGTTTCGTACCATTTGGACTTCGTTTGATGCTCCAACGGTTAACCGAGGGACCGAGAAGGCCTCGTGTGTGTTGCAGCCCAACACCCCTCCAATTTGGCCTAAAACCCACCAAAACCCTCTCCATAATCTAGAGTGTTCGATCACGATCGCGTGACCGAAAACCGCACCTCATTTGGACACTCCTAGCTCCCTCTATGACTACAAATACACCACCCTTCCGAAATTTCGGTTCTTCTTCCCCCCCCCCCCCCGAAACCCTAAAGATCCAGATCCGCCGCCACCGGACATGTCCGCCGCGCTGGACATTTCGTCCGCCGCCGCCCGCGGCCACTCATGGGTTGCCACGTGGCACCGCCCGACCTCCTCCGCCGCCAGCCCGCGAGGCCCGGGGCGGGCCCTCCCCGGTCCACGCGCCCGTCGCCGCCCGTCCTCCGCGCCGCCTCCCGTCATCCCCGCGGCCGGCGCAGCTCCTCCCGGCCGGCCGCCGCGCCGCCATTGCCGGCTGCCACCGCCGCCCCTCGCCGTTGCGGCCAGCGCCGGCAACGCCCGCGGCCACCCCGGCTCCGGCCTCCTCCTCCACTCTTCCCCGCTTCGGCCGACTCTTCCTCCGGCGACCTCGAGTTCTCTGGCGAACCTCGAGAAGCGCGCGTGAACAGTAACCGGATCCATATCCAGATCCAAAACTCGGTTGACTTTCCTCCCGAAACCCTAATTTTATTGCCATGTTCATCGTGCCGTAACTTTGCATTCGTAGATCCGTTTTGGGCGTGTAGCTTATCAAAAGGTTCGTCTCAGAGTGTACATCATTTCATCTCATTGCATCATTTTCATTTGAGTTCATCTTGATGCCCGAAATGATGTTGGAAGAGTGCAATTTGGGATAATTGTCAGATCTGCTGCTCCAAATAGCTATTTGTCATTTTGGCCATGATTATTGTGTGCATGATATGCCCCTGAGCTCTACATATGTTTTGTTATATTCTTTGCCATCTTTCGAGTGGTGCCATCCATGTATTTTTGTGATGTGTGTGGTGACTAGCACATGCTTGCAAAGTGGTGCATCCTTGGACTGTTTTTATCAATATGCCATATGTTCATGTTGTTTCCTAGTGATCCGTGCCTCTTTTGAGGATGATCAGTAAGGATGATTTGTTAATCTTGTAGTGCTCCATCCATCCATGTCTTTGTTTGCAATTATGGAGCACCCTAGCTTGAGTCAATCGAGCTCAACTTTTGCTATTTCGTGAATCTGGGCAGATTGTCTACTGGTTAGCGATTTTGCCGAGGATGTTGTAGTTGATCCGTGCATGCTATGTTATTGTTATTGCCATGTCTAGCTTGTCTAATGTGTATTCTTGATGGGTGCATGCTTAGATTTTCATGCCTTGCTCTGTAGTGAGTGCATCGAGCTCGTAAACATGCCTACTTGATATCTGTTTTGCATGCTCCAGTTTTTCACTAAGTCTGTGATCTGATTAAGTTTTTGCCATGTTCACATGCTTGCAATTGTATGTTCTGATTCCTTTTGGATCAAGGTCACTAAGGGACTTTTGTTAAGGTCTTTGAGTAGCTCCAGACCATGCTTTACTTTGCCATGTTAAGTTCCTGTAGCATATAGATTTCTTGCTCCAATGTGTGCTACCTGATCTGAAATTCCAGACAAGTGTTAATTTCACAAAGTCTGAAATCTGTTAACCAATTGCACTTTTGCCATGCTTGTTTGAACCTGTTAA
Organism: Triticum urartu; assembly: GCF_056163025.1. Taxonomy (NCBI): domain Eukaryota; kingdom Viridiplantae; phylum Streptophyta; class Magnoliopsida; order Poales; family Poaceae; genus Triticum; species Triticum urartu. The sequence continues at coordinate 259,171,658 of NC_141876.1, forward strand.
TGGATGAATTGGCCATAGCTCAGTGTTCCTCTTTTGTCAAGCATCATGAGTGGATCCCTGCCATGTATTTTTCTTGCCATGTTTGGGTGCTGAAGCATGTTTGTCTTGTTGCATTTAGATGGCTACTTGCTGTTTATCGCAGGCCGGTGCCATATTTGAATTGCTTGCCATTTCCAACCCGTGCATCCGTTTCCTGTGTTCTTTATATCGATTTCAACCGAAATTACCTCACCTTTCCAGTGGCACACTTGGATTTTCAAGTTGAGGCCAGGTTCATTCATCTCTTGTCAAATCTTGCATATGCATCACATTTCGCATCCCGCATAGCATACCATGTTTGCATCATGTTGTTTGAGCTTTGCATGTGGTTGATTGCGTTCCCCTTGCTTGTTTGTCTTGTTTGGTTAGAGCCGGGAGACGAGTTCGCTAAAGAGGAGCCCGTTGAGTTTGCTTTCGAGGATCCAATCAACTCTGACAACTTTGCAGGCAAGATGATCATACCCTCGAAATCACTTCTATCTTTGCTTTGCTAGATGCTCGCTCTTTTGCTATGCCTATGCTACGATGCCTACCACTTGCTTATCATGCCTCCCAAATTGCCATGTCAAACCTCTAACCCACCATGTCCTAGCAAACCGTTGATTGGCTATGTTACCGCTTTGCTCAGCCCCTCTTATAGCGTTGCTAGTTGCAGGTGAAGATTGGAGATCGTTCCTTGTTGGAACATTATTTTCTTGTTGGGTATCATCATATTGCCTTGTTATCTTAATGCATCTATATACTTGGTAAAGGGTGGAAGGCTCGGCCTTTTTGTCTAGTGTTTTTTTCCACTCTTGCCGCCCTAGTTTCCGTCATATCGGTGTTATGTTCCCGGATTTTGCGTTCCTTACGCGGTTGGGCAATAATGGGAACCCCTTGACAGTTTGCCTTGAATAAAACTCTTCCAGCAATGCATCAGAGAGTTTAGGTATTTTTTTACTACCTAGTCCCTTCATCGCTCTGGTAAGGCATCCTGACGTAGAGTTTTGACTCTTCTCTTCTCAAATTTTCACTAAAAAAATTTTAGGATCACGCGGGTATCTTGGAATCGTTCCGATGGTTTTGTGACGAGAACATTGTTCTTGGTGCCTCCTGTCATTTAGGGGTTGTGGCAGTGTCCCGGGGAGTTGAGCTCCGAGGTGTTGTCATCACATTTTTATCGTTGCAGTTCTGCAATACCTGAGTTTAGTTCGCCGACATCGAAAATCTCTTTTATGAAGTTGTTGGTGAGATAACCTCGACGCCACCCAGTACTGGGGCGGGAGTTCGGGAGTATTGCCATAACTTGTATAACAGATGCTTTTCGAAGGTTGAGGTAGATGGTTTCCGAAGTTTTTCTCGGTTATGTGTTGAAGGATGGATACAGCTGGATGTAGGATTTGCTAGATTTGGGTGAGATATTATGCTTCCCCTGTATCCCCAACACCTGATTGCATAACCGGAAAGGTTCGGGAGCTTCATAGGTGGGAATTCTTGTAGCTCTAGTTCTTCTTCCACGGATATTTGGTTTGAGATTGGGATTTCTTACCGAGTATTCGTTCTTGATCCATACCTTGTTGACTTATTCCTCTACCTAAATTCTAAGTGGCTTCTCAATTTATGGATATGTGACCATTCCAAGTGGAATGCATTCGTTCATTTTGTTCGGATGTGAAGACTATATGTTGCAATTTCATTCCGTTGGATTCAGCTTCAATATTTGTCTATCAATGTGCTAATGGATGTCAACCTCTTCAGGATGGCTCCTCCAACGCGCACGACTCCGAATCCTGATCCGCCACCACCTCCTCCTCCTCTGGAGGCATGGCAAGCTGTGGTGGCCGCAACGAATGCAAACACGCAGTTGATCATGCAAATTCTTCAAGAGCGCAATCAAGCGAACCAAGGCAACCAAGGCAACAATCAGAACCACTTTGCTACACTCAACCAGTTCCTTGCTAACCAGCCAAAGACTTTCAGCAATTGTGTTGAGGCAACTGATGCTGACGATTGGCTCGTGGACTTGTGCAAGCATTTCGAGTGCAGTAACGTCAGGCCTGAGGACTTTGTCAAGTTCGCTTCCTTCCAACTCAAAGACCAAGCTGCAGAATGGTTCCAGTAGTACAAGGATTCCAGAGGAGGCCGTGTGATTACCTGGGATGAATTCCGTCAAGACTTCAAAGCTCATCATATTCCCCAGAGCGTGGTTGAAAGCAATCATGAAGAATTCCGCAACCTGAAGCAAGGCTCTTTGTCTGTCTATGACTACAACAAGTTGTTTCAGAAGCTCGCCCGCTTTGCTAAGTAGGACGTCCCTGACGAGAAGAGCATGATATACCAGTTCAGGGGTGGTCCCATAGAAGAAATCCAGCTAGCTCTTGTTCTCTTTGAGCCCTTGAAGTACGATGAGTTCTACAACATGGCATTGAAGCAAGAGGCTTCTCAACTGAAGTGTGATGCCTCCAAGAAGCGAGTCAGAGATGCTACTCCTTCTTCCTCTACTCAAGTGGCCAAGCAGCAGAAGTATTGGCTTCCTCCTCTTCCATTCCGTCAGCCGTATCAGAAGAGCAAAGGTGGTAGTGGATCTTCCCACCCACCCAACCCTGGCTTTCAGAACAAGACTTCGTCTCAAGCTCCAAGATCGAGTGCTCCGTATCACCATCCGCTTTCAGAGGTCACGTGCAACAAGTGCCAACAGAAGGGTCACTATGCCAACAAATGCTTCAATCAGAGGCACTTCCCTCCTCCTCCTATGAGATCGGCAAGTACAGCTGTGGTCAAGCATAACCCCAAGCACACCAAGGTCAATTTGATGAATGCAGCTCAGGCAGAGGACTCGTCAGACGTCATCATGGGTAACCTCCCTGTTAACGATATTCCAGCTACAGTTCTTTTTGACACTGGTGCGTCGCATTGTTTCATCTCGAGACCGTTTACATCTAGGCATGAATTGACTTCGCAAGTTTTGCCTAGTCCGTTAGCAGTTGTCTCTCCCGGTAAGCGCAGGCATGCTAACTCCATCGTTCCGGATGTTACTATCACCTTGGGCGACTACAAGTTTCTGGCTTCTCCAACGGTTCTTGGTGACTCGGATATTGATCTTATTCTCGGAATGGATTGGCTTTCTAAGCACAAGGCGCATCTTGATTGTGCAGCCAGGAAGATTCAATTGACTCATTCGTCTGAGGATGTAATTGTCTTTGCCGCTCGTGATGATACCATCCATCTGTTTTCTCTCAATGAGAAGGGTGAACTTGATGCCATCTCTCAAATTCCACTCGTTTGCGAATATCAAGACGTCTTTCCAGAAGAGCTTCCAGGAATGCCTCCGCACCAGCCAGTTGAATTCGTCATCGATCTTGAGCCTGGCACGGAACCGGTTTGCAAGCGTCCTTACAAGCTCGGACCTGAAGAGTTGAAGGAGCTGAAGAAGCAACTCGGTATTCAAGAACGAATGGGTCTCATCTGACCTAGTTCCTCTCCGTGGGGTTGTGGAGTTCTTTTTGTGAAGAAGAAGGATGGAATGGACCGACTTTGTGTTGACTACCGTCCATTGAACAAGAAGACTATCAAGAACAAATACCCACTTCCCAACATCAACGAGCTGTTTGAACAACTCAAAGGTGCCCAAGTATTCTCCAATCTTGATATCTGTATGGGTTATCACCAGATTCGTATCTGTGAGCAAGATATTCCCAAGACGGTTTTAAGGACAAGCTATGGTTCATATGAATACACTGTAATGTCTTTTGGCCTCGTCAATGCTCCTCCGACTTTCTCTCGCATGATGAACTTCATCTTCAACGCCTACACCAATGACTTTGTTTTGGTCTATCTCGACGACATTCTGGTCTTTTCGAAGAACAAGGAAGATCATGCCAAGCATTTGCGTTTGGTACTCGATAAGCTCAGGGAACACCAGTTCTGGTCACTGCTCCAGTTCTGACTCCTCCTGATGAATCCAAACCGTTCGAGGTCTTCTGCGATGCCTCTCTTCAAGGTCTTGGTGCAGTGTTGATGCAAGAGAAGAAAGTTGTGGCTTATACCTCTCGCTAGTAGAAGCCCAACGAGAAGAACTACCCCACTCATGACCTCGAGTTGGCGGCAGTTGTGCATGCTCTTTTGACTTGGAGACATATCTTATTGGGAAGAAAAGTGGACATCTTCACTGACCACAAGAGTCTCAAGTACATCTTCGCTCAGCCTAATCTCAACCTCAGGCAGACTCGATGGGTCGAAATGATTCAAGAGTATAATCCAAGTATCGAGTATACTCCAGGCAAGGCCAATGTGATTGCTGACGCATTGAGAAGGAAGGCGTATTGCAACAGTCTTATTCTCAAGCCTTATCAACCCGAGCTTTGTGAAGCTTTCCGCAAACTCAATCTGCAAGTTGTTCCTCAAGGTTTCCTCGCCAACCTTCAAGTCTCTCCTACCCTGGAAGACCAAATTCGCCAAGCTCAGCTTCTTGATGCTATGGTGAAAAAGGTGAAGATTGGGATTGCCAAGAGTCAACCCAAGTACAAGTACTACCGCCTTGATGACAAGGATACTCTTTTCTTCGAGGATTGTATTGTTGTGCCCAAAGGTGATCTTCGTAAGGTTATCATGAACGAGTCTCACAACTCACTCCTCTCCATCCACCCTAGGAGCACGAAGATGTATCAGGACCTCAAGCAGGCTTATTGGTGGACTCGAATGAAGCGCGAGATTGCTCAGTTCGTGAATGAGTGTGATGTCTGCAGAAGAGTGAAGGCAGAACACCAAAGGCCAGCTGGTCTCCTCCAACCTCTTGCCATTCCAGAATGGAAGTTCGACCACATTGAGATGGACTTCGTGACTGGGTTTCCAAAGTCCAAGCATGGCAATGATGCTATATTCGTTGTCATCGACAAACTCACTAAAGTGGCTCACTTTCTGCCTTTCAAAGAGTCAATCACTGCAGCTCAATTGGCGGAGCTCTATACCTCTCAAATTGTCTCACTGCACGGTATTCCACAGGTGATCTCTTCAGACCGTGGCAGCATCTTTACCTGCAAGTTTTGGGATTCTTTTCAGAAGGCCATGGGCACCAACATCCGCTTCAGCACAACTTTCCATCCTCAAACTAGCGGTCAAGTCGAGCGTGTCAATCAGATTCTTTAAGATATGCTCAGGGCTTGTGTGATCTCCTTCGGCTTGAAGTGGGAGGATTGTCTTCCATATGCTGAATTCTCCTACAACATCAGTTTTCAAGCAAGTTCGGGCAAGGCCCCATTCGAAATTCTCTATGGCAGGAAGTGCCGTACCCCTTTCAACTGGTCTGAAACCGGCGAACGGCAACTTCTGGGTAATGACTTAATCACAGAGGCAGAGGAGATGTGCAAAGTCATTCGAGATAACCTCAAAGTAGCGCAATCGTGCCAGAAGAGCTACTATGATAGTAAGCACCGTAATTTGGCTTTCGAGATCAGAGATCATGTTTACCTCCGTGTCTCTCCAATGAAAGGTACTCGTCACTTCGGTATCAAATGGAAGCTTGCCCCTAGATACGAGGGACCTTGCAAGGTCGTCAGCAAGAGAGGCGATCTTGCCTATCAACTCGAGCTTCCTTTAAACTTTGCAAATGTGCACGACGTGTTCCATGTCTCTCAGCTCCGCAAGTGCTTTAAGACTCCTGACCGCACCGTCAACTTCGAAGACATTGATCTCCAAGAAGATCTCTCTTATCGTGAGCACCCCGTTGCTATTCTTGAATAGACTGAACGCAAGACTCGCAATAAGTCAATCAAATTCCTCAAAGTCAAGTGGTCACACCATTCCAACCGTGAAGCCACCTAGGAACGCGAGGATCACCTCCATTCCGAGTACCCGGCGTTCTTTCAGTCCTAGATCTCAGGACGAGATCCTTTCGTAGTGGTGGAGTGTTGTAACACCCCGGATATGATCTACCTAATATGTAATCCAACTCTTGCCGTTTCCGGCGTTAAGTTATTTTATTTTCTCGGGTTCGGATTTTTGTATCCGTGTGTTGTTTTTGTTTTCATGCATCTCATATCATGTCATCATGTGCATTGCATTTGCATACGTGTTCGTCTCATGCATCCGAGCATTTTCCCCGTTGTCCGTTTTGCATTCCGGCGCTCCGTTCTCCTCCGGTGGTCATTTCTACCTTTTATTTCGTGTGTGGGGTTCAAACATTTCCGGATTGGACCGAGACTTAGCAAGTGGCCTTGGTTTACTACCGGTAGACCGCCTATAAAGTTTCGTACCATTTGGACTTCGTTTGATGCTCCAATGGTTAACCGAGGGACCGAGAAGGCCTCGTGTGTATTGCAGCCCAACACCCCTCCAATTTGTCCCAAAACCCACCAAAACCCTCTCCATCATCTAGAGCGTTCGATCACGATCGCGTGGCCGAAAACCGCACCTCATTTGGACACTCCTAGCTCCCTCTATGCCTATAAATACACCACCCTTCCGAAATTTCGGTTCTTCTTCCCCCCGAAACCCTAAAGATCCAGATCCGCCGCCACCGGACATGTCCGCCGCGCCGGACATTTTGTCCGCCGCCACCCGCGGCCACTGACGGGGCGCCACGTGGCACCACCTGGCCTCCTCCACCGCCAGTCGGCGAGGCCCGGGGCAGGCCCTCCCCGGCCCGCGCGCCCGTCGCCGCCCGTCCTTCGCGCCGCCTCCCGTTGTCCCCGTGGCCGGCGCAGCTCCTCCCGGCCGGCTGCTGTGCCACCATTGCCGTCCGCCACCGCCGCCGGCCGCGCCGCAACTCGCCGCTGACGCCGCCCCTCGCCACCGCGGCCAGTGCTGGCGACGCCCGCGACCACCCCGGCTCCGGCCTCCTCCTCCATTCCGGCAAGCCGGCGAGCTCCTCCCCGCTCCGGCCGACTCTTCCTCTGGTGACCTCGAGTTCTCCGGCGAACCTCGGGAAGCACGCGTGAATAGTAACCGGATCCAGATCCAGATCCAAAACTCGGTTGACTTTCCTCCCGAAACCCTAATTTTATTGCCATGTTCATCATGTCGTAACTTTGCATCCGTAGATCCGTTTTGGGCGTGTAGCATATCAAAATGTTCGCCTCAGAGAGTACATCATTTCATCTCATTGCATCATTTTAATTTGAGTTCATCTTGATGCCCGAAATGCTGTTGGAAAAGTGCTATTTGGGATAATTGTCAGATCTGCTGCTCCAAATAGCTATTTGTCATTTTTGCCATGATTATTGTGTGCATGATATGCCCCTGAGCTCTACATATGTTTTGTTATATGCTTTGTCATCTTTCCAGTGGTGCCATCCATGTAGTTTTGTGATGTGTGTGGTGACTAGCACAAGCTTGCAAAGTCCACCAAGTCGTTGGACTGTTTCTATCAATATGCCATATGTTCATGTTGTTACCTAGTGATCCGTGCCTCTTTTAAGGATGATCAGTAAGGGTGATTTGTTAATATTGTAGTGCTCTATCCATCCATGTCTTTGTTTGCAATTATGGAGCACCCTAGCTTGAGTCAATCGAGCTCAAATTTTGCTATTTCTTGAATCTGGGCAGATTGTCTACTGGTTAGCGATTTTGCCGAGGATGTTGTAGTTGATCCGTGCATGCTATGTTATTGTTCTTATCATTTCTAGATTCTCTAATGTTTATTCTTGATGGGTGCATGCTTATATTGTCATGCCTTGCTCTGTAGTGAGTGCATCGAGCTCGTAAACATGCCTACTTGATATTTGTTTTTCATGCTCCAGTTTTTCACTAAGTCTGTGATCTGATTATGTTTTTGCCATGTTCACATGCTTGCAATTGTATGTTCTGATCCCTTTTGGCTCAAGGTCACTAAGGGACTTTTGTTAATCTATTTGAGTAGCTCCAGACTATCCTTTACTTTGCCATGTTAAGTTCCTGTAGCATATAGATTTCTTGCTCCAAAGTGTGCTACCTGATCTGAAATTCCAGACAAGTGTTAATTTCACAAAGTCTGAAATCTGTTAACCAATTGCACTTTTGCCATGCTTGTTTGAACCTGTTAATGGATGAATTGGCCGTAGCTCAGTCTTCCTGTTTTGTCAAGCATCATGAGTGGATCCCTGCCATGTATTTTTTTTGCCATGTTTGGGTGTTGTAGCATGTTTGTCTTGTTGCATTATATGGCTACTTGTTGTTTATCGCAGGCCGGTGCCATATTTGAATTGCTTGCCATTTCCAAACCGTGCATCCGTTTCCGGTGTTCTTTATATCGATTTCAACCGAAATCAACTCACCTTTCCAGAGGCACACTTGGATTTCCATGTTGAGGCCAGGTTCATTCATCTCTTGTCAAATTTTGCATATGCATCACATTTCGCATCCCGCATAGCATACCATGTTTGCATCATGTTGTTTGAGCTTTGCACGTGGTTGATTGCGTTCCCCTTGCTTGTTTGTCTTGTTTGGGTAGAGCCGGGAGACGAGTTCGCTAACGAGGAGCCCGTTGAGTTTGATTTCGAGGATCCAGTCAACTCTGACAACTTTGCAGGCAAGATGATCATACCCTTGAAATCACTTCTATCTTTGCTTTGCTAGATGCTTGCTCTTTTGCTATGCCTATGCTACGATGCCTACCACTTGCTTATCATGCCTCCCAAATTGCCATGTCAAACCTCTAACCCACCATGTCCTTGCAAACCGTTGATTGGCTATGTTACCGCTTTGCTCAGCCCCTCTTATAGCATTGCTAGTTGCAGGTGCAGATTGGAGACCGTTCCTTGTTGGAACATTATTTTCAGGTGCAGATTGGAGACCGTTCCTTGTTGGAACATTATTTTCTTGTTGGGATATCATCATATTGCCTTGTTATCTTAATGCATCTATATACTTGGTAAAGGGTGGAAGGCTCGGCCTTTTTGCCTAGTGTTTTGTTCCACTCTTGCCGCCCTAGTTTCCGTCATATCGGTGTTATGTTCCCGGATTTTGCGTTCCTTACGCGGTTGGGTAATAATGGGAACCCCTTGACAGTTCGCCTTGAATAAAACTCTTCCAGCAATTCCCAACTTTGGTTTTACCATTTGCCACCTAGCCTCTTTTTCCCTTGGGTTTCCGGAGCCCAAGGCTCATCTTATTTAAACCCCCCGGGCCAGTGCTCCTCTGAGTGTTGGTCCACCTGTCAGCTGCCGGTGGCCACCAGGGGCAACTCTGGGCAGGCCTACCCGTTCCTTGGACAATCTGAGTGTGCCCTGAGAACGAGATATGTGCAGCTCCTATCGGGATTTGTCGGCACATTCGGGCGGTGTTTCTGGATTTGTTTTAACTTGTCGAAGTGTCTTGTAGAACCGGGATACCAAGTCTGATCGGAATGTCTCGGGTGAAGGTATATCCTTCGTTGACCGTGAGAGCTTGTCATGGGCTAAGTTGGGACTCCCCTGCAGGGATTTGAACTTTCGAAAGCCGTGCCCGCGGTTATGGGCAGATGGGAATTTATTAATGTCCGGTTGTAGATAACTTGAACCTTAACTTAATTAAAATGAATCAACTGTGTGAGTTTCCGTGATGGTCTCTTCTCGGCGGAGTCCGGGAAGTGAACACAGTGTTGGAGTAATGCTTGTCGCAGGATGTTCTCTAGTTCGTCGTTCGCGCTTTGCCTTCTCTTCTTGCTCTCTTTTGCGAACAGGTTAGCCACCATATATGCTAGTCGCTTGATGCAGCTCCACATATTACCTTGCCTTACCTATAAGCTTAAATAGTCTTGATCGCGAGGGTGCGAGATTGCTGAGTCCCTGTGGCTCACAGATTAATTCCAAACCAGATGCAGGGCCTGATGACTCCGTTCCAGATGACGCGCTTGAGCTCAAGTGGGAGTTCGACGAGGACTTACGCCGATACTACGTGTCTTTACCTAATGATCAGTAGTGGTGCCCAGTTGGGGCGATCGGGACCGTGTCGCATGTTGGGTTGGTCTTTTATTTTGGCACAATAGTCAGGCCATGAGTGATTGGATGATGTAATGCTATTTATGTACTTTGTTTGACGTGGCGAGTGTAAGCCAACTATGTACCTTCCCCTTTTATTATTCATATTACATGGGATGTTGTGAAGATTGCCTTACTTCAGACATTGCTTTCAATGCGGTTATGCCTCTAAGTCATGCTTCGACACGTAGGAGATATAGCCGCATCGAGGGCGTTATACCCTCCTCTGTCTCTCTCGTGCGTCCACCCGAACGAGCCCGCCGCCGCCGTTCGCTGCCACCGTGCTCACCGGCCACCCCTCGCTCCACCGTTGACTCCAGGAGCTCTGCTATGACCTCCTCTTCGTCCCCAATGAGCCACACACCGCCGGACGCCCTGCTGCCTCGCCATCGACCCGTCTTCTCCGTGCACGGCTGCCGGATCGCCATTGTCGTTACGCCGCCGTCTGGTCCTCCCTGAGCTTGCTGAGCCTCCGTACCGACTCCATGTGAGCCCCTGCTTTGTTTACCCCTAACTCCATGCCTGATTTTGAGCTCTAGCTGCCTCCTCCACCGGAGCCGAGACACACCACCGCACGAGCTCGACTCCGGCGACTCTCTGGTGACCATTTGGTCCCGAGCATGAGTCCAATGTATTCGCCGCACCGCATAGAATCCACCGGTGCTAACCCCGCATCGCCATGGCCGTTGTAGCCTCGACCCCGAGCTCACCCGAGCTCCGGCCGCTGCCAAGCTTACTGCTGCCGCCACCACAGGCCACCGTAGCCCCCCATGCCTGCTCCATTAGGTGCGCGCGAGCTCCATCTAGCCGTAGAGGCCAACCGCGTCGCAAACCGCCGCCTGTAGCGCGAGCCCGAGCAACTCCGGCGAGCCTCCGCCGCGAGATGTGGTCGCCGGTGCTTAATCTGGCGACGCTGACGTGGCACGACTAGATTAGATGCTAATCACCCACTTAATCAACCCCGAGTGGATGACATGTGGGACCCGCACTTTTAGTGACACAATTAGAGTTAAATAACCCCTGTTAACCCCTGAGTCAATGACGGGTGGAGCCCACCAGTCAGATTTGACTTTGGTCAATGCTAACGTCACCGTGACTTAGTGCTGACGCAGTAAAGTTTTTTGGAATTTAAAATAAATCAGAAATGATTTATGAATTCCAGAAAAAAAAAACCAAAACTTCTAAAAATCATAGAAAATCAACCGTAACTCCAAATGAAATAATTTATGTATGAAAAATGATCAGAAAAATTCTATCTATCCATCTGTACCATTCTCATGCATGTTTGAACAACTTACAGCCACTGTATACGACAATTCGAATTAATGGCATTTATGAAATCACATATGGAGTTTGAATTTGAACCTAGTGTTCGAACCAACTCCATTTAACATGTTGCTAGTTGCATTAGCTCAATCAACAGCATATTGCCATGTCATGATCATGCATCATATTGTTGCATCGCATTGATTGTGTTCTTCCTTGTTTGCCGGTAATTTTCCCCTCTCAGTAGACGATGTTCCGACGATGAGATCAATGACACCGATGAAGAACTATACTATCTTCAGAAGTTCCAGGCAAGCAAAACCCCCTTGTTCATTCCGATACAATCCCACTCTCTTGCTCCTGCTCTCTTTTACTACATTAGGAAAACAATGATTCAACTGCTACATGCTGCGGTAGTTGAACCCCTTTCATTTGCATGACCTGTTATTGCCAAAGTAAATAGATGAAACCCACTAGCATGAGTAGGAGTTGTTTGAGCCCTGATGTTCCTACTCATTCATGCTTGTTTGTCATGCCTGCTACTGCTTAGAGTTAAGTTAGGTCTGATTCATCAGGGATGAATTAGAGGTGTGTGAACATGTCCTACCGTTGCGATCTAAGTGTGTGAACCCGATTTGGTAAAGGTATCGGTGAGAGGCCATGTAGGAGTACATGGTGGGTTGTCTCATTGAAGCCGTCCTCAGGAACTGAGTTCTCTGTTTGTGATCCATGAACAGCTACTACCACGCATTGGAATGCTTAAGTGCCCCCCTCGACTTATTAATCAACCTGATCTCTGTCTAGGGGGTTGCAACTAGTTTCTGGTGTTTGTAGGTAGTGTTAGTATTCTACCAAGTGGCCCCCGGTATAGGTGGGATTGGGACAGACTAGGCACAATGGCACGGTGTACCAAGTGGCACCCGGATGGTGGGCTTGGGAATCCTACTCACATCGTTTGGGGCCGTGAGCGACACCCCGGCCGGATCTCCTTGCGGATGGAACCCGAATAGGCGATAAACCTGGACTAGAGACTTGTTGGTTAGTTAGGTCGTGGCCGACTCCCTCGCCAGGATTTCGCTTGAAGGTTGCCGAGATACACGATGTGTACATGGTGGTAAGTGGCGAGAGCGTGTGTGAAGAAGTACACCCTTGCAAGGTTATCATTATCTATTAGAATAGCCGGATTCCTCGGATATGGAATCTTGGACCCCTTGCATAGTGCATAGACAAGTGAAAGTGGATACCCTAAAATGCGCAAGATAAGCGTGAGTGCTATGGATGGCGTTCTCGTAGGGAGACGGGAGCGGATCCATAATGGAGTATTGATATGGTGAATATGTGGACTCGTGTGCGCACCTCAAAGAGTTACTTGTAATCGTAGTTCAGGATAGCCACCGAGTCAAAGTTGGCTTGCTGCAGTTAAACTCCACCACCCCTTTCTTGATACTGATGCATATGTAGCTAGTTCTGATGTAAGTCTTGCTGGGTACATTTGTACTCACGTTTGCTTAATTTATGTTTTTGCAGAGAGACATCAGTCTCACTAGTAGTTCCGCATGGACTTCGACATTTAGCTCGTTACCTCAGCTACGATCTTGTACCCTTGGGAGGGTCTTGTAGATAGTCAGGCTTCTCAGCCTTCTTCATTTGTAGTTGTCTGTACTTAGACAAGTTAAGCTTCTGCATGTGCTTGTTGCTTGTATGCTCTGTATGTTGGGTCATGAGACCCATGTTTGTTATTTCTCGCTCCTCGGAGCCTAATGAATAAATACATGAGTCGTAGAGTTATGTTGTGATGCCATGTGGTATTTACACATATCGAGAAAATTGTGTGTATGATTGAAATGCTTGGTACGTGTGGGATTCGACAACCTAGTTGTTTATCCTTGGTAGCCTCTCTTATGAGGAAATGTAGTCTTGTGCTTCCATGAGCCATAGTTGTCCGCTACAGCCCGGTTCACCGGAGTCTTGCTAGCCCAGCACTACTGCTCCGGAGCACTTGACTGGCCGGCATGTGATTCACTTCGTTCCTGTGTCTGTCCCTTTGGGGAAATGTCACGCGGTGACATCCGGAGTCCTGCCTAGCCTGCTACAGCCCGGGTTCCCGGAGTCCTGTTAGCCCAATGCTACAGCTCGGATTCACACGCTGCTGACCGACATGCTCGATGTTGATTCGTGTATGCCTGTCCCCATAAGTTAGTGCCACTTTGGGTTCACGGCTAGTCATGTCGGCCCGGGTTCTCTGTCATATGGATGCTAGCGACACTATCATATACGTGAGCCAAAAGGCGCAAACGGTCCCGAGCCATGGTAAGGCGACACCCGTGGGAATATCGTGCGTGAGGCCGCAAAGTGATATGAGGTGTTACAGGCTAGATCGGTGTGACTTAGAATCGGGGTCCTGACAGCTTTGGTATCAGAGCCTGACTACCTATAGGATTACCAAGCCAAGCTGGTGGAATTCATGTCTAGAAATGCTTTAGTTATATAAGGGAATTGATTGTGGATGGGAACGTAAGGCTCTTTTTACTCCTTTACCTTATGCCCTTCTGCTCTGAGTCAACCTCTTCTTTTCTACGGGGGTTAAGAACTAGACTTCTCTTCTATCTCTCAGGATGACGTGTTACTAAACCATAGTTTCCTAGGATTGTTGGGTTTAAGCCTCGGTTCAGTTCCTACTACTTCTGTATGTTGACCATTGATCCCGGAACTTTGATATTGTGATGTTGAGTGGTTATGCCACCATTTTGCAGGATGTCTCAAATCATTTTGAGCATTTACAGCCGTTATGCTGTCTGAGTCATCCTAGGTTTCTAAATAGTCTGATGCACTTGCAAATCTTTCCTCCATGTTCCCATTGTATTTTTGTGCCAGATTAAGCACACTAATCGGTGTGTTGAGGTACTCCGTTGCCTTGACGTGTATGTTGGAGTTAGTATTATGAACCTAGGTGTCCTCGAGAATTTAGCAATGCTTTCATATCCCCAGTGTGATGATTCTGGCCATCATTCTTGAAAGCATCCCGTGATGCCATTTAGTAGTAGGTATTCTACTCCTGTGTTCTTGACCCAAGAATCACTCTGTTCACTTCCTATTGATATTGTTGCTAGTTCCTTTAGGATATTAGTAACCTTTGCGATAGTCCTCGTGGTCCGTGGTATTTCCTTCTTCCAAATACCATGAACCATTAAGGCAAAAGTTCTTTGAACCAAAAGATCACCATTAGAGTACTTCTGAGGAGTTCTCCATTCATAATTGTGATTCTGCCAGTTCTACATTTCCGCATGGGTTATCTGGAAGAAATATGTTGAACTCGTTCGACATACTAATCTATGCATCCACAACTCAGAAAGTTATATGTTCCTTTGAGTTGTCCCTCGTTAGTTATTTTCTGGCCCTCGTCTGTCAATTGATAATTAAGAGTATGTGTGCATTCATGCTCATCGATACCTCATATTCTTGTGGTGTGTCAAGCCATTCTATTCTGGAATGACTAGGAGAAACAAACTCCAGTACCTTATCCATTTGTAGGATTGGTCAAAGTAGTTGTATGCCATGGATCAAAATGCCAGTCCAACTTTTGCTCTGTTCTACCTTGGAGTGTTACCATCTTTATGTCCAGAATATCTTGAGAATTACACCACCTCTTATGAATTCTTGATGCAGTGATACTTCTCACCATCATCATTCATTCCTCGGTCCTCGTGTTGTTGTAAACGGAATGCTGACAAGTGAATTGTGATGTGTGAAATCAATACTCCGAGCAACTCGTTGCTTGGTAGTAAATGGACAATATTCTCATTCTTAGCGTGTTGGTTATTGAACTACCATTCTAAGATTGATCTTGCTACCTAGTCCATATTTCCTGTTGCACTCTTCGATCAATGAGTTAGGATTGTGTCAATCCCTCGCTCCCTTGATCATATCGCCTTGCCCTGAAAAGCAAGATTGATCTTGAGCTTAGTAACATATTGGTGGTTCGTGATTTTCCGAATATCTTCTCGGAAGTATTACCTGGTTATCACCTGACCGCTATGTTGACTTCGTGATCAAGTTGATTTTTCTATTAACCGCTATTTCTCCAAGAATTTGTGTTGGATACCCTGAAATAGTTGGTTAAGCTAAATGACAACTTGGAGAGATGGAATATGATAGCTTGTCCGACTTAGTTCATCCCAAAGGGATATCCTTGTGTTTTGATAGTTGTTGAAACAAGATTATATCTTCATCAATTGGTCCTCGTGATCAGTTGCTGGGTCTATCATCTTGTCAAAACTTTGACTTGAGTATGGGCTATCATCAAGTCAAATCAGAACCAACGATGTTTGTAATGTTGCCTTACTCGTGGTTGACCCCTCAAGCATACACCATTACATCTTTTGGTCTGACCAATGCTATCACCGTGTTCACATGATGGTGGAAGTCCAGTGATATGGAAATTCCGATGAGTTGCTGTTGAGCCCATCAGTAGCATTTTGTCTCCCCCATGATTCATGTTGAACATCAACCTAGTATTGATAACTTTGTAAGCAATGCCTTCGTGTTCCGTTCATGAAGCTTATGCTTGGATGGAAGAAGTGACTTCCTCAAATTCATGTGCATTTGGAGCAAGTTGCCGCCATGAGTTCGAGAAAGATTGTTTTGTTTCCTCTGGTACCATCCCAAGTTAGTTATGCATGTGTGAATGTATTATATGGTTTGGTAGATTAATTACCTCCACTCCATATGTATTCCCTAGCACACCAAGCCACTGATTGATTTGTTCAAGGAGAAGAAGTTCCTTCTTAAGAGCATGCCTTATGCAAGGACTTTGTTATCCTCAATGATGGTTCCCCACCAGAACTCGGTAGTGTTTGTATTATAAGACTACTACGTGGTCATGCTTGTCTCGGACAACATGTTCACATGTGTTAGCAGAACCAGCTCTTGTTTTGGAGCTTACTACCATAGTCCATTTCCCGAGAATCTCGCAACGCCATCTCGTCGATTTGTGTTGCAAACTTTCATTTTCTTCTAGAATCGATGGGTCTGGAATATCCTGTTACCAACCAAATCTGAATTTCACGCAGATATGATGGTTGGAACTTTTCCAAGATCTATGATGTAGGTCCCCGACAAGGTTGATGTTTTGGGCGACACACCTAGCCAGAAGATCTATCATTGTAGTATCTTGATTGAGCTATTTGACCATCTTCTCCATGAGGATTTAGTGTGACTTATTCTTGAAGTTGTTCCTTAGGGATCCTTGTGCTCTCAGTTTCTTCGATGATTATATAACCATTGGAACATTGGAAACACTCTCGACTGTTGAGTTCTTCCCCAGTTACCAGAATCATTCCCAACATTTGCATTTTGTTCCCAGCTTGCACCTGAGTAGTTGTTGTTTAGGATCATCTTCAAAAGTGGACTTACCATGGGTACCATCCATTTCCGATGATAAGCTAAAAATCATCCATTGCGTTGTCTTCAACAAGGTAGTCCACATCATCCATCCTAGTCGGAGTATGCCATTCTTTCGAACCCCTTCTAATGATCGATTGTGATTACCTCAGGCTGGTATAAAGAGTTTCAATGATATTTGTATCAAAAGTAATTCTTTTTGCCACTTAAGGGAAATGCTCTATGAGTCACCTTTCCCTAAGGTGTCCCGTTATGGAATCATGGCAATTACCTCCTCGCTACTTTGAAACCATGCACCATCCTACTCCAGCATGGAATTGTTGCCTACCAATTTGAACCCTTGTCATCTATTACCTCCCATCTCTCTCGATGTGTGTTTTGTGTCTCAGCCCAAGAGATGTTTCAACGTCTCACTCCATGAGTTGATCTTGAGTTGCTCAATCTTTGAGAAGATCGTTTTCTGTAGAGTTTCCTTCCATCGTCATCGTGTTGGATGAGGATCTCGAAGACAAAGACGTCAAGAGCAATGTGATGTAATATATCGGTATCTTCGAGAAGGGCAGTTGGATCGAGAAGACTGTGATAGTTTTGTGACCCCTCTGTCTTCTTACTCCACTTCTTGAATCTCGGGACGATATTCTTGTTTTAGTGGGGGTGAGTTGTCACATCCCTAGTTCTAGTATGCTCTGAGCTAGCTAGTCATGTGTTGCATCATGTTTAAATTCTTTTGAAATTTGAAATAGGTGATCAATCCCTAGCACCCAAAAGAACTCAACTAGGTTCAACTTAAAAACATTTTCAATGATCCCAGAATGCCCTTTAGAAAAGTTCATGATTTTTTATAAAGGTGAAAATCTCTGCCAAAAATAATGCACATATTTCTAGGCCATTTCTGGACATTTGAATTAAATCATTATGTATTTGAATTTGGGCATTTAATTTCTATAATTATTTGAAATGCTCAAATAATTCTGAAACTAAATGTGGGTTGTTGGAAATAATTCAAAATGTCCCCAAAATTTATTTCAGGATTTTTAGATGTGGTTTAGTATTATACTAAATCAAAACAGAGTTAAATCAATAGAAAACAGAAACTTAAATAGGAAAACAGAGAGAGGCAGTGAACTCTCCCGTGCAACCCACCTCGTGGCCCAGCATTGTAGCTGAGGCCCAGCCCAGCAGGCAGCCGACGCGCCAGTCGTCGTCTTCCTCTCGCCAGTAGGATACCAAGCGCATGGCCGACGCATGCGCTCTCTCCTCTCGCCACCTCCTGCCTCCTTGCCTGCCTCGTCGGTGAGGGGATAAGCCCCGGAGCCGTCTCGATTGATCTCTCTCTCCCTCCTCTGTCTCTCTCGCGCGCGTCCACCCCAACGCGCCCGCCGCCGCCGTTCGCTGCCACCGTGCTCACCGGCCACCCCTCGCTCCACCGTCGACTCCGGGAGCTCCGCTACGACCTCCTCTTCGTCCCCGATGAGCCACGCACCGCTGGACGCCCTGCTGCCTCGCCATCAACCCGTCTTCTCCGCGCACGGCCGCCGGATCGCCATTGTCGTTACGCCGCCGTCTGGTCCTCCCCGAGCTTGCTTAGCCTCCCTACCGACTCCATGTGAGCCCCTGCTTCGTTTACCCCTAACTCCATGCCCGATTTCGAGCTCTAGCTGCCTCCTCCAATGGAGCCGAGACGCACCGCCGCACGAGCTCGACGCCGGCGTCACTCCAGTGACCATTTGGTCCCGGGCATGCGTCCAATGTAATTGCCGCACCGCGTAGAAGCCATAGGTGCTAACCCCGCATCGCCACGGCCGTTGTAGCCTCAACCCCAAGTTCACCCGAGCTCCGGCCGCCGCCAAGCTTACTGCTGCCGCCACCAGAGGCCACCATAGCCCCCATGCCTGCTCCATTAGGTGCGCGCGAGCTCCAGCTAGCCGTAGAGGCCAACCGCGTCGCAAACCGCCGCCTGTAGCGCGAGCCCGAGCAACTCCGGCGAGCCTCCACCGCGAGATGTGGTCGCCGGTGCTTAATCCGGCGATGCTGACGTGGCAGGATTAGATTAGGTGCTAATCACCCAGTTAATCAACCCCGAGTGGATGACATGTGGGACCCGCACTGTTAGTAACACAATTAAAGTTAAATAACCCCTGTTAACCCCCTGAGTCAATGACAGGTGGAGCCCACTAGTTAGATTTTACTTTGGTCAATGCTGACGTCAACGTGACTTAGTGCTGATGCAGTAAAGTTTTTCTGGAATTTAAAATAAATTAGAAATGGTTTATGAATTCTAGAAAATAACCAAAACTTGTAAAAATCATAGAAAATCAACTATAAATCCAAATGAAATAATTTAGATATGAAAAATGATCAGAAAAATTCAATATATCCATCTGTACCATTGTCATACATCTTTGAACAACTTACAGCCACTGTGTATGACAATTTGAATTAATGGCATTTAAGAAAGTACATATGGAGTTTGAATTTGAACCTAGTGTTCAAACCAACTCCATTTAACTTGTTGCTAGTTGCATTAGCTCAATCAATAGCATATTGCCATGTCATGATCATGCATCATATTGTTGCATCACATTGATTGTGTTCTTCCTTGTTTGCCGGTAATTGTCCCCTCTCAGTAGACGACGTTCCGACGATGAGATCGATGACACCGATGAAGAACTATACTATCTTCAGAAGTGCCAGGCAAGCAAAACCCCCTTGTTCATTCCGATACAATCCCACTCTCTCTCCTGCTCTCTTTTACTGCATTAGGACAACAACGATTCAACTGTTACATGCTACGGTAGTTGAACCCCTTTCCTTTGCATGACCTGTCATTGCCACAGTAAATAGATGAAACCCACTAGCATGAGTAGGAGTTGTTTGAGCCCTGATGTGCCTACTCATTCATGCTTTTTTTCATGCCTGCTACTGCTTAGAGTTAAGTCAGGTCTGATTCATCGGGGATGAATTAGAGGTGTGTGAACATGTCCTACCGTTGCGATCTAGGTGTGTGAACCCGATTTGGTAAAGGTATCGGTGAGAGGCCATGTAGGAGTACATGGTGGGTTGTCTTATTGAAGCCGTCCTCAGGAACTGAGTTCTGTGTTTATGATCCATGAACAGCTACTACCACGCATTGGAATGCTTAAGTGCCCCTCTCGACTTATTAATCAACCTGATCTATGTCCAGGAGTTGCAACTAGTTTCTGGTGTTTGTAGGTAGTGTTAGTAGTCTACCAAGTGGCACCCGGTACAGGTGGGCTTGGGATAGACTAGGCACAGTGGCACGGTGTACCAAGTGGCACCCAGATGGTGGGCTTGGGAACCCAGCTCACATTGTTTGGGGCCGTGAGCGACACCCCGGCCGAATCTCCTTGCGGATGGAAACCGAATAGGCGATAAACCTGGACTAGAGACTTGTTGGTTAGATAGGTCGTGGCCGACTCCCTCGCCAGGCTTTCGCTTGAAGGTTGCCGAGATACATGATGTGTACATGGTGGTAAGTGGCGAGAGCGTGTGTGAAGAAGTACACCCTTGCAGGGTTATCATTATCTATTCGAATAGCCGGATTCCTCGGATGTGGAAACTTGGACCCTTTGCATAGTGCATAGACAAGTGAAAGTGGATACTCTAAAATGCGCAAGATAAGTGTGAGTGCTATGGATGGCATTCTCGTAGGGAGACGGGAGTCGATCCATAATGGAGTATTGATATGGTGAATATGTGGACTCGTGTGCGCCACCTCAGAGAGTTACTTGCAGTCGTAGTTCAGGATAGCCACCGAGTCAAAACTGACTTGCTGCAGTTAAACTCCACCACCCCTTTCTTGATACTAATGCATATGTAGCTAGTTCTGATGTAAGTCTTGCTGGGTACATTTGTACTCATGTTTGCTTAATTTATGTTTTTGCAGAGAGACTTCAGTCTCACTAGTAGTTCCGCATGGACTTCGACGTTTAGCTCGTTACCTCAGCTACGATCTTGTACCCTTGGGAGGGTCTTGTAGATAGTCAGGCTTCTCAGCCTTCTTCATTTGTAGTTGTCTGTACTTAGACAAGTTAAGCTTCCGCATGTGCTTGTTGCTTGTATGCTCTGTATGTTGGGTCATCAGACCCATGTTTGTAATATCTCGCTCCTCGGAGCCTAATGAATAAATGCTTGAGTCGTAGAGTTATGTTGTGATGCCATGTTGTATTTACACATATCGAGCATATTGTGTGTATGATTGAAATGCTTGGTATGTGTGGGATCCGACAACCTAGTTGTTTATCCTTGGTAGCCTCTCTTATGGGGAAATGTAGTCTTGTGCTTCCATAAGCCATAGTACTCCGCTACAGCCCGATTCATCGAAGTCTTGCTAGCCCAGCACTACTGCTCCGGAGCACTTTACTGGCCGGCATGTGATTCACTTCGTTCCTGTGTCTGTCCCTTCGGGGAAATGTCACACGGTGACATCCGGAATCTTGTTAGCCCAGTGCTACAGCCCAGATTCACACGCTGCTGACCGACATGCTCGATGTTGATTCATGTATTTCTGTCCCCGTAAGTTAGTGCGACTTTGGGTTCACGGCTAGTCATGTCGGCCCGGGTTCTCTGTCATATGGATGCTAGCGACACTATCATATACATGAACTCAAATGCGCAAACGGTCCCGGGCCATGGTAAGGCGACACCCGTGGGAATACCGTCCGTGAGGCCGCAAGTGATATGAGGTGTTACAGACTAGATCGGTGTGGCTTAGAATCGGGGTCCTGATAGCAGATCGGCTGTGATTTGGGACGTGATTCCCTCCCATGTTGGTTCTATTACTTTGGAAGTAAATCACGTCAGTTGTTGGATAGGAAGTAGTATTAAAAAAGGAGTTATCCGATATCATTTGTTTGCGTGCAGGGATTCTTCTACTTTCGAGAGCACGCTGCGAATAAAAATCTGTTTTGATTGTAGCAAGCAAGATTTATTTCTTTCCTTGTGTGTCACGGTTTCCAAGGAAAGATTCTCTAACTAGGAGAAGGTTTGAGAACATAGTTGTTTGGACTGGTCAAAAGAATAAAAAAATGAAAAGGACAAGAGAGAAGGCGTGCATGCTACTGACAGCCTTGGTACTTGTTGCATGCATCAGCGCATCGTCCAACCGTTTGCTCCTCTTAAAAAAACACAGCCCAATCTGAGTCGGTTGTAGAGTAAGAAAAAAATTGATTCCTTTGGAGTCCCAGGCATTCACGTTTTGGCCAAGAAAAAAAAGGGCAACTGCAGATCTGTTTGAGGAAAGAGGAGGAGTTAATAAGGAATACTTTTACAAGGAAAGAGTAATCGCGTTTGCTTGGTAAGGAAAGTGCAGATCATTTGGATCCTACCATACAGTTTGGGTCGGCTGGAGTTTTGGCTCATCAAGTAAAAAGAAAAGAAAGAGAAAAAGGGAGGTATGTTCGGTCAAAAAAACATTTAAACAAGTGTTGATCGTGTCTTTAGTTTGGAAATTTTGGATACTTATTTTCATAGGACCATGTGACCAGATTTATTAGTACAATACAAGGAAAGAAACTTTGGATACTTGGAAGGTCTCGATTGGCACATAAAAAAGGGAAACTATCGATCAGTTTGGTTAGAAGGACATGAATCGTGCGCTACTACTTGGAAAGTGATAAAAAAAGAAACAACAGATTTGGCACATCTGGATTTTGGTGTCCTAGTGTGGGACATTTGGTGTTTAAAAAAAGAGCAGAATCAATTACGGGAGTAGCAGAGATGGCTACAAATAATAAAATAAGATTTGTTGGTAGCTTTTTTTCCTCTTGTGGGACTGAGCCATTGTTTCATGTGAGGAAAGAGATCCTTGCACTTTTCCTTGTGAAAAAAAGAGAGCATTAAGAGGAGGCTTTGCTCCAACGTGAAGAAGGAAACCAGTAAAAAAACAATGAACGTGCGCAGTGGTTTGTGGGAGTTGGTCCATATACTTTTGCAAGGGAAAGGAGGCATTCTAGATATTGAGACAAAAAAGAATAGAAAAGAAGGATACGTCTTGTTCAGTTTTGGTTCGTTTGGAAAGTTTGAAAAAAGGAAGAGTGCATCAGCTCTTATTTTTCTTTGGCACTTCAACTCGGTCTGTCTCAATACGCTCATTATTTTCTCTTTGCGTGAATATTTATTTGTGTCTCAGGCTCGCGTCTTTAGTATGGTCTAGTCTAGGACCAGCACTCGACCACTTTGAACGAATTTTCAGCTTGCATTAATTAACGTGGTTGTAGCATTTTTTTTCACATATTAAAGCCAACCCAGCTCCACATATTTCTACCCCATGTATCCATACGTTCACTTGGCAATCTCTTTACCCAACTTTTGGAGTTACTTGATACCGCTGGTTGCCGTTCACTGCCTGCTGCATGGTAAGAACTTGTAAGACATTGATATTTTCTTTACTGTGAGAGTTTTACCACCACATCCTAGTAGTTATAGGAACATTATTTTTGGATTTTATTTCTTGTTTCTACTAATCATGAAAGGATCGGGCTTTGTCGATCGTGGGAGACGTGCCACCACCTATGCAAATTCCACAACGATCACGAGAGGTGCATAAACATCCAAATGCACAGGATCAGGTTAATGTTCCTATACCATCATTTAATGGTCGTTTTAGACCTGCTTTATATATTGAATGGGAGTTCGACATAAAGAATATATTTTCTTCGCATAATTTTGATGAACGTAAAAAAGCTAAGGTTGCGGTTGGTTCTTTCACTAGTTATGCTCTAGTTTGGTGGAGTGAATATTGTTGGTTACATCCTGATTATATACCTATTACTTGGGATGATTTGGAACTTGCCATGTGACATACATTCATCCCCGCTTATTATACTCGCGACATGATTAAAAAGTTGCAACATTTAAAACAAGATAGTTACACTGTAACGAAATATTATAATGATTTACAAACTACCTTGTTGCATTCCTCTTTAGAAGAAACTGAAGTTGATTTTATGGATAGATTTTTGGGAGGATTAAATCGTGACATTCAGGAGATACTAATTCATGAACTGTGTTATCCAATGGACCGTTTGTTTTGTCTTGCTTGCAAAGCTGAACAGGAGATAACAAGACGTGTTGCCCAGAAGACAAACAAGCGGAAGGTCCAAATCCCAAGAGTTGCGACGGTTGTTCCTTCCACCACTGCCCCTACTATGACAACAACATCCATTGTTGTGAGCACTACATCACCTCCACCATGTGACCTGTCGCCACCTAGAGTGGCTACATCATCTGAGTTAACCAGAATAGGTAATGAAAAAGGTATTAAACTTCCACCTCCACATGAGTATGATGAATGCCTTGTTACTTTACGTGCACCATGTGATGAGCTACCTACTAGTTTGATCACACCAGCAATTTTAGAGGACTTTGTTAATGATTTGACTTTGCCATGTGATCAAACAATTTTGAGTGAACCCATTGAATTAACTATTGATGCGAAAGAACCATGTGAATCAGGGAATTACTCAAATTTGTATCAAATACGTTTGAAAATAATTGTGCCAATGTTTAATCATTTTGATATGACCTCTAATCTTGGTGATGGTTCATCAATGTTGGGATGGTTTAACGATAAGCATTGTCAATCTTTTGATATGAATAAGAGCTTCACTTATATGTGCAAACTGAGTTGCAATATTTTCATGCCTTTGACTTCTTGTGATAATATATTGGCTTTATATTTCACGACTTTTGAAGGGTGCTCTTGTATAACTGTGTCACATGTGCCACAACTGAGATCAGTAAAAATGGATGACATATACATATCACTACAAAAAAAGACACATCCGTGACATTTTGGGCCGAACGAAATTTTTTTCTGTCATACATATGAGACTTCTATTACGATAATTCTGACAAAACCCGGTATCATCATAGATGTGGTGGGCTCCTACTTCTATGACAAAAAATCATGACAGAAAATGGGCTTTTCGTCCTGGACGGGCCGGAGACGTAGCCGCATGACATTCTTTGGGCCGTCCATGATGGAAAAAATCGTGGTAGAAGCGAGGGCGAGGAAAATTTCGGGGAGTTCCCGGTTACGGTGGGAGGTCGGGGGCCGAGCGATGCGCGTTTCTCTCGTACAGGTATGCGCGTGTGTGCAAGGCATTGGCTCTAACTGAACCCGAGCGAGGCGTTGGGCTCTAACTGAACCCGAGCGATTGCACTGCAGGCTACGCATTACTGAACCCGAGTGATCGATCGATGGCTGTTAACGGAACCCGATCGAGCGATTCCTTCGATACTGCTGCCAACTGAAGCCGATCGATGCTGCCTCTGGGATGAACAGTGAGCGTTGCGGGGGGGGGGGGGGGGGGTGGATGAACAGTGAGCGGTGGTGTTGCCTCTGGATGAACAGGACCCCGTGGTGTGGAGGGCTGGATGAACCGTAGACGGTGGAGGGGTGGTTGAACAGTAGCTGGTGGAGTAGTGCGCGGTGGAGGCTGGATGAACATGAGCTCGTGGAGGCTGGTGGAGGTTGACGGTGGAGATGAACAGTATCCCGTGGAGTCCCGTTTTGCGGTACGCCACACCACTCCCGATGAACAGGAACCCCGTTTCGACCATAGGAGGTCCGTTTCATCCGTTTTGCGGTACGCCACACCCCTCCCGATCAACAGGACCCTCGTTTCGAATGTAGGAGGTCCGTTTCCTCCATTTTGCGGTACGCCACACCCCTCCCGATCAAGAGGACCCCTGTTTCGACCATAGGAGGTCCGTTTCCTCCGTTTTGCGGTACGCGACACCCCTCCCGATCAATAGGACCCCGTTCCGAACATAGGAGGTCCGTTTCCTCCGTTGTGCGGTACGCCAGGCCTCGTTTCCATCGCCTGTTCCGTCCAAGCCCTCCCGATGAACACGACCACGCATTTTGTTCCGATCCGGCCGGTTGGCTCCCACGCGTTCCGTTGCCTCCCGATGAACATGACGCATTCCGTTGCCTCCCCATGAACACGACGCATTCCGTTGCCTCCCCATGAACACGACGCATTCCGTTGCCTCCCCATGAACACGACGACGACGCTGTTTCTCTGTTCCGACCCAGCCATGTACACGAGCCCTGGCCGTACGTATGCGTGAGTAGGCATTCGAGACCCCACCCGTATGTACACATACGTGGTCGTATTTTCTTTCTTGCACCCTGGCCGCTGTACGTACGTGTACATGCTACGTGCGCGCCTCTACTACGACACGTACGCGCCTCTACTACGACACGTGCGTGCCTCTACATCCACTAGTATATATGTACATACACGTTCGCGACCAGAATGATAATGCTATGTACGCTTCGACCAGGTGGGTCCCGACTGTTAGGCACTTCCTTGCGCGCGAAGATGTAGCTGGTGGGTCCCAGCAGTCAGGGGGGCGAATCGTTTTGTTTTTTTTTGCCTGGACGCACTTCCTTTCATGCGAAGGTGTAGCTGGTGGGTCCCAGCAGTCAGGGGAAAACGTTTTTTCGTGAAATACGGTGGCCCGTCCGATGGGTCCCCGCTGTCAGGTGGAGGAATAATTATTTTGCGTGTAATAAGGAGGCACTTCCTTGCTGCGGCCGTGGACCCAGCTGTCAGCGTCTCCACACACAGTACTCTTCCAATGGAAGTCGGTCGTTGACCACATTGACCACGCCGCGCCGAGAGCACCACGACGGTGGACGACTGCGAGGCCTAGGAAGGGGACGACACAGAGGCAGGGAAGACTCGGCAGTTGTTTCCCATGCGGAGGGGAGTACGACTGTCCGAGGGTTTACTGGTTCGTCTGCCATCGCCGGAGAATAACAGCAGGTGTGGGTGAGTAGAGGGATGGCTAGGCCAGCGATGGGAGTACGGTGGGGCGGTGAGGCCTGCGCGGCAGCACAGCCGGCCGCGGGGAGCAGGGAGCAGGCAGGCCCGCCGGCGCTTCTTTGAGCGGCTGGAGCAGGAAGAGCAGAGATTGAAGAAGCACGATGGCTGTTGGATGGACATCCAACAGTCAGTGCTTGTGCGTTAACCTTTTTTTAGGAAAGCCTCAAATCTGTGGAAAACAGCATACAACCCATCTGCCATTATTTCTAGTAATTTACAGTCCATTTGCTAATTCTTAAGGTTTTTTTGGAGCCCATATTCTTTTTATTAGCATTACAAGCCATATTGTGGCCACGGTTAAAAAATTATACGAAATTTTGCATATTTCGGTGCGGTCGGAACTATTTTTAATCCCGAAATTTCGACTCACATTCAAACTGATTTTAAAAATAAATGTATATCAATATCAAATCCAACAAATTCTCCACGCATAAAAATTCATGTAATTTAAAATATTGAAATGAAAAAAAGATATTTGAAACTAATTGCCGGTTTGATGTGTTTTAAAAATGTATAGCCCATTTCTCATTACTGATGGGCCATTTTCTCGGCCAGCCGAATGAAAGCTCTCCTCGTCTTGAAAGATTTGCAGCCAAACAGGCCTGACAAAGCGACTTACTTGGCAAATCACAAAAAAACTAGGTTGTGGCCGTGGACCCAGCTGTCAGCCTCTCCACGTACAGTACTCTTCCGATGGAAGTCGTTCCTTGACCACGTTGACCACGCCGCGCGGAGAGCACCACGGCGGTGGACGACGGTGAGGCCTAGGAAGGGGACGACACAGAGCCGGGAAGACGCGGCAGTGGAAGCCCGCGCGGAGAGGAGTACGAGGGTTCACTGGTTCGGCTGCGGTGTGAGGCTGCCGTCGCCGTAGGGCCTGGCCAGCGGTGGGAATAGTAGGGGGCGGTGAGGCCTCTGCGGCAGCACAGCCGGCCACGGGAGGCAGGAGCATGCGGCACGACCGGCGCTGCTTTGGGCAGCTAGAGCAAGAAGACCAGAGGTTGAAGAAGCACTACGGCCGTTGGATGGACATCGTACGGTCACTGGAGCTAGAATCGTTCATATTGACTAAGTTGACAAAGCCCTTCATCCCTGTCAACTTACTAGACCCACAAGTCAGGCTCCCACCAAGGTGGGTCCCAGCTAGCCGGGGGAGTATTCATTTTTTTGTGCGTAATAAGGAGGCACTTCCGGTGGGTCCAAGATGACAGTGGGGGGAACATTTTTTTCGTGAAATACGGTGGCCCGTATGGTGGGTCCGAGCAGTCAGGGGGAAACAATTTTTTCGCAAAATACTGGTGGCCCGTCCAGTGGGTCCTTGCTGTCAGGTGGAGGAATAATTATTTTCTGCGTAATAAGGAGGCACTTCCTTGCGGCTGCCATGGACCCAGCTGTCAGCCTCTCCACGTACAGTACTCTTCTGATGGAAGTCGGTCGTTGACCACATTGACCACGCCGCGCCGATAGCACCACGGCGGTGGACGACGGTGAGGCCTAGGAAGGGGACGCCGCGGAGCCGGGTAAGACGCGGCAGTGGATGCCCATGGGGAGAGGAGTACGAGTGTTCACAGGTTCAGCTGCGGTGTGAGGCAGCCGTCGCCGCAGAATAACAGGGGGTGTGGGTGAGTGGAGGGATGGCCTGGCCAGCGGTGGGAGTAGTATGGGGGCGGTGAGGCCTCTGCGGCAGCACAGCCGGCCACGGGAGGCACGAGCAGGCGGCACGACCGGCGCTGCTTTGGGCGGCTGGACCAAGAAGACCAGAGGTTGAAGAAGCACTATGGCTGTTGGATGGACATCGTATGGTCACTGAAGCTAGAATCGTTTATATTGACTAAGTTGACAAAGCCCTTAGTACGCTCCAACTTAGTAGGCCCATAGGTCAGCCTCCGAAATGGTGTGCCCCAGATGTCAGGGGGAGGAATCATTTTTTGGGCGGCCGAAGCTAAGAATATCCGAGATTGAAGAAGAAGCACGACATCCAACGGCCACTGCTGCTAGAACCGTGTGTTGACTATAATAAGTTGACAAAGCCTTGCATACACGTCAACTAATTTTTTTAGGGGACGCGTCACTTAGTAGGCCCACAAGTGTGTGGCAAAGAACTTAGAGCCCATTTGTGTTTTGTAAGAATGTACAGCCCATTTTTGAATTCTAATGGAATTTACAACAACCCATTTACAGTTTGTTAAAAGTACAGCCCATTTTCTGGCTAGGACAACGATTAATAATTTCAACCAAACGTTGAAGACAGAATTCAATAAAATTTCCCACATTTTGATGGGTTCCGAAATATTCTTATCCTGAAATTTTCTAGTCAGATTAAATATAAATTTGTATTACGTAAAAATCCAACAAAACATTGCGCGCGCAACAACGAAAATTTAAGATTTTCAAAATCCATAAATAATATTTTATAAACTAATTTCGTGTTTGGTGCATTTTTTTATATTTACTGCCCAGTTTTTATAATTACATCCCATTTATTATATTTTAAAGCCTATTTTCCTGTTAAGCCTAATGCATCCCTCCTAGGAAAGATTTGCAGCCTAGCGGGGCGTAGAATAACAAGTTGACCTTGCTTGGGTATTCCTCAAAAAGACCTATAGTTTGGCTAGCCATTTTCATCTTGAAAAAATTAGTATCTGGGCTGGATATCTGGCCTAGGCTAGATGGGCCACAGCCCGCCCAGTTAATACCCTTCTCTCCTCTAAACAACAACGAATTCATCGCCAAGAAAAACTCTGCAGTGCTCACGCCTCAAAAACACAAATACTGCTCGAGCTGCTTGGTCCTAGCTGTTGGCCACACCTTGTGAAATTCTCTTGTTTATATTGACTACATAGGTTGACAATGGTGTGGGACCTTGATGTCAGGAAACCAAGAGAAAGCAAAAAAAATTATAGTTGTACATAATAAGGAGGCACTTGCGTACGTACAGCTATGGCCCTAGTGGGTCCCTAGTGTCATCCAGTCAAAATAAAGTCATCTCCTGAATCCTCATGTTCGATGACGATGTTAACAATGCTCGGTGCCACGGCAAGCGCAACAACTAGAAGGACAACGGAGAGGGCCTCGCGGGCCCTACAGATGGTCTGATACAGCACCCGCTGCTCATTCAGGAAGCCAGGATCATCGGACACCTATGAGCACCTTCGAGAAACTGAGACGACATGAAACGGTAAGGCCGCGCTCGGGAGCTCTGGTTTATTTCAAACCTGTATTAACATACAAGTGTAATTTACTCGTCATCGGAAACAACAGGTAAAATACAGGCGTAATGAAACCTAGGGCCTAAGGTGTGTAAGTAAAACCGGCGGGTTACACGTGTAATTTGAGAGACCAGTGTATATTTTATGAGCACTGCTATATGGACGACATTACCAGACGATACATGCACGACGTGCGTATCATGCCATCCATGGGCAAGGCTGAAATAGCAGCTAACGGCTAGATTAGCAATCGTCCGAGTGTCGTTCATAGTTTTTATCGTGTGTGAAGTACTTCCGATATTTTACTAGTAGAAATCGATCAACCAAGCGCCTTCGCCCGAGACCATCTGCTTTAATTTACAAGCGTCAGTTTTACAAGTGGTTTTGGTTGGAAAACGACGATCCAATCTCGGCCTAATATCATGAGTTGGTCGAAAGATCATATGGTTTCACGTCTAACCTACCCGACTTGTCGTATAGGCTATGAATGAAACATCAGACGATGAACTTCTTAAGCACGGAAACAACAGAAGAGGACGATCTTCTTAAAAAGCAAATCACTGGCATTAGATCGACATGCAAAACAATACGAAGCATTATTCTCAGGAGGCACGGTGAACAGCTCGTGATGCCGCATGCCACAACATTCCAAGCTCAACTTTGCAATCAAACACAAGGCCTGGCATTACATAGACAATATTCAGAACAAACTCTTAACACAGGAATATCTCAGAAGAGTAACTATTTACTTCTAAACTGAACACAGGAATAGGAAAAAACACTCGACGAAGCTCACAGCAAGGGCATCCCACTCAAAAATATCAAATGCATGTCTTCTGGCTAACATCAATGAGCAAATTTTGACAAGGTTTTCCAATTCCAATATATTAAACTAACGTCTTCTTGCGAACATCAATGATTAAACTTTGACAAGATTTTCCCATTCAAAATATGTAATGCCTATGATCGTCCTGTCATAGCTTCTTGTACTTGTTTGGCACTTTTTGCCCAAGGCACTCCATGTGTTGTTAAATTGCCAATGGTCTCTGCATACTAGTCATGTCACTGGTGTCTAATAATACTCTGTAAAGCTTCTTGGTCATTCCTTCTGTAATGTAGTGCAAACAGTGACTGCTTCTTTCTGCAAAGTGGAACGACCAACTGGACCCAGTAATGCAGCAGTTTGCCTTGGACACATTGGCTCCTTTTGTGCAGTTTAACTAAAATCGAAGTCGGAAGAAAACAGAGCTTTAATTTTGATTCCCTGTAAGCAATAATAGGTATAAGGGAAACAATTACTGAGAAATAACGGTTGATGACTTGTGCTCCCAGAAGAAAAGCATCTACTGATCTACTTTATCTTAATGGGAAACAAAGCAGGAGAGTAGCAATTCTCCATCAGTGTATTTCATTCATATTGACTGAGACATTATCTTAACAATGCCTTGTTTCAACATGTATAAAGAACGACAAAGCAGAAAAGTACCATTCCTAAAACAATGCAACTGATTCATTTTAACAGAGACATTATCTTAACAATACCTTGGTTAAACATGTAGAAGGAACTACAAAGCAGGATAGTACCATTCCTAACAAGTGTTGCGGTTTTGAATTAAGATTCAGTAGTTAATTAATTCTGAGAGTGGCATTGCTTAATTTTACCAGCGGCATTAGATTAACAAAAATCATAAACAGTTCCACGGGAGAGTGGGCGCAACAATAGTATGTGCTTCCATCTACTTATAAAGGGGGTGATGCAGAGTGTGTTGTAACAAAGCAACAAGCATCATGTCTGGGTTGGTCCCATTTTTGTTCACTGCTTAATGGGAAAAGACAGCAATACAATAGCTTCAATTCAACATTTATTTAAAATAGTACCAATACAAGTAGCACAACATCTCAAAGCACACTACACAATCATGTGGATGAAGGCCTGTACTAACCTTTCATGAGACGGACAAGATAAAATACGAATCTGCCAACACGAATAGGAAATCCAATCTCGTTTTGTGCAGCTGCACTGAAATCAAGCAAAGTGTTTCGCGTAGCGAAGCAAAATGTCGCAATAGCAACAAGTTGAATAGATATCCTTGTTTAAACAGAGGTGAAAAAGGAATCAATTACTGGCTAATAAAGGAGGATGAAACATGCGGCCACAAAATGGTAATCCCGCAGATCCCTAACAAGTGTTGCAGTTTTGAAATAAGATTCAGTAGTTAATTCTGAGAGTGGCATCAATTAATGGCTTATAAAGGGGGTGATGCTGAATTTGTTGTAACAAAGCAACAAGCATCATGTCTGGGTTGGTCCCATTTTTGTTCACTACTTAATGGGAAAAGACAGCAATACAATAGCTTCAATTCAACATTTATTTAAAATAGTACCAAAACAAGTAGCACAACATCTCAAAGCACACTGCACATCATGTGGTTGATACCAATATTTGAAACAACTTGCCACGAAGACTGGAAACAAATCTCGATCTCCTTTTGTGCAGTTCCACCAAAATTAAGCAAAGTCACCGGTGTGACATTCAAGTTGAACTGCACAAAACACTCTTAAAACATAAGTGTTTCGAGTAGCGAAGCAAAATGTCGCAATAGCAACAAGTTGAATCGATGCCCCTGTTTTAACAGAGGCAAAAAAGGAAACAATTACTTGCCGATAAAGGAGGATGAAACAAACGGTGATAGAAAGAAGCATCTAACTTATCTTGGATGGAAAACAAAGTAGGACAGTAGCATTTCTAAAATGGTTGCATT
Organism: Triticum urartu; assembly: GCF_056163025.1. NCBI lineage: Eukaryota > Viridiplantae > Streptophyta > Magnoliopsida > Poales > Poaceae > Triticum > Triticum urartu. Next base: position 259,204,105 of record NC_141876.1, read on the forward strand.
GATTCATATTAATAGAGACATTTTCTTGAAACAACATTCGTTAAAAAATGTAATATATTTTTAACAGTGGCATTGCTTCAATTTTCCGGCGGCATTCTTAGATTAACAACAGCAAAATAGCTGTATGGGACATGGCAGGACCATGTGTGTCCACACGTATAAATGGGTGATGCAGAGTATGTAGCCAAGCATCATATATGCGTTGGTCCCATATTTGTTCTCTTTGAACCTTCTTCCTATGTGAGGGCAGCAAATCTAGTCCTGCACAAACTACCCGACCCCCCAGTTTCTTTCCCTTTTCAACAAAGAGATCGGTTCCTTACAGATGTGTGTACTGGGTTACCCCCTTTTTCCCTTTTCGACCTACAAAGCGGCTGGATAGCCAGTCTATACTACTTTCCTCCCCTCCTTTCCTCATTGAACCACGTCCTAGATTCTTGCTCCAGCCTACGGCACCATTCTTTTCTCTTTGAACCAAGACCTTGATTCGACTACAGATCAAAAAACATCCACATGCAGCTAGAGCAACGACGGTTTCAAAGAAACTTATACCTTAGGGTCGTCGGGATGTGGCAAGGCGTGCGGCGGGAGGCTGGATCTGCCCACACTACGTACGGCAGTGAGGAAGAAGGGGTCAGTGGCCATCTCGGATAGGCGCTGGGTGAAATAGAACAATGCAGTCGGTAGTGGATTGCCTCCCTCGCCGAAGGCGATAGAGTGAACGCTGCACCTCCTCCCCTTCCCGGTGCGACGGGATACGAATGCCTCCTTCACCAGCTATGAGGGGGAGAGAGAGACAAGAGGCCAACACAGTCTTGTTTAGATCTGGTGAAGAGAGGGTGAGAGACTGTGAATATAGCAAACCATAGCAAATTAACACTAAGCCTCCAGCGTGTGACATATATGTAGTGCAGCGAGCGTTTGGAGAGTGCAAACCCTAAGTTGATGTCCACACTGTTTGTGGTCTATTTTTTTCCTAGTTTTTTGTTTCTTGTTGCTACATTATATACTTGTGGGAGCTTGGATGTGATATCCTTAAATAATATCTAGATGTGAACTAGACAAACTGATTTTCTAACGTACCAGGAAAGAAAACTCGATCAAAAACACGCCCCCGCTTCCAGGTCGCGAGAGTTGTCGCGCACACACACATAGACATAGACATGCATATCCGTGTTTACGTAAAATTCCATTTCCATCTCCATCTCCAATCATATTTTTCCAACTGGCACATTATTTACGTTGTTAATTATATATGCAGCAATATTAACATACAGCATCTCTTGTTTGCGCACGTCCGGACTGCTGCCACGGCCGGTCCTGACCAACCCAAACCCTCTTCATCACCCGCGCGTGCTTCCCGCCCGAAACTGTCAGTGCCGCATTCATGCCCGGCCAGAGCGGACGTGACCTCTCACGGGCGCCGGCATTGAAGCACAGCACCGACCGAGAGAGCGTCGCCCGCGCCGGTTCCGGGTGCACGCGGCTGCTCCGTGTTCAAAGGTCGCAATAGCCGGCTACAACATGCATGTAAAAAGTTCTTCGGAGTCCGTGCTACAGCTAGCTGTCCTCCCCCAACTCGTCAATCTCTTCCAGTTGTGCTAGTACTCCATGCCGCCATCCATCGACAAGCAGGCGGGAAAGTTATCATATACTCGGTTTGCGGTGAGTGGCATGCCGAGCGACCGTGTGGGGTCGAGCCGTGGAGGAGGGTGAGACACGAACACGACAGTTTGCGGTGAGTGGCATGCCGAGTGACTGTGTGGGGTCGAGCCGTGGAGGAGGGTGAGACACGAACACGACAGACGTGATTTAAACGTTGGTTTTGCTCGATGGCGCGATCCAACGAAACGAAACATTGGTTTCTCTCCGTTTCCATTTTTTCTCCGGAAAAACAGAAACTTTCCACTCCATTTTCATTCCTATTCCAAGGTTGCCCCGTTACAACATTCCATCAAATACAAAGGAAAACTAACACGCATGCTGATGCACTCAATGATTCACAGATCATAGCCAGTATTTACTTCACAACTAAAGCAAAAAGTTGTGAGAGCGTGTACAAAAGAAAAACTACTGATGGGGTCTGTCGGGGTCAAAACCGGCGGATCTTGGGTAGGGGGTCCCGAACTGTGCGTCTAGGCCGGATGGTAAGAGGAGGCAGGGGACACGAAGTTTTACCCAGGTTCGGGCCCTCTTGATGGAGGTAAAACCCTACGTCCTGCTTGATTAATATTGATGATATGAGTAGTACAAGAGTAGATCTACCACGAGATCAGAGAGGCTAAACCCTAGAAGCTAGCCTATGGTATGATTGTTCTTGTCCTATGGACTAAAACCTTTCGGTTTATATAGACACCGGAGAGGGTTAGGGTTACACAAGGTCGGTTACAAAGGAGGAGATATCCATATACGTATTGCCTAGCTTGCCTTCCACGCCAATTAGAGTCCCATCCGGACACGACACGAAGTTTTCAATCTTGTATCTTCATGGTCTAACAGTCCGGCTAATGGAGATAGTCCGGCTATCCGGAGACCCCCTAATCCAGGACTCCCTCAGTAGCCCCTGAACCAGGCTTCAATGACGATGCGTCCGGCGCGCAGTATTGTCTTCGGCATTGCAAGGCGGGTTCCTTCTCCGAATACATCACAGAAGAATTTGAATACGAGGATAGTGTCCGACCCTGCAAATTAAGTTCGACATTCCACCGTAGAGAGAATAATATTTTCGCAAATCTAATTTGCTGGCTTGTTTTGGCAGCATGACGTTATGTCATGGCCCGGTGATTATTCAAACCGTTTCTTTTAACCAGCCCCACACATAACGCGAGGCGGTTTTTCGACACGTCTTGTCAAAGCAGAGATCATGTCCCCTTATTACGGGATTCTCATCAATACGGGCATGGGTAACCCAACCGCGCCATCAATTCCGGCTCTTTGGGGATAAGCGAGTTTTACCAGGCAAGTGGGGACGCTTAGTTTCGTCCGCTCATATAAAGGGATAAGGATTCACCTTTCTATCCACGCCTTCTTCCTCCTTCGCTCATCCGTTTTCGCACACTCGAGCTCTAGCGCCCAAGTCCACACTTCCACCTCCACCTTCTCCAACCATGTCCGGAGCGGGAGGCAAGTGGATGGTCTCTTCCGTCACGGAGGGAGACATCAAGAAACTGAGGAGAGCCGGATACCTGCCCGACGACATCGCGCACCGGCTCCCAGATGAGGGGCAGCTCATCCCCACCCCCAGGCCCCATGAGAGGGTAGTATTCCTCACCCATTTCCTTTGTGGACTGGGATTCCCTCTCCATCCCTTCGTCCAGGGGCTCATGTTTTATTACGGCCTGGATTTCCACGATCTGGCCTCGAACTTCATCCTCAACATCTCGGCGTTTATCGTTGTGTGTGAGGCCTTCCTCCGCATCAGGCCCCACTTCGGCTTATGGCTGAAGACCTTTAACGTCAAGCTGAAGGTGGTGGGCGGCCGCCAGGCGGAGTGCGGAGGTGCCATGGTGGGCAAGATGCCCAACGTAACATGGCTCGAGGGCTCCTTTGCGGAAACCATAAAGGGGTGGCAATCGGAGTGGTTCTATATCATCGAGCCGTGTGACCCTATATGGGCAGCGGCCCCCGAGTTCCGATCTGGCATCCCCATGCGGCTCACCTCCTAGAAAGAGAAGGGCCCGTCCTGGGGTAATTCGAAATAGCTGACCGGACTCCAAACATGTATTCAAAACATGCTGGACAAGAAGCTCAAGCTTGTCAACATAGTCCAAGTTATGCTCATCCGCCGGATACTCCGGTGCCAACAACGGGAGTTCAACTTGTGGGAATTCAATCCGGTGCAGCACCGAACTCTGAACAGGCTCTTCGACACGACTCATGAAGATGACTGGAGGGTGCTGTTCAAAAGCGCTGAGGTCCCCCCCCCTATTACTGAGGATCGCGGATTCAGCGCGAAGCGCCAAGCCAGTGCGGTAAGCTTCTTTACCTTTCACAGGATACTTATTTTTTATATAGATGGACTCTATGCGGGATCTAAACTCCCGTACCTTTGATAGGACTGGCAGAAGATGGCTGGACAGATCGACTGTCCGACTCCTTTGCCCGAAGGCCCCGCAGACGCTCTTCTGGCGAAGATGCTGACTCCGGCCCCTTATAAGGTGCCGGAGAAGACCAAGAAGGCCAAGGGAACCCGAAAGAGTTCCCGATGCCAGGCGTCGTCGTACTCACCGTCCGATGACTCTGCGGTGCACTCTTCCCCCGAAGACGAGGAAGAAGAAGAAGAAGATGCTCCCCCACCGACTGGGGAAGACAAGAAAAGGAAGGCCGCCCCTACTAGGGAGGCCGGGGGTCCAAGAAAGGAAGGACTCTTCTTTCGGACAGTTCCACCACCACGGACGAAGGCGAAGACGAGTGGTTGCCCAGGGTCAAGCCCCCGGGGAGATCGTAAGTATTCGGATACTAGAGTAACTCATAGGATTCCTTTGTCGCATTGCTTTCCCTAATCGCCGAACATGATTATGCAAGCCGCCACGAGCCAATATCGAGGTATCATCGGACGGCTCCCTGGGCTCGTCGGACATGGATAGCGATCTGGTCCCGGAGGTGTTGTCTCCAGAGGCACTGGATCGAGGGGAGACAGTCCCGGAGGTGCCCCAAGGAGACCTTCCGGACTCCGGGAGCCGGGGGGACGGGGCCCCCCAGAGCTCCGAGTTCGGCCCTCAGCCGACCACCGTGCCGGACCCTCCAGCGGTTCTGGGCTCGGGCAGGCAGCTTCCTTCTAAGAGGGGCAAGACGCCTGTGTCGGGGACCTCTGTCCATCCAGAGGCACCGGACAATCTGCTGGAAGCGCTTCGCAACGCTTCCATCGACGAGGAGCACTGCACTATCATGAGTGCGGTGATCCAGAAGTTTCAGTCCGCCAAGAGCGGATTGACTGAAGCCTGTGCCAGCCTTCTAACAAGCTTCGAGGTAAGTGTTTTAAAATGTAGTAGAAATATTACCGCATAGACAGTAGCCCCTAATGCTTTGTTCGGTGTTCACAAAGAAAAGCCGAACAGAGGATCAAATAATATCGCAGGAGTCTAATATAAGTATGTCAATATGCACATGCAGGCATCGCTGCTGGTGTCCGCCGCACTGACTGCGGAGGTCGCAGTACTGAAGCAGGCCCTCGAGGGTCCCGGAAAGAGCTCGGCCTTGCTAAGAGGCAGCTCGAGGGGAACAAGGGTAAGTAATACCCCGTCTATAGATATGTATATATAAAAAAAGGACGTGACTGCCAAATGACAGGATCATTGTATGTTTGTTAGGGGCCACGACCGAGGTGGTGACCCTAAAGCAAGCGCTAACCCAGGCCGAAGATAAAGTGGCCCAGCAGCTCGAGAGAAGCATGAGGCTCGGGTGGGCAAGGTGCAGCAAGAGCTCCAGGCTCTCTTGACGAAGCATGAGGCGTTGGAGCTTGACTCCAAGAGGTGGGAGTCTGAGCTTGTCGCGGCCCTCGAGAGCGCAAAAAGTGCCAAGGCCGAAGCCCAAAAGGCCCTCCAAGAGATCGACGCGATGAAGAAGATAGCGGCGGGTAAGGCTTTCTATATGCAAAGCAAGAATGTAAAAGTAAATTACTGATTACTTACCCGGATCCGGAGCTCTTCAGGAGTATTCACAGATTTGCCCCGCAGTGTGTCCGATGCGGCACAATTTTACCAGGCCGAGGACGGAAGCTCGACGGAGAAGCTGTTCTGGTCTCAGTATGCTAAGGCCGAACATCCGGTGCCGATGAGCGACCAGCTGAAGCAGATGGTCGAGCTACATAAGGCGGCCGATCAGGCCATGAAGGGCTTTTATAGTCCGGCTGTGGCCTGGCGACGCCCTTCCGAACAGCTTCTTCAGCCTGGCGAGGCGGCTTGTGGATGCCTGCCCGCGGCTGGAGGTCATCAAGCGATCTGTCTGTATTGAAGGTGCACGCAGGCTTTCGCCCGTGTGAAATTGCAGTGGGTCAAGCTAGACGCCGTGAAGCTGATCAAGGAGGGGCCGCCAGAGGGCAAGGAGCACCGCCACCCCGAGATGTACTACGAGGGTGTTTTGCCGGGTGCCCGTCTCATCGCGGATGAGTGCTCAAAAGATGTAAGATTTGAGTAAACTCGCTTGTTTTATCCTGTATTTATGAAAACATGTTTCATATGCGCTATGCAACGCTTGTTTGAATTTAAAATATTACCTTCTGTTTGGCTGTTTATCCAATCTGAGAGATGGCTAGTCCTCGGCTTCTGGCCCCATGCTACGAGTGCTGGGGTGTTCGGGATAAACCTGAGCACTCTTGTTCCCATATTTGGGTCCTTCGAGGGAGGTGCTCAGCACAACGAACAAGGCAACCAGACTAATAATGCTTTATCACTCTCACTTAGCCATAGAATTCTATAATTTTAAATTTCGGCGAAGCCCCTGGTGTTCGGAAGGCCGAATTCGGGGTGCGATACACGCCTGTAAGCCGGACAGGGCCGGCCCCTCGCCCTAAGCAGCATAAGACTTTAGGGACTCGAAAAACCTCGCCGAACAGCGATCAGTCTCTCACGTTATCATGACAGTCAGTTTTAGCTTTCTCTACTGAGGTGCTCAGCCCGGCAGAACCGGGGCACAATCATAGTAGTTCTCCTAGCCGATAGACCGGAACGTAAGGTACCAAAACATAGGAGCCGGGCAAACCCAACATTTGACCAAAGGCATGATTAGGAGCTGATGCATATAATGCTATAAGTTCGGGGTGCCGCACTTGTGAAAGTGTTCGGACTTTTCACACCGCATTGTGGGGTACGTAAGCCCCTGGTGTATTGGCTGTATCAGAGTGTACGGCTGCAAGGCGTCATTAATGAACACACACACACACACACACACACACACATATATATATAAAACAAGAATGAGAATGCAATAATAGTCGTAATGTCATGCATTGTTTATTAAAAAATTGTGTTAAGGCAGAGTGATACAGATAGTGCGATAAGCAAAGAGTAGGACTATGTCCCTTCCAAGGGGAAGCTTTGGAATTATATTGAATTGAATATTTCACTCATTACTATAATCAACCTGGGAATTCCGTGGTATAACATAGCTGTCTGCCTCCTTGGTTGCTGCATCATGTGTTCGGCAACAGTGCCGCCGGACAGTGTTTCCAGAGATTAAGGTCCTGAAAGAAAAAGAAAAATAACCAAACGGGAAGCCCCTAGTGCGGTTTAGGCCGCGTTTTGGGGCGTGCCGCAGTTGTGCCCCCCTCCCCACCTGTGCCCATGGTATTTTTAATGCGTAATTATGTACGCGCGGTACGAATATCGCCGTTGGGTTGGGATTCTGGTGGCCGCCGTATTGCTACGCGAGCTTAGATCGCGCCAGGAGGTCTATTTGCCGATTGCCCCGAGCGCGCTTGAAGGTGTCCGGGCTTTGAAGCGCCGAACTGGTTGATTGCCTTGAGAGGCTGCTTTGCCCTTCTGCTGTGAGGGCCGCGGTGTGCTCCTCAGTTCGGAGAGAGCGCTCTGTGTTTCCATTGACTGTAATAACTCCGCGAGGTCCTGGCATCTTGAGCTTGAGGTATGCATAATGCGGTACCACATTGAATCTAACAAATGTGGTTCGCCCGAGCAGCGCGTGATAACCACTGCGGAACGGGACTATATCGAAGATTAACTCTTCGCTTCGGAAGTTATCCGGGGATCCGAAGACCACTTCCAGTGTAATTGAGCCTGTGCAATGGGCTTCTACACCTGGAATGATGCCCTTAAAGGTCGTTTCTGTGGGTTTGATCCTTGAGGGGTCTATACCCATTTTGCGCACTATGTCCTGATAATGCAGGTTCAGGCTGCTGCCGTCATCCATAAGGACTTGAGTGAGGTGAAATCCGTCGATGATTGGGTCTAGGAACAGTGCGGCGAATCCGCCATGACGGATACTAGTGGGATGGTCCCTGCGATCAAAGGTGATAGGGTAGGAGGACCAAGGGTTGAACTTCGGGGCGACTGGCTCCAACACATATACGTCCCTGAGCGCACGCTTCCGCTCCCTCTTGGGGATGTGGGTTGCGTATATCATGTTCACCGTCCGCACTTGCGGGGGAAACCTCTTCTGTCCTCTAGTGTGCGGCTGCCGGGGCTCCTCCTCGTCATCGCTATGCGGCCCCTTGTCCTTGTTTGAGGCAATTAACTTGCTGGCCTGCTTGAATACCCAACAATCCCTGTTGGTGTGATTGGCTGGCTTGTCTGGGGTGCCGTGTATTTGACATGAGCGATCGAGTATACGGTCCAAGCTGGATGGGCCCGGCGTACTTTGTTTGAATGGCTTTTTCCGCTAACCGGGTTTAGAGCCTTTGAATTCGGCATTGACTGTCGTATCCTTAGTATTTTCGCTGTTAATGCGGCGCTTATGCTTGTTGCGACGTGACCTCCTATTGCCGTCCTTGGTATCTGAGGTAGCATGGTTCTTTGATATGTTATTACTGCGAGCCAACCAGCTGTCTTCTCCCGCACAAAAGTGGGTCATGAGCGTCGTGAGAGCTGCCATAGATTTCGGCTTTTCCTGACCAAGGTGCTGGGCTAGCCACTCGTCTCGGATGTCGTGCTTGAAAGCCGCTAAGGCCTCCGCATCCGGACAATCGATAATTTGATTTTTCTTTGTAAGGAACCGAGTCCAGAATTGCCTGGCCGACTCTTCTGGCTGCTGAATTATGTGGCTCAAGTCATCGGCGTCTGGTGGTCGCACATAAGTGCCCTGAAAATTGTTGAGGAATGCGGCTTCGAGATCTTCCCAACAGCTAATGGAGTCCGCTGGCAAGCTGTTAAGCCAATGTCGCGCTAGTCCTTTGAGCTTTAGTGGGAGCTATTTGATGGCATGTAAGTCATCACCGCGGGCCATGTGGATGTGGAGGAGGAAGTTCTCAATCCATACTGCGGGATATGTTGTGCCATCGTATGATTCAATGTTTACAGGTAAACCTTCGGGGAATTGATGTTCCATTACTTCGTCTGTGAAGCATAAGGGGTGTGCGGCGCCTCTGTATTGGGCTATATCTCGACGTAGCTCGAATGGGTCTTGCCCGCTGTGTTCGGCCCGGCCGGATTTGCTTTTACTGTATCCAGCGTGACGTTTGTCGTCTTGCAGAGTGGTGCGCCCTCGTGATCCGTAGATCGATCTTGAATGCTTTGCCTTGTCCTCCAATATGTCTCGCAGGTCTGGCGTATCTCCCCATGCCTTTTTATTTGAATGGCATTGGGGTGGAGGCTGAGCTTTTGGCTGGAATGCCTCTCTATCGTGCCACAAGGTGGCCGATCCGCCGTATCATACGCTTCTTCCTCCAGTCAGGGTAGTAACCTGCGCCTTGGGTAACTCTTGGAGGGGTGCTCGAGTTTATATTCCTTGGCCGCAAGGACTTCAGTCCATTTGTCAGCTAGCAGATCTTAATCAGCTTGAAGCTGCTGCTGCTTTTTCTGCAGGCTATTTGTCATGGCCATAAGCCGGCGCTTGAAGCGCTCTTGTTCGACGGGATCCTCTGGGACGGCGAATTCATCGTCGCCGAGGCTTGCCTCGTCTTCGGAGGGGGGGGATGTAATTGTCATCCTCCTCCTCTCCATCTGCCGCTCTCTCAGGAGAGCTGGCTCCTTCATCCTCTTGCTCTAAATCTTGCTGGAGGGGATTTGTTGTTGTCTTCGGCACTATCCGGAGTATCATTATCTCCTGTGCCGGTATCACCACTTTTGCTTTGGAGGGACTTAGAGCGGCGTCGCTGACGTCGGCGCTTGGGTTGCTTCTTGGACGGGTCATCCTCCGCTATCTCGTCGCCATTGCCTTCATTTGGCGTATCCACCATGTATATGTCATATGATGAGGTGGCTTTCCAGTGCCCTATAGGTGCTGGTTCATGTTCGTCTCCTACATCGTCATCCATACCGTCGATGTATTCGGAGTCGAAGTCAAGCATGTTGGTTAAATCATCGACAGTGGCTACGAAGTGGGTGGTGGGTGGGCGTCAAATTTCTTTGTCGTCCGCATCCCAATCCTGTTCGCCATAATCCGGCCAGGGCTCTCCTGATAAAGAGAGAGATCTTAGTGAATTCAGAATGTCGCCGAAGGGCGAGTGCTAAAAGATATCCGCGGCGGTGAATTCCATGATCGGCGCCCAATCGGATTCGATTGGCAAGAGCGTGGGTGGTTCGGAGTCAGAAAGAGAGTTCGACACCTTGGAGTCACGGGATGCGCAGAGGATTATGCTGGTGTTTGGCTCGATCGCCGTTGAGGCTGCAACCCCTGAGGCGGTGTTTAACAACCCATCCTCGATTGGCGCAGTTGGCTCCGAGCTAAGGGTCAGAGCTGATGCGGGCGCGGCCTCCGGGGTACTGTTCGGCGGCAGAGCTAGGTCATACCCATCGGGACAGTGCGGCGCACCCGGCTGTGGCTCGAATCCGTCAAAGATCAAGTCTCTGCGGATGTCGGCTGTGTAGTTCAAACTTCCAAATCTGACGTGATGGCCAGGGGCGTAGCTTTTAATCTGCTCCAGATGGCCAAGCCAATTAGCCCGCAGTGTAAAGCCGCCGAATACGAAGATCTGTCCGGGGAGAAAAGTCTCACCCTGGACCGCATCGCCATCGATGATAGTAGGAGCCATCAAGCCTAACGGCGACGACATAGAGGAACTCTCAATGAAAGCACCAATGTCGGTGTCAAAACCGGCAGATCTCGGGTAGGGGGTCCCGAACTGTGCGTCTAGGCCGGATAGTAACAGGAGGCAGGGGACACGAAGTTTTACCTAGGTTCGGGCCCTCTTGATGGAGGTAAAACCCTACGTCCTACTTGATTAATATTGATGATGTGAGTAGTACCAGAGTAGATCTACCACGAGATCAGACAGGCTAAACCCTAGAAGCTAGCATATGGTATGATTGTTCTTGTCCGACGAACTAAATCCCTTCGGTTTATATAGACACCGGAGAGGGTTAGGGTTACACAAGGTCGGTTACAAAGGAGGAGATATCCATATACGTATTGCCTAGCTTGCCTTCCACGCCAAGTAGAGTCCCATCCGGACACGAGACGAAGTCTTCAATCTTGTATCTTCATAGTCTAACAGTCCGACCAATGGAGATAGTCCGGCTATCCGGAGACTCCCTAATCCAGGACCCCCTCATGGTCACTACGACTTAAACCCTAAACCCTAAACATGATTTAATTTCCTGGCTAGGTAGATCCTGTCAAAGGAAAGACGGCTGGCACCCTCGGATCATACGATGTATTTGTGCAGTTCCACTAAAATCGACCCGAGCATCCCTAATGGCAAAGATATTGAAGAAGTGTGACTAGAATAATAGTATTGACACTAGTTCATGAGACATAAACTCATCACAAGTAGAAGCCGATAGAAGTAGAGAAAGATCGACATGGAGATGGAGCTACGGCAGTGGAGCAAGCCGGCTCCAAAAGGAAGATGGACTACCTGGGACGTCGGGCTATAGCTAGAAGGGCGGTTGGGATGCGGCATCGGCCCATACCATGGTGACCCCCGATTGGGACGAACTGACTGTGGGTTTTCTCTCTCGCCGATGTCGACCGCGTCTACGCAGAACATTGTTCCCTTCCCCCAGCTGCGGGATCAGGCCCGTCGTTCTATGCTTGTGAAGAGAGCAACCTAAACAAGTAGGCTTGTAGCTCAGGCCCGTCATTCAAGAGTGAAATGATGGTTGCTTCTTCCGACTAACTTACTGTGTGATTTCACTACTCCTTAGTGGCCCCTACACGTACTCCCCCTACGTGTATGCAACAGTCACACGTACACAAGGACGCAAAAATGGGCGCGACACCCTAATGCATGCATGTCCGAGCACACGACGGAACACACACGGTCACGCTCAAGTGCTCAACCTACACGTGCATGCACACACGTACTCAGTCAGGGTGAGCTAGTGACCGTATAAACACCGTAATATATATAGTTAGCGCAATGAGCATATTATGAAGTCCAATGACCGTATGTTTACAAATATATATTGACAGACAGCATATTTATCTCGTTTGAAATTATGCCATATTAACCGGAGAGGAGGCAGTATGGACTAGCATTACTTTGCTGTGTACCGTCAACTTGCCGAACAAGGAGAAGGTTGTAGGACGGGAGAAGCTTGCACGCGGTGGCTCGCAGGAGAAGGGGAACCTTTTAACTAATGCAAGCTCTCTGTCGGTGTCAAAACCGGCGGATCTCGGGTAGGGGGTCCCGAACTGTGCGTCTAGGCCGGATGGTAACAGGAGGTAGGGGACACGAATTTTTACCCAGGTTCGGGCCCTCTTGATGGAGGTAAAACCCTACGTCCTACTTGATTAATATTGATGATATGGGTAGTACAAGAGTAGATCTACCACGAGATCAGAGAGGCCAAACCCTAGAAGCTAGCCTATGGTATGATTGTTGTTGTCCCACGGACTGAAACCCTTCGGTTTATATAGACACCGGAGAGGGTTAGGGTTACACAAGATATCCATATACGTATTGCCTAGCTTGCCTTCCACGCCAGGTAGAGTCCCATCCGGACACGAGACGAAGTCTTCAATCTTGTATCTTCTTAGTCTAACAGTCTGGCCAATGGAGATAGTCCATCTGTCCAGAGGCCCCCTAATGCAGGACTCCCTCAGTAGCCCCTAAACCAGGCTTCAATGATGATGAGTCCGGCGCGCAGTATTGTCTTCGGCATTGCAAGGTGGGTTCCTTCTCCGAATACATCACAGAAGAATTTGAATATGAGGATAGTGTCCGACCCTGCAAAATAAGTTCCACATTCCACCATAGAGAGAATAATATTTTCGCAGATCTAATTTGCTGGCTTGTTTTGGCAGCGTGACGTTATGTCATGGCCTGGTGATTATTTGAACCGTTTCTTTTAACCAGCCCCGCACATAACGCGAGGCAGTTTTTTGACATGTCTTGTCAAAGCAGAGATTGTGCCCCTTATTACAGGATTCTCATTAATACGGGCGTGGGTAACCCAACCGTGTCTAGGACTCCTAGATTATAGGCAAGTCCTAAACGGCTACGGACAGGATGCTTGATATTCACCCTCTTTATAAAGGGACAAGGTTTTCGCTTTTTTCCCTCTCGTGCTCAATCGAACCCTTCCCTCGCCTCGAGTTCTTACACCCAAAGCCCAGGTTTAGGTGCTCCGGATCTTCAATCATGTCCGGATCCAGCCTTCAAGGCCGATGGACGCCCTCCTCTGTTACGGAAGAGGACATTAAGAAGTTGAGGGAGGCCAGATACCAGACCGCCGAGGATTCGCATCGGCTGCCTGCTCGACGGCAGATCGTCCCTACTCCCGAACCCAACGAGAACATCTTATTCGTCTCCCACTTCCTCCGAGGTCTAGGCCTCACTCTGGATCCCTTCGTCAGGGGTTTGATGTTCTATTACGGGATAGATTTCCATGATCTAGCTCAAGACTCCTTTCTTCACATCTCGACATTTATTGTCGTGTGCGAGGCCTTCCTCCGCATCACCATTCACTTTGGCTTGTGGCTCAAGACCTTTGAAGTGAAGCCGAAGATGGTCGAGGGGGAACATGCAGCGTGCGGAGGTGCATCAATAGGCAAGATGGCAGGAGCTCCATGGCCGAAAGGTTCCTTCCCAGAGGTGTCCGAATTATGGCAGCGGGAGTGGTTTTATGTCACAGCTCCCAGAAGTGCCAAGTGGGCGGCTGCCCCTGCTTTCCGCTCGGGCCGCCCACCACAACTGATGTCATGGATTAGCAGAGGTCTGAGTTGCGGTCTAGCCAAGGACATGCCTATACTGCAAAGCCGCATCCGAGATCTCTTCGAGGGAGATTTTAATTTGGTTGCGGTGATACAAGTTATGCTGGTTCGTCAAGTCCAGCCTTGCAAACGCCGGCCCCTTCGCTTGTGGGAGTTCAACCCAGAGGGACCACGTTCCATTCAAAGTTTCCTCGGCCTGACGCATGAGGAGATGTACAAGTCATTCTTCGGACCTCAAGTAGAGTGTCCGGATATTACCGAGGACGTGGGCCTGAGCAGTAACTGCGCCGTCGAACAAGTAAGAAATCCTCTGGCCGAACACACTGTCTTTTATTCGTTACGAAGTTATTTTTGAGAGTTCTCCTTTTGACCAGGACTGGCTAACAAAGGCGAAGATGATTCGGTGGTTGGCCCCCCTCCCCGAGGGTTTGGAAAATCCGGTATTGGAAAAGATGCTCGAGGTCACACCATGCCCAGAGCCCTTGAAGGAAGATACCGGGGGGGGATAATACGGGCGGACACGGGCCCCCATTGCTGCCCGTTCCAACTGAGGGAATGAGCATCTCCACGAAGGAGGACAACCGGGGGAGGAAAAGGACTGCTTCCGAGGATCCGGAAGCCGAAGCCTCCAAACGGGAGAAGAAGTCTCCCACAGAGGGTCCTGCCTCGGGGGGTGCTTTTGCCGCACAAAGTCCGCAGGGGGATCAGCCCTCCAACGAGTCGTAAGTGATCCAAAATACTTTAATAGTAAAGGTATGCTATCTTTTTTCTGTGAAAATTACCACCGCATATATCTTGTAGTTCGGGCCTTAGCCCCACTCAGATGAGCTCGTCTTCGGGGGATCTTCTTCCAGAGATGATGGAGAGCGAAACGCCTCCCCCGGACTCCTCCTCTCAAGAAGCGGGCGACCCTGAAGTGTCGTCACAGAGGGCCTCTCCGGATCCGGTGAGGCCAGAAGATAATCCCATAGAGCCCCAATGTCCCCAGCGTCCGGCTCCCGAAGAGAGCAGACAAAAGAATCCGGCACTGTTTGGTGTGCGGTCGGACGTTCTAAGGGAGTTGGTGGGGCGAGCGGCCATCTCAGAAGAACACCGTATGCTGATGCGTACAGTGATGGAGAGAATCTCGTCCGTCGAAAGCAGGTTACATGAAGCTTTTATGAGTCTACTGACAGGCTTTGAGGTACGTGAGATAATATGTGATAGTACTGCACATGTTAGGTGTGCCCCCTGTAGATAGTAGCCCCTGAGACTCTGGTTGTCGATGAGAATGGCGGCGAACAGAGGATCACAGTCCTAGGCAATAACCAGACTGCCCCTATGTGCAGGTGGTGGAAGCTCTGGTGGCTAGCCGGACTAGTGAGTTTGCCAATTTAAAACGACAACTGGATGCGGCAGACGCCGACATCGAGCTTGTTAAGTGTTATTATGTAACTCCCCAGATGTAACTTTCCCTATTTGTACTCCAACTCTTGCCGTTTTCGGCGTTAAGTTATTTTATTTTCTTGGGTTCGGGTTTTGCCTCCGTGTGTTGTTGTCGTTGTCATGCATCTCATATCATGTCATCATGTTGATTGCATTTGCATACGTGTTCGTCTCATGCATTCGAGCATTTTCCCCGTTGTCCGTTTTGCATTCCGGCGCTTCGTTCTCCTCCGGTGGTCATTTCTAGCTTTCTTTCGTGTGTGGGGATTAAACATTTCTGGGTTGGACCGAGACTTGCCAAGCGGCCTTGGTTTACTACCGGTAGACCGCCTGTCAAGTTTCGTACCATTTGGACTTCGTCTGATACTCCAACGGTTAACCGAGGGACCGAAAAGGCCTCGTGTGTGTTGCAGCCCAACACCCCTCCAATTTGGCCCAAAACCCACCAAACTCTGCTCCATGTCGTAGAGCGTTCGATCACGATCGCGTGGCCGAAAACCGCACCTCATTTGGACTCTCCTAGCTCCCTCTATGCCTATATATAGGTCCTCCTCGAAAATTCCGGATCAAACCCTAGTCCCCCTCCTCCTCCAGCCGCCGGACAAAAATTCGGACGGCCGGACGTGTCTGCCTGATCCGCCCGGGCCAATCTCGCAAAGCCACGTGGCGCCGCGCCCACTTCGTCGCCTCCCGCCGCCGCCGGCTCGCGGGGCCCGCTTCTGGCCCGCGGGGCACGTTCCCCTCCGCCCCTCCGTGCCAGGCTCCAGGGAGAGGAGCTCCCGAGCGGCCGCCGGCCACCTTTGCCTCGCCGCGCCGCCGTGAGCGCCATTGCCGGCCGCCGGAGCAAGTCGCCGCGCCCCGTGCCGCCACCGCGCCGCTCCCCGCGCCGCCGCCACCGCGCCGCCCCGCTGCCCTACCGCACCGCCCAGCCGCCGCCGTCGTCGCCGACCAGCCCGCCGGCGAGCTCCGGTGAGGATCCGGCGATCCTCGGGAAGCGCGCCCCAATCCAGATCCGAGGCAGCTACAGTAACCCTAGGTGGTGTTTTTTTTTGCTAACTCCCGAAATTGCAGATCCAAGTGCCTCTGTTCGGGGCCCCGTAACTTTGTATCCGTAGCTCCGATATGGGCACATAGCATATCAAAATGTTAATCTCAGAGAGTACATCATTTCGTTACATTGCATCATTTTCATTTGAGCTCATCTTGATGCCCGAAATGCTGTTACAAGAGGGCTACTTGAATTAATTGTCAGATCTGTTACTCCGTTTAGCACTTTTGTCATTTTTGCCATGATTAATCTGTGCATGATATGCCCGTGAGTTCTTCATATGTTTTGTTAAGGGTTTTGTCATCTTTCCAGAGGTGCAACCCATGTATTTTTAGGATGTGTGTGGTGACTTGTGCAAGCTTGCAAAGTGGTGCACTTGCTAATTCTGTTTTCAGGGACTTAGTGATTTCACTAAGTCCTGGGTTTGTTTATCTCATGATGCCATATGTTCATGTTGTTTCCTAGTGATCCTTGCCTCTTTTGAGGATAATCAGTAAGGGAGTTTTGTTAATATTGTAGTTCTCTATCCATCCATGTCTTTTTTTTGCAATTATGGAGCACCCTAGCTTGAGTCAATCGAGCTCTACTTTTGCTTCGTTGCGAATCTGGGCAGATCGTCAACTTGTTTGCGATTTTGCCGATGTTATTGTAGTTGATCTGTGCATTCTATGCCATTGTTCTTGCCATGTCTAGCTTGAATTTTGTGCCTTATTAAGGGATGTATGCTTCTCTTGCCATGACTTGCACCTTGGTGAGGGCATCGAGCTCGTAAACATGCCTTCATGAGTTATGTTTTAGCATGTCCCAGTTTTTCTCCAAGTCTGAAAACTGATTATGTTTTTGCTATGTTCGTGTGCTTGTTAGTATATTTTGTGATCCCTTTTGACTCAAGGTCACTAAGGGACTTTTGTTAAGCTTGTTGAGTAGCTCCATGCCATGTCTTTCTTTGTCATGTTCAGGTCCTATAGCATGTTGTTTTGTTGCTCCGAAGAGGGCTATATGATCTGAAATTCCAGACAAGTGTTAATTTCACCAAGTCTGAGATCTGTTTGTCATTTGCATTTTTGCCATGCTTGTTTGAACCTGTTAATGGATGAATTGTCCGTAGCTCAGTGCTAGACTTTTGTTAAGCATCTTGTGTGAATGCCTGCCATGTATTTTGTTGTCATGTTTCGGTGCTGTAGCATGTTCATCTCATTGCATTTAGATGCCTACTTGCTGTAAATTACAGACCGGTGTCATTGTTGAATCGCTTGCCATTTCCAAACCGTAACTCCGATTCCGGCGTTCTTTATATCGTTTTCAAGCGATTTCATCTCATATTTCCAGTGGCACACTTGGAATTCCATGTTGAGGCCAGGTTCATGCAATTCCTGTCATATCATGCATTTTGCATCCCGCATCGCATCCCGCATAGCATATCATCTTTGCATCGTGTTGTTTGAGTTTGCACGTGGTTGATTGTATCCTTGTTGCTTGTTTGTCTTGTTTGGGTAGAGCCGGGAGACGAGTTCGCTAACGAGGAGCCCGTTGAGTTTGCTTTCGAGGATCCAGTCAACTCTGACAACTGTGCAGGCAAGATGATCATACCCTCGAAATCACTACTATCTTTGCTATGCTAGTTTGCTCGCTCTTTTGCTATGCCATCGCTACGATGCATACCACTTGCTTGCAAGCCTCCCAAATTGCCATTTCAAACCTCTAACCCACCATTGTCCTAGCAAACCGTTGATTGGCTATGTTACCGCTTTGCTCAGCCCCTCTTATAGCGTTGCTAGATGCAGGTGAAGATTGGAGGTCGTTCCTTGTTGGAACATCTTTTATTTACTTGTTGGGATATCATTATATTGCCTTGTTATCTTAATGCATCTATATACTTGGTAAAGGGTGGAAGGCTCGGCCTCTCGCCTAGTGTTTTGTTCCACTCTTGCCGCCCTAGTTTCCGTCATATCGGTGTTATGTTCCCGGATTTTTGCGTTCCTTACGCGGTTGGGTTATAATGGGAACCCCGTGATATTTCGCCTTGATTAAAGCTTTTCCAGCAATGCCCAACATTGGTCATAGCATTTGCCACCTAGCCTCTTTTTCCCTTGGGTTTCCGGAGCCCGAGGGTCATCTTATTTTAAACCCCCCCGGGCTAGTGCTCCCTCTGAGTGTTGGTCCAAATAGAGCCACTTGCAGTGCCACCTCGGGGCAACCTGAGAGTTGGTTTTAGTTGTACGTAGTGTTCATCTGAGTGTGCCCTGAGAAGGAGATATGTGCGGCTCCTATCGGGATTTGTCGGCACATTCGGGCGGTGTTGCTGGTCTTGTTTTAACCTGTCGAAGTGTCTTAAATTACCAAGATACCGAGTCTGATCGGAACATCTTGGGAGGAGGTCTATTCCTTCGTTGACCGTGAGAGCTTGTCATGGGCTAAGTTGGGACTCCCCTGCAGGGATTGAACTTTCGAAAGTCGTGCCCGCAGTTATGGGCAGACGAGAATTTGTTAATGTCCGGTTGTAGATAACTTGAACCTTAATTTAATTAAAATGAATCAACTGAGTGTGTTACCGTGATGGCCTCTTCTCGGCGGAGTCCGGGAAGTGGACACGGTGTTGGAGTAATGTTTGCGCAGGTTGTTCTCTAGCTTCTCGCTCGTGCTTTGCCTCCTCTTCTCGCTCTCTTTTGCGAATAAGTTAGCCACCATACTTGCTAGTAGCTTGCTGCAGCTCCATTCATATTTTACCTTGCCTTACCTATAAGCTTGAATAGTCTTGATCGCGAGGGTGCGAGATTGCTGAGTCCCTGTGGCTCACAGATTACTATTACACTAGATGCAGGGCCTGATGATTCCGCTCCAGGAGACGCGTATGAGCTCAAGTGGGAGTTCGACGAAGACTCTCAATGATACTATGTTCCCTTTCCCGACGATCAGTAGTAGTGCCCATTCGGGGGTGAACGGGACCGTTGTCGCATGTTGGGTTCTCTTTATTTTGGCGCCGTAGTCGGGCCATGAATGTTTGGTTGATGTAATGTTATTTATGTACCTGATTGACGTGGCGAGTGTAAGCCAACTATGTTATCTCCCCTTTTATTATTATATTACATGGGATGTTTGTGAAGATTTCCTAACTTGCGACATATGCCTTCAATGCGATTATATCTCTAAGTCGTGTCTCGACACGTGGGAGCTATAGTCGCATCGAGGGTGTTACATATTATCTGGTGAACGCCACATAGTAAGAGCAGCATGATGCCAGTATCTTTAATATGTTGTGACTGCAGATGGAGCTGCCGCCGTGGAAACCTTGCGGGCAGAACTTGCCCGAGCCAAGGAACAAGCGAGGATTAGTAATGCGGATGCTTTGAAGGCGGCCGAAGAGTTGAAAGTCGAGAAGGCCACACATGGCGAGAGCAAAGAGAAGATGGCCAAGCTGGCCATAGAATTAAAAGACACTGCCGACCGTTGTCAGCTTCTTGAAAAAGAAAACCGAGCGAAGGCAACGGACCTTGAGAAGGCCACGATGGCGGACAAAGACACCCGCTCTACTATGAGAGCGAAGAAGGAGGAGCTGCGGGAAGCTAGGGATATTGCGGCTGGGAAGCCCTTCATGCTATGGAAGAAGTTTGGAGATCCACAATATGCCCCTCTGGACTTGGCGGCGAGCGCTGCCGATGCGGCCAAATACTTCCAAGGTCAAGCAGATCGTGGGGTGGACAAGCTGTTCTGGTCGCAATTCAACGTTCCAGAGCGTCCGCTTCCGTTGACTGATCAGCTAGCCGAATGGGCCGAACTAAATAGGTTGTCCGGACTCGCCATGAGGTCTGTTGTGGATCAGCTATGGCCAGAAAGGCCAAAGCCGAATAGCTATTTTGGCTTAGTGCAGCGGGTCCTTGGTGCGGTGCCGCGCATTGATGCGATGAACAGGTCGGCGTGCATAGAAGGCTCGCGGATGGCCCTTGCCCGTGTTAAAGCATATTGGGCGGAGATGGACGCTACCACTGTTGTGGCGCAGGGTTTGGCCATAGGCCGAGTGGCCGCCGAGCACTATTTCGAGGAGGTTCTCGAGGGTGCTCGTTTGATAGAGGCCCAGTGCTCGAAGAATATTATGTTTGAGTGACATGTATTCCCATTGTAAACACAATGTTTTTATGAAATTTTATAAGGCTGTGTTTATACCTTTGCCCGAAAGTAATATGATGCCTCCTGTGCGGCCGTTTATGTATACATGTGTATAACCTGAAAGATTGCAGTCGTCGGCTTCAGCCCCCACGCATATAATGTGGAGGTGCTCGCAAATAACGCGTGTTCACACTTAACCCAACGTCTTGGTCCTATTAAGGAGGTGATAGCGCAGCGAACGAGGCAAACGGACTATAATGCTTTAACACTTTCCTTGGCCATAGGAGTTTGACAGTGGGGCTACTAGATAGCCCCTGGTGGCTCCGCACTCTCCCGATCTCGGGGTGCATACATGCCTGGACGAGAAATGGCCCTTCGTTAAGGCGGAGGAATTCTAACATCCCTATAGGTCATCGAGTGGTTGACCAGTCTCACGCTATATCATGACAGCCAGTTTTCGGCTTTCTCTATTGAGGTGCTCGTCTGGATGAACCAGGGCACAATCACAGTAGTTCTCCTGGTGCTGCCTTAGCCGGTAAAGCGGAACGTAAGGCACCAAAACAAAGGAGCCGGGCAAACCCAACATTTGACCAAAGACAATGATTCGGAGCTGATGCATATAAGGCCACACTCGCGACGCTGAACACTCCCTAAGGTATTCAGTCTTTATGGTATAAACCGGGCCTAAATAGTAACCTTTGTAGGAAGCCCCTTGTGTCCAGGTACGTGCATTATTCTGGCGTTGCCACATGCCAAGACGTCAGCATCCTTCTCAACTGTGCTGAGAATTCGGTGGATATGTATCAACAAGAGACAGTAAAAAAAGGTTTACGCAGGGTCTTAATCTAAAAAGAATCCTTGGAGCAGGTCCCGGCTGCACGTCTGCACCTGTGTCTCTGCTATGCCGTATCCGGGACAGGTGTAGCACGATGATCATCTATAAATGAGAGGAACTTAGGTGAAAAAGTTGTCGTGCAAAAAGATAGTTTTTAAAAAAAACCTTGTATAATTCAAGATGAGTAAAAATTGACAGTTGTCTGCGCGCGTTGAGCCCCTTGTATTTGTAATAGGGGTGTGACCATCGATCCGGTATGAATTACATATGGCTGCGCCGGACTCGTCTAACCGTGTCCGAGGTCCTGACGACCTGTTAAATGCTTTAGTTGGTGAGGCCGTTTTTAGTGTGCGGCTGCCAAGGCCGCCGCACTCTCTTCGGCGCGCAAACATCGCTCAATATTTCCATTCACTGTAATGATGCCACATGGACCGGGCATCTTGAGCGTGAGGGAAACATAATGCGGTATTTTATTAAAGCGAGTGAAAGCTTCGTGTCCAAGTAGTGCTTGATAGCCACTTTGGAACGGAGCGGTGTGGAAGGTTAAATGTTCGCTACTAAAGTTATCAGGGAAGCCGAATATAACCTTTAGTAGCAGGGAGCCTGTACAATGAGCCCCTGGGCCTGGCGTTACTCCTTTAAAGGTAGTACTGCTATGGCGAATTTTTGTTGGGTCTATCCCCATTTCGCGGATTGTGTCCTGGTATATCAGGTTTAGACTGCCACCACTGTCCATCAGGACTCGTGTGAAGTGGTATCCGTCAGTTATTGGGTCTAATACCAGGGCAGCCCATCCTGCATGCCGGATACTTGCTGAGTAATCACGATGATCGAAAATGATCGGTTGAGACGACCAGTGGCAGGACTTCGCGATGATAAGCCCTTGGGCATATTTTTCTAGGAGTGCCGTTTTGTTTCTTCCTTTGATCATGTGTAACACGTTGACTTTTTTTACTTCTGGTGGGAATTTCTTTTGTTCCCAGTGTCTTGCTTGAGAGGCTCATCCTCGTCTTCGCTTGGTGTATCCTCCCCGTCCCCTTGTGTACGGCGTTGAGTTTGCCGGACTGCTTGAAGACCCAACATTCTCTGTGGGTATGATTAGCGGGTTTACTAGGGGTGCTATGGATCTGACATATTTGGTCCAGAATTTTGTTTAGGCTGGATAGTTCATCTCTGGCGCCTTAAAGGGTGGCTTTTGCTGACCTGGCCGAGAGCTTTTGAATCCGGCATTTACTGTCGTGCTCTTCGTGTTGTCTTCTTTATTCCGGCGTTTGTTATTGTTGTTGCACCGTGATTTCCCGTTTCCATCTCTAACTTCAGATGTACTGGGGTCGCTGGTGCTGCATCTGGCTAGCCAGCTGTCCTCACCCACGCAAAAGCGGGTCATGAGGCTTGTTAATGCTGCCATTGTTCTTGGCTTTTCTTGGCCGGGGTGTCTGGCAAGCCATTCGTGACGGACGCTATGCTTAAAAGCTGACAAGGCTTCGGCGTCCGGACAGTCGACAATTTGGTTATTTTTAGTAAGAAACATGTTCCAAAGTTTTCGGGCTGACTCTCCGGGCTGTTGAGTTATATGACTCAAATCGTCCGCGTGCGGAGGTCGGACATAAGTCCCTTGAAAATTTGCCCGAAAAGTGTCTTTGTGCTCTTCCCAGCTTCCAATGGAGTTTTCGGGGAGGCTTTTAAGCCAGTGCCGAGCTAGCCCTTTGAGTTTGAGGGGTATATACTTGATGGCGTGGAGATCATCTCCTCGAGCCATGTGGATATGGAGGATATAGTCCTCAATCCAGACCCCAGGGTCTGTTGTTCCATCGTATGCCTCTATGTTTACGGGTTTGAATCCCTCTGGAAATTCATGGTCCAGCACCTCATCGGTGAAACATAGGGGGTGTGCGGCACCCCTATATCTGGGTGTACCTCGCTCAGGGGGTGGACATGCAACAGTTAATTCGGTGTCAGGTTGCCAGAAGCATACACTATACTACTACCAGTGCTATTATTGTTCGACTTCCCGAATAGGCGAACAGCCAAGCGCAAAGTTTACTAGTACTACTACTATAGTCTATAAAGGTACGTACTATACTAGTACTAGGAACCGGATGGAGGAGCGTCTGCACTCTTATTATACCTTTAAAATGTGAAAAAGCAATCTTCAACACATTTGGTTCTCTTCGAGGGTTCTGGCATGTGATAATGGAAGTTGATTACATGGAACACTCGCCACAATTCTCGCTTAATTCTGGCTCATATACTGTTACAAATAGTAGCGCTCAGTAATATTTCCTCTTTTTTCTTATTCAGCATGTAAACAGGTCAGCAAACCTTGCGGCGCATCTTCGTGCGAACCGTGCTTGCTGCACTTTGAATGTGGCCGAGAGCTGGCTTGATGAAACACCTCGCTTCCTACTTTTTTTTTGCGGGGTACCTCGCTTCCTTGTGACCAGTGTCTTGGCTGATCGTCCTAAGAATGCTTATATATGAATAAAGCTCTCTCATTTACCCGCAAAAAAGATTAAGCCATATTAACCGGGAAGGAGGGAGTATGGACTAGCACTACTTTTTGGTGTGTCCCATCAACTCATAGAACGAGGAGAAGCTTGCAGGACAAGCTGAAGCTCGCTTACGCCTTTTGAACAATGCAACCTACCCTCGGTGGACATGCATCAGTCCATTCGGTGTTAGATTGTGAGAGGCATACACTGTAGTACCCAACATGCGGAGTACCATCATTGTTCGACTTCACGAAGAGGCGAAGAGCCAAGCGCAGTAGTACGAGTAGTACTACTACTAGAACCGCATGGTGGAGCGTCTGTACTCTTATTTTTTTATCTCTGATAAAGTATACGTTCATTCCGGAGAAGGGCGGAAAACGGCAGCCCAACATGTAATGAATGATATCGATCAACCAACCATGCTCGAATATATCTTGGCCTCCGTGCGAGTCCATCTGTGTGTTCTCGCTCCTCGTCTTTCTCAAGGAATGGTGGGTTGGCTATTTGCCATCAATTGAGATCGGTTTGCTCACACTCCTGTCCCACATGTCAGTGATATGCCAAGAGGACGTGCGTTGACCGACTGGCCATACGCGCACTAGGTTTTGCACCTTCATACTACTCCTCCCTCTGTCACAGTTTACAGGGCGCGCTTCATTATGATGCATTTCTCTCAATGCATTTCCACCACCAGAGAGACTTTAGACGCATTTGGTTTAATGCTCAATTAATTAGGGCATGGTAACCGCAATCAAGTCTACAATTTTCTCTCCATGTACTGTACTACTACGGAGTGGAGTAAGTGCACGCATGTGTGTACCCGGGGTGGAAGCACTGCATGCATGTGTGTACGCATTATTCCCTCTAGTAATAGATACCGTGTTATAACTACCAATGCTATTTTTCAGGCCGATCGCTAGTCGCCTTCATCCCACAGATTTTTTTTCTTTTTTCTGAAGCGTGTTGTATAAACAGTGACGGATGGAGTAGTATGAGCGGATTCAAAGAAGAGCGTATTGATGGTTGCTTCTTGAGAGCAACTTACAGTGGGAAAGGTGGGGCTTATGATTTAAATGCTCAATACTCACTATTAATGCGGCGCAACGACCGGGTTGAGTCTCCCATGCGGTTGTGCACTACCCCCTCGGTTCTTAAATATACTCCGGAGTATTTGTCTTTCTAGAGATTTCAACGAGTGACTACTCAGATATTTCTCTTTTAGAGATTGCAAATGGACTGGCACATACGGATGTATATAGACATATTTTAGAGTGTAGATTCACTCATTTTGCTCCGTATGTAGTCACTTGTTGAAATCTCTAGGAAGACGAATAGAATATTTAGGAACGGAGGGAGTACACATACGAAGCAAAATGAGTGAATCTACACTCTAAAATATGCCCATTTCAAATTTGTAGAAAGACAAATATTTAGGAACGAAGGAGTATAATTTTGTGCATGGCACATGGACCCGGATGATGAAGAGGCTTCTGGCAATGCTATCAATCTTCCATCATTTGTTTACATAATTGACGTACTATACAAATAATTTTCCAGCGACATGAAATTGTACAATGGTGTGAGCTTTCAGCTTTTGTTTCGCGTGTCTTGCCATCGATGCTCTTTTAAGAAACAATAAAAAACTAACTTCCTTGCTAATGCATGTCAATTATTAGCAGATCGGAGCTAATAATTACATCACCACTGAAGACAGAGTTGTGAGAAGGTGCTAAATTAAAATTGATCCATGCTTTCATTGGCAGCAATGTCCACCCAACTCTGTCTAAATCAACAAGGCATGTTGGGAAAAAAAGTAGCTGTCTGGAGCATGCAACATTCTGATCATTTTGTGCAGTTCCACTAAAATAGAGTTGAGCGTCCCTGTTCCAAAGATATTAAGTGTGATTACGATAATAGAGGACTGCTGATGAAACAATAAACACACAAATAGAAGCCGGTCACCTTTGCAGCCTCTCTTATGACTAACTAGTGGGAGAAGATTAGGCTCGGAGTTGGATGAGGAGGATAGAGCAAAACCAATCTCCCTTTGTACAGTCGCACTGAAATGTAGAGACGTTGCCCGTGTGATATTTTAGTACAACCGCACATAACACTCTTAAGAAAAAAGTGATTTGTGCAGTTCACCAAAAGGTCGCAATAGCAACGATGTGAAATGGATAGCCCTGTTTGCAAAAAATAGGTAGAAAGGAAACAATTACTAGCCAATAACAGTTGATGACACATGCGACGACAAAAAAGAAGCATATTCCTTTTCCTAAGGGAAGATAACAACACGATTGTGTTTGTCTAAAACGGTGTGAGGACGAGAATGCAATATGGAATGTACGTTGGACGAGCTACGTTTTGGGCAAAGAACTATGGAAGATCCACATGCAGCGACGTGGGAAGACGGAGAGTGGAGCAAGGCCGGAGGGGATACCTGGAGGTCGTCGGGATGTAACTAGGTGTGCGGCGGCGGGAGGAATCTGCGAGCAGGTGGCATAGGCCCTGCCATGCTGGAGCTTGGTCAGAGAGAATGGCGTGTACCGCAGATCGGGACGTGCTGCCTCGGTGCCGTCGAACGGAGAAACTATGCACTTCCTCCCGTTCCCCCGGCAGACGGGATACGGCCGGATCAATAACCAACGGTGAGAGAGAGAGAGAGGCCACCGCACTCCCTTTCCCCCGGCGGACGGGATGCGGCCGGATCAGTGACCAACAGTGAGAGAGAGAGGCCACCGCAACCTTGTGTGAGATACTCTGAAGAGCGACAAACCAGGCAGGCGGGCTCCATTGTATATAGTGAGCGGACTACCTTTTTCTCCATAAAAATCGTTTTATATTCTGTGTACGTGCCATTGAGCTCTATAACTTTATTTAAAAATAAAGCGGCAACGCGTCAAGTCGAACTTTGTTTCGTGCATGCATGGTACACGACCTCCCTAGGTAAACAACCGCTACAGGCGTTCAAATTAGCACGTGGGCTGCCATTTCGTAAAGAAATGATCTCCACCATGTACCCGCGCAGGTGTGGCTGGGCACGAAGCGTGAGTACGTGCACGGTGAACCTATTCTCTTCTTGTATATGTACACCACCTACGTGGGGTTGTGTGGGAGAGATACAAACCTAGAGCGATATAGTGTGCGGGTTCTTAAGAGTTTTTTTTGGGGGGGGGGGTCAATCAAAAAATGTAACATATGCAATGTGTGTGAAATAGAGTCCTGGATATAACATATATATAGAGGGGGCGATCCACGAGAAGAGAGTGGAGGTATCATCGACTTGAGGTGTCCATAGAATCGAAGAGAGGGATGATGTGTGTGTGTGTGTGCGCGCGCGATCGATAAAGAGTGCCATCGAATTTGTGTGTGCCCATGTCAAAGATATAGAGTGGCTGGCCTACTAGAACGTGAGATGGGACATGTGCAGTTTGTCTCTGTGGCATGGAAACCTACCTGCAGCGCTTGACTATCGATGTGTGGTGGGGGAAGAGGGAGGCCCAATTAACTATAGAGGTACAATGGTTGTTATATGTGTGGAGGAGGAGAGAGTCCTACCTCATGTATTAAGGAGATCGATCTGCCTCATGTATTAAGGGAGATTGATCGGCATCCATGCATATGTGCAGGAGAGGAATAAGGTTGGGAGAGAGACAGAGCTAGAGTGTTGGAGGGGTGGTAGTGGAGTTGCTTCTAACAAATGGTTGGATAGGCTTGCTAGACAAACGGAGGGCACGCCCACAATATCAATAAGAGAGGAGATGGCTGCTTGTTGTCTGTGCACATGCGTGTGAGAGACGGGTCAGGAGGCATGCACGAATGATGAGGGGGACGATGTGGCTGTGGTAAGCAGACGTAAGTACATAGGAAGGTCAATCGCCCTTTGTTAGAGAAAGGAGAGACATAACTTGTGAGGTACGTCGATCGATGGGGGGGTAGTTAAAGTCGATCTTGGTATATGTTGGGAGATCGATCGGTATACATGCATGTGTGTGTTAGAAGCAAATGAGGCACGAGGAGAAAGATAGAGAGAGAGGGATGCATGTAGGAGGTGGTACGAGAGGCATACTATATCGAGGGGGAGGAGTGTGCGAGTACGAGAATGATGAAAAGAGTGGTGGGAGTGAGGCATGGACGGTGACAAGAGAAGAGGGGAAGCTTGTGTTTGTGCTAGGCACAGCTGGCTAGAGAGGCATATCGATCGATGTGTGCCGTAAAGAAGGAGTTGGGGCCTACACACACCGTGGGTGAACGACCTAAAGTGAAAAGATGAATTTGCGTGATGGAGCTAGAGAATGCTGAGGGAGGGTGAGAGGGATGTGGGCGTGTCCATGCACAAGAGAAAGTTAGCGCTAGCTACAAAGATAAGAGGGTTGTGTGGATGTAAAAGACGAATAGAGATCATATATACTTCATCATAAAAAGTGAATTCGGATATTTGAAGAATTTATCATAGTGTTTCAAACCGACACATGTGTGAATATATATATAACGGTGATACACATGGTGTGGTTATGAACATGTTATACTACATTTAATATATTTTATCTCTACTCTTATAAAAAAACGGAGTTGTTGATGATGGTGTGCCTGCCATCCTGCATTATAGGCTGTCCGATTTATATCTGGCGGATAGCAAGGAAACTATGATGGTTGAAGTTGCCAACAATCATGATTGTAGATTCTTATTGAAATAGAGAAACGAATTCAAATTTAGTTCGAATTGCAGTGGTAGTATAGACATTTGGAATGCACTAAAATGTTGGTATGAGTAGGTTACATGCATTATACAGCAAGCGAAAAAATTTAATCAGACATAACATGGATTTATACTCCCTCCTTCCATCTATATAGAGCGTAATGAGATTTTTAAGACCGCCTTTGACTATTGACAAGATTAATAGTACATGACATGCACAATGTGAAAATTATATCATTGAAAGAACATTTCACAGACGAATTTAACGGTGTGCTTTGTGTAAGTTGCATGTCAAATATCATTGCTCTAATATTTGGCCAAAGTTAGCATCGTAAAACACATTAGGCCTTACATAGATGGAAGGAGCGAGTAGCTTTGAATAGCATTTGTATAGTAAAACGGGGCAAGACTCTCTCTTTGTGTGGTGTGAATAGTTTTATTTTTTTCGTTTTCTTTTTGGTTGAGGGAAGTGCGAATTGATTTGGTACGTACAAGTACAATATTACTACACATTAGGCTTGTCCCTAAAATTCAACCTGCATCTTGTTATATCCCGAAAATTCAGATATCGTGCTCCCAGAACTCGCGCCTTCACAAGCCGCGCCTTGCTATCCCGAAATTACAACGCGCGTGAAAACTCCCTCCAGCTGCCAAATCCCGACACGTGAAATCCCCCTTCTAACCCTGAGCCGAAAGGGCCGCTAGTTCAAATCGGTGGGGGGTACTTTTGTAACACACCCTACATTTTGGACAAGCACGTCCCTAAGTCATGCTTCACACCCTCCCATCGCCCCCTTTTCGCCATTCGAAATCCTAGGCCGCCATAACCTCTCCGCTCCAGCCATGAAACCCCACCCTCCTCCGTCCGCCACGTCACCGCTGCCCAGCCGGAGCCTCTTCCCCTATGACGTCATCCACCACAACAGCTTGACATCCGTCGTCCACCTCCCGGGATGAGGATCCATCGTCCATCTCGCCGTCCCGCCGGTTCAGCCGCCCTGTCCTCCACCTCCAAGGAGCTGGTCCGACGATCGCCTTGTCTATCGCGGCCGCTCCATCCCTAGAGCGCCGCCTTAACCTGCTCCACCAGAACCGCAGCATCCTCATCGACTCCTCGGACGAAGCCGAGGCCTACTCGGCACCACCAAAGAGGTTGTACACTCATCGCATCGCACCTTCTCCTTAACTCGAACTCCCGGCACCGACGGTGCTCCTTCCCGCACCCCCATGGAGTGGCTACCTTGAAGCGGGCGCCGCGGGCGACATCTGCACAGCGGCTCTCCTCCAGTGTGAGGCCCCTTCAGCGGTGGCATCCATACCAGCCGGATCTGCTGCTGCTGCTCCGGCTCTCGCTCAATTGCTCGCTTGCCCAGCTACTGCTGCTGCTCTCCCCCTCGCACGTGCTGCTGCTCTGCTCCAATTAAGCCACACTTCAGTCGACTGAATCGACTTTTGGGTCAGTCGATTTTCAGGGGTTGGGGGCGCTAGCCGGAGTTAAGGAAGAACCACCCGCAGCGGGGTCAGGGGCTCGCCGGAGAGGTACCCCACTATCTATCCTAGAGGGCTGGCCAGGGCGGCGGTGGCGAGTTGTTTCGGGGCGGCGAGGCGGCGCTGGGGCCGGCGGTTCGGCCGGTGGCGGCTGGCGGCTCAGGGGGGGTGCAGGTTGAAAATGAACTGCAGGCCCTTCCTAAACTACATGTCAAGTTCCTCTCTGCTACCATTGCGTTCAGTTTCGACAGTAGCATTCAGATTCCACAGTAAATTTCAGTTTCGACAGTTAAGTTCAGAGTCAACAGTTTTTACCTAATCTATTGTAGTCAGGTGGTTTTTGTGATGTTAATTTTACATCCATTTTACATCATCTATTGGAGATGCTATTAGAATCCCACTTGATATTGACGATGTCTATCTTGTGTTGCTTCAGCCTTGACGTCTTACGGCTCACCCGAGCTGCTCGAACGACAGAACGTTCCATCACAACAGAACAGTGCCCTGGACACCGTCTATAGGTTCCTTAGATCTTCCTCCACACCTACGACAGCTACCTCTGCCTCAACTAATTCAGCGACCAACCCAGTGATGCTGAGGTCGACACGGCTACGACAAAGAGGTTGCACACTTGTTGCATCACTTATTACTACACATTCACGTCGATCCATTAGGGCTATTTTGGTTCAACAGAAAAACGTCGATCCGCTGGTTGTTACCATCACTCTAAATTTATGTATGCTCTCCTTACATAATCTCATCATATTTTTTCATATGCATGTCAGATATTGTACACAGTCATGCTGAACATGTAGAAAAAAAGAGAAGAGTTTTGCGCGGCAATACAATGTCATGCAGACCTCGCTCCATGGTGGGTTCAATGGCAAACCCTCTCCTCCCCTCTCCAGATTGTAATCTAGAGGAAGATATCTGTTCCGAGGCGGATTCAGATGCCGCTGACCACTCCTATTTACCCCCCAAGGTGTTTGCTCTACCTTGGCATGATGATGTTAGTCATATCATGCATATGTTGCCTTGAAGTGCCTACTTTTGACATCATATATGCCATTTGCTTGGTTTAGACATGTTCTGCAATGCCACATGTTTAGTTTCTATATCATATATGGGAATTATGCAGTCTCGTGTCTTTTAGCCAGCCATAATATATGTGAAATGTGCAATGCCATCCTGTTTAACCAGGCATCATATATTTGAATGATATCTTGCCCATCCTTTTCTTCATTACATTTCCATTTGTCGACAATGTTTGTCACATTAAACTACTCTTCCTGTGAATCAGCCATTTGGGTGGGAGATGGAAAAATCTAGAGTGAAAACAAGGCCTTCAGAGCAGACAGTGCTACCTATCGAAGTAGATCTCTTGTTGGGTCCCGATAGCTCCTCAGAGATGGATTCAGAGACAGATGAGTAGTCCTATTCCCCCACTGAGGTGTATGCTCTAACCTGGCACTGTTATACTGCTCATATCATGCATATGGTGTCTTGCATTGCATAGTTTAGACATCATATACACAATATTCATCACCATGTTCTTAGTTCAGACATCATATCGAATGCCCTCTGTTTAGCATATAAATCACATATGTGAATTAAATGATGCGATCCTGATTACTTAGATAAGATGTAGGTGAATTATGGCATGCGATCCTGTTTACTTATTCATCATATCTTTGAATTATGTTATGCTATGCTATCCAGTTTAGATAGACATCATATATGTGAAATTATGTCATGCTATCCGTTTTAGTTAAACAATATACATGTCAACTATTTCATGCCCTCTTTTTTCCACACTATCTATTGCATCTGTCTCTCATACAATGCATGTACATTCAACTATGTTTCCTGTTTATCAGCCATTTGAATTGGAGTGGGTGATGCCAGTATCTAGCGGACTAAAAACACGGTCTTCAAATAAAACAGTGCTACCTCTTGGTGGAGATAGCACCCCGGTTGTACATGCACAAGAACCAGCCCTACCACACATAACGCAAACTCTCGCAGATTGTATCCCTACTATGATGGACAGAGAATCAGCTTCACCCAATATAACCCCAGCCGATAGTAACCCAGTTCCTGTTGACACAGCACCATCTCCACCACAGATCTCCCAAACAAGAGCAGTTAGTAAGGCAGCTCCAGTGCCCAAAGGGCCAGTACTATCACGGCGAACTGCAACTCCACTAGTTAGTATGCCTATTCCTGTGGAGGAAGCACAACCAGCTAGTCATAGTTTAGCATCTATCGCATTTGAGGTTGTTAAATCGTATGTGCTTATCTTCCCATCTTGGAAATATTATACTGAAGATGAAGGAAAATGCCAGTTGCAGGTGTTTTTCCAGGAGTTATGTGTAAGTAATGTTATTCATGGCAATTACTTTGCTTCGTCCCATACATCCTACCTCCGTGATGGTTATAATACAACAAATTTTCCCATTTTTCTCTATAGAGAAGGACCAATTTGGAAACTCGGGATGAGGTAACCTGTGCTAATACCTCTGATATCTTCAGGAATGCTTGGTGGCAGTATCGGAATTACCTGAAGAAAACGTACTTCACTGGCAAAGAAACTCATCAAATTCCCTTACGTTCACCTGAGACACATTTACTGGACGATGACTGGGAACGCCTTGTTCTGTACTAGTCCCAAACCAAGAATGTGGTAAGGTCTATGAGCTCATTTTCTATTTTTAAGTATTATATTCTTGCGTCTTACTATACTCTGTTCATGTAGAACAAGTGCCTAAACCTAAAGAACAACTGTTCTAATTTAAGATTCCATCGCTATCATAGTTCAAAAAAGCGCTAGGCATTAATTGTGCGTTTTGCCACCGCCTTGCGCTTTACTGACCAAAGCGCATGCTTATGCGCAGTTATGCATAGTTTATGCGTAGTTATGCGCAATGCGTTTTGCCAACGCCTAGAGCCTAGGCGCGCTTAAGAGCTCGCTTAGGCGCGCCTTTTCTAACTATGATTGCTTTGCTCTTGTATCACTGTATTTACTCATACAAACTTATTTTTAAATTGAAGGATCCAATCGAAACTCCAATGGCACAGCAGGTATGTTCACGCATGTTTGTTTAATAGGTTTGCTCTTATCAATAGCTCTCTTGATTTCAATTTCAATTGTGTATACAGTTGACTTTCATATCATGCACATTACTAGCATCACAATAGAGCCAATAGTATTGTTGTACATGTAGACCCGTGGTACCCATCTGAAATCTTGTTGTGCCGTGTAGTTTCCCACGCTTTGTATTCTTTCACTTCTGCTTTGTCTTGAACTGATATGATTTGAACCGTGTCTCTATTTTGATTTGGCAAGACAATGCAGTGACCATAGGACATAGATATATGTTTGTTTGATGCTTTTATTATGTACTAGTACTTGGCAATAGAAGACTTGGTAGTTTAATCCTGTCCACCTTACTAATGAACTGGTTCACCAAAATGAGTTTCATATACTAGTACATGCTAAACTTGTTATGTGTCTGCTTGTTTCTTCTTTTAGAATGCTGACAGAATATTGGGGAAGAGTGCCTTATTAAGCAATGGTAAAGGAAGTAATGCAGATAAGGTTCAGGATGGTGACACATCCTTGTTGGTCTCCAACAAAGCTGATAAAATAGCTAAGGAAGACTATCTTGAAGATGGCGAGACAACCCCAAAGTCCTGACTTGGTTTAGTGTTCGAGTTACTGGCCACTACCGCCTGCACAAGCTATTCAAACTCACTGTCTGAATCAGTTCGGTTTCTTGAGTCTCAACTACAAGCTAAAAGACATCGATTAGATGTGCTGCGACAAGAAGCGGAAGGACTGCGGAAGTCCCTGGAGCATTCAGACGCATACTTTCTGGTGCAACAGCAAGTGTTGGAGGATTTTAGCGCCAAACAGGACAAAGCTAATCAGCTTGCTAAGCTTATTGCCAGCATGGTGGATACCCAGGATAACATTTCTTGAGCTCTTCTGAAGTTGTTTCAGTTATGCTCTTATTTTGCTGCCGCATTTATTTGCACTAGTAGCCAATTTTGACGGCCAGTGTATGTAATGTGCTGCTTTGTTCCCTATATTTGCACTGGTGGCGAACTTTGATGCCCAGTGGACGTAATATGTGTAATAGCGGTAATAGGCTAGCGTTAAATGCTTGCTTATTTATTTCCTTATTGTCTTGTTTAGTTGTTTGCTTGTAGTCACTGCAGTTCTTTTTCTGTCTTTTTCTAGTGGCCACAATAGCCTATTTTTGGTAACTAGGCCAAAATAATCATGGCAACACACGGACTGTTGTAACCATGGGCCTCCTGCAGGCCATATGATCCATGGGCCTTCGTACGGCCGTAGGATCCATCGGCCTTCTATACGGGCCTTAGGGTCCATGGGCCTTCTAAGGGCCGTAGGGTCCACGGGCCTTCTACGGGCCGTACGATCCATGGGCCTTCTACGGGTCGTACTATCCATGGGCCTCATATGGGCCGTAGGATCCATGGGCCTTCTATGGGGCGTATCATCATTTCGCCAATCATGGGTCGTACTATTTGTGGACCATAATGTGTTGTTAATAGGTCGTATTTGATAACTCTATGAAAACAGCCCAACGAGTTTTTTTGACATGAAAACAGCCCAACGTATTAACGGGCCGACTGTAACGACAGGCTGAATTTGTCCAACAAGCACAAAATCACAGTAACGGGCCATATGTAACCGAATGCTGCAAATGAGCCCAAGAATCAATGGGCCTTGAGAAGGCCAAAAGATAACTTGGGCTAGAAACGACCCAATGGAATAACGGGCCGTTAATGGGTATAAAGTGATACACTATTCATTACGGGGCCAGTTTCACCACGGGCCGTTAATGGGCCAAGAGTAACAAAGGTCCTCATATGGGCCGAAAGAAGTCATGGGCCACACATGGGCCAGAAGTTAAAACGGGCTGAATCATATTGGATGGCCCAGATGACGCTACTTGGCCTAATTCGGATAGGGCGTAACGGGCCCTAGGTTAGCAGGCTGTAAATGGGCTATATGCGAACAGACCGTTAACAGGCTTTCCGTGGGCCGGCCCGCCACCTTTTGACCAAGTCAAATGGGCCGGCCTTTTCACAGGAATGGGCCTCTGTTGGGCCGTGCCACGTGTTGCCGTATCATAGGCGCCTTCGGTCTAATGAGTGGATGACATCTGTCCCAACGGTGAGCCAACACGTGTTTCCTCCAGCCAATGATGATTTTACACGTGGAAAATCCCCATTGGTCGGGGCTGTTAACGGGTTATCGGATCCAAAACCCGACCCGATAGCTTAACGGCGTTCCGTTATGGTGGATGCCATGTGTCGGTCACCCTTGACGAAAGCACTTCTGTGATGCGCGATTTATCATCATGGAAGTGGACACTTCCGTGATGATAATTTTGGCAATGTCATGGAACACTTCTACGACAGCACATGTATGACTATCTTGATTCTATCATAAATTTGTCATGGATGTACATGAATGACAGAAATGCAACCTACTGTGACAAACACGTATCATCACGGAAGTGTATTTTTTTTGTAGTGTATACAACATGTACACCTTGTCTCTTTTGTTAGACAGATTTCAGATTAAGCAACACCGAGGACGGCTTTGTTTTCAAGAAGGGGAGGATGATGAGGACATGGCTACCACAGTTACACCCATATCCCCTGCTGTTTTACCTCTTGGAATAGTTGTTAGAGTTCAAATATGCCAATTAAATTATCAGGTACTTTCGTTTCTTGGTAATGTTTCTAGTGTTCATGAGAATATGATGATGCCTAACTTAGTCACAGTTGTGTTGCTTGCAATTGAAGGGCCTAGCACGGACAAGAATGTTGATCATTGGAGCATGGTCAAGCACGGAGATGAAGGTGCGTGCAAAGATAACAAGAACGGAGGTTCAAGTCGAGATTTCCGGACTTTCATATTATTGGTGTTGCGCCACCTTATTTTTGGCCAGGCCCATGTAATCTATTTTTAGAGTCCATATTGTAGGGGAAACGACTTAGGAGGTGTTTTTGTCCCACCTTGCCAAGGATGGACAAAATCCCCTCTATTTTCCCTGTAAATATAGCCCTTAAGGCATCATTTAGACTTGGTTTTTGTTTAGTTAAAAGTTAGCCATCACTGCAACTTCATGTACTTTGTTTGTGTGCAACGACCAGACCAGGACCGCTTATGAAACCCCACTTTTATCAATACTTCATCCATACTCGCAATATTCAAATTGCTTAATCATATTCTTGCTTGTTCTTAGATTGCTTGCAGGAATAGACCTTCGTGGTCAGGTTGATCGTGTTCCAGCGTGGTCAATAACCTCTTGGAGTTGGTATAGTGATTGCTAAGGCGCAACGTCGTGCATGTTTGTAGTCGGATCGTCAAAGTAGTCGGATCGTCAAAGTCATCTCCACTAAATCGATAGTTATCATCTCATCAAAAGAGTGGGACACCTCGCCTCTATCAGGCCACGATCTCTCTCGTGGAGTAGATCCGTAATGGATGAGCAAAGCTCTGTCTCACATATGAGCTAAACCAATGCTAACCCTAAAACATAGGTAGGAGAAGAGTATATATAGCCTAGGTGCGCGAAGGTGTACATGGGCCTCGGGCCCTTACACTGTGCGCAGAAAGGGGAGGCCGGACGTCCGGGCTTCGAGCCAAATGTCCGTCCTTTCACGAGGGGCCGAATGTCCGGGCTGGGTGGTCGAATGTCCGGGCTGGAGGCGCTGGTCTTGTTGCTCTCTGGATAGGCGGGGTCCAGATTTCCGGGCGAAGGGCCGGATATCCGGGTGCGCGAGACGGGCCGGATGTCCGGGCTGGTTGTCGGATGTCCGGGCCCTGTAGACTTGGCCGCTGGCTCCTTGCTGCTGTTGACACCTCTAGGGGACGGATGTCTGGGGTCATGGTCGGATGTCCGGGGCCTGGGAGTTGTTCTTGACTCCTTCCGTCGGTTATCTTCACCCGTGAACTTGGGGACTTGTCCATCTTCACGTGCATCTACGGGAGGGTCCTCTTGGTACCTAATCATGCACAACATCTCGGACTTAGGTAGTAGCCATGTCTCGAGAGGATCATATGTGATATCACTAAATAAGGAGGTCACCTCGCTCTCGAGAGCTCTAGCTCGTGCTCGTGTCATGGGTCCTCTTGGCTCTTGATGATACGATGGTTGGTCCATGGGGATGACCATAGGATGCTCCGCATCAGTGCCCCAAGACGCCCAAGGCTTGCAGAATCCACTCGGTGGAGCCTAATCATCCGGACGAGGACTCGGATCAACGGGACCCCCATCCGGATCATCTGGCCTTTGCCTGTGCGCATGACTTGGGCCGAGGCCTGTGTACCCCTTCGCCCCTCACTTACCCCTTTGTGGCTTAGCACTATATATAGACCACCTCCTCCTCCTAGTTAGGGTTAGCAAAGTAGTAGCTCATTAGAGATAGATCTTTGCTCATCCATATGGGTCTACTCCACGAGAGAGACTGTGCGCCTCTACGGAGAAGATCCACCTTGGATTCAAGACCCCCTCACGGGTGGCCCCCATAAAGACCTCCTCACGGAGATGAACCGGTTACCCTATGTATCGTCCCTTGTGGACTTTGGATTGTGTATCTCTTTGTGTTTCGAGGATCTAGCACATGTGTGATTGTTTCCGCTCTTTCCCCTTGTGTTCTTCATGTTCTTCGTGGGATTCGCTCCAATCGTGAAAGATCGGGCCCCTAGGGTTCTACCCTACATCTTCTGTTTTGCCAGCTTCGCGCCAGCTTGCTTGACACGTCTTAGGACGGGTGTCACTTGGAGGTATTTTCTGTAGGAAGTGGCTGCCATGTGGCAGGGAGCAGCCATTTAGTCACTTAGGAGCTTGACATGCATTGATCGACAATGTGTGTCGTTGTGAGGTAGTGCGGTGGAGTGGTTTAACTCCGTGAGCCCCGGCAGGCCACCTGGGTGATCTGGGAGGCTCACTTCCGGGGTAACCCCAAGCTCGCCAGGCTCGCCTGCCCGGCAAGGGAGATTCTTCTCATAGTAGTATCTTGTCTCTCTGGCTAGTTTTGGTCCTCTTGATTTGCACTTTGATCCTTCAAGGAACTAATCCCTCGCGCTTTGATCTAATCTTGGGGCTGTAATCTTGTTCTTGGGCCTGTGCACAGTCTGGGCAATGGACCCAGGGTCTGTTGCACTGACACCTTGAGTCTATCATGGCCAACCCCAAGTGCAACTTTCTTGGATTTACGCACCCAAGTAAGAACAATAGCATGATCAAGATCTTTTTGTAATTTGGCATGATCAACATTGTGTGACTCCTCGAGACTCAAACAAATATCTCGCTCTTCCTCTAGAGCAATGGAAAGATCCGCAATCTCATCGGCATAGTCACAACTATGCCCCTCCAACTTGGAGATAGTATCCTCATGCGACTGAATGATATCATTGTCCTCACCAAGTTGTTCTAAGAGAGCAACAAAGTGCTTCTTGGACTCACTCTTGAGTTTACTCACAAACTTGGTGAACTCATTCTCATCAACTTTGTCCACCTCACTATCATCAACACAATCTAACAATCAAGGAGTAGTAATGATGGTGGTTTTGACATTAGGAGTTACCTTGTCGATACCTTTGGCCATGAGACACTTGGCAACAGTGTTTTCGTGAGGGGTGCCGAAGAGAGACACCTTGGAGGGGGCAGATAAAGCAATGGCAATGGTAGCTATTGCCATTCCTTCTCCATGTGTATCTTCCTCATCATCTTCGGAGGAGTACTCTTCATGTTCCACCAAGCCCTTTGGAGGAGATTTCGTGGTGAAGTTGTTCTTGCTAGGGAAAGACTTGGCTTTGTCTTTGCGAATGAGTTTGCCACCGTTGTCTTCCCTCTGCTCATAAGGGCAATCCACCACAAAGTGACCCACATTGCCACAATTGTAGCAAGTTATTACTCATTGACTGTTCTTTGACCCACTTGAATTGTCCTTGGTGAAGTTGGTCCTTGAGTTCCTCTTATTGCTCCAAAACTGCCTTAACGCGAGAGCCATATGCTCATGGTAAGCATATTTGGTGTCCTCGGGGCCACACTATGCTTCTTCTTCCGGAATGTCGTTGGCTTTCAAATCAAGGGTGGGAATGCTTTTCTTTGACCAGACACGAGCAAGAGCATTGTGATTAGGGTAGAACCCTAGTGGCCCGATCTTTCACGAAAGGAGCGGATCCCAACTAAGAACACGAAGAGCACGAGGGGAAACATGAGGGAAAACACGAGAGAAACACTCAAACCAACAAGATATAGTCACACATGTGCTAGATCCATGAACACAAAAGGAGATGCATGATCCACGATCAATAAAGGACAATACATAGGGTAACCGGATCTTCTCCGTGAGGAGGTCTTGAATCCACAAGGGGGTCTTCCCGTGAGGGGTCTTGAATCCAAGGTGGATCTTCTCCGTAGAGGCCGCGATCTCTCTCGTGGAGTAGATCCGTATGGATGAGCGAAGCTCTATCTCAGAAATGAGCTAACACAACGCTAACCTTAGAAAGGAGGTGGAGGTGGTCTATTTATAGTCTTAGCCATGAAGGTGTAAGTGGGAGAGGGGTACAAGGCCAAAGGCCCGCGGCTGCGCATAGGCAGGTACTGGACGACCGGTGGGGGTCAGACGCCGGTGGCTCAGGACAGTCTGGACGTCCGGTGCGCGTCGGATGTACGTTGATTTTTCTCGGGTGTAGTGGCACTGGTCGTCCGGTTGGTGGCGGTCGTCCGGGCGCTGGGACTCGTCGGACGTCCGGAGGTTCTCGGTCGTCCGGCCGCTGTAGATCTCCTGGCTGGTCCTTGCGTGGTCACATCGTACGTCCGTTAGACGTCGGTCATCCGAGCGCTGTAGAATGTCGGACGTCAGGTGGCTTCCGGTCGTTCGTTCGCTGTAGACTCCGCAGCTCCTTCTTCCGTCTTCACTTCCACGCTTCCCTTGCGGATGGTGTAGTCGTACACTTGCGCTTGCACTCCTCCTCGTCGTCTGTACCGTTTTGACCATACCTATGCGTGCACATGAGTGGAGTGTCATGTAGTATACCATCCTCGAAGGGGTCAAGTGAGTACGTGTAAAGGAGATGATTCACCTTTGTGTATGTGAAGTAGATGTCGCACGTGTCACTTGCCGAATGGACTCTTGACATGGTGATGTCCGTAGGATGCTCCACATCATCTCCCCTCCCTTGGGAAAGATCCGACCTCGGATCGAAATCCAAACCACCATGGGCAAGAGATGGCGTCGCCGTGTAGGAGTGGTCGATCACCAAGTTCTCGTCATCTTGAAGCTCGAAATGGGCACTCTCCAATGTCGCACCATCTTGGGGTTCCTTCAAATGGAGAAAAGACAACAAACACTTGTAAAAACAAATGTGGTTAGCGTTAGTGCAAAACCAAGCATTCAAGAGGTGATTCACCAAACAAGTGTCGTCATCATGCAAAGCATATGGTTTGACAAAGGATTGTGATATGGCATATAAGCACATAAATTGAGCACAAGCAAAGATATCATGGGGACAAGCATGTAAATGTGAGGTATTGATGCAAATATATGTGACAAGAGAAGAAGCATCTACATCAAGTTCATAGCAAGCATTCACAAATTTCTCAATGAAAGGTCTATGGTAGGCATAGGAATCATTCACAACACCAAATAAAATGAAGTGTCTAAACACATGGGTCAAGTGCAAGACAATCCAAGCATAATGTGCATTGGGTGTAGTGAATATCGCATGGCACTCAACACAATAGAAAGAACAATTGTTCATCATGTGTGAGGCAATCAAGGCAAGCATGTAGCAATCAATGGGACATGGCATATGTGAAGTGATGACATTGTTGCAACCAAACATGTGGGAGGAGCAAGTAATCCAAGAATTGGATGCAACACACAAGGCATATATATCATGATGCATGGAATGGTGAAAATGACAAGTCAAAGCAAGATCTCTAACAAGTGTGCAATCAAGTGGTCCAAGATGAACAATAAGTCTCATGGTGCAAGCAACACAAGTAGTATGATCCGCAATATCCATGCTCATGGTTTGGGGGTTCTCAAAAGATAAGGATATCACCTTGAAAACATGTCCTTGTTCGTCCTTCACAATGCCGAAGTACAAGCAAGTGCGATGTAGAATCGTCATGGTGGGAGGTGGTTCGCTCTCAAGAGCTCGAATGGTCAACTCACGTGACCTGGAAGTTGACACGAGGTCCAAGTTTCCTACACATGCACAAAACAAGGCAAAGAACGTCTGCGCATGGTAGATAAACACATCATCCATCATGATGGTTCTCTTCTTTCGCACATAACCATTAGAAGCACAAGTGCATGGGTAATATGATGCAACAATGGCTATATTCATGGCACTAGGTATATGGTGCAAAGAGGCAAGACAAGCATGCCTCACAAGAAAAATGTCAAAATCTTCAAATATATGCGAGAATGCTATGGGGGCAAACTCATTATCAAGACGAAATGCATAATTCCACTCAATACATGGAAAATCATCTAGCATGAGAGAGGGAACATATGGAGATATATGATGGCAAGAAATAACAATCATGTGCAAAGCATGTAGATGGTTGTCATCAACCACATGAAGCGAGCAAGTTTGAGTCATCAGTGATGCCACAAGGCAAGCAAACATCGTAATCAAGTCGTGCAAGCTAGTCGTGCGAAGATGCAACATACTAGAGTAAATCATGGCAATCATGTCAAGAGAGCAAATAATAGGCATAGGCAATGCACATGACATATCGCAAGCATGAACAAAAAGCAAGATGAAAGTATCATCATAGGCATGGGGCACAAAGCAAACATGGCAATAACAAGCAATATCTCCACCAAGCTTGCAAATACATATACAAGTATGAGAATCAATCATCATGTGTAATGTAAAGCATGGGTCACAAATGCATGGCAAAAGCATAGGAATGAGCGTATCATGCAAAGTGAACATGGCAAGATGGGAAAAGGATATATAATGGACAACAACCCATAGCTAAGTGAGGGCCATGTAGAAGAAATGCGCGAAGTCTTTGCGCGAAGAGAGCGGTGGGAAAGACACTCCATGGGATCCCAAGTCATCATTGCTCTCTAGAGCTCGTTTTGTCAACTCGTGGGATTGCGAGGTTGACAATAATTCATGGGTACCTACACAAAAGAGACACAAACGAAAGAGATTGTGTGTGTGGTAAATGTACACATCATCCATCATGATGTGTATGTGCACGTGAGAGTTAGCACAAGATAAGCACCACTCAAAGAAATTTGATGCATGGTATAAGAACATGTCATCCATCATGAAAGAATAGTTATTGTGTATAACACGATGGGGATGCAAATTTAGCATACAAGTATAAGGCACAACAATAGCATTTTTATTCATGGGGAGCATATTTTGCACAGAACTATTGGGATCATGCAATGAATGGGATGAATCAAAATCTCCTAAAATGTATGAGGAAACTATGGGGGTCTCCTCATGAGCAATATCGGAAACATCATATGGAGAAAATGGAGAACATCCAAAACAATGCATATCCGAAGTTAGGTGGTTATGGCATGGCATATGAGATAGATGATGCAAAGGTAGCATTTCAATATCATCACAAGAGAAACAAATGCCAATAACCATAGGCTTGTCATCTATGCCATAAGTGCAAGTTGGGTTAATTTTAATGGCACATGCATAGTCACTACGAAGAGATTGCAAATAAGACATATGGTTGATCTCATGCATAGCATATGACAAGGCAAGCGGGTTGTCAAACATGATGTGACCTAGAGAATTGTCACAAGAAATCCTATGTATGGCATCACAACTAATAGACTCCACATGGCAATCATCATACTCATCATAAATGGGCAAATCATCACATGGGGAAGTCAAAATAGCATGAAGCATGGTAATAGGTTGATCAACATCATGCAAGCAATCAATGTCAAGAATGTCCACTAGTGGGACTACAGCATCACTGTCACCTATGTTACCGTTTTCAGTCCACTCAAGTGGTGTAGGTGAGGTGGTAAAGACCAAATGGTGGCAATCTTCATCTTGATGGAACCTTGTGCGAGGTGCATCATATTCCACCATGGCCATCGTCTTGTCCAACGGGAGGATGTAGTCGTCGCGAATCGGCGCATCATCATATATGGGACCTAGCACCAAATGAGATGACACAATAGAGGTAGAGGTCAAGTCGTTAGTGTTGAAAGTGGCCTCACATGACCTATCAACTATCTCACTCTCTCTCTCTATGTGGTGGTTCACTCACTCCCTCAAAATAGGTGCACTCAATCTCACATATGGTGGAGTCACTCATCTCACTCAAGTGGTGGGGGTTGTGGCTCTCCTCACATGGGAATTGGGGTAACACATCATATATGGGGCTAGTGGTGAAGTCACTCTCACTCCCAATATGGTGGCAGAAGTCACTCAAGTCATCATACATCGCCGTGGTCGATGGAAAAATCCCATGCTCAACCATTTCATCGCCGTCGCCATGGATGAAGGCCGAAGATGGCACATCATCACTCTCACCTCGTAAGATGGAAGCATCATCCTTGCTCACCACCTTGTCGCTCGCCTCCAAAGCTTGGTCATTGAGGGTCTCTATAGTCGTACTCATCGCCACACTGTCTTGAAAAAGAGTCATGGTAGACTCGGCATCGTCAATGCCACAAGGAGGGATGGCGGTGGAGTCAAACTTGGGAGCATCATCTTGGAGCTCGTCGGGCTTGGACATCTTGGTCGTACTATCCTCCTGCTCGTTGTCGTAGAGCTTGGTCGCCGAGAAGTGTGCTTGGTGTGGCGAAGCCTTGGCCTTCATGAGTTCTTGTTCCGCCTTGAGAGCACCAATGTAGTTGTCGTCAAGGGACTTCTAGTTCTCGAGGAAGTTCGTCTTGGAGATGTCATTATGCAATCCCATCATGAAGTGGAACTTCATCGAAATGGGGTCATCCACGCCGGCTCGTCGCAAGGCTTTCTTCATCTTCTTGAAGTACTCGTTGATGGACTTGGATCCTTGGGTGGTGCTCTCCAATTGGCATAGAAGTTGTTCAGTGTAGGTTGGAGGCACGAACTCTCGCTGCAAAGCTGTCTTCATCTTGGGCCAACTCATATCGTAGGTCTCCGAAGGTGTGTGAAGCCACCATGTGGACGCGTAGTCGTGGAAGTTCCTTGTGGCGCACTTCACTTGATCTTCGGGAGGAACTTGATGTAGCTTGAGGTAGTCATCCATCAAATGCTCCCACTCGAGATACTCCTTGGGTTCTTGAGTCCCATAGAAAGGAATCGTGTGGTCGATGTCGAGGTCGTAGTAGCTCGTGGAAGTCGCAGACTTGAGCTTGGGGAGCTTCTATTGAGGTGCTTGTGGGCGAAGATGCCGTATGTCCATAGGCGAAGATGCCTTGAAGTCGCTTGGCGAAGATGCCAAGGAAGATGGTGAAGTCGTTGTGCGGTTGTTGGTGTTAAGCTCTTGACCTTCATGTCCTTGTTGGTGATGGTGTCGATGCCGATGTGATTTTGCCGGAGATGGTAGCTCGGAGGCATGTGCTTGTAGCGACCCGACCCGAATGGATCAAGTCTCTGTGCTTAGGTGTCATGCCTGGATCGGTATGCTGACACACACAGTACTCGAAGGATTTATAACAGAGGTAAATCACATGTATAAAGTAATGTAAATACTATTACCTCAATCCAAATAGCGGAAGCAACAAGGTTGTGGATTCCCATCAACACCAATGGCAAAGTTGAGTGTAGAAATCGTAACCCTAACGTATCACTTACTCGTCGTAAGAAACCTGCAACATA
The DNA here is from genome assembly GCF_056163025.1 of Triticum urartu. Classification (NCBI taxonomy): domain Eukaryota; kingdom Viridiplantae; phylum Streptophyta; class Magnoliopsida; order Poales; family Poaceae; genus Triticum; species Triticum urartu. The sequence continues at coordinate 259,248,826 of NC_141876.1, forward strand.
AGACGTTGCAGCCCGAAACGGGTCAGTACATTGAATGTACTGGCAAATTCACACCATAGAGAATGATGAACAATGGCTATCACTACATGCATATTTGGCTGGTGGAAAAGCTCTATGGTTATAAGGTTTTTGCGTAAAGCCAATTTTTCCCTACTGCAAAGGAATACATTTTTAATTAACTATCATGGTGGTTGTTGAACATTGAGAATGGTTGACAGCATTCTCAATCCCAATTAAGTAATGTCATTAAACCCAACAATATTCATTTAAAGTAACGTGATGAGATCAACAGGATAATCCAAGAGCTAGATACTCAAGATGTCCATAACCGGGGACACGGCTAATCATGATTAGTTTGTACACTCTGCAGAGGTTTGCGCACTTTTCCCCACAAGACTCGATCGCCTCCGTTTGGTTTCTCGCACTACATGGTGTTTGAGAAGACGGATGACCGAGACATAGTATTTCAGAAGCGCTAGCACCTTACGATCGGGTAGACCGGTACACCTACATCCCCTACATCTGCTAGTCTACCACTGTAAGAGTTCGTACAACTTAGTCAACTATGCCAGAGCCCATAATGGCTTGTGGCTGCACACGGAAGTTTCTAGCATGAAAGATCTTATGATCCCTTTGAGCCTGGGTGGCGGTCCAAAAAAACAGGCAAGTCCTGATAGACATCAGGTGCCTCAATCCACCCAGATGTGTGTTTAAGTTGCCACCTTAGATAAACCATTAAAATTATCAACTCACATCTGTCATGGATATCACTCACCCAATCCACGTCTACTAGCATAGCATGGCATAATAAGCAAACGTAGAAGTAACTCCCAAAGGTTTCATAGTAATACAGGTGATAGGTACTACCTCATCTACTTCCCATCCCACAATTTAATTAGATCCTAATCATGCAATGTGAGAGGATTGATCTAATGCAATAAAACATGGGTTGTAGAAAAGGTATGATCAAAGTGTGAACTTGCCTGCAAGGTTGATGAAGATGATTCGCACTCAAAATCTCTTGATAGATCTACTCGTCACACTCCGGTCAATCTATCGTAAGCAAACAATAGTAACCACACAATAGCGACCCGACCCAAATGGATCAAGTCTCTGTGCTCTTGAGTGTCTTCTCGAAGATGACGAAGATCACTTGTACGACTTGATGAGGGTGTTTGATCTCCTCCATTTGAGCTTGCATCTTGGCGTCGGTGGAGTTGTTCATCGCATCGAACTCGTCATTGTTGTTGTAGACCGAAGATGAAATGCCTTGCCTATCCATCACAAGACTCGAGCAAATATGAGTGGGAGAAAGAGAAGAACTATACCAAATGTACCTTGACCGATGTTGAAGACGGATCAATGATCACTCAATGATGTAACAAGGAAATAACACAATTGCTACTGATCTTGTCGATTTCTCACACCTACACAAATAAGGCTTATAGTGGAGCTCGGTGAGGATAGTGGCACAAAAAAATTAATGCAAAATGTTAGCAAGAGTCAATAAAGTTGAAAGAGATTCACAAATTCGCAAGTGAAACAAGTAGACCAATAGCAACAAGGGTGGCACACGGAAACACACACATGGCTAGATAAAATGGGGTCGTGCAACCAAGGAATGAGCACAAAATGTGGAATCCATGAAAAACGCTCGTGTTGCATAACTCAAGAGAGACGCTAGCATGATTACTCTATAGGAGGATACGGCACTTGTGCACAACCTATGATATGCAAAATGTATCGACTTTCTATCCCAAGTATGATATATATGTATGATGTTCCGGTGGTATGATCCAAGATGATCGGATATGACAATCTTATATGCAATGTGGTATGATGCTATGGCACTTGATTACAAGCTTCTTTTCTCTTTCTCTTTTGCATAAAAGCTTATTCTTTTTCTTTTCTTTTTTTTGGGCACTTTGCGAAATGCACAAACTAAGGTAGCAATTGTGTATACGCGGGAACAAACTTGAGGCACAAAGGATGATATGATACCAAGATGATACCGATATGGTATGGTATGTATGAAATGTATGGTGTAGATCACCAATGTGCACAAGTAACGTTGCCGGCAATTCTCAAATGGCTAGCCTCGATAGGCAAGTGACGCAAAATGGGATAGGGGTTAACAATGCAATGGCAAGGGAATATACAATGGAGGGATACCACGATACTAAGATGATATGGAGGTTACCGTCCTTGGCGATGATGAGTGGCGGTGTTCTGGATGTAGATACCAAGATTATGGAGACTCATCCCTAAGTAGCCAAAACACCTTAGGAAACGGAAAAACCACGAACTCAAAATCTCAAATGTCAAATGGTGGTAGCGGGAATGCGGTGGTGGTGGCGGAAGCTCAATGGGATTGCGGAAATGCAATGATGGGCTTTTCGAGTAGGCAATGCAGAACTGGAGGTTATGGTGGTGTACTATACACGATGTCGAAGTTGAGGTCACCGTCCCTAAGCAGCCGAAACACCTAAGGAGACACAACTCACAACTCAAACAAAATTGGGTTATGTCGGTGTGGCAGAAATGTATGGTGGGTAAGCCTATGCGGAAGTGGTGGTTGTGGTTGATGAGAAAGGAACCATACCTAAGTAGCCGAAACACCTTAGGAGACTCAAATAACTACTCAAGCAACCACGTATGCAATGGGGAACAAAATTGGTTAGGTTGCGGAAGTCGGTGGTGGTGTAACGAATGATGTGGTGGAAACCATAGGCAAAGATGCCAAAGTTCCAAAACTTTGATGGAATCAAATGAAGTTGGTGGTATTTTTGTGGAAAGGGGGATGTCAAGAGCTTCAAAACGAGCTAAAGAATGTCAAAATAAGAGTTCAAATGAATTAGTTACGGCCGAAACAAGAAACAGACGAGATCTGAAACTACAGGTTACGGACGTCCATAAAAGGACAGATGTCTGGGGCCGGATGTCCAGGCGGGATCAAAAATCCGTAAATTTGGCTCGGGTTAGGGGTTCCGGATGTCTGGAAAAGGTCGGACGTCCAGTGATTCTTGGGGCTCCGGACGTCCGTAAAAGGTCGGTCGTCCGGTGGATCGGGGTCAACGCGTGATTTGAGATCCGGGACGTGATTTTGGGCGGAAAATGGAGATTTTGGGGTCAAAATTGATGAGATTTCGTGGATGAAAGATGGGGAAACTTGGGGAGATGCTAGATCCACTTGAAACCAAGCAAATCCATGGATCAAATCCAACAAAATTTCGTCAAACCAACAAATTATGAAGAAAATTGGGGCTATTTTTGGTGTGGATTTTCGAAATTGGGGAAGAAAACAACAAAATTAGGATAGAAAACAACAAGGGGAGGCTCCGAAATTGTGATCAACGTGGCCCAAAATACCAATATGATGTAGGGTAGAACCCTAGTGGCCCGATCTTTCACGAAAGGAGCGGATCCCAACTAAGAACACAAATAAACACAAGGGGAAACACGAGGGAAAACACGAGAGAAACACTCAAACAAACAAGATATAGTCATACATGTGCTAGATCCCTGAACACAAAACAAGATACATGATCCACGATCAATAAAGGACGATACATATGGTAACCGGTTCTTCCCTGTGAGGAGGTCTTGAATCCAAAAGGGGATCTTCCCATAAGGGGTCTTGAATCCAAGGTGGATCTTCTCCGTAGAGGCCGCGGTCTCTCTCGTGCAGTAGATCCATATGGATGAGCGAAGCTCTATCTCACAAATTAGCTAACACAACACTAACCTTAGAAAGGAGGTGGAGGTGGTCTATTTATAGTCTTAGCCACGAAGGGGTAAGTGGGAGAGGGGTACAAGGCCAAAGGCCCGCGGCTACGCATAGGCAGGTATCGGATGACCGGTGGGGGTCGGACGTCCGGTGTCTCAGGATGGACGTCCAAAGGCCCGCGGCTACGCACAGGTAGGTATCGGATGACCGGTGGGGGTCGGACGTCCGGTGTCTCAGGAGGGTCTGGACATCCGGCGCACGTCGGATGTCCGTTGATTCTTCTCGGGTGTAGTGGCACCGGTCGTCCGGGCACTGGGACTCGTCGGACATCCGGAGGTTGTCGGTCGTCCGGCCGCTGTTGATCTCCTGGCTGGTCCTAGCGTGGTCGTGTCAGACATCCAGTGGACGTCGGTCATCCAGGCGCTGTAGAGTGTCGGACGTCCGATGGCTTCCGGTCTTTTGGTCGCTGTAGACTCCGCAGCTCCTTCTTCCGTCTTCTCTTCTACACTTCCCTCGCGGATGGTGTAGTTGTACACTTGCACTCACACTCCTCCTCGTCATCTGTACCATTCCGACAATACCTATGCATGCACATGAGTGGAGTGTCACATAGTATACCATCCTTGAAGGGGTCAAGTGAGCACGTGTAAAGGAGAAGATTCACCTTTGTGTATGTGAAGTAGATGTCACACGTGTCACTTGCCGAATGGATTCTTTACATGGTGATGTCCGTAGGATGCTCCGCATAATATTGCCAGTGGTTAAGGTGTGAAAGTCCAGCCTTTGACGAAACACGGAAGACATGGCCTTGTTGAATGGCACGATGGCCTTGAGGAACTTGAGCTTGATCCAAGTTTCATATGTATCCTTGTTTCCATGGTCTTGGAGAGCAACCGCAAGAGTTTTCACCCTCCGATAGAGATCACGCGGATCCTCATCTTCAAGCATCAAAAATTCATCGGCCTCATCAAGGACCACTTCAAAGTTGGACCGTTGGATCCTTGAGCTCCCCTTGTACATAGAAACAATGTGCTCCCAACAATCCTTTCCACGAGTGAAAGGTCGTAAGTGCGATAGATCCTCGGGAGGGACCGCATCTTGAAGGATTAACAATGCCGAGTGATTGCCCACTTCTTCTCTTGGGGTGAAGTTGTTTGGATCATGCGGGTAGAAGGCTTGCTCAATGATTCTCCAAAGGTTGGTTGAGAAATGATTCAAATGAGACGTAATGCGGAACACCGAATTAGCAAAATAACCCTTAACAAACTTCGAAGGAGGACCATAATTACTAATGCGAGGTGTGGGGACAGATCCTCCATAGATCGGGGGAGGGGGAACCGAGGCAAAAGTTCTCGTCCCATTCTTCTCATGAGGGGAAGGAACATGAGTACCTTTAGCCGCTTCATTGGCGGAATTGGCCTCCAACTCCAATGTCGTGGGATTAACCACAAGCATGGGATCGGGAGTGGATTTCATCCCCTCAAGTAATTCTTTAATCATGGACTTGACTTTGGTCATCATAGCTGTCTTAAGTGAAGCCGCCATGGTGTTGTGCTACCTCATCCAGCTTGGTGGCTCCATTTGGCGGGCCCTTGACCTGGGGCTCCTCTCTGAGGGCCACCAGCACCGCGCTGGCGGAGTGGGGTGTGGCATACAAGTAGAGTACCAAGGGCTCGAGAGGACGAGGCGCCACCATCACCGGCGGGCTGGTCAAGTATCTCTTGAGGTCTTGAAATGCCAGGTCGGCCTCGGGGGTCCACTCGAACAGGCCCTTCTTCTTCATAAGCTTGAAGAACGGCAAGGCGCGCTCCCCCAACTTGGAGATGAAGTGCCCCAGCGAAGTCACGCAGCCTGCAAGCTTCTGCATCTCCTTGAGGTTCTGTGGTGGGCTCACGTATTTGATTGCCTTGACCTTCTCCGGGTTGGCCTCGATCCCCCTGTGGGGCACGAGGAAGCCCAGCAGCTTGCCGGAAGGAACACCAAACACGCACTTCTCTGGGTTGAACCGCAAGTCCACCTGGCGCAAGCTCGCGAAGGTTTCCTCCAGGTCCCGAATCAAAGTTCTTGCCTCCCGAGACTTCACCACAAAGTCGTCGACATAGGCCTTAGTGTTTCTCCCGAGCTGCCGCCCCAAGGCGATGTGCATCATTCATTGGAAGGTCGCTCCTGCGTTGCGCAGTCCGAATGGCATGCAAGTGTAGTAGTATACCCCACATGGGGTCAGGAAAGCCGTATTCTCCACATCTTTCCACCACCATCTTGATCTGCTGATAGCCTGAGAACGCATCCAGGAAACATAGCAAATCACACTCGGCAGTGGAGTCGGCAATATGGTCGTTGCGCTACAGCGGGAATGGGTCTTGAGGGCAAGCCTTGTTGAGTTTGGTGAAGTGGAGTGTAGAGTATGAGAGGTGTTAGCTTTTGGTGCCTCATCCTTGCACAAAAGGGAATAGTGTAGGACACTTGTTGGGTTCTCACACACTTATCTTATCTCACGTTTGGTGGCAAATAGAACTAGGTTATTCTTTTTGCTCATCATGGAGGCACTCGATTTGGGCTTGTGGCGCTCACTCTCGTTTTGGTGGTTTGCTCTCTCACTATTCTCTCCACAATGGGTGGCTTGCTTGTCGGTGATCACTTGGCTTGGAGACATAGGGCGAAGTACGTACTCCTTTCCTTTCATCTTGAAGATATAGTGATTCGTTCGACCATTGTGGATGACACCTCTATCAAATTGCCATGGTCGTCTGAGAAGAAGGTGGCAAACGGTCATTGGAACGACATCACACTCCAAAGTGTCCTCGTAAGCTCTGATTTTGAAGGAGACTTGCACTCTATGATCGACTTGGAGAGTGCTGGAGTCGCTTAGCCATTGAACTTTGTAGGGTTGTGGGTGCTTCGTCTTGGGCAATTGGAGCTTGGAGCAAAGTTCTTCACTTGCTAAGTTATGACAACTCCCTCCACCGATGATGACCTTGACAGATCTTCCATTGATGCCGGCCTTGGTATGAAAGATATGGCATCTTTGGTCTTTTTATTTTCTATGTTGGAGAGTCAAGACCTTGGAGACAACGGGAGCGGGACTTGAATCTTCGTCACAAAAGTCTTGTTCCTCTTCATCCTTCACTTGCCGGTGCATGGCGACTTGCTCAAGTGCTTCTGTTTCTCCATCACTCATGGAGTCGTATGTACCATCGTTGTTGAGGATCATGGTTCGCTTGTTGGTACACTCAAAGGACTTGTGGCCTCAGCCCCCGCACGTGAAGCATTTGAAGGAACTTGTCTTGATGGTCTCATCGGTTGGGGTAGATGATGATGAAGCTCTCGACTTGAAGTTGCTTGTTGTAGGAGGATGACTTGAGGTTGTCAAAGCTTTCTTGTAACTCGACTTGTCGATGTTGCTTGTAGATGGCTTTGGTTGAGGTATACAGTGTTGGATTCATTGAAGCTTTGGTGTCGGACAAGCCATAGGACTTGAATGAGAACTTGGCATACTTGAAGTCATCTGGCAATTGACGTTCTGCTTTGCTAGCTTGATGCACTAGCTCGATGAGGTTCGAGTATGGTTGGAAGTCGGCGATCTTCTTGATAGGGTGATTGAGTTCATTCAAGAAACGTGCCATAGTTTGCTCATCATCTTCCTTGACATTGGCTCGTATCATGGTAATCTCCATTTCCTTGTAGTATTCTTCAACGCTCTTTGTTCCTTGCTTGAGGAGGTGGAGTTTCTTGAAGAGGTCGCGGTTGTAGTAGGTTGGCATGAAGCGTGCTCTCATGGCATCCGTCCTTTGCGCCCAAGTAGTGATGGGTGGTTCACCTCTTGCCTCTCGACGCTCAATGACTTGTTCCCACCAAACGAGGAAGTAATCTTGGAACTCAAGGGATGCCATCGCAATCTTCTTCTCTTCTTCATAGTTTTGCAAACGGAAGATTTTGTCGACCTTCAATGCCCATGGCCGTGAATTTGTTAGTGTTCTAGGCTCGCGTCTCTAGTACGGTCTAGCCTGGGACCAACACAGTACCGTCGTTGAGCGTTTATTCAACTTTGCATATCTGAATTGATTGTTTCTGACCCTTTTTGCCACCATATTATAAGCCTTCGTAGTTCCACATACATCTACGTCGTGCATTTGACTCTCCCTGGTAATCGCTCTATCCATGCTTTGAGAGTTTTGACTACAACGGTTGCTGATCACCACCTGCTGCTTGGTAAGAACTGGTAAGAATTTGAGATTCGCTTTACGGATTTGTGACTGTCGACCACTTACTAGTAGTCTGTAGGATCATATTCTTGTGTGTTTCTATTGCTGCTAACCATGGCAGGATCACAAGCCGACGAGATTGACTGGGAGAACATGACAAACAAAGTGTTACATGATAAGTTTCAGCAAATGGTGAGTGGACAGGTGGAAGATGTGCTAAATAGATTTGAAGAGGCCATGGAGAAGATAGATGGCATTGAGAAGGCGTTCAAAACAAAGCTCAATAAGAAGTTTAATGAATTGCTCGCGTGTCTTCCACCGCCCGCTGCACCTGTCGCACCTCTACAACAACAACAACATCGTCTTCCAAATCAAGTGGGACAAGCACAACGCGTTCCCATTGAGCCTAGTCAAACTTCTGGTGCTGTTGTACCTACTGTTGGTGCTTCTGTCGCTCCTGCTACTACTGCAGAGGTGGAGGACCATTACGAGGATGAGGTTGATCAAAATCAGAACTACGTGCAACCACCAGCACCACCACCACCAGGTCGTCCTCATGCATATCATAGCAACGGTAGGGCTGCACCACCATATGAGGTACGAGATCATGACCATCTTCCTAAACTGAAATTGAATATTCCACCATTTGAGGGTAGATATGTTCTTGATATATATCTTACTTGGGAGTTAGAAACTGAACAACGTTTTACATGTTTACAATATCCTGAGGAGAGACGTGTTCCTGCTGCTGTTTGTGCTTTCACTGGCTTCGCATGTGTTTGGTGGTCTGAACATTGTAGATTATATCCTATTCCAAGTACTTGGGCTTCTTTGAAAACTGCTATGCGTACTCGTTGGGTTCCACCATATTATCAACGTGAATTACTTCAAAAATTGCAGCGTTTAAGACAAGGAAATTTTTTTGTAGAAGAATATTATCAGGAATTACAAACTGGCATGATTAGATGTGGTATTGTTGAGGAGAATGAAGCTATGCTTGCATGTTTTATGGGTGGATTAAATAGAGATTCATACCATTCTAGAGTATAAGGAGTATACTAATATCACTCGTTTATTCCATCTTGCTTGTAAAGCTGAACGTGAAGTGCAGGACTTTGGCTCTTATTACACATGAAGAACACGATGGAGATCATTCTGATCATGTGACACAATACATGGCTGCTGACGATGCTGACAGGTATGAATGTTTAGTTGCTCAACATGTTTTGAGTGTGCAGGTTACACAAGCTGAGCAAAATGAGAGGCATAATTTGTTTCATACAAAGGGAGTTGTGAAGGAATGTTCTGTTCGCGTCATCATAGATGGAGGGAGCTGAAATAACTTGGCTAGCATGGAGATGGTGGAGAAGTTATCTCTCACCAGAAGACCACATCCACATCCTTACTACATCCAATGGTTCAACAACAGTGGCAAGGTTAAGGTAACACGTACTGTTCGTGTGCATTTTAGTATCTCTACATATGTTGATTATGTTGATTGTGATGTGGTACCTATGCAAGCATGTTCCTTATTACTTGGTAGACCATGGCAATTTGATAAAAATTCTATACACCATGGTAGAAACAATCAGTATACTCTTGTTCATAAGGATAAAAATATTACTTTGCTTCTTGTGACTCCTGATTCCATTTTGAAAGATGATATTAGTAGAGCTAATAAAGCAAAATAGGAGAAAAATAAGAGTGAAAATCAGATTGTGGCAAAAGAATTTGAGCAACAAATGAAGCCTAATAATAAACCATCTAGTGTTGCTTCTGAAATTAAATTGAAAAGTGCATGTTTACTTGCCACCAAATTTGATATTGATGATTTAGATTCTAGCAAAACTGTTTGCTATGCTTTTGTGTGCAAAGAGGCATTATTTTCATTCGAGGACGTGCCTTCCTCTTTGCCTCCTGCTGTCACTAACATTTTGCAGGAGTTCGCTGACGTCTTTCCACAAGACGTGCCACCGGGATTACCACCTATTCGAGGGATTGAGCATCAAATTGACTTAATTCCCGATGCATCATTACCCAACAGTGCGCCATACCGTACCAATCCAGAGGAGATGATGGAGATTATGCGTCAAGTACAAGAACTGCTCGACAAAGGTTATATACGTGAATCCCTTAGTCCTTGTGTTGTTCCTATCATTTTAGTGCCGAAAAAGGATGGTACGTCGCATATGTGCGTTGATTGTAGAGGCATTAATAATATTACTATTCATTATCGTCATCCTATTCCTAGGATAGATGATATGCTTGATGAATTGAGTGGCTCTACAATATTCTCGAAAGTTGATTTGCGTAGTGGATACCATCGAATCCGTATGAAATTGGGAGATGAATGGAAAATATCATTTAAATCTAAGTTTGGATTATATGAGTGGTTAGTCATGCCTTTTGGGTTAACTAATGCACCTAGTACTTTCATGAGATTAATGAACGAAGTTTTACGTGCTTTCATTAGATGATTTGTGGTAGTTTACTTTGATGACATATTGATTTATAGCAAGTCTTTGGAGTAACATTTGGAACATTTACGTGTTGTTTTTATTGCTCTACGTGATGCATGTTTGTTTGGTAACCTTGGAAAGTGCACCTTTTGCACCGACCGAGTATCTTTTCTTGGGTATGTTGTTACTCCTCAGGGAATTGAAGTTGATAAAGCCAAGATTGAAGCGATTGAGAGTTGGCCGCAGCCCAAAACGGTCACACAAGTGAGGAGTTTCCTTGGCCTCGCTGGTTTCTATAGGCGTTTTGTGAGAGATTTCAGCACCATTGCCGCACCTCTCAATGAGCTTACAAAGAAGGATGTGCCTTTTGTTTGGGGTACCGCACAGGAAGAAGCCTTCACAGTATTGAAAGATAAGTTGACACATGCTCCTTTACTCCAACTTCCTGATTTTAACAAGACTTTTGAGCTTGAATGTGATGCTAGTGGAATTGGATTAGGAGGTGTGTTATTACAAGATGGCAAACCTGTTGCATACTTTTCTGAAAAATTGAGTGGGCCTAGTCTAAACTATTCTACTTATGATAAAGAATTATACGCTCTTGTTCGGACCTTAGAAACATGGCAACATTATTTATGGCCCAAGGAATTTTTTATACATTCTGATCATGAATCTTTGAAACACATTAAAAGTCAAGCAAAACTGAACCGTAGACATACAATATGGGTTGAATTCATTGATACTTTCCCTTATGTCATTAAACACAAGAAGGGTAAAGGAAATGTTTTTGCTGATGCATTGTCTCGTCGTTATACTATGCTTTCACAAATTGACTTTAAAATATTTGGTTTGGAGACCATTAAAGATCAATATGTGCATGATGCTGAATTTAAAGATGTATTGCAGAATTGTAAGGAAGGAAGAATTTTGGAACAAGTTCGTTCTTAACGATGGATTTGTGTTTCGTGCTAACAAGCTATGCATTCCAGCTAGCTCCGTTCATCTTTTATTGTTGCAGGAGGTGCATGGATGAGGATTAATGGGACATTTTGGCGTCAAGAAGACGGAGGATATACTTGCTACACATTTCTTTTGGCCAAAGATGCGACGAGATGTTGAGCGTTTTGTTGCTTGCTGCACTACATGTCAAAAAGCTATGTCACGACTCAATCCTCATGGTTTATATATGCCTTTGCCTGTACCTAGTGTTCCTTGGGAGGAGATATCTATGGACTTTGTTTTAGGTTTACCTCGAACATAGAAGGGGAGGGATAGCATATTTGTTGTCGTGGATAGATTTTCAAAAATGGCACACTTTATACCATGTCATAAAAGCGATGATGCTGTTAATGTTGCTGATTTGTTCTTTCATGAAATTATTCGCTTGCATGGTGTGCAAAATGGCACACTAAATTTCTCAACCACTTTTGGAGATATTTATGGGCTAAGTTGGGGACTAAACTCTTTTTAATACTACTTGTCACCCCCAAACTGATGGACAAACTGAAGTAGTCAATAGAACATTGTTTATTATGCTTAGGGCTGTTTTGAAGAATAATAAGAAAATGTGGGAAGAATGCTTGCCTCATTTTGAATTTGCTTATAATCGTTCATTGCATTCTACTACTAAGATGTGCCCTTTTGAAATTGTGTATGGTTTCCTACCTCGTGCACCTATTGATTTGTTGCATCTTCCATCTTCGGAGAAGGTTAATTTTGATGCTAAAGAACGTGCTGAATTGATTTTAAAAATGCATGAGCTAACTAAGGAAAACATTGAGCGTATGAATGCTAAATATAAACTTGCTGGAGATAAGGGTAGAAAACATGTTGTGTTTGCACCTGGAGATCTTGTTTGGTTACATTTGCGTAAGGATAGATTTCCTAATTTGCGCAAATCAAAGCTAATGCCACGTGCTGATGTTCCTTTTAAGGTGTTAGTGAAAATAAATGATAATGCATATAAACTTGAGCTGCCTGCAGATTTTGGGGTTACTCCCACTTTTAACATTGCAGATTTGAAGCCTTATTTGGGTGAGGAAGATGAGCTTCCGTCGAGGACGTCTTCATTTCAAGAAGGGGAGGATGATGAGGACATCAATACCATTGTTACACCCACAGCCCCTGCTGCTATACATATTGGACCAATTACTAGAGCTCGTGCACACCAATTAAATTATCAGGTACTTTCATTTCTTGATAATGATTCTAATGTTCGTGAGAATATGATGCTGCCTAAATTGGATACATTTGTTTTGCTTACAAATGAAGGGCCTGGCATGGTTAAGTGGGATGAACACTAGAGCAAGCCCAAGCATGGAGATGATGGCATGTGCAAGGGGATCAAAAACGGAGTTACAAGTGATGATTTCAGGACTTTGAAGCCACCATAAGGAGTGCATGAAGCCTTGGACGAAATATGCAAGATGCCAATTCCGAAATGTCGTCCAGAGGCTATTCTAGGTGTTGCGTCACCTTATTATTGGGCCAGACCCATGTAATTCCGAAATACTTAAGTATAGGCTGTTTTTAGAGTCCGTATGTGTGGGGAAACAGGAGTTAGAGTTGGTTTCGGACCCCTCCTCCAAGGGCAACGAAATTCCCCCCTCTTCCTCCATATATACAGCCCTTAGGGCGTCATTTAGACTTTAGGTTTTTTTAGATTAAAAGTTCGGCATAGCTGCAACTTCGCGTAATTCGTTTGTGTTCAATGACCAGACCAAGGCGTCACAGAACCCCACCTTGATCAATAAATCTTGCATCTTATATTCGCAATATCCAGATTGCAATCTCAGTTTCTTGCTTGTTCTTTGTTTGCTCGCAGGAAACAGACCCTCGTGGTCAGGTTGATCGTGCTCCAGCGTGGTCAATAACCCCTCGGAAGTTGGTTTAGCGATTGCTAAGGCGCGACGTCTCGCACGATCGTTGTCGGATCGTCAAGGTCGACTCCCATAGAAAACGATAGCCACCATCTCATCGATACATCGGGACACCTTCGCCTCTATCAAAAGAGGTGACTCTTTGTGACGTAGGAGGTCGTGTCGTCATCTTGTTCGATGTAGAGTGGGTTGGTAGAAGTACTTGGCCTATCCATTATTCCAAACAAATATGTGAGTGGGAGAAGGAGAAGAACTTATACCAAATGTACCTTGACCGATGTTGAAGATGGATCAATGATCACTCAATGTGGAACAAGGAAATAGCACAATTGGTACCAATTCTTGTCGGTTCTCACACCTACACAAGTAAAAGCTTATGGTGGAGCTTGGTTAAGATGGTGGCATAAAATTTGATGCAATTGTTAGCGAGCTTCAATAATGTTGGAAAAGATTCACAAATTTGCAATGCAACAAGTAGAGCAATAGCAAAATATGGTACACGGAAACACACACATAAAGAGATAAATGGGGTCGTGCAACCATGGGTGAGCCAAAATGTGGAGTCCACGAAAATGCTCTTGGTGCACAACACTAGAGAGACGCTAGCATGATTGCACAATAGGCGGATACGAAGACTTCTGCACAACCTACTAAGCAAAAATGCAATGGTTTCTCTCCCAAGTATGCCCTATGTATGGTGTTTCAATGATATGATCCAAGATGATCTAGTATGACAATCTTAATGTTGTATGATGCTATGGTTCTTGCTTAAAAGCTTTTTGCTTATCTTTCCCTTTTGTTTAAAAGCTTGTTTGGCTCTTTGTCTTTTGAGCTCTTTTTTCATGCAATGCTTCACGAACCAAGATAGCAATTGTGTATGCGATGACAACTTTGTGACACAAGAGATGATACCAAGGTATGCACCAATGATATGTATGTGTGCTATGGGAAGTATGATCACTAATGTGCACAAGTCACGGTGTCGGCAATACTCAAAGACTAGTCTCGATGGGTAAGCGACGCAAAAAGTAAGGCTATGATGGCTACCAATGTAATGGAAAGAATGATGTATCACAATACCAAAGATGATGTTACCATTCGATGTTGGTTGTCTGTAAGCAAGAACAGATGATGGTGTCAAAGTGGTGAAGTGATCGTTGTCGATGACGCATCCGTGGCGAAGATGAGGAGCGGTGATGTTGATGTTGAACCGTACCTAAATAGCCCAAACACAATAGGACACAGAACCGCAACTCAAATTCTCAAAGCACAATGTGGCAAAAACATACCAGAGTGTGGAACGAGTAAGCAATGGTGGTTGCGGAAAAGTGGTGGTGGTATTGGGATGCGTATGTGGAAGTGGGGCGATGGCTGAAATTTTTTTTTGGGGGGGGGGATTCAGTTTCGTCAGGGTTGTACGGACGTCCGGGGGTTTACGGTCGTCCGGTCGTCGGACGTTCGGTGCTTGGGCGAAATTCGGGCACGGGATGAACATCTAGGGTTCGTGGAGGAGAGGTCAAAATCCGTCGAATCCGGCCGATTTTGTGGATGAGAAAGGTGGAGATGAAGGGGAAAGCTAGATCCACTCAAGGAAAAGCAAATCCATGGATCAAATCCAACAAAATTTCATCACACCAACAAATAAAAAAATGGGGCTATTTTGTGGGGAAATTTCAAATTAGGGACAAAATCAACAAAACAAGGCTAGAAAACACAACGGGGAGGCTCCGAAATCGTGATCAATGTGGCTGTCGGTACCAAGATGATGAAGGGTGGAAACCTAGATGGCCGATCTTTCACGAAAGGAGCGGATCCTGCGATGAACACGAAGAACACGAGGGGGAAAACACGAGGGAATGACTAAAACCCACAAGAATGATCACACATATGCTAGATCCTCAAACACATAAGAGATACATGATCCAAAGTCAATACAGGACGTTACATAAGGTAACCGGTCTTCTCCAAAGGAGGCCTTGATGGGGCCACCCAAAAGGGGTCTTGAATCCAAGGGGATCTTCTCCATAGAGGGGCCGCGGTCTCTCTCAAGGAGTAGATCCGTATGGATGAGCGAGGCTCTATCTCTCAAATGAGCTATCACAATGCCGACCCTAGAAAAGAGGAGGAGGAGGAGGTCTATATATAGTCTTAGAGGTCGAAGGGGTACATGGGCTTCGACCCAACATGAAATCAGCGCACATGCGTCGGACGTCCGGTAGTTACCGGTCGTCCCGAGGCTCGCGAGGGTCCGGACGTCCGATGCTCGTCGGGCGTCCGTTGATTCGGCTCGGATGTGCTTTGGTCGGACGTCCGGTCGGGGTCGGATGTCTGGGGCGTCGGTCGTCCGGTGGTCTTCGGAACTCCGTCGTTTTGGCTTGGGTGTGGTAGTGCCGGCCGTCCGGAGGTGGTCGGTCGTCCGATGCCTAGAGTTCGTCGGACGTCCGAGGTTCGCCGGTCATCCGGTGACTAGGAGTTTCGACCCGTCCTTCTTCTTTTCCATTGAGATTGGTGTCCTCACCGTCTTGTCCGTTGGGTATAGCTGATCTGTGGCTTTCCTCCATGTACCTGATCACACATAGGGTTTCCGTTTGAGGTAGTAGCCATGTCTCATGCATAGAAAGTGGTAGTTCGGCGAGGAGCGAGTTCACCTTATCTTCGATAGCCTTGGCTCGTGCTCTTGTCATTGGTCAAGTGGTGTCGTGGGAGACGTCGGTAGGTCCATGGGGATGACCTTGGGATGCTCCGCATCACTCAACCTTTGTGTGAGCATTTCAAGTTCTCTGGTGATGGTATGTTGATTCTCAATATCCTCTTCATCTTTAGAATTGCCATAGTGTGAGAGAATTTCTCCTTCACTTTCCGAAGAAGATTCTTGATTGGTATTTTCAAGTTCCATCTTTTCTTCATGAATCGACAGCAGTGTCATGACCTCAACATAGTTGAAAGGATCGATATGGTTGACTAGATGGGGGTGAATAGGCAACTACCAATTTTTAGCTTTTCTTAACAAATTAGGATTAGCAACAAATAGGTTGTCTAGATGTGCAACTAGGTGAGCAACCTATATGATGCAATCAACAACAACAAGTGCAACTAATGGACACAACATAAAAATAGCTTGCACAAAGTAAAGGGAAGAGATAACCACAAGTGGAGCCGGTGGAGGCATGGATGTGTTAGCGAAGTTCCTTCCAATTGGGGACATACATCTCCGTTGGAGCAGTCTGGAAGCACAATGCTCCCCAAGAAGCCACTAGAGCCACTGTATTCTCCTCACGCCCTCACACAATGCGAGATGTCGTGATTCCACTAGTGGTGCCCTTGAAGGCGATGACCGAACCTTTACAAACAAGGTTTGGGCTATCTCCACAACTTGATTGGAGGCTCCCAACGATACCATGGATCTTCACCACGATGGAATGTGGATCCGAGGTGACCTCAACCATCTAGGGTGCTCAAACCCCCAAGTGTAAGAAGATCCACAAGGGATTAGTGGGGGGAATCAAATTTCTCTTGGTGGAAGTGTAGATCCGAGCCTTCTCAACAAATCCCTGGAAAATCAACAAGTTTGATTGGCTAGGGAGAGAGATCGGGCGAAAATGAGCTTTGGAGGAACAATGGAGTTTGGCGGAGGAAGAGGTGAGTCTTCTTGGGGAAGAAGACCCCCTTTTGTAGTGTGGGGATAAATCCAACTGTTATGCATCTCACATCCCGACACGAGCGGTACTACTGCTCCTGGAGTGGTACTACCGTTCTACGAGCGGTGTTACTGCACATTACAGGATGCACGGGAGAAAGAAGAACAGGGGAGATGCAGAGGGTCGGGTGGTGGTAGCCGCGGTAGTAGGGGCGGTACTACCTCCCAAATTATCACTGCGACATCCGCCCACTTTCTAGGGATAAACGAGAAGCACGGTAGTAGCCCGGAGGATCCACCATAGATCCCGACATGAAAAATTGAGGCCCCAGCCACGCGCGGTAGTGCGAGCGTTGGACACAACGGCAGTACTGATGTGGCCAGCGGTACTAATGCTTGTGGCTCTTCTCCCCTCCTTCGATGCAAATGGAGGACAACTCCAATGAAATGGAAGTGGTTGATGGGTGCTATATGAGTGTGTATGTGTTGATTCCACCCAAACCATGCCGACGCGGACCCCCTCTTGATAGTACGGTTTTCCCTATGACTCAAGTCCACCAGAAAATAACCCCGAGAAATAAAACCGTCTTCTCTTGAAACTCGGAGGGGCTCGAATCGTCTTGTGCCATATACTTGATAGTATGAAAAGCTCAATGCACATGATTAGTCCGCAAACATGTTGTCATCAATCACTGATGTCTACTACACAACCATCTTCTTGTAGACTCGTGTTGGGCCTCCAAACGCAGAGTTTTGTAGGACAGTAGCAAATTTCCCTCAAGTGGATGACCTAAGGTTTATCAATCCGTGGGAGGCGTAGGATGAAGATGATCTCTCTCAAACAACCCTGCAACCAAATAACAAAGAGTCTCTTGTGTCCCCAACACATACAATACAATGGTAAATTGTATAGGTGCACTAGTTCGACGAAGAGTTGGTGATACAAGTGCAATATGGATGGTAGATATAGGTTTTGGTAATCTGAAATATAAAAACAGCCAGGTAATATGTGGTAAAAGTGAGTGAAAACAGTATTGCAATGCTTAGAAACAAGGCCTAGGGTTCATACTTTCACTAGTGCAAGTTCTCTCAACAATGATAACATAACTAGACCATATAACAATCCCTCAACATGCAACAAAGAGCCACTTCAAACTCACTAATAGCGGAGAACAAATGGAGAGGTTATTGTAGTGTACGAAACCACCTCAAAGTTATTCTTTCTGATCGATCTATTGGGCTATTCCTATAAGTGTCACAAATAGCCCTAGAGTTCGTACTAAAATAACACCTTAAGACACACATCAACCAAAACACTAATGTCACCTAGATACTCCAATGTCACACGTATCCACATGTTTGATTATGCAATATGCATCACAAAATCTCAGATTCATCTATTCAAACCAACACAAAGAACTTCAAAGAGTGCCCCAAAGTTTCTACCAGAGAGTCAAGATGAAAACGTGTGCCAACCCCTATGCATAATATCACAAGGTAACATGACCCGCAAGTTTATCACCAAAACATACATCAAGTAGATCACATGAATATCCCATTGTCACCACAGATAAACACATGCAAGACATACGAAGAGTGTTCTCAAATCCTTAAATACTCAATCCGATAAGATAACTTCCAAGGGAAAACTCAATCCATTATAAGAAGGTAGAGGGGAAGAAACATCATAAGATCTCGCGGTACATCAAGATCATGCCAAATCAAGAACACGAGAGAGAGAGAGATCAAACACATAGCTACTAGTACATACCCTTAGCCCCGAGGGTGAACTACTCCCTCCTCGTCATGGAGAGCGCCGGGATGATGAAGATGGCCACCGGTGATGATTCCCCCCTCCGGCAGGGTGCCGGAACAGGGTCCAGATTGGTTTTTGGTGGCTACAGAGGCTTGCAGCAGTGGAACTCCTGATCTAGGTTTATTTCTGGGGGTTTCTATATTTATAGGAATTTTTGGCATCGAGAACAAGTCAGGGGGGTCCATGAGTCAACCACAAGGACGCAGGGCGCGCCCGGGGGGTAGGGCGCGCCCTCCACCCTTGTGGAGGCCTCGTGGCTCTTCTGGCCCAACTCTTTTGCTTCGGGGGCTTCTTCTGGTCCATAAAAATTTACCATAAATTTTCAGCTCAATTGGACTCCGTTTGATATTCATTTTTTGCGAAAATCAAAAACAAGGAAAAACATAAACTGGCTCTGGCTCTAGGTTAATAGGTTAGTTCCAAAAATCATATAAAATAGCATATAAATGCATATAAAACATCCAAGATAGAAAATATAATAACATGGAACAATAAAAAATCATTGATACGTTGGAGACGTATCAAGCATCCCTAAGCTTAATTCTTGCTCGTCCTTGAGTAGGTAAATGATAAAAACAGAATTTTTGATGTGGAATGCTACCTAACATATTCATCCATGTAATTTTTCTTTATTGTGGCATGAATGTTCAGATCCATAAGATTCAAAACAAAAGTTTAATATTGACTTAAAAATGATAATACTTCAAGCATACTAATAAGGTAATTATGTCTTCTCAAAATAACATGGGCAAAGAAAGTTGTCACCTACAAAATCATATACTCTGGCTATGCTCCATCTTCATCACACAAAATATTCAAATCATGCACAACCCCGATGACCAGCCAAGCAATTGTTTCATACTTTTGATGTTCTCAAACCTTTTCAACTTTCACGCAATACATGAGTGTGAGCCATGGACGTAGCACTATAGGTGGAATCGAATATGGTGGTTGCGGAGAAGACAAAATGAGGGAGATTGATGTAGGGTGGAAACCCTAGATGGCTGATCTTTCATGAGAGGAGCGGATCCCAAAGAGGAACACGAAGAACACGAGGGGAAGCACGAGGGAAAACACGAGATAAACACTCAAACCAATGAGATATAGTCACACATATGCTAGATCCTCGAAACAAGAGAGGAGATGCATGAGAGAATCACTCAAAACCAACAAGAACGATCACACATATGCTAGATCCAAGTACACATAGAGATCACATGATCCATAGTCAACACAGGACGATACATAGGGTAACCGGTTCTTCTTCGTGAGGAGGTATTGAGGGGGATCTTCCCATGAAGGGGTCTTGAATCCAAGGTGGATCTTCTCCGTAGAGGCGCGCGGTATCTCTCGTGGAATAGATCCGTATGGATGAGCAAAGCTCTATCTCAAATGAACTAAACCTATGCTAACCCTAACTAGGTGGAGGTGGAGGAGTATATATAGTCTAAGGTCACGAAGGGGTAAGTGAGGGCGAAGGGGTACATGAGCTCGTCCCGATACACTGTGCATAGACAGGCGTCGGTCATCCGAGAGGTGTCAGACGTCCGGTGGCTCGCGAGGGTCCGGTCGTCCGGTACTTGTCAGATGTCCAGTGTTTTGGCTCGGGATAGCCATTGTCGGATTTCCGGAGATAGTCGGTCGTCCGGTCGCTAATGGTCGTCGGACGTCCGGTCTTGGTCGATCGTCCGGGCGCTATAGGTTGCCTCGGCTGAAGTTGTTCTGGCCGGCTGAGTGTCCACGCGTCGGACGTCCGGTCGTCCGGTAGGTGAAGCTTCCGAGTAGCTCCTTCTCTTGCTCTGCACGCTTGGTGTACTCGCCGTCTTGTCCATGGTCTCCCTCTTGGTTCCTGGTCATGCACAACACATACGTTGGAGGTAGTAAGCCATGTCTCACATGTAGAAAGTGAAGGTTCGGAGAGGAGCGAGTTCACCATGTGTCCAATGGCGTATGTTCGGGGTCTCGTCATATGTCCTCTTGGGGCTTGGAAAGTAGTCGGAGTGTACATGGGGATGAACGTAGGCTGCTCCGCATCATCTCTCCCCCTTGGAAAAGATCCGACCTCGGATCATGATCCTCATCACCATGGAAACGGTAATCATGGACGGACTTGTAGTTGGACAGAGTGAAAGACGTTGCGCAATCCAAGTACTCCAAAGTGTCGCCGGAGTGGTAGACATGCAAAAAGAGCAAACACATAGTACACATGGAAATACAATGGTTAGCGCACACAAAGTGTCCATCATAGAAGAATGAGTCCGTTCGACAAAATTGTTCGTGACAAAGCGCATGAAGCTTATCAAGGTCATATAGAATGATATGCAAAGCATTCATGGGAGCAAAATCATTCATTGTGCACACAAATGTATTATGAGTATGATCAATGCAACCACGGTGCAAAATGATGTCATAGTGAGACGGTTTATCAAAAGCATGAATATGGCAATGGATGCTCAATATGATTATGTTGTCATGCAATTGATGTTTGGCCATATGATCATGATGTATGAATATGTCATCAAGAAAGACCACAAAAAATTTGCTAAGGAAATGCACAAGCTCACATATCATGGATGACATGGGAATACAAGATGCAACAAGGCAATCATAATATGAGTCAATCCATGAATAAGATGCAAATTCGTCATGTGTATGATATATCCATCGAGCATGACATGTGTTATCACAATCAACAAAGATGTAGGTGTTGGTGTACCAATGCTCGATGTCGTGGCATGAGTGGAGGTTCGAAGGTGCATCCAATAAGTCCGAGCGCTCCTCAATGTGAAGGTCCATAGAGCCAATCTCCAATGTCACTCCTCCGTTCGCGAGATGTATCATGTAGACAACAAGAAGGAAACAACAATGAAACAATGACCCATCCGATATGCATATTTGAGGATAGCTCAAATGGAAGGAGATCACCGTTAGAAATGTCTCCAGGATGTTGGAGTTGCGCATCTTGTATGCCTTCACATAACCAATATGTCTCGTGATGGTACCACCTTGTGAATCCTTCAAAACGAAAGAACATGACAAACACTCGGTAGTGGAAGTGCAAAACCTATCATTCGTGTGTTAAGATACCCAACAAGTATATGCATCATGCTTATCATAAGAAAGGATAAGGGAGCATTTCATAGTATGGAGGCATCTGATGCGAGAACATCCAAATACAATAGACTCAGTCAAGCACGCATGCATCACAAGTAATATGTCCAAGTCTCCACAATCAATAAGCATAGATGACAATTGGAAGCAAGCGACAATGATCAAGACAAATCAAGTGAGGGCATGAACATATATGTCATCAACCCAAGAAAACGAGTAAGAATGGAACATGGGCGATGCGACAAAGCAAGCAATCATAGTGATCAAGTCAAGCAACCTAGTAGTGCAAATATGCAACGTACTAGAAGGAATCATGTCAAGCATGTCATGTGTGCAAATGGTGGGCATGAATAATGCACAAGGCGTATCAGAAGCCTGAAGGCAATATATGAGCAAAATATCATCAATGTATTGGCGAGAGGCCATATGTAAATAGCAATGGGACATCGACTCTCCCAACACAAGAATCAACAATAGCATGTGGCACGAGTAAGACATGGTAGTAGCAACAAGGATCTGCACCAAGCATTGAAATACACATATGAGTATAATGATGAATCATGGGTAAGTGCAAGCAAGGCTCACAATTGTGTGTTAAAGACATAGAAATAGGTATAACATGCAAAGTGAACATGGTACGATGGGCATAAATGAACAAATAGTATATATCCCATAGTCGTGTGAGAGCCAAGTAGAATAAATGCGCGTAGTCGTTGTGCGAAGAGAATCGTGGTAAGGATAGTTCACGGGATCCCAAGTCATCTTTGCTCTCAAGAGCTCGTTTCGTCAACTCTTGGGATTGAGAGGTTGACGAGTATATGTCAGTACCTACACAAAACAAAGACAATGGGAAAATTGTATGTGCGTGGTAGATGTACACATCATCCATCATGATGCGCACGTGCTTGTGTTGGTTAGCACAAAATATCAAATGCTCAAATAAATGAGATGTGTGATATACAAACATGCCATTCATCATGAGAGGTTTGTTGTTATGTATAGTATAATGGAGACTTAAATTGTGTAATACATCATGAGAAATATGTAGAGCATTGTTATTCATGGAATGCATATGGTGCAAGCAATTATGGGAATCATGCAAAGTATGGAATGCTTCAAAATCTCCTAATATGTATGAGGAAACTATGGGGGTCTCCTCATGAGAATTAATGGAAACATCACATGGAGAATATTGACAACATCCAAAACAATGCATATTTGGAACATTGTGATCATGGCATTGCATAGTAGATGAATTGCACAAATCATGTAAAGGAAGCATGGCAATATCATCACATGAAAAACAAAAGACAATGACCATCATCTTATCACCTATGCCATAAGTGCAAATGGGATTTATTTTAATGGGGCATGCATAGTTACTATGTTGAGATTGTAATGATGCAATATGGGAGATCTCACTCATAGCATATGATAAGTTTAATGGATTGTCAAACATGAAGTGACCAATAGAATTTTCACAAGATATCCTATGGAGCATAGCATCACAACTAGGCAATTCAACATGCTCATCATCATATTCATCATAAATGGGTGGCATATCGAAACATGACATAGTATGTGATGCGAAGCATCCCAAGGCCATCCCCATGGACCCAACTACATCTCCTACAACACCTCTTGGACCCACGACATGAGCACGTGCAAGATCTCTCGAAACCGAGCTGACATCACTCCTTTCAGATTTCCACATCGATGCACATGAGACATGGCTACTACCTCATACGGATACTTTATGCATGCTCAGGTACCATGGAGAAGCTAAGGAGCAAGGAGAAGAAGGAGAAGAAGAAGAGGAAGATGGCCGTGAAGCCGGAGACAAAGAAGAAGAACTCCTCCAAGTCTCCAGGCTCCGGACGACCGACGAACCCCGGACGCCCGACGACTTCCAGGCTCCGGACGTCCGCCCTACTCCAGACGACCCACACTACCACACCCGAGCCAAAACAGGCGGACATCCGACGCCACCCGGACGACCGATGCTCCTCGGACGACCAATGTGACGCCCCGAGACCGTTGCGCCAGGTGTCGTCCAGTTATTCGCTGTTTTTGCCTTGTCAATTGCTTGCGTGTTGCATCTTGTCATGTCATCATATGCATTGCATCATCATGTTTTCAAAACATGCATCCGTCCTGGTCTCCCCGGTCCGTCTGTTGTCCGTTCCGAGCCCAACCACACTCGCACGCGCCTGCGGCATGTCCGAATATTATTTTATCTAAGTGGCCAGAAAACGTTCTCAGAACGGGATGAGATTTGGCGTGCGGTCTTATTATAGTGTAGATAGGCCGCCTGCCAAGTTTCATTGCATTCGCAGTCCGTTTGATACCCCAATGGATAATTATAGCGGCAGTATAGCCGGTCTGACGTCGGATGTTTTCGGTCTCCGGAAACAGTCGCCGGGTATCTCTCTCTTTTCACTCCTCTCAGCCCGAGGCCTTCTGCAGAGCCCACCTAGTCCATCTACTTATCCCCTCCGCTCCGGACCATCGGATCGAGATTCGATGCCCGAAAATGGACGAAAACCCCTCCTAATCCCCCCTCACCCTAAACCTGCCCTATATAACACCCCCTCCCTTCCATTTTTGGCAGCAGACAACTCCTTCCTTAAAAATCAGCGACGCCGCCCTCGTTTTCCACACCGGCCAACACCCCCCCCCCCCCCCCCCCCCGCCGCCACTTGTCGTCGTCCCACGGGCCAGCGCCGCCGTCCCCGCTACCCCGGGCCTATGGGAGCACGCCACATCGCCCCCCTTGACTTCCCCGCCGCCGAGGCCCGCCCGGTCCACGTTCGGCCTGCGCCGAGACAAAGCGGGCCCGAATCTCGCTGCCGCCTGGATCTTCCCGCTTCCGCGGTGCCTCACTCGATCCAGATCAGGGGCAGCCCGATCCCGAGCATCTCGCGCCACCCGACCATCCTCACCCCGCCACCGCCTCTGACAACCAGGCCTCTGGATCCGCCGCCGCCAACCCCAGGTCGCGCCTTCTCTTCTCCTTCTTTTCTCCCGTGCTCTCCCTCTGCTCTAAGTGCCGCCCCATTTTTGCAGGATCCAACGCCGAGGTCATCGCCGGCCTCCTCGGCCTCGTCTGTCGCCAGATCCGAGCTCTCCACGGCCAGATCTACTCATTTCTAGCCTTCCCCGCCTTGCCCCATCCTCATCCCTGTCGGATCTCCTTCGCCGGTGCCGCCCTCCCGTCGTGAGCCGCCAACGACCTCGCCCGGCCTCCTGCTCGGGGGAGACAATCGAGTCTCTGCCTCCCTGGGCCGGCCTCGCGCCTAGGCCCAATGGTGCCCTAGGCCAGTAGCCCAGCTCCTCCTGAGCCGGACCATTTCCACGTCGCCCTGCTGCCTGGGCCTCTCCAGCCGCAGCGCCCTAGGCCCAGCGCTCCTCAACTGACCTGTAAGGCCCAATGTGAGCAGCCCAGTCCCAGCAGATCTCGCCCATGTCATGTTTTTTTTCGTTCCATGAATTTGTCCGTTTATCCAGCGAATTACTGTTTTTACAGAAAGCCCCCTAAACTTCATGCATTTAATAACTTCACAACCATGCATCGGATCTAAATAATTTATACATGAAACTTGCTTAGAATTTTGTCTAGTTTCATAATATGTCATTTTCATCCATGTTTAAAATGTTTAAAATGATGTTTGTTTAAATTTGCTCCTATGCCATGCTAAAATGACTTAATTCATAACTAAATAACCATAACTCAGAATTTAATAAACTTTATATGTAAATGGGGTAGAATTTTGCCTAGTTTAACATGGTGGCATCACTTTGCATGTTTAACCACTCTAAAATTGTGGTTAGGGAAGAACAGTACCAAACCTTAAAATATGCATATGGGGTTTTACCGGAATTGTTGTCCTTTGTTTCCGGCCTCATTTAAACTTGCCTAGATAGGTAGTTTTGTTGTGCTTCACCTCTTGCCATGCTAAACAACATTTAATTTTGTTGAGTATCTAAACGAGAGAGAACTAAATAAGTCATGTGGTGTTTCGTCAACATGCAACTCGTTGCATATTGAGCTCCACTTAATTTGTAAGAT
The DNA here is from genome assembly GCF_056163025.1 of Triticum urartu. Lineage (NCBI taxonomy): Eukaryota > Viridiplantae > Streptophyta > Magnoliopsida > Poales > Poaceae > Triticum > Triticum urartu. The sequence goes on from NC_141876.1 coordinate 259,274,726, forward strand.
TGTTTGTGCACTTTGCCATGCCATCCCTCATTAAAACGGACATGCATCATACTTCATTATGCATCATGCCATGTTTATGTGGTAGTTGTTTACTATGTTGTTTGCTTCTTTCTGGGTTGCTTCTCGCGTTAGCTTTGGTTTCGTTCCGGAGTTGTGAGGATCCGTTCGACTATGTCCGTTTGTCTTCTTCATGGACCTGTTCTTCTTCCGTGCGGGATTTCAGGCAAGATGACCATACCCTCGAAATCACTTCTATCTTTGCTTGCTAGTTGCTCGCTCTTTTTCTATGCCTATGTTGCGATACCTACCACTTGCTTATCATGCCTCCTATATTGTTGAACCAAGCCTCTAACCCACCTTGTCCTAGCAAACCGTTGTTTGGCTATGTTACCACTTTGCTCAGCCCCTCTTATAGTGTTGTTAGTTGCAGGTGAAGATTGAAGTTTGTTCCTTATTGGAACATGGAGATGTTGTTCCTTGTTGGAACATGTTTACTTGTTGGGATATCACAATATCATTTACTTAATTAATGCATCTATATACTTGGTAAAGGGGGGAAGGCTCGGCCTTATGCCTGGTGTTTTGTTCCACTCTTGCCGCCCTAGTTTCAGTCATATCGGTGTTATGTTCCTGGATTTTGCGTTCCTTACGCGGTTGGGTTATAATGGGAACCCCTTGACAGTTCACGTTGAATAAAACTCCTCCAGCAATGCCCAACATTGGTTTTACCATTCTCCACCTAGCCTTTTCTTTCCCTTGGGTTCTGCAGACTCAAGGGTCATCTTTATTTAATCCCCCCCGGGCCAGTGCTCCTCTGAGTGTTGGTCCAAACTAGAGCCCTGTGCAGCGCACCCTCGGGGAAACTCGAGGTTTGGTTTTAGTTGTATGGAGCGCTCATCTAAGTGTGCCCTGAGAACGAGATATGTGCAGCTCCTATCGGGATTTGTCGGCACATTCGGGTGGCTTTGCTGGTCTTGTTTTACCATTGTCGAAATGTCTTGTAACCAGGATTCCGAGCCTGATCGGGTCTTCTAGCTAGAAGGAATATCCTTCGTTGACCGTGAGAGCTTGTGATGGGCTAAGTTGGGACACCCCTATAGGGATTTGAACTTTCGAAAGCCGTGCCCGCGGTTATGGGTAGATGGGAATTTGTTAATGTCCGGTTGTAGAAAACCTGAAGTTGACCTTAATTGAAATGCACCAACCGCGTGTGTAACCGTGATGGTCTCTTCTCGGTGGAGTCCGGGAAGTGAACACGGTGTTGGAGTTATGCTTGACGTAGGTTGTTCTAGGATCACTTCTTGATCATAGTTTCTCGACCGTGCTTTTCCTTCTCTTCTCGCTCTCATTTACGTATGTTAGCCACTATATATGCTAGTCGCTTGCTGCAGCTCCACCTCATACCTTTTACCCTTCCTATAAGCTTAAATAGTCTTGATCGCGAGGGTGTGAGATTGCTGAGTCCCTGTGACTCCCAGTTACTTCCAAAACCAGCTTGCAGGTGTCGTTGAACCGTGCAGATGACGCAACCAAGCTCAAGGAGGAGTTCGATGAAGATCTTGTCCTTTTGTGTTGTTTCGTTCTAGTTGATCAGTAGTGGAGCCCAGTTGGGGTCGATCGGGGATCTGTGTAGCATTTGGGGTAGTCTTCTTTTATTTTGGCTCCGAAGTCGGGCTCTGATTGTATCTGGATGATGTAATGCTTTATTCTTGTATTGTGTGAAGTGGCGATTGTAAGCCAACTATGTATCTCTTTCCCTTATGTATTACATGGGTTGTGTGAAGATTACCTCACTTGCGACATTGCTTTCAATGCGGTTATGCCTCTAAGTCGTGCTTCGACACGTGGGAGATATAGCCGCATCGAGGGCATTACAAGTTGGTAATCAGAGCCTTCCCCGACCTTAGGAGCCCCCTACTTTATCGAATAGCTGGCGTGTTTGAGTCTAGAAAATTGTTTTGAGTCATTTAGGATTATATATATCAGAGAGTTAGGAATTCTTTTTACTCCTCAGTCCCTTCGTCGCTCTGGTGAGGCATCCTCACGTAGAGTTTTGACTTTTCTCTTCTCAAATTTCACTAAAAAAAATTTAGGATCACGCGGGTATCTTGGAATCGTTCCGATGGTTTTGTGACGAGAACATTGTTCTTGGTGCCTCCTGACATTTAGGGGTTGTGGCAGTGTCGCGGGGAGTTAAGCTCCGAGGTGTTGTCGTCACAATTTTATCGTTGCAGTTCTGGAATACCTGAGTCTAGTTTCGCCGACATCGAAAATCTCTTTTATGCAGTTGTTGGTGAGATAACCTCGACGCCACCCAGTACTGGGGCGGGAGTTCGGGAGTATTGCCATAACTCGTATAACGGATGCTTTTCGAAGGTTGAGGTAGATGATTTCCGAAGGTTTCTTGGTTATGTGTTGAAGGATGGATACAACTGGATGTAGGATTTGCTAGTTTTGGGTGAGATATTATGCTTCCCCTGTATCCCCAACACCTGATTGCATAACCGGAAAGTTTCAGGAGTTTATAAGTGGGAATTCAAGTAGCTCTTTGGATATCTTTCCGACAGATGTATGATATGAAATTGGAGTTCGACGTCTAGTGGTCCGCCTATTCATGGTTGGTTTTACAGTGGTCTCATTGTGTCTTAAAGAGTCCTTGGCTATGCCGACTCGGGGACGCTTCGTATGTCATGTGCATTGCCTTGTACATGATGGTGCTGTACGATCAAGCCCGTGTAGGCCCCACCACGAAAACTTCGGACGAAATCTCTATCATATGTTTGTTCCGGCTTATTCTACAAGCCAATCCTTGGTTTTGTTCTGATTTGTGGAATTCGAGTTGCTTCGAAGTTAAATGTTGATTCCATACCTTCCCAAATGGTGTTCTCATACTACGATGTGAATACCAATCCTTCTTGATCGTCAAGATTGTTTTGTCAATCCTTTTTAACCGGCGTGCTTCTCTTCAAGTGGATCCGATCATTTCAACATCCGCAAGATCAAGTATCAGTTCTTCTCAACGGTGTTTGTTTCATCCGTCTCCAAGTTGCTTTTGTTTTTCCTGCCCACCCACCCTTTTTCTTCAAGGACTAAGTTTTCTTTATCAAGTATCTATCTTATGATTATGAAGTCGCTCCATTCTTTTCTGTCAATGCTCTTACCTGGTGGTTTTTATGAAGATGCTCTACTAGTTCATCATTCTTTGCTCTCTTTGTTCTTCGGTGGAACCAATTCAAGCTTTGTTGATCGTATTCTTTCCTCGTTTCAAATGCCTTCTCATACCGGTGCACCTCATAATAATTCACTTCTTGCTATTCTGTTGTTCCGGAGTGCTGAAAATATCTCGGATGATTCGTTTCCATTCTCAATCCGTTCAAGATATTTCGAGGATGTTATCTCATTCAAGCCTTTTAATTTAACTGGCACAATCTATCTTTTAAATCATTCAACAGTGTATCTTTTGAGTGGGCCCTAACCCACAGGTCTTTTCCCAGGATCTTACCTGACTCTTCTAATTCTTCCGGAGATATCCTTAAAATTCTTTTACAAGTTTGACATAAGAATGATTCATCATCAGTCATATGTTTTTCTCCAAGATCTTTCAAATTCTTTTCATCGTTGGCTCAACCACTCCTCTTTTAATCATTCCGGAGTGTCTCAACAATTCTCGGTGGTGTTTCTCATCGTCATTCTCAGATTTTGAAGACCGAAGAAGAGTTTTACCTCCATATCTTATCCGTCCTCTCAGAGATTCGTGATTCTAACTTGATGCTTTCCTCTCATAACAGTTTTCGATTGTGACAATTCTTTTCACCTATCCGGAGCAATTCAAGAGTCTTCTCAGTTTGTTATTCGGAGCCCACCATCTAAGATTTATTCATTCTCAGTTTTCAGTTATCATTCTCCGATCTTACCGGTGCATCATTTAAGTATATTCTCTATTCAGTTCATGATCTCTTCGTTCTATTGTATCTAAATCCCCTCAAGTATATTCATTCATTTCCCAATTCTACCCGGTGTTCTTTATCTTTTCTTTGTTCATTTTCAATTCTTACAATGGTTCTTCCAAGATTCTTCTTCCTTCGTTTGTCTTATCAATTCATTCGTCGTTCCAATCATACCAGTGGTTCGTTGAAGACCTTTCTCGAGTTTGTGCTATATCTATCTCAATCCTTTCTACGAGAATAAGTAGTATGCCAAATCCATTGTTTGTCATCGATCTAAATTGGTGAAGGATAAGAATAATGTAATCCTTATTCTTTTTTCATCGAGGTTATTGAATTCCTTATTTCGGAGGCTCATCAAATTCTTGTTTCCATTTGTTCATCTTTCTTTTCCCGGAGTTCCAAGTTCTCTCAATTACCTCGTCACGGAGATCCATCTAAAGCATTACTAGGTTTCACCTTGTGTTTTCAACTACTCTTTCTTTTCGTTATCCTTTTGTTTACCGGAGTTCTTCATGAAGGCCCATCATGGTGGTTCATCAAAGGATTTATTCCCTTCTCCAAGCGTTCATCAAGATTCTTTTCAGAGGAGCTCAAGAATTCTTCATCTTGCATTCCGGAGTGCAATTCTTTCTATCGTATCTTTGGAGGTGGTATTATGTCATTCTTGATAATTTGAGTTCATGTTTCGTGATTCACATGTCGCTAAGAATGAGATATTTTAAATCCATCAATCTCTTCTTTGGAGTTATCTTGGGATATATTTCACCTAAAGCCTTGCCTAAGGATTGTTGCTATCTATCGTGCTTATAAAGGACCCAAGTTCTTCTTTATCCTCCTAGTGAAATATTTTCTTGTCTCCTTGTTCATATCAATCCAATTCTTTTTCCCGTGAGTGGTAGGTTGTCACCTCATAATTTGAGATGTATTCCATAAGACCATATCAAGCTTATTCTTTTCGTTGTTGGTTTTCCAACAACACCGTTCTAGCATTTGTTGTAACCATGCTCTCTCAAGATCTTGTTTCCCTGCATTCCGGAGGCATTGTGATGTTGCTCTATGCAACCCATCTTCTCGTTTTGCCAATATCATGTTCTTTTCGTGCTTATCCATTTAATCGGAGTGTCGTGCCATATTATCAAGTTCTCTCATCTTATCAAGTTTTGCCTCCCTTCTCAACTGGAGTGCCGCCTGAAACCTTTCTTACCCCTTGTTCCATTCATTCAATACTTCCGGAGGCAGTATATTGTGATTTCATCAAGTATCTTCTCATCTTACCAAGTTCTTATTCAATTCCTTTTCTTGTCAACCGTTGTGCTGCCCAAAGTTGTTCTTCCTTGTTCCTCTTCCCTACCGGAGTGCTTTCAACTTTATTCTTCTTCATTGCATACTTCCTTTCAATTGTTCAACTTTTCAAGGTTCTTTGGTTTCACTCATTTGTCAAGAAGCAATTTAGTTTTACCCCTTCTCTTTCTCTTCCGTTTTTCCCTCCGGTGCCATTCTAGATCTCGGGACGAGATCCTCTCGTAGTGGTGGAGTGTTGTGACGCCCCGAGACCGTTGTGCTAGGTGTGATCCAGTTATTCGCTGTTGTTGCCTTGTCATTTGCTTTCGTGTTGCATCTTGTCATGTCATCATATGCATTGCGTCATCATGTTTTCAAAACTTGCATCCGTCCCGGTCTCCCCGGTCCGTCCGTTGTCCGTTCCGAGCCCAACCACACTCGCACGTGCCCGCGGCATGTCCGAATATTTTTTTAAGTGGCCAGAAAATGTTCTCAGAACGGGATGAGATTTGGCGTGCGGTCTTATTATAGTGTAGATAGGCCGCCTGCCAAGTTTCATTGCATTCGGAGTCCGTTTGATACCCCAACGGATAACTATAGCGGCAATATAGCCGGTCTAATGTCGGATGTTTTCAGTCTCCGGAAACAGTCGCCGGGTCTCTCTCTCTCTTTTCACTCCTCTCAGCCCGAGGCCTTCTGCACAGCCCACCTAGTCCATGTACTTATCCCCTCCGCTCTGGACCGTCGGATCGAGATCTGATGCCTGAAAACGGACGAAAACCCCTCCTAATCCCCCCTAACCCTAAACCTGCCCTATATAACCCCCCTCCCTTCCATTTTTGGCAGCAGACAACTCCTTCCTTAAAAATCAGCGCCGCCGCCCTCGTTTTCCGCACCGACCAAACCCCCCCGCCGCCACTTGTTGTCGTCCCACGGGCCAGCGCCGCCGTCCCTGCTGCCCCGGGCCTATGGGAGCACGCCACATCGCCCCCCTTGACTTTCCCGTCGCCGAGGCCCGCCCGGCCCACGTTCGGCCCGCGTCGAGACGAAGCGGGCCCAAATCTCGCCACCACCTAGATCTCCCCGCTTCCCCGGTGCCTCGCTCGATCCGGATTGGGGGCAGCCCGATCCCGAGCATCTCGCACCGCCCGACCATCTTCTCCCCGCCACCGCCTCCGGCGACGAGGCCTCTGGATCCGCCGCCGCCAACCCCAGGTCGCGCCTTCTCTTCTCCTCCTTTTCTCCCGTGCTCTCCCTCTGCTCTAAGTGCCGCCCCATTTTTGCAGGATCCAACGCCGAGGTCATCGCCGGCTCCTCGGCCTCGTCCGTCGCCAGATCCGAGCTCTCCACGCCCGGATCTACTCATTTCTGGCCTTCCCCGCCTTGCCCCATCGTCATCCCTGCCGGATCTTCTTCGCCGGTGCCGCCGTCCCGTCGTGAGCCGCCACCGACCTCGCCCGGCCTCCTGCTCGGGGAGACGACCGAGTCGCTGCCTCCCTGGGCCGGCCTCGCGCCTAGGCCCAATGGTGCCCTAGGCCATCAGCCCAGCTCCTCCTGAGCCGACCCATTTCCACGTTGCCCTGCTGCCTGGGCCTCTCCAGCAGGAGCGCCCTAAGGCCCAGCGCTCCTCAACCGACCTATAAGGCCCAATGTGAGCAGCCCAGTCCCAACAGATCTGGCCCATGTCATGTTTTTTTCCGTTCCACAAATTTGTCCATTTATCCAGCAAATTACTGTTTTGACAAAAAGCCCCCTAAACTTCATGCATTTAATAACTTCACAACCATGCATCGGATCTAAATAATTTATACATGAAACTTGCTTAGAATTTTGTCTAGTTTCATAATATGTCATTTTCATCCATGTTTAAAATGTTTAAAATGATGTTTGTTTAAATTTGCTCCTATGCCATGCTAAAATGACTTAATTCTTAACGAAATAACCGTAACTCGGAATTTAATAAACTTTATATGTAAATGGGGTAGAATTTTGCCTAGTTTAACATGGTGGCATAACTTTGCATGTTTAACAATTCTAAAATTGTGTTTAGGGCAGAACAGTACCAAACCTTAAAATATGCATATGGGGTTTTACCAGAATTGTTGTCCTTTGTTTCCGGCCTCATTTAAACTTACCTAGATAGGTAGTTTTGTTGTGCTTCACCTCTTGCCATGCTAAACAACATTTAATTTTGTTGAGTACCTAAACGAGAGAGAACTAAATAAGTCACGTGGTGTTTCGTCAACGTGCAACTCGTTGCATATTGAGCTCCACTTAATTTGTAGGATTGTTTGTGCACTTTGCCATGCCATGCCTCATTAAATCGGACATGCATCATACTTGATTGTGCATCATGCCATGTTTATGTGGTAGTTGTTTACTATGTTGTTCTTCTTTCCAGGTTGCTTCTCGCGTTAGCTTCGGTTTCGTTCCGGAGTTGTGATGATCCGTTCGACTACGTCTGTTTGTCTTCTTCATGGACTCGTTCTTCTTCCTTGCGGGATTTCAGGCAAGATGACCATACCCTCGAAATCACTTCTATCTTTGCTTGCTAGTTGCTCGCTCTTTTGCTATGCCTATGTTGCGATACCTATCACTTGCTTATCATGCCTCCTATATTGTTGAACCAAGCCTCTAACCCACCTTGTCCTAGCAAACCGTTGTTTGGCTATGTTACCGCTTTGCTCAGCCGCTCTTATAGCGTTGTTAGTTGCAGGTGAAGATTGAAGTTTGTTCCTTGTTGGAACATGGAGATGTTGTTCCTTGTTGGAACATGTTTACTTGTTGGGATATCACAATATCTTTTACTTAATTAATGCATCTATATACTTGGTAAAGGGTGGAAGGCTCGGCCTTATGCCTGGTGTTTTGTTCTACTCTTGCCGCCCTAGTTTCCGTCATATCGGTGTTATGTTCCCAAATTTTGCGTTCCTTACGCAGTTGGGTTATAATGGGAACCCCTTGACAGTTCGCCTTGAATAAAACTCCTCCAGCAATGCCCAACATTGGTTTTACCATTCGCCACCTAGCCTTTTCTTTCCCTTGGGTTCTGCAGACTCAAGGGTCATCTTTATTTAACCCCCCCCCCCCGGGCTAGTGCTCCTCTGAGTGTTGGTCCAAACTAGAGCCCTGTGCAGCGCCCCCTCGGGGAAACTCAAGGTTTGGTTTTAGTTTTATGGAGTGCTCATCTGAGTGTGCCCTGAGAACGAGATATGTGCAGCTCCTATCGGGATTTGTCGGCACATTCGGGTGGCTTTGCTGGTCTTGTTTTACCATTGTCGAAATGTCTTGTAACCGGGATTCCGAGCCTGATCAGGTCTTCCCGCTAGAAGGAATATCCTTCGTTGACCGTGAGAGCTTGTGATGGGCTAAGTTGGGACACCCCTACAGGGATTTGAACTTTCGAAAGCCGTGCCCGCGGTTATGGGCAGATGGGAATTTGTTAATGTCCGGTTGTAGAAAACCTAAAGTTGACCTTAATTAAAATGCACCAACCACGTGTGTAACCGTGATGGTCTCATCTCGGTGGAGTCCGGGAAGTGAACACGGTGTTGGAGTTATGCTTGACGTAGGTTGTTCTAGGATCACTTCTTGATCATAGTTTCTCGACCGTGCTTTGCCTTCTCTTCTCGCTCTCATTTACGTATGCTAGCCACTATATATGCTAGTCGCTTGCTGCAGCTCCACCTCATACCTTTTACCCTTCCTATAAGCTTAAATAGTCTTGATCATGAGGGTGTGAGATTGCTGAGTCCCCGTGACTCACAGTTACTTCCAAAACCAGCTTGCAGGTGCCGTTGAACCGTGCAGATGAAGCAACCAAGCTCAAGTAGGAGTTCTATGAAGGTCTTGTCCTTTTGTGTTGTTTCGTTCTAGTTGATCAGTAGTGGAGCCCAGTTGGGGTCGATCGGGGATCTGTGTAGCATTTGGGGTAGTCTTCTTTTATTTTGGCTCCATAGTCGGGCCCCGATTGTATCTGGATGACGTAATGCTTTATTCTTGTATTGTGTGAAGTGGCGATTGTAAGCCAACTATGTATCTATTTCCCTTATGTATTACATGGGTTGTGTGAAGATTACCTCACTTGCGACATTGCTTTCAATGCGGTTATGCCTCTAAGTCGTGCTTCGACACGTGGGAGATATAGCTGCATCGAGGGCTTTACAACCAACCCCGATCAGACATCTGACCAAAGACCACCCGAGCCGAAATTACGGACGTCCGACAGGCACCAGACGTCCGGACCCTTGCGAGCCTCCGGACGACCAATGACCCCCGGACGTCCGACGCCTTTGTACTGATTCTTGTTGGGCCACAGCCCATGTACCCCTTCGCCCGCCTCTTTTGCACTAAGACTCCACCTATTCCTTCTAGCTAGGGTTAGCAAAGGATTAGCTCATGTTTGGGTGAGAGCTTTGATCATCCACTTGGTTACCCTCTCCACGGAGATTCGAGCCTCCACCGGAGAAGATCCACCAAGCGGATTCAAGACCCCTTTTTAGGGAAGAACTCAAGACCTCCTCACGAAGAAGACCGTTACCATTGTATCATCCCTAGTTGATCGTGTACCGTGTATCGTTCCATGTATCCGAGAATCTAGCACTTTTGAGACTTGTTCTTGTTAGTTGAGTGTTCCTCTTGTGTTTTCCCCTGGTGATTTCCCTCGTTTCCCTCCTCGTGTTCTTCATATTCTTCACGGGATCCGCTCCTTTCGTGAAAGATCAGCCCCTAGGGTTCCTACCCTACATCAGTATGCGATGAATCCATAAGGTGATCATCATCATGCAAGCAATCATTTGCAAGATAGTCCACTAGTGGGACAAGAGAAGCACCAGCACCTATGTTACCTTTGGAGAATCTCTCATGTGTTCTAGGTGAGGTGTTTAAGACCAAGTCGTGGTCATCTTCATCGTGATGGAACCATGTGGGGGTGCATCATCGTCCACCATGGCCATCGTTGTCTCATTGGAAGTATGGAATCGTTGAGGATAGGCATGTTGTCATGTAGGAGAGGTGGAACCATAAGGGAAAACACACGCGTAGTAGATGGTAAGTCGTTAGAAATTATAGTGGCCTCACATGCCATGTCAACTACCTCACTCACTAAGTGTTGTGGCTCACTCACTCCCTCTTGGATGCTCTCACTCATATGGTTGGTGGAGTCAATCAAATGGCTCTCAACCTCACACAGGATGTGTGGCATGCTCTCATGTGTGGGGCTAGTGGTGGTCACACTCATCCTCTCATAGGAAATGCACTCAATGTCATATATGGTGGAGTCACTCATCTCACTCATGGGGTGGTGGCTCTCCTCACATGGAAATTGGGGCATCTCTTCATATGTGTGTGTCGGAGGGATGTAGGTGAAAATGTCTCCATGCTCAATTCCTATCGCCACCTTAGTTGAAGGGATAGTGCCATGCTCAACCTCCTCAGCCATAACTCCTCCAAAGATAAATGTCATAGGATGTGGCAAAACATCACCTTCCTCCGAGACCAAAGAGAGGGTCTCATGTGCGGTCTAGTAGCTTGACTTGGAGTATGAGTCTAATATGGGCGCCGTCTTGACATTGTTGGAGAGGTTCATGCTCGTCGTCGTGGTCGAAGGAGATGGCCCTTGCTCGACCTTCTTGTCTCCGTCTTGTTGTTGGAGGCCCATATGATGTGGCACCTCGTAGCTCGTCTCCATGACCGAAGGGAATTTCCCATGCTCGACCATCTTTCTTGAGGGGCTTCCGAAGATGGAAGTGTCGCCCTCACTCGTAGGTGGTCGCCTCGTTGTTGAAGATGTCTATGTAGGCGAACTCATGGGAAGTAGGCGAAGATGACATACATCCGAAGGCGAAGATGCCTTGATAACACGTGGCGAAGATGCCGAAGTGGTTGGTGTAGCCGTAGCTCTGTCTTGGTGGTGGTCGTCTCGCGGTCTTCTCTTTTTCTCATGAAGCTTGGATTTGGCGTGAAGTAGGTCTTGTTGGGACTTGCGCATTTGCTCTTGGCGTGCATCTTCATGATGATGGTGTCGTTGTCATGCTTGAGCTCGATGGGGTTCGTCGTCGTCATGCACATGATGCTTGGAGGTGACTTGCCCTTCATGACGATGTGGATCATGAACGTGATGGTGGTCGCCCTGGAGATGAGGACATGTACGACTTGTGCTTGCATCGCTTGGGCGCTCCGAAGACGATTGACTTGCTCACCGCCGCCTTGAGGATGATGATGGGGAAGAACGTTTGGCCAACAAAGTCTGAATCTCCTCCATCCTTGCATTGCTTATTGTAGTCCGAAGTGGGGAGTTCTGTTGTTGTAGTTGTACGTGCCATCGTTGTTGTGGAAGACCAGAGATGAAATGCCTTGCCTATCCATCACAAGACTCGAGCAAATATGAGTGGGAGAAAGAGAAGAACTATACCAAATGTACCTTGACTGATGTTGAAGATGGATCAATGATCACTCAATGATGTAATGAGGAAATATCACAATTGGTATCAATCTTGTCGATTTCTCACACCTACATAAATAATACTTATGGTGGAGCTCGGTGAGGATAGTGGCACAAAAATTTGATGCAAAATGTTAGCTGATATGTCTCCAACGTATTTATAATTTTTGATTGTTCCATGCTATTATATTATCAACCTTGGATGCTTTATATGCATTTATATGCTATTTTATATGATTTTGGGGACTAACCTATTAACCTAGAGCCCAGTGCCAGTTTCTATTTTTTCCTTGTTTTAGAGTATCGCAGAAAAGGAAAATCAAACGGAGTCCAATTGACCTGAAACTTCATGAAACTTATTTTTGGAAGGAAAGCAAACCGGGAGACTTGGAGTCCACGTAAGGGAAGCAACGAGGAAGCCACGAGGCAGGGGGCGCGCCCTCCACCCTCGTGGGCCCCTCGTGGCTTCCCTGATGTATTTCTTCTGCCTATATATATCCCTATACCCTAAAACGATCGGGGAGCACAATAGGTCGGGAGTTCCGCCGCTAGAAGCCTCCGTAGCCACCGAAAACAAATGTAGACTCGTTCCGGCACCCTGCCATAGGGGGCAATCCCTCTCCGGTGCCGATCTTCATCATCCCGGTGCTCTCCATGACGAGGAGGGAGTAGTTCTCCCTCGAGGTTGAGGGTATGTACCAGTTTACTATGTGTTTGATCTCTCTCTCTCGTGTTCTTGAGGTGATACGATCTTGATGTATCACAAGCTTTGCTATTATAGTTGGATCTTATGATGTTTTCTCCCCCCTCTACTCTCTTGTAATGGATTGAGTTTCCCCTTTGAAGTTATCTTATCAGATTGAGTCCTTAAATATTTGAGAACACTTGATGTATGTCTTGCCGTGCGTATATGTGGTGACAATGAGATATCACGTGATTCACTTGATGTATGTTTTGGTGATCAACTTGCGAGTTCCGCCCATGAACCTATGCATAGGGGTTGGCACACATTTTCGTCATGATTCTCCGGTAGAAACTTTGGGGCACTCTTTGAGGTTCTATGTGTTGGTTGAATAGATGAATCTGAGATTGTGTGATGCATATCGTATAATCATACCCACGGATACTTGAGGTGACATTGGAGTATCTAGGTGACATTAGGGTTTTGGTTGATTTGTGTCTTTAGGTGTCATTCTAGTACGAACTCTAGGGCTGTTTGTGACACTTTTAGGAATAGCCCAACGGATTGATTGGACAGAATAACTTTGAGGTGGTTTCGTACCCTACCATAATCTCTTTGTTTGTTCTCCGCTATTAGTGACTTTGGAGTGACTCTTTGTTGCATCTAGAGGGATAGTTATGTGATCCAATTATGTTATTATTGTTGAGGGAACTTGCACTAGCGAAAGTATGAAGCCTAGGCCTTATTTCCTAGCATTGCAATACCATTTACACTCACTTTTACCATTAGTTACCTTTCTGTTTTTATAATTTCAGATTACAAATACCTTTATCTACCATCCATATTGCACTTGTATCACCATCTCTTCGCCGAACTAGTGCACCTATACAATTTACCATTGTATTGGGTGTGTTGGGGACACAAGAGACTCTTTGTTATTTGGTTACAGGGTTGCTTGAGAGAGACCATCCTCATCCTACGCCTCCTACGGATTGATAAACCATAGGTCATCCACTTGAGGGAAATTTGCTACTATCCTACAAACCTCTGCACTTGGAGGTCCAACAACGTCTACAAGAAGAAGGTTGTGTAGTAGACATCAAGCTCTTTTCTGGCGCCGTTGCCGGGGATGTCAGCGCTTGAAGGTATATCTTTAGATCTTGCAATCGAGTCTTTTAGTTTCTTGTTTTATCACTAGTTTATTTTATAAAAGAAAATTACAAAAAAGTGGAACTTAGTTTGCCTCATATGTTTCATCTTTTTAATATCTTTCATGAGAATAAGGATTCCGATAATTGTGCTCAAGTGCTAGAAGAAGAATGCATTAGAATGTTTGGCACTAAATATTTGAATGATGAGCATGATTGCAATGTTGTTAGTATGAATTCCTTGAATATCCATGATGCTAATGATATGCAAAGCCACAAGCTTGGGGAAGCTATGTTTGATGAAGATGATATTTTTTGTCCCCCAAGCTTTGATGAGAAAATTTATTATGATGAAAGCATGCCTCCTATTTATGATGATTATATTGATGAATGTGGATTTGGAGAGGTCATGACTTTATTTTGTGATGAATCCACTATTTTGAAAGAGGTTCCAATTGATTATGAGAACAAAGTTTCTATCTACGATGATTATTGTGATGACTTGTATGCTATAAAGAATAATGATATCCATGAAACTTGTCATCATGATTTTAGTTTTCAATTGGATTATGCCTCACATGATAATTATTTTGTTGAGTTTGCTCCCACTATTATTCATGAGAAGAATTTTGCTTATGTGGAGAGTAGTAAATTTTCTATGCTTGTAGATCATGATAAGAATGCTCTATGTGATGGTTATATTGTTTAATTCATTCATTATTCTACTAAAAATTATTATGAGGGAGTAATATATGCTTGTAGGAATTGCAATAATATCAATTTTCCTCTCTATGTGCTTAAAATTTTGAAGTTATGTTTGCTTTACCTTCCTATGCAAGTTGATTCTTGCTCCCATAAATTTTTTGCTCACAAAATTCCTATGCATAGGAAGTGGGTTAGGCTTAAATGTGCTAGTCATATTCTTCATGATGCTCTCTTTATGTTTCAATTCTCATCTTTTTTGTGAGCATCATTGAAATCATCATGTCTAGCTAGGGGCGTTAAACGATAGCGCTTGTTGGGAGGCAACCCAACTTTATTTTTGTTCCTTGCTTTTTGTTCCTGTTTAGTAATAAATAATTCATATAGCCTCTGTTTAGATGTGGTTTTATGTTTTAATTAGTGTTTGTGCCAATTAGAACCTTTGGGAAGACTTGGGGAAAGTCTTTGCGATCATGCTGTAAAAAACAGAAACTTTAGCGCTCACGAGAATTGCTGCCATTTTTATTTGGAAAGTGATATTTAGATAATTATTTTTGCAGATGATTAATAGATAAATTCCTCAGGTCCAGAAATTTATTTGAGAATTTTATAAGTTCCATAAGTATACGTTTGATTCAGATTACTACAGACTGTTCTGTTTTTGACAGATTCTGTTTTTCATGTGTTGTTTGCTTATTTTGATGAATCTATGGCTAGTAAAAGAGTTTATTAACCATAGATAATTTGGAATACAATAGGTTTAACACCAATATAAATAAATAATGAGTTCATTACAGTACCTAAGTGGTGATTTATTTTCTTATACTAACGGAGCTTACGAGTTTTCTGTTAAGTTTTGTGTTGTGAAGTTTTCTAGTTTTGGGTAAAGATTCGATGGACTATGGAATAAGGAGTGACAAGAGCCTAAGCTTGGTGATGCCCAAGGCACCCCAAGGTAATATTCAAGGACAACCAATATCCTAAGCTTGGGGATGCCCCGGAAGGCATCCCCTCTTTCGTCCTCGTTCATCGGTAACTTTACTTGGAGATATATTTTTATCTACCACATGATATGTGTTTTGCTTGGAGCGTCATTTTATTGTCTTTTGTTTTTCTTGCTGCTTGAATAAAATACCAAGATCTGAAATTATTAAATGTTAGAGAGTCTTCACATGGTTGCATAATTATTCGACTATTCATTGATCTTCACTTATATCTTTTGGAGTAGTTTATCATTTGCTCTAGTGCTTCACTTATATCTTTTAGAGCACGGTGGTGGTTTTATTTTATAGAAATAGATGAACTCTCATGCTTCACTTATATTATTTTGAGAGTTCTAAACAGCATGGTAATTTTCTTAGGTTATGAAATTAGTGTTAATATGATGGGCATCCAAGAGGGATATAATAAAAACTTTCATATAAGTGCATTGAATACTAAGAGAAGATTGATACTTGATGATTGTTTTGAGATATGGAGATAGTGATATCAAAGTTGTGCTAGTTGGTTAGTTGTGAATTTGAGGAATACTTGTGTTGAAGTTTGCGAGTCCCGTAGCATGCACGTATGGTAAACGTTGTGTAACAAATTTGAAACATGAGGTGTTATTTGATTGTCTTCCTTACGAGTGGCGGTCGGGGACGACCGATTGTCTTTTCCTACCAATCTATCCCCCTAGGAGCATGCGTGTAATGCTTGGTTTTTGATGACTTGTAGATTTTTGCAATAAGTATGTGAGTTCTTTATGACTAATGTTGAGTCCATGGATTATACTCACTCTTACCTTCCATCATTGCTAGCCTCTTCGGTACCGTGCATTGCCCTTTCTCACATTGAGAGTTGGTGCAAACTTCGCCGGTGCATCCAAACCCTGTGATATGTTACGCTCTTTCACACATAAACCTCCTTATATCTTCCTCAAAACAGCCACCATACCTACCTATTATGGCATTTCCATAGCCATTCCGAGTTATATTGCCATGCAACTTTCCATCGTTCCGTTTATTATGACATGCGTCATCATTGTCATATTGCTTTGCATGATCATGTAGTTGACATCGTATTTGTGGCAAAGCCACCGTTCATAATTTTTCATACATGTCACACTTGATTCATCGCAATCCCGGCACACCGCCGGAGGCATTCATATAGAGTCATATCTTGTTCTAAGTATTGAGTTGCAATTCTTGAGTTGTAAATAAATAGTAGTGTGATGATCATCATTAATAGAGCATTGTCCCAAAAAAGGCCAAATAAAAAAATAAAAAAATAAAAAATAAAAGGGACAATGCTAGTATCCTTTTTCCACACTTGTGCTTCAAAGTAGCACCATGATCTTTATGATAGAGAGTCTCTTGTTTTGTCACTTTCATATACTAGTGAATTTTTCATTATAGAACTTGGCTTGTATATTCCAACAATGGGACTCCTCAAGTGCCCTAGGTCTTCGTGAGCAAGCAAGTTGGATGCACACCGACTTAGTTTCTTTTGTTGAGATTTATACATTTATATCTCTAGTGCATCGGTTGCATGGCAATCCCTACTTGCATTAACATCAGTCGATTGGCATCTCCATAGCTCATTGATTAGCCTCGTTGATGTGAGACTTTCTCCTTTTTTGTCTTCTCCACATAACCCCCATCATCATCTTCTATTCCACCCATAGTGCTATGTCCATGGCTCGCACTCATATATTGCGTGAAAGTTTATAGGTTTGAGATTACTAAAGTATGAAACAATTGCTTGGCTTGTCATCGGGGTCATGCATGATGAGAGCATTCTTGTGTGACGAAAATGGAGCATGACTAAACTATATGATTTTGTAGGGATGAACTCTCTTTGGCCATGTTATTTTTGAGAAGACATGATTGCTTAGTTAGTATGCTTGAAGTATTATTATTTTAATGTCAATATTAAACTTTTGCCTTGAATCTTATGGATCTGAATATTCTTGCTACAATAAAGAGAAATACATGATGAATATGTTAGGTAGTATTCCACATAAAAAATTCTGTTTTTATCATTTACCTACTCAAGGACGAGCAGGAATTAAGTATGGGGATGCTGATACGTCTCCAACGTATCTATAATTTTTGATTGTTACATGCTATCATATTATCAACCCTGGATGTTTTATATGCATTTATATGCTATTTTATATGATCTTTGGGACTAACCCATTAAACTAGAGCCCAGTGCCAGTTTCTGTTTTTTCCTTGTTTTAGAGTACCGCAGAAAAGGAAAATCAAACAGAGTCCAATCGACCTAAAACTTCACGGAACTTATTTTTGGAAGGAAAGCAACCCGGGAGACTTGGAGTCCACGTAAGGGAAGCAACGAGGAAGCCACGAGGCAGGGGGCGGGCCCTCCACCCTCCTAGGCCCCTTGTGGCTTCCCTGATGTATTTATTCTACCTATATATATCCATATACCCTAGAATGATCGGGGAGCACAATAGTTCGGGTGTTCCGCCGCCAGAAGCCTCCGTAGCCACCGAAAACCAATCTAGACCCATTCCGGCAACCTGCCGGAGGGGGAAATCCCTCTCCGGTGGCCATCTTCATCATCCCGGTGCTCTCCATGACGAGAGGGAGTAGTTCTCCCTCGGGGCCAAGGGTATGTACCAGCAGCTATGTGTTTGATCTCTCTATCTCGTGTTCTTGAGGTGATACAATCTTGATGTATCGCGAGCTTTGCTATTATAGTTGGATCTTATGATGTTTTCTCCCCCCCTCTACACTCTTGTAATGGATTGAGTTTCCCCTTTGAAGTTATCTTATCGGAATGAGTCTTTAAAGATTTGAGAACACTTGATGTATGTCTTGTCGTGCGTATCTGTGGTGACAATGGGATATCACGTGATTCACTTGATGTATGTTTTGGTGATCAACTTGCGGGTTCCGCCCGTGAACCTATGCATAGGGGTTGGCACACATTTTCGTCGTGATTCTCTGGTAGAAACTTTGGGGCACTCTTTGAGGTTCTATGTGTTGGTTGAATAGATGAATCTGAGATTGTGTGATGCATATCGTATACCCACAGATACTTGAGGTGACATTGGAGTATCTAGGTGACATTAGGGTTTTGGTTGGTTTGTGTCTTAAGGTGTTATTCTAGTACGAACTCTAGGGTTGTTTGTGACACTTATAGGAATAGCCCAACGGATTGATTGGAAAGAATAACTCTGAGGTGGTTTCGTACCCTACCATAATCTCTTCGTTTGTTCTCCGCTATTAGTGACTTTGGAGTGACTCTTTGTTGCATGTTGAGGGATAGTTACGTGATCCAATTATGTTATTATTGTTGAGGGAACTTGCACTAGCGAAAGTATGAATGCTAGGCCTTATTTCCTAGCATTGCAATACCGTTTACACTCACTTTTACCATTAGTTACCTTGCTGTTTTTATAATTTCAGATTACAAATACCTTTATCTACCATCCATATTGCACTTGTATCACCATCTCTTTGCCGAACTAGTGCAGCTATACAATTTACCATTGTATTGGGTGTGCTGGGGACACAAGAGACTCTTTGTTATTTGGGTGCAGGGTTGCTTGAGAGAGACCATCTTCATCCTATGCCTCCTACGGATTGATAAACCTTTCGGTCATCCACTTGAGGGAAATTTGCTACTATCCTACAAATGTCTGCACTTGGAGGCCCAACAACGTCTACAAGAAGAAGGTTGTGTAGTAGACATCATTAGCAAGAGTCAATAATGTTGAAAGAGATTCACAAATTCACAAGTGAAACAAGTAGACCAATAGCAATATGTGGCACACGGAAACACACACACACGGATAGATAAATGGGGTCGTGCAACCAAGGAATGATCTCAAAATGTGGAATCCATGGAAAACGCTCGTATTGCACAACTCAAGAGATAAGCTAGCACGATTGCTCAATAGGCGGATACGACACTTGTGCACAACCTATGATATGCAAAATGTATAACTTCTATCCCAGGTATGCTATGTATGTATGGTTCCCCGTGTTATGATCCAAGGTGATCGGATATGACAATCTAGGATGCAATGTGGTATGATGCTATGGCTATTGTTCACAAGCTTCTTTGCTCTCTCTCTTTTGCTTAAAAGCTTTATTCTTTTTTTTGTATATGGCCACAATGCGGAATGCACAAACCAAGATAGTGATTGGGTATATGCGGGAACATACTTGAGGCACACGAGATGATATAATACCAATATGATATGGTATGTATGCAATGGAAGGTGTAGATTGATGATCACTAATGTGCACAAGTAACGTTGCCTGCAATACTCAAATGGCTAGTCTCGATAGGCAAGTGACGCAAAATGTGATGTAGGGTAGAACCCTAATCGCCCGATCTTTCACGAAAGGAGCGGATCCCGCGAAGAACACGAGGAACACGAGGGGAAAATGAGGGAAACACAAGGGGAAACACAAGAGAATCACTCAACCAACAAGAACAAGTTACACATGCGCTAGATCCTCGAGTACATAAAGTAAGATACATGATCCACGGACAACTAGGGACGATACAAAGGGTAGCCGGTTCTTCTCCGTGAGGAGGTCTTGATGGTCTTCTCCGCAAGGAGGTCTTGAATCCACGAGGGGATCTTCTCCGCGAGGAGGTCTTGAATCCAAATGGATCTTCTCCGAAGAGGGGCCGCGGTCTCTCTCGTGGAGTAGATCCGGATGGATGAGCGAAGCTCTATCTCTAAGTATGAGCTAAACCAACGCTAACCCTAGAAAGTTGTACGGATAGAGTATATATAGTCTAGGGGGGTAGAAGGGGTACACGGGCCTCGGCCCTTTACTGTTCGCAGACAGGGAGGCCGGACGTCCGGGCGTCGGGCCGGATGTCCGGGCGTTCGCGGAGGGCCGGATGTCCAGGCTGGTGAGGCCGGATGTCCGGGCTGGTGAAGCTGGCCACGTTGCTCTCGGGTTCGGGTGGTCCGGATTTCCGGGCAGGGGGCCGGATATCCGGGACCTCGGGAAGTGCCGGATGTCCGGGCTTGCGGGGCCGGATGTCCGGGGCCTTGGCCGGATGTCCGGGGCCTAGGAGATGTTCTTGGCTCCTTCCATTGGTTCTCCTCATCCGTGGACTTTGGGACTTGTCTATCTTCATGCCTATCTTCAGGAGGACCCTCTTGGTACCTAATCATGCACAACATCTCAGACTTAGGTAGTAGCCGTGTCTCATTCATAGAACGTGGAAGTTCGGAGAGGAGTGAGTTCATCTTATCTTCGATAGCTTTGGCTCGGGCTCGTGTCATTGGTCCGAGTGGTGCCATTGGAGGTGTGGGTGCGTCCATGGGGATGATCTTGGGATGCTCCGCATCAAAATGGGCTAGGGGTTAACAATGCAATTGCAAGCGGATATACAATGGAGGTATACCGCGATACCAAGATGATATGGAGGTTACCGTCGAGGGTTTCTAGTTTGTATGCCACGGATGGATGATGGTGAAGTGGTCAAAGTCCAAGATGACCTCGTGGTGATGATGAGTGGTGGTGTTCTTGATGTAGATACCAAGATGATGGAGACTCATCCCTAAGTAGCCAAAACACCTTAGGAAACGGAAAAAACCGCGAACTAAAAATCTCAAATGACAAATGTCAAATGGTGGTAGTGGGATGTGGTGGTGGTGTTGCGGAAGCTCAATGGGATTGCGAAAATGCAATGATGGGTTATGCGAGTAGGCAATGCGGAAGCGGGGGGTTATTAGGTTATGTGAGTCGGAGTTTAAGGTCACCGTCCCTAAGTAGTTGAAACACCTTAGGAGACACAACTCACAACTCAAACAAAATTGGGTTAAGTTGGGGTGGCGCAAGTGTATGGTGGGAAAACCTATGCGGAAGTGGTGGTGGAGGTTGATGAAGAAGCAACCGTACCTAACTAGATGAAACACCTTAGGAGACTCGAATCACATCTCAAGCAACCACAAATGCTATGGGGATCAATAAGGGTTAGTTTGCGGAAGTCGGTAGTGGTTATGTGAAAGATATTGTGGAAGCCCTAGGCAAAGATGCCAAACTTCCAAACATTTGATGGAGTCAAATGTTTGTGGTAGTTTTTTTGTGGGAAGGGGGATAGCAATAGCTTCAAAACGAGCTAAAGAACGTCAAAATCGGTGTTCGGATGAATTAGGTACAGGCAAAACAAGAATCAGCCGAAGTCACTATCTACAGGTATCGGACGTCCGTAAATGGACGGATGTCCGGTCGCTGGATGTCCGGTCGGGCTCGGAAATCCGCTAATTTCGTTCTGTTGGCCGTTCCGGTCGTCCGGTGAATGACGGACGTCCGGTGCTTTGTGGGGGTCCGGACGTCCGTAAAAACGCCGGTCGTCCGGTGGGTCAGGGTCAATGCGAAATTTCAGATCCGGAACGCGCTTTTGGGCGGAATTTTGGGATTTTGGGGTCAAGATTGATAAGATTTCGTGGATGAAAGATGGGGAAAGTTGGGGAAATGCTAGATCCACTTGAAACTGAGAAAATCCATGGATTAAATCCAACAAAACATCATCAAACCAACAAATCACAAAAAAATTGGAGCTATTTTTGGTGGGGATTTTCGAAGTTAGGACGAAATCAACAAAATTAGGCTAGAAAACAAAGAGGGGAGGCTCTGAAATCGTGATCAACGTGGATCATGATACCAGATGATGTAGGGTGCAACACTAGATGGCCGATCTTTCATGAAAGGAGCAGATCCCAACGAGGAACACGAAGAACATGAGGGGAAACATGAGGGGAAACACGAGAGAAACACTCAAACCAACGAGATGTAGTCACACATATTCTAGATCCTCGAAACATGAGAGGAGATACACGAGAGAATCACTCAAAACCAACAAGAACGATCACACATATGCTAGATCCAAGTACACATAGAGATCACACGATCCAAAGTCAACACGGGACGATACATAGGGTAACCGGTTCTTCTCCGTGAGGAGGTCTTGAGGGGGTCTTCCCATGAAGGGGTCTTGAATCCAAGGTGGATCTTCTCCATAGAGGCACGCGGTCTCTCTCGTGGAGTCGATCCGTATGGATGCGCAAAGCTCTATCTCAAATGAGCTATACCTATACTAACCCTAACTAAGTGGAGGTGGAGGAGTATATATAGTCTAAGGCCATGAAGGGGTAAGTGAGGGTGAAGTGGTACATGGGCTTGGCCCGATACACTATGCGTAGACAGGCGTCGGTCGTCCGATAGGTGCGGGACGTCTAGTGGCTCGCGAGGGTCCGGTCGTCCGGTACTTGTCGGACGTCCGGCGTTTTGGCTCGGGGTAGCCATCATCGGATTCCGGAGACTGTCGGTCATCTGGTCGCTGATGGTCATCGGACGTCCGGTCTCGGTCGGTCATCCGAGCGCTGTAGGTTGCCTTGGCTGAAGTTGTTCTAGCAGGCTGAGTGTCCAGGTGCCGGACGTCCGGCGTCGTCCGGTGGCTGAAGCTTCCGAGTCGCTCCTTCTCTTGCTCCATGTGCTTGGTGTACTCACCGTCTTATCCATGTTCTCCCTCTTGGTTCCTGGTCATGCACAGCACATACGTTGGAGGTAGTAGACATGTCTCACATATAGAAAGTGAATGTTTGGAGAGGAGCGAGTTCACCTTATGTCCAATGTTGTATGTTCAAGGTCTCATCATATGTCCTCTTGGGGCTTGGAGAGTAGTTGGAGTGTACATGGGGATGAACGTGGGATGCTCCGCATCAGAGATAGTCTCACATCAACTAGGCATATCTACGGGCTGTGGAGATGCCCGTCAATAGATATCAATTTGAGGGGGTAGGGATTGCCATGCAACGGATGCACTAGAGCTATAAGTTTATGAAAGGTCAAAAAGAAAACTAAGTGGGTGTGTATCCAACTCAGTTGCTCATGAAGACCTAGGGCAATTTGAGGAAGCCCATCATTGGAATATACAAACCAACTTCAATAATAAAAAAATCCTACTAGTATATGAAACTGAAAACATATGAGACTTTCTATCATGAAGAATTACAACTCGATACTTAGAACAAAATATAACTCTATATGAATGTCTCCGGTGGTGTACTGGGATGCGCAATGAATCAAGAGTGACATGTTGTAACACCCATGTTGCGGTTATATCTCCCACGTGTCGGAGCATGACTTAGAGGCATAACCGCATTGTAGGCATGTCGCAAGAGGGGTAATCTTTACACATCCCATGTACTGAATAAGAAAGAGGTACAGAGTTGGCTTACAATCGCCACTTCACACAATACATGAATATAACATTACTTCAACTAGATACAAACAAGGTCCGACTATGGAACCAAAATAAAAGAAGACTACCCCTAATGCAAAAGATCCCTGATCGCCCCAACTGGACTCCACTACTGATCAACTGGAAACGGAACAACATAACAAACACGATCTTCATCAAGCTCCTCCTTGAGCTCGATTGCGTCAGCTGCACGGTATCATCGGCACCTGCAACTGGTTTTGGAAGTAATCTGTGAGTCACGGGGACTCAGCAATCTCACACCCTCGAGATCAAGACTATTTAAGCTTATGGGTGGGTAAAAGGTATGAGGTGGAGCTGCAGCAAGCACTAGTATATATGGTGGCTAACTTACGCAAATGAGAGCGAGAAGAGAAGGCAAAGCACGGTCGTGAGACAGAAGTGATACAGAAACTACTAATGTTCAAGCATAACTCCAACACCGTGTTCACTTCCCGGACCCCACCGAGAAGAGACCATCACGGCTACACACGCGATTGATGTATTTTAATTAAGTTAAGTGTCAAGTTTTCTACAACCGGACATTAACAAATTCCCATCTGCCCATAACCACGGGCACGGCTTCCGACAGTTCAAAACCCTGTAGGGGTGTCCCAACTTAGCCCATCACAAGCTCTCACGGTCAACGAAGGATATTTCTTCTCCCAGGAAGACCCGATCAGACTCGGAATCCCGGTTACAAGACATTTCGACAATGGTAAAACAAGACCAGCAAGACCACCCGTTGTGCCGACAAATCCCGATAGGAGCTGCAAATATCTCGTTCTCAGGGCACACCGGATAAGCTAAGCATACAGGAGCCGACGTAACCCAAGTTGCCAAGGGATGGCCGTGCACGGTGCTCTAGTTTGGACCAACACTCAGAGGAGCACTGGCCCAGGGGTTTAAAATAAAGATGACCCTTGAGTCTGCAGAACCCAAGGAAAAAAGGCTTAGGTGGCAAATGGTAAAACCAAGGTTGGGCTTTGCTGGAGGACTTTTATTCAAGGCGAACTGTCAAGGGGTTCCCATTATAACCCAACCATGTAAGGAACGCAAAATCAAGGAACATAACACCGGTATGACAGAAACTAGGGCGGCAAGAGTGGAACAGAACACCAGGCATAAGGCCGAGCCTTCCACCCTTTACCAAGTATATAGGCGCATTAAGTAAATAAGATATATTGTGATATCCCAACAATAAACATGTTCCAACATGGAACAAACTCCAATCTTCACCTGCAACTAACAACGCTATAAGAGGGGCTGAGCAAAGCGGTAACATAGCCAACAACTTTTTGCTAGGAAAATGTGGGTTAGAGGCTTGGCTTAGCAATGTGGGAGGCATGATATAGCAAGTGGTAGGTATCGTAGCATAGGCATAGCAAAAAAAGCGAGAATCTAGCAAGCAAGCAAAGATAGAGGTGATTTTGAGGGTATGGTCATCTTGCCTGAGATCCCGCAAAGAAGAAGAACGAGTCCAAGAAGAATACAAACGGATGTAGTCGAACGGATCCTCACAACTCCGGAACGAAACCGAAGCTAACGAGAGAAGCACCCGGAAAGAAGCAAACAACATAGTAAAAAACCACCACATAAACATGGCATGATGCACAACCAAGTATGATGCATGTCCGGTTTAATGAAGCATGGCATGGCAAAGTGCACAAACAATACTACAAATTAAGTGGAGCTCAATACGCAACGAGTTGCATATTGACGAAACACCACATGACTTATTTAGTTCACTCTCGGTTAGGTACTCAACAATATTAAATGTTGGTTAATATGGCAAGAGGTGAAGCATAACAAAACTATACCATTTAAAGAGTTTAAATGGGGCCGGATATAACAAACAACAAATCTGGTAAATCCCCATATGCATTAGCAATTTAAAGCAAACAACAATTTTAAACATTTTAATTGTTGTTATCATGATGCGGATGACATGTGCAAGTTTTATGCAATTTTTATTAAAAGTTGACAAGAGCATTATGAAGCATTTGTCACAGTGGTGGAAAGAAAATGGGTGCCATGGCAACGATAGTGAAAATGGTTCCACTGGAACATTCCGGTTCCGGTAACTCGATTGAGATACCGATGCAAAGGAGAAGTGTGCGGATGAGTGCAAAAGATGGTGGGGCACTCTCGGATACCGGGTGTCCCATGACTCGACGATGGTGAGAAGGCAAAAGAGGGGCAACGTGCACCGACAATTCGGGCACGGCGCAAGCTCGAGCATCTCATACATCACACATGCATTCATTCACGTGCGGTCGTTCTCGGCGGTTATACCTTCGAAGCGAGCGTTTCGAGGCGGACGGGTTCCATGGGACGTAGTGGTACTTTCAGTTCTCGGCGATAGGAGAGGTACATACGTTC
Source organism: Triticum urartu (assembly GCF_056163025.1). NCBI lineage: Eukaryota > Viridiplantae > Streptophyta > Magnoliopsida > Poales > Poaceae > Triticum > Triticum urartu. The sequence continues at coordinate 259,300,553 of NC_141876.1, forward strand.
TCAAGACACTTGATGGTCCGGACTTGGTTTGTTGTACATGGCAAACGTAGAGGTACTATACTTTGGTCGTCGTGGTACTTGGCGATAGTAGTGGTACAAGGGTTGTGGCCGGCCTTGGCGGTTCATCGTGTAGTTGTAAACGTTCCGTAGATGTTCATGTCGTTGTAGCCGTTCGGATCTTGGAGCGATGGTAGTCATTCACTTGACAGTCTTGAAGGATTCAAAGGGGTACTGGGCGGTCTGTCGTGGTACTCGTTTGGGCATCCATGTGTCGTGGTACGTGGTATCCCTGTAGTTGACCTTGCCGGTCTTGATGGTCTGAAAAGAAGTAGCACAAGAACCTCGGGAGAACGACGAAGCCGCATGGAGGCTTACGACAGGGAAGTCAGTGCAGGCACGGGACCCAGTCCTGTCGCTCGAAAGCAGGGGTACTTGACGCGGCGGAGCTCTACAGCGAAGCAACAACAGCAGCAGGACTCGGCATGGCGGCGAGAGACTCCGGGATGGCATGGAGGTCAAGGAAGATGAGCTCGAATCGGTGCTGGAGCATGGCGACGGGGCGGCCGAACGAAGCAGGGTGACGAGGTGGTGCTTGGGGCTCGAGGTCGCGGGGAAGGAGCAACTTCGGTGGTGCGGCGCCGCAGACGACCGGATGCGGCGAGGTTCGGCGACCGGGCAACGGGGGCACGCTGGCGATCATGAGTATCGAGCGCGGCGGCGCTGGTCGCCGGCATCAGGCCGCGTGGCCCGCAGGCAAGCAGCGAGGGTGAGGAGAAGCAGGAGGCGGCGTTATCGAACTTGAGCAGCGGCGGAGGAGGTGCTCGCGGGGCAGCGGAGGTCGCGGGCTCGCAGGAGCTTGAGGGACGGTGCGACGGAGGGAAGCAGGAGGGGGTCGAGGGAGAGGGGTGATGGGATCGGGAGGTTGCTGCGTGAGGGAGATGGGGATTGAGGAGATGGGGTTCGGACGTGGGGGCTCTGACGGCGTGAGGGGAAGATGCGAGGGAGTTGGTTCGCTGGGCCTAGGGTTAGGAATTAGGTGGGCCTGCGGGGGAGCAGGGCGGACTGACTGGCCGGCCCAGAGGAGATGGCACTGGCTGGGCTTGCTGGATTAGGCTCTCCCTCTCCTCTCTTTCTTCTTTAACCGAAAAGAAGGGGGGTTAGGGAAAATAGTTTGAGGAGGAGGACAATTTTCCTGGACTCATAAAAATAAACATGACCACAAAAAAATAGAAGTGGCAAGATTGCAGGAATTAAATTCAAATTCATTTGAATATAATTCAAATGGTTTTGAATTGGGACTAGGTTCGGTGTGGCCAAAAATGTTCGGGTTTTTGGTGGAGCTTGGAAAAAGAACAAAAGAATTATCGACAAAGTTTGAGTGTCGGATATCGGAAGAAGGAAAGGTCAAAGATTTAATAATAGCTCCCTAAAAATAGTAGGAGACTTTTATATGTTATAAAGAGAATTTCACCATGTAAACTCCCTTGATTTAAATGGATCAAAGATCCATGCCATTTATTTAGTTGAGTTAAGAAAAGAAATGACATGATGGCATGATGACATGATGCAATGCAAAAATAAAAGAGCATACACAAATGAAACACACGGCGAAACTCGGAAAAACAAGGAAGGCATCTGAAGCTCCGGTCTTGGGGCGTCACAACACTCCACCACTAAGAAAGGATCTTGTCCCGAGATCTAGGATGGCACCAGAGGGAAAACGGAAGAGGAAGACGAGAGGTAAAACTAAGTTGCTTCTTTGATAAAAGAGTGAAACCAAAGAATCTTGCGAAGTTGAACAAATTGAAAGAAAGAAAGCAACCGAGATGAACGAAGAACAAGGGAGAACAAATTCGGGCAGCACTCCAGTTGAGAAGGGAGGCAAAAACTTGATAGTATGAAAAAGACTTGACCAGAGGGCACAACACCCCGGTTAAACAGATAAGCAAGGAAAGGAACATGTTATTTTGAGAAAAATGGGATGATGGGTGGAGAGAGCAACATCACAATGCCTCCGGAAGAAATAATAGAAGATAGATCATTGGAATAAAAGAATTGAGAAGAAAATGCCAACTTCTGCCAGAATTGATATTGAAAAGGCATCCTTAGGAGAAGGGTCGAATGGAGTAGTTGGATTAACAACAACAAAAAGGATAAGCTTGTTGTGGGCTTATGGAAAACATCTCAAAACTATGAGGTGAAATTCTGCCACTGACGAAAAATAATAGATTGGATTGATATCAACAAGGAGACGAGAAACTTATTTCACCGGGAGGATAAATGAATAAATTGGATCATTTATAAGCACCATAATTAGCAACAATCCTTAGGGAATGTTTTAGGTGAAGTATAACCCAAGATAATTCCAATGAAGAGATTGATGTGTTTAAATATCTCATTCCTGACAACTTGTGAAACATGAAACACGAAGAGAAATTGTCAGTTATGACATAACACCACCTCAAAAGATAAGGTACAAAGAATTGCACTCCAGATTGCAAGATGAAGAATACTTGAGCTCCTTAGAAAAGAATCTCGATGAAAACTTCAAGAAGGAATTAAATCCTTTCTAAACCATCAAGTAGAGCCTCCATGAATAACTCCAGTAATCAAAAGGATGAAAAAATAAAGAGAAGTTGAGAAAATAAGGTGAAGCCTTGGAATGATTAAATGGAGCTTTGCAACGAGATAAATGAGAGATCTTGAAACTCCGGGAAAAGAAAAGATGAAACAAATGAAACCGAGAATTTGATGAGCCTCCGGAATAAGTAATTGAATATACTCGATCAAACAAGAATAAGAATTACATTATGCGTATCCGTCACCAATTAAATTAATGACAAACAATGGATTTGGCATACTACTTAGTCTCATAGAAAGGATTAAGATAGATATAGTGCAAACTTGAAGAGGTATTCAACGATCCATCGGTAGGATTGAAACAACGAATAAATTGATGTGATAAACAAAGGGAGAAGAATCTTGATGAACCATCGTAAGGATTGAAAAATGAACGTAGCAAAGGCACAATTCATCGGGAAGAATTGGAAAGCGAATGAACATAACTTGAAGGAATTTACATCCATGAGAACGAATAGATCCTGAGATGATTAGAGAATAATTGAACGATGCACCGGTTAGATTTGGAGAACGAGAGCTGAAAGCGGAGAGTCTATCCCTAATAATAAAGCACGGATTGACTCTCTGGGTTCACCGTCACAATACGCTTTTCCTCGTGAATTTACGCTTTCAGTGTGAATTTAAAACATACATGCGAGGTGGTACTAATTCTGGGAAACTGTTTGTAGTTTCGTCCATCGATTTTCATGGTAGCAGGCTCAACCGGCTGGGCCTCGACCTGAAGCGAGTACTTCCTTCGGGCCGCGTCCCTGTGGTTTTAGAAATCAACCCACGGTCCACCGTAGCCCAAACATAAGTGAAAAAAAGGTTCGTACGCAGCCCTGACTCGCCCGTCACTGAAATTGCTGCCCCGCACGAGGGTTTCTTCTGCCACAGCGCACACGAGGGTTTCTTCCACCACCACCGTCCCTCCACCCTATGGTACCCGTCCTCGATCCGTGGTCCCCAAATCTGGACGAGACCGGCAGGATCCGCCGCATGTCGCGCGACACCTAGCCATAGCTGCATGTCAGCCATGCAGGGAGCACGGACGAGCTGCTCATCGACGTCCATCCTGCAGCCCCGCCGACGAGTGTGCCCAGCCTCCTCGACAGCGCACCTCTCCAACTTGCCGCATGGTATGTCTCCCCTGTTGCATAGATGATTGACAAGCACCGCCACCGCCAAGATCTGTTGACTTGACACCTACCCCATCTCCGCGGTTGTCAATGATTAAATGTTTCTGATTGCAGCCAAATTTTAGTAGGGGAAGATGGATACCTCAAGGCTTTCATATCTGTTTTGATTTCGCGGATAGGGATTTCTAATATTCTCATGAGTCAAACTAGCAATCGTGAAGATGGAGAATTCATGCAACTCCATCTTACTTCAACCCTCAGGTTTGTCTTTTCCCATCCTTAATCACATGTATTTTTTCGAGATTGATTAATCACATGTATGTGTTTCTACAATCTTGATCATGGATGAATAGAATTACTAGACGGCAGATGTTTGAAGTGCAAACTAATATAATGTTTAGGTTCAGATTTGTTGAGAAAGTGAGAACGCGAACACATCAGAGATCAGACTCTATGCTCTGTAGCCAATCACTTTTTTCATGTAAGTATATTAAGAAAAGAGAAACCATAGTATGCAATGCCAACCAGCCATCTGCTAATAAGCACCTTCCAGAGCTCCTGTGAATGTCTACTCTCAGCACACGGTCGCACTGTCATTGGGGTAGTCCTACAGTTTATAGATGGGGGCATGGGGCATAATTTCCCAGTTAATACTATAGAAATAAATTAAGATTCTAGTTACTAATCTTCTGTGCATTATATCATAAAGCATAGACATCAGGTTTCAGTTTGACTCATGCATGAACAGATTCCCCTATAGCATCACTCCACGCATACTGCCACCACTGCGTACACCTCAGTACCCACGGTGTCCATGAAGTACACAATGGGGAGCTCTCAGATTAACCTTAGGTTTCAAACTTCATGCCTAATCCTTGAGCTCTATCTAAAGGTGTTTATATATACGTATGCTTGCATTTTGATACCTAATCAGAATAGGTTTTTAGAATTAATTCATAGTTTGTTAACGAAATTGGTATACCATTGCAGCCATCTAATTGGTGGTATGGTGTGCTTCTGATGGTATTTCACAGCGTTTGTACTAGCAGCATAGTAAAAAACTCCCATGAACACGGCTTATTTATCGTTTCTAGGGGGTCCTCATACATGAGCTATTCATCGGCGGCACCCTGCCAGTCATTTAGAGGATCTGCAAGAACAAATAAACAAGCAGAGCGTCATCAGTCAAGGACCAGCATCCATGCCAACTGCCCAAGATGACTGCTAAGGCAATTCATATTCTCTCTCAATCTTCAGCCACCATCTGATGTTAATTGATCTTGATCTTCCCCACTCGCCAATTCTGAAGACACTTCAGATCTCACATTAACTTCATTCAGTCTTTAAGAATAATCAAAGGTATGTTGTACAATAATTTTACAACTGAACAAACCTTCCAAATGTCTCGATATCATTTTCACTAATATGCATAGTCTTCTGTTGGTAGAATAGACATATGGATCTCAAAGCTATGGATCATGCGCCCATACAAAAAAGAACAACCGACTAGATTGAGGATACGTTATGGCAAGAAGGCTATATATTCATGGTATTCTTAACCCTACTCTTGACATTTTAACCGATGCCCATAGGAAACATAATTAGGCATTTTCAACTATCAAAGTTTCTTTCAGCATGCTTTCCATAATATATTGAAATTTGACAACAAAATTGTTTTCTGTGATGTTATGTAATGTAACACCCCGGATGTAACTTTCCAATTTGTACTCCAACTCTTGCCGTTTCCGGCATTAAGTTATTTTATTTTCTCGGGTTCAGGTTTTTGTCTCTGTGTGTTGTTATCGTTGTCATGCATCTCATATCATGTCATCATGTGCATTCCATTTGCATATGTTTCATCTCATGCATTCGAGCATTTTCCCCGTTGTCCGTTTTGCATTCCGGTGTTTCGTTCTCCTCCGGTGGTCATTTCTACCTTTGTTTCATGTGTGGGGATTAAACATTTTCGGATTGGACCAAGACTTGCTAAGCGGCCTTGGTTTACTACCGGTAGACCGCCTGTCAAGTTTCGTATCATTTGGACTTCGTTTGATACTCCAACGGTTAACCGAGGGACCGTAAAGACCTCGTGTGTGTTGCAGCCCAACACCCCTCCAATTTGGCCCAAAACCCACCTAAACCTGCTCCATCATCTAGAGCGTTCGATCACGATCGTGTGGCCAAAAACTGGACCTCATTTGGACTCTCCTAGATCCCTCTAGGCCTATATAAAGGTCTCTCCCCGAAATTCCGGATCCCCTCTCCGAAACCCTAAAGATCGTCTCCTGCCGCCATCCATTCGCCGCCTGCCACGTCACCGCTGCCAAACCCACCGCCGCAGAAGCCCGCCACGGCCCGCGGAGGGCCTGCCCGAGCCGCCTACCGGGCCGCGCGCCCCGCGCCCCTCCTCCGCAGATCCGCCAGCGCCGCCCAGTAGTCCGCCGCCACCGTCCTGATTCGCCGGCGCCGCCCCGCTGCCGCACCGGGCGCCACTGCAGGACGCCGCACCACCGCCGCCCGGGCCCGCGCCCCTCGCCGCCCTCGGTTCCCGCGCCCAGCCGCGCCTCCCCGGTTCTCCAAGTCCAGCAACCACCTCTGTCCACTTCGGCGAAGATCCGTCCACCGTCCTCGCCATCTCCGGCGAGCAGCGCCGCCACCTCGGATTGCGTGCTGCGATCCAGATCTGGCCGTGAACAGTAAACCCTAGGTCAAATTTCTTCTAAGCCCCCAAAATCCCAGATCCATGTGCCCATGTTCTTAGCCTCGTAACTTTGCATCTGTAGCTCCGATTGATGCATATAGCATATCAAAATGTTCATCTCAAAGAGTACATCATTTCATTCCATTGCATCATTTTCATTTGAGTTCATCTTGATGCCTGAAATGCTGTTAGAAGAGGGCTACTTGAGTTAATTGTCAGATCTGCTAATCCATTTAGCTTTTTGTCATTTTTGCCATGATTATTGTGTGCATGATATGCCCTGATGCTCTACATATGTTTTGTTAAGGGTTTTGCCATCTCTCCAGAGGTGCAACCTATGTATTTTTGTGATGTGTGTGGTGACTAGTGCAAGCTTGCCATGCGAGGCACTTGGTAATTCTGTTTTCAGGGACTTAGCATTTCCACTAAGTCCTTGAGCTGTTTATCTCTTGTTGTCACATGTTCATGTTGTTTCCTAGTGATCCGTGCCTCCTTTGAGGATGATCAGTAAGGATGTTTTGTTTATCTTGTAGTGCTCTATCTATCCATGTCTTTGGTTGCAATTATGAAGCACTCTAGCTTGAGTCAATCGAGCTCTACTTTTGCTACTTTGTGAATCTGGGCAGATTGTCAACTTGTTTGCAATTTTGCCGATGATGTTGTAGTTGATCCGTGCATGCTATGCTTTATTTCTTGCCATGTCTAGCTTGAATTTTGTGTATTCTTGATGGGTGTATGCTTAGCTGACCGGGGTACCGAATCTGATCGGAACGTCTCGGGAGGAGGTCTATTCCTTCGTTGACCGTGAGAGCTTGTCATGGGCTAAGTTGGGACTCCCCTGCAGGGATTTGAACTTTCGAAAGCCGTGCCCGCGGTTATGGGCAGATGGGAATTTGTTAATGTCCGGATGTAGATAACTTGAACCTTAAATTAATTAAAATGAATCAACTGTGTGTGTTACCGTGATGGCCTCTTCTCGGTGGAGTCCGGGAAGTGGACACGGGGTTGGAGTAATGTTTGCGCATGTTGTCCTCTAGTTTCTCGCTCGCGCTTTGCCTCCTCTTCTCGCTCTCTTTTGCGAATAAGTTAGCCACCATATATGCTAGTCGCTTGCTGCAGCTCCACATATATTTTTTACCTTGCCTTACCTATAAGCTTAAATAGTCTTGATCGCGAGGGTGTGAGATTGCTGAGTCCCTGTGGCTCACAGATTACTATTACAGCAGATGTAGGGCCGGATGATTCCGCTCCAGGTGACGCGCTCGAGCTCAAGTGGGAGTTCGACGAGGACTCTCAACGTTACTATGTTTCCTTTCCTGATGATCAGTAGTGGTGCCCAGTTGGGGGTGATCGGGACCGTGTCGCATCTTGGGTTATCTTTTATTTTGGCGCCGTAGTCGGGCCATGAGTGTTTGGATGATGTATGTTATTTATGTACTTGATTGACGTGGCGAGTGTAAGCCTACTATGTTATCCCTTTTTTTATTATCTATATTACATGGGATGTTTGTGATGATTGCCTGACTTGCGACATATGGCTTCGATGCGATTATGCCTCTAAGTCGTGCCTCGACACATAGGAGATATAGTCGCATCGAGTGTGTTACAAGTTGGTAATTAGAGCCTTCCCCGACCTTAGGAGCCCCATTGCTTGATCATTTTTAGCAGCCGAGTTGTGTCTAGAAAAATGTTTTGAGTCATTTAGGAATTATATATCGGAGAGTTAGGAATTCTTTTACTTCCCAGTCTCCTCATCGCTCTGGTAAGTCATCCTGACGCAGTTCGTTGGTGAGATAACCTCGACGCCACCCAGTACTGGGGCGGGAGTTCGGGAGTATCGTCATAACTTGTATAACGGATGCTTTTCGAAGGTTGAGGTAGATGGTTTCCAAAGTTTTTCTCGGTTATGTGTTGAAGGATGGATATAGCTGCACGTAGGATTTGCTAGATTTGGGTGAGATATTATGCTTCCCCTGTATCCCCAACACCTGATTGCATAACCGGAAAGGTTCGGGAGTTTCATAAGTGGGAATTCTCGTAGCTCTAGTTCCTCTTCCACGGATATTGGTTTGAGATTGGGATTCCTTACCGATTATTCGTTCTTGATCCGTACCTTGTTGATTTATTTCTCTATCTTAATTCTACGTGGCTTCTCAATTTCTGGATATGTGACCATTTCAAGAGGAATGCATTTGTTCATTTTGTTCGGATGTGAAGACTTTATGTTGCAATTTTCATTCCGTTGGATTCAGCTTCATTTTATCTGTCTATGTGCTAACGGTGGTCAACCTCTTCAGGATGGCTCCCGCTAAGAGTACTAGTCAGAATCAGAATCAAGATCTGCCACCACCTCCACCTCCTCCGGAGGCATGGCAAGCTGTGATGGCCGCAACCAATGCAAACACACAGTTGATCATGCAAATTCTCCAAGAGGGCAATCAAGGAAACCAAGGGAACCAAGGCAACAATCAGAATCACTTTGCTACAATCAACCAGTTCCTTGCTAACGAGCCAAAGACTTTCAGCAATTGTGTTGAGGCAACCGATGCTGACGATTGGCTTGTGGATCTGTGCAAGCATTTCGAGTGCAGTAACATCAGGCCTGAAGATTTCGTCAAGTTCGCTTCCTTCCAACTCAAAGATCAAGCTGCAGAATGGTTCCAGCAGTACAAGGACTCCAGAGGTGGACGTGTGATCACCTGGGATGAATTTCGTCAAGATTTCCGAGCTCATCATATCCCTCAGAGCATGGTTGAAAGCAAGCGTGAGGAATTCCGCAACCTGAAGCAAGGCTCTTTGTCTGTCTATGACTACAACAAGTTGTTCCAGAAGCTCGCCCGGTTTGCCAAGCAGGACGTCCCTGATGAGAAGAGCATGATATACCAGTTCAGGGGTGGTCTCAGAGAAGAAATTCAGCTCGCTCTTGTTCTCTTTGAGCCCTTGAGGTACGATGAGTTCTACAACATGGAATTGAAGCAAGAGGCCACTCAACTGAGGTGTGATGCTTCCAAGAAGCGAGTCAGAGATGTTACTCCTTCTTCCTCTACTCAAGTGGCCAAGCAGCAGAAGTATTGGCTTCCTCCTCCTCTGTTCCGTTAGCCGTATCAGCAGAAGAGCAAAGGTGGAAGTGGTTCTTCCCACCCACCCAACCCTTGCTTTCAGAACAAGACTTCGTCTCAAGCTCCAAGATCGAGTGCTCCATATCACCGTCCGCTTTCAGAGGTCACGTGCAACAAGTGCCAATAGAAGGGTCACTATGCCAACAAGTGTTTCAACCCGAGGCGTCTTCCTCCTCCTCCTGTCAGATCGGCAAGTACAGCTGTGGTCAAGCATAACCCCAAGCACACCAAGGTCAATTTGATGAATGCAGCTCAGGCAGAGGATTCATCAGATGTCATCATGGGTAACCTTCCTGTTAACGATATTCCCGCAAGAGTTCTTTTTGACACTGGTGCGTCGCATTGTTTCATCTCGAGACCTTTTGCATCTAAGCATGATTTTGTTACTCAAGTGTTGTCGAAACCGTTGGCTATGTTTCTCTGGCCCGTCAAATGACATCTCGAGTATGTGTTCCGGATGTTACAATCACTTTGGGTGACTATAAGTTCTTGTCCTCTCCAAATGTTCATGGTGACTCGGATATTGATCTTATTCTTGGAATGGATTGGCTTTCTAAGCACATGGCACATCTCGATTGTGCAGCCAGGCAGATTCAATTGACTCATTCGTCTGAGGATGTAATTTTCTTTGCCGCGCAGGATAATACTATCCGTCTGTTTTCTCTCAATGAGAAGGGTGAACTGGATGCTATCTCGCAAATTCCAGTCGTTTGCGATTATCAAGACGTCTTTCCAGAAGAGCTTCCAGGAATGCCTCCGCACCGGCCAGTTGAATTTGTTATTGATCTTGAGCCCGGCACGGAACCTGTGTGCAAGCGTCCTTACAAGATCGGACCTGAAGAGTTGAAGGAGCTGAAGAAGCAACTCGATATTCAAGAGAGAATGGGTCTCATCCGGCCTAGTTCTTCTCCGTGGGGTTGTGGTGTTCTTTTTGTGAAGAAGAAGGATGGAACGGACCGACTTTGTGTTGATTACCGTCCATTGAACAAGAAGACTATAAAGAACAAATGCCCACTTCCCAACATCAACGAGCTGTTCGAACAACTCAAAGGTGCCCAAGTATTCTCCAAGCTTGATCTCCGTATGGGTTATCATCAGATTCGTATCCGTGAGCAAGATATTCCCAAGACGGCTTTCAGGACAAGCTATGGTTCATACGAATACACTGTCATGTCTTTTGGCCTTGTCAACGCTCCTCCGACGTTCTCTCGCATGATGAACTTCATCTTCAACGCCTACACCAATGACTTCGTTTTGGTCTATCTCGACGACATTCTGGTTTTCTCGAAGAACAAGGAAGATCATGCCAAGCACTTGCGTTTGGTTCTTGATAAGCTCAGGGAACATCAGTTCTACGCCAAGTTCTCCAAGTGCGAATTTTGGCTCGATGAGGTTCTTTATCTTGGTCATATCATCTCTGCCAAGGGCATTGCCGTGAATCCTGAGAAGGTGTCTGCAATTGTGAATTGGGAACCTCCTCAGAATGTGAAGCAACTTCGTAGCTTCCTCGGTCTCGCAAGCTATTGTCGAACATTCGTTGAAAACTTTTCTAAGATCGCGAAGCCTCTCTCAAATCTTCTCCAGAAGCACGTCAAGTACGTTTGGTCTCCGGAGTGTGACATTGCTTTCAACACTTTGAAAGAGAAGTTGATCACTGCTCCAGTTCTGACTCCGCCTGATGAATCCAAGCCGTACGAGGTCTTTTGTGATGCCTCTCTCCAAGGTCTCGGTGCAGTATTGATGCAAGAGAAGAAAGTTGTTGCTTATAGCTCTCGCCAGTTGAAGCCTAATGAGAAGAACTACCCCACTCATGATCTCGAGTTGGCGGCAGTTGTGCATGCTCTTTTGACTTGGAGACATCTTCTATTGGGAAGAAAAGTGGACATTTTCACTGATCACAAGAGTCTCAAGTACATCTTCACTCAGCCTAATCTCAACCTCAGGCAAACTCGATGGGTCGAAATGATTCAAGAGTATAATCCGAGTATCGAGTATACTCCAGGAAAGGCCAATGTGATTGCTGACGTATTGAGCAGAAAGGCTTATTGCAACAGTCTGATTCTCAAGCCTTATCAACCCGAGCTTTGTGAAGCTTTCCGCAAACTTAATCTGCAAGTTGTTCCTCAAGGTTTCCTCCCCAACCTTCAAGTCTCTCCTACCTTAGAAGACCAGATTCGCCAAGACCAGCTTCTTGATGCTATGGTGAAAAAGGTGAAGATTGGGATTGCCAAGAGTCAACCCAAGTACAAGTGCTACCGCCTTGATGACAAGGACACTCTCTTCTTCGAGGATCGTATTGTTGTGCCCAAAGGTGACCTTCGTAAAGTGATCATGAACGAGGCTCACAATTCTCTCCTCTCCATCCACCCTGGGAGTACGAAGATGTATCAGGACCTCAAGCAGGCTTATTGGTGGACTCGAATGAAGCGCGAGATTGCTCAATTCGTGAATGAGTGTGATGTCTGCAAAAGAGTGAAGGTAGAACACCAAAGGCCAGCTAGTCTCCTCCAACCTCTTGCCATTCCAGAATGGAAGTTTGACCATATTGAAATGGACTTCGTGACTGGGTTTCCAAAGTCCAAGCGTGGCAATGATGCTATATTCATTGTCATCGACAAACTCACTAAAGTGGCTCACTTTCTGCCTATCAAAGAGTCGATCACCGCAGCTCAATTGGCGGAACCCTACACCTCTCGAATTGTCTCTCTGCACGGTATTCCTCACGTGATCTCTTCAGACCGTGGCAGCATCTTTACCTCCAAGTTTTGGGATTCTTTTCAGAAGGCCATGGGCACCAACATCTGCTTCAGCACAGCTTTCCATCCTCAAACTAGCGGTCAAGTCGAGCGTGTCAACCAGATTCTTGAAGATATGCTCAGGGCTTGTGTGATCTCCTTCGGCATGAAGTGGGAGGATTGTCTTCCTTATGCTGAATTCTCCTACAACAACAGTTTTCAAGCAAGTTCGGGCAAGGCCCCTTTTGAAATTCTGTATGGCAGGAAGTGCCGTACCCCTCTCAACTGGTCTGAAACCGGTGAACGTCAGCTTTTAGGTAATGACTTAATCACAGAGGCAGAAGAAATGTGCAAAGTCATTCGAGATAACCTCAAAGCAGCCCAATCCCGCCAGAAGAGCTACTATGATTGTAAGCACCGTGATTTGGTTTTCGAGATCGGAGATCATGTTTACCTCCGCGTCTTTCCTATGAAAGGTACTCATCGCTTCGGTATCAAAGGGAAGCTTGCCCCTAGATACATGGGACCTTTCAAGATTGTCAGCAAGAGAGGCGATCTCGCCTATCAACTCGAGCTTCCTTCAAACTTTGCAAATGTTCATGATGTGTTCCATGTCTCTCAGCTCCAAAAGTGCTTCAAGACTCCTGACTGCACTGTCAACTTCGAGGAAATTGAGCTCCAAGAAGATCTCTCCTATCGTGAGCACCCAGTTGCTATTCTTGAAGAGACTGAACGCAAGACTCACAATAAGTCAATCAAATTCCTCAAAGTCAAGTGGTCACACCATTCTGACCGTGAAGCTACCTGGGAACGCGAGGATGACCTCCGTTCTGAGTACCCGGCGTTCTTTCAGTCCTAGAACTCGGGACGAGATCCTTTCGTAGTGGTGGAGTGTTGTAACACCCCGTATGTAACTTTCCCAATTTGTACTCCAACTCTTGCCGTTTCTGGCGTTATGTTATTTTATTTTCTCGGGTTCGGGTTTTTGTCTCCGTGTGTTGTTATCATTGTCATGCATCTCATATCATGTCATCATGTGCATTGCATTTGCATACGTGTTCATCTCATGCATTCGAGCATTTTCCCCGTTGTCCGTTTTGCATTTCGGCGTTTCGTTCTCCTCCGGTGGTCATTTCTACCTTTCTTTCGTGTGTGGGGATTAAACATTTCCGGATTGGACCGAGACTTGCCAAGCGGCCTTGGTTTACTACCGGTAGACCGCCTGCCAAGTTTCGTATCATTTGGACTTCGTTTGATACTCCAACGGTTAACCGAGGGACCATAAAGACCTCGTGTGTGTTGCAGCCCAACACCCCTCCAATTTGGCCCAAAACCCACCTAAACCTGCTCCATCATCTAGAGCGTTCCATCACGATCGTGTGGCCGAAAACCGCACCTCATTTGGACTCTCCTACCTTCCTCTAGGCCTATATAAAGGTCTCTCCCCGAAATTCCGGATCCCCTCCCCGAAACCCTAAAGATCGTCTCCGCCCGGCCGGACATTGTCCGCACCGCGCCGGACACCACCGCCAGCCATTCGCTTCCTGCCACGTCACCGCTGCCAAACCCACCGCCGCCGAAGCCCGCCGCGGCCCGCGGAGGGCCCGCCCGAGCCACCTACCGGGCCGCGCGCCCCGCGCCCCTCCTCCGCAGATCTGCCGGCGCTGCCCAGCCGTCCGCCGCCGCCGTCCCAATTCGCCGACGCCGCCCCGCTGCCGCACCAGGCGCCACCGCGCCGCCGCAGGACGCCGCACCACCGCCGCCCGGGCCCGTGCCCCTCCCCGCCCTCGGTTCCCGCGCCCGGCCGCGCCTCCCCGGTTCTCCAAGTCCGGCCACCACCTCCGTCCACTCCGGCGAAGATCCGGCCACCGTCCTCGCCATCTCCGGCGAGCAGTGCCACCACCTCGGATTGCGTGCCGCGATCCAGATCTGGCCGTGAACAGTAAACCCTAGGTCAAATTTCTTCTAAGTCCCCAAAATCCCAGATCCATGTGCCCATGTTCTTAGCCTCATAACTTTGCATCCGTAGCTCCGATTCAAGCATATAGCATATTAAAATGTTCATCTCAGAGAGTACATCATTTCATTCCATTGCATCATTTTCATTTGAGTTCATCTTGATGCCCGAAATGCTGTTAGAAGAGGGCTACTTGAGTTAATTATCAGATCTGCTAATCCATTTAGCTTATTGTCATTTTTGCCATGATTATTGTGTGCATGATATGCCCTGATGCTCTACATATGTTTTGTTAAGGGTTTTTGCCATCTCTCCAGAGGTGCAACCCATGTATTTTTGTGATGTGTGTGGTGACTAGTGCAAGCTTGCCAAGTGAGGCACTTGGTCATTCTGTTTTCAGGGACTTAGCATTTCCACTAAGTCCTTGAGCTATTTATCTCTTGTTGTCATATGTTCATGTTGTTTCCTAGTGATCCGTGCCTCTGTGAATCTGTGCAGATTGTCAACTTGTTTGCAATTTTGCCGATGATGTTGTAGTTGATCCGTGCATGCTATGCTTTTGTTCTTGCCATGTCTAGATTGAATTTTGTGTATTCCTAATGGGTGTATGCTTCGCTTATCATGACTAGCTTCGTAGTGAGTGCATCGAGCTCGTAAACATGCCTACTTGAGTTATGTTTCAGCATGTGTCAATTTTCACCAAGTCTGAAAACTGATTATGTTTTTTTTGCTATGTTCACATGCTTGCAATTGTATTTTTTGATCCCTTTTGGCTCAAGGTCACTAAGGGACTTTTGTTAAGCTCTTTGAGTATCTCAATGCCATGATTTACTTTGCCATGTTCCGGTCCTGTAGCATGTAGTTTTGTTGCCCCAAAGAGTGCTACCTGATCTGAAATTTCAGACAAGTGTTAATTTCACCAAGTCTGAGATCTGTTTACCATATGCATTTTAGCCATGCTTGTTTGAACCTGTTAATGGATGTATTGGCCGTAGCTCAGTGCTAGACTTTTGTTAAGCATCTTGAGTGAATCCCTTCCATGTATTTTGTTGTCATGTTTTGGTGTTGTAGCATGTTCATCTCTTTGCATTTAGATGGCTACTTGCTGTATATCGCAGACCGGTGTCATATTTGATTTGCTTGCCATTTCCAAACCGTCACTCCGATTCCGGCGTTCTTTATATCGTTTTCAAACGATTTCATCTCATATTTCCAGTGGCACACTTGGATTTCCAAGTTGAGGCCAGGTTCATGCATTTCCTGTCAAATCTTGCATATGCATCCCGCATCGCATCCCGCATAGCATATCATCATTGCATCATATTGTTTGATCCTTGCACGTGCTTGATTGTGTCCTTGTTGCTTGTTTGTCTTGTTTGGGTAGAGCCGGGAGACGAGTTCGCAAACAAGGAGCCTGTTGAGTTTGCTTTCGAGGATCCAGTCAACTCTGACAACTTTGCAGGCAAGATGATCATACCCTCGAAATCACTACTATCTTTGCTATGCTAGATTGCTCGCTCTTTTGCTATGCCAATGCTAGGATGCCTACCATTTACTTTCAAGCCTCCCAAATTGCCATGTCAAACCTCTAACCCACCATGTCCTAGCAAACCATTGATTGGCTATGTTACCGCTTTGCTCAGCCCATCTTATAGCATTGCTAGTTGCAGGTGAAGATTGGAGACCGTTCCTTGCTGGAACATTTATTTACTTGTTGGGATATCATTATATTATCTTGTTACCTTAATGCATATATACACTTGGTAAAGGGTGGAAGGCTCGGCCTCTCGCCTAGTGTTTTGTTCCACTCTTGTCGCCTTAGTTTCCGTCATATCGGTGTTATGTTCCCGGATTTTGTGTTCCTTACGCGGTTGGGTTATAATGGGAATCCCTTGATAGTTCGCCTTGATTAAAGCTTTTCCAGCAATGCCCAACCTTGGTTTTACCATTTGCCACCTAGCCCCTTTTCCCCTTGGGTTTCCAGAGCCCGAGGGTCATCTTATTTTAAACCCCCCCGTGCCAGTGCTCCTCTGAGTGTTGGTCCAACCTAGAGCCCCTTGCAGCGCCACCTCGGGGAAACTCGAGGGCTGGTTTTAGTTGTACGGATTGATTATCTGAGTGTGCCCTGAGAACGAGATATGTGCAGCTCCTATCGGGATTTGTCGACACATTCGGGCGGTGTTGCCGGTCTTGTTTTAACCTGTCGAAGTGTCTTGAAGAACCGAGGTACTGAGTCTGATCGGAACGTCTCGGGAGGAGGTCTATTCCTTGGTTGACCGTGAGAGCTTGTCACGGGCTAAGTTGGGACTCCCCTGCAGGGATTTGAACTTTCGAAAGCCGTGCCCGCGGTTATGGGCAGATGGGAATTTTTTAATGTCCGGTTGTAGATAACTTGAACCTTAACTTAATTAAAATGAATCAACTGTGTGTGTTACCGTGATGGCCTCTTCTCGGCGGAGTCCGGGAAGTGGACACGGGGTTGGAGTAATGTTTGCGCATCTTGTCCTCTAGTTTCTCGCTCGCGCTTCGCCTGCTCTTCTTGCTCTCTTTTGCAAATAAGTTAGCCACCATATATGCTAGTTGCTTGCTGCAGATCCACATATATTTTTTACCTTGCCTTACCTATAAGATTAAATAGTCTTGATCGCGAGGGTGCGAGATTGCTGAGTCCCTGTGGCTCACAGATTACTATTACAGCAGATGCAGGGCCTGATGATTCTGCTCCAGGTGACGCGCTCGAGCTCAAGTGGGAGATCGACGAGGACTCTCAACATTACTATGTTTCCTTTCCTGATGATCAGTAGTGGTGCCCAGTTGGGGGTGATCGGGACCGTGTCACATGTTGGGTTATCTTTTATTTTGGCGCCATAGTCGGGCCATGAGTGTTTGGATGATGTATGTTATTTATGTACTTGATTGACGTGGCGAGTGTAAGCCAACTATGTTATCCCTTTTTTCATTATATATATTACATGGGATGTTTGTGATGATTGCCTAACTTGCGACATATGCCTTCGATGCGATTATGCCTCTAAGTCGTGCCTCGACACGTGGGAGATATAGTCGCATCGAGGGTGTTACATGTAATCAATTCAGAGTGTGTCGAAGATGTTGTCCTGGTTGTGTAGAGTATGCAGTGCGTAGCTTCATGTGTGTGTGTGTGTGTGTGCAGGGTGCCAATGGGGCTAGTGAGTAGGCAGCGAGTACACTACGCCGAGAAGCGATACAGGGGCATGAAGCTTGAGCCGGTGTGCACAACGACCTGTGCTACTTCACTAATAGCCTTGACAGAGCACTAGGTTCGGCTCGACAGGGCATGCAGCCCGCCGGTGGACGCCTGAATGTGCGCGACGGAGATGAACCCCGCGTCGTCGCCTCTGTAGCCTGGACAGAGCTCCACCAGTGCTCGTGATGAACCCCATGTATGTGCTGGTGATGGCGCTCTCTGTATACTTTCTCCACCGGCTATCAGAGAGTAGAGATCACATTGTGGATTTGTGCTTTCTTCAGAGATGTGCTCCTGTCGTTGTTGGTTGTCGAATTTGTGATGCAATCCGCCCCTATGTCGATGTCTTAACCACTTCATACTTCCGCACAATTAGCAGAACAAACCTAGGAAAGCCTGCTACTTGTGCAAGCAAGATGGTAAGAAGTTTCACTTTTCTTACTAATGCACCTCAATTCGTAAGGCTAGAACAATGTCAGATTACTTTATGTTGGTTTTCTAATTTCTACATATTCCTTTCTTACAGACATTGCCTTCAAGCAATTCTAATTATCTAGGTAGTATGGAAAGCAAGAAAATTATGTATCTATTTGGGTGTACTCATGCTCTGCTATGTCAAATTGAGGAGAAATAATTACTTTATTCACCCATCTTTTTTTATCTATAATGATGATCATTTTCCATGTTGTGATCTTTGCTCCAGTTGTGCTAATACCATGTTTATCATGTTTACCATGTTTTATCTTAAAAATTGGCTTCTATTTTGTTTCTAACATATATCTCATCATGGTTACTTTCTCCAAACATGATTTAGCTGCAGCATTGGTCAACTGGCTTGAACACAACTCACATGAGTCATCGCCAAATGACCCTTTTCTGAAATTCATAGAGAGAGGAGTTACTCCATGTCAGTATGTACATACAGATGCAAGCAATGGATAAACTCATGCAGACCATGTCTATTAGGCCTTCAGTATATTTTGGAATGAGATGACAGGTTGTATGACAGGTAACAAGCAACTGAAGCAAGAAGATTTTTGTAATTTCTTGGAAAGAATGAGCCCCTGTACCCAGGATGCATGGCGAAGGATCCAATATGTCAGGACCAATGAGGGAATTGTAGAGCTTCATATACAGTTGCCTTCTTCAAGTGTCTAGATTACATGAAACTTGTTTCTTCAAGTGTCAACACACTACAGGAAATAAGTTTCTTATGAAAGTAGTCAAACCTGGATACCAATTCATTGGAACCATTATATTCCTTATAGAAGTAATGCAATATATTCTCTCTCTTATGCTTACTTGAAATACCGTTATGGCCATGTACTTTGCTTCTCATATTGCAAGGATAACACATTGTATGCCTATTCACTCTCTTAGCTGTAGCAAGGATGGAGCAGGAAAGTGTGGTGGACCTTCTAACATTCATATTGTACATGTACGAGCTATGGGCCATTATTGTTTATCATATGAATTGTAAATGTAGTGACACTGAAGTTTATATCATATCCGCAAATTTCTTTATTTTAAAAGTGATGATATACTGACACATTATGTTGATCTAAAAATCTGGTAGCCGTGTCCTTGATATTCCCTGTAGAGCGATCAAAAAATTAGAATAAAAAGGTTCATCAGAAATTATTACAATTGGCGATTGAATGCAAGTGGCAGTGATTTTACATCTATGTGTGGGAGCTTGATGAAAGATTACTTGCAAAGTATATATACAAGTGAAAAATAACATTTATTTAGATGAGCTATTACCGGAGCAGATATATTGTATTTCTAGCTGAAGTTAACATTGCTATGCTAAACTATTTCACTATGCGACAACTCTAGGGAAAGAAACATACATATAAGCCTAATCTTAAATGTACGGAAATGTTGAAGCTTCAGCGCTGTGGTCTAGCTTTTGTGGAGGACCTGCACCATTTGGGACTTCTGTTGGATGAGGGGTTGGCCACGAACATAGCATAGGTCTACGGCGGGGAGGGGGTCTATGTTCGTGAAGAGGGTGACGCTAGGAAGCAGGCCAATGGTGTGAAAGAGGATGATGGAGGGAGGAGGACGACGGGAGGAGAGGGAGGCAATGGCGTGGAGATGACACAAATAGAATTAAGGTGGAGGGCTGGTGGCTGGACAGTGGCGGGCTTGTGAGAATGGAACAATAGCGACGTCATCGATAGCGCTTCGTCGCGGACATGTGAGAAGGAAACAATGCCGACATCATGGATAGTGCTTCGACCGGGTTCATGAAAAGGAAAATACACAAGTAAGTATAAAACCACTTGGCGATGGCACTATCATCATAAATATATTAAGCTCTGTGATTTTGACTTCACGAAGATAAGCTTCGGCAACTTCACCAAATTGTACTATGAGAGGCCTCTGATTCGTGTAGTTGGTGAAGCATGGCGTTGAAGGAGATCCGAACAACCCCTAAACTAAAATTGTGCTCTTGGACATCAACATATCAAACTAAAAAAGTACTGATTGATGCGCCTAAGCAGTCAATGGTTGAATAAAATTTTGTAGGTCGACCTCATGATACTATCCATGCATTGCATCTTTAAGAAGTCATTCAACTAACTTAATCATTTGTTTGATGCATTTAGCTACATTGTCGCCCGTAGCAACGCACGGGCATATTTACTAGTGAATAATTTTGAGATGATGGGCTCCGGAATATCAAACTGAAAAGACTCCTGAATTACTCCGGATGGGTGAAAAGGATTCTCACAATCGAAAACAATTATGAGAGGATGGCAACAAGCTAGAACCATGAATCTTCGAGAGAAAGCACAAGATTTAAGAGAAATTCTTCTTCGGTCTTCAAAAATCCAAGAATGACGACGAGAAACACCACCATGAATTGTTTAGACACACTGGGAGAATCAAAAGCGAAGAGGTTGAGCCAATGATGAAAAGAATTTGACCGATCTTGTAGGAAGACATATGACTGATGATAATTCATTCTTACGCCAAACTTGGAGAAGAATTTTAGAGTAACTCCAGGAAAATTAGAAGAGTCAGGTAAGATCTTGGGAAAAAGACCTATGGGTTAGGGCCCACTCAATAGAAACACCGTTGAAATGATTGCTTGAAAAGAGAGATTGCACTGGTTGAATTAAATGGCTTGAATGCGATAACAACCTTGAAATAGGTTGAACGGATTGAGAATGGGAAACGTGAATCTTCTGAGAGATCTTCAGCACTCCGAAACAAAAGAATAGCGAGAGGTGAATGATTAAGAGGTGCACCGGCATGAGAAAAAATTTGAAACAAGGAAAAGAATGTGATCAAACACTGAAAACTTAAATTGAATCTGCTGGAGAAGAAAAGAGAATGAAGAATGATAAACTAGAAGCTCCGTTAGAATCTTCATGAGAATCACCGGATATGAACATTGAAAGAAAAGACTGAAAAGACTTCCCATCAATAAGATGGATACTTGATTAAGAAATATTAGTCCTTAAAGAAAAAGGGTGGGAGGGGAACACAAAGGCTACTTGGTATGAATGAAACAAACACCATTGCAAAGAACTGATAATTGATCTTGTTGATGTAGAAATGATCGGGTCCACTAGAAGAGAAAGACGCCGGTAGAGAAGGAATTTAGATGACAGTCTCGATGATCAAGAAGGATTAGCATTCACATAGATATATGAGAACACTCTTAGGAAAGGTATGGCATCAACACTTGACATTGAAGCAACTCAAATACCACAATTGAAAACAAAAAAAAGGATTGGCTTGCAAAATAATCCGGAACAAACATATGATAGAGATTTCGTCCGAAGTTTTCGTGGTGGGGCCCACACGGACTCGATCATACAGCACCATCATCTACAAGGCAGTGCACATGACATACGAAGCATCCCCGAGTCGGCATAGCCAAGAACTCTTTAAGACACAACGAGACCAATGTAAAACCAACCGTGGATAGGCGG
This sequence comes from Triticum urartu, assembly GCF_056163025.1. Lineage (NCBI taxonomy): Eukaryota > Viridiplantae > Streptophyta > Magnoliopsida > Poales > Poaceae > Triticum > Triticum urartu. The sequence continues at coordinate 259,321,999 of NC_141876.1, forward strand.
ACCACTAGACGTCAAACCCCAATCTCATATCATGCATCTGTCGGAAAGATATCCTAAGAGCTACTTGAATTCCCACTTATAAACTCCCGAAACTTTCGGTTATGCAATCAGGTGTTGGGGATACAGGGGAAGCATAATATCCCACCCAAAACTAACAAATCCTACATCCAGCTGTATCCATCCTTCAACACATAACCAAGAAACCTTCGGAAATCATTTACCTCAACCTTCGAAAAGCATCCGTTATACGAGTTATGGCAATACTCCCGAACTACCGCCCCAGTACTAGGTGGCGTCGTGGTTATCTCACCAACAACTGCATAAAAGAGATTTTTGATGTCGGCAAAACTCAGGTATTCCAGAACTACAATGATAAAATTGTGACGACAACACCTCCGAGCTCAACTCCCCGGGACACTGCCACAACCCCCAAATGTCAAGAGGCACCAAGAACAATGTTCTTGTCACAAAACCATCAGAACGATTCCAAGATACCGGAACGATCCTAAAAAAATTAGTGAAATTTGAGAAGAGAAGAGTCAAAACTCTACGTCAGGATGCCTCACCAGAGCAACGAAGGGACTGAGGAGTAAAAAGAATCCTACTCTCCGATATATATAATCTTAAAAGACTCAAAACATTTTTTCTAGACTCAACAACGCCAGCGATTCGATCAAGCAGGGGGGCTCGTAAGTCGGGGAAGGCTCTGATTACCCACTTGTAACACCCACGATGCGGCTATATCTCCCACGTGTCGGAGCACTACTTAGAGGCATAACCGCATTGTAGGCATGTCGCAAGAGGGGTAATATTTACACATCCCATGTACTGAATAAGAAAGAGGTACAGAGTTGGCTTACAATCGCCACTTCACACAATACATGAATATAACATTACTTCAACCAGATACAAACAAGGTCCAACTACGGAACCAAAATAAAAGAAGACTACCCCTAATGCAAAAGATCCCCGATCGCCCCAATGGGACTCCACTACTGATCAACTGGAAACGGAACAACATAACGAACACGATCTTCATCAAGCTCCTCCTTGAGCTCGGTTGCGTCACCTGCATGGTATCATTGGCACCTGCAACTGGTTTTGGAAGTAATCTGTGAGTCACGGGGACTCAGCAATCTCACACCCTCGCGATCAAGACTATTTAAGCTTATGGGTAGGTAAAAGGTATGAGGTGGAGCTGCAGCAAGCACTAGCATATATGGTGGCTAACTTACGCAAATGAGAGCGAGAAGAGAAGGCAAAGCACGATCGTGAGCTAGATGTAATCCTGAAACTACTTACGTTCAAGGATAACTCCAACACCGTGTTCACTTCCCGGACCCCGCCGAGAAGAGACCATCACGGCTACACACGCGGTTGATGTATTTTAATTAAGTTAAGTGTCAAGTTTTCTACAACCGGACATTAACAAATTCCCATCTTCCCATAACCGCGGGCACGGCTTTCGAAAGTTCAAAACCCTCCAGGGGTGTCCCAACTTAGCCCACCACAAGCTCTCATGCTCAACGAAGGATATTCCTTCTCCCAAGAAGACCCGATCAGACTTGGAATCCCGGTTACAAGACATTTCGACAATGGTAAAACAAGACCAGCAAGACCACCCGCTGTGCCGACAAATCCCGATAGGAGCTGCACATATCTCGTTCTCAGGGCACACCGGATAAGCTAAGCGTACAGGAGCCGACGTAACCCAAGTTGCCAAGGGATGGCCCTGCACGGTGCTCTAGTTTGGACCAACACTTAGAGGGGCACTGGCCCGGGGGTTTAAAGTAAAGATGACCCTTGAGTCTGCAGAACCCAAGGGAAAAAGGCTTAGGTGGCAAATTGTAAAACCAAGGTTGGGCCTTGCTGGAGGAGTTTTATTCAAGGCGAACTGTCAAGGGGTTCCCATTATAACCCAACCGTGTAAGGAATGCAAAATCAAGGAACATAACACCAGTATGATGGAAACTAGGGCGGCAAGAGTGGAACAAAACACCAGGCATAAGGCCGAGCCTTCCACCCTTTACCAAGTATATAGGCACCTTAAGTAAATAAGATATATTCCAACATGGAACAAACTCCAATCTTCACCTGCAACTAACAACGCTATAAGAGGGGCTGAGCAAAGCGGTAACATAGCCAAACAACGGTTTGCTAGGACAAGGTGGGTTAGAGGCTTGGCTTAGCAATATGGGAGGCATGATATAGCAAGTGGTAGGTATCGTAGCATAGGCATAGCAAAAAAGCAAGCATCTAGGAAGCAAAGATAGAGGTGATTTCGAGGGTATGGTCATCTTGCCTGAGATCCCGCAAGGAAGAAGAACGAGTCCAAGAAGAAGACAAACGGATGTAGTCAAATGGATCCTCACAACTCCGGAACGAAACCGAAGCTAACGAGAGAAGCACCCAGAAAGAAGCAAACAACATAGTAAACAACCACCACATAAACATGGCATGATGCACAACCAAGTATGATGCATGTCCGGTTTAATGAAGCATGGCATGGCAAAAGTGCACAAACAATACTACAAATTAAGTGGAGCTCAATATGCAACGAGTTGCATATTGACGAAACACCACATGACTTATTTAGTTCACTCTCGGTTAGGTACTCAATAATATTAAATGTTGGTTAACATGGCAAGAGGTGAAGCATAACAAAACTATACCATTTAAACAGTTTAAATGGGGCCGGATATAACAAACAACAAATCCGGTAAATCCCCATATGCATTAGCAATTTAAAACAAACAACAATTTAAAGCATTTTAATTGTTGTTATCATGATGCGGATGACATGTGCAAGTTTTATGCATTTTTTATTAAAAGTTGACTAGAGCATTATGAAGCATTTGTCACCGTGGTGGAAAGAAAAGGGGTGCCACGGCAACGATAACGAAAATGGTGCCACTTCAACGTTCTGGTTCTGGTAACTCGATTGAGATACCGATGCAAAGGAGAAGTGTGCGGATGCGTGCAAAAGATGGTCGGGCACTCCCGGATACCGGGTGTCCCATGAGTCGACGATGGTGACAATGCAAAAGAGGGGCAACGTGCACCGACAATTCGAGCACGGTGCAAGCTCGAGCATCTCATACATCACACATGCATTCATTCACGGGCGGTCGTTCTCGGCAGTTATACCTTCGAAGCGAGCGTTTCGAGGCGGATGGGTTCGATGGGACGTAGTGGTACTTTCGGTTCTCGGCGACAGGAGAGGTACACACATTCTGAAGACACTTGATGGTCCGGACTTGGTGTAGTTGTACATGGCAAACGTAGAGGTACTATACTTCGGTCGTCGTGGTACTTGGCGATAGTAGTGGTACAAGGGTTGTGGCCGGCCTTGGCGATTCATCGTGTAGTCGTAAACGTTCCATAGATGTTCATGTCGTCATAGCCGTTCGGATCTTGCAGCGATGGTAGTCGTTCACTTGATGGTCTTGAAGGATTCGAAGGGGTACTGGGCGGTCTGTCGTGGTACTCGTTTGGGCATCCGTGTGTTGTGGTACGTGGTATCCCTGTAGTTGACCTTGCCGGTCTTGATGGTCTGAAAAGAAGTAGCATAAGGACCTCGGGAGAACAACGAAGCCGCATGGAGGCTTGCGGCAGGGAAGTCAGCGCAGGCACGGGACCCTGTCCTGTCGCTCGAAAGTAGGGGTACTTGACGCGGCGGAGCTCTAAAGCGAAGCAACATCAGTAGGAGGACTCAGCATGGCAGCGAGAGACTCCGGGATGGCATGGAGGTCGAGGAAGACGAGCTCGAAGTGGTGCTGGAGCATGGCGACACGGCGGCCGGACGAAGCAGGGTGACGAGGTGGTGCTTGGGGCTCCAGGTCGCGGGGAAGGAGCAGCTCCGGTGGTGCGGCGCCGGAGACGGCCGGATGCGGCGAGGTCCGGCGACCGGGCAACAGGGGCGCCCTGGCGGTGATGAAGATCGGGCACGGCGGTGCTGGTCGCCATCATCAGGCCGCGTGGCCCGCAGGCAAGCAGCGAGGGCGAGGAGAAGCAGGAGGCAGGGTTCTCGGACTTGAGCAGCAGCGGAGGAGGTGCTCGCGGGGCAGCGGAGGTCGCGGGCTTGCAGGAGATTGAGGGACAGTGCGACGGAGGGAAGCAGGAGGGGGTCGAGGGAGAGGGGCGATGGGATCTGGAGGTTTCTGTGCGAGGGAGATGGGGATCGAGGAGATGGGGTTCGAACGTGGGGCTCTAACTGCGCGAGGGGAAGATGCGAGGGAGTTGGTTCGCTGGGCCTAGGGTTGGGAATTAGGTGGGCATGTGGGGGAGCAGGGCGGACTGACTAGCCAGCCCAGAGGAGAGGGCACCGGCTGGGCTTGCTGGATTGGGCTCTCCCTCTCCTCTCTTTCTTCTTTAACCGAAAAGAAATAGAGAGAAAGGAAAAATAAGGGGGGTTTGGGAAAAGAGTTTGAGCAGGAGGACAATTTTCCTAGACTCATAAAAATAAACATGACCACAGAAAAATATTACTTGCATGGTGTGCCAAATACTATTGTTTCATATTGTGATACTAAATTTCTTAGCCACTTTTGCAGATGTTTATGGGCTAAGTTGGGGACTAAACTACTTTTTAGTACTACATGTCATCCCCAAACTGATGGACAAATTGAAGTAATCAATAGAATATTTTCTACCATGCTTAGGGCTGTTTTGAAGAATAACAAGAAAATGTGGGAAGAATGCTTGCCTCATATTGAATTTGCTTATAATCGCTCATTGCATTCTACTACTAAGATATGTCCTTTTCAAATTGTGTATGGTTTCCTACCTCGTGCACCTATTGATTTGTTGCCTCTTCCATCTTCGGAGAAGGTTAATTTTGATGCTAAACAGCGTGCTGGATTGATCTTAAAAATGCATGAGGTAACTAAGGAAAATATTGAATGCATGAATGCTAAATATAAATTTGTTGGAGATACGGGTAAAAAATGTGTTCTCTTTTCACCTGGAGATCTTGTTTGGTTACATTTGCGTAAGGATAGGTTTCATTATTTTCGCAAGTCAAAGCTAATGCCATGTGTTGTTGGTCCTTTTAAGGTGTTAGAGAAAATAAATGATAGTGCATATAAACTTGAGTTGCCTGTAGATTTTGGGGTTAGTCCCACTTTTAAAATTGCAGATTTGAAACCATATTTGGGTGAGGAAGATGAGCTTTCGTCGAGGACGAGTTCATTTCAAGAAGGGGAGGATGATGAGAACATCAATACCATTGTTACACCCACAGCCCCTGCTGCTATACATACTGGACCAATTACTAGAACTTGCGCACGTCAATTAAATTATCAGGTACTTTCGTTTCTTGGTAATGATTCTAATGTTCATGAGAATATGATGCTGCCTAAATTGGATACATTTGTTTTTGCTTACAAATGAAGGGCCTAGATTGGAGGAGGATGAACATTGGAGCAAGAACAAGCATGGACATGACGGCATGCGCAAGGGAAACAAGAACAGAGTTTCAAGTGATGATGTCAGGACTTTGAAGCCACCATAATGAGTGCATGAAACCTTGGATGAAATATACAAGATGCCACTTCATAATTTTCGTCCAGTGGCTATTCTAGGTGTTGTGTCACCTTATTATTGGTCCAGGCTCATGTATTTTCGAAATACTTAAGTATAGATTGTTTTTAGTGTCCGTATGTGTGGGGAAACAAGAGTTAGGGTTGGTTTCGGACCCCTCCTCCAAGGGCCAGGAAATCCCCCCCCCCCTCTTCCTCCATATATACAGCCCTTAGGGCGTCGTTTATACTTTGGGTTTTGTTTAGATTAAAATTTTACCATAGCTGCAACTTCATGTAGTTCGTTTGTGTTCAAAGACGAGACCAAGACGTCACACAACACCACCTTCATTAATAAAGCTTTCCTCTTATATTCGCAATATCTAGATTGCAATCTCAGTTTCTTGCTTCTTCTTCATTTGATTGCAGGAAACAGACCCTCGTGGTCAAGTTGATCGTGCTTCGGCGTGGTCAATAACCCCTCGGAAGTTGGTTTAGGAATTGCTACGGCGCGACGTCTCGCACGTTCATAGTCGGATCATCAAGGTCGACTCCCACAGAAAATGATAGCCACCATCTCATCGAAACATCAGGGCACCTTCGCCTCTGTCAAAAACTTGGGGGACAAAAAATATTATCTTCATCAAACATAGCATCCCCAAGCTTGCGGCTTTGCATATCATTAGCATCATGGATATTTAAAGAATTCATACTAACAACATTGCAATCATGCTCGCCATTCAAATATTTAGTGCCAAACATTTTAATGCATTCTTCCTCTAGCAATTGAGCACAATTATCGAAACCCTTATTTTCATGAAAGGCATTAAAAAGATGAAGCATATGAGGCAACCTTACTTCCATTTTTTTTAGTTTTCTTTTATAGACTAAACTAGTGATAAAACAAGAAACTAAAAGATTCGATTGCAAGATCTAAAGATATACCTTCAAGCACTAACCTCCCCGGCAACAGCGACAGAAAAAAGAGCTTGATGTCTACTATGCAACCTTCTTCTTGTAGACTCGTGTTGGGCCTCCAAGCGTAGAGTTTTGTAGGACAGTAGCAAATTTCCCTCACGTGGATGACCTAAGGTTTATCAATCCATGGGAGGCGTAGAATGAAGATGGTCTCTCCCAAACAACCCTGCAACCAAATAACAAAGAGTCTCTTGTGTCCCCAACACACCCAATACAATGGTAAATTGTATAGGTGCACTAGTTCGGCGAAGATATGGTGATACAAGTGCAATATAGATGGTATATATAGGTTTTTATAATCTGAAAATATAAAAAAAGCAAGGTAGCAAGTGGTAAAAGTGAGAGAAATGGTATTGCAATGCTTAAAAACAAGGCCTAGGGTTCATATTTTCACTAGTGCATTTTCTCTCAACAATGATAACATAATTAGATCATATAACAATCCCTCAACGTGCAACAAAGAGTCACTCCAAAGTCACTAAAAGCGGAGAACAAACGAAGAGATTATTGTAGGGTATGAAACCACCTCAAAGTTATTCTTTCCAATCGATCTATTGGGCTATTCCTATAAGTGTCACAAACAGCCCTAGAATTCATACTAAAATAACACCTTAAGACATGCATCAATCAAAACCCTAATGTCACCTAGATACTCCAATGTCACCACAAGTATCCATGGGTTTGATTATATGATATGCATCACACAATCTCAGATTCATCTATTCAAACCTACACAAAGAACTTCAAAGAGTGCCCCAAAGTTTCTATTGGAGAGTCAAGATAAAAACGTGTGCCAACCCCTATGCATAAGTTCACAAGGTCACAGAACCCGCAAGTTGATCACCAAAACATACAAGACATACATCAAGTGTTCGCAAATCCTTAAAGACTCAATCCGATAAGATAACTTCAAAGGGAAAACTCAATCCATTACAACAAGGTAGAGGGGGAGAAACATCATAAGATCCAACTATAATAGCAAAGGTCGCGGTACATCAAGATCGTGCCAAATCAAGAACACGGGAGAGAGAGAGAGAGATCAAACACATAGCTACTGGTACATACCCTCAGCCCCGAGGGTGAACTACTCCCTCCTCGTCATGGAGAGCACCGAGATGATGAAGATGGCCACCGGTGATGATTCCCCCTCTGGAAGGTTGCCGGAACAGGGTCCCGGTTGGTTTTTGCTTGCTACAGAGGCTTGCGGCGGCAGAACTCCTGATTTCTAGGGGGTTTCTATGTTTATAGGAATTTTTCGCATCGGGAACAAGTCAGGGGGGTCCATGAGGCCTCGTGGATCTTCTGGCCCAACTCTTTTGTTTCGGGGGCTTCTTCTAGTCCATAAAAAATCACCGGAAATTTTCAGCTCAATTCGACTCCATTTGATATTCCTTTTCTAGGAAACTCAAAAACAAGGAAAAAAACAGAAACTCGCACTAGGCTCTAGGTTAATAGGTTAGTCCCAAAAATCATATAAAATGCCATATAAATACATATAAAACATCCAAGATAGATAATATAATAGCATGAAACAATCAAAAATTATAGATACGTTGGAGACGTATCAATCACCAATACTACTTAGGGAGAAATATGCCCTAACAATCTCCCCCTTTTTAGTGGATTGATGACAATGGGGGATTTGCACAAAGGATATGGTAAAAGAAGGTGTGTGACCCCACAATCTACAAAATAGACGGGCTCCCCCTAGAGGTGTGCACTATTTTCGATATGCTTTTGGAATGCAAAATGCACAGATGTAGGATCCATACTCCCCCTATATTTTATAGACCAAACCATACTTGCATGGATAGTAAGATGAAAGCAAGCAAGTGATACTATGTGAGCATATGAATTAGAGCATAGACAAGATATATCTAACAAGCGATGACTGACATAAAGTACATGACATAGATAGAAAAGGATGGGATAGCTCATATGTCTCACACCATATGGTCTCGAACACACGGGACGAACACAACCCAAAGCAAACGAGTTTGAGCGAAAGCAACTGCAAATGGAGAAACACACTCAACTCACGACACACTGCAAATCCCTACACTCTCTCCCCATTTGGTATCGAGACACCAAAAGGGTCAATAGGATACCTAAACACGAGGGTGGTAGCAATACTCCAGAACATCACCAATCATGTTCCTCCTCCTCGTTAGACTCCGCGGCAGCGCAGCTGAAGGACCTCCAATACCTTCATCTGAATCAGTCCACGGGCAGAGCACACGGATCCATGGATCCTCATCAGTGATCCTATCCTCAGGGCCATCAGACACGATGAGGCCAACCAGCCTCATAATGACCTTTTCATGACAACAGGCCTTATTTGCAGCAACATGAGCCTTGTACTCACCCTTGGCCTGGAGACAAAAGAGCTTCTTCATCTTTTGCTTGAGTTTCTTTGCCCAAGATGGCTCCTCTGATGGCTCATAGTCAGGCTCATCATCCTCAGAATGCACTGGTGGGGTAGGAGTTGTCGTTCCCCACTTCTCCTTCTACCTCAACTGAACAACATCATGAGACACTAAAGTCTCCAGTGAGAAGCTCCTCATCCAGAAATGTAGTTTCCCATGTCTCAATGAGCTGCATCAGGCAAGGGCCATAAATGATGCACCTGCGCTCCAAGATCGCACAACGGAGATCCGACCACATGACATGAGACACATCCAGAACTTCCTGAGAGCCCTTCTCCTTCTAGCAAAAGATAAGAAGATCCACCAGATAGGAATGCACCATATCCTAGTTGCCAACACGAAGGAACAGAGTGTTCCTGAAGTTCCTATGCATGATATCCAGAAAAGGCCAGAGCTCATAGGAGAAATGTCCAGTATCAGATACCTTCCTGGTGGAAAACTACCACAGAGCCTCCTTGTGAGTTGAATTGGCCTCCTGGTGAGGGAGAAATCCAATTGGGATTTGGGCGCCCTTGTCCTCATAAGACAACAACTCCATAAAGTTCTTCCAAGAGGCAGACAGACGCCAACCATTGGTCATCCAGGTGAGGTTCCTATACTCATCATGCCCAAAGTGAACCGTGGCATAGAATTCGGCCACAAGCTCCAGATCAAAGTCCGTGTTGAATGATATGATCCGCTTGATATCCAACTCCTCACACCTCTGAAGAGCCTCTCCAAAGTAAGGCAATTCCCTCTCCATGCTAGAGAGATCAACTTACTTCACTTTCACATACAGATTCTTCTTTGTCTTCAACACATCATGGAATATGGACTGCTGAAACCTATTCCAGAACATATGATGAACCAGTGCAGGATCCTGAGGCTCTTGGTACGGATTGCGCTTCCGTGCCATACCAAACTCCAACGGAGACATCTGATGAGCGCTCTTGGGCCCCTTGTTCTTGGTTACAATCACTTTGACTCTCTGACGTGGCTGCTCGCCTGAGGCACGAGCAGGCACAGAGCCAACCTCTGGGATGGTGCTCCCCATAGACACATCGACAAAACGGTAGCACTTGGAGCCACCGGAAAGGGTGGGGTTCTTGCGATGAGCCTGATGCCCGAAGCTACTACCACTAGCATCCATGGCAAGAGGAAAGGGTGGGGATAGATTCCACTGGACGGAAACGCGGAAGACGACATGGAGATAGCGTCCCGGTGACAGCCCTCCGCTGCGTGTTCGTCGCCTGACAGAGAGAGGAGAGAGAGGCGAGTGAATGGGTGCGGGGAGAGAAACCTCCCCCGCCCCACTACATAACCCCCGCTCCAACTCCCCTCGCGGTAGTACCACGGGCAGGGGCGGTAGTACCACTCAGGTGAAAACAGGTAGGAGCAGAAAACAAAAGGGCTTATGCAAACGGAATGGCCAAGGAAAAACACGAGAGGGACAAGACGAAGAACCAGAACAGCAAGAAGAGACACCTCAAGCACAAAGGCAAGGGCAAAAGAACCAAACATGAAGTATCTCAAAAACACACAGAAAGACCTCAAGACCAACGACAACGTTGATCGTGAGGGAGGGCGGTGGCCGAGGCCACCTAGGATTGAGTTACTAGGTATGGAACCATGAAGATTTTAACCTTGGGCCAATGACCAAAACTCATCTTTGAAGCACAAGTACCATCAAAAATGGCTAATGTGCAAGACTTGATCTATTTATGCATAATAGGGGGAGAGAGAGTTCATTGAGAGAACAACACTCCCCCTATGTCCATGACAACATCTAGAACAAGATATGATGAAGAGTATGGTGGATGTGCCTAGAGTCAAGCCACATTGCTCAAATCAATGATATTTAGCTCATGCCTTAACTCGTGAAATCGTGCTTCATCTAGAGGCTTGGTGAAAATATCTGCTAGTTGCTCTTGAGTGTTGATGTAGATGATATCAATATCTCCACACTTGATGTGATCCCTAATGAAATGATGACAAATCTAAATATGCTTCATCTTGGTATGTTACACTTGATTGAGAGAGATCTTGATAGCACTTTCATTATCACATAGTATAGGCACTTTGTCACATGTGACACCATAATCCTTTAAAGTTTGACTCATCCATAGCAATTGAGCACAACAACTTTCCGCGGATACATACTCGGCACTATGGACGAGAGGGACATACAATTTTGCTTCTTAGAAGACCAACTCACCAAAGAGCGGCCAAGAAATTGGCACCCTCCGGAAGTTGACTTTCTCTCCACGCAATCTCCCGCCCAATCCGAGTCCGAGTAACCCATGAGATCAAAGCTTGTTCCTTTGGGGTATGAGCCAAATATCGAAAGATTCGCTTGACCGCCACATAGTGGCTTTCCTTAGGTTCGGCTTGAAACCATGCACAAATTCCCACACTCAACATGATATCCGGTCTAGATGCACAAAGGTAAGCAAGGATCCAATCATCGAATGATAACCTTTTGATCCACCGCTATACCATTGGGATCACTATCAAGCATGCATTTGGTGGGTATTGGAAACTTGCCGGCTTGACATCATATAGCTTGAATCTCATGAGCATGTCTTCTATATACTTGGCTTGGTTGATAAACGTTCCGTCTCTTCTTTGCTTGACTTCGAACCCGAGAAAGAACTTCAACTCTGATAGAGGAAAATGTGTCCCGTCTTTCGATGAGATGGTGGCTATAGTTTTGGAGGAAGTCGGCTTTGACGATCTGACTACGAACGTGCAAGGACATCACGCCTTAGCAATCGCTAAACCAACTCTAAGAGGTTATTAACCACGCTGGAGCATGATCAACCTGACCACGAAGGTCTGTTTCCTGCAGGCAAATGAAGAACAAGCAAGAAACTAAGATTGCAATCTGGATATTGCGAATATAAGTGGAAATCTTTATTGATCAAGGTGAGGTTCTGTGATGCCTTTGTCTGGTTGTTGAACACAAACGAAGTACGCAAAGTTGCAGCTATGGTGAACTTTAATCTAAACAAAAGCCAAAGTCTAAACGACGCCCTAAGGGCTATATATATGGAGGAAGAGGGGGGAATTTCCTGGCCCTTGGAGGAGGGGTCCAAAACCAACCCTAACTCTTGTTTCCCCACACATACGGACTCTAAAACAACCTATACTTAAGTATTTTGAAAATACATGGGCCTGGCCCAATTATAAGGTGACACAACACCTAGAATAGACTCTGGACGAAATTTATGAAGTGGCATCTTGTACATTTCATCCAAGGCTTCATGCACTCCTTATGGTGGATTCAAAGTCCTGAAATCATCACTTGCAACTCTATTCTTGATCCCCTTGCGCATGCCATCATCTCCATGCTTGGTCTTGCTCCAATGTTCGTCCCTCTTATCCATGCCAGGCCCTTCATTTGTAAGCAAACCAAATGTATCCAATTTAGGCAGCATCATATTCTCATGAACATTATAATCATTACCAAGAAATGAAAGTACCTGATAATTTAATTGGCGTGTGCGAGCTCTAGTAATTGGTCCTGTATGTATAGCAGGAGGGGCTGTGGGTATAACAATGGTATTGATGTCCTCATCATCCTCCCCTTCTTTAAAAGAAGTCATCCTCGACGGAAGCTCATCTTCCTCACCCATATAAGGCCTCAAATATGCAATGTTAAAACTGGGACTAACCCCAAAATCTTCAGGCAGCTCAAGTTTATATGCATTATCGTTTATTTTCTCTAACACCTTAAATGGACCATCAGCACGTGGCATTAGCTTTGATTTGCACAAATTAGGAAATCTATCCTTGCGCAAATGTAACCAAACAAGATCTCCAGGTGCAAACACAACATGTCTTCTACCCTTATCTCCAGCAAGTTTATATTTAGCATTCATAGGCTCAATGTTTTCCTTAGTTAACTCATACATTTTTAAAATCAATTCAGCACATTCTTTAGCATCAAAATTAACCTTCTCCGAAGATGGAAGATGCAAAAAATCAATAGGTGCATGAGGTAGGAAACCATACACAATTTCAAAAGGGCACATCTTAGTAGTAGAATGCAATGAACGATTATAAGCAAATTCAATATGTGGCAAGCATTCTGCCCACATTTTCTTATTATTCTTTAAAACAGACCTAAGCATAGTAGACAATGTTCTATTGACTATTTCAGTTTGTCCATCAGTTTGGGGGTGACGAGTAGTACTAAAAAGCAGTTTAGTCCCCAACTTAGCCCATAAACATCACCAAAAGTGGCTAAGAAATTTAGTATCACAATATGAAACAATAGTATTTGGCACACCATGCAAGCGAATAATTTCACGAAAGAACAAATCAGCAACATTAACAGCATCATCGCTTTTATGACATGGTATAAAGTGTGCCATTTTCGAAAATCTATCCACGACAACAAATATGTTATCCCTCCTCTTCTTTGTTCGAGGTAAACCTAAAACAAAGTCCATCGATATATCCTCCCAAGGAACACTAGGTACAGGCAAAGGCATATATAAACCATGAGGATTGAGTTGTGACTTAGCTTTTTGACATGTAGTGCAACGAGCAACAAAACGCTCAACATCCCATCTCATCTTTGGCCAAAAGAAATGTGTAGCAAGTATATCCTCCGTCTTGTTCACGCCAAAGCGTCCCATTAATCCTCCTCCATGTGCCTCCTGCAATAACAAAAGATGAACGAAGCTTGCTGGAATGCATAGCTTGTTAGCATGAAACACAAATCCATCGTTAACAACGAACTTGTTCCAAGTTCTCCCTTCCTTACAATTCTGCAATACATCTTTAAATTCAGCATCATGCACATATTGATCTTTGATGGTCTCCAAACCAAATATTATAAAGTCAACTTGTCAAAGCATAGTATAACGACGAGACAATGAATCAGTAATAACATTTTCTTTACCCTTCTTGTGTTTAATGACATAAGGGAAAGTCTCAATGAATTCAACCCATTAGCATGCCTACGGTTCAGTTTTGCTTGACTTTTAATGTGTTTCAAAGATTCATGATCAGAATTTATAACAAATTCCTTGGGCCATAAATAACGTTGCCATGTTTCTAAGGTCCGGACAAGAGCATATAATTCTTTATCATAAGTAGAATAGTTCACACTAGTCCCACTCAATTTTTTAGAAAAGTATGCAACAGGTTTGCCATCTTGTAATAACACACCTCCTAATCCAATTGCACTAGCATCTTATTCAAGCTCAAAAGTCTTATTAAAATAAGGAAGTTGGAGTAAAGAAGCATGTGTCAACTTATCTTTCAATACCGTGAAGGCTTCTTCCTGTGCGGTAGCCCCAACAAAAGGCACATCCTTCTTTGTAAGCTCGTTGAGAGGTGCAGCAATGGTGCTGAAATCTCTCACAAAACGCCAAATATAATCTAGCGAGGCCAAGAAAACTCCTCACTTGTGAGACCGTTTTGGGACGCGGCCAACTCTCAATAGCTTCAGTCTTGGCTTTATCAACATAAATTCCCTGTGGAGTAACAACATAGCCAACAAAAGATACTCGGTCGGTGCAGAAGGTGCACTTCCCAAGGTTACCAAACAAATGTGCATCACATAGAGCAATAAAAACAGCACATAAAGGTTCCAAATGTTCGTAAGTAGAACCTAACGAATGAATTCATTCGTTAGCAGAACCTATCGGATGAACGCTCACTAATTAGCGAACCCTAAAACAAAACTTATCTAAACCGAAAACCGAAAAAACGTAAATGAACCAGCGAAATGGGGCGGTTTTTACCGATTCACGATGATGGCAAGATCCGACGGCAAGGCAGGGCTACGGCGGGGCGCGGGCGGGCGGCTCTAGCGGCGGCGGCTAACGGCGGAGCGTCGTAGGAGGCGGCGGCTTGGGGTGGAGAGGGCGGCGGGCCTCGGCCCTATTTAAAGAGGCCGGGGGGCGGCAGCTTGTGCGAGGAGCCGGCGTGGGGCGGAGTACGTCTTGGACACCCCCTCGACGTCCGTGCGGCGCACGGCGGCGGGGAAGGCGGCGGCGCTGCGGGCTTCGGCCCGGCTCAGGTGGGCCTTTGGCCCAGTCGGGCGGAATTTGTTTCTAATAAATTTCGTCGAAAAAAAATCTGAATTTAATATAAAAATATATTTTAAAAATGCCAAAAACAATTTTCACCGTCTAAATAAAATATTTAGAACAAAGTGAACAGTTTTCTGGCCTAATGATGCAATTTTCAAAAATGCATATTTTTCTAATTCAAATAAAATCTCAAATAAAATCCAAATAAAAATATATATTTGATTTTAAAAATTTTCCTCCAATATTCCTCTCTTATGAAGATGTCATATTATCTTCTCTCTTTTATTTTTAATATTGGAAATAACTGGAAAGAAAAATATTAAAATCAAATTGATCCTTTTTTTCAAATTTGAGAAAAAAAATCAAATATGAAAATAAACGAAATCCCCAACTCTCTCTTTGGGTCCTTGAGTTGCTTAAGATTTCTAGGATCACAACCAAAATCCAAATAGAATATGATATGCATATGATGTGCTATGTATAATATCCAAATTGAAAATTGGGATGTTACAAACCTACCCCCCTTAGGATGAATCTCGCCCTCGATATTTGGGTTGGCTAGAAAAATAGGTGTGGGTGGTCTTTCCATAGGTCTTCTTCTTGTTCCCAGGTGGCTTCAATCTCATTATGGTGGCTCCACTGAACTTTGCAAAACTTGATAACCTTGCTGCGGGAAACTCGGCTAGCAAACTCGAGAATCTTGACAGGTTTCTCCTCGTAGGTTAGATCGTTATCCAATTGAATTGCTTCCAGGGGCACTGTATCTCTTAGAGGAATATCGGCCATCTCTTCATGCCACTTCTTCAACTGGGAAACGTGAAACATGTCATGAACTCCTGACAGTCCTTCGGGTAACTCCAACTTGTAGGCAACTTCTTCCATACGCTCCAGAACCCGGTATGTTCCTTCAAATCTCGAGGCTAACTTTCCTTTAACTCCAAATCGTTTAACTCCTCGGAGTGGTGACACACGAAGATATGCTCGGTCCCCAATCTCATAAACTACCTCCTTGTGTTTAGTGTCTACATAACTCTTTCTGTTTGGACTGAGCTACCTTCAGTCTATCTCGAATCAACTTGACCTTCTCTTTGGACTCCTTAATTAAATCTGGAACAAACAACTGACAATCTCGAACTTCATCCCACATTAATGGTGTCCTGCACCTTCTCCCATACAAAGCTTCGAAAGGTGCCATCTTCAAACTAGCCTGGTAACTGTGAGACAAGTCCTTCATGGGCGACGACCATGGTGGGATAGACAAGGTTGCTTCTTCGTGGACCCTTAGTGGGTGGATCCCTCCGTGGACTCGCGTAGCCGTTACCCTTCGTGGGTTGAAGTCTCCATCAACGTGGATGTACGATAGCACCACCTATCGGAACCACGACAAAACACATTCGTGTCTCCTATTGCGTTTGAATCTTCCAAACCCCTTGATGAGGACATCAATACCATTGTTACAACCACAGCCCCTACTGTTACATATACTGGACCAATTACTAGAGCTCGCGCACGCCAATTAAATTACCAGGTACTTTCGTTTCTTGGTAATGATTCTAATGTTCATGAGATTATGATGCTGCCTAAATTGGATACATTTGTTTTGCTTTCAAATGAAGGGCCTAGCTTGGAGAAGGATGAACATTGGAGCAAGAACACGCATGAAGTTGATGGCATGCACAAGGGGATCAAGAACGGAGTTACAAGTGATGATTTCAGGACTTTGAAGCCGCCATAAGGAGTGCATGAAGCCATGGACGAAATATACAAGATGCCACTTCATAATATTCGTCCATAGGCTATTCTAGGTGCTGCGTCACCTTATTAATGGGCCAGGCCCATGTAATTTCGAAATACTTAAGTATAGGCTATTTTTAGAGTCCGTATGTGTGGGGAAACAAGAGTTAGGGTTGGTTTCGGACCCCACCCTCAAGGGCCACGAAATTCCCCTCTCTTCCTCCATATATACAGCCCTTAGGGCGTCGTTTAGACTTTGGGTTTTGTTTAGATTAAAAGTTCGCCATAGCTGCAACTTCGCGTACTTCGCTTGTGTCCAACGACCAGACCAAGATGTCACAGAACCCCACCTTGATCAATAAAGCTTTCATCTTATATTCGCAATATCCAGATTGCAATCTCAGTTTCTTGCTTGTTCTTCGTTTGCTCGCAGGAAACAGGCCCTTGTGGTCAGGTTGATCGTGCTCCGGCGTGGTCAATAACCCCTCGGAAGTTGGTTTAGCGATTGCTAAGGCGCGACGTCTCGCACGTTCGTAGTCGGATCGTCAAGGTCGACTCCCACAGAAAACGATAGCCACCATCTCATCGAAACATCGGGACACCTTTGCCTCTATCAAGTGGTATCAGATTTCCAGGTTGCTCGGTGAGATTTTACAGTTTTTCGTAGATTAGATCGAGTCTGTTCTTCATACCTACAGTCCACGACAAAGCCACACAAAAAAAATTAGGGTTAGTTCATCATATCTGAACCAATCTGAGCCTTTGCATAATCTTTTTAGGGTTTTTGCTTTGTTGAATTTGCGGTTGCATCGTCGTGTCAAGTTGCTGGTCTTAGAGTCTAGTCTTTTAGAGTTTCGAGTTCTGGTCATAAGTTGTCACGCCGCCGCCGCACCATCATCATCGCCCATCTACCACTTTTTCTTATCCGCCACCGCTCTGAGTCCTTATCCATATACCACTACCAATCCGTATCCATATACCACCATCAATCTCTATCCATATACCACCACCGCTACCATATACCACCACCGCTGCCATATACCACAACCATATATCCACCACCAATCCGAGTTCTTCTCATATTAGGTTTGTTCTTGAGATCAATCTCAATTCCGATTCGTGTTTCCTTGCCTGCGTAGGTCTCAAAAAAAAAGAGTCTGGAGACCCCCGGGCAGTTTTTAGGCCAAAATTTTCACGGGCAAAAATATTTTTTCCCTATCCTATTTTTAGGCTTTTCTGAGTCTTTTGAGCCACGTGCCATCATAGTGATTTTTTGTCGCACTTTTTCGTCGTCGCTGCCCTGATTTCCGAAAAAAAAGTGGAAAAAATTTTTTTGTGCCATCCTATCAGTTTGACGAGGGAAGAGTTTTGAGACACTCGCCATTATAGTAATTTTTCGCAAAAAAAAGAGGAGCGCAAAAAAAAAAGAGGAGCGCAAAAAAAAGCGAAAAAAAAAAGTTCCAGAGTGTGCTTTTCCCTTATTTACGTGCAGCGCCGTGATTTTGTTAGTGTTCTAGGCTCGCGTCTCTAGCACGGTCTAGCCTAGGACCAGCACAGTACCGTCGTTGAGCGTTTATTCAACTTTGCATCTCTGAATTGATTATTGCTGACCCTTTTTGCTACCATACTATAAGCCTTCCCAGCTCCACATACCTCTACGTCGTGCGTTTGACTCTCCCTGGCAATCGCTCTATCCAAGCTTTTGAGAGTTTTGACTACAACGGTTGCCGATCACCGCCTGCTGCTGGGTAAGAACTGGTAAGAATTTGAGATTTGCTTGACGGATTTGTGACACCCGCCACCACCACCTCTTGTTAGTATTCTGTAGGATCATATTCTTGTGTGTTTTCTATTGTTGCTAACCATGGCAGGATCACAAGCCGACGAGACTGACTGGGAGAACATGACGAATCAGGAGTTGCATGATAAGTTTCAGCAAATGATGAATGGACAGGTGCAGGATGTGCTAAACAGATTTGAAGAGGCCATGGAGAAGATAGATGACATGGAGAAGACGTTCGAAACAAAGCTCGATGACAGGTTTAATGAATTGCTCGCGCGTCTTCCACCACCACCACCGGCTGCACCTAACGCACCTCTACAACAACAACAACGACGACTACCTACACATCGTGAAACAGCCCTCCGCCGAGCGAGCCGTCTCCCTCTTGCACCTGGCCAAACTGTTGGTGCTGCTGTTGCTGCTTCTGTGGCTCCTGCTGCTGATGCGGAGGAGGATGATTTTGCTGGCGATTACGAGGATGAGGTTGATCAAAATCAGAACTACGTGCCACCACCAGCACAGCAACCATCAGGTCGTCCACATGCAAATAATGGCAATGGTAGGGCTCACCCTCAGGTACGAGATCATGACCATCTCCCTAAACTAAAATTGAATATTCCACCATTTGAGGGTAGATATGTTCCTGATATATATCTTACTTGGGAGTTAGAAACTGAACAATGATTTACATGTTTACAATATCCCGAGGAGAGACGTGTTCCTGCTGCTGTTTGTGCATTCACTAGTTTTGCATGTGTTTGGTGGTCTGAGCATTGTAGATTATATCCCATTCCTGCTACTTGGGCTGCTTTGAAAACTGCTATGCGTACTCGTTGGGTTCCACCATATTATCAACGTGAATTACTTCAAAAATTGCAGCGCTTAAGACAGGGAAAAAATTCTGTAGAAGAATATTATCAGGAATTACAAACTGGCATGATTAGATGTGGTATTGTTGAGGAGAATGAAGCTATGCTTGCACGTTTTATGGGTGGATTAAATAGAGAGATTCAGACGATTCTAGAGTATAAGGAGTATACTAATATCACTCGTTTATTCCATCTTGCTTGTAAAGCTGAACGTGAAGTGCAGGATCGACAGGCATTGGCGCGGACTAACTTTTCTGCAGGTCGACCTTCTTCATGGACACCACGTGCATCATCTACTTCCACACGTTCTGCTTCACTGGCGCCTCCGTCGGCTGCCACCTCCAACCGTGATACAATAAAGCAGGCACAATCACCACTATCTGCCAAGAGCACACCTTCTGGGCCTGCAAAGAGCTCTTCTTCATCCATGGCATCAACAGGGCAAACACATGATATTATTTGTCGACGTTGCAAGGGTGGAGGTCATTATGCGAGAGAATGCCCATCTAAGCGTGTGATGATTGTTACTGAGGATGGTGGGTATGAGTCCGCTAGTGACTATGATGAGGAGACTTTGGCTCTTATTACACGTGACGAACACGGTGGAGACGATTCTGATCATGAGACGCAATACATGGCTCCTGAAGATGCTGACAGGTATGACTGTTTAGTTGCTCAACGTGTTTTGAGTGTGCAGGTTACACAAGCTGAGCAAAATCAGAGGCATAATTTGTTCCATACAAAGGGAGTTGTGAAGGAACGTTCTGTTCGCGTGATCATAGATGGAGGGAGTTGCAACAACTTGGCTAGCATCGAGATGGTGGAGAAGCTATCTCTCACCACAAGACCACATCCACATCCTTACTACATCCAATGGTTCAACAACAGCGGCAAGGTTAAGGTAACACGTACTGTTCGTGTGCATTTTAGTATCTCTACATATGCTGATTATGTTGATTGTGATGTGGTACCGATGCAAGCATGTTCCTTATTACTTGGTAGACCATGGAAATTTGATAAAAATTCTATTCACCATGGTAGAAACAATCAGTATACTCTTGTTCATAAGGATAAAAATATTACTTTGCTTCCTATGACTCCTGATTCCATTTTGAAAGATGATATTAATAGAGCTAATAAAGCAAAACAGGAGAAAACTAAGAGTGAAAATCAGATTGTGGCAAAAGAATTTGAGCAACAAATGCAGCCTAATAATAATAAACAATCTAGTGTTGCTTCTGAAATTAAATTGAAAAGTGCATGTTTACTTGCCACCAAATCTGATATTGATGATCTAGATTTTAGCAAATCTGTTTGCTATGCTTTTGTGTGCAAAGAGGCATTATTTTCATACGAGGACGTGCCTTCCTCTTTGCCTCCTGCTGTCACTAACATTTTGCAGGAGTTCGCCGACGTCTTTCCACAAGACGTGCCACCGGGATTACCACCTATTCGCGGGATTGAGCATCAAATTGACTTAATTCCCGGTGCATCATTACCCAACCGGGCACCATACCGTACCAATCCAGAGGAGACGAAGGAGATTATGCGTCAAGTACAAGAACTGCTCGACAAAGGTTATATACGCGAATCCCTTAGTCCTTGTGCTGTTCCTATCATTTTAGTGCCGAAAAAGGATGGTACGTCGCGTATGTGCGTTGATTGTAGAGGCATTAATAATATTACTATTCGTTATCGTCATCCTATTCCTAGGCTAGATGATATGCTTGATGAATTGAGTGGCTCTACAATATTCTCCAAAGTTGATTTGCGTAGTGGTTACCATCAAATTCGTATGAAATTGGGAGATGAATGGAAAACAGCATTTAAAACTAAGTTTGGATTATATGAGTGGTTAGTCATGCCTTTTGGGTTAACTAATGCACCTAGTACTTTCATGAGGTTAATGAACGAAGTTTTACGTGCTTTCATTGGACGATTTGTGGTAGTTTACTTTGATGACATATTGATTTATAGCAAATCTTTGGAGGAACATTTGGAACATTTACGTGCTGTTTTTATTGCTCTACGTGATGCACGTTTGTTTGGTAACCTTGGAAAGTGCACCTTTTGCACCGAACGAGTATCTTTTCTTGGCTATGTTGTTACTCCACAGGGAATTGAAGTTGATAAAGCCAAGATTGAAGCTATTGAGAGTTGGCCGCAGCCCAAAACGGTCACACAAGTGAGGAGTTTCCTTGGCCTCGCTGGTTTTTATAGGCGTTTTGTGAGAGATTTCAGCACCATTGCTGCACCTCTCAACGAGCTTACAAAGAAGGATGTACCTTTTGTTTGGGGTACCGCACAGGAAGAAGCCTTCACGGTATTGAAAGATAAGTTGACACATGCTCCTTTACTCCAACTTCCTAATTTCAATAAGACTTTTGAGCTTGAATGTGATACTAGTGGAATTGGATTAGGAGGTGTGTTATTACAAGATGGAAAACCTGTTGCATACTTTTCTGAAAAATTGAGTGGGCCTAGTCTGAACTATTCTACTTATGATAAAGAATTATATGCTCTTGTTCGGACCTTAGAAACATGGCAACATTATTTATGGCCCAAGGAATTTGTTATACATTCTGATCATGAATCTTTGAAACACATTAAAAGTCAAGCAAAACTGAACCGTCGACATGCTAAATGGGTTGAATTCATTGAGACTTTCCCTTATGTGATTAAACACAAGAAGGGTAAAGAAAATGTTATTGCTGATGCCTTGTCTCGTCGTTATACTATGCTTTCACAACTTGACTTTAAAATATTTGGTTTGGAGACCATCAAGGATCAATATGTTAATGATGCTGAATTTAAAGATGTATTGCAGAATTGTAAGGAAGGGAGAACTTGGAACAAGTTCGTTCTTAACGATGGATTTGTGTTTCGTGCTAACAAGCTATGCATTCCAGCTAGCTCCGTTCGTCTTTTGTTGTTGCAGGAGGCGCATGGAGGAGTATTAATGGGACACTTTGGCGTCAAGAAGACGGAGGATATACTTGCTACACATTTCTTTTGGCCAAAGATGAGACGGGATGTTGAGCGTTTTGTTGCTCGCTGCACTACATGTCAAAGAGCTAAGTCACGACTCAATCCTCATGGTTTATATATGCCTTTGCCTGTACCTAGTGTTCCTTGGGAGGATATATCTATGGACTTTGTTTTAGGTTTACCTAGAACAAAGAAGGGGAGGGATATCATATTTGTTGTCGTGGATAGATTCTCGAAAATGGCACACTTTATACCATGTCATAAAAGCGA
This sequence comes from Triticum urartu, assembly GCF_056163025.1. NCBI lineage: Eukaryota > Viridiplantae > Streptophyta > Magnoliopsida > Poales > Poaceae > Triticum > Triticum urartu. The sequence continues at coordinate 259,344,592 of NC_141876.1, forward strand.
TGATGCTGTTAATGTTGCTGATTTGTTCTTTCGTGAAATTATTCGCTTACATGGTGTGCCAAATACTATTGTTTCAGATCGTGATACTAAATTTCTTAGCCACTTTTGGAGATGTTTATGGGCTAAGTTGGGGACTAAGCTGCTTTTTAGTACTACTTGTCACCCCCAAACTGATGGACAAACTGAAGTAGTCAATAGAACATTGTCTACTATGCTTAGGGCTGTTTTGAAGAATAACAAGAAAATGTGGGAAGAATGCTTGCCTCATATTGAATTTGCTTATAATCGTTCATTGCATTCTACTACTAAGATGTGCCCTTTTGAAATTGTGTATGGTTTCCTACCTCGTGCACCTATTGATTTGTTGCCTCTTCCATCTTCGGAGAAGGTTAATTTTGATGCTAAAGAACGTTCTGAATTGATTTTAAAAATGCATGAGTTAACTAAGGAAAACATTGAGCGTATGAATGCTAAATATAAACTTGCTGGAGATAAGGGTCGAAAACATGTTGTGTTTGCACCTGGAGATCTTGTTTGGTTACATTTGCGTAAAGATAGATTTCCTAATCTGCGCAAATCAAAGCTAATGCCACGTGCTGATGGTCCTTTTAAGGTTTTAGAGAAAATAAGTGATAATGCATATAAACTTGAGCTACCTGCAGATTTTGGGGTTAGTCCCACTTCTAATATTGCAGATTTGAAGCCTTATTTGGGTGAGGAAGATGAGCTTCCGTCGAGGACGACTTCATTTCAAGAAGGGGAGGATGATGAGGACATCAATACCATTGTTACACCCACAGCCCCTACTATTACATATACTGGACCAATTACTAGAGCTGGCGCACGCCAATTAAATTACCAGGTACTTTCGTTTCTTGGTAATGATTCTAATGTTCATGAGATTATGATGCTGCCTAAATTGGATACATTTGTTTTGCTTTCAAATGAAGGGCCTAGCTTGGAGAAGGATGAACATTGGAGCAAGAACACGCATGAAGTTGATGGCATGCACAAGGGGATCAAGAACGGAGTTACAAGTGATGATTTCAGGACTTTGAAGCCGCCATAAGGAGTGCATGAAGCCATGGACGAAATATACAAGATGCCACTTCATAATATTCGTCCATAGGCTATTCTAGGTGCTGCATCACCTTATTAATGGGCCAGGCCCATGTAATTTCGAAATACTTAAGTATAGGCTATTTTTAGAGTCCGTATGTGTGGGGAAACAAGAGTTAGGGTTGGTTTCGGACCCCACCCTCAAGGGCCACGAAATTCCCCTCTCTTCCTCCATATATACAGCCCTTAGGGCGTCGTTTAGACTTTGGGTTTTGTTTAGATTAAAAGTTCGCCATAGCTGCAACTTCGCGTACTTCGTTTGTGTCCAACGACCAGACCAAGACGTCACAGAACCCCACCTTGATCAATAAAGCTTTCATCTTATATTCGCAATATCCAGATTGCAATCTCAGTTTCTTGCTTGTTCTTCGTTTGGTCGCAGGAAACAGGCCCTTGTGGTCAGGTTGATCGTGCTCCGGCATGGTCAATAACCCCTCGGAAGTTGGTTTAGCGATTGCTAAGGCGCGACGTCTCGCACGTTCGTAGTCGGATCGTCAAGGTCGACTCCCACAGAAAACGATAGCCACCATCTCATCGAAACATCGGGACACCTTTGCCTCTATCACCCCTCCCTTTACATTCTTGCAAGTTTCATGCTTTAATTTCCGCTGCTCATATACTCTTTGCATGCTTACTTGAATTGTATTAAGATTGCTTGACTTGTCCAAAGTTGCTAAAATCTGCCAAGAACTAAAATTGGGAAAAGGATAAGTTTTATTTGGTCAAGTAGTCTAATCACCCCCCCTCTAGACATACTTTCGATCATACAAGTGGTATTAGAGCTTTGGTCTCCATTTGCTTTGATTTCCATAGATTTTGGTTGTCATAGCCTTGGTTTCACAACCTAGGAGAGTATGGCGTCTAGCGAGGGAAATTACCACCGTAGAGGTCCTTACTTTGATGGTACTAATTTTGCTAGTTGGAAGCATAAGATGAAAATGCATATTCTTGGACATAACCCCACCGTATGGGCTATTGTGTGTATTAGCTTGCAAGGTGAATTCTTTGATGGGAGAGAACCAAACCGTGAAGCTACCGCTAAAGAGTTAAAGATGCTGCAATACAATGCTCAAGCTTGTGATATCCTCTTCAACGGATTATGCCCCGAAGAATTCAACAAAATCAGCCGTCTTGAGAAGGCAAGGGAAATTTTGGGATACTCTGATTGATATGCACGAAGGTACCGACTCCGTCAAGGAATCCAAGTTGGACATGCTTCAAAGTCATCTTGACAAGTTCAAAATAAAGGATGGTGAAGGTGTCGCTGAAATGTACTCTAGGCTTGCTCTTATCACAAATGAGATCACCGGCTTAGGAAGTGAAGAGATGACCGACAAATTCATCATCAAGAAGATCCTAAGAGCTTTGGATGGAAAATATGATACCGTATGCACATTGATCCAAATAATGCCCAATTACAAAGATCTCAAGCCAACGAATTCATTGGAAGAATTGTTGATCATGAGATGTCACTCAAAGATAAGGAGGAGCTCCATAACAAGTCAAGTGGTGCTTACAAAGCCTCATGTGAAGCTCCCACATCATCAAATGAGAAACAAACCTTCAATGAAGAATTGAGCCTGATGGTGAAGAACTTCAACAAGTTCTACAAGAGTAGAAGCAAAGAGAGAAGTTCCAAGTCAAGGTCCTACAATGACAAAAGATCTTCTAGTCGAGAGTGAAATTCCTACAATTGTGGAAGACTCGAACACTATTGCAATGAGTGTATGGCACCCTACAAGTGAAGAGAAGATTCTCCAAAAAGAAGAAGTAGAAGAGAAGAATCACCATCAAGAGAGAGAAGGAGTAGAGATTATCGTTATGAACGAAGAACATCCTGGAGAAGAAAAGATTCAGAAAGAAAGGACAAGTCATCAAGGAGATAGACAAAATGAAGACATCAAGCTCATGTTGGTGAATGGGTATCCGGCTCTGACTCTGACAATCACTCCGAGAGAAGCTATCACTTTGACTCCGAATATACTCAAGATGAAGGTGTTGCCGGTCTAGCACTTGTGTCAACCAAATCCTATGACATATTTGATTCACCAAATGAAGGACTTGGAAGATGCTACATGGCTAAAGGCCCAAAGGTATCACACCCCGAGTATGTTGATTTCAATAGTGATGAAGATGACTTGTCAGGTGATGATGATTTACTTGTTGACAACTCTAGTGATGAATACTATGATGAAACTTCAATTAATCATGCTAATCAAGATAAAACGAATGACAATGATAAGGAGAAGGTTGAGTTTCTTACTAAAGAACTAAGCACTCTTAAGTTACCTCATGAAACTATCTTAGGAGATCATCGAGAACTTTTAAGGACTCATGAGAAATTACGTTTTGAAAAGCTCAACCTTGAGCAAGAGCATGAGTTCTTAGGAGATCTTCACAAGAAAAAATCTTCTTACATTGCCAAGCGTTTACTCTTATCCACTTACATGCCTCAAATCAAGTCTAATAACAAGAACAAGAAAGATTCTTCCTCTAGTAGTAACAATAATCATGTTAAATACAAATGTTGTTGCTTCTAGTAGTTATCTAGATTCCACTAATGATTCTCTTAGCCAAGTTACACTTGAGCAAGAAAATAGCTTATTGAAGGGAATTATAGAGAAAGGTGTTTACAAGAGCCTTGCTGGGAGTAAGCAATTCGAGGAAATTGTACGCTAGCAAGGAAGACACCGAAAGAACCAAGGTGTTGGTTTTGAACGAAAGTTCAATGCCAATGGAGTTGAGTGGGAAGAAGATCAATACCCCAAGACGAAGTTTGTTCCTCAACAAGAGAAGTATGATCCTACTTCCTTCAAAGGGACACAAGATCAAGATGATCTTCCACCACAAGACCACAAGCAAAAAGGCAAGTATAAGTTTTAAGAGGAAATTGATGCTTTTGAAGAAGCACCCAAGGCCTTGGTCAAGTGGGTTCTCAAGACTACATCAAGTTCTACTTCATCAAGTACGACTACAACTCCAAGGATTCCCATCAAGATGATGTGGATCCTGAAGAAGAAGAACTAGAGAGTTCCTGAGGGTGACTCCACCAACATACTTCACTCTTATCATTTTGGCAAGAACAAGTGCAATCAACTTCCACATCTTGCACTAGTTCAAGGAGTCACAAACCCTCTTGTTGGTAAGACAAGGGACAAGGTAACCTAATACTTTCATAGACATCATCTTTTGTGTGCATCACTCTATGTCTATGGATATCCTTGTTTGTTTCCTGTGGGACTAACCCGTGTAGGTATTAAAAGTGCAACTCACTCCAAAGGATTGCTCCAAATGATCTACATCAACATTGAGCATCCACATCTTCCACACCTACATGAAGTCATCATCGACAAAACCCAAGGTTAGTTCATCCCACTTAGGGGGGATCTCACATCTAGGGGGAGATTTACTCTAAGAATTGAGATAAATCAACTCTAATGGTGTGAACACAACAACGCTTTATGTAAAAGTGGTAACCCCACTTGTGCTTAAATGATGAGTATGACCTATGATCAAATGTTCTCATTTCACTCCTAAGTCAATATACTCATATATGGATGACCTAGTCATCGCCAATTGCTTGATAGATGCTAGAATTGGTTGTGCATGCTTTGCCACATATTTCATTTGCCATTTTATTGTGTGAGCATGTTGGTTGCATAATTTACTTATTCGAGGACATCCACTTGTTGCTTTAGTTGTTTGGTTCCTTTTTCTTTTGCCAAGTGGATGGACAAGAATGCCTAAGAACCTTGTCTAGCTATCTATGCTTTTCTTGTCTCAAACTCTATTCATGCTACATCACAAAGTTTGATCAAGTCAGATTCGAACCACTCTGTGTGAGGAGCACTCGGAGTCCCTGATTCGTCATAGACTTAAACTTCCAAAACTTCTTTGTGCGTTTTGGTATGACCGATTCATCCATTTCGGTCATACCGAGATCACTACGTCGATCTAGGTTTTCAATCTCGGTGCAACCGATTTGTACTTTTCGGTCACACCGAGTTGCAGTAACTGCTTGTAGTTATGCATCTCGGTGCCACCGAGTTGTTCCACTCAGTCAAACCGACAGGGTCAGGTTATATATATCCTCGGGCCAAAATTTGGAAAAATTTCCGAACCTCTTCGCCCGCGCTCAGCCAGCTCTGCCTCCCTGGGTCTTCGGATCGTCCTCCTCATCGCCAGCTGCCTCCCGCCGCTGGTCTCCCCCGCCGTCAACGGAAATCGTCTCCGCTGCTGCCATCGTAGCAGGTCCATCACCGCACTTAGGGTATGGACTTGATCCTTGTGCTAATTCCTCTCCGATTCCTAGCACATTGTTTTGCCATATATCTTGCCACGATTGAGATCACTCTATCCTGCGAAATCACTCCGTAGTTTAGTCGTGGATTGAAAATTTAGGGTTAGGTTTCTGCCGAAATCATCTCGGACCAACCGAGTTGTTGAAATCGGTTCCACCGATTTGGTTAAGGCCATTGCACATGTGATTCTCTGTCTGACCGAGAATTGCAAATCGGTGTGACCGAGTTCAATACTTTGTGAAACCCTAGCAGTCTCGGTGCCACCGAACTGTGACTCGGTCTGACCGAGTTCACTAGTTTAGGTTCCAAAAGTTGCTTCGGTATCACCGAGTTTTCAAATCGGTACATCCGAAATACTTTCTGTGGAAAACTAAAACTAAGTTTTTGACTCATTCTTTTGCAAAAACCTCTGTACTTTGTGATGCTCATCCAATCTATCTCATCTATAATCTATTCACAGGGTTTACTGTCAGTGTTTGCATCATGTCAGATCAGAGTGACAGTCAGAACAAGTCTAAGGAGCAAGTTCACATGAGTGAGGGCACTAGTCCCTCTAGCAGCATTGATGAGGGAAGCAGGAGTACACCCAGCAACTTGCCTAAGGCAGCCACCAGGACCAGAAAGAAGAGAACCTCAGATTCTAAGGATGAGGACTATGTGGTTGTTGAGGAAGAGGCCACCTCAAAGAGGAAAGTTCTGAAAAAGGAATATGGCACAACTGCTGCCACTAAGCCAGGAATGAAGCAAAAGGTTCCTGCCAAGAGAGTTCCCATGTCAAAAGCCAGAACATCCACTCAAGAGACTTTGGGATCTGCACCCAAAGAACATGTTGTGGCAGAGAAGAAAAGGAAGGAAAGGGTCAAGAAGACCACTGCCAGAGTGCTTGGCAGATCTTCAATAATGAGAGATTCTGAAGAAGAGGAAGAGGAAGAGGATGCAGCACCAGCACCCAAAGCTCAAAAGCTTATGTGAGATGCTATAAGGGCAGGGTCTGCTCCATCTAAGCCCAAAACTGCTCCTAAGACTGCTGCTCCAGCTCCAAAGCCAAAACCCAAGAGGAACACCACGAACATCCCTGCCGAGGAGAAGAACAAGGCCCAAGTGCCTCAAGCTGCTGAAGAAGAAGATGATTCTATTGTTTTGAGGAAGTTGAAGCCCAAAATTCCAGATCACAATGATGCTCACCCAGTTGCAGAGAACATGAAAATCAGGAAGGATTCAGGATTAAGGCTATGGAGAGAGTCTGATCCATATGCCACCAGGAGAAGGACTGTTGTGGACTACATGTTCCATACAAAGGAACAATAGGACTTCTATGAGACTATTTTACATGACAAGAAGCCCATAGTGTGTGACATGAGATGGGTTGATTGGAAATTCATTGAGGAAAATGAGGATCACTTCCCTGCTGTATATGACAGCTTCAAGGCATGTGGAGTCGATGAGTTTGTGGCTCAGAAGCTCACAAAGTGGAATGATGAGCTTATTATGCAGTTCTACTCCACAGCTCATTTCTGCCCAGATGGAAGGATTGTCTGGATTTCTGAAGGTACTAGGTACCAGTCAATGGTTGAAGAATGGGCAAAATTGATCAATGCTCCTGAGGAGCATGAAGATGACTTGGATGTCTATGCCAAGAAGAAGAAGGATCACAACACCATGTACAAAGAGATCCCAGATGCTGCTCTCGAGACACACAAGTTTGGATCAGTACATTACCTTCTGTCAGGCTTGCCAACCATCAACTAGATCCTCAGGCACACTCTCTTGCCAAAGTCAGGTGATCACAAGATGATCAGAGGCCATGCAATTAACCTGCTTCACATATTTGATGTGCCTCAAAAGTTCAAAGTCATGAGCCTAATTGTGGAAACCATAAAGAGAATAGTTGTAGATCAGAAGCGAAGTTGTGGGTATGCCCCACAGATCCAGGAGCTAATCAACTCCAAGATTGGCACCGGCACATATCTCTTGGACAAGGAACATATTCCCATCTACCCAGACTTTGAGGACAACACTGTGGTGATGGATGAGAATGAACCATCTTCTGTGCAAGCACAAGCAAAGAGGGAGAAGGCAAGGACTGAAAAGGCTGCAAAGATGCCAACCATTGATGAGGCATCTCAGTATCTTCTGAAGAGCAAGCAAGATCAGCTTGGCTACATGATTGCCTCCACTCTGAGGATTGAGAAGGGATTGGCCACCCTGACTCAAAACAAGGATAGCTTGGAGAGGATCATGGAGCAGAAGTTCTATGATTTTGATGTGAAGGTCACTGAGATCCAGTCAGTTGTTGAGCAACTTCAGGATGAAGTGCGGGAGAAGAAGGGCAAGTCTACCACTGATGCTTTTGCTAGAGTGCTCAGAGGACAGAGATCTGCTGTAGTGCCTGTTATAGACACTAGAGCAACTTCATCTGCACCAGCTACAGCTTCAGTGCCACCAGCTCCAGCACCACACTCCACCGGCTCCATCTACATCAACTGATTCCTTCATCCTTGGAGTTTATCTACACCACCACCTGAAGACCAAGCCTGAGAGTCGATCTAGCACTATGCATTTTTATGAACTTTTTGGCAACTTGTTGCCAAAGGGGGAGAAAATGTATATATCATAGGCTTCGAGAGAGAGTGTTGCTTTTTATTCTCTCTTATTGTTTGGTGGTTGAACTTTGTTTATTTGCTTATTTGAGATACTTTTTGCTTGTGTGTGATACTTGGATGATCATGTGTTTGATCATATGCTACCTTAATGCTTGTTGGATGACATTATCGTCTTATATCCCCATATGATCATTCACTTTGCTTGGTGATGAGTGCATGTATTTAATTATTATCATTTTGAGCGCTCCACCAAGATGTATGTGACGTGGAAGAGTAACCCATGTTCCTAACTCATTGTGCATTTGCAGTCCAAAGCAAATCTTAAACTATGCACAAATTTAGGGGGAGCTCTTGCTTTTCACATACTTCTCAAAGCAACAATGTCTTTCACTCTTATTATCATTTGTCGAAGCTTTGATCTATATGTTGTCATCAATTACCAAAAAGGGGGAGATTGAAAGTGCAACTATCCCAAGGTGGTTTTGGTAATTTCTAACAACATATAGCTCATTGAGCTAATGCTATTTCACGATTAATATCTCAGGAAAGCTCAATGATTTGCATGGCATGGATGAGAAAAGTGGACCCCTCAAAATGCTAAGGACAAAAGGATTGGCTCAAGCTCAAAGCTCAAGACTCTACATTTTCTATTTTAGTGATCCAAGATCACATTGAGTCTATAGGAAAAGCCAATACTATTAAGGAGGGATGAGGTGTTGCTTAATGAGGCTCTTGCTCAAAATGCTTAGTGATATGCTCCAAAACCCTCAATTACTCTCTCACATCCACATATGACCAAAACCAAAAGTCAAACTCAGCCCCACCGATTCTTTCTATCCGGCGCCACCGAGTTCAAATGTCATAGCCACTGCCACAAACCCTAGGCAAATTGGTCTCACCGATAGGGATCTCGGTCTCACCGAGATGGGATTGTAATCTCTCTATTTCCCTTCGTAACGTTTCGGTCCCACCGAGATTAGCGATCGGTCCCACCGAGATTGCAATGTAAACTCTTTGTTTCCCTTCTGTAACATTTCGGTCTCACCGAAATGAGCAAATCGGTCCCACCGAGTTTACCTTATCAACTCTCTGGTTAGCTTATTACCAAAATCGGTCTCACTGAGTTTGTGTAATCGGTATCACCGAGATTACGTTATGCCCTAACCCTAACCATATCGGTCCTACCGAGTTGCATGTCGATCCCACCGAAACTCCTAACGGTCAGTAGCTTTGCTGAATAGGTCCGACCGAGTTTATCAATTCGGTCCCACCGAGATTGGCAAGTTGTGTGTAATGGTTAGATTTTGTGTGGAGGCTATATATACCCCTCCACACCTCTTTATTTGTGGAGAGATCCATCAGAACAAACCTACACTTCCAACTTACTTTTTCTGAGAGAGAACCACCTACACTTGTGTTGAGGCCAAGATATTCCATTCTTACCATATGAATCTTGATCTCTAGCCTTCCCCAAGTTGCTTTCCACTCAAATCCTCTTTCCACCAAATCCATATCCTGTGAGAGAGAGTTGAGTGTTGGGGAGACTATCATTTGAAGCACAAGAGCAAGGATTTCATCATCAACACACCATTTGTTACTTCTTGGAGAGTGGTGTCTCCTAGATTGGCTAGGTGTCACTTGGGAGCATCCGACAAAATTGTGGAGTTGAACCAAGGAGTTTGTAAGGGCAAGGAGATCGCCTACTTCGTGAAGATCTACCGCTATTGAGGCAAGTCCTTCATGGGCGAAGTCCGTGGTGGGATAGACAAGGTTGCTTCTTCGTGGACCCATCGTGGGTGGAGCCCTCCGTGGACTCGCGCAGCCATTACCCTTCGTGGGTTGAAGTCTCCATCAAAGTGGATGTACGATAGCACCACCTATCGGAACCACGACAAAAACATCTGTGTCTCCTATTGTGTTTGAATCTTCCAAACCCCTCCCTTTACATTCTTGCAAGTTGCATGCTTTACTTTCCGCTGCTCATATACTCTTTGCATGCTTGCTTGAATTGTGTTAAGATTGCTTGACTTGTCCAAAGTTGCTAAAATCTGCCAAGAACTAAAATTGGGAAAAGGATAAGTTTTATTTGGTCAAGTAGTCTAATCACCCCCCTCTAGACATACTTTCGATCCTACAGTATTGACATAACTCTTACGGCTCAAAGCATCTGCTACGACATTGGCCTTTCCTGGATGATAGTGTAACTTCATATCATAATCCTTTATAAGCTCCAACCATCTCCTTTTTCCTGAGATTTAGCTTCGTCTGACTAAAAATGTACTTTAAACTCTTGTGATCCGTGTACACATCACAACGGTTCCCGATAAGGAAATGTCTCCGGGTCTTAAGCGCATGCACTATGGCTGCTAACTCCGAATCATGCGTGGAATAATTCAACTCATGCGGTCGAAGTTGACATGATGCATATGAAACAACTCTTCCATCCTGCATAAGTACACCTCCAAGTCCTTCGCGAGAAGCGTCGCAATATACTTGGAAATCCTTGCGTATATCCGGAAGGATTAGCAGTGGGGCTGTAACCAAACATTTCTTCAACTCTTGAAAACTAGCCTCACATTCTTCCTTCCATTTGAACTTGGTGTCCTTCTTCAACAACTCTGTCTTGGGTTTCGCAATGTTTGAAAAAATCTCAATGAACCTCCTATAATATCATGCAAGTCCCAGAAAACTGCGGATCTCTCCAACTGAGGTGGGTGCCAACCACTCAGTGATGGATTTAACCTTGGTAGGTTCCACTACTATACCTTCTCCTGATATAACATGTCCAAGGAATCCAACTTCCTTCAAGCAAAACTCGCATTTGCTGAACTTGGCATATAGATGATGTTCCCTGAACTTCTTGAGAACTAAACGCAAATGCTCCTTGTGCTCCTCTTTATTCTTCGAGTATACCAAAATATCATCGATGACACCATAACAAACTTATCCAAGAATTTCATGAACACCTTGGTCATCATACTCATGAAATAGGCAGGGGCATTCGTCAATCGAAATGACATAACCGTGTACTCACATAGCCCGTACCTTGTGGTGAAAGCTGTCTTAGGTATATCCTATTCTCGGATCTTCAGCTGGTGGTATCCTGATTGCAGATCGATCTTGGAGAATACTTTAGCTCCTTGCAGCTGGTCAAAAAATCATTGATCATCGGTAGTGGGTACTTGTTCTTGATTTTCACTTCATTCAATGTACAATAATCAACAACCATTCTCAAAGATCCATCCTTCTTCTCAACTAAGAGCACTGGGGCTCTCCACGGTGATGAACTTGGTCGAATATAACATTTCTCCAATACCTCCTTGATTTGCTTCTTAATCTCCTCCAGATCATTTTCGGGCATCTGGTATGGCCTCTTCGATATTGGTCTGGTGCCTGGCAACAGCTCTATCAAACAGTCTATGTCTCGATCTGGCAGCATGCCTGGTAGTTCCTCTGGAAATACATCCGGGTAATCCTTCACTACAGGCACTTCCTCCTGAACAACTCCTGAGAGGGAATTCACTTGGGTCCTCCTTGGCAAATGCCTGGATACATACTTGATCCTCTTTCCCTCCGGAGTGGTGAGTAAAATTGACTTACTAGCGCAATCGATGTTCCCTCCGTACTTCGATAGCCAATCCATGCCTAGTATTATATCCAATCCTTGTGACTCCTAAAGTATTAGGTCCGAGGGGAAAACATGGCTTCCAATGGTTAAAGGTAACCGATCGCACCATCGGCTGGCCATTTACTCTTGTCCTGGCGAGCTTACTAACATGGGTGACCTAAGGGCTAGGGTTGGCAACTTAAACTTATCCACAAATTCCCTTGATATGTATGAATGCGATGCATCGATCAAAAAGAACAAGATCGGTAAATGACTTAACCAAAAGCGTACCGATAACTGCATCTAGCTGATCTTCAACCTCCTCCACGCTAATGTGGTTCACATGACCTCTGGTGAAGGGATTGGGCTTCCTCCCAGAACTTCCATTGCCATTTCCATTCTTTGCTTCAGAACACTCGGTGGCGTAGTGTCCAGTCTTCCGGCACTTGAAACAAGTAATGTGACTTAGATCCTTCTTGGCGAGTGTTGCTGGGTTGGAACGGTTCTGTCCGTTGCTTCCTCCATTCCCATTCCCAATCTTGGGGCCACCGTGGTTATGTGAACTACCTTCATTGTGAGTGTTGCCTCCATGGTTATGGGTATAACCTCCCGAGTTCGGAGTAAAACGAGGCTTCTGCTGAGCTCCAGAGTTATACTTCCCTTGTGCATATTTTCTTTTGCAGCTCTCTATCTGCTGGTGCTTCCCTTCAATCATAAGAGCCCTGTCTACCAACTCCTGGTAATTAGTAAATGTTTCTACCATCAACTGCATGCTCAGCTCATCATTGAGCCCTTCCATAAACTTCTCCCGCTTCGTGGCATCTGTGGCCACATCATACGGGGCATAACAAGCTAACTTGTTGAACTCATCCACGTACTACCCCACAGTACGATTTCCCTGGCGTAAGTTGTGGAACTCACGCTTCTTCATCCTCATAGATCCAGTTGAGACATGTGCAGTACAGAAGGCATGCTGGAACTGATCCCAAGTGACATTGGCTATGGGGAAAGTGGTTGTGTAATTCTCCCACCATGAGGGTGTGGGTCCATCTAGTTGGTGTGCAGCAAAATGCACATTCTCAGCATCTGTGCAACCTACGGTGGTCAACTCCCTTCCAATCCTGCAGAGCCAGTCATCAGCAACTATCAGCTCGGTGCTAGTGGAAAACACCGGCGGATTCAACCTCAGAAAACGAGCTAAGTTGTCAACTGGAGATGGTGGCGGCGTGTTGTTATTGTTGTTGTTGTTGCCTTGGTTCTGGACTAGTAGCTGCATCAAGACATTCTGCTGCTGGATCAACTAGGTGAGCTTCGGTGGGAAGACAAGTCCGGGGTCACATCTTGGAGGCATCTGATAGGTTTTAGAGGGGAGAGATTTAGAATAGAGTGAGGTCTAAAGAGAAAGCACTACCCATATGCACATGAGACAAACACATTCATATCACACCACTCAATTCAAACAAGGGCATACAAACGATCTAGCTACCGTTACAAAATACTCGGACTACTACTATATACATGGGGGAATACTACTGATAATATGGTGGTCGACTAGAAATTTTTTCAGAAGAAGACTCCATGATATCTGCTCCAGCTTCGTCTTCATAATCATCATCACTATCGGGGTCGGAGTCGGTGTCGTCGATGATGATGTAGTCTTCGGGATGGTCGTCACCTCCTAGCGCAGGGTCTCCCATGAATTCTCCTGGCTTCTTCTTCAGGTCTTCATTCTTCTCTAGAAGTACTGCAATTTCCTCTTCATATCCATAACGTGTAGACTTGAGTTCCTCTTCTAGCTCCATGTTCCTGGTCATCACCTTCTTCAGGTCTATCATGCTGGCGCACATCTAGTTCTCCTGACGATGAATGTGTTGGTTCAACTCCTGGATTTAAGCTGCAATGGACTTGTCTCTCCTAGTGCAGATCATCTTCCATTTCTCATCTTGGCGTCCACATATTTGGTAGAGGGTGTCCTTAAGATCCTTGTGGTAGACTTCGCTGATGCGTCCCATGGCGATGTGAGCTACCATGCTCTTTCCTAGACTTCAGGTTGGTGCATCGAAGGAAAACTCTATGGGCTCCGTGACTGGTGTGAATGTCCTTCCTGGAACATGTACTCGAACTGTCCATCGCTCTTCTTCCGGTAGAGTGGCGGTGTAGGTCTCGGTGAAGCTTGGTATTCCGATGTTCAGGTATCTAGTGGCTTCCTTCAAGTGTCTTCCAAAAGGGGTGTCTTCATCCGGTTGAGAAAACTTGTTCCTTGGGTCCGCCATCTATGGAGTAGAAATAGAGAAGAGTCAAAATGAGTAGAGAAGAGTGTCCTATGGCTCATCTTAGTGGTCGCGTCCTACAGTCAGCATGTGCTTTGATACCATCTTGTATTGATCCGACCTCAAACGGTCAAATCTCTGTGCATAAGTGTCATCCCTGGATCGGTAATGCTGACACACACAGTACTCGAGGATTTATAACAGGGTTCAATCACACACTTATCACATCGAATGTCTCAAAAGAGAGTACTTATTACAATAATATGGCTTAAGGCCATCTAAAAAGGATAATAGCGGAAGCTTCTAAGATAAATGAGTCCATCAACTCCAATGGCATAGCTGAGTGCACGACAACGACTTAGCGCACCTTGCTCTTCATTTGGAAAGTCTGCAACATAATATGTTGCTGCCCAAAACGGGTCAACACATGGAATATGCTGGAAAATAACACTATAGAGCAATGAACAAGTAGCAGCTATAACTATATGCATATTTGGCTGGTGGAGGCTCTATGGTTATTTTTGCAGAAAGCTAATTTCTCCCTACAACAAAGGAATAAATTTTATTTAACTACAAAGTTTGTTGAAAACATTGAGAAGGTTCCTCCAACTCAATCCCAAATTAATAATCATCAACCCAACAAATTAATTAAATAGAGTGATGAGATCAAATCAATAATTCAAGTACCAGATACTCAAGATGTCCATAACTGGGGACACGGCTAACCATGATTAGTTTATACACTCTGCAGAGATTTGCGCACTTTTCCCCACAAGACTCGATCTCCTCCATTTAATTTCTTGCACTGCATGATGTGTGAGAAACGGATGACCAAGACATGGTCTTTCAGAAGCACTAACTCTTTACTCTGGGTAGACAATACCACCTACATCCCCTACATCTACTAGCCTACCACTGAAAGAGGTCACACAACATACTAAACTATGCCAGAGCCAATAATGGCTTGTGGCTGCACACAGAAGTTTCTAGCATGAATATTCTTATGATCCCTTTGAGCCTGGGTGGCGAACCGTAGGATGATCACACGGGTAATCCGGGATATCCCAGGACAACACTGTATTGTTCCAGGTGCCCAAACAACCACTGGGTGCTCCAGGGTGCCTCAACAAATCCAACCAGATGTGTATTAAAGTAGCCACCTGAAGTTTAACCATTAATTAAACACTCACATCTGTCATGCATCACTCAACCAAACCACATCTATGAGCATAGCATAGCAGTATAAGCATAACGTAGAAGTAACTCCCAGGGTTTGAAATAAAGACAATAGGTTCTACCTCATCACTACTTCCCAATACCCACAAGTATTCATTTCCTAGCCATGCAGTGTTTGAGGATTGAAACTAATGCAAAAAAACTGGGTAATAAGGGGGTATGATCAAACTGTTACTTGCCTTGCTGACGATCTAAAAACACTAGTGACTCGTAGTAGCACGCTTCGCACTCTTGAAACTCTATCGCAAACAAACCATAACATACATAAGCACTCAAGCATAAGATTAAAAATTCCAAACTGAAAGTTCGACTGAAGAGATTTGATTTGCGAAAAGAATCAATCAAATCGGAGCTACGAAACTCAAACTACGATCAAAAGAAGTTCGTATTCAAATCTTCTTGAAACCAAATTTTAAATTGTCAAAATCATGTTCAAGTTGGTTAACAGGAAAGAGGGGTTCGAGAAGAAGATTTTGGCATTGGTTTAACTGGATGTGGAGGAACGGTTAAAGAGTTGCGAAAGTTTGAAGATCAGGGGCTAATCTGCAATAAAAATAATCATGGATAGGTCCCTGGCCAAAAAATAAAATAAAATGAAAAACACTAACGAACAAACGTTCTCCCATAGAACCAAATGAATGAATTCGTTTGTTAATAGAACCTAACAGATGAACGCTCGCTAATTAGCGAACCCTAAAACAAAACCGATCCATACCGAAAAAAATGTAAACGAAATGGCGAACCGGGGCAGTTTTTACCGGTTCACGATGACGGCGAGATCCGATGGCGAGGCCGGGCTCCGGCGAGGCGCGGGCGGGCGGCTCCGGTGGCGGCGCTGTGGGGCGGCAGCTAACAGCGACGCGACGCAGCGTGGGAGGCGGCGGGGTCGTTGGCTCGGAGTGGAGAGAGGGGTCGGGCCTCGGCCCTATTTAAAGAGGTGGGGGGCGGCGTCTTGCGCGAGGGGCCGGCGCGGGGTAGTTTCCGGCTCGGACTCCCCCTCAGCGTCCGTGCGGTGCACGGCGATGGGGAAGGCGGCGGTGCTGCGGGCTTCGGCCCGGCTCGGCTGGGCCTTTGGCCTAGTCGGGCGGAATTTTTTTTAATAAATTCCACCGAAGAAAAATCCTAATAAAATATAAACAAATTCTAAAAATTCCAAAACAATTTTCACCGTCTAAATACAATATTTAGAACAAAGTGAACATTTTTCTGGCCTAATGATGCAATTTTCAACAATGCATATTTTTCTAATTCAAATAAAATCCAAATAAAAAATATATTTGATTTTAAAAAGTTTCCTCCAATATTCCTCTCTTTTGAAGAAGTCATATTATCTTCTCTCTTTTATTTTTAATATTGGAAATAATTGGAAAGAAAAATATTAAAATCTAATTGATCCTCTTTTCAAATTTGAGAAAAATCAAATATGAAAATAAACGAAATCCCCAACTCTCTCCTTGGGTCCTTGAGTTGCTTAAGATTTCTAGGATCACAACAAAAATGCAAATAAAATATGATATGCATATGATGTCCTATGTATAACATCCAAATTGAAAATTGGGATGTTACAACTTCGTTCATTAATCTCAGGAAAGTACTTGGTGCATTAGTTAAACCGAAAGGCATGACTAACCACTCATATAATCCAAACTTAGTTTCAAATGTTGTTTTCTATTCATCTCCCAATTTCATACGAATATGATGGTATCCACTATGCAAATTAACTTTGGAGAATATTGTAGAGTGACTCAATTCATCAAGCATGTCATCTAGCCTAGGAATAGGATGACGATAATGAATAGTAATATTATTAATGCCTCTACAATCAACACACATATGCGACATACCATCCTTTTTTGGCACTAGTATAATTGGAACAACACAAGGATGTGGATGTGGTCTTGTGGTGAGAGATAGCTTCTCCACCATCTCCATGCTAGCCAAGTTGTTGCAACTCCCTTCATCGATTATGGCACGAACAGAACGTTCCTTCACAACTCCCTTTGTATGGAACAAATTATGCCTCTGATTTTGCCCAGCTTGTGTAACATGCACACTCAAAACATGTTGAGCAACTAAACATTCATACCTGTCAGCATCTTCAGCAGCCATGTATTGTGTCTCATGATCAGAATCATCTCTACCGTGTTCTTCACTTGTAATAAGAGCCAAAGTCTCCTCATCGTAGTCACTAGCGGACTCATACCACCATGCTCCGAAACAATCATCACACGCTTAGATGGGCATTGTCTCGCATAATGACCTCCACCCTTGCAACGACGACAAATAATATCATGTGTTTGCCCTGTTGATGCCATGGATGAAGAAGAACTCTGTGCAGGCCCAGAAGGTGTGCTCTTGGCAGATAGTGGTGGTTGTGCCTGCTTTCTTGTATCATGGTTGGCGGTGGCAGGTGACGGAGGCACCGGTGCAGTAGAACGTGTGGTAGTAGAGGATGTACACGGTGTCCATGATGAAGGTCGACCTACAAAAATGTTAGTTCGCGCCAATGCCTGTCGATCCTGCACTTCACATTCAGCTTTGCAAGCAAGATGGAATAAATGAGTGATATTATTAAATTCCTTATATCTAGAATGGTCTGAAACTCTCTATTTAATCCACACATAAAACCTTCAAGCATAGCTCCATTCTCCTCAACAATACCACATCGAATCATGCCGGTTTGTAATTCCTGATAATATTCTTCTACAGAATTTTTTCCTTGTCTTAAGCGTTGCAATTTTGGAAGTAATTCACGCTGATAATATGGTGGAACCCAAGGAGTACGCATAGCAGTTTTCAAAGAAGCCCAAGTAGTTGGAATAGGATATAATCTACAATGTTTGGACCACCAAACACATGCAAAACTAGTTAAAGCACAAACAGTAGCAGGAACACGTCTCTCCTCAGGATATTGTAAACATGTAAAACATTGTTCAATTTCTAACTCCCATGTAAGATATATATCAGGAACATATCTACCCTCAAATGGTGGAATATTCAATTTTAGTTTAGGAAGATGGTCATGATCTCGTACCTCAGGTGGTTGTGCAGCCCTACCATTGCGATGATATGCATGAGGACGACCTAGTGGCGGTGGTGTTGGTGGTTGCACGTAGTTCTGATTTTGATCAACCTCATCCTTGTAATGGTCGTCCACGACTACAGGAGCAGTAGGAGCTACAGAAGCATAAACAGCGGCACCAGAATTTTACCAGGCTCAAGGGGAATGCACAGTGACCGTCCCACTTGATTTGGAAGGCGATGTTGTTGTTGTTGTAGAGGTGTGTTAGGTGCAGCCGGAGGTGGTGGTGGAAGACGTGCGAGCAATTCATTAAACTTGTTATCGAGCTTTGTTTTGAACGTCTTCTCCATGCCATCTATCTTCTCCATGGCATCTTCAAATCTGTTTAGCACATCTTGCACCTGTCCACTCATCATTTGCTGAAACTTATCATGAAGCTCCTTGTTCGTCAAGTTGTCCCATTCAATCTCGTCGGCTTGTGATCCTGCCATGGCTAGCAGCAATAGAAACACACAAGAATATGATCTTACAGACTACTAACAAGAGGTGGTGGTGGGTGTCACAAATCCATCAAGCAAATCTCAAATTCTTACCAGTTCTTACCCAGCAGCACGCGGTGATCGGTGCTACCTCTTGAGCACTGCGTTTGTTTTCCCCGAAGAGGAAGGGATGATGCAGCAAAGTAGCGTAAGTATTTTCCTTAGTTTTTGAGAACCAAGGTCTCAATCTAGTAGGAGGCTATGCGCCAGTCCCTCGTACCTACACAAAACAAATAAATCCTCGCAACCAACGTGATAAGGGGTTTTCAATCCCTACATGGCCACTTACGAGAGTGAGATCTGATAGATATGATAAGATAATATTTTTGGTATTTTTATAATAAAGATGCAAAGTACAATAAAAGCAAAGTAAAAGCAAAGGAAATAACTAAGTATTGGGAGATTAATATGCTGAAGATAGACCCGGGGGCCATAGGTTTCACTAGTGGCTTCTCTCGAGAGCATAAGTATTCTACGGTGGGTGAACAAATTACTGTTGAGCAATTGACAGAATTGAGCATAGTTATCAGAATATCTAGGTATGATCATGTATATGGGCATCATGTCCGAGACAAGTAGACCAACTCCTGCCTGCATCTACTACTATTACTCCACTCATCGACCGCAATCCAGCATGCATCTAGAGTATTAAGTTAATGAAAATAGAGTAACGCCTTAAGCAAGATGTCATGATGTAGAGGGATAAACTCATGCAATATGACGAAAACCCCATCTTGTTATCCTCGATGGCAACAATACAATATGTTCCTTGCTGCCCCTACTGTCACTGGGAAAGGACACCGCAAGCTTGAACCCAAAGCTAAGCACTTCTCCCATTGCAAGAAAGATCAATCTAGTAGTCCAAACCAAACTGATAATTCGAAGAGACTTGCAAAGATAACCAATCATACATAAAATAATTCAGAGAAGATTCAAATATTGTTCATAGATAAACTTGATCATAAACCCACAATTCATCGGTCTCAACAAACACACCGTAAAAAGAAGATTACATCGAATAGTTCTCCACAAGAGAGGGGGAGAACATTGTATTGAGATCCAAAAAGAGAGAAGAAGCCATCTAGCTACTAACTATGGACCCGTAGGTCTGAGGTGAACTACTCACACTTCATCGAAGGGGCTATGGTGTTGATGTAGAAGCCCTCCGTGATCGATGCCCCCTCCGGCGGAGCTCCAGAACCGGCCCCAAGATGGGATCTCGTGGATACAGAAAGTTACGACGGTGGAATTAGGGTTTTGGCTCCGTATCTGATCGTTTGGGGGTACATAGGTATATATAGGAGGAAGGAGTACGTCGGTGGAGCAACAGGGGGCCTACGAGGCTGGAGGGCACGCCTGGGGGGGGGTAGGCGTGCCCTCCTACCTCGTGGCCTCCTGTTTTTTGTCTTGACATTGGGTCCACGTCTCCTGGGTCTTGTTCATTGAGAAAAT
This sequence comes from Triticum urartu, assembly GCF_056163025.1. Classification (NCBI taxonomy): domain Eukaryota; kingdom Viridiplantae; phylum Streptophyta; class Magnoliopsida; order Poales; family Poaceae; genus Triticum; species Triticum urartu. Next base: position 259,364,741 of record NC_141876.1, read on the forward strand.
CACGTTCCCGGAGGTTTCATTCCGTTTGGACTCCGCTTGATATTCCTTTTCTTCGAAACCCTAAAACAGGCAAAAAAACAGCAATTCTGGGTGGGCTTCCGGTTAATAGGTTAGTCGCAAAAATAATATAAAAGTGGATAATAAAGCCCAATAATGTCGAAAACAGTAGATAATATAGCATGGGGCAATCAAAAATTATAGATACGTTGGAAACGTATCAAGCATCCTCAAGCTTAATTCCTGCTCGTCCTCGAGTAGGTAAATGATAAAAACAGACTTTTTTATGCGGAGTGCTACTTGGCATAATTTTAATGTAATTCTTCTTAATTGTGGTATGAATATTCAGATCCAAAAGATTCAAGACAAAAGTTCATATTGACATAAAAATAACAATACTTCAAGCATACCAACTAAGCAATTATGTCTTCTCAAAATAAGATGGCCAAAGAAAGTTCATCCCTACAAAATCATATAGCTTAGTCATGCTCCATTTTCGTCACACAAGAATGCTCTCATCATGCACAACCCCGATGACAAGCCAAGCAATTGTTTCGTACTTTAGTAATCTTAAATCTATAAACTTTCACGCAATATATGAGCGCGAGCCATGGACATAGCACTATGGGTGGAATAGAATATGATGAGGGGGGTTATGTGGAGAAGACAAAAAGGAGAAAGTCTCACATCAACTAGGCTAATCAATGGGCTATGGAGATGCCCACCGATTGATGTTAATGCAAGGAGTAGGGATTGACATGCAACGGATGCACTAGAGCTATAAATGTATGAAAGCTCAACAAAAGAAACTAAGTGGGTGTGCATCCAACTTGCTTGCTCATGAAGACCTAGGGCACTTGAGGAGGCCCATTGTTGGAATATACAAGCCAAGTTCTATAATGAAAATTCCCACTAGTATATGAAAGTGACAAAACAAGAGACTCTCTATCATGAAGATTACGGTGCTACTTTGAAGCACAAGTGTGGCAAAGGATAGTAACATTGTCCCTTCTCTCTTTTTCTCTCATTTTTTTCTTTTGGGCCTTCTCTTTTTTATGGACTTTATCTTTTTTTTAATTCCTCACTTGGGACAATGCTCTAGAAAATGATGATCATCACACTTCTATTTATTTACAACTCAATGATTACAACTCGATACTAGAACAAAAGATGACTCTATATGAATGCCTCCGGCGGTGTACCGGGATATGCAATGGACCAAGAGTGACATGTATGAAAGAATTATGAACGGTGGCTTTGCCACAAATACTATGTCAACTACATGATCATGCTAAGCAATATGACAATAATGAATGTGTCATGATAAACGGAATGGTGGAAAGTTGCATGGCAATATATTTCGGAATGGCTATGGAAATGCCATAATAGGTAGGTATGGTGGCTGTTTTGAGGAAGATATAAGGAGGTTTATCTGTGAAAGGGAGTATCATATCACGGGGTTTGGATGCATCGGCAAAGTTTGCGCCAACTCTCAATGTGAGAAAGGGTAATGCACGGTACCGAAGAGGCTAGCAAGGACGGAAAGGTGAGAGTGCGTATAATCCATGGACTCAACATTAGTCATAAAGAACTCACATACTTATTGAAAAAATCTACAAGTCATCAAAAACCTCGGCACTACACGCATGCTCCTAGGGGGATAGATTGGTAGGAAAAGACCATCACTCGTCCCCGACCGCCACTCATAAGGAGGACAATCAAATAACACCTCATGTTTAAAATTTGTTACATAACGTTTACCATACATGCATGCTACGGGACTTGCAAACTTCAACACAAGCATTTCTCAATTTCACAACTACTCAACTAGCACGACTTTGATATTATTACCCCCATATCTCAAAACAATCATCAAGCATCAAACTTCTCTTAGGATGCAAAACACTCATAAGAAAATTTTACTAATCTTGAATACCTAGCATATTAGGATTTTAAGAAAATTACCATGCTATTTAAGACTCTCAAAATACTCTAAGTGAAGCATGAGAGATCAATAGTTTCTATAAAACAAATCCACCACCATGCTCTAAAAGATATAAGTGAAGTACTAGAGCAAAACTATATAACTCAAAAGATATAAGCGAGGCACAAAGAGTATTCTAACAAATTCCAAATAATGTATGGCTCTCTCAAAAGGTGTGTACAGCAAGGATGATTGTGGTAAACTTAAAATTAAAGACTCAAATCATACAAGACGCTCCAAGCAAAACACATATCATGTGGCGAATAAAAATATAGCTCCAAGTAAAGTTACCGATAGAAGTAGACGAAAGAGGGGATGCCTTCTGGGGCATCCCCAAGCTTTGGCTTTTAGGTGTCCTTAGATTATCTTGGGGGTGCCATGGGCATCCCCAAGCTTAGGCTCTTGTGACTCCTTGTTCCATAATCCATCAAATCTTTACCCAAAACTTGAAAACTACACAACATAAAACTCAAAGTAGAAAATCTCGTGAGCTCCGTTAGCGAAAGAAAACAAAAGACCACTTCAAGGTACTGTAATGAACTCATTCTTTATTTATATTGGTGTTAAACCTACTGTATTCCAACTTCTCTATGGTTTATAAACTATTTTACTAGCCATAGATTCATCAAAATAGGCAAACAACACACGAAAAATAGAATCTGTCAAAAACAGAACAGTCTGTAGTTATCTGTATCTAGCGCAAGATCTGGAACCCCAAAAATTCTAAAATAAATTGCTCGACGTGAGTAATTTATCTATTAATCATCTGCAAAAAGAATTAACTAAATAGGGCTTTCCAAATAAAAATGGCAGCAGTTCTCGTGAGCACTAAAGTTTCTGTTTTTTACAGCAAGTGTAACAAGACTTTCCCCAAGTCTTCCCAACGGTTCTACTTGGCACAAACACTAATTAAACACAAAAAACACAAACAAAACAGAGGCTATATAATTTATTTATTTATTACTAAACAGGATCAAAAACAAAGGAATAAAAATAAATTTTGGTTGCCTCCCAACAAGCGCTATCGTTTAACGCCCCTAGCTAGGCATAACAAACAAGGATAGATCTAGGTATTGCCATCTTTGGTAGGCAATTCTTCAATGAGGCATCTAACATATTTAGGAATTTCTTTCTTGTTATTTATTATCAAACTTTTAGGCCCATGATCGAAAAAATCATTTGTAACAAATGGTTCCTTAATGATAGCAAAAAGATTGGGATGAAAACTTATAGATTTGAGATCTGTAGTTTCCTTACTAGAGGATTCACCCTTATTTTTAGGAACATACATAAACTTGGCAATTTTAGTGGGAGGACTTGAAGTATTCTTTACGGATGAAAAAGCGGTTCCCAAGTTGGTAATAATATCCTCAAGGTTATCGATTCTAGGGGAATCATGATTTATTTTCTCATTAACTATGGGTTCCTTTTCTTTAATATTTTTCAAAGTGACTCCTACTTTAGATCCATATTGAGAGATTCGGTTTTGGATCTTTTTATCCAAACTTTCAATTATCTCTACGGTAGCAACCTTATTTTCAATAATTTCAAGTCTTTGCATTACATGCTCCAAAGTTAATACAGTTCCATTAACCAAAAGAGGGGGTGAGCCAAACAAATCTATCATAACATTATAAGAATCAAAAGTATGGCTACCCAAGAAGTTCCCTCCAGTAATAGCATCATGGACATATCTGTGCCAAGGAGTAACGCCTACATAAAAATTGCGAAGAAGAACAGAAGTAGATTGCTTCCTGGTAGATCTATTTTGAGCATTGCAAATTCTATACCAAGCGTCTTTTAGATTTCCCCCTCCCTTTGCTTAAAATTTAGAATTTCATTCTCGGGATACAACGGAGAAGATAAGGGACTATCCATAACGACAAGCAAACGAACTAACGCACAAGCAAACAAAAAGCAAGAGGGCAAAAAGAGGCAAATAGAGAAAGAGAGGGAGGATAGAGAGAGAGGGCAAATAAAACAGCAACGGTGAAGTGGGGGAGAGGAAAACGAGAGGCGAATGGCAAATAATGTAATGCGGGAGATAAGGGTATGTGATGGGTACTTGGTATATTGACTTTTTCATAGACCTCCCCAACAACGGCGCCAGAAATCCTTCTTGCTACCTCTTGAGCACTGCGTTGGTTTTCCCCAAAGAGGAAGGGATGATGCAGCAAAGTAGCATAAGTATTTCCCTCAGTTTTTGAGAACCAAGGTATCAATCCAGTAGGAGGCTATGCGCCAGTCCCTCATACCTGCACAAAACAAATAAATCCTCGCAACCAACGCGATAAGGGGTTGTCAATCCCTACATGGCCACTTACGAGAGTGAGATCTGATAGATATGATAATATAATATTTTTGGTATTTTTATGACAAAGATGCAAAGTAAAATAAAAAGCAAAGTAAAAGCAAAGGAAATAACTAAGTATTGGGAGATTAATATTATGAAGATAGACTCGGGGGCCATAGGTTTCACTAGTGGCTTCTCTCGAGAGCATAAGTATTCTATGGTGGGTGAACAAATTACTATTGAGCAATTGAGAGAATTAAGCATAATTATGAGAATATCTAGGTATGATCATGTATATAGGCATCACGTCCGAGACAAGTAGACCGACTCCTGCCTGCATCTACTACTATTGCTCCACTCACCGACCGCTATCAGCATGCATCTAGAGTATTAAGTTAATGAAAACAGAGTAACGCCTTAAGCAAGATGACATGATGTGGAGGGATAAGCTCATGCAATATGATGAAACCCCCATCTGGTTATCCTCGATGGCAACAATACAATACGTGCCTTGCTGCCCCTACTGTCACTGGGAAAGGACACCACAAGATTGAACCCAAAGCGAAGCATTCTCCCTTTGCAAGAAAGATCAATCTAGTAGGCCAAACCAAACTGATAATTCGAAGAGACTTGTAAAGATAACCAATCATACATAAAATAATTCAGAGAAGATTCAAATATTGTCCATAGATAGACTTGATCATAAACCCACAATTCATCGGTCTCAACAAACACACCGCAAAAAGAAGATTACATCGAATAGTTCTCCACAAGAGAGGGGCTATGGTGTTGATGTAGAAGCCCTCCGTGATCGATGCCCCCTCCGGCGGAGCTCCGTAACAGGCCCCAAGATTGGATCTCGCGGATACAGAAAGTTACGGCGGTGGAATTAGGGTTTTGGCTCCGTATCTGATCGTTTGGGGGTATGTAGGTATATATAGGAGGAAGGAGTATGTCGGTGGAGCAACAGAGGGCCCACGAGGGTGGAGGGCGCGCCTGGGCGGGGGTAGGCGCGCCCCCCTACCTCGTGGCCTCCTCTTTTGTGTCTTGACGTAGGGTCCAAGTCTCCTGGGTCTTGTTCGTTGAGAAAATCACGTTCCCGAAGGTTTCATTCCGTTTGGACTCCGTTTGATATTCCTTTTCTTCGAAACCCTAAAACAGGCAAAAAATAGCAATTCTGGGCTGGGCTTTCGGTTAATAGGTTAGTCCCAAAAATAATATAAAAGTGGATAATAAAGCCCAATAATGTCGAAAACAGTAGATAATATAGCATGGAGCAATCAAAAATTATAGATACGTTGGAGACGTGTCAATCGGCAACCGTTGTAGTCAAAACTCTCAAAGCTTGGATAGAGTGATTACCAGGGAGAGTCAAATGCACGACGTAGATGTATGTGGAGCTAGGAAGGCTTATAATATGGTGGCAAAAAGGGTCAGCAACAATCAATTCAGAGATGTAAAGTTGAATAAATGCTCAACGACGGTACTGTCCTGGTCCTAGGCTAGACCGTACTAGAGACGCGAGCCTAGAACATGAACAAAATCACGGCGCGGCACGTAAACAAGAGAAAAGCATACTCTGGAATATATTTTTTCACTCTGTTTTTTTTTGCGCTCTTTTTTTTGCGCTCCCCTTTTTTTGCGAAAATCACTATAATAGCAAGTGTCTCAAAACTCTTCCCTGGTCAAACTGACAGGATGGGCATGACATTTTTTGACAAATTTCTTTTCATAAATTAGGGCAGCAACGACGAAAAAGTGACAAAAAATCACTATGATGGCACGTGGCTCAAAAGATTTAGAAAAGCCTAAAAATAGGATTTGGAAGAAATATTTTCGGTCGCCAAAAGTTTGGCCTAAAAACTTCCCCGGGGTCTCCAGACTTAATTTTCCAAAACCTACTCAGGCAAGGAAACACGAATCAAAAATTAGATGGATCTCGGATTTGTGGTGGATATATGGTGGAAGGATATGGCTGCGGTGGTGGTATATGGATACAGATTGGTGGTAGTATATGGTGAAGGAAATATGCCCTAGAGGCAATAATAAATTTGTTATTTATAGTTCCTTATATCATCATAAATGTTTATTATTCATGCTAGAATTGTATTAACCGGAAACTTAGTACATGTGTGAATACATAGACAAACAGAATGTCACTAGTATGCCTCTACTTGACTAGCTCGTTGAATCAATGATGGTTATGTTTCCTAACCATAACATGAGTTGTCATTTGATTAACGGGATCACATCATTAGAGAATGATGTGATTGACTTGACCCATCTGTTAGCTTAGCACGATGATCATTTAGTTTGTTGCCATTGCTTTCTCCATAACTTATACAAGTTCCTATGACTATGAGATCATGCAACTCCCGAATGCCATAGGAACACTGTGTGTGCTACCAAACGTCACAACATAACTGGGTGATTAGAAAGGTGCTCTATAGGTGTATCCGATGGTGTTTGTTGAGTTGGCATAGATTGAGATTAGGATTTGTCACTCTGATTGTCGGAGAGGTATCTTTGGGCCTTCTCGGTAATGCACATCACTATAAGCCTTGCAAGCAATGTGACTAATGAGTTAGTTATGGGACGATGCATTACGGAACGAGTAAAGAGACTTGCCAGTAACGAGATTGAACTAGGTATTGAGATACCGACGATCGAATATCGGGCAAGTAACATACTGATGACAAAGGGAAGAATGTATATCGTTATGCGGTTTGACCAATAAAGATCTTCGTACAGTATGTGGGAGCCAATATGAACATCCGGGTTCCGCTATTGGTTATTGACCGGAGACATGTCTCGGTCATGTCTACATAGGTCTCGAACCCGTAGCATCCGCACGCTTAACGTTCGGTGACGATCGGTATTATGAGTTTATGTGTTTTGATGTACCGAAGGTAGTTCGGAGTCCCGGATATGATCACGGACATGACGAGGAGTCTCCAAATGGTCGAGACATAAAGATTGATATATTGGATGCCTATATTAGGATACCGGATGAGTTCCGGGGCTCACCGGATAATTATCAGAGTGCTGGGGGGTTATCGCAACCCCCGAGGGAACTAATGGGCCAACATGGGCCTTGTGATAGATAGAGCAGGGGCCGTAGGTCTGGCCGCCCCGCCCCCCTTGGGAGTCCGAATTGGACAAGGAGGGGGCGGCGCCCCCTCTTTCCCTCCCTCTCTCCCTCTCTTTCCTTCCCCCTCCTTCTTCCTAGTTGGACTAGGAAAGGGGGTGTCCTACTCCTACTAGGAGTAGGACTCCTCCCTTTCCCTAGCGTGCCCCTAGGCCGGCCGGCCTCACCCCTTGCTCCTTTATATACGGGGGCATGGGGGCACCCTAAAACACACAAGTTGATCATTGATCCCTTAGCCATGTGTGGTGCCCCCTCCACCATAATCCACCTCGGTCATATCATAGCGCTGCTTAGGCAAAGCCCTGTTCCGGTAGCATCATCACCACCGTTATCACGGCGTCGTGCTGACGAAGCTCTCCCTCGACACTCTACTGGATCGTGAGTTCATGGGACGTCACTGAGCCGAACGTGTGCAAATCGCGGAGGTGCCGTACTTTCGGTACTAGGATCGGTCGACCATGAAGATGTATGACTACATCAACCGCATTGCCATAACGCTTCCGCTTATGGTCTACGAGGGTACATGGACAACACTATCCCCTCTCATTGCTATGCATCACCATGATCTTGCGTGTGCGTAGGAATTTTTTTGAAATTACTGCATTCCCCAACAGTAGCATCCGAGCCAGGTTTATGCGTAGATGTTATATGCACGAGTAGAGCACAAAGGAGTTGTGGGCGTGGGTATATACATATTGCTTGCCGTCACTAGTTGATTATTGATTCGGCGGTATTGTTGGATGAAGCGGCCTAGACCGACATTAGACGTATGCTTATGTGAGACTGGTTCTACAGACGTGCTTCGCACACAGGTGGCTGGTGGGTGTCAGTTGCTCCAACTTTAGTTGAATCGGATTCAATGAACAGGGTTCTTTCTGAAGATCAAAAAGCAATCACTATATCGTGGTGTGGTTTTTGATGCATAGGTAAGAACAGTTCTTGCTCAGCCCGTAGCAGCCATGTAAAACTTGCAACAACAAAGTAGATGATGTCTAACTTGTTTTTGCAGGGCATGTTGTGATGTGATATGGTCAAGACATGATGCTAAATTTTATTGTATGAGATGATCATGTTTTGTAACACAGTTATCGGCAACTGGCAGGAGCCATATGGTTGTCGCTTTATTGTATGAAATGCAATCGCCATGTAATTGCTTTACTTTATCACTAAGCGGTAGCAATAGTCGTAGAAGCAATAGTTGGAGAGACGACAAAGATGCTTCGATGGAGATCAAGCTGTCAAGCCGGTGACATGGTGATCATGATGGTGCTTTGGAGATGGAGATCAAAAGCACAAGATGATGATGGCCATATCATATCACTTATATTGATTGCATGTGATCTTTATCCTTTATGCATCTTATTTTTCTTAGTTCGGCGGTAGCATTATAAGATGATCTCTCACTAAATTTCAAGGTATAAGTGTTCTCCCTGAGTATGCACCGTTGCTACAATTCGTCATGCTGAGACACCACGTGATGATCGGGTGTGATAAGCTCTACGTTCACATACAACGGGTGCAAGCCGGTTTTGCACACGTAGAATACTCGAGTTAGACTTGACGAGCCTACCATATGCAGATATGGCCTCGGAACACTGAGACCGAAAGGTTGAGCGTGAATCATACAGTAGATATGATCAACATAGTGATGTTCACCATTGAAAACTACTCCATCTCACGTGATGATCGGACATGGTTTAGTTGATATTGATCACATGATCACTTAGATGATTAGAGAGATGTTTATCTAAGTGGGAGTTCTTAAGTAATTTGATTAATTGAACTTTAATTTATCATGAACTTAGTACCTGATAGTATTTTTCATGTCTATGTTGTTGTAGATAGATGGCCCATGCTGTTGTTCGGTTGAATTTTAATGCGTTCCTAGAGAAAGCTAAGTTGAAAGATGATGGTAGCAACTCCACAGACTGGGTCCATAACTTGAGGATTATCCTCATTGCTGCATAGAAGAATTACGTTTTGGAAGCACCGCTAGGTGACAAACCTGTTGCTGGAGCAACGCCAGATGTTATGAACACCTGGCAGAGCAAAGCTGATGACTACTTGATAGTTCAGTGTGCCATGCTTTACGGCTTAGAACCGGGACTTCAACGACGTTTTAAACGTCATGGAGCATATGAGATATTCCAAGAGTTGAAGTTAACATTTCAAGGAAATGCCCGGATTGAGAGATATGAAGTCTCCAATAAGTTCTCAATCTGCAAGATGGAGGAGAATAGTTCTGTCTGGGTACCACAACCACTTGACTCAACTGGGAGTTAATCTTCTCGATGATAGTGTCATTGACAGAGTTCTTCAATCACTGCCACCAAGCTACAAGAGCTTCATGATGAACTATAATATGCAAGGGATGGATAAGACGATTCCTGAGCTCTTCGCAATGCTAAAGGCTACGGAGGTAGAAATCAAGAAGGAGCATCAAGTGTTGATGGTCAACAAGACCACCAGTTTCAAGAAAAAGGGTAAAGGGAAGAAGGGGAATTTCAAGAAGAATAGCAAACCAGTTGTTTCCCAAGTGAATAAGCCCAAGTCTGGGCCTAAGCCTGAGACTGAGTGCTTCTACTGCAAAGGGACTGGTCACTGGAAGCCGAACTACCCCAAGTATTTGGCAGAGAAGAAGGATGGCAAACTGAAAGGTATATTTGATATACATGTTATAGATGTGTACCTTACTAATGCTTGTAGTAGTGCCTGAGTATTTGACACGGGTTAAGTTGCTAACATTTGCAACTCGAAACAGGGGCTACGGATTAAGCGAAGATTGGCTAAGGACGAGGTGACGATGCACATGGGAAATGGTTCCAAAGTCGATGTGATCGCCATCGGCGCGCTACCTCTACATCTACCTTCAGTATTAGTTTTAGACCTAAATAATTGCTATTTGGTGCCAGCGTTGAGCATGAACATTATATCTGGATCTTGTTTGATGTGATACGGTTATTCATTTAAATCGGAGAATAATGGTTGTTCTATTTATATGAGTAATATCTTTTATGGTCATGCACCCTTGATGAGTGGTCTATTTTTACTAAATCTTGATAGTAGTGATACACATGTTCATGGTATTGATGCCAAAAGATGCAGAGTTGATAATGATAGTGCAACTTATTTTTGGAACTGCCGTTTGGGTCATATTGGTGTAAAGCGCATGAAGAAACTCCATTATGATGGACTTCTGGAATCACTTGATTATGAATCACTTGGTACTTGCGAAGCATGCCTCATAGGCAAGATGACTAAAACTCCGTTCTCCGGAACAATGGAGCGAGCAACAGAGTTATTGGAAATCATACATACTGATGTATGTGGTCAAATGAACATTGAGGCTCGTGACGAATACCGTTATTTTCTCACCTCCACAGATGATTTGAGCAGATATGGGTATATCTACTTAATGAAACATAAGGCTGAAACATTTGAAAAGTTCAAAGAATTTCAGAGTGAAGTGGAAAATCATTGTAACAAGAAAATAAAGTTTCTATGATCTGATCATCGAGGAGAATATTTGAGTTATTAGTTTGGTCTTTATTTGAAACAATGCAGAATAGTTTCGCAACTCGCGCCACCCGGAACACCACAGCGTAGTGGTGTGTTCGAGCGTCGTAATCGTACTTTACTAGATATGATGCGATCTATGATGCCTCTTACTGATTTACAGCTATCCTTTGGGGTTATGCTTTAGAGACGGCTGCATTCATGTTAAATAGGGCACCATCTAAATCCGTTGAGATGACACCTTATGAACTATGGTGATGTAGGGTGGAACCCTATGTGGTTGATCTTTCACGAAAGGAGCGGATCCCGCGATGAACATGAAGAACACGAGGAGGGAAATGAGGGAAAACACTAGAGAAACACTAAACCAACAAGAAATAGTCACACATGTGCTAGATCCTTGAGTACATAAGAGTTCACACGGTACACAATCAACTAGGGACAATACAAAGGTAGCCGGTCTTCTCCGTGAGGAGGTCTTGATGTTGTTCTCTACAAGGAGGTCTTGAATCCAAAGGGTTCTTCTCCGAAGAGGGGCCGCGGTCTCTCTCGTGGAGTAGATCCGGAGTGGATGAGCAATGCTCTATCTCTAAAATGAGCTAAACCAATGCGAACCCTAGCTAGAAGGAATAGGAGGTCTATTTATGGCCTTAGTGCAAAAGGGGGCGAAGTGGGGGATACATGGGCTGCGGCCCAACTCATGGCAGCACACAAGCGCCGGACATCCGGGAGTCACCGGTCCTCCGGAGGCTCATGGTGGTTCGGACGTTCGGTGCTTGTCAGACGTCTGCAGATTCGGCTCGGGTGGACTTCGGTCGGACGTCCGGTCGGGGTCGGACGTCCGGAGCCTGGAGCTCGTCGGTCGTCCGTAGTGCTTTGGAAGTCCGTAGTTTTGGCTCGGGTATGGAAGTGTCGGTCGTCCGGAGAGGGCCGGACATCCGGAGCCTGGAGGTCGTCGGACGTCTGGGGTTCGTCGGTCGTCCGGAGCCTGGGGACTTGAGCAGTTCTTCTTCTTGTCCCGTGGACTTGGCGTCCTCGTCGTCTTATCCGTTGAATGTAGTTGGTCCGTGGCCTTCCTCAAAGCACCTGATCACACATATGGTTTCCATTTGAGGTAGTAGCCAATTCTCATGTATGGAAAGTGGTAGTTCGGAAAGGAGTGAGTTCACCTTAGTTTCGAGAGCTCTTGCACGTGCTCGTGTCATTGGTCCACTAGTCACTTGGTGAGACGATGGTAGGTCCATGGGGATGACCTTGGGATGCTCCACATCATCTCCCCTCCCTTGGGGAAGAACTGTCCTCGGATCAAATTCTTCATCACCATGGAAGGGCGAGAGTTCCTTGACGTTGAAGATATCGCTCAGATTGTACTTGTCGCGGGGGATCTAGATCTTGTAAGCGTAGTCGTTGTAGCATGCAAGCACCTTGAAGGGTCCGTCCGCTCGTGGTCGAAGTTTGGACTTGCGTTCTTGGGGAAAGAGGTCCTTGCAAAGTTGTAGCCACACGAGATCACCAATGTTGAAGACCATGGGGTGCTTGTTGATGTTGAGCTTGGTCGCAAGTCATTGTACTTGGAGCTCGATAGTATGTCTTGTATCTTCATGCACCTTCTTGAGATGAGTCACACATGCACTTGCGTCCAAATTGATTTGGCAAATGGATGTCAAAACTGCATTCCTTAATGGATATCTTAAAGAAGAGTTGTATATGATGCAACCAGAAGGTTTTGTCGATCCAAAAGGTGCTAACAAAGTGTGCAAGCTCCAGCGATGCATTTATGGACTGGTGCAAGCCCGGAGTTGGAATATACGCTTTGATAGTGTGATCAAAGCATATGGTTTTATACAGACTTTTGGAGAAGCCTGTATTTACAAGAAAGTGAGTGGGAGCTCTGTAGCATTTCTGATATTATATGTGGATGACATATTGTTGATCGGAAATGATACTGAATTTCTGAATAGCATAAAAGGATACATGAATAAGAATTTTTCATTAAAAGACCTTGGTGATGCTTCTTATATATTGGCATCAAGATCTATAGTGATAGATCAAGATGCTTAATTGGACTTTCACAAAGCACATACCTTGATAAAGTTTTGAAGAAGTTCAAAATGGTTCGGGCAAAGAAAGGGTTCTTGCCTGTATTACAAGGTGTGAAGTTGAGTCAGACTCAATGCCCGACCACTGCAGAAGATAGAGAGAAAATGAAAGGTGTTCCCTATGCTTCAGCCATAGGCTCTATCATGTATTCAATGGTGTGTACCAGACCAGATGTGTGCCTTGCTATCAGTCTAGCAGCGAGGTACCAAAGTAATCCAGGAGTGGATCACTAGACAGCGGTCAAGAACATCCTAAATACCTGAAAATGACTAAGGATATGTTTCTCATATATGGAGGTGACAAAGAGCTCGTCGTAAACGGTTACGTCGATGCAAGCTTTGACACTGATCCGAATGACTCTAAGTCACAAACCGGATACGTGTTTTTACAAAATGGTGGAGCTGTCAGTTGGTGTAGTTCCAAGCAGAGCATCATGGCGGGATCTACGTGTGAAGCGGAATACATAGCTGCTTCGGAAGCAGCAAATGAAGGAGTCTAGATGAAGGAGTTCATATCTGATCTAGGTGTAATACCTAGTGCATCGGGTCCAATGAAAATCTTTTGTGACAATATTGGTGCAATTGCCTTGGCAAAGGAATTCAGATTTCACAAGAGAACCAAGCACATCAAGAGATGCTTCAATTCCATCTGTGATCAAGTCAAGGAGGGAGACATAGATATTTGCAAGATACATACAGATCTAAATGTTGCAGACCCATTGACTAAGGCTCTCTCACGAGCAAAACATGATCAGCACCAAGACTCCATGGGTGTTAGAATCATTACAATGTAATCTAGATTATTGACTCTAGTGCAAGTGGGATACTGAATGAAATATGCCCTAGAGGCAATAATAAAATTGTTATTTATATTTCCTTATACCATGATAAATGTTTATTATTCATGCTAGAATTGTATTAACCGAAAACTTAGTTCATGTGTGAATACATAGACAAACAGAATGTCACTAGTATGCCTCTACTTGACTAGCTCGTTGAATCAATGATGGTTATGTTTCCTAACCATAGACTTGAGTTGTCATTTGATTAGTGGGATCACATCATTAGAGAATAATGTGATTGACTTGACCCATCCATTAGCTTAGCGTGATAATCATTTAGTTTGTTGCTATTGCTTTCTCTATAACTTATACATGTTCCTATGACTATGAGATCATGTAACTTTCAAATGCCGGAGGAACACTTTATGTGCTACCAAACGTCACAACGTAACTAGGTGATTACAAAGGTGCTCTACAGGTGTCTCCGATGGTGTTTGTTGAGTTGGCATAGATCGAGATTCGGATTTGTCACTCTGATTGTCGGAGAGGTATCTCTGGGCCCTCTCGGTAATGCACATCACTATAAGCCTTGCAAGAAATGTGAATAATGAGTTAGTTACGGGATGATGCATTACGGAACGAGGAAAGAGACTTGCCGGTAATGAGATTGAACTAGGTATTGAGATACCGACGATCGAATCTCGGGCAAGTAACATACCAATGACAAAGGGAACAATGTATATCGTTATGTGGTTTGGCCGATAAAGATCTTCATAGAATATGTGGGAGCCAGTATGAACATCCAGATTCCTCTATTGGTTATTGACCAGAGATGTGTCTCGGTCATGTCTACATAGTTTTCGAACCCGTAGGGTCCACACGCTTAACGTTCGGTGACGATCGGTATTATGAGTTTATGTGTTTTGATGTACCGAAGGTAGTTCGGAGTCCTAGATATGATCATGGACATGACGAGGAGTCTCGAAATGGTCAAGACATAAAGATTGATACATTGGATGACTATATTCGGATACCGGATGAGTTCCGAGGGTCACCGGATAATTATTGGAGTGCCGGTGGGTTATCGGAACCCCCGGGGGAACTAATGGGCCAACATGGGCCTTGTGAGAGAGAGGAGGGGCCATAGGGCTGGCTGCCCCCTTGGTAGTCCGAATTGGACAAGGAGGGGGGAGGCTCCCCCTCTTTCCCTCCCTCTCTCCCTCTCTTTCCTTCCCCCTCCTTCTTCCTAGTTGGACTAGGAAAGGAGGAGTCCTACTCCTACTAGGAGGAGGACTCCTCCCTCTCCTTGGCACACCCCAAGGCCGGCCGGCCTCCCCCTTTCTCCTTTATATACGGGGGCAGGGGGCACCCTAGAACACACAAGTTGATCATTGATCCATTAGCTGTGTGCGGTGCCCCACTCTACCATAATCCACCTCGGTCATATCATAGTGTTGCTTAGGAGAAGCCCTGTTCCGGTAGCATCATCATGACCATCATCACGCCATCGTGTTGACGAAGCTCTCCCTTGACACTCTGCTGGATTGTGAGTTTGTGGAACGTTACCAAGCCGAACGTGTGAAGATCGCATAGGTGTCGTACTTTCGGTACTAGGATCGGTCGATCGTAAAGACGTACGACTACATCAACCGCGTTGTCATAATGATTCCACTTATGGTCTATGAGGGTACATGGGCAATACTCTCCCCTCTCGTTGCTATGCATCACCATGATCTTGCGTGTGCGTAGGAAAGTTTTTGAAATTACTGCATTCCCTAACATATGGATACGGATTGGTGGTGGTATATGGATACAGTTTCAGAGCGGTGGCGGATAAGCGGGTGGTGGTAGATGGCAGGGGCGATGATGATGGTGCGGTGGCGGCGTGACAACTTATGACCAGAACTTGAAACTCTAAAAGACTAGACGCTAAGATCAGGAACTAGACACGAAGATGCAACCGCAAATTCAACAAAGAAAAAGCCCTAAAAAGATTATGCAAAGGCTCAGATTGTTTCGGATATGATGAACTAACCCTCATTTTTTTGTGGCTTTTTCATGGAATGTAGGTACGAAGAACAGACTCGATCTAAACTACGAAAAACTGTTAAATCTCATCGAGCAACCTGAAAATCTGATACCACTTGATAGAGCCAAAGGTATCCCATCTTTTGTTGAGATGGTGGCTATCGTTTTGGAGGAAGTCGACTTTGACGATCCGACTACGAACGTGCGAGGACGTCGTGCCTTAGAAATCGCCAAACCAACTCCGAGAGGTTATTGACCACGCCGGAGAACAATCAACCTAACCATGAAGGTCTATTTCCCGTAGGTGAACAAAGAGCAAGCAAGAAAGTAAGATTGAAATCTGGATATTGCGGATATAAGAGGAAAGCTCTATTGATCAATGTGGGGTTCTGTGACGCCTTTGTCTGGTCGTCATACACAAATGAAGTACGCGAAGTTGGAGCTATGGTGAACTTTAATCTAAACAAAACCCAAAGTCTAAATGATGCTCTAAGGGCTGTACATATGGAGGAAGAGGGGGGTATTTCATGGCCCTTGGAGGAGGGGTCCGAAAACAACCTTAACTCTTGTTTCCCCACACATACGGACTCTAAAAACAGCCTATACTTAAGTATTTTGAAAATACATGGGTCTGGCCCAATAATAAGGTGACACAACACCTAGAATAACCTCTGGACGAAATTTATGAAGTGTCATCTTGTATATTCGTCCAAGGCTTCATGCACACCTTATGGTGGCTTCAAAGTCTTGAAATCATCACTTGTAACTCCGTTCTTGACCCCCTTGCGCATGCCATCATCTCCATGATTGGTCTTGCTCCAGTGTTCGTCCCTCTTATCCATGTCAGGTCCTTCATTTGTAAGAAAAAGAAATGTATCCAATTTAGGCAGCATCATATTCTCATGAACATTAGAATCACTACCAAGAAACGAAAGTACCTGATAATTTAATTGGCGTGCACGAGCTCTAGTAATTGGTCCAGTATGTATAGCAGCAGGGGCTGTGGGTGTAACAATGGTATTGATGTCCTCATCAAACTCTCCCATCATAGACATCTCAAACTTCTCGGTGATTAGTGCGCCAAACTCATCATTGAAAGATTTGTTAGGAGAACCAAAAACAGTATCATCAACGTATAATTGGCATATGAACAAATCCCCTTTGACCAATTTCAAACCCACGATCTTGCAACACCTCGGTAAGGTGTTCATATCACGCACGTGGGGCTTGCTTAAGTCCTTAGAGTGCCTTTTTGAGTTTGTATACATGAGTGGGGAGCTTGGGATCCTCGAATCCCAGAGGTTGTTTGACATACAACAACTCATTCAAAGGACCATTATGACATGCAGTTTTCACATCCATTTGTTGCAATTTAAAGTCATGATGAGATGCATATGCAAGCAACATGTGAATAGATTCAAGACGAGCAACGGGGCACCGTAGTCGATACCCTCGACTTGGGAGTAGCCTTGTGCCACCAATCTGCCCTTATTTCGAACTACCACACCATTTGCATCTTGCTTGTTCTTGAAGATCCATTTGGTCCCAATGACATTATGTTCCTCCGTTGGCCTTGGCACTGATTCCCAAACTTGATTGCGCTCTAAGTTGTTGAGTTCATCAAGCATGGCTTCAGGCCAATCATCATCGTCGAGCGCCTCATGTACCTTTTGGGGTTCAACACACGAAATAGACACGTGATGCTCACAAAAATTTGACAATTGTTTACGAGTAGTTACCCCTTTTCTCAAGCTCCCAAGCATATTCTCCATGACATATTGTTGACGCTCGAGCTTGGAAGCTACCTTGGCGGCACGGCGCTCCAAAAGTTCCTCGATGGGCATTTGAGGATCATCTTGATTATCTTGAGAATCGTCTTGAGTTTGCTCTTCATCTTGAGCATGCTCTTGATCTTGAGCACCGTATTGAGCTTGCTCTTGATCTTAAGCGAGCTCGGAGTCATGGACTTGATCTTGGGCATCTTTTGGTGCATCACCATCTCCATGGGATCGATCTTGCTCTTGATCTTGTTCATTGAGTTGAGCGCCTTTACTTTGTTCTTCGGAAGCGTGTGGCTCTAGTGTTGGTGATAGCTCCTTCTCCTTCAGCCACAAGGGGTTCCTCAATGGGGAGTATTTGACCAATCCTCTTTCTTCTTATGGACAGGGGGATTTCATCACCTACATTAGAAATACCACTTTGCTCCACTTGGGAGCCATTATTTTCATCAAACTCTATGTTACATGTCTCCTCAATGAGTCCGGTGGACTTGTTGAGGACACGGTAAGCATGAGAGTTTGTAGCATAACCAACAAGTATGCCCTCTTGAGATTTAGGTTCAAATTTAGACAAACGAACACCTTTCTTGAGAATGAAACACTTACAACCGAACACCTAGAAGTACTTGATGTTGTGCTTGTTGCTTGTAAGTATCTCATATGGAGTCTTATTCAAGCCTTTGTGAAGGTAGAACCTATTGGATGCATGACATGCAGTGTTGATGGCTTCGGCCCAAAAGTTGTATAGAGATTTGAATTCTGCCATCATGGTCCTTGCCGTGCCCATCAACGTCTGGTTCTTCCTCTCCGCCACACCATTTTGTTGAGGGGTATAGGGTGCAGCATATTGGTGCTTGATCCCTTCGTCACTAAGAAACTCATCCAAGGTGTAGTTCTTGAACTCGGTGTCGTTCTCACTTCTAATCATCAAGATCTTTGCTTCATGTTGACGTTGAGCTTCATTTGCAAAGTTGATGACGGTTTGTTGAGTCTCACTCTTCCTCTTGAAGAAATATACCCATGTATATTTTGAGTAATCATCCACAATCACCAAGCAACACTTTCTTCCACCAAGACAATCAAAGGATGGAGGTCCAAAGAGATCCATGTGAAGGGGCTCCAAGGGCCTCTTCGAGTAGATGATAGTCGAGGGTCAGTGAGCCATTTCATGAAGCTTTCCTTCGATACAAGCACTGCAAGCATTGTCTTTGGCAAAACTCACATTTGTTAGTCCACGGACATGGTCCCCTTTGAGGAGACTTTGCAAAGATCTCATATTAATATGGGCTAGTTGGTGATGCCAAAGCCAATCCACGTCAACTTTAGCCATTAGGCAAGTTGCGTTCTTAGTGGGTTGCTCGGAAAAGTTCACCACATAGAGACCATTCTCAACATGCCCAACAAAGTCTACTTTAAGAGTCTTGCTCCACAAAAGGTCCATGGTATCTGGATCAAAGAATGTTGCAAATCCCATAAGTGCAAGTTGACGAACGGAAAGTAAATTGTATGCAAGGGACTCAACAAGCATGACCTTCTCAATATATAAATCATCAGAGATGACCACCTTGCCAAGTCCCAATACCTTAGAAGTTAAGGCATCACCAAATTGGAAATGGGTGGGCATAAATGTAATTGGATGCACATCCACCACCAAGTCCTTGCTCCCGATCATATGATTTGTTGCTCCACTATCAAGCAACCATGACACCCCACCGGAAGCAAACTCCTACGAGAGATCAATGCTTGGATTTAGGAACCCATTTTTGAATGGGTCTTTTGATGTTAGCAACAAGGGTCTTAGGAAACCAAATAGACCATTAAATGTACTCATAAGAAGAACCAACAAATTTGGCATAAACATACCCATCACTAGCACGACACAAAACATAATAGGGGTTAAAGTCGCCGGTTTTGTTGCTAGGGGCGGTTTTGCCCTTCTTGGCATTACCACCCGCTTCCTTGGTCTTCTTCTTCTCATGAGCACCCTCACTCGCCTTGACAAAAGTGTCCTTGAGCAGGAGAGGTTGCTTGGTCTTGTTCTTCCTTTTTTTCTTTGACTTGGGTACAAACCCAACTCCTTCCTTTCCTACAACTTCCTTTTGATTGCTCAAAAGGTCATTGAGGTTCTTCTCGCCTTTTATGCAAGTGACAAGGCCCTTCTTAAGTTGCTCTTTCAACTTAACATTTTCCTCCACAGGATACACGTGCTCGCAACAATGGTTAGTAGCATGTGCATTATCAATTAGAACGAAAGCAGGGAAAGTGGAAATTTCCTTGGTTAGTTTCACTTGGAGTTGATCATGAGACTCTTTGAGAGAAGCATGAGCACCTTCAAGACCTTGTGAGCCTTGTCAAGTGTATCAAATTCTTCCTTGTGTCGTGGGAAACCATGGCCACCTATGGGGCCATGAGCCCCTTTTGGTTCTACGGGGGGATGGGCACATTGAACAAAGGGTGGAGAAGCATAACATAGCACGACAAATATCACATGGGCAGTTTTATGAAGGTTCGTGCTGCCGCGAGGTGTATAACCCTACTCCTGTTTGGATGGATTGATGGTGGAAAATGTTGGAGAAATGCAGCGCTCTTGCCCGACAGGGTTGCCTCGGGGCAAGAGTGGCTACACATGTATGCATGTGTGGGGGTCCGAATCCTTTCTACGGTTACCAGGGGCCTCCTTTTATAGATCAAGGGGTCAACTAGAAAATCGGTCTTTACATACTGATTAGATAGCAAACAATGCTATCATACCTAACTCTGTAGGCTGACAGAGTGCATTAAATGCGCCGCTCAATGTCACATCACTGCTCGCCCAGCAGACCCTACCGGAATGTTTTGCCAGCTTCAAGCCTGCTTGCTTGACACGTCTCAGGACGGGTGTCACTTAGAGGTATTTTCTGTAGGAAGTGGCTACCATGTGCCAGGGAGCAGCCACTTAGTCACTTAGGAGCTTGACACCACACTGATCGACGACATGCGTCGCTGTGAGGTGTTGTGGTGGAGTGGTTTACCTCTGTGAGCCCCGGCAGGCCCGCCGGGGCAATCTGGGAGGCTCACTTCCGAGGTAAACCCAACCTCGCCAGGCTTGCCTACCCGGCAAGGGAGGTTCTTCTCGTAGTGATATCTTGTCTCTCGGGCTAGTATTGGTCCTCTTGGTTTGCACTTTGATCCTTTGAAGAACTGATCCCTCGTGCTTTGATCTGATATTGGTGCTGTAATCTTGTTCTTGGGCCTGTGCACAGTATGGGCAATGGACCCAGGGTCTGTTGCACCGACAAGAGCCCCCGGGCCTGCACCGAATGCGCTGACAGGCATCGACGGGGTAGGCCATAACCAGTGCACATGCAGGGGCGTAGAAGTGGTTGGCCTTTGGAGAACTTCTTTACTTTTTCATTAACTTGAGCCCGGGCCAGTTCCCATTTCTTCCGCACGTCTCGTAACGGCAATCGTGGTGGGGCCACTCTTGTAATGGCCCATGAATGACTTTAACGCAAGGGCGAGTAACTGCCAATTCACTCTTCCCACCACGCCCTTATCCTTAGCCATGTATACTGCATGCACCAAGTGGGGTAGGTAACAGAGGCGCATGGTGCGGGAGAGCATCAAGGCAGGGGCTCGGTCTTCTTGAATTGGTGGAGGAGGGCGACGGTTACCTATCGTGGGATCACCTCTCTTCCCCGACCCACCTATAAAAGGAGGGGCGAGGGAGGAGCGGAGGCGTTCATCCTCACATCCCTTCTCCTCCATCCTTTGCTTTCTGCTAGTCATGATGAAGGGGAGAGACCGGTGCCAAGCCCCAGGCTGTAGCTTGGGGTTGGCGATGTCGAATGCTAGTGCAGACGCTTGGTGAGTGAGTCTGGTCCAAGTCCGGAGGAGGCGTGGTTATGCCTTCGCTGGGGCGAGATTCCTTCCTCATCTACCCGCAAGCCTTAGGAGGTTGCGCGGCTGGCGCGGCGGTAGCACCAGAGGTGGCGACTCCGGTGTGCTCGTCGCCAGGCCATCCGTTGCTTCAATTTCAGTGAGGGGAAGTGCGCGCCACCACGCCGAAGCCCGTAACGGGCGCAAGGCATGGTAGCCGTTCGTGGCCTATCCTCCTCCTCTTGATAGAGGCGAGGGTCCCGATCTTTCGATGAGATGAGAACTATCGATTTGGTGGAGACGACTTTGACGATCCGACTACAAACTTGCACGATGTTGCGCCTTAGTAATCGCTAAACCAATCTCCTGAGGTTACTGACGATGCCGGGAGCATGGTCAGCTTGACCACGAAGGTCTATTCCTGTGAGCAATCGAAAAACGAGCAAGAATATGATAAATCAATCTGAATATTGTGAATATATATGAAGTATTGATAATGGTGGGGATCCGTAAGCAGTCTTGGTCTGGTCATTGGACACAAACGAAGTACACGAAGTTGCAATGGCTAACTTTTAACTAAACAAATCCCCAGAAAAAAGCTACTAGATGGATGTATTTATATAGGAGCAAGGGGTGGCAGCCAAGGAGGTGGAAGGACGTCCCAAGGCAGCCTAAAACCAACCCTAGGTCATACAAGGCTCATGGGCCCAAGTGGAGGTGGTGCTACACCTTTGGACTTGTTGTCTGACTCGGATTCTACAGCAACATCAGATTGTTTTGTCGATATCTCAATGCTCCGGACGAATTTGAAGGTGATTCCAATTGTGCTGGAAATAGCACGAAATCTACTTTCCAACAAAAAAAGAATCACCCAATTTGGAGTCTGTATGAAAACGTTGTTGACGTTTTGAGTCAGGTATGTCTGTGCAGTCCGAATCTGAATCCAAAACGTAAGAGACTTGGACTCTATCTTCTCTTGGCCCAAAAGTGACGTGAGAGGACTTTTTGAACAACACCTAAACTTCTCTTTTTTCCTTATCTTCATATGTGGATTGTACAAATGTCCCATACACCTGCAATTAGACATGGCACAAAAGTTTGTGAAGTATTTTTGTCCTGGATGACATAAATAAATTATTGCATAGTTTGCATTATAAATCACCTTACAAATATACATGTGTGCAATATTTTTGGTCGTATCCAAGGTAGTCATGTCCTCATCATCCTCCCCTTCTTGAAAACAAAGCAGTCCTCAACGTTGCTTAATCTGAAATGTGGCTAACAAAAGAGACAAGGTGTACAT
The DNA here is from genome assembly GCF_056163025.1 of Triticum urartu. Classification (NCBI taxonomy): domain Eukaryota; kingdom Viridiplantae; phylum Streptophyta; class Magnoliopsida; order Poales; family Poaceae; genus Triticum; species Triticum urartu. The sequence goes on from NC_141876.1 coordinate 259,387,527, forward strand.
GTTGTATATGTATATGTCATCCATTTTTACTTCCCTTGATTTTTGCACATATGACACATGTATACATGAGTAACTTTCATAGTTCATAAAATCTAAAGCCAAAAAATTATCACAAGAAGTAGAAGGCATGAAAATATTTCAACTCAGTTTGCACATATAAGTGAAGCTCTTATTCATTTCAAAAGATTGACAATGTTCATCATGAAACCATCCCAACATTGGTGAATAAACCTCACTTGCATCAAATTTACATGCTACAGCATGCTTAAATAAGCAAACATGCAATAAGTCATTGGACATAGAATCATCACCAAGATTAGAAGTGATATCAAAATGATTAAACATTGGTTCTTTTGCATCAACAATTAATTCAATGGTGCACTCAAAATTGTTGGTATTTCAGTTATTTGATCACATGACCATTCATGACAGTAACAAGATTCTCTAAAATAGGTGGTGTGTTCAAATCAACAGGTAACTCAACACATGATGCATTCAAGTTAACTAGGCATGCATCATTCTCATGTGAAGTTATATTATCAATACCTTTGTTGTTACCTTGTCACAAAGACGTAGCTGATGTAGGTACAGACGTTGACAATGTACCATACTCTTGAGATTATGTCGCGCTCACAATCCGAGGTGGGGCTGCTCTAGTAGGTGCAACGATGTAGGAACCAAACGGAGGTGGTGAGCATGAACTCGAATAGTAGTTGTTGTTGTCACCCAATGCATCATCCTGTATCTGTCTCTCAAAGGTACAAGCGCGAACATACATACCAGTAATGCAACAAGGAATATACTGAAATCTTGCACGGATATCATGGTTCAAACCACCAAAAAATCTATTCATTGTATCATCCTCAGATTCTTCTATGTCACAATGATGCATGTAAGATTTGAACTCTTGGTAGTAAGCATGAACAGTTTTACTACCTTGTTTTAATTTTTTCAATTTGCGAAGCAATTCATGACAATAGTAAGGAGGAAAAAATTGTTGTCTCATTACAGCTTTCAAAACATTCCAAGTTGTGGGTTGGTTATCAATGTTTTTCTTACAATGTACACTCCACCAAACAGAAGCAAAACCAGTAAATGCTCTAGTGGTAGCTCTACTCTCTCAAGTTTAGAAAAATCATGATGAGTAAAAACTTGTTCTACTTCAAGCTCCCAAGCTAGATAAATAGCAGGATTAAATCTACCCTTAAATGACGGTAAAGAGATAACCTGACCATGTGCATGTGTGTGTTGTCCCAACTCTCGTGATGGTGAAGATGTGTCCGTCGTCCAAGAACTTCTATCTCCGAAACCTGTCATGATTAGTAGAAACAAGAAAAAAAATTTGAGAATAATGTTCCTATGAACTACTAGGATGTGGTTGTAAAGTGCTCATAGTAAAGCAAATATAATTATCTTACAAGTTCTTACCATGCGGCAGGTGGTGACAGGCAACCAGCGATGTCAAATAACTCCGAAGATTGTGTAAAGCGATTGCCAAGGGAACATACGTATACACGGTGTAGAAATATGTGGAGCTGGGTTGGCTATATTTGGTAGCAAAAGATTAGCAATAATCGATTCATAGATGCAATGTTGAATAAACGATCAACGACAGTACTGTGCTGGTCCTAGGCTAGACCGGACTAGAGACGTGGGCCTAGAACACTAATGAGGTCACGGCGTAGCACAACTAGCATCAATAAAGGATATGAAGTTGCTCTGGAGAGCAAGATATAAGTGAAGATCACAATAGCAGTAAAGATAATGATATGAAACAACATCCAAGAAGGATATATCAACAACTTTCTCTCCAACTTTTCTCTAGAAAAGTCTATGCCAATTTTTTTGATAATTTTATTCAAGAATGGTACTGACTCAAGCTTTCGAATACAAAAGAAATCACTCAATTCTGAGTTGATATGAGGAGTCAAAAAATTCTAAAACTGGCCTGAAAAACTGGAATAAGCTGTGTTCCTGAATTTTAGAGGGCCAAAAACCTATTTAGGAGCCCATTTTGAGGTACCAAATATTGAACGAGCTTCTACAACTATTTAGTTGTGGCTCGTCGCTAGCTTTCTTTTGAGTACTCGTGGAGCCAAAACGGACTTGGTATGAGGAAGCTATGCCTGTTTTACTCAACATTGCACAAAACAGATTCCAATCCGAATTCAACTACGAGATTGAGTCTAGATAGATCCGAATTTTGTTTTTTGCTCTCTCTTTTTTCCTCACATTTTTTCTTTTTCTTTCTCTTTTTTTTCTCTGACTTAATTTTCTCTCTTTTTTTCCCTCCCTCTTCCCAAAACAAACTAGATAAGATGCAGATTGGATCAAGCGAAGATGTGAACGATCTCAACTATTATAATGACAATGACCGATGGATAGCACGTGGTGAAAATTAATGGATGGGTGATGGATAGCGGAAGGGATAATGATGCAGTGGTGGCGTGACTAATGTGAAGAGATTGGTGGAAGCCGATGGATATGGATTGGTGATGGTATATGGAGACGGATCGATGGCGGATAAGCGGTGGTGGTAGATGGCAGGGGCGATGATGATGGTGCGACGGCGGCGTGACAACTTATGACCAAAACTCGAAACTCCAAAAGACAAGACTCTAAGACCAGCAACTAGACACGACGATGCAACCGTAAATTCAACAAAGCAAAATACTGAAAAGACGATGCAAAGGCTCAGATTGGTTCAGATATGATGAACTAACCCTAAATTTTTTTGTCTTTTTCGGGGACTGTAGGCATGAAGAATAGACTCGATCTAATCTATGAAAAACTGTAAAATCTCACCGAGTAACCTGGAAATCTGATACCACTTGATAGAGGCAAGGGTCCCGAACTTTCGATGAGATGATGATGAGGACTTGACTACCTTGGATACGACCAAAAATATTGCATACATGCATCTTTGTCAGGTGATTTCCAGTGCAAACTATTCAATAATCTATTTATTTTATCTAGAACAAAAATACTTCACACACTTTTGTGTTTTGTCTAATTGTAGGTGTATGGGACATTTTTACAATCCACATATGAAGATAAGGGAAAAGGAGAAGTTTAGGTTCTGTTCAAAAAGTTCTCTCACGTCACTTTTGGGCCAAGAGAAGATAGATTCCAAGTCTCTCACGTTCTGGATTCAGATTTGGACTGCACAGACATACCTGACTCAAGACGTCAACAAATTTTTCATACAGACTCCAAATTGGGTGATTCTCTTTGTTTGGAAAGTAGATTTCGTGCTCTTTCCAACCCAATTGGAATCACCTTCAAATTCATCCGGAGCATTGTGATATCGACGAAACAATCTGACGCTGCAGCAGAATCCGAGTCAAACAACAAGTCCAAAGGTGTTGCACCACCTCCACTTGGGCCATGAGCCTTGTACGACCTAGGGTTAGTTTTAGGCTGCCTTGGGATGTCCTCCCACCTCCTTGGCCGCCACCCCTTGCTCCTATATAAGTAGATCCATCTAGTAGCTTTTTCATTGGGATTTGTTTAGTTAAAAGTTAGCCATTGCAACTTCATGTACTTCGTTTGTGTCCAACGGCCAGACCAAGGCCGCTTATGGGTCCCCACCATTATCAATACTTCATATATATTTGCAATGTTCAGATTTCAATATCATATTCTTGCTTTTTCTTCAATTGCTTACAGGAATAGACCTTCATGGTCAGGCTGACCGTGCGTCCGGCATCGTCAGTAACCTCAGGAGATTGGTTTAGCGATTGCTAAGGCGCAACGTCGTGCATGTTTGTAGTCGGATCATCAAAGTCGTCTCCACAAAATCGATAGTTATCTCCCGGTCGGATCATCAAAGTCGTCTCCACCAAAGTCGGATCATCAAAGTGGATGAGCAAGTCCCCTTTTAGGGAAGAACTCAAGACCTCCTCACGGAGAAGACCGGTTACCATGTATTGTCCGTTGTTGACTTTGGATTGTGTATCTTCCCCTTTGTATTCGAGTATCTAGCACTTGTGTGACTTGTTCTTGTTAGTTTGAGTGTTTGTCTTGTGTTTCCCCTTGTGATTTCCCTCGTTTCCCTCCTCGTGTTCTTCGTGTTCATCGCGGGATCCGATCCTTTTGTGAAAGATCGGCCGATCAGGGTTCTACCCTACATCATCTTGGTATCATGAGCTAGATTGATCACGATTTCGGAGCCTCCCCTCATTGTTTTCTAGCCTAATTTTGTTGTGTTCTTGCCCAATTTTTTTGTGATTTGTTGGTTTCACCAAGTTTTGTTGGATTTGATCCATAGATTTGCTTGGTTTCAAGTGGATCTAGCATCTCCCCAAGTTTCCCCATATTTCTTCCACGAAATCTCATCAATTTTGACCCTAAAATCCCCAAATTCCGCCCAAAATCGCGTCTCGGATCTGAAATATCGCGTTAACCCCGACCCACCGGACGACCAGCCCTTTACGGACGTCCGGAGCCCATCGACCGACAGGACGTCCGACCTTTTACGGATGACCGGAACCCCTAACCCGAGCCAAATTAACGGATTTCCAAGAATGCCCGGACGTCCGGCCACCGGTCGTCCGACCATCTTCAGACATCCAGTACCTGTAGTTTCCCATTTTGGCTGATTTTTGTTTTGTCCATAACTAATTCATCCAGAGTTCGATTTTCGAGTTCTTTAGCTCGTTAAAAAGCTCTTGACATCCCCCTTCCAACAGAAATACCACCAAAACCATTTGACTCCATCAAATTTTTGTAACTTTGGCATCTTTGCCTAGGGCTTCCACCACATCCTCCGCTACACCAACACCGACTTCCGCAACCTTACCAATTTTGTTCTTCATCGCATTAGTGGTTGCTTGAGGAGTGAGTTGAGTCTTCTAAGGTGTCTAGGCTATTTAGGTACGGTTGCTTCTTCATCAAGCACCACCACCATAACTTTCGCATAGTTTTTCCCACCTCACACTCCCGCCACACCGACTTAACCCAATTTTGTTTGTGTTGTGAGTTGTGTCTCCTAAGGTGTTTCGGCTACTTAGGGACCGTGCTTCCAACTCCGACACCATGTATAGTACATCACCATAACCTCCACTTCCGCATTGCCTACTCGCATAACCCATCATTCCACCACCGCATGCCGCTACCACCATTTTGACATTTGATATTTGAGATTTTGAGTTCGCGGTTTTTCCATTTCCTAAGGTGTATCGGCTACTTAGGGACGAGTCTCCATCATCTTGGTATCTCCATCAAGATCATCGCAACTCATCATCAACACGGACGGTAACCACCATATCATCTTGGTATCGTGGTATCCCTCCATTGTATATTCCTTTGTCATTGCATTGATAACCCCTAGCCCATTTTGCGTTACTTGCCTATCGAGACTAGCCATTTGAGTATTGTCGGCAACGTTACTTGTGCACATTAGTGATCTACACCATACATTGCATACATACCATACCATATTGGTATCATCATATCATCTCTTGTGCCTCAAGTTTGTTCCCGAATATACACAATTACTATCTTGGTTTGTGCATTTCACAAAGTGGCCATACAAAAAAAGAATAAGCTTTTAAGAAAAGAAAAAGAGTGAAGAAAGAGCTTGTAAGCAAGTGCCATAGCATCATACCACATTGCATAAGATTGTCATATCCGATCATCTTGGATCATACCACTAGAACATCATATACATAGCATACTTGGGATAGAAGTCGTTGCATTTCTGTCTCCTATAGGTTATGCACAACTGTCGTATCCACCTATTGAGCAATCGTGCTAGCATCTCTCTTGAGTTGTGCAACACGAGCGTTTTCCGTGGATTCCACATTTTGTGCTCATCCTTGGTCGCACGACCCCATTTATCAATCCGTGTGTGTGTTTCCGTGTGCCACATATTGCTATTGGTCTACTTGTTTCACTTGCGAATTTGTGAATCTCTTTCAACATTATTGAATCTTGCTAACATTTTGCATCAAATTTTTTGTGCCACTATCCTCACCGTACTCCACCATAAGCCTTATTTGTGTAGGTGTGAGAAACCGACAAGAATTGGTACCAATTGTGCTATTTCCTTGTCCACATTGGAGTGATCAGTGATCCACTTTCAACTTCGGTCAATGTACATTTAGTATTCGTTCTTCTCTTTCTACCACTCACATTTTTCTTTTGGAGTGATGGATAGGCAAGGCATTTCATCCCTGGTCTTCCACAACAACGACGGCGTGAACAACTACATCACCAAAGCGTCAATCTTCGATCTACAACGACAAATGCAAGGCGCAGAATCGAGATTGCGAGAGTGCATCGAGAACCTCTCCATCGACATTCATCACTCCGAAGCAAGGAAAAGGGACTACGTCAACAACAAGTTTTCCGCGTGCAAGGAGGAGCAAGATGCAAGGATGGAGGAGATTCGGAACTTGTTGATCAACCGTTCTTCCCCTTCATCATCCTCAAGGCAGCGACGTTCAAGTCACAAGTCCTCGGAGCGCAAAAATGATGCAAGCGCAAGTCGTCCATGTCCACATCTCCATGGAAACCACCATCATGTTCATGATCCTCCTCGTCATGAAGGGCAAGTCACCTCCAAGCAACATGTGCACGACGACGACGAACGACATCTACTACCAGCTCAAGTGCGACAATGACACCATCATCATGAAGATGCTCGCCAAGCGAAAATGTACAAGTCCCAACAAGCTCTACTTCACGCCAAGTCCAAGCTTCATGAGGAAAAGAGAAGACCGCGAGATGAGCACCACCAAGATGGTGCTATGTCTACAACAACCACTTCGGCATCTTCGCCAAGTGCTATCAAGGCATCTCCGCCTTTGGACGTACGACATCTTCGCCTACTTCCCATGATTTCGCTTACATCGACATCATCAATTACAAGGCGACCACCTACGAGCGAAGGCGACACTTCCATCTTCGGAAGCCCCTCAAGGAAGATGGCCAAGCATGGGAAATTCCCTTCGGTCATGGAGACGAGCTATGAGGTGCCACATCATATGGACCTCCTACAACAACAAGACGGCGGCAAGAAGGTCGAGCAAGGGCCATCCCCTTCGACCACGGCGATGAGCATGAACCTCTCCAACAACATGAAGACGACGCCCATATTGGACTCATACTCTGAGTCAAGCTACGAGACCGCACATGATACCTTATCTTTGGTCTTAGAGGAGAGTGATGATGTGCGATCTTCGCCCTTCATCCACGACTACAACTACGACATGATTGAGCATGGAGACATTTGCACCAACATCTCTCCGACACCCACATATAAAGAGATGACCCAATTCCCATGTGAGGAGATCTACCCCACCATGAGTGATATGAGTGACTCCACCATTTGTGACATTGAATGCATTTCCTATGAGAGTATGAGTGTGACCACCACTAGCCCCACACTTCAGAGCATCCAAGAGGGAGTGAGTGAGCCACCACACTTAGTGAGTGAGGTAGTTGACATGGCACGTGAGGCCACTTTGATCTCTAATGACTTAACCTCTACTCCTAGTGTGTTTTCTTCTTTGGTGCTAGGTCTCCTATATGACAACACGCCTATCCTCGACAAGTCCATGCCTCCAATGGATACGACGATGGCCATGGTGGACGATGCTACACCCCCACATAGTTCCATCAAGATGAAGATGACCACGACTCGGTCTTCGACACCTCACCTACAACACATGAGCGATGCTCCAACGGTAACATAGGTGAGGGTACTTCTCTTGTCCCAATAGAGGACTATCTCACCAATGATTGCTTGCATGATGTTGATCCACCTATTCCCATGCTTCATGCTAGTGCGACTTCTTCATGTCATGACTTACCTATCTATGATGAATATCATGATGAGCATGTTGATTTGCCTAGTTGTGATGCTATGCTCCATAGGATATCATGTGAAAATTCTATTGGTCACATCATGTTTGTTAATCCATTAGCCTTGTCATATGCTATGAGTGAGATATCCCATATTGCATCATTTCAATCTCAACATAGTGACTATGCATGCATGTCGGTGTCAAAACCGGTGGATCTCGGGTAGGGGGTCCCGAACTGTGCGTCTAAGGTCGATGGTAACAGGAGACAGGGGACACGATGTTTACCCAGGTTCAGGCCCTCTCTATGGATGTAATACCCTACTTCCTGCTTGATTGATCTTGATGATATGAGTATTACAAGAGTTGATCTACCACGAGATCTTAGAGGCTAAACCCTAGAAGCTAGCCTATGATTATGATTGTTGTGTATCTGTCGACCAGCCTGGCCCTGGTCTATATAATGCACTCGAGGCCTAGGATAACAAGAGTCCTAGCTGAATACGCCGGTGGTGGAGGAGTCCTTGTCTTGATCACCAAGTCTTGTGGAATCTTCCTTTTATGCGGCAACTGTCCGAACTGGCCCATGAGTATACGGCCATGGGGGTCCTCGGCCCAATCTAACTGACTGGGAGACGACGTGGTGAGTACCCTCTAGTCCAGGACACCGTCAGTAGCCCCCTGAACCGGTCTTCCAGTTGGGGACGCTCCTTGGTTCTTCCAAACTGTTCTTTTCCTTCGGTCGTCGGTCTTGAAAACTGGTTCAACAAATCTTCCCATCTTCTATCTTGAGGATTGCCGAGCTAAATCTGAAGATCTCACACGTCGGGTATCCTAGGAGCCCTTTAAGTCTTCGGCCTTTATCAATGCCTTATTATTTTTATGCCACACCTCGGGTTTGAAGTTGTTCCCGGGCAGCAGCGTCCTCTTGCGTCCGAGCTCCAACGCCGGGCTATATCTGAGGTGTCATATCACCTTGGTTCAAAAAAGTCTAAGGAGTTTAGCCGAGCTTAATGCCAGAAATGCCCTCTATGGAGCCAGCCACTCGCGCCTAAGCTTTATGCCGGACTGCTTCCGAGGTGGTGCACCACCCCGACTGTGGGTCGATTTTTTGTCAATATTTTTTATTGGTGCAATTTATTCTCTGCCGAGATATATAGCCAGTAGCCCTCAAGGTGTGTATCGGTCTAAAACCCGAGATGCACCTGAAGGATGACGTAAGACTGCTGATCCCAGTAGCCGCTGAGACTTAGGCCGATGCGCGAAATCGTCCTGAGGATCAACTCCTAGCTGGACATCATACATAGGAATAAAAACGCAGTGTAATATATTAGAAATAATAATGATTAGCAGATGGGCCCCTGCGGGAGGGTCATGAGAAGTCATCGTGATATATTAGCTTGATGCCAGATAGGTCCAGATGGTACTTATTGTTGTCCGAAGACGCGCTTTCTCATAGTTCGATCAAGCCAAACGCTGAGCCCTATGAATTTTCTGCATTGAATAGGCAATGCAGTAGCCCCCAGACACTGGTCGGGTGGCAACACCAGATTAGGGGATCGATGTGCCCCTTTAATATTTGTAAATAATGAGCGCAAAGCCCAGTAGCCCCCGAGCCTTTATGTGGGCACGGGTGGCCGAATTCAGGATCGATATCCAGAGTAAAATCATAGATTATGTGTAGTGATTCTATGTATCCGAGTACTTTACATCATTATTTTGACTCCATTGCGACTGTTTATCCGAGTACCTCTACCCCTTGGTAGATACTACGCAGGGTGTTTTCACAATAACAAAACAACCCTTAGCCGATGTCTCGGTGCCCGAAGGCGGTTGTGTTAGCAGAAACGAGGCAATCAGATATGCGGGGTTTATAACTTTTTCTTAGTCATAGGAGCTTTAAACTGGGGAAGCTAGCTATGAGCCCCCGGTTAGTCTTCGGCGACATCTGAGGTCAAGCCGTAAATACTTCGGCCAATGTTATGAACGACCCGTCATTTAACATAGGCATCGGATCGCTGACCAGTTTAGCCTATTGTGACACTCAGTTTTAGGCTTTCTCCACTAAGGTGCTGATGAGGACATGACTACCTTGGATACGACCAAAAATATTGCATACATGCATATTTGTCAGGTGATTTCTAATGCAAACTATTCAATAATCTATTTATGTTATCTAGAATAAAAATACTTCACACACTTTTGTGTTTTGTCTAATTGCAGGTGTATGGGACATTTGTACAATCCACATATGAAGATAAGGGAAAAGAAGAAGTTTAGATTATGTTTAAAAAGTCGTTTCACATCACTTTTGGGCCAACAAAAGATAGAGTCCATGTCTCTCACGTTCTGGATTCAGATTCCGACTGCAGAGACATACCTGACTCAAAACGCCAACAACTTTTTCATACGGACTCCGAATTGGGTGATTCGTTTTTTGTTGGAAACTAGATTTCGTGCTCTTTCCATCCCAATTGGATTCACCTTCAAATTCGTCCGGAGCATTGAGTTATGGACGAAATAATCTAACGTTGGAGCAGAATCCAAGTCAAACTACAAGCCCAAAGCTGTTGCATCACCTCCACTTGGGCCCATGAGCCTTGTACCACCTAGGGTTAATTTTAGGCTGTCTTGGGATGTCCTTCCACCTCCTTGGCCGCCACCCCTTGCTCCTATATAAGTAGATCCATCTAGTAGCTTTTCCTGGGGTTTTGTTTAGACTAAAAGTTCGCCATAGCTGCAACTTCGTGTACTTCGTTTGTGCCAACGACCAGACCAAGATGTCACAGAACCCCACCTTCATTAATAAAGCTTTCCTCTCTTATTCGAAATATCCAGATTGTAATCTTAGTTTCTTGCTTGTTCTTCGTTTGCTCGCAGGAAATAGACCCTCGTAGTCAGGTTGATCGTGCTCCGTTGTGGTCAATAACCCTCGAAAGTTGGTTTAGCGATTGCTAAGGCGCGACGTCTTCGCACGTTCATAGTCGGATCGTCAAAATTGACTCCCATAGAAAACGATATCTATCTCATCGAAACATCGTAACACCTTCGCCTCTATCAAGTGGTATCAGTTTTCAGGTTGCTCGGTGAGAATTTCCAGTTTTTCCTAGATTAGATTTATTTTCTTACCTATTGTGCAAGAAAAAGCCACAAAAAAGGTTAGATCTATTCATCCTTTGCCCAAGCCAATCTGAGCCTTTGCAATTTTCTTTTCATTGCTTGCATAGTTGAATTATCGGTTGCATCGTCATGTCGAGTTGTTGGTCTTAGTGTCTAGTTCGTTTAGAGTTTCGAGTTCTGTTCACATTAGTCACCCCGCCGCTGCATCGTTATCCCTTCCGTTGTCCACCACCCATCCATCAATTTCCACCACGTGCTACCCATCGTTCATTGTCACAATCATAGTTGAGGTCGTTCACATCTTCGGTAGATCCAATCTGCATCGTATCTAGTTTCTTTTGGAAAGAGGGAGAGAAAAAAAAGAAAAAAAAACACCAACAACTTTTTCATACGGACTCCGAATTGAGTGATTCCTTTTGCGTTTGAAAGCTTGCGTCAATACAATTCTTGAAAACAAAATTATCAAAAAATTGCCACAAACTTTTCCAGAGGAAAGTTGGAGAGAAAGTTGTTGATATATCATGCTTGCCTGTTGTTTCACATCATTATATTTACGGCTATTGTGATCTTCACTTATATTTTGCTTCCAGAGCTATTTATTATCTTTTATTGATGCTAGTTGTGCTACGGCATGACCTCATTAGTGTTCTAGGCTCGCGTCTCTAGTTCGGTCTAGCCTAGGACCAGCACAGTACCGTCGTTGAGCGTTTATTCAACATTGCATTTTTTAATTGATTATTGCTAATCTTTTGCTACCATATATAGCCAACCTAACTCCACATATTTCTACACCGTGTATACGTACGTTCCACTGGCAATCGCTTTACACAATCTTCAGAGTTATTGGACACTACTGGTTGCCTGTCACCACCTGCTGGATTGTAAGAACTTGTAAGATATTGATATTTGTTATACTGTGAGCGTTTTACCACCATACCCTAGTAGTTCATAGGAACATTATTCTTGAATTTTGTTTCTTGTTTCTAATAAACATGACAGGTTCCGGAGATAGAAGTTCTTGTACGACGGACACATCTTCACCATCACGAGAGTTGGGACAACACACACAAGCATATGGTCAGGTTATCTCTTTACTAGAATTTGAGGGTAGATTTAATCCTTCTATTTATCTAGCTTGAGAGCTTGAAGTAGAACAAGTTTTTACTCACCATGATTTTTCTGAACTTGAGAGAGTACGAGCTACCACTAGAGCATTTACTGGTTTTGCTTCTGTTTGGTGGAGTGTACATTGTAAGAAAAACATTGATAACCAACCCATAAATTGGAAAGTTTTGAAAGCTTTAATGAGACAACAATTTTTCCCTCCTTACTATCATCGTGAATTGCTACGCAAATTTGAACAATTTAAACAAGGCAACAACACTGTTTATGCTTACTACCAAGAGTTCAAATCTTATATGCATCATTGTGACATAGAAGAATCTGAGGATGATACAATGAATAGAATTTTTTGTGGTTTGAACCATGATATTCAGGCAAGATTTCAATATATTCCTTGTTGCATTACTAGTATGTATGTTTGTGCTTGTACCTTTGAGATACAGATACAGGAGGATGCATTGGGTGACTACAACAACTACTATTCCAGTTCATGCTCACCACCGCTGGTTGGTTACTCCACCATTGCACCTACTAGAGCAGCCCCACATCGGATTGTGAGCGTGACATCATCTCAAGAGTATGGTACATTGTCAATGTCCGTACCTACATCAGCTACGTCTTTGCGACAAGGTAACAGTAAAGGTACCGATGATATAACTTCACATGAGAATGATGCTTGCCTAATTAACTTAAATACATCATGTTTTGAATTACCTCTTGATTTGACAACATCACCTAGTTTAGAGAATCTTGTTACTGTCATGAATGCATCATGTGATCAAAAAATTGAAATACCAACATTTTTGAGTGCACCCATTGAATTAACTGTTGATGCAAAAGAACCAATGTTTAATCATTTTGATATGACCTCTAATCTTGGTGATGATTCTGTGTCAAATGACTTATTGCAAGTTTGCTTATTTAAGCATGTTGTAGCATGTAAATTTGATGCAAGTAAGGTTTATTCACCAATGTTGGGATGGTTTAATGATGATCATTGTCAATCCTTTGATATGAATAAGGGCTTCACTTATGTGTGCAAACTGAGTTGCAATATTTTCATGTCTTCTACTTCTTATGATAATATTCTGGCTTCTGATTTTATGATCTGTGAAAGTTACTCACGTAGACATGTGTCATTTGTGCAAAAACCAAGGGAAGTAAAAATGAATGACATATACATATACAACATGTACACCTTGTCTCTTTTGTTAGCCACATTTCAGATTAAGCAGCGCCGAGGATGGCTTTGTTTTCAAGAAGGGGAGGATGATGAGGACATGACTACCTTGGATACGACCAAAAATATTGCATACATGCATATTTGTCAGGTGATTTCTAATGCAAACTATACAATAATCTATTTATGTTATCCGGAATAAAAATACTTCACACAATTTTGTGTTTTTTCTAATTGCAGGTGTATGGGACATTTGTACAATTGACATATGAAGATAAGGGAAAAGTAGAAGTTTATGTTCTATTCAAAAAGTCCTCTCATGTCACTTTTGGGGCAAGAGAAGATAGAGTCCAAGTCTCTCACGTTCTGGATTCAGATTCGGACTACACAGACATACCTTACTCAAAACGCCAACAACGTTTTCATACGGACTCCGAATTGGGTGATTCTTTTTTTTGTTGGAAACTATATTCCGTGCTCTTTCCAACCCAATTGGATTCACCTTCAAATTCGTCCGGAGCGTTGAGTTATGGAGGAAACAATCTGATGTTGCAGCAGAATCTGAGTCACACTACAAGCCCAAAGTTGTCGCATCACCTCCACTTGGGCCCATCAGCCTTGTACGACCTAGTGTTAGTTTTAGGCTGTCTTGGGACGTCCTCCCACCTCCTTGGCCGCCACCCCTTGCTCCTATATAGGTAGATCCATCTAGTAGCTTTTTTCTGGGGTTTTGTTTAGACTAAAAGTTCGCCATAGCTGCAACTTCGCGTACTCCATTTGTGTCCAACGACCAGAACAAGACATCACAGAACCCCACCTTCATTAATAAATCTTTCCTCTTTTATTCGCAATATCCAGATTGCAATCTCAGTTTCTTACTTGTTCTTCGTTTGCTCGCAGGAAATAGACCCTCGTGGTCAGGTTGATCGTGCTCCGGCGTGGTCAATAACCCTCGGATGTTGATTTAGTGATTGCTAAGGCGCGACGTCTTCGCCCGTTCATAGTCGGATCATCAAAATTGACTCCCACAGACAACGATATCTATCTCATCGAAACATCGGGACACCTTCGCCTCTATCAGGTGCTTAACCATGCGAGCTGGAAGTACAATCGCAATGGTTCTCCCTTTGCACACCTAGCCGAACAAAGCGGAACGTAGGAGGCAAGCACAGGAGCCGGGCAACCCAACTATTGACCGAAGATACAATTCGAAACCGATGCATATATGGCAATATCCGAGAGTGTTTTTGCCCAATCACCAAAGGTGTCCGGTGTTGCACTACGAGACTAATGCTGGAAACACACAAATAGTTTAAAAGTACCATAGGCTTGGAAAACCAAAAAACGTCAGTGAAAACCTGACGTCCGAATAAGATCAAGTGTTCGGTGCCAATATGAAAATTGGACTGTAGAAAAAAAGTGCTTCTGTCATGCTTTAACATGACACATCCTATCTCAAGACTTCGAGCGGGTCAGCCTATGGCTTCAACCTACTATCCCGAAGGCGGAGTACTTCTCATTAGGCCAGTTTAGCAAACTAAACTCTAGCGGTTTTGAGAGAGAAATTAGGCTCCCCGGCTAGTGACCACACATTCATGTTGAAAAAAGGAGTAATAAATAATAGTAAAAAAACTTTGCAACGACTAAGAAGAAGAACACTTATTATAAAACGGGTCATATAAATTTAAGATCCCCCAAGTGACTTGGGTAAAAGAATTTTATGTATAATGATTGTATGTACCGAAGTACTTCTGTACCTACTAATAAAGCAAGGTGCGTTTCTCCGATTTTTTCATCCGTTCACCGCCAAAATATTTTTTCCCTATAGCCGAGGTGGTACTAAACTTTCGTACTCCATCTGTTGGCAAAGGAAATACGATTTATGCAGAATTTTATACATGGGTTGCGCGCCCTATGGCCCAGTAAAGTTAGCCCATATTTTCCTGCCCACGCAGCAATAAAAAAAATTCTATTTCCCGCTCAATGCGGAAACTAATTTAAACTACACACAAGGCACCCGAGATTTGGCAGCTCATTTTTCTATGTGTTGCTATTGGAAGTCTATTTTATTCATTTTTTCAGAAATTCAAATTTTTTAAAAAATGATTGTAATTGTAATTTCTCAATTTTTATTGAAAATTTTGTAAAAAAATACAAATTACAAAAATGTGTTCCTACTCTGCAAAATGTTTGGATTTTTTTGTCATGCCAAAATTTATTCAAATATAAATTACAAAAATATTCCCATTTTTCAAGAAATGTTTGTATTTTCCAAAATTGTTCAACATGTAAACAAATGCATTTTAAAAATGTTTCAAATTCGAAAAATATTCTTGTTTTAACGATATGTTTAAAAATTGAAAATAAAGTTTGCATTAAAGAAACACATTTTCTAAAATTCTTCTGCATTTTTAAAACATGTTCCCATTTTAAAAAAAGCACAACTTAAAAAATGTTCGTATTTTTATAAAAATGTCTGTGCATTTCAGGAAATGTTCCGTTCAACTTAAAAAAGCACAACTTAAAAATGTATGTGCATTTCAGGAAATGTTCCGTTCAAATTTTTGTTCTGCTTTGTTCAAAAATGTTTGGAATTTTCAAAAAAACCATCCATAATTTGGAAAATTGTTCAAGTTGCCATGTATATTCTGTAGTTCATGTGATGAATTCCACAATTGTGTTCCTATTTAAATATGTTTTAAATTATAATTTTTTGTCATTTCGATTTTTTTTCAGAATATAAAATATTGTTCCCATTTTTTGATTTTTTTAGGGTTTTTCAAAAAATAATTCAAGATTTTAAAAATGTTACAAATTAGAATTATTGTTTTAGTGATATGTTAAAAAATTGAAAATAATATTTGCATTAAAAGACAAATTTCTAAATTACTTCTATATGTTCAAAACATTTTCCCGTTTCCAAAAATTGTTCACAACTTAAAAAACGTATTTTTATAAAACGTTCATGTTTTGAGAAATGTTTGTGGATTTAAACCAATGTTCCATTCAAATTTTTTGTTCGTCTTTTTAAAAATGCGTGTAATTTGGAAAATTGTTCATGTTGCCATGTATATTTGGATTTCATAGTTGTCGGTGTTTGAGAAGTTAAAAAGTGTCGAATCTCGCGTTGCATTATACTCTTTTATATTTATGCTGACCATTGGTTAGCAGAACACGTTTGTTTGCGTGGCTAGAAACATGTGGTCGGCTCTTTGAGGTCGTGAGGTCGACACTTTTCCGGCGCATCGAGTTAAGTCGACTTGTTCAGAATAAGGGACACCACAACTTATTGACAGTGGTAGCTTCCATGTGCCAATAAAAAAGAATATGTTGGTTAATTATAATTGAAATAAATTATAGGCATGTGTCAATAAAAAAGAATATACTGGTTTGGCCATAATTAAAGGGTGACATGTTGAACTAGAGAATACAGACATGTGGGGGTCTTGATCCATTCTTATGTTGAGCTAGAGGCATATAATTTTATTATCCCATTGCAACGCACGGGCATATGTGCTAGTATATTATATTTGTGTTCACCCGAACTTTAAACGCGTCTTAACCGACCGTCGGCTTCTCCCTCTTCGGCCAAGGGCCGAAAAGTGTCAGGTACTCCACCTGTTGAGAATATCGATGGTGTTTCCGATGACCAGGCAATCAGGCCATAAGGCTGTAAAAGACAAAGTGCGCTCAGGGAACTTATGCTATATTAATGACGAAGTGTAAGAAGCATCTTCGAACAAAATAGTACCCCCACCGATACCTTTCTTCGGTGCTCATTATTACTATGAGACTTGTGCAATAGATTTTTTGTACTCATGAGTTCCGTTGTGTGCCGACCATAATTGAAAACAATAAGAGCGCTAGCTTTCGGCTTCACCCAGTCTGAGGTCCGGCTCGGATAACCCGATATTGACAATCGAAGAGGTGCTCCCTTTATTCCCTAGCCGAACAATCGGGAACGTAGGGGTAAACACAGGAGCGAGGCAACCCAGCTTGCAAATCGCTTAAGTCAACATGGTGCATATTGTGGCGTAATACACGAGCAAGGAACCAAGCCGTACAAATGTAATCATTTGCAAGAGGAAAGGCTTCATAAAGGAAGCCCCCAAGTAAACGGGGTATTTGAATTTGTGTGTCACAAACAAAGTTTTGACAAGGAAATTTTTTACAAGCAACTTTTTTTCCAAAAAAGTATAATGCTTGGTCGAACCGAACACAAGTTAAAAATTTAAAACTTTGAGCATGAAGGCAACTTAGCTGGTTAATGTGTTTGGTATTGACAACGCGGTCCAAGCTTGATGCGGGACAAGGTTTCATCCCCCAAGCCGGTCCCAAGGTGGCGGAGCAAAGAGCTTGACACTGTGAAGTGGTGATATAGCACAGTCAATGCAGGCCGGCAGAGTGATGCCGAAGTCCCTGGCATAGCGTAACGAAGTGTTGACAAAGCCCCCCGTCCAACCGAGGTGACGTGGTATGTAAGTATGCCGAGTTGACGATACTGCCCTACCCGGATCATTTTCCTGTGCACAAAAAATAGTACAAACCGGAGATAATAGTAATAATAATAATTTAAAGAAATCGTTGCATAATGAATAATTTATGCAAAATGAGTAAAAAAAGAAATATGTCCTGGCGCCGAAGTTAATGTCGAAGCAGGGCGTCGGCGTGATGCGGTAAAGGCTGAATTCACAGGTCGGTCCGAGTTCCGGATGCGGCGCTCGCCGGACCATGTACGGAAACTAACCGAACCACCATGCGACCTCGTTAATGTGGCCACCATTTGATAGACCTGTGTACATATGATGGACAAACCAGAGTAATAATTCCTTGGGAAAAATGAACCCAAACAAGAAAAAAATACTAGGATTAATAGCACCTGGTTTATTTGTTGTAGCAATCCGAAGAAAGGTGATTCCCAAAACTGGGACTCGCTCCGCACACTCATTTCTTGATGGGCGATAAAGCGATGGCATAGTGATGCTGGCAAAGGTTGGCTCGCCGAGGCAAAGCCCTCGGTCCAGCTAATCGTGATGGAGTTGGTCGGCTAGTGACGCCGAAGTCTCCGGAGTAGGTTGATGAAGAGATGGCGAAGCCCCCGGTCCAGCCGAGATGTCGAAGCCTCGATGTCAGCCGGTGAGTCGAAGTAGGTCGGCGTGATGGACACCGGCTTGAAGAAGCAACAATGCGGCCCTGCCGATGCAGGTCGTAACATGGTCCATGCCGGCTTGATGAAGTGACCATGCGACGATGCCGGTGTGCCCGCTCCGTGTAATCCGTGGGGCGGCGATGTTGGTGATGATTTATCCTTCGCGATGACGAACTCTTGTTCGGCTTGCCGAGATGATGATCCGAAGAAGTTGAGCTCGGCTCAACAAAGTGACGACGTGTCTAGCGCAGGTCAGCAGCCTTGCAGCAATATTGCCGCACTGGTTTGACACCAGCATGATGATGAAGATGACCTTGTTAGAAAACTAAGTGATTAAATGGTTAATATGTTAATTACCATAAGTTAAAGTGGGCCCAATAGTTAATTACGAGATTAACACTAATTAACGGTAATGAGCAATTTGCGCCTGTGATTGGGGGGCTAATTAAGATTATGGTTAGGTCCCACGTCATATACTACGCTATATATAAAGGAGGGCATCCCTGCACCTGATTGATCATCATATCGTTTAGGATAACAACACCCTCCAAAATTTACTCCAAATCCAATCGGGAGTTCGCTGGACGTTGACGTGAATGCTTGCCCTTACTTCAGCGAGGTGCCGGAGTGATCTACTACGCTGCTGCAGTTCGTCATCTGACTCTACCTCCTCCACCGTGATGGCCTCTCCAAACGGAGGTATAAACACACTACTATCCACTAATTTCCGCATCAAATCAAATAGTGTTCATGTGTATTAGATAAGATCCGATTAGCAATTTCATAATCCCAGCAATATATTCTAACATTTGGTATCAGAGCCAAGTTGGATCTAATCACATGAATATTTCAGAAAATTGACAGTAGATTAATAGTACTTTCCTAAAAAATCACGTAATTAGGCCTCAGCCGCGCACATCATGGCGGTGCCACAGCCGCCGTCCGTCTAAGGGTGATGCTGCTGTAGCCGAGCACATCCGGCTGTGCTCGCGCCGCTCTGCCATGCGCCTCAGGCTGTACTGCCGCTGTCGCGCCGCCGTGTGCCTCAGGCCGTGCTGCCGCTGCTGCGCGCCTCACGGTGGTGCTCCGCCGCCGCCGCGCTCGACGTCTTAGCGCCGACCGCTTCGCATTAGTGCGTGCATCAGTGAACGACTAACTCGCCACCGCAACTACCGCTTATCCGATGTGGTTTCTTGTGAGCGGCGGCGGCGCAGTAGGAAGCTCGCTTAGGGATTTGACTAGCACACGAGTCTGGTAACTGACTAGCTGCGGTTGGCTATGATATTATTTTGGCTATGCAAGTTACTGGGCCGCGCATGAATTCTCCCAACCTTAAGTCGCTCCTCTTCTTGAACGCACATAGCCATGAGCTCACCCA
This sequence comes from Triticum urartu, assembly GCF_056163025.1. Taxonomy (NCBI): domain Eukaryota; kingdom Viridiplantae; phylum Streptophyta; class Magnoliopsida; order Poales; family Poaceae; genus Triticum; species Triticum urartu. Next base: position 259,407,284 of record NC_141876.1, read on the forward strand.
TGGTCCACTTCTCCTTCTGTGTGTTATAGTTGATCTTGAATGGACCAAACTCCACAGGAAGGGAGGTCATAATGAAATGAACCAATAAGCCCTCAGAAATCTCCATGTCCATGCCCTTTAATTTTGTGGCCATATCGTTCATAGTCATGATATGTTCTCTCACACCGCTTGCACCATTATATTTAGTGGTGAGCATTTTCATGATCAGTGTACTGGCATAGACTTTTGTGGAGCCTTTAAACTGATCCTCCACCGATGCGAGATAAGTCTTAGCACATTCAGAATCGGGGATAGCTCCCCTAATCCCAAGAGTAATTGTGCTTTTCATGATCATGAGGGACAATCGATTGGAGAGCTCCCACTTCTCGTTGTTAGCCTCATAAACCTTAGTTCTCTCAGCAAGGTTTTCATCATCAGAGGACAAGGGAACTGGAGCCTTCTCCCTAAGTGCATAGTCAAGATCCATGACCCCAAGGTTAATGGAAATCTGCTCCTTCCATGTAGGAAAGTTAGTCTCATTGAGGTGCTCAATTGAGTTCAAGAGCCTAGAAATAAGTGATGGGTGCAAAGCTGAATAAAACATAAATAGCATGGATATTAAAATTATGAATTATGAAAATATCCATATTAAAAAATATTGCATGATATCAATCCTACGTTGGTCTGATTAACAACATGACAAATTTAATAAAATCCTAATTCGCAATACCGTTGGGCAATAACGAAAGAGGACCTAATCATATAATAACATCATCGGGAAATTAACCGCAATATTCATGATCACAAACAATGTTGGTCAGTATGTGATCATGCATTACTAAAATTAATTATGGCAATTGTCCCAAATAATATTGCAGTGTTAAACCAAAATTTCATGCTAGTTCTATTTTAATTTAACACAATTATGCTAAAAGATCTACTGATCATACAAAGAAATAACTGTGTATAAATAATCAGCAGACTTATATGTGTACTACATACAGAGAGTTAATTACATATCTGCACGTAGTAGTACTAGTTCTCGTAGTACTGGAAAAAATGCTACCGCACCCATAATTTCTAGGTTGTCAGTCTTTCTATATGTAAGCATTGATTTTTCCGCTAATACTTGGTGGGATGACTCAGGTGCCACCGTGCACATTTCTAACTCATTGCACGGATTCCTTACCGTGAGGACGCTGCAAAGGGGGGATCGAACTCTTAGAGTTGCAAATGGACAGGAGGCTAATGTTGGAGCTGTTGGGACTCTCCCGTTAGTGCTAAAAGATGGCTTCACCCTCCTTCTTAATAATGCTATTTATGTTCCTACCATGAGGAGGAACCTTATTTCTGTTTCTCTATTAGATGATGATGGTTTTGAGACTTATTTTGGGAACAAACGATGTGTTATTAAGTTTGGTCATGATGAAATTGGTCACGTTCGCCATGACAAACTCTATAGACTCATTTTGAATGACTCCTCTGAATCTTTGAATGTTTGTGATGTAATAAATAAGCATGAGACTTCGTCGAAATTATGGCACTGTCATTTAGGCCATATGTCGAAGGGGAGAATGGAGCGTCTCATTAAAGAAGAGATACTTCACCCCTTACACTTCTCTGATTTAGATCACTGCATCGATTGTATTAAGGGGAAATTCGTAAAACAAATTAAGAAAGGAGCAATTCGTAGTAGTGGGGTTTTGTAATTAATTGACACTGCCATTTGTGGCCCATTTCCTATTACTTCTGCTGATGAATATGGTACGGAGCATGGTTTCCAATTTCAGTTTACCAGTTAATTTGTGGATGGAAGCATTAAAGACAGCCGTGCATATACTTAATCGGGTTCCTAGTAAATCAGTACCCAAGACACCTTATGAATTGTGGACTAGGAAGAAATCTAGATTAAATTATTTGCATGTGTGGGTTTGTCCATCTGAAGCTAAGATTTTTAATCCACACATTGGAAAATTAGATCCTAAAACCGTCAGTTGCCATTTTATTGGATATCCAGCAACATCCAAAGGTTTCCGTTTCTATTGTCCAAGACGTACCACTAAATTTGTCGAAACGAGGCATGCTAAATTTTTAGAGAATGTTAATGTTAGTGGGAGCTCCGAGACAAGAAAAATCACACTTGACGAAAATCGGACTGACATACCATTACCGATGATCCCAGAGTCTATTTTTCCTCCGTCTTCAAGCGCAACACCTCCAGTTAATGATTCTGGGTTTATTGGTGCAGTGCCTAATAATGAGCCTCACATCACTCAGTCTTCTGTGATATCTAATGAACCTTTACGTAGATCACAATGGGATAGAAGAGCTGCCATTAATACAGATAAATATGATGTTTACATGACTGAAGATGGAAATGACATTAGTAAGGCAAATGATCCCATCTCCTTTGAGGAAGCCATGACAAGCGGACACTCATCTAAGTGGCTAGAGGCCATGAATGATGAAATTATGTCAATGAGTATTAATGATGTTTGGGATTTAGTAGAAATTCCTGAGGGAGTCAAAAAGGTGGGCTGTAAGTGGTCTACAAAACTAAGCATGACTCTAAAGGAAATGTCAAACGATTCAAAGCAAGACTTGTCGCTAAAGTTTATACACAAAGAGAGGGCATAGACTATGTTAACACATTTTCTCCTGTCTCGAAGAAGGATTCGCTAAGAATTGTTATGGCTCTTGTTGCTCACTATGATTTAGAGCTACATCAGATGGATGTTAAAAACGCATTCCTTAATGGTGACTTGCATGAGAATGTATATATGGCTCAACCGGAAGGTTTTGTCGTAGAAGGCAAGGAACATATGGGATGTCGACTTAAGAAATCTATCTATGGGCTAAGACAAGCGTCTAGACAGTGGTACCTTAAATTTGATGAGGTCATAAGGAAATTTAATTTTATGGAAAATGAAGTGGATAATTGCATATACATTAAGACAAGTGGGAGCAAGTTTATCATATTAGTACCTTATGTCGATGATATCTTGCTAGCCAGCAGTGATTTAGAAATGGTATATGAGACCAAAAGATTTCTTTCATCTAATTTTGACATGAAAGATCTTGGGGATGCCTCTTATGTTTTAGGCATAGAAATCCACCGAGATAGGTCTAAAGGGACATTTGGACTGTCCCAGAGGGCATATATTGATAAAGTCCTTAAAAGATACAACATGCATAACTGTTCTTCCACTCCAGCACCTATTGTTAAAGGTGATAAGTTTGGTCTATTTCAGTGTCCCAAGAATCAATTATTGATTGATCAAATGAAGACAATTCTTATGCCTCGGCTGTTGGGAGCATTATGTATGCTCAAGTATGTACGCGTCCTTACTTAGCGTATGTAACTGGAATGCTTAGCAGATATCAGTCTAATCCAAGCTTAGATCACTGGAAAGCTGTCAAGAAAGTAATGCGCTATCTGCAAGGGACTAAAAATCATATGCTTACATATAGAAAGACTGACAACCTAGAAATTATGGGTTACTCAGACGCTGATTTTGCAAGGTGTAAGGATACTAAGAGATCCACATCAAGCTTTATCTTCACACTTGCAGCGGGAGCAATTTCATGGAAAAGATGCAAACAAACACTTAGTGCATCTTCAACGATGCAATCAGAGTTTGTGGCATGTTTTGAGGCTACCGGGCAAGCCGTATGGCTTAAGTACTTCATCCCCGGACTTAGAGTGGTAGACAACATAAATAAACCACTAACATTATTCTGCGATAATCAAGCTGCAGTTTTCCTTTCGAGTAACAACAAGTCAAGTGGTGCTGCCAAACATATTGACCTTAAGTACCTTGTTGTGAAAGATAGAGTCCAAGATCAAACAATTAAAATTCAGCATATAAGTACTAAGTTGATGATTGATGATCCCCTGACTAAAGGCTTTCCACCAAATCTCTTTCGAGAACATATTGCTAGCATGGGTCTAATGGAAAGCCTATAACTATTGGGGTAACTAAATGATGAGATCTCAATATTTGAACTTGGAATAAGGAAGTTTGTTTCGCTTACTAAGTGCACATAATGATTAATAAAGAAACAAACTATTAGGACCATAGTAGGGAGTATGAATGCATGCCCATACAGACTCCCAACCATAACTAATTATCCATTCTGAAATGAAGTCTTACGCTATAGATTTTAGGGTTCCAGTAATGATTATACTATTGCTGCGAATACATTATCTTGGTGTGATGCCTTTGTTGAAGTATGGACTAATGACATTAACCATTCAATCAAGTGGGAGAATGTAAGAAAACTAAGTGATTAAATGGTTAATATGTTAATTACCATAAGTTAAAGTGGGCCCAATAGTTAATTACAGGATTAACACTAATTAACGGTAATTAGCAATTTGCGCCTGTGATTGGGGGGCTAATTAATATTATGGTTAGGTTCCACATCATATACAGCGCTATATATAAAAGAGGGCATCCCTGCACCTGATTGATCGTCGTATAGTTTAGGATAACAACGCCCTCCAAAATTCACTCCAAATCCAATCGGGAGTGCGCTAGACGTTGACGTGAATGCTTGTCCTTACTCCGGCTAGGTGCCGGAGTGATCTACTACGCTGCTTCAGTTCGTCATCCGACTCTACCTCCTCCACCGTGATGGCCTCTCCAAACGGAGGTATAAACACACTACTGTCCACTAATTTCCGCATCAAATCAAATAGTGTTCATGTGTATTAGATAAGATCTGATTAGCAATTGCATAATCCCAACAATATATTCTAATAGACCTCAGGGGAGGCTTAAAATTTTACGGGAACGTGTTTAAAAACGACGCACAATACCCTAGAAGAGAACTCCTCTAAAAAGGTTGTCCAATATCACGTTCATAAAGAAACATGAATTCGGGTCGGATCCGTATTCGCGCAGAAAATAGATCCAAAAATTGGTCCACTCATCGGAAGGTTCCCAGAGTTTGAACCGTCGGATCGAGCGGAAATTTGGAGGAGTGGTAGATATGGGAATTCCGCAGAAGATGAACGGTTGGATCTTCCAAAGGACCTCCGAGCTGGGCTCTGGAGACCACTCCCTAATCTCGTCCAGATTCCCATCCAGATTTGACACGGCTCCGGTATATCATAGATTGTTGGAGATTCCTCCATCGGAACTCGAAGAAATTTTGCATGGCTCATGCAGACGTAATTCCGCACTATTTCACTGAAGCAATCGTCAAATCGACGCTCGAGGAAGCGGTGACGGCGGATACAAGTTCATTGTCCATAAAAACAGCACGACCACCCGAGGGCAATGTTGACGTTGAGCCCTCGAGCTCCATGGATGATTCCTCTATGATCATGATAGAGATCGGAGTTGATGTTGAAGAAGACCCCGTCCGAACATGACGATCAGAGATGGAGCACGGTCCTAGGTCGAGCCAAGGTGACCAGTCGAGCCGGCGACGAAGATGTCGGCGTCGCAGTTGACCAGCGGGCGAGCCATTGATCCTTTTGCCGATCACACAGCGGAACTCTCAATGAAAGCACTAATGTCGGTGTGAAAACCGTCGGTTCTCGGGTAGGGGGTCCCGAACTGTGCGTCTAAGGTCGATGGTAACAGGAGACACGGGACACGATGTTTACCCAGGTTCGGGCCCTCTTTATGGAGGTAATACCCTACTTCCTGCTTGATTGATCTTGATGATATGAGTATTACAAGAGTTGAGCTACAACGAGATCGTAGAGGCTAAACCCTAGAAGCTAGCCTATGATTATGATTGTTATGCACCAGAGGCCTAGGATAACAAGAGTCCTAGCCGAATACGCTGGTGGGGGAGGAGTCCTTGTCTTGACCACCAAGTCTTGTGGAATCTTCCTTGTATGCGGCAGCTGTCCGAACTGGCCCATGAGTATACGGCCATGGGGGTCCTCGACCCAATCTAATTGACCGGGAGACGATGTGGTGAGTACCCCCTAGTCCAGAACACCGTCAATGCCCCATTACAATAAATCCCATTTGCACTTATGGCATAGATGACAAGATGATGGTCATTGGCTTTTGTTTTTCTTGTGATGATATTGCTATACTTCCTTTACATGATTTGCTTAATTCATCTACTATGCCATGCCATGATCACATAGAACGAAATATGCTTTGTTTTGGATGTTGCCAATATTCTCCATGTGATGTTTCCATTAATTCTCATGAGGAGACCCCCATAGTTTCCTCATACATATTCAGAGATTTTGATGCATTCCATATTTTGCATGATTCTCATAATTGCTTGCACCGTATGCATTCCATGAATAACAATTCTCTACAAATTTCTTGTGATGCATTACACAATTTGAGTCTCCATTATGCTATACATAACAACAAACCTATCATGATGGATGACATGTTTCTATATCACGCATCTCCTTTATTTGAGCATTGGCTATTTTGTGCTAACCAACACTTGCACGTGCACATCATGATGGATGATGTGTACATCTATCATGCACACACAATTTTCCCTTTGTCTTTGTTTTGTGTAGGTACTCACGTATACTCGTCAACCTCTCAATCCCAAGAGTTGACGAAACGAGCTCTTGAGAGCAAAGATGACTTGGGATCCCGTGAACTATCTTTCCCACCGCTCTCTTCGCGCATTGACTATGCGCATCTCCCTCACTTGGCTCTCACACGGCTATGGGCTACATACCGCTTGTCGCTTCATGCTCATTTTACCGTGTTCACTCTGCATGGTATGCTTGCTTCTTTGCCATGCAATTGTGACCCTTACTTGCATCTACCCATGATTCACTATTATTCTACTCCTATGTGTATTTGCATGCTTGGTGGAGATCCTTGTTGCTATTGCCTTGTTTATCATGTGCCTCATGCTATTTTGCTCATATCCTCCTTTCATGCTTGTGCTATGTCATGTGAATTATTCATGCACACTATTTGCCCCCTTGGCATGCTTTCTATGATTCCCTCTAGTATGTTGCATCTTCGCACTACTAGCTGACACCACTTAATTGCTATGATTGCTTGCTTTGTCGCATCACCCATGTTCCATTATTACTTGCTTTCTTGGGTTGATGACATATATCTTCATGCCTCTCACATGATATATTTTGTTCATTGTCGCTTGCCTCCAATTGATACATCTATGATTATTGATCTTGGAGACTTGGACACTTTACTTGTGATGCATGCTTGCTTGATTGCGCCTATTGTATTTGGTTTTTCTCGCATCATATGCCTCCATACTATGAAATGCTCCCTTGTCCTTTCTTATGATGAGCATGATGCATACACACGTTTGGTATCTTACCACACGAATGATAGGTTTTGCACTTCTGCTAACCTCATTTATTTTTCCAAGTGTTTGTCACGTTCTTTCATTTTGGAGGATTCACAAGGCGGTGTTGTTATGCGACAACTTGGTCATGCGAAGGCATACACGATGTGCAACAACAACATTTGAGAGAATCTCCTAAAGGTGACCTCCCTGCCTTTGAGCCATCCTCACATATGCATATTGGATGGGTCATTCTTTCATTGTTGTTTCCTTCTTGTTGTCTACATGGTACATCTCGCGAACGGAGGAGCGACATTGAAGATTGGCTCTATGGACCTTCACATTGAGGAGCGCTCGGACTTAGTGGATGCACCTTCGAACCTCCACTCATGCCACGATGTCGAGCATTGGTACACCAACACCTCCATATTTGTTGATTATGCTCACACATGTCATGCTCGATGGACATATCATACACACGACAAATATGCATCTTATGCATGGATTGACTCACATTATGATTGCCTTGTTGCATCTTGTATTCCCATGTCATCCATGATATATGAGCTTGTGCATTTCCTTAGCAAATATGTTGTGATCTTTCTTGATGGCATATTCATACATCATGATCATATTGCCCATCATCAATTGCATGATCACATACTCATATTGAGCATCCATTACCATATTCATGCTATTGATAAACCGTCTCTCTGTGACATCATTTTGCACCATGGTTGCATTGATCATATTCACAACACATTAGTGTGCGCAATGAATGTTTTTGCTCCCATGAATGCTTTGCATACCATTCCATCTCTTTTGGATAAGCTTCATGCACCATGTCATGATCATCTTGTTGCACGGACTCATTCTGACATGATGGGCAATTTGTGTGCTCTAACCATTGTATTTCCGAGTGTCGTTTGTGTTTGCTCTTTTTTCATGTATACCACTCCGGCGACACCTTGGAGTACTTGCATTGCGCCATGATTTCAATTCCGTCCAACTACAAGTTCATCCACAACAACCGTTTCCCTGGTGATGAGGATCATGATCCGAGGTCGGATCTTTCCCAGGGGGGAGATGATGCGAAGCATCCCACGTTCATCCCCATGTACACTCCGACTACTCTCCAAGCCCCAAGTATACATAGGATGAGACCTCGAACATACGCCATCGGACGCAAGGTGAACTCGCTCCTCTTCAAACCATCACTTTCCATACGTGAGACATGGCTACTACCTCAAACATATGTGCTATGCATGACCAGGAACCAAGAGGAAGCCCATGAACAAGAAGGCGAGGACACCAAGAGAGAGGAACGAGAAGAAGAGATGTGGAAGAAGCTCCAGCCACCAGACGACCGGTCGGGACTGGACGTCCGACGCCTGAAGACCCACCGGATGACCGGCGACGCTGCACCCTAGCCAAAATGAGCGGACGTCTGACAAGTCCCGGATGTCCGACACACTCTAGCGTCCGGACGTCCGACCATCCCCAGAAATCCGGCGCCACCTTATCCGAGCCGAAATGCCGGTCGTCCGACAAGTACCGGACGATCGGACCCTCATGAGCCACCGGACGTCCGGTACCTGTCGGACGACCGGCGCTTGTCTGTGCACAGTGATCGGGCCTGAGGCCCATGTACCCCTTCACTTCGCCCCCATTTGCACTAAGACTATAAATGGACCTTCTCCACCTCCTAGTTAGGGTTAGCAAAGGATTAGCTCATATTTCGTGTGAGAGCTTTGCTCATCCACTTGGTTACCTTCTCCTCGGAGATTCGAGCCTCCACCGGAGAAGATCCCCCAAGAGGATTCAAGACCCCTTTTAGGGAAGAACTCAAGACCTCCTCATGGAGAAGACTGGTTACCGTGTATCGTTCGTTGTTGGCTTTGGATCGTGTATCTTCCCCTTTGTATTCGAGGATCTAGCACTTGTGTGACTTATTCTTGTTAGTTTGAGTGTTCCTCTTGTGTTTCCCCTTGTGATTTCCCTCGTTTCCGTCCTCGTGTTCTTCGTCTTCATCACGGGAGCCGCTCCTTTCGTGAAAGATCGGCCGATTAGGGTTCTACGTCCGGTCGTCCAGTACTTGTCGGACGTCCGGCGTTTCGGCTCGGATGAGGTGGCGCCAGATTTCCGGGGACGATCGGACGTCCGGATGCTGGAGTGTGTCGGACGTTCGCTCATTTTGGCTCAGGTGCGGGTTCACCGGTCGTCCGGTGGGTCTTCAGGCGTCGGACGTCCGGTCCCGACCGGTCGTCCGGTGGCTGGAGCTTCTTCTGCAGCTCTTCTTCTCGTTCCTCGTGCTTGGTGTACTAGCCTTCTTGTTCATGTGCTTCCTCTTGGTTCCTGGTGATGCATAGCACACATGTTTGAGGTAGTAGCCATGTCTCACGTATGGAAAGTGATGGTTCGAAGAGGAGCGAGTTCACCTTGCGTCCGATGGCGTATGTTCGAGGTCTCATCCTATGTATCCTTGGGACTTGGAGAGTAGTCGGAGTGTACATGGGGATGAATGTGAGATGCTCCGCATCAGATAACCATCGTAGCCTTACTTTTTTTGTGTCGCTTACCCATAGAGACTAGCCTTTGAGTATTGCCTGCAACGTGACTTGTGCACATTACTGATCATACTTCCCATAGCATACATACCATATCATTGGTGCATATCTTGGTATCATCTTTTGTGTCACAAAGTTGTCATCGCATACACAATTGATATCTTCGTTCGTGAAGCATTGCATGAGAAAAGAGCTCAAAAAGAAAAGGAGCCAAACAAGCTTTTAAGCAAAAAGAGGAAAGATAAGCAAAGAGCTTATAAGCAAGAACCATAGCATCATACAACATTAATATTGTCATATCCGATCATTTTGGATCATACCACCGGAACACTACACATATAGCATACTTGGGATAGAAGTCATTGCATTTTTGCTTAGTAGGTTGTGCACAAGTCTTCATATCCTCCTATTGTGCAATCGTGCTAGCGTCCCTCTAGTGTTGGGCAACCAGAGCATTTTCGTAGATTCCACATTTTGTCTCATTCCTTGGTTGCACGAACCATTTATCTTTCCTTGTGTTGTGTTTCCGTGTGCCACATATTGCTATTGGTCTACTTGTTGCATTTGCGAATTTGCGAATCATGTTCAACATTATTGAGTCTTGCTTACTTTCACATCAAAATTTGTGCCACCATCATAACCAAGCTCCACCATAAGCTCTTATTTGTGTAGGTGTGAGAACCGACAAGAATTGGTACCAATTGTGCTATTTCCTTATTCCACATTGGAGTGATCATTTATCCACCTTCAACTTCGGTCAAGGTACATTTGGTATACGTTCTTCTCTTTCTCCCACTCACATATTTTCCTTGGAATGATGGATAGGCCAAGTACTTCTACCAACCCACTCTTCCTCGAGCAAGACGACGACATGACTTCCTTTGTCACAAAGAGCCACCTCTTTGGTGCACAACGTGCTTTGCGTCAAGAGCAACAAGCAATGAGCGACCGCATCGACCATCTCACCACCAACTTGCGACTACCCAAGCAACGTACAAGAGACTACTTCGACCACAAGCTCGACGATCACAAGTAAGAGAATGACGCAAGAATGGATGAGATTCGGGCTTTGTTGCTCAACCGCTCTTCTTCCACTTCGTCCTCATCAAGACAGAGCCTCTCAAGTCAACACTCCAACTACACCATCTCCGGCTCAACTACACCGACATCGAACACTCTTCGTCGTGCCGCGCGTCAAGATCGTCACGCAAACCGCAACCCTCTACATGACATCGCCTCTCAACAGCAAGCTCGTGCACAAGAACATCAACATCGTCAAAACCAAGCTACTCTCGAGCAAGCACAAGAACGGCAATGACAACGCCAACGAGAAGAGGAAGAGCGAGCACGCCTACACCAAGATGCACAAGATGCCGAGACACAACGCTAAGAACAACAACTATGTGAAGCTCAAGCAATTGAGGAGCAACATGCCCTTTGAGATTCAAGTCACGCCGTCGCCACACGCAACCTCCACCGGCGTGAACAAGAAGAAGCACTTCACGATGAACTTCAAGACAGGGCTTACCAATCATGTGCGCATCATCAAGTTCCTCAAGTTCGTCCTCGAGCTCGACAAGCCCCTCCACAAGCTCCACAAGAACCCCAATTACACCAAGGGCATGAAGACAATGGAAATCCCCCACAACAAGAGCAACATGAGGTCGACAACCCTCCTCGCCAAGAGCAACACGAGTTTGCAAAATCCTCAACAACATGGGCGTCATCATCCCCGACCCCAACACAATGAAGAGAAATAATACGACAAGCTAAAGTTCACCATGCCCAAGTTTTCCGGAAGCAATGATCCCGAAGAGTACCTCTCATGGGCATTGAAAGTTGATGAAATCATCCGTTTGCACAAATATGAAGAAGAGAATAAGATCATGATGGCATCCCTTGAGTTCCAAGACTATGTCCTCATTTGGTTGGAACAAGTCACTGAGCACCGTGAGGCAAGAGGTGAACCACCCATCACCACTTGGGCGCAAATGAAGGATGTCATGAGAGCACGTTTTGTGCCTACCTACTACCACCGCGACCTTTTCAAGAAACTCCAACTCCTCAAGCAAGGAACCAGGAGCATTGAAGAGTACTACAAGGAAATGGAGATTGCCATGATAAGATCCAATGTCACGGAAGATGATGAGAAAACTATGGCATGTTTCTTGAATGGACTCAATCATCCTATCAAGAAGATCGCCGACTTCCAACCATACTAAAACCTCATCGGGCTAGTGCATCAAGCTACCAAAGCGGAACGCCAAGTGCAAGATGACTTCAAGTATGCAAAGTTCTCATCCAAGTCCTATTGTTTCTCCAACACCGAAGCTTCAACGAGTACAACACCTTCTACATCAACCAAGCCTTCTACAAGCAACACCGACAAGTCAAGTTACAAGAAAGCTTCGACAACCTCAAGTAATCCTTATACTACAAGCAACTTCAAGCCTAGAGCTTCATCATCCTCTACCCCAACCAATGAGACCATCAAGACAAGTTCCTTCAAATGCTTCACATGCGGCGGTCAGGGCCACAAGTCCTTTGAGTGTACCAACAAGCGCACCATGATCCTCAACGACGATGGTACATACGACTCCTTTGAGTGTACCAACAAGTGCACGAAGATCAAGAGGATCAAGTCTTTTGTGACGAACATTCAAGTCCCGCTCTTGTTGTCGCCAAGGTCTTGACCCTTCAACATCAACAAGATGAGGACCAATGATGCCATATCTTCCACACCAAGGTCGGCATCAATGGAAGGTCCGACAAGGTCATCATCGATGGAGGGAGTTGCCATAACATAGAAAGTGAAGAACTATGCTCCAAGCTCCAATTTCCCAAGACGAAACACCCACACCCCTATAAGGTTCAATGGCTAAGCGACTCCGACACTATCCAAGTCGAGCATAGAGTACAAGTGTCCTTCAAAATCGGAGCTTACGAAGACACTTCAAAGTGTGATGTCCTTCTGATGACCGTTTTCCACATCCTTCTTGGACGGCCATGGAAATATGACCGAGGCGTCATCCACAACGGGCGTACAAACCATTATGGCTTCAAAATGAAAGGGAAGGAGTATGTTCTACATCCTATGTCTCTAAGCCAAGTGATCACCAACAAGCAAGCCACCCATCATGGAGAGAATAGTGAAAGAGAGAACCATCAAAAAGAGAGTGAGCGCCACAAGCCCAAATTGAGTGTCTCCATGATGAATGACAAGAACTTAGTCCTCTTTGCCATCAAACGCGAGATGAGAGAAGTGTATGAGAAACCATCAAGTGTCATGCACTACGTCCTATTGTGCAAAGACGACGCACCAAAAGCTAAAACCTCTCATGATCTACCTTTGGTGTTATCTTCGCTATTGCAGGAGTTCCAAGATGTTTTCCCCAATGAGCTACCTCCGGGTCTACCTCCACTACGAGGCATCGAGCACCACATCGACCTCATCCCCGGAGCACCACTTCCGAACAAAGCTCCATATCGCGTCAACCCCGAAGAAACCAAAGAAATACAAAGGTAAGTAAAACATCTCATAGACCATGGACATGTGCGTGAAAGTTTGAGTCCATGTGCCGTACCGGTCATTCTTATGCCCAAAAGAGACGGTAGCTTTCACATGTGTTTCGATTGTAGACCTATCAATGCTATCACCGTTCGCTATAGGTATCCCATTCCACGCCTTGATGATATGCTGGATGGACTTAGCGGTGCCACTATTTTCTCAAAAGTCGATCTCAAAAGTGGTTACTATCAAATCCGCATACAAGACGGTGATGAATGGAAACCGCTTTCGAAACAAAGTTTGGTTTGTATGAGTGGTTAGTCATTCCTATGTGTTTATCGGAAGCACCCGGTATCCAACGCCCACGATGCGACTATATCTCCCATGTGTCGAGGCACGACTTAGCGGCATAACCGAATGGTGGTTTTTTTGCAAGAGGGGTAATCTTCACACAACCCCATGTACCGAATAAGAGAGGGATAAAGAGTTGGCTTACAATCGCCACTTCACACAAATAACAAGTTAAACATACATCATCCAGAGTACAATCAAGGTCCTACTAAGGAACCAAAATAAAGGAAGACAACCCCAAATGCTAGATCCCCGATCGTCCCAACTGGGCTCCACTACTGATCATCCGGAAAAGACACATAACAATGACCAAGATCTTCATTGAGCTGTCACTTGAGCTCGGTGGCGTCACCTGCACTGGTATCATTGACACCTGCAACTGTTTGGAAGTATCTGTGAGTCATGAGGACTCAGCAATCTCACACCCACGAGATCAAGACTATTTAAGCTTATGGGTAGGAGAAGGTAGTGAGGTGGAGCTGCAGCAAGCACTAAGCATATATGGTGGCTAACATACGCAAATAAGAGCGAGAAGAGAAGAAACGCAATGGTCATGAAGCTAGAAGTGATCAAGAAGTGATCCTGAAACTTCTTACATTCAAACATAACCCAAAACCGTGTTCACTTCCCGGACTCCGCCGAAAAGAGACCATCATGGCTACACACGCGGTTGATTCATTTTAACTAAGTCAAGTGTCAAGTTGTCTACAACCGGATATTAACAAATTCCCATCTGCCACATAACCGCGGGCACGGCTCTCGAAAGTTTATACCTTGCAGGGGTGTCCCAACTTAGCCCATCACAAGCTCTCACGGTCAACGAAGGATATTCCTTCTCCTGGAAAGACCCGATCAGTCTCCAAATCCCGGTTACAAGACATTTCGACAATGGTAAAACAAGACCAGCAAAGCCGCCCGTATGTGCCGACAAATCCCGATAGGAGCTGCACATATCTTGCTCCCAGGGCACATCGGATGAGAAATCCGTACAACTAAAGCCAGCCATCAAGTTTCCCAAAGGTGGCGATGCAAAGGGCTCTAGTTTGGACCAACACTCAGAGGAGCACTGGCCCAGGGGGGCGTAAAAATAAAGATGACCCTTGAGTCTGCTTAGGTAGGAAAATGTAAAACCAAGGTTGGTCCTTGCTGGAGGAGTTTTATTCAAAGCGAACTATCAAGGGGTTCCCATAACACCCAACTGCATAAGGAATGCAAAATCAAGGAACATAACACTGATATGACGGAAACTAGAGCGCCAAGAGTGGAACAAAACACCAGGCAAAAGGCCGAGCCTTCCACCCTTTACTAAGTATATAGATGCATTAATTAAATAAGAGATATTGTGATATCCCAATATATCCATGTTTCAACATGGAACAAACTTCAACTTCACCTGCAACTAGCAACTCTATAAGCGGGGCTGAGCAAAAGCGCTAACATAGCCAAACAACAGTTTGCTAGGAAGGTGGGTTAGAGGCTTGACATGGCAATATGGGAGGCATGATAAACAAGTGGTAGGTAGCGCGACATAGCGATAGAGAGAACAACTAGCAAGCAAATATAGAACTGATTTCGAGGGTATGGTCATCTTGCCTGAAATCCCGCAAGGAAGAAGAATGAGTCCATGAAGAAGACAAACGGACGTAGTCGAACGGATCCCCTCCAACGCAACATTACTGGAACTAACACGAAGAAGCAACACCGAAAAGAAGCAAATAACATGGTAAACAACCATCACATAAACATGGCATGATGCACAACCAAGTATGATGCATGTCCGGTTTAAAGAGGCATGGCATGGCAAAGTGCAACAAACAATACTACAAATTAAGTGGACCTCAATATGCAACGAGTTGCGTATTGATGAAACACCACATGACTTATTTAGTTCTCTCTCGGTTATGTACCCAACAATATTAAATGTTATTAATCATGGCAAAGGTTGAAGCATAAGTAAACTAACTATCTAGGCAAGTTTAAATGAGGCCGGAACAACAAACAACAATTCCGGAAAAATCCTCGTATGCATATTATGAATTTGGTACTGTTCTGCCCTAAACCATATTTTAGAGTTTTTAAACATGCAATATGAGTGCACCATGTTAAACGAGGCATTTTTCTATGCAAGTTTAAATGAGTGCACCATGTTAATTCGGAGCTACGGTTAATTAGTTATGAAATAAATTATTTTAGCATGTCATTTGGAGCAAAATTAAACAAACAACATTTTAAGCAATTTAAACATGGATGAAAATAGTATATTGTGAAAGTAGATGAAATCTAAGCATTTTACATATTTAACGGTTTTACATAAGATTCACAGTTTGTGAGTTATTAAATGCATGAAGCTTAGGGGGTTTTCTGCAAATTTGGTGTCTCTAGAAAATTATACAAATTCGTAGGCAGGAAAAAACATGCACTGGGCTGGATCTGGCTGGCCCAATAGGAATACGGAATCTGGAGGGGGCTGCTCACATCGGGCCTTGGCCCGGCTGGAGGTTGTAGAGGCGCTGGGCCTTGGCGTGCTGGACGCGAGCTAGGCCGGATCTGGAGGCAACGACGCGGTCAACAGGCGCTGCGGGGCTTGACACTAGTCGTTCGTCCTCGCACGCAGTAGCATGGGAGCAACGTGATTAAGAGGCCAGGCGCACCGGCGCGATGCAAAGGAGGCAGGAGGCGCACAGGTTGCGATGCAGGAGGCTCCGGCAGCGGAACTTTGCAAGCACGTGGTCAGCAGGGCGGCGCTCGTTCGAAGAGGCAGCAGAGTTCGAGACCATGGCGATTCGATGGCGGCGCTGCAGCTTCGAGGGAGAAGAGAGAGAGAGAGATGTGAGGGAGAGGGAGATGAATGGAAGGAGGGAGAAGAGAAGAGATGGGCGGGATGCTCATCTGGTGGTCAACGACGATGGCGTAGGACAGCGTCGGGCACAGGGTAGGGATCCGGTAGTGGCGTAGGTCCAAGGCGCGGGGTGGGGCATGGAGGAGCTCCTCTCCGGATCGAACTGGAAGGATAAGGCAGTGGGGCGCTGGTCTCTGACAAGGATGGTCGAAGACGGCGGCCTCAGGCAGGGGAGCGCGGGCTCCTGGATCGAGAGGGGCACGGGGAATCGGGCGTCGTCGTGCTCTGCTCCCCGGCGAGCTTAGGCGAGGCCAAGGGGATCCACAGGCGCGTGGGGCTGCTGATGCGGGTGCGAGGAGAAGCAGAGGCCTCGGCGCTCGTGGGCGTGGGAGAAGGAGTTCGAGCTCCTGGTTGGTGGGTGGAGGAAAACGAGGAGCGGGGGATCCCGAGGGGATTTGGTGGAACAGCAGCGGTGGAGTGATTGGATGGATGGATGGGACATGATCCATAGTTTCTAGGGTTGTCCACTATTTATATTGCAATAAGATTAGGGTTGGGGCTATCACGTCCCGACGGTCGTAATCGGGCGGCTGAGAAAATATAGGTTAGGAAGTCCAATTAAGAAAACGGAGATGATTTGTAGATGTTTGGGGATGATCTGGACCCAACGGTAACGATAGTCCGGTTCGGGTTTGGAGAAGTTTTGGACACGGGCGAGGGGTTGATGCATTGTGCAAAGAGGGTTAGGCAAACGAGGTCAAGTGTGTGGTTGGACCAAAAATGGTCAATGAAGACAAAGCAGTCTGACAACATTGCCACGGAGAAGACAAGAGAGAAGAGAGCGGTCCGGTTGATCTCGAAACGATCAACGAAGGCAAGGGGGGAACACGGCAACTACAAACGTACGCAAGTTTTGAAGACATGAAGACGCAATGCGGATGATGACATGGCAAAAATGCAACACGCAAACAAATGAAAAGGCAACAAAAGTGAAATACTAGAAGACACCTGGCGCATCGGTCTCGGGGCGTCACAACACTCCACCACTACGAGAGGATCTCGTCCCGAGATCTAGGACGGCATCGGAGAGAAGCGGAAGAGGAAGAGGTAAACTAAGTTGCTTCTTGTACAAGCGAGTGAAACCAAAGAACCTTGAGAGGTTAAACAATTGGAGGAAAGAATACAACAGAGATTTATGAAGTAGAAAACACATCGTTAGAAAAGAGGAACAGGGAACATTATGAGAACCTTGTGGGTTGAAAGACATGAATGAAGAGCTCCAGCGTCAAGAAAGGACATGCAACCACTCTGGTTGAAACGGAATAAGCAAGGAAAGAACATGGTCTTTGATAAAACGAGATGATGGTTAGAAGGGAGTTAAATCACAATGCCTCTGGAACGAGAGAATCGAATCTAGATTGATGGAACGAATAGAACGGAGAAGAAAATGATAACTCCTCCCACAAATGAATTTGAAAGAAATATCCTTACTGAGAAGGCTTGAACGTAGTTATTGAAAAGTCAACAATGAAAACAATAAGCTGCTTGTGGGCTTATAAAAACATCTCAAACTTGAGGTGAACTTCTGCCACAAACGGAAACAAGATTGATCGAGAACAAAGAAGAGATGAAGAACTTCTTCACCGAGATAGGAAGGAGAAGATTGGATCATTGATAAGCACCACAATCGCAACATTCCTTATGGAAGGCTTTAGGTGAGATATAACCCAAGATAACTGCAATGAAGAGGTTGATGGGTTGCAAAGCATCTCCTGAACGAACAAAAAATGATGGGTTTAAAATATCTCATTCTTAACAACTTGCGAATCATGAAACACAAATGAAATTGTCAAGAATGACATAACACCATCTCAAGAGATAAGGTAGAAAGAATTGCACTTTAGAATGCAAGATGAAGAATGCGTGAATGCTTGAACTCCTCAAAACAAAACATGTGTTGAGCACCCTGTTTAATTTGAGTATAGCTTGGCGGATCTTAACTTGGAGAGAAATATTGAAGAACAATTGAAGAATGAAAGGAATCCTTGACGAACCACCATGTAGAGTCTTCGTGAGAACTCCGGTAAAAGAATGATCAAACGAAAGGAAAGCTGAAAGAACTCCGGTAGGAGCCTTGCAATGATTTAGATGGAGCTTCGAGACGATATAACCGAGAAAACTTGGAACTCCGTAAAGAAAGATGGACAACTTGGAACCGATAATTTGGATGAACCTCCGGAATAAAGATTTGAATTTACTCAATGAAACAAGAATTACATTATGCTTATCCTTCATCAATTAAGTTGATGACAAGCAACGGATTTGGCATACTACTTATTCTTATTGAAAAGATTGAAAAGATATAGCCATACTTGAGAAAAGTCCTCAACGATCCGCCGGTAGGATTGGACAGAACGAATGAATTGATACAATAATGAAGGAAGAGAAATCTCAAACGAACCACCGTACGAATTGAAAACGATTGAAGAAAAGTGAACGAATCACCGGGAGGAATTAGAAAACGACGTTGATACTTGAGAGAAATTAATACAAGAGAACGAAGAGATCACAAGCTAATTAGAGAATACTTGAATGATGCCCGGGAAGAATTCAAGAACGAGAGCTGAAAGCTGGAATAAACAATTCTGAGATGATGGGCTCCAAAGAATCAAACTGAAAAGACTCCTGAATTTCTCTGGATGGGTGAAAAGAATTTTCACAATCGAAAACAATTATGAGAGGACGGCATAAAGCTAGAACCATGAATCTTCAAGAGAGCGGACCAAGATTTAGAGGAAACACTTCTTTGGTCTTCAAACTCTGAGAATGACAACGAGATATGGCACCATGAATTATTGAGGCACTCCGGAACAAATGAATACTGAGAGGTGAATGATTAAGAGGTGCACCGACATGAGGAAACATTTGACATGAGGAAAAGATATGATCGACAAACCTTGAACTGAATCCACCGGAGAAGAAAACAAGTGAAGAGTGACAAACTTGAAGCTTCCTTAGTATCTTCCTGAGAATCACCGGATAAGAATATTGATGGAAAATAGTGGGGAGACTTCCCATCAAGAAGATGAATACTTGATTAAGATATCTAAATCCTTGAAGAAAAAAGGGTGGGAGAGCGGGAAAAACAAAGGCAACTTGGGACGGATGAAAGAAACACCGCTGAGAAAACTTAGAGTGATGCAGAGCATCCCAAGGTCATCCCCATGGACCTACCATCGTCTCACCAAGTTAGTAGTGGACCAATGGCATGAGCACGTGCAAGAGCTCTCGAAACTAAGGTTAACTCACTCCTCTCCGAACTACCACTTTCCATGCATGAGAATTGGCTACTACCTCAAGCGGAAACCTTATGTTTGATCAGGTGCTTGGAGGAAGGCCACGGACCAACTACATTCAACGGACAAGACGATGAGGACGCCAAGTTCACGGGACAAGAAGAAGAACTGCTCGAAGTCCCCAGGCTCCGGACGACTGACGAACACCAGACGTCCGACGACCTCTAGGCTCCGGACGTCCGACCCTTTCCACACGACCGACACTTCCATACCCGAGCCAAAACTACGGACTTCCGAAGCGCTATGGACGACGGACGACCTCCAGGCTCCAGACGACCGACCCTGACCGGACGTCCGACCGAAGTCCACCCGAGCCAAATCTATGGACGTCCGACAGGCACCGGATGTCCGGACCCTCGCGAGCCTCCGGACGACCGGTGACTCCCAGGCGTCCGTTGCCTGTGTGTTGCCATTAGTTGTGCCGCAGCCCATGTACCCCCCACTTCGCCCCCTTTTGCACTAAGTCTATAAATAGACCTCCTATTCCTTCTAGCTAGGGTTATCATTGGTTTATCTCATTTTAGAGATAGAGCATTGCTCATCCACATCGAATCTACTCCACGAGAGAGACCGTGGCCCCTCTTCGGAGAAGAACCCTTTGGATTCAAGACCTCCTTGCGGAGAATATCATCAAGACCTCCTCATGGAGAAGACCGGCTACCTTTGTATCGTCCTTAGTTGTCCGTGGATCATGTGATCTCTTATGTACCCGAGGATCTAGCACATGTGTGACTATTTCGTGTTGGTTTAGTGCTTTTCCCGTGTTTCCTCTCGCGTTTCCCCCTTGTGTTCTTCGTGTTCATCGCGGGATCCGCTCCTTTCATGGAAGATTCGCTCCTTTCCACCCTACATCATCTTGGTATCTAGAGCCACATTGATCATGATTTCAGAGCCTCCCCGTTGTGTTGTTAGCCTAGTTTTGTTGTTTTTGTCCCTATTTCGAAAATTCTCCACAAAAATAGCCCCAAATTTTTTTGTTATTTGTTGGTGTGTTCAAATTTTGTTGGCTTTGATCCGTTGGATCCATCCACGAAATCGCCCAGATTCGACGAATTTCGACCTCTCCACCTCGCCCACGTGAAGTTCATCTCGTGCCCAAAAATCGCCTAGGCACCGGACGTCTGACGACCGGACGACCGGCCCAGCCCGAACGTCTGACGACCCTGACGAAACTGATTTTTTTTAGTTTAGTCACCACCACGGACCCACATTTCGACCTACGCACTCCTACCACCTATACACCATCACCACTTCCGCATACCACCACCATTTCTTACCCGTTTCACACTCCGACGCGTGTGGCCACTTCGAGCATTGAGAATTTTAGTTGCGGTTCCATGTCCTTTTGTGTTTTGGCTATCTTGGTACAGTTCGACATCAACATCACCGCCGCTCATCTTCGCCACGGACGCGTCATCAACAACGACCACCTTGACTACATCTTGGTATTCGTGCCACCCATTTGATCATTGTCATCCGTTCTTGCTTACGAACAAGGAACCAAAGAACGGTAACCTCGTCTTGGTACCGGACATATCACTCTTGCCATTACTTAGCTAGCCATCATAGCCTTACTCCTTTGCGTCGCTTACCCATCGAGACTAGCCTTTGAGTATTGCCGGCAACGAGACTTGTGCACATTAGTGATCATACTTCCCATAGCTTAAATACATCATTGTTGCATATCTTGGTATCATCTCTCGTGTCACAAGTTTGTGATCGCATACACAATTGCTATCTTGGTTCGTGAAGCATTGCATGAGAAAAGAGCTCAAACATCAAAGAGCCAAACAAGCTTTTAAGAAAAAGGGAAAGATAAGCAAAGAGCTTTTACACAAGAACCAAAGCATCATACAACATTAAGATTGTCATATTAGATCATCTTGGATCATATCATAGAAACACCTTGCATAGAACATACTTGGGATAGAAGTCGTTGCATTTTTGCTTAGTAGGTTGCGCACAAGTCTTGTATCCGCGCATTGTGCAATCATGCTAGCGTCTCTCTAGTGTTTTGCAACAAGAGCATTTTTGTGGATTCCACATTGTGTCTCATCCTTGGTTGCCCAACCCCACTTATTTCTTTGTGTGTGTGTTTCCATGTACATTACTTTGCTTGGTCTACTTGTTGCATTGCAATCTTGCGAATCTTTTCCAACATTATTGAAGCTCACTTACAATTGCATCAAATTTTGTGCCACCATCCTAACCAAGCTCCACCATAAGCTCTTACTTGTGTAGGTGTGAGAAACCGACAACAATTGGTACCAATTGTGCTATTTCCTTGTCCACATTGGAGTGATCATTGATCCACTTTCAACTTCGGTCAAGGCACATTTGGTATTCGTTCCTCTCTTTCTACAACTCATATTTTTCTCTTGGAATGATGGATAGGCCAATTACTTATACCAACCCACTCTTCATTGAGCACGATGACGACATGAACTCCTACGTCACCAAGAGCCACCTCTTTGGTGCACAACGTGCTTTGCATCAAGAGCAACAAGCAATGAGTGAACACATCGACAACCTCGCCACCGACTTGCGACTCTCCGAGCAACGGACAAGGTACTACTTCGACCACAAGATCGACGATCACAAGCAAGGGAACGACGCAAGAATGGACGAGATTCACGCTTTGTTGCTCAACCGCTCTTCTTCAACTGCGTCCTCATCAAGACAGACCCGCTCAAGTCGACACTCCGACTTCACCCTCTCTGGCTCAAGTACACTGACATCGAACACTCTTCGCCGTGCCGCATGATGTAGGGTAGGAACCCTATGGGCCGATCTTTCACGAAAGGAGCGGATCCCACGATGAACACGAAGAACACGAGGAGGGAAACGATGGGAAAATCATGAGGGGAACACAAGAGAACACTCAAACCAATAAGAATGATCACACATGTGCTAGATCCATGAACATAAAGGAAGATACAAGATCCAAAGTCAACAACGGACAATACAAGAGGTAACCGGTCTTCTCCATGAGGAAGTCTTGAAGTTCTTCCCCGCAAGGAGGTCTTGAATCCAAAGGGATCTTCTCCGTAGAGGCCGCGGTCTCTCTCGTGGAGTAGATCCGATGTGGATGAGCAATGCTCTATCTCTAAACATGAGCTAAACCAATGCGAACCCTAGAAAGGATGAGGGGGAGGTCTATTTATAGCCTAAGCCACGAAGGGGTAAGTGGGAGAGAGATACAAGGCCAAAGGCCCGGCTGCGCACAGGCAGGGTCGGACGTCCGTTCGGCGTCGGACGTACGGTCGCTCGCGGGGGTCCGGTCGTCCAGAGGGCGTCGGACGTCCGTCGTTTTGCTTCGGGATGGTTGGGACCGGATTTCCGGTGAGCGTCGAACGTCTGGTGCCTGGGACTTGTTCGACGTCCGGCGGTTGGAGAGGGTCGGACGTCCGGCGGCTTCCGGTCGTCGGGTCCCTATAGACTTTGTAGCTCCTTCTTCTTCCGTCTTTTCTTCCATGCTTCCCTCGCGGATGGTGCAGGTGTTCCTTGGTGCTTTCACTCCTCCTCGTCATCCGTGAAGTTCCTACAATACCAATGCATGCACACGAGAGGGGTGTCAAGTAGTATACCATCCTCGAAGGGGTCAAGTGAACACATGTAAAGGAGAAGATTCACCTTTAGGTATGAGAAGTAGATGTCGCACGTGTCACTTGACAAATGGACTCTTGACATGGTGATGTCCATAGGATGCTCCGCATCATCCCCTCCCCCTTGGGAAAGATCCGACCTCGGATCGAAATCCAAATCACCATGGGAAAGAGATGGCGTCGCCATGTAGGAGTGGTAGATCACCATGTTCTCGTTATCTTGAAGCTCGAAATGGGCACTCTCCAATGTCACACCGTCTTGGAATTCCTTCAAAAGGGGCATGCACAACAAACACTTGGAAAAACAAATGCGGTTAGCATTAGTGCAAACCCAAGCATTCAAGCAGTGATTTCACCCAACAAGTGTCTTCGTCATGCAAGGCATATGGTTTGCCAAAGGATTGTGACATGGCATGTAAGCATATCAATCTAGGACAAGCAAAGAAATCAAGGGGACAAGCATGTGAATGTGAGGTAGTGATGAAAATATGTGTGACATGAGAAGAAGCATCAACCTCAAGGTCATAGCAATCATGCATAAAATGCTCGACAAATGGTCGATGGTAGGCATAGGAATCATTCACAACACCGAGTAAAATAAAGTGTCTAAACACATGGAATAACTGCAAGACAATCCAAGCACAATGTGCATAGGGTGTAGTGAAGATAGTATGGCACTCAACACAATAGAAAGAGCAAGTGTTCATCATGTGTGAGGCAATCAAGGCAAGCATGTAGAAATCATTGGGACATGGCATATGTGAAGAAACGGCATTGTTGCAACCAAACATGTGATAGGAGCAAGTAATCCAAGAATTGGATGCAATACACAAGGCATATATACCATGATGCATGGAACGGTAAAAATGACAAGTTGAATCAAGATCTCTAACATGTGTGCAAGCAACACAAGTAGAATGATCCGCAATATCCATGCTCAAGAAAGATGTCACCTTGAAGGCGTGTCCTTGTGCATTCTTCACAATGCCGAAGTACAAGCAAATGTGCAGTAGAATCATTGTAGTAGGAGGTGGTTCGCTTTCAAGAGCTCGGATTGTCAACTCACGTGACGTGGAAGTTGACACAAAGTCCAAGTATCCTACACATGCACAAAAGAAAGCAAAGAATGTATGCACATGGTAGATAAGCACATCATCCATCATGATGGTTCTCTTCTTTTGCAAACAAACATTAGTAGCACAAGTGCATGAATAATATGATGCAATAATGGCTATATTCATGGCACTAGGTATATGGTGCAAAGATGCAAGACAATCATGCTTCACAAGGAATATGTCAAAATCTCCAAACATATGTGAGAATGCAATGGGGGCAATCTCATTAGCAAGACAAAAATCATGGTTGCGCTCAATACATGGCAAATCATCTAGCATGAGAGAGGCAACATATGGAGATATATGATGGCAAGCAATAATAATCATGTGCAAAGCATGTAGATGGTTGTCATCAACCGCATGAAATGAGCAAGTATGAATCATTGGTGGTGCAACATAAGCAATCGTCGGAATCAAGTCGTGCAAGCTAGTAGTGTGAAGATGCAACATACTAGAGGAAATCATGGCAATCATGGCATGTGAGCAAATAATAGGAATAGGCAATGCACATGACATATCGCAAGAACAAACACAAAGCAAAATCATAGTATCATCATAGTCATGGGCACAAAGAAAACATGGCAATAACAAGCAATATCTCCACCAAGCTTGCAAATACACATACAGGTATGAGAATCAATCATCATGTGTAATGCAAAGCATGGGTCACGAATGCATGACAAAGGCATAGTAATTAGCATATCATGCAAAGTGAACATGGCAAGATGGGCATATAATATGTAATGGACAATAACCCACAGCCAAGTGAGGGTCATGTAGAAGGAATGCGCGAAGTCTTTGCGCGAAGAGAGTGGTGGGAAAGAAAATCCATGGGATCCCAAGTCATCATTGCTCTCTATAGCTCGTTTTGTCAACTCATGGGATTGTGAGGTTGACAAGTATTCGTGGGTACCTACACAAAAGAGACACAAGACAAAGAAATTGTGTGTGTGGTAAATGTACACATCATCCATCATGATGTGTATGTTCACCTGAGAGTTAGTACAAGTTAAGCATCTCTCAAATAAATTTGATGCATGGTATAAGAACATGTCATCCATCATGAAAGAAGAGTTATTGTGTATAACATGATGGGGATGCAAATTGAGAATACAAGTATAAGGCACAACAATAACATCGTTATTCATGGGGAGCATATTGTGCACACAAGTATTGGGATCATGCAATGAATGGGATGAATCAAAATCTCCTAAAATGTATGAGGAAACTATGGGGGTCTCCTCATGAGCAATATCGGAAACATCATATGGAGAAAATGGAGAACATCCAAAACAATGCATATCCGAAGCTAGGTGGTTATGACATGGCATATGAGATAAATGATGCAAAGGTAGCATGTCAATATCATCACAATAGAACCAAATGCCAATAACCTCGGAGTCTGTATGAAAAAGTTGTTGGAGTTTGGAGTCAGGTATGTCTGTGCAGTCTGAATCTGATTCCAGAACGTGATAGACTTAGACTCTATCTTCTCTTGGCCCAAAAGTGACGTGAGAGGACTTTTTGAACAACACCTAAACTTCTCTTTTTTCCTTATCTTCATATGTGGATTGTACAAATGTCCCATACACCTGCAATTAGACATGGCACAAAAGTTTGTGAAGTATTTTTGTCCTGGATGACATAAATAAATTATTGCATAGTTTGCATTATAAATCACCTTACAAATATACATGTGTGCAATATTTTTGGTCGTATCCAAGGTAGTCATGTCCTCATCATCCTCCCCTTCTTGAAAACAAAGCAGTCCTCAGCGTTGCTTAATCTGAAATGTGGCTAACAAAAGAGACAAGGTGTACATGTTGTATATGTATATGTCATCCATTTTTACTTCCCTTGGTTTTTGCACGAATGACCCATGTATACATGAGTTACTTTCATAGTTCATGAAATCTGAAGCCGAAATATTATCACAAGAAGTAGAAGGCATGTAAATATTGCAACTCAATTTGCGCATATAAGTGAAGCTCTTATTCATATCAAAGGATTGACAATGTTCATCATTAAAGCATCCCAACATTGGTGAATAAACCTTACTTGCATCAAATTTACATGCTACAACATGCTTAAATAAGCAAACATGGAATAAGTCATTTGACACAGAATCATCACCAAGATTAGAGGTCATATCAAAATGATTAAACATTGGTTCTTTTGCATCAACAGTTCATTCAATGGGTGCACTCAAAATTGTTGGTATTTTAGTTGTTTGATCACATGACGCATTCATGACAGTAACAAGATTCTCTAAAATAGGTGGTGTGCTCAAATCAAGAGGTAACTCAACACATGATCCAATCAAGTTAACTAGGCATGCATCATTCTCATGTGAAGTTATATCATCAATACCTTTACTGTTACCTTGTCACAAAGACGAAGCTGATGTAGGTACGGACGTTGACAATGTACCATACTCTTGAGATGATGTCGCGCTCACAATCCGAGGTGGGGCTCCTCTAGTAGGTGAAACAGTGGAGGAACCAACCAGCGATGGTGAGCATGAACTGGAATAGTTGTTGTTGTCACCAAATGCATCCTCCTGTATCTGTCTCTCAAAGGTAGAAGCACGAACATACATACAAGTAATGCAACGAGGAATATACTGAAATCTTGCCTTAATATCATGGTTCAAACCACCAAAAAAATCTATTCATTGTATCATCCTCAGATTCTTCTATGTCACAATGATGCATATAAGATTTGAACTCTTGGTAGTAAGCATGAACAGTGTTCTTGCCTTGATTAAATTGTTCAAATTTGCGAAGCAATTCACGACGATAGTAAGGAGGGAAAATTGTTGCCTCGTTACATATTTCAAATCTTTCCAAGTTGTGGGTTGGTTACCAATGTTTTTCTTACAATGCACACTCCACCAAACAGAAGCAAAACCAGTAAATGCTCTAGTGGCAGCTCGCACTTGCTCAAGTTTAGAAAAGTCATGGTGACTAAAAACTTGTTCTACTTCAAGCTCCCAAGCTAGATAAATAGCAGGATTAAATCTACCCCCAAATGACAGTACAAAGATAGCCTGACCATGTGCTTGTGTGTGTTGTCCCAACTCTTGTGATGGTGAAGATGTGTCCGTCATCCAAGAACTTATATCTCGGAACCTCTCATGATTAGTAGAAACAAGAAACAAAATCCGAGAATAATGTTCCTATGAACTACTAGGATGTGGTTGTAAAGTGCTCACAGTAAAGCAAATATCAATATCTTACAAGTTCTTACCATGCGGCAGGTGGTGACAGGAAACCAGCGGTGTCAAATAAATCCGAAGATTGTGTAAAGCGATTGCCAGGGGAACGTACGTATACACGGTGTAGAAATATGTGGAGCTGAGTTGGCTATATATGGTAGCAAAAATTAGCAATAATCAATTCATAGATGCAATGTTGAATAAACGCTCAACAACGGTACTGTGCTGGTCCTAGGCTAGACCACTAGAGACGCGAGCCTAGAACACTAATGAGGTCATGGCGTAGCAAAATTAGCATCAATAAAGGATACAAATATCTCTGGACAGCAAGATATAAGTGAAGATCACTATGGCAGTAAAGATAATGATGTGAAACAACTGCCAAGCGAGATATACAACAACTTTCTCTAAAACTTTTCTCCTGACAATTTTCTCAAGAATGGCACTGACACAAGCTTTCAAATGCAAAAAGAATCACTCAGTTCTGAGTTGTTATGAGGAGTCAAAAAATTCTAAAACTGGCCTGAAAAACTGGAACAAGCTATGTTGCGAACTTCGGAGGGCAAAAAGACCTATTTGGAAGCCGATTCTGAGGTGCCAAATATTGATCTTGTCTCTGCAACTATTTAGATGCGGCTCTTCGCTAGCTTTCATTTGAGTACTTGTGGACTCAAAACGGACTTTGTATGAGGAAGTTATGGTTGTTTTACTGAACAGTGCATGAAACAGATTCCAATCCGAATTCAACTATGAGATTGAGTCCAGATAGATCCAAATTTTGTTTTTTTCTTCTCTTTTTTTCGCACACTTTTTTTCTTTCTCTCATTTTTTTCTCTGTCTTTCTTTTTCTCTCTCCCTCTTTCCAAAACAAACTAGATAAGACGCAGGTTGGATCTAGCGAAGATGTGAACGATCTCAACTATGATTAGGACAATGAATGGTGGGTAGCACGTGGTGGAAATTGATAGATGGGTGGTGGACAGCGGAAGGGATAACAATGCAGCGACGGAGTGACTAATGTGAACAGAACTCAAAACTCTAAACGAACTAGACACTAAGACCAGCAACTCGACACGACGATTCAACCGATAATTCAACTATGCAAGCAATGGAAAGAAAATTGCAAAGGCTCAGACTGGCTTGGACAAAGGATGAATGAATCTAACTTTTTTTCTGGCTTTTTCTTGGAAAATAGGTAAGCAAATAAATTTAATCAAGGAAAAACTGGAAATTCTCACCGAGCAACCTGAAAACTGATACCACTTGATAGAGGCGAGGGTGTCCCGATCTTTCGATGAGATGATAACTATCGATTTGGTGGAGATGACTTTGACGATCCGACTACAGACGTGCACGACGTTGCGCCTTAGCAATCGCTAAACCAATCTCTTGAGGTTACGCACGAGGCCGGAAGCACGGTTAGCCTGACCACGAAGGTCTATTCCTACAAGCAATCGAAGAACGAGCAAGATATGATAAAGCAATCTAAATATTGTGAATATATGAAGTATTGAGAATTCTGGGGATCCGTAAGCAGTCTTGGTCTGGTCGTTGGACACAAATGAAGTACGCGAAGTTGCAATGGCCAACATGAACTAAACAAATCCCCAGGAAAAAACTACTAGATGGATCTACTTATATAGGATCAAGGGCTGGCGGCCGAGGAGGTGGGAGGACGTCCCAAGGCAGACAAAAATTAACCCTAGGTCGTACAAGGCACATGGGCCCAAGTGGAGGTGATGCAACACCTTTGGGCTTCCAGTTTGACTCGGATTCTGTTGCAACGTTAGATTGTTTCGTCCATAACTCAACGCTCCGGTCGAATTTGAAGGTGAATCCAATTTTGTTGGATAGAGCACAAAATCTACTTTGAAACAAAAAAAGAATCACCCAATTTGGAGTCCGTATGAAAAGGTTGTTGGTGTTTTGGGTCAGGTATGTTTGTGTAGTCAGAATCTGATTCCAGAACGTGATAGACTTGGACTCTATCTTCTCTTGGCCAAAAGTGACGTGAGAAGACTTTTTGAACAACACCTAAACTTCTCTTTTTTCTTTATCTTCGTATGTGGATTGTACAAATGTCCCATGCACCTGCAATTAGACATGGCACAAAATTTCTGAAGTATTTTTGTCCTAGATGACATAAATAAATTATTGCATAGTTTGCATTAGAAATCACATTAAAAATATACATGTATGCAATATTTTTGGTCGTATCCAAGGTAGTCATGTCCTCATCATGAAATCTCTCACAAAACGCCTATAGAATCCAGCGAGGCCAAGAAAACTCCTCACTTGTGTGACCGTTTTGGGCTGCGGCCAACTCTCAATAGCTTCAATCTTGGCTTTATCAACTTCAATTCCCTGTGGAGTAACAACACATAAATGTTCCAAACAAACGTGCATCACGTAGAGCAATAAAAACAACACATAAATGTTCCAAATTTTCCTCCAAAGATCTGCTATAAATCAGTATATCATCAAAATAGACTACCACAAATCATCCAATGAAAGCACGTAAAACTTCGTTCATTAATCTCATGAAAGTAGTAGGTGCATTAGTTAACCCAAAAGGCATGACTAACCACTCATATAATCCAAACTTAGTTTTAAATGATGTTTTCCATTCATCTTCCAATTTCATACGAATTTGATGGTATCCACTACTGTAACGCCCTCGATGCGGCTATAGCTCCCACGTGTCGAGGCACGACTTAGAGACATAACCGCATTGAAGGCAATGTCGCAAGTTAGGCAATCATCACAACATCCCATGTAATATATAGAATAAAAGGGGAGATACATAGTTGGCTTACACTCGCCACGTCACATCGAAGTACATAAATAACATACATCATCCAAACACTCATGGCCCGACTACGGCGCCAAAATAGAAGAAAGACCCAACATGCGACACGGTCCCGATCAAACCCCAACTGGGTACCACTACTGATCATCAGGAAAAGAGACATAGTAACGCTAAGAGTCCTCCTCGAACTCCCACTTGAGCTCGTACTCGTCACCTGGAGCGGAATCACCTGGACCTACATCTGGAGTAATAGTAATCTGTGAGCCACAGGGACTCAGCAATCTCGCACCCTCGCGATAAAGACTATTTAAGCTTATAGGAAGGATAAGGCAAATATATGTGGAGCTGCAGCAAGCGACTAGCAAGTATGGTGGCTAACTTATTCGCAAAGGAGAGCGAGAAGAGGAGGCAAAGCACGAGCGAGAAACTAGAGAGCTACCTGCGCAACATTACTCCAACACCGTGTCCACTTCCCAGACTCCGCCGAGAAGAGGCCATCACGGTAACACAATCAGTTGATTCATTTTAATTAATTAAGGTTCAAGTTATCTACAACCGGACATTAACAAATTCCCATCTGCCCATAACCGCGGGCACGGCTTTCGAAAGTTCAATCCCTGCAGGGGAGTCCCAACTTAGCCCACGACAAGCTCTCGCGGTCAACGAAGGAATAGACCTCCACCCGAGACACACCGATCAGACTCAGTAACCCGGTACAACAAGACAATTCGACAGGTTAAAACAAGACCAGCAACACCGCCCGAATGTGCCGACAAATCCCGATAGGAGCTGCACATATCTCTTTCTCAGGGCACACTCAGATAAGCAATCCGTACAACTAAAACCATCCCTCGAGTTTCCCCGAGGTGGCGCTGCAAGGGGCTCTAGTTTGGACCAACACTCAAAGGAGCACTAGCCCGGGGGGGTTAAAATAAGATGACCCTTGAGTCTGCAGAACCCAAGGGGAAAAAAAGGCTAGGTGGCAAATGGTAAGACCAATGTTGGGCATTGCTGGACAAGCTTTAATCAAGGCGAAATATCAATGGGTTCCCATTATAACCCAACCGCGTAAGGAACACAAAAAATCCGGGAACATAACACCGATATGACGGAAACTAGGGCGGCAAGAGTAGAACAAAACACTAGGCGAGAGGTCGAGCCTTCCACCCTTTACCAAGTATATAAATGCATTAAGATAACATGGCAATATAATGATATCCCAACAAGTAACTAAAAGATGTTCCAACAAGGAACGGCCTCCAATCTTCACCTACAACTAGCAACGCTATAAGAGGGGCTGAGCAAAGCGGTAACATAGCCAATCAACGGTTTTCTAGGACATGGTGGGTTAGAGGTTTGACATGGCAATTGGGAGGCTGAAAAGAAAATGGTAGGCATCATAGCATTGGCATAGCACAAGAGCGAGCAAACTAGCATAGCAAAGATAGTAGTGATTTCGAGGTTATGATCATCTTGCCTGCACAGTTGTCAGAGTTGACTGGATCCTCACAAGCAAACTCAACGGGCTCCTCGGTAGAGAACTCGTCTCCTGGCTCTATCCAAACAAGACAAACAAGCAACAAGGACACAATCAACCACGTGCAAGGATGAAGCGATATGATGCAATGATGATATGCTATGCGGGATGCGATGCAGGATGCAAAATGCAAGATATGACAGGAAATGCATGAACTTGGCCTCAACATGGAATTCCAAGGGTGCCACTGGAAAGATGAGCTGAAACCGCTTGAAAACGATATAAAGAACGCCGGAATCGGAGTTACGGTTTGGAAATGGCAATCGATTCAAAAATGACACCGGTCTGCGATTTACAGCAAGTAGGCAACTAAATGCAATGAAATGAACATGCTACGACCACCAAACATGACAACAAAATACATGGAAGGCATGCACACAAGATGCTTAACAAAAGTCTAGCACTGAGCTACGGCCAATTCATTCATTATGAGGTACAAACAAGCATGGCAAAAACGCAAATGCAAAACAGATTTCAGACTTAGTGAAATGAACACTTGTCTGAAATTTCAGATCATATAGCCCTCTTCGGAGCAACAAAACAACATGCTACAGGACCTGAGCATGACAAACAAAGACATGGCATGGAGCTACTCAACAAGCTTTACAAAAGTCCCTTAGTGACCTTGAGCCAAAAGGGATCACAAAATATACTAACAAGCACACGAACATAACAAAAACATAATCAGTTTTCAGACTGTGAAAACTGGGACATGCTGAAACATAACTCACGAAGGCATGTTTACGAGCTCGATGCACTCACCACGGTGCAAGTCATGGCAAGACAAGCATACACCCATAAATAAGGCACAAAATACAAGCTAGACATGGCAAGAACAATGGCATAGCATGCACGGATCAACTACAATAACATCGGCAAAATCGCAAACAAGTTGACGATCTGCCCAGATTCGCAACGAAGCAAAAGTAGAGCTCGATTGACTCAAGCTAGTCTGCTCCATAATTTCAAGTAAAGACATGGATGGATAGAGCATAACAAGATTAACAAAACAACTTTACTTATCATCCTCAAAAGAGGCACGGATCACTAGGAAACAACAAGAACATATGGCATCATGAACTAAATAATCCCAGACTTAGTGAAAACTACTAAGTCCCTGAAAACAAGTTTACCGGGTGCCTCACTTTGCAAGCTTGCACAAGTCACCACACACATTCTAAAAATGCATGGGTTGCACCTCCGGAAAGATAACAAAATCCTTAACAAAACATATGTAGGACTCACAGGCATAGCATGCACACATTAATCATGGCAAAAATGACAAAAGTCTAAGATGAACTAGCAGATCTGACAATTAACTCACGAAGCCTCCTTCTAACAGCATTTCGGGCATCAAGATGAACTCAAATGAAAATTATGCAATGGAATGAAATGATGTACTCGTCGAGGCCAACATTTTGATATACTATATGTCCAAATCGGAGCTACGGATGCGGAGATGTGGCCGGTCAAAGTATGCATAAAAAATTAGGGTTCGGAGGAGAAAAGTCAACCGAGATTCCAGATCTGGACGGCGCGGAAATCGAGGATCGCCGGACTCATGCACTGTTCACCGCCGGAGCGCGGAAGTCGAGGTCGCCGGCCGGGGACGGCGGTGGTGGTCGGCGAAGCGTGGCCTGGCCGGAGTTGGGCGGCGTCGGCGGCGTCCGGTGGCGGTGGCGCCCGAGGCGGCGGCGGCGCCAAGGCAGGCGAGGCGGCGCCGTCCGGTGGCGCGGGGCGGCGCGAGGCGGCGGATGGCGGCGGGGCACGCCGGAGTACGGCGGCGGTGGCCGCGGGCGAGGAGGAAGAAGAGGGCGCGGGGCGGCGGCTCCTCTGGCCCGGTGGCGGCGCGCGGGAGCCGGAGATGGGCTTCGGGCCCGTGGTGGAGGCTGGCGGCGCGTGCCACGTGGCGCCCCGTGGTTGGGTGCGGGCGGCGGCGCGGCGTGTCCGGCCGCGGACGGACACGTCCGGTGCGGAGAGATCCCTGTTTTTTTAAAGGTTGCGGAGAGGGAGAGAGATCCGAAAATGGAGGGGGGTGTATATATAGGCATAGAGGGAGCTAGGAGAGTCCAAATGAGGTGCGGTTTTCGGCCACGCGATCGTGATTGAACGCTCTAGGACATGGAGCAGAGTTTGCTGGGTTTTGGGCCAAATTGGAGTGGTGTTGGGCTGCAACACACACGAGGCCTTTTCGGTCCCTCGGTTAACCGTTGGGGTATCAAACGAAGTCCAAATGATACGAAACTTGACAGGCGGTCTACCGGTAGTAAACCAAGGCCGCATGGTAAGTCTCGGTCCAATCCGGAAATGTTTAATCCCCACACACGAAAGAAAGCTAGAAATGACCACCGGAGGAGAACGAAGCGCCGGAATGCAAAACGGACAACGGGGAAAATGCTCGAATGCATGAGACGAACACGTATGCAAATGCAATGCACATGATGACATGATATGAGATGCATGACAAAGACAACAACACACAAAGAAAAAACCCGAACCCGAGAAAATAAATATAACTTAACGCCGGAAACGGCAAGAGTTGGAGTACAAATAGGGAAAGTTACATCCGGGGTGTTACAACTACACAAATCAACTTTGGAGAATATTCCTACGCAAATCAACGAATAGTAATATTATTAATGCATCTACAATCAACACACATACGCGACGTACCATCCTTTTTTGGCACTAGTATAATAGGAATAGCACAAGGACTAAGAGATTCGCGTATATAACCTTTGTCTAGCAGCTCCTGTACTTGACGCATAATCTCCTTTATCTCCACTGGATTGGTACGGTATGGCACACGGTTAGGCAGCGAAGCACCGAGAATTAATTCAATCTGATGCTCAATCCCTTGAATAGGTGGTAATCCCGGTGGTACGTCTTATGGAAAGACGTCAGCGAACTCCTGCAAAATGTTAGTGATAGCAGGAGGCAAAGAGGAAGGTACATCCTCGAAAGAAAATAACGCCTCGCTGCACACAAAAGCATAGCAAACAGATTTACTAAAATCTAGATCATCAATATCAGATTTGGTGGCAAGTAAACATGCATTTTTCAAGTTAATTTCACAAGCAACACTAGATGGTTTATTGTTAGGCTTCATTTGTTGCTCAAATTCTTTTGCCACAATCTGATTTTCACTCTTATGTTTCTCCTATTTTGTTTTATTAGCTTTATTACTTACATCTTTCAAAATGGAATCAGGAGTCATAGGAAGCCAAGTAATATTTTTGTCCCAAGGAACAAGAGTATACTGATTGTTTCTACCATGGTGTACATAATTTTTATCAAATTGCCATGGTCTACCAAGTAAAAAGGAACATGCTTGCATAGGTACCACATCACAATCAACACAATCAGCATATGTAGAGATACTAAAATGCACACAAACAGTACGTGTTACCTTAACCTTGCCGCTGTTGTTGAACCATTGGATGTAGTAAGCATGTGGATGTGGTCTTGTGGTGAGAGATAGCATCTTCACCATCTCCAAGCTAGACAACTTGTTGCAGCTCCCTCCATCCGTGATGACGCGAACAGAACGTTCCTTCACAACTCCCTTTGTATGGAACAAATTATGTCTCTGATTTTGCTCAGCTTGTGTAACCTGCACACTCAAAACACGTTGAGCAACTAAACATTCATACCTATCAGCAGCTTCAGCAGCCATGTATTGCATCTCATGATCAGAATCATTTCCACCATGTTCTTCACTTGTAATAAGAGCTAAGGTCTCCTCATCATAGTCACTAGAAGACTCATACCCATCATCCTCAGTAACAATCATCACACGCTTAGAAGGGCATTGTCTTGCATAATGATCCCCACCCTTGCAACGACGACAAATAATATCATGTGTTTGCCATGTTGATGCCATGGATGAAGAAGAGCTCTATGGAGGCCTAGAAGGTGTGCCCTTGGCAGATAGTGGTGGTTGTGCGTGCTTTCTTGTATCATGGTTGTCGGTGGCAGCTGACGGAGGCACCGGTGCAGCAGAACGTGTAGAAGTAGAGGATGCACGTGGTGTCCATGATGAAGATCGACCTGCAGAAAAGTCAGTTCGCGCCAATGCTTGTCGATCCTGCACTTCATGTTCAGCTTTACAAGCAAGATGGAATAAACGAGTGATATTATTATATTCCTTATACTCTTTATTTAGTCCATCCATAAAACGTGCAAGCATAGCTTCATTATCCTCAACAATACCAACCGAATCATACCAGTTTGTAATTCCTGATAATATTCTTCTAAGAATTTTTCCTCATCTTAAACGCTGCAATTTTTGAAGTAATTCATGTTGATAATATGGTGGAACCCAACGAGTATGCATAGCAGTTTTCAAAGCAGCCCAAGTAGTTGGAATATTATTCCGATATAATCTACGATGTTCAGACCACCACACACAAGCAAAACTAGTGAAAGCACAAAGTGCAGCAGCAACACGTCTCTCCTCGGGATATTCTAAACATGTAAAACGTTGTTCGGTTTCTAACTCCCAAGTAAGATATATATTAGGAACGTATCTACCCTCAAATGGTGGAATATTCAATTTCAGTTTAGGGAGATGGTCATTATCTCATACCTGAGGGGGGCCCTACCATTGCCATTATTTGCGTGTGGACGACCTGGTGGTTGTGGTGCTAGTGGTTGCACATAGTTCTGATTTTGATCAGCCTCATCCTCGTAATCTCCCGCATAATCATCCTCCTTCACATCAGCAACAGGATCCACAGAAGTATCAACGGTAGCACCAAAAGTTTGGCCAGGCCCAAGAGGGACACGGCTCGCTCGGCAGAGGGCTGTTTCGCGACGTGGAGGTAGTCGTCATTGTTGTTGTTGTTGTTGTTGTTGTTGTTGTTGTTGTTGTTGCAGAGGTGTGGCAGGTACAGCCGTTGGTGGTTGTGGAGATGCGCAAGCCGTTCATTAAATTTGTTATTGACCTTTGTTTCAAACATCTTCTTAAAGCCAGTAATCTTATCCATGGCCTCTTCAAAATTGTTCAGCTCATCTTGCACCTGTTCAGTCATCATTTGCTGAAATTTATAATGCAACTCCTTATTCATCATTTTCTCCCAGTCAGTCTCATCGACTTGTGATCCTGCCATGGTTAGCAGCAATAGAAACACACAAGAATATGATCCTACAGACTACTAGAAAATGGTGGTGGTGGGTGTCACATATCCGTCAAGCAAATCTCAAATTCTTACCAGTTCTTACCCAGTAGCAGGCAGTGATCGGCAACCGATGTAGTCAAAACACTAAAAGTTTGGATAGAGCGATTACCAAGAAAGATTCAAACACATGACATAGATTAATGTGAAGCTAGGAAGGCTTATAATACGGTAGAAAAAAGAATAGCAATAATCAATTCAGAGATGGAAATTTGAATAAACGCTCAACGACGGTACTATGCGGGTCCTAGGCTAGACCGTGCTAGAGATGCGATCCTGGAACACTAACAAAATCACGGTGCCGCACGTATACAAGGGAAAAGCACACTCTGAATTTTTTTCTGCTCTTTTTTTATTTGCGCTTTTTTTGTGCTCCTCTTTTTTTGCGAAAAATCACTATAATGGCGAGTGTCTCAAAATTCTTCCCAGGTCAAAATGATAGGATGGGCACGACATTTTTTTGACAATTTTTTCGGAAATCAGGGCAGCAACAACGAAAAAGTGCGAGAAAAATCACTACAATGGCGAGTGTCTCAAAAGACTCAGAAAAGCCTAAAAATAGGATAGGGAAAAATATTTTCGATACCAAAATTTTGGCCTAAAAACTGCCCTGGGGTCTCCAGACTTTTTTTTACGAAACCTACCGAGGCAAGGAAACACGAATCAGAGATTAGATGGATCTTGAAAACAAACCTAATATGATAAGAACTCGGATTGGTGGTGGATATATGATGGTAAGATATGGCAGCGGTGGTGGTATATGGATACGGATTGGTGATGGTGCATGGAGACGGATCGGTGGCAGATAAGCGGTGGTGGTAGATGGCAGGGGCGATGATGATGGCAACTTATGACCAGAACTCGAAACTCTAAAAGACTAGACTCTAAGACCAGCAGCTAGACACGATGATGCAACCGCAAATTCAACAAAGCAAAATACTGAAAAGACTATGCTAAGGCTCAGACTTGTTCGAATATGATGAACCAACCCTAATTTTTTTGGCTTTTTCGTGGACTGTAGGTATGAAGAACAGACTCGATCTAAACTACAAAAAACTGTAAAATCTCACCGAGTAACCTGGATTCCGATACCACTTGATAGAGGCAAAGGTGTCCCGTCTTTCCTGCAAGGACGTTGACGATCCGACTTGGTGGAAGTCGACTTTGACGATCCGACTACAAATGTGCAAGGACGTTGCGCCTTAGCAATCACAAAACCAACTCCGAGGACGCACGATCAACCTAACCACGAAGGTCTATTTCCTGCAAGAAAACGAAGAACAAGCAAGAAACCAAGATTGCAATATGGATATTGCAAATATAAGATGAAAGCTTTATTGATCAAGGTGGGGTTCTATGACATCTTGGTGTGGTCATTGAACACAAACGAAGTACGCGAAGTGGAAGCTATGGCGAACTTTTAATCTAAACAAAACCCAAAGTCTAAATGATGCCCTAAGGGATGTATATATGGAGGAGAGAGGGGGGAATTTCATGGCCCTTGGAGGAGGGGTACGAACCAACCCGAACTCATGTTTCCCCACACATACGGACTCTAAAAACAACCTATAATCAAGTATTTCGAAATTACATGGGCCTGGCCCGAAATTAAGGTGACGCGGCACCTAGAATAGCCTCTGGACGAAATTTATG
Organism: Triticum urartu; assembly: GCF_056163025.1. Classification (NCBI taxonomy): domain Eukaryota; kingdom Viridiplantae; phylum Streptophyta; class Magnoliopsida; order Poales; family Poaceae; genus Triticum; species Triticum urartu. The sequence goes on from NC_141876.1 coordinate 259,446,260, forward strand.
AATTGGCATCTTGTATATTTCGTCCAAGGCTTCACGCACTCATTATGGTGGCTTCAAAGTCCTGGAATCATCACTTGTAACTCCGTTCTTGTTCCCCTTGCACATGCCATCACCTCCATGCTTGAATTTTCTCCAAGGTTCATGCATCTTGTCCAAGCTAGGCCCTTCATTTGTAAGCAAAACAAACATATCCTATTTAGGCAGCATCATATTTTCATGATCATTAGAATTGTTACCAAGAAACAAAAGTACCTGGTAATTCAATTGGCATGCGCGAGCTCTAGTAAATGGTCCATTATGTATAGCAGCAGGGGCTATGGGTGTAACAATGGTATTAATGTCCTCGTCACCTAAGATGCAAAAAGGGACGAGGTTTTCTTATGCACAAGTCTTTGTTTATAGAACGCGTATGGAAAGAGAAAGAACTTATCTATTTGGCTTGCCGAAGATCGCAGTGTAGGCTCATATTTCCATCTCCTCTTGGAGATCAAGTCCTTGACCGGAGCCTGTAGTTTATGCAGATGAAAACGACGCCAGACGCGTACTTATCTACATGAACATGCGATGCTCATGAAATGCTTATGCAGGCATGCAACTTGTCGGGGGTCCCCCAGGGCTTCATTTATTTCTCTGTTGCTCGGGGTCTATGCTTGGCTTTGTACAAGGGGTTACATGCAACTGGGGCAAGGCCTGTACAAAAGGGTGGCTGCCGGGCAGGGCCCAACAGCTGCACCGTATGGGTCGAACTTGCGGAGATGCTCAATATTCCATGAGATTTGCAAGTGAATGCCATCTCCGGTGATGTAGGGTGGAACCCTATATGGCCGATATTTCACGAAAGGAGCGGATCCCGCGATGAACACAAAGAACACGAGGGTAAACACAAGGGGAAACACGAGATAAACACTAAAACCAACAAGATTGATCACACATATGCTAGATACTTGAACAGAAAAGAGTTCACATGATCCATGATCAACAAGGGACGATACACGGTAACCGGTTCTTCTCCAAAGGAGGTCTTGATGGGGCCACCCAAAAGGGGGTCTTGAATCCAAGGGGGTCTTCTCCGTAGAGGGGTCGCGATCTCTCTCAAGGAGTAGATCCGATGTGGATGAGAGAGGCTCTATCTCTAATATGACCTACCACAACGCTAACCCTTAAAAAGAGGAGGTGGGGTATATATATAGTCTTAGAGGTCGAAGGGGTACATGGGCTTCGACCCAACACGAAATCAGCACACAAGCGTCGGACGTCCGGTAGCTACCGGTCATCCGGAGGCTCGCGCTGGTCCAGACATCCGGTGCTCGTCGGGCGGCCCAAATTCGGCTCGGGTGTGCTTTGGTCGGACGTCCGGTCAGGGTCGGAATCCCGGGGCGTCGGTCGTCCGGAGGTCTTCGGAAATCTGGCGTTTTGGCTCGGGGGTGGTAGCGCCGGTCGTCCAGAACCTGGAGTTCGTCCGACCTCCATGGTTCGCCGGTCGTCCAGTGCCTGGGAGTTTCGAGCAACCCTTCTTGTCCATGGAGCTTGGTGTCCTCACCGTCTTGTCTATTGGGTATAGCTGATCCGTGGCTTTCCTCCAAGTACCTAATCACACATAGGGTTTCTTCTTGAGGTAGTAGCCATGTCTCATGCATAGAAAGTGGTAGTTCATAGAGGAGCGAGTTCACCTTATCTTTGATAGCCTTGGCTCGTGCTCTTGTCATTGGTCCAAGTAATGTCCTAGGAGACTTAGGTAGGTCCATGGGGATGACCTTGGGATGCTCCGCATCATCTCCCCTCCCTTGGCAAAGATCCGACCTTGGATCGAATTCTTCATCACTATGATAGGGCGAGAGATCCTTGACATTGAAAACGTCGCTCACATTGTACTTGTCGCGCGGGAGGTCGATCTTGTAGGTGTTGTTGTTGTAGCATGCAAGCACCTTGAAGGGTCCATCCGCTCGTGGTAGGAGTTTGGACTTGTGTTCGGTGGGGAAGAGGTCCTTGTGAAGGTGTAGCCACACAAGATCACCAATGTTGAATACCATGGGGTGCTTGTTGATGTTGATCTTGGTCGCAAGTCGTTGTACTTGGCGCTCGATGGTGTGCCTTGTATCTTCATGCACCTTCTTGAGATGGGTCACACGTGCACTTGTGTCCATATTGATGCGCTCTTGTAGTGGTAGAGGAAGGATGTCCAATGGGGACAATGGGTTGAATCCGTAGATGACCTCGAAGGGGGACATGCCGGTAGTTGAGTGTCTTGCGCGGTTGTAGGCGAACTTGGTGATAGGTAGACACTCCTCCCACTCCTTGATTAGCACGTGAAGTAGAGTGGAGAATGTGCGGTTGGTCACCTCCGTTTGGCCGTCGGTTTGTGGGTGGTAAGCCATGGAGAAGAGTAGCTTGATTCCGAGCTTGGCGCATAAGGTTTTACAAAAGTAGCTTAGGAACTTGACGTATCGGTCTGAGACTATCGTATTTGGCACTCCATGTAGATGAAGTATTTCCCTACAAAAGAGATTGGCAACATGTGAAGCATCATCTATCTTGTTGCAAGGAACGAAATGTGCCATTTTAGCGAATCTATCCACGGCAACACACAGGGAATCCTTTCCATTTCTACTTCCAGGCAAACCAATCACAAAATCCATGCTAATATCTTCCCATGGTTGGAACAGCATTGGAAGGGGCATATAGAGACCATGGGATTGAGCTTTAGACTTAGCTTTGCGACATGTAGAGCATCGGTTGGTGAAGCGGTTGATGGTGCAAAACATCTTGGGCCAAAAATAGTTCTTGGAGAGCGTAGCAAATGTCTTGTCGCATCCAAAATGTCCCATTAGGCCTCCTCCATGAGATTCCTGCAAAAGCAACAAACAAAGAGAAGACTCGGGGATGCAAAGTTTGTTAGCTCTCATAAGATAACCTTCTTTGATATAATAGCGATCCCAAGAGGTATGCGTCAAACAATTGGCATAAGGAATAGCAAAAGTAGGATCATGCGCATACAAGTCTTTTATGTGCTCAAAGCCAATGACATCCAATTCAAGTTGAGTAACAGGCATTCACATGCAAGAAAGAGCGTCGGCCCCAATATCTTCCTTACCTTTAATGTACTTGACGACATAAGGAAATGACTCAATGAATTCACTCCATTTAGCATGACGCTTGTTCAACTTAGTTTGACCCTTAAGGTATTTAAGCGTTTCATGGTCGGTATGGATGACAAATTCATGAGGGCGAAGATAGTGTTCCCATTCATGCAAAACTCGCACGAAAGCAGAAAGCGCTTTTTCATAGATGGGGTAATTGAGTTGCGCTCCAGAAAGTTTTTCACTAAAGTAAGCTATGGGGTGCTTCTCTTGCGTTAACACACCTCCTATGCCATTACCACTAGCATTGCAATGAATCTCAAAGGGTTTGTTAAAGTTGGGTAATGCAAGCATGGGAGCATCAGTAAGAAAATTCTTAAGCTCATTGAATGTGGTATCTTGCGATGGTCCCCAAACAAAGGGTGCATTCTTCTTGCTCGAAGCATGCAAAGGTGAAGCAATGGTGGTAAAGTCCTTCACAAATCTACGGTAGAAACTGGCTAAGCCAAGGAAGCTACGCACTTGTTGCAAGTTGGTTGGTTGTGGCCAAGTTTTAACAGCATTGATCTTAGAGTCATCAACATGAACACCCTTAGAGGATACAGCAAAACCTAAGAAAATGAGCTTATCAACGCCGAAAAGGCATTTTTCCATGTTAGCATATAAGCGCTCTTTTCAAAGAGTTTGCAACACGGTGCGGACATGGGTGACATGATCTTTGAGAGATTTGCTAAAAACAAGGATATCGTCGAAGTAGACCACAACAAACTCACCAATGTAAGGGTGAAACACATAATGCATAAGACGCATGAAAGTACCCGGTGTGTCCGATAAACCCATAGGCATGAATAACCACTCATACAAACCAAACTTTGTTTTGAAAGCGGTTTTCCATTCATCACCCTCTTGTATGCGGATTTGATAGTAACCACTTTTAAGATCAATTTTGGAAAAAATAGTGGCACCGCTAAGTTCATCAAGCATATCATCAAGGCGTGGAATGGGGTACCTATATCGAACAGTGATAGCATTGATAGGCCTACAATCGGAACACATGCGAAAGCTACCATCTCTTTTTGGCACAAGAATTACCAGAATGGCACAAGGACTCAAACTTTCATGCACTTGTCCATGGTCTATGAGATGTTTTACTTGACTTTGTATTTCTTTGGTTTCTTCGGGGTTGACGCGGTAGGGGGCCTTGTTCGGAAGTGGTGCTCCCGGGATGAGGTCGATGCGCTGCTCGATACCTCGTAGTGGAGGTAGACCCGAAGGTAGCTCGTTGGGGAAAACATCGTGGAATTCCTGCAAAAGAGAAGACAACACTAAAGGTAGAGTCTGAGAGGTGTTAGCTTTTGGTGCCTCGTCCTTGCACAAATGGACATAGTGCATGGCACTAGATGGGTTCTCACACACTTCTCTTATCTCACGTTTGGTGGCAAATAGAACTAGGTTCTTCTTGTCGCTCATCATGGAGGCGCTTGATTTGGCTTCTGGCGCTCACTCTCTTTTTGGTGGTTCGCTCTCTCACTATTCTCTCCACGATGGGTGGTTTGCATGTCGGCGATCACTTGGCTTGGAGACATAGGGCGAAGTACGTACTCCTTTCCTTTCATCTTGAAGATGTAGTGGTTCGTTCGGCTATTGTGGATGACGCTTCTATCAAATTGCCATGGTCGTCCAAGAAGAAGGTGGCAAATGGTCATTGGAACGACATCACACTCCAAAGTGTCTTCATAAGCTCCGATTTTGAAGGAGAATTGCACTCTAAGCTTGACTAGAATAGTGCCGGAGTCGCTTAGCCATTGAACTTTGTAGGCATGTGGGTGCTTCGTCTTGGGCAATTGGAGCATGGAGCAAAGTTCTTCACTTGCTAAGTTATGACAGCTTCCTCCATTGATGATGACCTTGACGGACCTCCATTGATGCCGACCTTGGTATGAAAGATATGGCATCTTCAGTCTTCTTCTTGTTGATGTTGGAGAGTCAAGACCTTGGAGACAACGAGAGCGGGGATTGAATCTTCGTCACAAAAGACTTCTTCCTCTTCATCGTTCACTTGTCGGTGCATGGCGACTTGCTCAAGTGCTTCTGTTTCTCCTTCACTCATGGAGTCGTATGTACCATCATCATTGAGGATCATGGTCCACTTGTTGGTACACTCAAAGGACTTGTGGCCTCGACCTCCGCATGTGAAGCATTTGAAGGAACTTGTCTTGACGGTCTTGTCGGTTGGGGTAGATGATGATGAAGCTCTCGGCTTGAAGTTGCTAATTGTAGGAGGATGACTTGAGGTTATCGATGCCTTCTTGTGACTCAACTTGTCGTTGTTGCTTGTAGAAGGATTTGGTGAGGTAGAGGGTGTTGGAGTCGTTGAATCTTGGGTGTTGGGTGTTGGAGAAAACATAGGACTTGGATGAGAACTTGGCATACTTGAAGTCATCTTGCACTTGACGTTCCGCTTTGGTAGCTTGATGCACTAGCTCAATGACGTTCGAGTATGGTTGGAAGTCGGCGATCTTCTTGATAGGATGATTGAGTCCATTCAAGAAACGTGCCATAGTTTGATCATCATCTTCCGTGACATTGGCTCGTATCATTGCAATCTCCATTTCCTTATAATATTCTTCAACGCTCTTGGTTCCTTGCTTGAGTAGTTGGAGTTTCTTGAAAAGGTCGCTATTGTAGTAGGTTGGCACAAAGCGTGCTCTCATGACATCCTTCATTTGCGCCCAAGTAGTGATGGGTGTTTCACCTTTTGCCTCTCGACGCTCAATGACTTGTTCCCACCAAATGAGGACATAGTCTTGGAACTCAAGGTATGCCATCACGATCTTATTCTCTTCTTCATAGTTGTGCAAACGGAAGATTTTGTCGACCTTCAATGCCCATTAAAGGTACTCTTCAGGATCATTGCTTCCATTGAACTTGGGCATGGTAAACTTTAGCTTGCCATAGCGTTGCTCTTCATTGTGTTCGGGTCGGGGATGATGACGTCCTTGACGAGGAGGATCGTCTCTCACACCTTGCTCTTGACGTGGAGGATTTCCAATGTCTTGTTGCTCTTGTTGAACTTGGTGTTCTTGGCAAGCTTGTGGAGGAACTTGTTGAGCTTGACAATGCATGCGAGCTTGGTATATTCGTTCATGCACTTCATCACAAAGCGCTTCTTGATGCTCATGAGCTTGTCGGCCTCGGTTGGCTACGGCTCGACTTGATTCTCAGAGGGCTTGTTGCGCATCAAGTGCTTGAGCTTCTCGCAATTGTTGTTCTTGACGTGTCACGCTCGCTCTTCCTCTTCGTGTTGGCGTTTGCATTGTTGTTCTCGTGCTTGCGCAAAAGTAGATTGGTTTTGACTATGTCGTTGTTCTTGAGAGTTGTTATCGTGTAGAGGGTTGCGGTTTTCTTGACGATCTTGGCGCACGGTACGATGAAGAGTATTGGATGTCGGTGTACTTGAGCCGGAGATGGTGTAGTCAAAGTGTCTAGTTGAGCGGCACCATCGTGATGAGGATGAAGTGGAAGAAGAGCGGTTGAGCAACAAAGCACGAATCTTGTCCACTCTTGCATCGTTCTCTTGCTTTTGGTCGCCGAGCTTGTGGTCGGAGTAATCTCTTGTGCATTGCTCAGAGAGTCGCAAGTCGGTGGAGAGGTTGTCGATGCGTTCACTCATTGCTTGGTGCTCTTGATGCAAAGCACGTTGTGCACCAAAGAGGTGGCTCTTTGTGACGTAGGAGTTCATGTCGTCGTCTTGCTTGATGTAGAGTGGGTTGGTAGAAGTACTTGGCCTATCCATCATTTCAAACAAATATGTGTGGGAGAAGGAGAAGAACTTATACCAAATGTACCTTGACCGATGTTGATGATCACTCAATGTGGAACAAGGAAATAGCACAATTGGTACCAATTCTTGTCGGTTTCTCGCACCTACACAAGTAAAAGCTTATGGTGGAGCTCGGTTAGGATGGTCGCACAAAAATTTGATGCAATTGTTAGTCAGCTTCTAAAATGTTGGAAAAGATTCACAAGTTTGCAATGCAACAAGTAGACCAATAGAAAAATATGGTACGCGGAAACACACACGCAAAGAGATGAATGGGGTCGTGCAACCAAGGATGAGCCAAAATGTGGAATCCACGAAAATGCTCTTGCTAGCACGATTGCACAATAGGCGGATACGAAGACATGAGCACAACCTACTAAGAAAAAATGCAACAACTTCTATCCCAAGTATGTTCTATGTATGGTGTTCCGATGATATGATCCAAGATGATCTAGTATGATGATCTTAATGTTGTATGACGCTATGCTTCTTGCTTAAAAGCTCTTTGCTTATCTTTCCATGTTGCTTAAAACCTTGTTTGGCTCTTTGTGTTTGAGCTCTTTTCTCATGCAATGCTTCATGAACTAAGATAGCAATTGAGTATGCGATGACACTCTGTGACACAAGAGATGATATGCACCAATGATATGTATGTATGCTATGGGATGTATGATCACTAATGTGCACAAGTCACGTTGCCGGCAATACTCAAGGGCTAGTCTCGATGGGTAAGCTATGCAAAATTGGTCTATGATGGCTATCAATGTAGTGGCAAGAATGATGTATCATGACACCAAGATGGGGTTACCGTTCTTGCTTACCGTATGGTGTCAAAATGGTGGAGTAGTTGTTGTCAGTGACGCATCCGTGGCGAAGATGAGCAGCGGTGATGTTGATGTCGAACCGTACCTAAATAGACGAAACAAAATAGGACATGGAACCGCAACTCAAATTCCCAAAGCACAATGTGGCAAAAACGCAATGGAGTATGAAACGAGTAAGCAATTGTGGTTGCAGAGAGTGGTGGTGGTATGGGGATGTGTATGCGGAAGTGGGGTGGTGGTTGAAATTTTCGGGGGAAAATTTGGTTTCGTCAGGGTATTACGGACGTCCGGGGGTTTACAGTCATCCGATCGTCGGAAGTCCGGAGGCTGTCGGACGTCCGGTGCTTGGGCGAAATTCTCGCACGGGGAGAATAGCTAGGGTTCGTGGTGGAAAGGTCAAAATCCATTGAATCCGGGTGATTTTGTGGATGAAAAAGGTGGGGATGATGGGGGAAATCTAGGTCCACTCAAGGCAAAGCGAATCCATGAATCAAATCCAACAAAATTTCATCACACCAACAAATCACAAAAAAAATTGTGGCTATTTTTGTGGGGAATTTTCGAATTAGGGAAAAATCAACAAAACAAGGCTAGAAAACACAACGGGGAGGATCCGAAATCGTGATCAATGTGGATGTACATACCAAGATGATGTAGGGTGGAACCCTATATTGCCGATCTTTCATGAAAGGAGTGGATCCCGCGATGAACACAAAGAACACGAGGGGAATCATGAGGGTAAACACGAGGGGAAACACTAAAACCAACAAGATTGATCAGACATATGCTAGATTCTCGAACACAAAAGAGTTCACACGATCCACGATCAACAAGGCACGATACACAGTAATCGGTTCTTCTCCAAAGGAGGTCTTGATGGGGCCACCCAAAAGGGGGTCTTGAATCTAAGGGGATCTTCTCCGTAGAGGGGTCGCGGTCTCTCTCAAGGAGTAGATCCGATGTGGATGAGCGAGGCTCTATCTCTAATATGAGATATCACAACGCTAACCCTAGAAAAGAGGGGGTGGGGGTCTATAGATAGTCTTAGAGGTCAAAGCGGTAAATGGGCTTCGACCCAACACAAAATCAGCACACAGGCGTCGGATGTCCGGTAGCTACCGGACGTCTGGTGCTCGTCTGGCGTCCGTAGATTCGGCTCGGGTGTGCTTCAGTCGGACGTCTGGTCGGGGTCAGAGGTCCGGGGTGTCGGTCGTCTGGAGGTCTTCGGAAATCCGGCGTTTTGGCTTGGGAGTGGTAGCGCCGGTCGTCCGGAGTGGGCCAGTCGTACGGAACCTGGAGTTCGTCGAACGTCCGTGGTTCGCCGGTCGTCCGGTCCATGGGAGTTTCGAGCAGTCCTTCTTCTTTTCCATTGAGCTTGGTGTCCTCACCATCTTGTCTGTTTTGTATAGCTGATCCGTGGCTTTCCTCCAAGTACCTGATCACACATAGGGTTTCCGCTTGAGGTAGTAGCCATGTCTTATGCATAGAAAGTGGTAGTTCGGAGAGGATCGAGTTCACCTTATCTTCGATAGCCTTGGCTCATGCTCTTGTCATTGGTCCAAGTGGTGTCGTGGGAGACGTAGGAAGGTCCATGGGGATGACCTTGGGATGCTCCACATCATTGGGACTCCAGACAGACTGCGCCAGGTCTGATGACTCGTACTACCTGGTAAGGGCCTTCCCACTTCGGCATCAACTTTTTTGCACCCTTGGCGGACTGAACGCGCCTAAGGACAATGTCGCCTTCCTCAAAACACTGGGCATGAACCCTACGGCTGTGATAGCGATGCATGGCTTGCTGGTAGCTTGCAACACACATAGTAGGCCGGAGATGGTTCTTCTCGAGAAGCACAGTGTCGTCACGCGGGTGCTGATCTTGTGCTACTTCATCGTAGCCAAGCACTTGAGGTGACCCGTAAATGAGTTCCGTGGGGATAACTGCTTCTTCCCCATAGACTAGGGAGAAGGGAGTATGCCCGGTAGCTCGATTTGGTGTCATTCTAAGGGACCAAAGAACCATCGGCATCTCGTCGATCCATCGCCTGCCGCACTTCTACAGCTTATCAAATGTTCTTGTCTTGAGTCCTCGCAACACTTCAACGTTCGTCCCCTCAGCTTGTCCATTGCTTATGAGATGTGCAATAGAGGCAAATGAGATCTTGCTTCTGAGGGAATGAATATATTGCATGAAGGCGCGGCTCGTGAACTGGGTGCCATTGTCGGTGATGATCCATGCAGGGACCCCGCGACACACCAATTCTTTCAAGAACTTGATAGCTGACTGAGCAGACACCTTTCTCACGGCTTCTACTTCCAACCACTTTGTAAAATTGTCGATGGCAACGGACAAGAATTCAAAGCCCCCGGCAGCTCGGGTGAAAGGGGTCGAGGATATCGAGCCCCAGATCGGAAACGGCCATGACAAAGGGATTGTTTGAAGATCTTGGGCAGGCAGATGGATGTTCTTGGAATGGAACTGGCAGGCTTCACATTTGTGACTAGCTCGACCGCATCTTGGAGGGCTGTGGGCCAATAGAATCCTTGCCGAAATGCTTTCCCAACCAAGGCCCTTGATCCAATGTGGGAGCCGCACATGCCTTTGTGTATTTCTGCCAGCATATCCTTTCCTTCTTCCCGGTAAATGCACTTCGATTTCACACCATTGGGCCTTCTTCTGCATAGTGTGTCGTCGACAAACTAATACATACTGGCCCTCCGGGCTACTCTTTTAGCTTCTTCTTGCTCTTCGGGAAGTTTTCCGGTTTGCAGGAAGTGGACTATGTGCCCTGCCCAAGTTGGAGGCTGGGGCTTGGCAACAAGGACTAGCGGCACCTCCTCATTTGCGGGGGTGCGTTCCTCGACTGTGGGGACCAGTGGCCCAGCAGGTGGGTGCAGCCCGCCAATCAAAGGGGAGTTGTTTCCGGCAGGGTCCTTGCAGGAGCCCCGAGAGGCTCTACCGGCAGAGGCTTACCGGAGTCCAGTTTCCTCCTCTTTTGGGCCATTGTTGTCAGGATACAGAGGGCTGAGTAAGATGGAGAACAAAAGTTCCTGGTTCCACATGAAGCTTTTGCGCAGCACACTTTGACAGATGATTAGCAATGCTATTTTTCGCATGGGGTACATGGTCTGTTTGCAACCCGTCAAAGCGCTCCGCCAGTCTTCCCACTTCCTCAACGTATGCCTCCATCAATGGACTTTGGTAGTCCCTGTTGACTTGTCTCCCCACAAGTTGTGAATCTGATGAGGACATAAATACCATTGTTACACCCACAACCCATGCTGCTATACATACTGGACCAATACTAGAGCTGGCGCATGCCAATTAAATTACTAGGTACTTTCGTTTCTTGGTAACGATTCTAATGTTCATGAGAATATGATGTTGCTTAAATTGGATACATTTGTTTTGCTTACAAATGAAGGGCCTAGCCTGGAAAATAAAGATGAACCTTGGAGCAAGTTCATGCATGGAGATGATGGCGTGCGCAAGGGGAACAAGAATGGAGTTACAAGTGATGATTCCAGGACTTTGAAGCCACCATAAAGAATTTGTTATACATGATCATAATTATTCTACTTATGATAAAGAATTATATGCTCTTGTTCGGACATTAGAAACATGGCAACATTATTTATGGCGCAAAGAATTTGTTATACATTCTGATCATGAATCGCTGAAACATATTAAAAGTCAAGCTAAACAGAATCGTAGACATGCTAAATGGGTTGAATTCATTGAGACTTTCCCTTATGTCATTAAACACAAGAAGGGTAAAGAAAATGTTATTGCTGATGCTTTGTCTCGTCGCTATACTATGCTTTCACAACTTGACTTCAAAATATTTGGTTTGGAGACCTTCAAAGATCAATATGTGCATGATGCTGATTTTAAAGATGTAATGCAGAATTGTAAAGAAGGAAGAACGTGGAACAAGTTTGTAATTAATGATGGATTTGTGTTCCATGCTAACAAGCTATGCATTCCAGCTAGCTCCGTTCATATTTTTTTGTTGCAGGAGGCGCATGGAGGAGGATTAATGGGACACTTTGGCATGAAGAATATGGAGGACATACTTGCTACACATTTCTTTTGGCCAAAGATGAGACGGGATGTTGAGCATTTTGTTGCTCGTTGCACTACATGTCCAAAAGCTAAGTCACAACTCAATCCTTATGGTTTATATATGCCTTTCCATATACCTAGTGTTCCTTGGGAGGATATATCTATGGACTTTGTCTTAGGATTACCTCAAACAAAGAAGGGGAGGGATAGCATATTTGTTGTCGTGGATAGATTCCTGAAAATGGCACACTTTATACCATGTCATAAAAGCGATGATGCTGTTAATGTTGCTGATTTGTGCTTTCGTGAAATTATTCGCTCGCATGGTGTGCCAAATACTATTGTTTCAGATCATGATACTAAATTTCATAGTCACTTTTGGAGATGTTTATGGGCTAAGTTGGGCACTAAACTGCTTTTTAGTACTACTTGTCACCCCCAAACTAATGGACAAACTAAAGTAGTCAATAGAACATTGTCTACTATGCTTTGGGCTGTTTTGAAGAATAATAAGAAAATGTGGGAAGAATGCTTGCCTCGTATTGAATTTTCTTATAATTGTTCATTGCATTCTACGACTAAGATGTGCCCTATTGAAATTGTGTATGGTTTCCTACCTCGTGCACCTATTGATTTGTTGCCTCTTCCATCTTTGGATAAGGTTAATTTTGATGCTAAAGAACGTGCTGAATTGATTTTAAAAATGCATGAGTTAACTAAGGAAAACATTGAGCGTATGACTGCTAAATATAAACTTGCTGGAGATAAGGGTAGAAAACATGTTGTGTTTGCACCTCGAGATCTTGTTTGGTTACATTTGCGTAAGGATAGATTTCCTAATTTGCGCAAATCAAAGCTAATGCCACGTGCTGATGGTCCTTTTAAGGTGTTAGAGAAAATAAATGATAATGCATATAAACTTGAGCTGCTTGCAGATTTTGGGGTTAGTCCCACGTTTAACATTGCAGATTTGAAGCCTTATTTGGGTGAGGAAGATAAGCTTCCGTCGAGGATGACTTCATTTCAAGAAGGGGAGGATGATGAGGACATCAATACCATTGTTACACCCACAACCCCTGTTGCTATACATACTGGACCAATTGCTAGAGCTCGCGCACGCCAACTAAATTACCAGGTACTTTCGTTTCTTGGTAACGATTCTAATGTTCATGAGAATATGATGCTGCCTAAATTGGATACATTTGTTTTGCTTACAAATGAAGGGCCTAGCTTGGACAAGAAAGATGAACCTTGGAGCAAGTTCATGCATGGAGATGATGGCGTGTGCTAGGGGAACAAGAACGGAGTTACAAGTGATGATTCCAGGACTTTGAAGCCACCATAATGAGTGCATGAAGCCTTGGACGAAATATACAAGATGACACTTTATAAATTTCGTCCAGAGGTTATCCTAGGTGCTGCGTCACCTTATTTATGGGCCAGGCCCATGTATTTTCGAAATACTTAAGTATAGGCTGTTTTTAGAGTCCGTATGTGTGGGGAAACAAGAGTTAGGGTTGCTTTCGGACCCCTTCTCCAAGGGCCACAAAATTCCCCCCTCTTTCTCCATATATATAGCCCTTAGGGTGTCATTTAGACTTTGGGTTTTGTTTAGACTAAAGTTCGCCATAGCTGCAACTTCGCGTACTTCGTTTGTGTTCAACGACCAAAAAAGGCGTCACAGAACCCCACCTTGATCAATAAAGCTTTTCTCTTATATTCGCAATATCTAGATTGCAATCTCAGTTTATTGCTTGTTCTTCGTTTGCTTGCAGGAAACAAACCTTCGCGGTCTGGTCGATTGTGCTCCAGCATGGTCAATAACCTCTCCGAGTTGGTTTAGCGATTGCCAAGGTGCGACATCCTCGCACGTTCGTAGTCGGATCGTCAAAGTCGACTTCCTCCAAAACGATAGCCACCAACTCATCAAAAGATGGGACACCTTTGCCTCTATCAGAATTTCCTCGAACGATTAGCTTCTTGATTCCCAATTCACTGGCAATCCTGAGCCAGACAAGGAGCCCTTCATACTCTGCTATATTGTTGGTCGCCTCCTCCCAAGGAAAATGCATCTGGACGGCGTACTTTAGGTGCTCTCCAGTGGGAGCAACGAGAAGCACGCTAGTCCCTGCACCTTGTAGGGAGAAGGCACCATTGAAATACATGATCCATTCTTGGGGGGCTTTCTTGTCGGGAATAACTATTTCCAACACTTCTTTATCGGGGGTTGGCGTCCATTTTGCAATAAACTTTGCCAACACCCTGCTCTAAATTGTTGATGTGCTTTCGAATTTCAGGCCAAAGCTGGATAACTCCAATGCCCACTCCACTATTCTTCTGGTAGCCCCACGATTTTAGAGTATCCTTTGCAAAGGAAAATGAGTGACAACCGTGATCTCATGGGCTTGGAAGTAGTGGCGCAGTTTCCTTGTGGCCATGACAAGGCCAAAAATCAACTTTTGCACACCAGTGTACCTGGATCTAGCCCTCTGCAATAGGGAGCTGACGAAGTACACTGGGCGATGCACCACTTTCTTCCTTGTCGCGTCCTTGGGTTGGTCTCCGCTGCCGCGCTCTTCCTTGTCCTACTCCATAACTGGCCTTGTCGGGTTGTTCTCACTCCCCCCTAGAAGGGACACTAGCTGAGGCTATTGCTTTCTCCACTTCCCGCTGCGCCACTAGTGCTACACTAACCACTTGATTAGTTGCTGTCAGATATAGCAGCAATGGCTCTTGTGCTTTGGAGCAACCAAAGTGGGCATAGAGGACAAGTAGGTCTATAAATCTTGAAGTGTTGTATTTGCTTTCGGGGTCCACTTCATGGGTCCTGCCTTTTGAAGACCTTGAAGAACGACAAGGCGCGCTCGGCAGACTTGGAGACGAATCTGCTAAGCGCAGCAACGCACCCTGTCAAACGCCTTACATCCTTAACTATCTTAGGTGCATGAATCTAGCCTCTACCCTGCGATGGGACACGAAGAAACCAAGTAGCTTGCCGGAGGGAATGCCAAACACACACTTCTCCGGGTTCAGCTTCAAGTTGATCTTGCGCAGATTAGCAAACGTCTCTTCTAAATCCTGGATGAGGGTTGATCTGTCCTTGGTCTTGACCACAATATCATCCATATAAGCTTCAATGTTCCTGTGCAACTATGATTCAAAACCAATTTGGACTGCTCTTGCAAAAGTGGACCCGACAGTCTTTAACCCGAAAGGCATGCACAAGAAGCAATATGTTCCACATGGGGTGATGAATGAGGTCTTCTCTTTGTCTTCCTTGGACATAAAAATCTGATGATATCCAGAGTACTCATCTAGAAAAGAGAGAAAATCACATCCTGAAGTGGAATCCACAATCTGGTCAATGCGCGGCAAGGGAAATGGGTCCTTCGGGCAGGCCTTGCTAAGATATATGAAATCTATGCAAAGTCTTCATTTTCCATTAACCTTGTGTACGACCATTGGGTTTGCTAACCACGTTGGATGCAGTACTCCTCTGATCAAACCAGCTGCCTCAAGTTTCTTGATCTCTTCTGCAATGAATTGTTGCCACTCCAAAGCTTGCTTTCGGACCTTCTGCTTGATGGGTCAGGCATGTGGGCAGACAGCAAGGTGTTGCTCAATTACCTCCCTAGGAACACCGGGGATATCATACTGTTTCCAAGCGAACACATCGATATTCGCCTGCAGGAAGGCAACGAGCATGTTTTCCTATTTGTCATCAAGGGTGGCACTGATAGTAAAGGTACCTATTTCACATGTGGTGCAGCAGCCTTGGATCTCTTGTTGTTGGAACTCTCCGGCAAGTCATCAACAGGCGTAGTATACTCCGAAGAGGTGCACTTCCCGGATTCCTTGCTAGTTTCCCTACTAGCCTTCCTATTTCCTTTGATTTCCATGGCGGGAACTATGCCTTCCGCAGTCTCTGCCACGACTGCGTCTCGGTACATCTTATCCATGCAAATAATTGCGTCCTTCTTGTCTGACGGAATAGAAATGACTCCCACCGGCCCTGGCATCTTCAAAGTGTTGTAGGCATAGTGGGATGCCACCATGATTTTTGCTAGATTTGGGAATTTAAGGATTCCACTGTACAGCAGGGGGAGGTCGACCACATCGAACATAGCCTTCTCAGTCCGGTAGTTCAACTCTCCTTCAAATGTCATTGGCAACATGGTCTTTCCCTTAGGATGACTCCTACCGGGGTTGATGCCTTGAAACGTGCTCGTGACTTTGAGTTCTTCATCTGCTATCTGCAGTTCGCTAATAACCTTTGGGAAAATCAGGTTCAACCCGGGCCCGCTATCAACCAACATCTTTGTGACTTTCAGGTTGCGGATCGTTGGTGAAACCAACAACGGCAAGCATCCTACCGCGGTGGTGCGATCACGATGGTCCTCTTCGTCAAAGATTATGGGTGTGCGTGACCACTTGAGCGGCTCCCGAGACTCTGCCGCTGACTCCACGGCATTGACCTCACGCGCTCACCATTTAAGTTCGTGGTGAGAGGAGTGGAGAGTTGACCTTCGTCAATGCACAGGGCGTCTGTGGCCTTCTGGAATTCCTGCTCATTGGTTTCCTCTTCGTCCCCTCCATCACTTTCACCATTGCAATCTTCCTTCTCTCGGCCCCTGGCAAGTTTTCCTTGGTTTCGAAGAGCCTTGCCGGGGTGATTTGCTTCACCGCCTCGGCCCTTCCCGCTAGCGCCATTCTGACCTTTTTCCTTATCACACTTCTCATATTCAGCCCTCTGCTTCTCGACTAGCTGCTCAACCTAATTGAATTCCTGGATATCGTGGCCCTTGGTTCGATGAATCTTGCAATACGACCCATCACCTTTTCCAGCCTTCTCGACAGCCGCAGCCTCCTGGAAGTCAGTCCACATAGCAACTGCCTTGTCGGGGCCTTAGCCTTCTTGCTGGTACTAGGTGTGCCCGATCCTTCAATGGCCAGTATGGCTTTATCCTTGCGCTTCTTGTTCTTCTTATTCTGACTGGTGGCCTCATCGTCATCTTATGAGTCGACATCGACACCATCCTCTTCTCCAGGGAGTTTTAGCCCCTCCTCCACCCGAGCACACTTGTCCACCAAGGTGTAAAGTTCCTTCACAATCTTGAGCAATCAGACGTTCATGTTGGAACATATCCGACGGTTGCGCATGTTGGAGTGGAATGCGGCTATCACAGCTATCGAGTGGATATATGGAATATTCCTGTGGACTCGGTTGAACCTTTGCATGTACTTTCGTAGAGTCTCTCCGTCCTTCCACGGGGGATGATGCAAATCGCTGGGCCGTCCTCGTTCCTGTGAAGCCGCCGACGAACTCATGGCACAGGTCAGCCCAGGTCGAGACGTAGTTCTTCGGGAAATGCATCAGCCAATATCTCACGTTTGGTTTGAGAGCCAAAGGGAAGTAGTTGGCAAAACCCTTCTCATCTCTTCCCTCGGCAGCTTGAACAGCGATGGTGTAGATGCTCAAGAACTTCTCTGGAATCTCTGGCCTGAACATGCGAGCGGACGGCCAACGGACTTGCCGCAGCTCACGGGGGAAGGCAGGGTACCCGGCCTCGAAAGGTAGGTTATGTAGGGTAGAACCCTAATCGGCCAATCTTTCACGAAAGGAGAGGATCCCGTGAAGAACACGAGTGGGAAAAACGAGGGGAAACACAAGGGAAACATGAGAGAATCACTAAACCAACACGAAATAGTCACACAAGGGGATCTTCCCTTAGAGGGATCTTGAATCCAAAGGGATCTTCTCCGAAGAGGGGCCGCGGTCTCTCTCGTGGAGTAGATCCGATGTGGATGAGCAATGCTCTATCTATAAATATGAGCTAAACCAATGCTAACCCTAGCTAGGATGAATAGGAGGTCTATTTATAGTCTTAGTGCAAATGGGGGCGAAAGGAGGGGCTACATGGGCTTCGAGCCTGAAATTGGACACAGCCAGGTACCGGACGTCCGCTGGGGACCGGTCGTCCGGTGTCTCATGGGCGGTCGGACGTCCGGTGGTTGCCGGTCGTCCGCTCGTTCTGGCTCGGATGCTGGTGTCACAGATTTCCGGCAGAGGCCGGTCGTCCGGTCACCGGACTTCCGCTTGTTTGGCTCGGGTGGAGGGGCACCGGTCGTCCGGTCCAGGCCGGATGTCTGCTCGCTGTAGCTCGGCTGGGGCTTCAGGCGACGGACGTCCGGTCCCGACCGGTTGTCCGGTGGCTGGGACTTCTTCCACAGCCGAGGGAGTCCTGGACTAAGGGGTCCTCGGGCGTTCGGCCCGTTATCCATGGGCCGGACTGATGGGCTGTGAAGACAGGAAGGCTGAATATTGCACCGTGTCCGGATTGGACTCTACTTGGCGTGGAAGGCAAGCTTGGCGACCGAAGATTCCATCTTATGTAGCCGACTCCATGTAAACCCTAGATCCCCTTGGTGTCTATATAAACTGAAGGGGATAGTCCGGAAAGGACACCACATATACTCATTACCATACCCATATAGGCTAGACTTCTAGGGTTTAGCCGTTACGATCTCGTGGTAGATCAACTCTTGTAATACTCATATTCATCAAGATCAATGAAGCAGGAAGTAGGGTATTACCTCCATAGAGAGGGCCCGAACCTGGGTAAACATCGTGTCCCCCGTCTCCTGTTACTATCGATCCTAGACGCACAGTTTGGGACCCCCTACCCGAGATCTGCCGGTTTTGACACCGACATTGGTGCTTCCATTGAGAGTTCCACTGTGCCATCGACAAAAGGTTCGATGGCCCCTTCAATCGTTAATAACGACACTATCCAAAGACGAACCTTCCTCCCCGGACAGATCTTCATATTCGGCAGCTTCGTACTGCGGGCCAACTCGCTTGGCCATCTAGAGCAGCTCGACAGCTACGCCCCTGGCCATTAGGTCAGATTCGGAAGCTTGAATTACGTCGCGGACATCCATGGAGATTTGATCTTCGACGGATTCGAGACCGCGGCATCCGCTCCCCATCGCCTCGATGAACATGGCTCAAACCTGTCATCGGGCCGCATCCAGGAGATAGCTCCTGTAGCAGCTCTGGTCTTAAATCCAGAGCAGTTCAAGCCACCCGAAGATGGGAAGCTCGATCCCATCACGGGGCCTACCGATTCCGCAGCACTGGAGCCGCACACAGATTCCACTTCATACAGTATCTGCATCAACATCACCTCAGACTCGCCTCCAATGTCGAACTCTGAACCCTGCGAGCCCGCGTATACCAAACTCGACCGGTTATTGATCTTCAAGTTCAGCACCACAGATGTCTTCCACCTCTCGCCCATGGGTGACATAATAAACCCGCTAAAAATCCTATCCCTTGCAAACGACTCGTCACCGAACTATGTTTGGTTTGAACTTTCAGCGGACGATGGAGAATTTTGTTTCCCACCCACCACCCACTTCATAGCCACTGATGAAGACCTAACAAACACGTCCGCCCCCCGCCCCGAAGACACCGATGGTGTGGACGACGATAAGGGGCAGGGCTAGAGCTTACTAGCCGCTCGACATGAGATGACCACTTCATGGTATGACAGGTGTATGATAAACACACCTTACGACACTCTCGACGATGACAAGGAGGATCCGGTCGAGAATAAACCACCTGGTACACAGCCCAAACACCGGCGCCCTAGGTCACATCGCCCAAGAGAAAACACTTCCAGCACCAGAGAAGATGATACTACGGACAACAAAGACCCTGTTGAGGTAGAATCCGAGTAGGAGGAACAGGAAGGCGGGTAAGACAGCTCTGATGAACAGACCAAATATGGGGACTCGGAGGACAGCAATTATCTCCCACTCTCGAGCAGGAGCAGTTCAAACGCCAGCTTATAGCCACTGCAAGGATCCTAAGAAAGAAGCAGCTGCAGCTTCAAGCAAACCAAGATTTGCTCAATGATAGATGGACCAAAGTCTTGGGTTCTGAAGAATACGGCCTTAGCAGCCCAGTCGAAAGCCACCCCAAGAATAGGTGGCTCCCTCAATACGATGGCAGATCGATGGAACCCATACCACCATCGAACAATGCGGCGGGCCGAACACAGTTCGGTCCAGACAAAGCAGGAGCCCAAGCAGAGCACCATACCAACCCGTCCAGCATTCAAAATGAAACAGCTTGGTGGAATACCCACGATATCAACCAAGACATGGAGGGTAGAGCAGGACGCACAAGATCGATGTACAGATCACGAAGATATACCCCGACCGACGATGATAGTCGCTTATTCGGACGCTGTAAAGCCGACCATGCCCGGTTCGAGCACCGTAAACGGAGCCCATTGGAGGTGATTCATAGTGTGGCCCATTATAGAGGAGTCGCACACCCTCTCTGCTTCACTACCGAAGTAATGGAGCACGAATTTCCAAACGGGTTTAAACCCATCAACATCGAATCATACGATGGAACAACAGATCCTGCGATATGGATCGAGGATTTCCTCCTCCATATTCACATGGCCCATCGAGACGACCTCCATGCCATTAAATACCTACCTCTCAATCTTAAAGGGCTAGCTCAATACTGGCTAAACAGTTTGCCAGAAAATTCCATTGGCAACTGGGAAGACTTGGAAGGCGCCTTTCGAGACAACTTCCAGGGAACATATGTCCGGCCATTATAGGCCGATGACTTAAGACAAATTGTCCAGGAGCCCGGCGAGTCAGCCAGGGAGCTCTGGACCAGGTTCTTAGTCAAAAAGAACCAAATTGTCAACTATCCGGACGAAGAAGCCCTTGCGGCCTTCAGACATAGCGTTCGGGATGAATGGCTAGCACGCCACCTCGGCCAGGAAGGACCCAAATCCATGGCAGCCCTTACCGCTCTAATGAACCGCTTCTGCATGGGAGAAGACAACTGGCTTGCTCGTAAAGGCAACGATGCCAGCGGCCCGGGCACTTTCGAAATCCGAGATGGCAACGGCAAGCCACGACGAACCGAACACAACAGTCGCAGTAATATACGAGACACGGCGTGAACGCCAGATTTCACAATCCGAAGCCCGGTCAATGGAAGAAGCCACTAAAGCCAAACCAGGATGGACCATCGACCCTTGACAGGATATTGGACCGACCTTGTCAGATTCACGGTCACCCCGACAGGCCAGCCAATCATACCAACTAAAATTGTTGGGTATTCAAGTAGGCAAGCAAGCTTAACACTAACCGTAAGGGGAGGAGGCCACGAGGCGATAAATACGACGGATCGGCTCACCGGCAGAACGCCAGGGGCCAGAAATAGTTCCCCTCTGATGTTCGACCACTCCCGGAACGCAAGTAGCTCGTCTTCCGCCACCCACGTGCTGTACTAGAAAAATTTGCACCACGCGCACATCACTACGCACTCAAGATACCATGGGCATCGGCGGAAGCACAATACGAACCACCCTACAAGCATTCCCGTAACGTTTTTTATCTGCTTACCTTATTTTTCTATATAATCCCTAAAGAACAGGTGACCAGCTAGACAACATCTACAGCGGACTCTATCGGAGTTCGGATCCGTATGCTCACCTAAGGGGCTACTTCCGTTAAGGATTCCCCTTCTCGAGGACGGGCGACGCAGACGTGCGATAGGAGGTCCAAAATAAACTTTTTGTTGACCACACTCTTTATTCCGAGCCTGTACTATGCCCTCTTTCCTCTGATCTCGACCCCGAGCATGTCAAATAGCCGGGTTCGCTGTTTCTTTTATTATTATTATTATTATATATACATAAATTTATCATTGGCACATCGCTCCGTTCTCAGTAAGTCTCATCTGAGCCAATCTTTCATACTCTTTCAACAATAAGTACGGCCTTAACGGCTGCTCTGCAGATACACCTCGGCATACCCTGCAAGGGGCTCGGCATGGGAACGAATGAGCTACTAGTAAAAGTCCGAACAGCTCTGTAGCGTACTTCGGCGTCGCAAGTTTGGCCTTATATGCATCAGCTCCGAATCATTGTCTTGTGTCAATAGTTGGGTAGCCCGGCTCCTGTGTTTGCTACCCTACGTTCCGCTCTATCGGCTAGGGTAGTAAAGGGAGAACTACTGTGATTGTGCCCTGGCCTAGACCGGATGAGCACCTCAGTAGAGAAAGCCAAAAACTGACTGTCATGATGCGGCGAGAGCTGGTCAACCACTTGACGACTTATTGGAATCTTTAGCGATTCTCCGTGTAACACGAGGGATCTTTCTCAGATCAGATATGCAAGGCACCACACACCGCATACACACCAAGGGCTATGTCATAGCCACACCATAAAACTCCTATGGTTAAGTGAAAGTGTTAACGCCTTATAGTCCGATTGCCTGGTTCGCCGCATTATCACCTCCTTCATGGACCAAGACGTTGGATAAAGAGTGATTAAATGTTTTTCCGAACACCCCCGTACTTCGTACGAGGGGGCTGAAGCCGACGACTGGAAAACTTTTAGATTATATTAAAACGACCGCACAGGAGGAATTCAAGCTCTTCGAGCAAAACATAAATAGATTAACTATAACGTTGTCTCTTACAATCATCATACACCTCACTCAAACATTATGTTTTTCGAGCATTGACCCTCTATCAAGAGGGCGGCCTCCAGGACGTCTTCAAAATAACTGTCAAGTTCCGGACGGTCCCTGCGTTCAGGTGGACCCTTCGTGGCGACGTCGATGGCCTTCATCCTTCCCCGGAATGTCTTGACACGGGCAAGGGCCATCCGTGCACTTTCAATGCACGCCGATCACTTCGCAGCATCGATTCACGACACCACATCGACAATCTTCTACACCAAACCGAAATAGCTACTCGGCACAGGCTTGGTTGGCCACAGCCGGATTATAACATCCTTCATGGCAGCGCTAGATATCCTATGAAGTTCGGCCCTTTGGGACATCTGTTCATTGAGCAGCAGCGGGCGCTTCGACGCACCGAACTGTGACCAAAAAAGCTTCTCCATTGCATATCCAGCTCACGCTTGGTAATACCGTGCTGCATCGGAAGAACTCTTCGGCATGTCCAAATACTCGCCCGGAGAACTCCACACTTGGTTCAGCTGAGCATAGTCCGGGTCGCCGAACTTAGTCTGTAGCAGATAAGGCTTTCCAGCCACTATCTCTTTTGCCAGCTAAACCTCCTCATGGAGTGCTCTGGACTCTGATCGCGCTTCTCTTGCCTCCTATCAAGCCTTGTCCTGTTCAGCCGTTAAGGCTTTATTCTCCTTCTCAAGAAATTCGTAGCAGCCAGTAGCATTCTCCAAAGTGAGTGTCATCATGGATACCTTCTCCTCGCCCTGGCATCGCGCAACTTATTCGGCCTTCAGTTCAACCGATGACTCTTCAGCAACAACATCACTAAGCCGGGCCCGCTCCTTGGCCCGGACTAGCTCCGCCCGAAGAGCCTCCATGGCGGCAGCACCATCTGCATTTCATGCGCATTTCATATAAAGTACTTTCCCGCGTCAAGCACACTGGTGTAAAGAATGCTCGAAATACATACCTTGTGAGTCGTCAAGACGCCTGTCGATCAATGCATGGTCATCCTCCGCAATATCCAGCTTTTGGTGTAGTTCGGCCACTTCCATATTCCGGGCAGCCACAGGAGGGGAAGCAACATGTATTTCAAATTAAACCAAGGTTAATACCTGAGCATATCTCTTTGATCCTCCGATCGCTTCCTTTGGAAGACAATTCGAGTCCCAGGGGCTACGGAAAATACAAAAGGTGCATTCTGTCAATAAAATTCAATTAACAAAACAACATCACAAACCTCAAAACATCTTAGAAGGCTCGTGAAGGCCTCGTTCAATCCACTCTTCGTGGATAGAACCCTCTTGACCACCGTAGCAATCAAGGTACGGTGCTCTTCTAAAATGGATGCTCGTCATTGCAAGCCCGTCAGCATGTCGGGCGCTCCTGGGTCTTCGGAAACCGCCGCTGGAGTACGACATTCCTGTGAATGAACCAGCTTAATTGCCTCCAGAATCATCTCCAGCCATAAACCGGATGGTTCGGGGATGCCAGTCTTGATCCTGAAACCCCGAGTGATAGAGGCACCATGTCACATCCCTAGCTTCTGGCATTGCACTGGGGTAACTTCATGTGTGCATCATGTTTAAACTTTGAAAGAAACTTGAAATGGGGATTGCCTAAACCCTAGCATTAAAGTAATTCACTAGGTTCAACCAAAATATTTCCAGTAAATCCAAATGGCTTTAAAAAATGTTCATCATTCTTGGAAAAAGCTGGAAACAGTAACCAGAGGTGATGCATATTTTTGCATGACATATTTGGGCTCTGGATTAAATCATACTCTATTGTGATTTGGGCATTTAAATGCTATTAAATATTTTAAATGCTCAAATAATCATAAACTAAAATGTTTACCGTAGGATATATTCCCAACAGTGATCATGAGTAGTTTCATGATTTTTGATAGTGTCCAAGTATTTTTAATAAAGCCCTAAAGACTACAGAATAATAGAAAACAAAATTAAAAAATAGAAACAGAGAGAGAGTTACCTGGACTTACCTCTACAGCCCACCTGGCGGCCCAAGTGGCCGGCCCAACCCACCACCGCCTCCTTCACTGTCGTCTTCCTCCTCTGCCAGAAGGACGGGCGCGTGCCCGACGCGCGCGCACCGCAGTGCGGCCACCTCCACCCTGCCTGGCTGCACCCTCGTCACTCTGGACCCTCCCCCCGACGCCACGCAACCTCCCCGACCCCCTCGAGCTCTCTCTCATGCCTCTCCCCTCCTCTGGTCCTCTCTCCCTCTCGCGCCCGACCACCACCGTCGCCACCGCCCGCTGTCCCCGTGGCCACCGAGCTCCCCTCGCCTCTCCGAGCAGTCCACGGGCTCCGCCTCTATCTCCCGCGTCTCTCCGTCAGCTCGCATGACACCGGACGCCCTGCCTCGCCCTCTACCCCACCATCTTCGTCGTCTCTGCCCCGAGATCGCCGGTGGCCGCACGACCTCATCATCCCCTCCCCGAGCTCGCCGAGGCCACCATAGCAACCGCCGTGAGATCCTCTCTCTTTCCTCCCTAACCCCGCTGCTCCTCTCGCCCTCTAGCTGCGACTCCCACCGTGGCCAAATTCCGCTGCCGCCCGGGCTCATTGCCGGAGTTGCTCCGGTGAATTTTTGGTCGTGCCAGCGTGTCCAAAGGGTTTGTGGGCACGCGTATGTATTGTAGGCATCAAGAACCTGTCGATTTGCACACCGCAGCGACGAATCAATCGTCACCCGAACTCCGGCTGCCGCCTTTGAGCTTGCCGCAGTCGTCTCTGGCCGCCCCAGCACCTGCCACCACCACCGTTGGACGCGCTGCGTTGCGGGCGTTCCAATGAGCCCAACCCCGCCTCCTCCCGTCGCCGGAATCGCCGGGATGAGCAAGGCCGCCGCACTCCGGTTATCGCCAGAGTTAATCCGGTGACGTGGTAGATTAGTTAGGGTTAATGACGCAGTTAGTTAGTACTTAGTGACACTGACAGCTGGGCCCCGCGGCCTAATTAAACTTGGTTTAGGTACTTCTTAGGATTAACTAACCACAGTGGCCCCACGCGTCAGTTTTGACCGTGCTGATGTGGCCGTTGACTGGGCCCACCTGCCAGCGACACAAATGACACTTTGTCACTGATGTGTTGTCCCCATACGTCAGATTTGACCTAGACGGTGCCTGGTGACCTGCCGAGGTCAGCATGACGCAATGCTGACGCAGTAAATGATTTTCTGGATTTTAAATAATTCAGAAAATTCCAGAAAATAGTTAAAACTTCAAAAAATCATATAAATTAATCTATAACTCCAAATGAAATAATTTATATATGAAAAATTATCATAAAAATCCAATCTATCCATTTATGCTGTTTTCATGCATGTTAGAACACTTCAACCTTCCTGTTTAGGTGAAACAAGTTAATGCACTAATATGACCTCTTATTTTGGGTTTGCATTTGAATCCTTGATTCAGATGAACTCAAACTAATCTGTTCTAAGTTGCATTAGCCAAAACACACTCATTTTGCCATGTCATGTGCATGCATCATATTGTTGCATTGCATTGATTGTGTTTCTTCCTTGTTTGCCGGTTTTGTCCCCTCTCAGTAAACGTGGTTCTAACGATGAGTTCGATGACACCGATGAAGAGCTATTACTATCTTCAGAAGTGCCAGGCAAGCAAAAACCCCTTGTTCATTCCGATACAATCCCACTCTCTCGCTCCTGCTCTCTTTTACTGCATTAGGACAACAACGATTCAACTGTTACTTGTTGCGGTAGTTGAACCCTTATCCTCTGCATGACCTATCATTGCCACAGTAAATAGATGAAACCCACTAGCATGAGTAGGAGTTGTTTGAGCCCTGATGTTGCTACTCATTCATGCTTGTTTGTCATGCCTGCTATTGCTTAGAGTTGTGTCAGGTCTGATTCATCGGGGATGAATTGGAACAGTGATGAACATGTCCTACTATGTGTGAGCTAAGTGTGTGAACACGATTTGGTAAAGGTAGCGGTGAGAGGCCATGTAGGAGTACATGGTGGGTTGTCTCATTGAAACCGTTCTTAGGAACTGAGTTCTGTGTTTGCGATCCATGACCAGCTACTACCACGCATTGGGCACGAAACCAATGGACCCTCTCGACTTATTAACTGCCCTTGTCCTCTCTCCAGGAGTTGCAACTAGTTTCTGGTGTTTGTAGGATATGTGTTGGCGGCTGTGCATAGTGGTCATCCTAGGGGTGGGCAATGATGCGGTAGATACACCGTGGCACGGTGTACCGGGCGCCCGTTTGGTGTCTCGGGAACCCTCCACACATCGTTTGGGGCTGTGAGCGAAACTCCGGCCAGATCTCCTCGCAGATGGAACTCGAATAGGCAATAAACCTGGACTAGGGACTCGTGTGGTTAGTCAGGTCGTGGCCGACTCCCTCGCCAGGCTTCCGCTTGAAGGTTGCCGAGATACACGACGTGTACATGGTGGTAAGTGGCGAGAGCGTGTGTGAAGAAGTACACCCCTACAGGGTTATAAATGATCTATTCGAATAGCCGTGTCCGCGGTAAAGGACTTCCGGGTTGGCTATAACAGTTCATAGACAAGTGAAAGTGGATACTTTAAAACTCGCAAGATAAGTGTGAGTGCTATGGATGGCCTTCTCGTAGGGAGACGGGAGCGGATCCATAGTGGTGTATTGAATGGTGAATATGTGGACTCGTGTGCGCCACCTCAAAATAGTTGCTTGCGGTCATAGTTCAGGTTAGCCACTAAGTCAAAGCTGGCTTGCTGCAGTTAAACTCCACCACCCCCCCTTGTTGATACCAATGCATATGTAGCTAGTTCTGATGTATGTCTTGTTGAGTACCTTTGTACTCACGTTTGCTTAATTTATGTTTTGCAGAGAGATTTCAGTCTCGCTAGTAGTTCCGCGTGGACTTGGACGTTTAGCCTGATACCTCAGCTATGATCTTGTGCCCTCGGCAGGATCTGGTAGATAGTCAGGCTTCTTAGCCTTTTCCATTTGTAGATGTCTGTACTCAAACATGTTAAGCTTCCGCATGTGCTTGAATTGTATGCTATGTTTGTTGGGACATGAGACCCATGTTTGTAATATCTCGCTCCTCGGAGCCTAATGAATAAAAACTTGAGTTGTAGAGTTATGTTGTGATGCCATGTTGTATTTACACATATCGAGCATATTGTGTGTATGATTGAAATGCTTGGTATGTGTGGGATCCGACAATCTAGTTGTTTATCCTTGGCAGCCTCTCTTATGGGGAAATATAGTCTAGTGCTTCCATGAGCCATAGTAGTCCGGTACAGCCCGGTTCACCGGAGTCCTGTTAGCCCAGCACTACTGCTCAGGACACTTGACTGGCCGACATGTGTAGCACTTCGTTCCTGTGTCCGTCCCTTCGGGGAAATGTCACGCGGTGACATCCGGAGTCCTGCCTAGCCTGCTACAGCCCGGGTTCACCGGAGTCCTGTTAGCCCAGTGCTACAGCCCGGATTCACTCGCTGATGACCGACATGCTTGATGTGATTCAGGTATGCCTGTCTCCATAGGTCTGTGCCGCTTTGGGTTCACGGCTAGCCATGTCGGCCCGGGTTCTCTGTCATATGGATGCTAGCGACACTATCATATACGTGAGCCAAAAGGCGCAAACGGTCCCGGGCCATGGTAAGGCGACACCCGTGGGGATACCGTGCGTGAGGCCGCAATGTGATATCAGGTGTTACCGGCTAGATTGATGTGACTTGGAATCGGGGTCCTGACACACCGCCTTCGGGTAACACCTTCTTCGCTTCCTATACTACTTGGCATTCAGGAAGAGCCCGTCGAGACGATACCTCGGTATCATCTCCCCTATTGGGCGATGTGGCCGGAGAAGGCGTGTCACTCTCCATCATCTCCGGAAGAAGATCTCCCGAGGAGGAGGGCGATTGAGAAGCACCAGGCGTTAACCTGCGTGGACAAACATATATCAGATGATTACTTCACTAATAGGAAAAGCGTGAGGTGCGTTTAAAGTACCCCAGCCTCACTTACGGTCTGCCTCGAGGTTCGTCCTTGTCATCAAACTCTACGGCAGCCTCGCTCGCCCGAACCAAGCCGCTCGACGACGGTGTTTTTTCTCTCTTGGAAGGATTCCCCTCCTGATCTTCGGAGGCGACCCTCTTCTTGCCCTGGAGGGCCCCCTCTGCACTCCTGCCCTTGGGCAAAAGGATTTCGGTTTCCCCGAACGCAGCCACCTGGTACGATGTCGGGATCACCATTCTCGTCAGCAGGTCGGTCGCAGGGCCTTCGGGAAGAGGCGCCGGACACCAGATTAGCACCGCTTTATTTATCCAGTCCTGTACAGGGACAGATTGTCCAGTATCTTGTTAAGAGATGCCTGAATGGAAGGGGCTCGGATATCGAATATTTACCGAAGTGTCCGGATGATTGCGGTCAAGGACAATGTCTTTGGTGGTGTCCGGCCATTGCTCTCTTTCCCCGAAATATAACTTCCACATTCCTTCATGTGCAGTGCCAAAGAAGTGTTGTAGAGTCCGCCACCCTTCTGGGTTAAACTCCCGCATACGAAGAGGCTGCCGCTGACATGGCAGGATCCAGTGGACTAGCATTATTTGAACGACGTTCACAAGATCGATGCCCTTCTCGGTATGGCTCTGGATGCGACTTTGCAGAGTCTGCACTTCATCAACAGATCCCCAGCCCAATCCCTTATTGACCCATGAAGCGAGCTGAATTGGAGGGCTGGGCCGGAACGCAGGTGTAGCCGCCCACTTGGGGCCCCGCGGCTCGTTGATATAAAACCACCCATGCTGCCATTTGTCGGAAGATCTGGCGTAAGATCCTTCGGACCAAACCGCGTCGGCCAGCTTGCCTATTATGACGCTGCCGCACTCTGTCTGCTCCTCCTCTGCCACCTGCGGCCACACATCAAAGGTCTTGAGCCACGAACCAAAGTGCGGAGGAGTCCGGAGTAAGGCCTCACACGTGACGATAAATGTCAAGATGAGGAGAACAGAGTCCGGGGCCAGATCATGAAAATCTAGCCCATAGTAAAACATGATCCTCGGACGAAGGGGTTAAGCGTGAACCCTAGCACGTGAAGGAAGTGGGATATGAATACTACCCTCTCACCAGATCCGGGGGTCGGTATGACTTGCCCCTGCGCCGAAAGCCGATGAAAGATTTCCGGGGTCAGATACCTCGCTATGCGGAGCTTCGCAATATCCTCCTCTGTGACAGAAGAAGCCACCCACCGGCCCTGACGGTTGGATTCGGACATGACTAGGGCTGGTGGCGATTGGAACCCGACGGTTGGAACTTGGGGTGGCTGGGATTGAGGAAGGAGCAAGCGCAAGGGGAGAGGACGAGACTGGGTCTCTACATAATGGCCCCGAATACTAGGCGTCTCCCTCGGGGTCTCTAAACTTACCTATCACCAAGGAGTTGTACCCAGGGGACGGTTGAGTTACCCACATCTGCATTAAAGAAAATCCCGCAAATAAAGGGACACGATCCCTGCCTTGACGGGACGTGCCAGAAAACTGCGCCCCAAGACATGGGGCGGCTCGCTAGCTGACGGCTGGAAATAGTAACCGGGCAGGCATGATACGATGTCGTGAACAGTTATCAACAAGTTGGGTTCGAGGGATATTATATTCTCTGCAATTATATATACAGGTCCGGATATGCTAACCTCGTCCGAAGACTATTCTGGAGTTCAGAAGGAGGGAACCCGCCTTGCAATGCCGAAGACAAATCTACGCGCCGGACTCCTCGTCATTGAAGCCAGGTTCAGGGGCTACTGAGGGAGTCCTGGACTAAGGGGTCCTCGGCCGTCTAACCTGTTATCCATGGGCCGGACTGATGGGCTATGAAGACATGAAGGTCGAAGACTGCATCGTGTCCGGATTGGACTCTACTTGGCGTGGAAGGCAAGCTTGGCGACCGAAGATTCCTTCTTATGTAACCGACTCCATGTAAACCCTAGATCCCCTTGGTGTCTATATAAACCGAAGGGGATAGTCCGGAAAGGACACCACATATACTCATTACCATACCCATATAGGCTAGACTTCTAGGGTTTAGCCATTACGATCTCATGGTATATCAACTCTTGTAATACTCATATTCATCAAGATCAATCAAGCAGGAAGTAGGGTATTACCTCCATAGAGAGGGCCCAAACCTGGGTAAACATCGTGTCCCTCGTCTCCTGTTACCATCGATCCTAGACGCACAGTTTGGGACCCCATACCCGAGATCCGCCGGTTTTGACACTGACATCAGCTCTCCTTCTTCTCCATCTTCATGCCCATCTTCCTCTTCTAATTTTCCTTGCTCCTTAGCTTCTTCATGGCCAACTCCTTGATAAATGTGTATGCACAATGTCTCTGTTTGAGGTAGTAGCCATGTCTCATGTGCATCGAAGTGGGAATGTGAGAGGAGAGATGTCACCTCGGTTTCGTGAGCTCTTGCACGTGCTCGTGTCATGGGTCCGCTAGGCACTTGGTGAGACGATGGTAGGTCCATGGGGATGACCTTGGGATGCTCCGCATCATCTTCCCTCCCTTGGGGAAGATCCGACCTCGGATCAAATTCTTCATCACCATGGTAGGGAGAGAGATCTTTTACGTTGAAGATGTCGCTCATGGAGTACTTGCCGCGTGGAATGTCGATCTTGTATGTGTTGTTGTTGTAGCATGTAAGCACCTTGAAGGGTCCATCCGCTCGTTGTCGAAGTATGGACTTGCGTTCTTGGGGAAAGCGGTCCTTGTGAAGGTGTAGCCACACAAGAGCTCCAATGTTGAATACCATAGGGTGCTTGTTGATGTTGAGCTTGGTTGCAAGTCATTGTACTTGGCGCTCGATGGTATGCCTTGTATCTTCATGCACATTCTTGAGATGATTCACACATGCACTTGCGTCCACATTGATGCGCTCTTGGAGTGGTAGAGGAAGAATGTCCAATGGTGACAATGGGTTGAATCCGTAGACGACCTCGAAAGGGGACTTGCCGGTTGTTAAGTGTTTTTCTTGGTTGTAGGCGAACTCGGCGATAGTTAGACACTCCTCCCACTCGTTGATGTTCTTCTTGATGAGTACTCAAAGTAGAGCGGAGAGTGTGCGGTTGGTCGCCTCCGTTTGGCCGTCGGTTTGCGGATGATACGCCATGGAGAAGAGTAGCTTGATTCTGAGCTTGGCGCATAGGGTCTTCCAAAAGTAGCTTAGGAACTAAACATCGCGGTGCGAGACGATCATGTTTGGCACACCATGTAGACGCAATATTTCCCTACAAAAGGGATTGGCAACATGTGAAGCATCATCTATCTTGTTGCATGGTATGAAGTGTGCCAT
Source organism: Triticum urartu (assembly GCF_056163025.1). Classification (NCBI taxonomy): domain Eukaryota; kingdom Viridiplantae; phylum Streptophyta; class Magnoliopsida; order Poales; family Poaceae; genus Triticum; species Triticum urartu. The sequence continues at coordinate 259,477,906 of NC_141876.1, forward strand.
CTTAGAGAATCGGTCCACAACGACAAATACCGAATCCTTTCCATTTCTAGTCCTAGGCAATCCAAGTAGAAAATCCATGCTAATATCTTCCCATGGTTGATATGGAATTGGGAGAGGCATGTAAAGGCCATGGGATTGAGCTTTGGACTTAGCTTTGCAGCATGTAGAGCATTGGTTGGTGAAGCGGTTGACGTCGCGAAACATCTTGGGCCAATAGTAGTTCTTGGAGAGCATGGTGAAAGTCTTGTCGCGTCCAAAATGTCCCATTAAGCCTGCTCCATGAGATTCCTGCAAAAGCAACAAATGAAGAGAAGACTCAAGGATGCAAAGCTTGTTAGCTCTCATAACATATCCATCTTTGATGTAATAGCGTTCCCAAGAGGTATGCGTCAAGCATTTGGCATAAGGAGTAGCAAAAGTAGGATCATGCTCATACAAGTCTTTTATGTGCTCAAAGCCAATGACATCCAATTCAAGTTGAGTAACAAGCATGCATATGCGGGAAAGGGCATCCCCCACAATATTTTCCTTACCTTTAATGTACTTGATGACATAAGGAAAAAAACTCAATAAATTCACTCCATTTAGCATGATGCTTGTTCAACTTGGTTTGGCCCTTAAGGTACTTGAGCGTTTCATGATCAGTATGAATGATGAATTCATCAAGGTGAAGATAGTGTTCCCATTCATGCAAAACGTGGACTAAAGCATATAGCTCTTTGTCATAGATGTGGTAATTGAGTTGCGCTCCGGAAAGTTTCTCACTAAAGTAAGCTTTGGGGCGCTTCTCTTGCGTTAACACACCTCCTATGCCATTACCACTAGCATCGCAATGAATCTCAAAGGGCTTGTAAAAGTTAGGTAAAGCAAGTGCGGGATCATGACTGAGAAAATTCATAAGCTCATTGAAAGCGGTATCTTGGGATGGTCCCCAAACAAAAGGCGCATTTTCTTTTTGCTCAAAGCATGCAAAGGCGAAGCAATGGTGCTAAAATCTTTCACAAAGTGACGATAGAAACCCGCAAGGCCAAGAAAGCTACGCACTTGATGCAAGTTGGTTGGTTGTGGGCAATTTTTAATAGCATTGATCTTGGAATCATCAACATAAACACCCTTATAAGATACAACAAAACCCAAGAAAACGAGCTTATCAACGCCGAAAAGGCACTTTTCCATGTTAGCAAAGAGATGCTCGTTTCGAAGAGTTTTCAAAACAGTTCGAACATGGGTGACATGATCTTGAAGAGATTTGCTATAAACAAGGATATCATCAAAGTAGGCCACAACAAATATACCAATGTAAGGCCGAAAGACATGATTCATAAGACACATAAAAGTACCCGGTGCTTCCGATAGACCCATTGGCATGACTAACCACTCATACAACCCAAACTTGGTTTTGAAAGCGGTTTTCCATTCATCACCCTCTTGTATGCAGATTTGATAGTAACCACTTTTAAGATCAATCTTGGAGAATGTAGTGTCACCACTAAGTTCATCAAGCATATCGTCAAGGCGTGGAATGGGATAACTATAACGAACGGTGATAACATTGATAGGTCTAAAATCGGAGCACATGTGAAAGCTACCATCTCGTTTTGGCACAAGAATGACCGGAATGGCACAAGGGCTCAAACATTCACGCAGTTGTCCATGATCTATGAGATGCTTTACTTGCCTTTGCATTTCTTTGGTTTCTTCAGGGTTGACGCGGTAGGGAGCTTTGTGCGGAAGAGGTGCTCCGGGGATGAGGTCGATGCGGTGCTCAATGCCTCGTAGTGGAGGTAGTCCCAGAGGTAGCTCATCGGGGAAAACATCTTGAAATTCCTGCAAAACAGAAGAATACACTAAAGGTAGAGTGTGAGAAGTGTTAGCTTGTGTTGCATCGTCCTTGCACAAAAGGACATAGTGTAGGACAATATGGACTCTCACACACTCCTCTCATCTCACTTTTCGTGGCAAAGAGAACTAAGTTTTTTCTTGACCCTCATCGTGGAGGCACTCAATTTGGGCTTGTGGCACTCACTCTCTTTTTGGTGGCTCGCTCTCTCACTATTCTCTCCATGATGGGTAGCTTGCTTGTCGGCGATCACATGGCTTGGAGACATGGGGCGAAGTACGTACTCCTTTCCTTTCATCTTGAAGATGTAGTGGTTCGTTCGACCGTTGTGGATGACACCTCTATCAAATTTCCATGGGCGTCCAAGGAGAAGGTGGCAAATGGTCATTGGAACAACGTCGCACTCCAAAGTGTCTTCATAGGCACCAATTTTGAAGGAGAGTTGTACTCGATGCTCGACTTGGATATTGACGGAGTCACTAAGCCCTTGAACTTTGTAGGGGTGTCGGTGCTTCCTCTTGGGCAATTGGAGCTTGGAGCAAAGTTCTTCACTTGCGAGGTTATGACAACTCCCTCCATCGATGATGACCTTGATGGATCGTCCATTGATGCCGGCCTTGGTATGAAAGATGTGGCATCGTTGGTTTTCTTCTTGGTGATGTTGGAGAGTCAAGAACTTGGAGACAACTAGAGTGGGACTTGAATCTTCATCGCAAAAGACTTGTTCCTATTCATGGTTCACTCGCCGGTGCATGGCAACTTGCTCAATAGCGTCCATTTCTCCTTCACTCATTGAGTCAAAAGTGTCGTCCTCGTTGAGGATCATGGTCCGCTTGTTGGTGCACTCATAGGACTTGTGGCCTCGGCCTCTGCATGTGAAGCATTTGAAGGAACTTGTCTTGACGGTCTCATCGGTTCGTTTGATGATGAGGAGGCTCTCGGATTGAAGTTGCTCGGTGTAGAAGGATGACTTGCAGTTGACGAAGCTTTCTTGTAACTTGACTTGTCGACGTTTCTTGTAGAAGGCTTTGTTGATGTAGAAGGTGTTGGAGTCATTAAAGCTTGGGTGTTGGAGAAGCCGTATGACCTGGATGAGAACTTGGCATATTTGAAATCATCTTGCACTTGGCATTCCGCTTTGGTAGCTTGATGCACTAGCTTGATGAGGTTCGAGTATGGTTGCAAGTCGGCGATCTTCTTGATAGGATGGTTGAGTCTATTGAAGAAACATGCCATAGTTTGCTCATCATCTTTCGTGACATTGGTGTCGGTGTCAAAACCGGCGGATCTCGGGTAGGGGGTCCCGAACTGCGCGTCTAAGGCGGATGGTAACAGGAGGCGGGGGACACAATGTTTACTCAGGTTCGGGCCCTCTCGATGGAGGTAATACCCTACTTCCTGCTTGATTGATCTTGGTGATATGAGTATTACAAGAGTTGATCTACCACGAGATCGAAGAGGCTAAACCCTAGAAGCTAGCCTATGGTATGATTGTTGTTGTCCTACAGACTAAAACCCTCCGGTTTATATAGACACCGGAGGGGCTAGGGTTACACAGAGTCGGTTACAAGGGAGGAGATCTACTTATCCGAATCGCCAAGCTTGCCTTCCACGCAAAGGAGAGTCCCATCCGAACACGGGACGAAGTCTTCAATCTTGTATCTTCATAGTCCAACAGTCCGGCCAAAGTATATAGTCCGGCTGTCCGGGGAACCCCTAATCCAGGACTCCCTCAGTAGCCCCTGAACCAGGCTTCAATGACGATGAGTCCGGCGCGCAGATTGTCTTCGGCATTGCAAGGCGGGTTCCTCCTCCGAATACTCCATAGAAGATTTTGAACACAAGGATATTGTTCGGCTCTACAAAACAAATTCCACATACCACCGTAGAGAGTATAATATTTCCACAAATCTAATATGTTAACAACTTTTCATAATGTGACATCACGCCCTAGCCTCGGTCTTTATTCGAACCATTTTTCCCGACCAGCCACTGTACGTGTTGCGAGGCGGTTTTATTGGCACGTCTTGTCGAACCAGAGATCGTGTCCCCTTATCACGGGATTCTCATCAATACAGGTGTGGGTAACCCAATCGTGCTCATTAGTACGACTCCTCGATTTTAGGCTGGTTCCAAACGGCCACGAGGAGGACGCTTGATATTCGCCCTCTTTATAAAGGAGCCAAAGCCTGTCCTTTTCTTATCACGCTCAATCCCTCCCTCCCCCCACCCCGAGTTCCAACACCCAAGGCTCAGGCGAAGCGCTTCGGACCTTCAATCATGTCCGGATCCAGCCTTTAGGTCCGGTGGATGGCTTCCTCTGTCACATAGGAGGACATCAAAAAGCTAAGGGAGGCCAGGTATGTGACCGCCGAAATCTCGCACAGGTTGCCTGCCCGAGGACAGGTCATCCCCACTCCCGAACCCAACGAGAGTGTCGTGTTTATTTCCCACTTCCTCCGAGGGCTAGTCTTTAGTCTTGATCCCTTCATTAGAGGGCTCATGTTCTATTATGGGATCGAATTCCATGATTTAGCTCTGGATTCCATCCTTCACATCTCGTCGTTTATCGTCGTATGTGAGGCCTTCCTCCGCATCACGCCACACTTCGGCTTATGGCTCAAGACCTTCAATGTGAAGCCGAAGATGATCGATGGGCGACACGCAGAATGCAGAGGTACCACAATAAGCAAAGGCGTCGATGCCCCAAAGGGTTCCTTCGCGGAGAAATCCAACTTATGGCAGTGGGAGTGGTTTTACATCACAGCTCCCTGAAGTACTAAGTGGGTGGCTGCCCCCGCCTTCCGTTCGGGCCCCCCACCACAACTGGTGGCATGGGTCAACAAGGGGTTAGACTGGGGGCTAGTTACTGACGTGGCAGCATTGCAAAGTCGCATCCGAGATCTCCTCAAGAGGGACGTCGGTCTCGTCAAAGTAATGCAAGTTATGCTAGTTCGTCGGGTCCTACCATGCCAACGTCGATCTCTTCGTATCTTGGAGTTCAACCCGGAAGGACCGCGAACTATCCAGCAGTTCTTCGGCAGGACGCTTGAAGAGATGTATAAATTGTTCTTCGGATCCCGAATAAAGTGTCCGGACACTACCGAGGATGCGGGTCTCAACTGTAATCGTCTAGATACCCAGGTAAGTATTTCCACGACCGAACACACTATCTTTTCATTTGCCATAAAATAATTCTAAAAGAATTGCACTTGGCCAGGACTGGGTAAGAAAGGCAAAGATGATCAGGTGTGCGGCCCCCCTTCCCGAGGGCTCGCCGGATCCTGTACTAGCGAGGATGATGGAGTATGCACCTTATCAAGTGCCCTCAAGGGAATATAAAAGGAGAGACGAAGAAGCCGAAAGTGAGCCTCGCGTATTACTCATCCAAACCGGGGGAATTAGTACCTCCACGAAGGAGTATAATCGGGGAGAAGAATCAGAAATTCCCACTTCCCAAGGAAGGAAAAGGACCTCTCTTGAAGACTTGGAAACAAAGGTTTCCAAACGAGAGAAGAAACCCTCGCCAGGAGGCCCTGCCTCGGAGGGCGTCCTTGCTGCCCAGTGCTCGCAAGGGGGTCAGCCCTCCACCGAGCTGTAAGTGAACAAAAGTACTTTTGGTAAATATATTTTTCCTTATCTCCGCGGATAATAACCAAGACGTATGTCTTGCAGTCCGGATCATGGCCCCTCCCGACAGAGTTCGTCTTCGGGGGATCTTCTTCCGGGGATGATGGAGAGCGAAACGCCTCCCCTTGTCTCCCCGCCTCCTGGGGCGGATGACCCTAAGGTGTCATCACGGAGGATTTCTCTTGATCCGCCAAGGCCAGAAGGTATCCCTTCGGCTACCCGAAGTCCAGAGTATTCGGCTCCTAAGGGGAGCGGCCGAAAGAGTCTGGGATTGTCCGGTGCGCAACCGGACGCACTGATGAATCTTTTGGAGCAAGCGACAATATTAGAGGAGCATCGTACCTTAATGGGTACTGTGATCGAGAGGATATCATCCGCCAAAAGTGGGTTGCATGATGCTTTTGCGAGCCTGCTAAGAGGCTTTGAGTTACGCAAAGTAATATAATATATATAATGGAAGGTACCGGACACGCTAGGTGTGCTCTATACAGATAGTAGCCCCTGAGACTCTGGTTGTTGTGTAGGGGCAACAAACAGAGGATCATAGTCCCAGGTGAATAATCGCGCTGCTTTCATGTGCAGACGGCTGACGGTCTGGTGGCTGGCCAGACTGCCGAGCTTGCCAGACTAAGCCGACTACTTGATGCAGCAATTGCCGACATTGCGCTTGTGAACAAGCGGCTTGATGAGGCACAGGGTATGTATTTTCGGGTGGTCAACAGATATTAACAGGAGCATGATGCTAGTATCTAATGTATGCTGAGACTGCAGATGGAGTTGCCTCCGTGGAGACCCTTCGGGCGGAACTTGCCCGAGCCAAGGAACAAGCCAGGAGAAGTGATGCGGCCACCCTAAAGGCGGCCGAAGACTTAAGAGCCGAACAAACTGCTCATTGGAAGAGGAAAGATAAAATAGCCAAGATGGCTATTGAGCTGAAAGATGCTGCCGGCCGATATGAGCTTCTTGAAAAGGAAAACCAAGTGAGAGCGGCTGACGTGAAGAGAGCCGTGGAGGTAGCCAAGGAAACCCGTTCTAAAATCAGAGCGGCAGAGGAGGAGCTCCGTCAAGCCGGCGATATCACGGCTGGGAAGCCCTTTTTGTTGCGGACGAAGTTCGGAGATCTGAAGTATGCCCCTCTGGATCGATTATGGAGTGCTGCAGATGCGTATGCGGACTTGGCAATGAGTGCTGCTGATGCGACTGCATTTTTCAAAGATCAAGAAGATCACAAAGTAGAGAAGTTGTTCTGGTCGCAGTTCAGTGCTCCGACGCGTTAGCTGCTGGTAAATGAGCGAATGGCCGAGTGGGCTGAGCTCCATAGGTTGTCCAGGCTTGCCATGAGGTCTGTCGTGGATCATCTTTGGCCGGAAGGACCAAAGCTGAATAGTTATTTTGGTTTAGTGCAACGATTCCTTGGTGTTGTGCAGCATAACGATGCCGTAAAGAGGTCGGCGTGCATAGAGGGTGCGTGGATGGCTCTTGCCCGTGTTAAGACATACTGGGCAGAGATGGATGCCACCGCTATTGCAACCCAGGGTCCAGCCGTAGGCCGGGTCTTGGCCGAGCACTATTTAGAAGAAGTCTTAGAAGGCGCTCGTTTAATAGAGGCTCAGTGCTCGAAGAATATTATGTTCGAGTTACATGTATCCCAATTGTAAAAACAATGCTATTTGGATTATAAAGGCTATGTTTATACTTTTGCCTGAAAGTATTATGATGCCACCTGTGCGGCCATTTTATGTATGTATATAACCTAAAAGTTTGCAGTCGTCGGCTTCAGCCCCCACACACATAATGCGGGGGTGTTCGGAAAAGTACATATTCACACTTGATCCAACGTCTTGGTCCATGAAGCAGGTGATAGCGCGGCGAACAAGGCAATCAGACTATATTGCTTTAACACTTTCACTTAGCCATAGGAGTTTGACAGTGGGGCTACTATATAGCCCCTGGTACCTCTGCGCTTATCCAAATACGGTGCACGTACATACATGCCGAGAAACCGGTCCTTCGTTAATGCGGAGGAATTGCGAAGATTCAGCTGAGTCATCGAGTGGTTGACCAGTCTCGCACTTTATCATGGCAGCCCATTTTCGGCTTTCTCTACTGAGGTGCTCACCCAGATGAAACAGTGCACAATCGCAGTAGTTCTCCAGGTGCCACCTTAGCCGATAGAGCGGAATGTAAGGTAGCAAAACACGGGAGCCGGGCAAACCCAACATTTGATCAAAGACATGATTCGGAGCTGATGCATATAAGGCCAAACTCGCGACGCCGAACACTCCCTAAGGTATTCGGACATGACAACACATATCAGGCTGAGCAAAGCCCTTGATAATGAACATTGAATTTCCTAGTACGTGCATCAGTCTGACATGGCAAAAATGCCAATAACGTCGGCATCCCCCTCGATTGTGTTAAGTATCCAGAGGGCGTAAAGCAACAAGAGACAGTGAGAAAGGTCTACACAGGGTCTTAATCTGAAAAGGAAGCCTTTGAGCGGGGCCCTACTGCACGTCTGCGCCTATGTCTCCGTTGTGCCGTGTCCTAGAAGGGTGTAGCACGATTGTCATCTGCAAGAGAGAAAAAAACCCAGGTGAAAGCCTACGTGCGGAAAATTTGTTATTATTAATAGACCATTGAAATTCAATCTAAGTAAGGTCAAGCCAAACTATAGTCTTTTTTACGTGCGGGAAGCCCCTAGCGCCACCTATGGGGGTATATCCATCGACCCAATCTCGGGTTTATCTGAACTGTTGCAGCGAGTGGGGTGCCGGACTCGTCTTGCCGTGTTCGCGGTCTTAACGACCGATCATTTATTATGGTTGGGGGGTCGTTCAGTGTACAGCTGTGAAAGCCGCCGTACATTCCTCCGCATGTAAGGAACGCTCTGAGTTTCCGCTAACTATGATGATGCCACGTGGACCGGGCATCTTGAGCTTAAGATAAGCATAATGCGGTATTGCATTAAAACGAGCGAAGGCTGTTCTTTCGAGTAGTGCTTGATAGCCACTTCGGAATGGAGCGATGTCGAAGGTTAATTCTTCGCTTCCGAAGTTGTCGGGAGAACCTAACACAACCTCCAGTACTATAGAGCTCGTGCACCGGGCCTCTGGGCCTGGTATTACTCCTTTAAAGGTAGTATTGTTTTGGCTGATTCTTGTTGGGTCTATCCTCATTTTGCGGACTGTGTCTTGATATATCAGATTAAGACTACTGCCGCCGTCCATAAGGACTCGGGTGAGATGGTATCCGTCAATTATTGGGTCTAGTACCAAGGCATCCGATCCTCCGTGCCAGATACTAGTCGGGTGATCCCTACAATCAAAAGTGATTGGGCAGGCCGACCCAGGGTTGAACTTGGGGGTAACTGGCTCTACAGTGCATATGTCTCGGAGCGCGCTGTGCTCCTCCTCTTTGTTACGTGAATCATGTTCACTGTTTTGTCTTCTGGTGGCAATTTTTTCTGTCCCCCAGTGTTTTGTTGGTGAGGCTCATCCTCGGCTTCACTTGGTGTCTCCCTCCCCTTGTGTTCGGCGTTTAGCTTGCCGGCCTTCTTAAAGACCCATCATTCTCTATTCGTGTGATTTGCCGTGAATCTGACATAATCTGTCTAGAATCTTGTTTAGGCTAGACGGTCCATCTCTGCTACCTTTGAATGGCTTTTTCCGTTGACCAGGTCGAGATCCCCTGAATCCGGCGTTTACAACCGTGTTGTCTGGGCTGTCCTCGTTGCTTCGACGCTTTCTTTTATTGCGTCATGGTTTTCCATTGCCATCCCTGACTTTCGATGTGCTTGGGTCGTTGGTGCCGCTGTGGGCCAGCCAACTATCCTCGCCCGCGCAAAAGCGGGTCATAAGGCTTGTTAGGGCTGGCATTGTCCTTTGTTTTTCCTGGCCGAGGTGTCTGGCAAGCCATTCGTCCCGGACACTATGTTTGAAAGCCGCTAAGGCTTCAGCGTCCGGGCAATCAACAATTTGATTATTCTTAGTGAGGATTCTATTCCAAAGCTTTCGGGCTGACTCTCCTGCTGAATTATGTCACTTAAATCTTCTGCATCCGTAGGTCGGACATAGGTTCCTTGAAAATTAGCCCTGAAAGCGTCCTCGAGCTCTTCCCAACTTCCGATTGAGTTTTCGGGGAGGCTTTTCAACCAGTGCCTAGCTGGTCCTTTAAACTTTAAGGGAAAGTATTTGATGGCGTGGAGATCATCTCCACGAGCCATGTGGATGTGAAGGATAAAGTCCTCAATCCAGACCCCAGGGTCTGTTGTTCCGTCGTATGACTCTATGTTCACGGGTTTGAACCCTTCTGGGAATTCATGGTCCAGTATGTTGTCAGTGAAGCATAGGGGGTGCGCGGCACCCCTGTATTTGGGTGTGTCTGACGGTTGTAGTGTTCGGTTTTGATTTCGAACTATTATTCTGTCAGTATAGTCATTTGGGCGGTGATGATTCTGTGCCGGAACGCGCTTCCTAGGTCCGTAAATGGTCCTGGTCAAACCGGCTTTTTTGTGTAGATCCTCACGTAGGTCGTGTGCTGACTTGTGTACGTCATCGTTAGCCGCCCTGTCGCGACCACGGGGTGGCCGGTCCGGTTGATCGGCCATTTTATTTTCCCGCTGAGTGGACTCTAAGGCCTCATCGTCGAATTCAGGCAGCAGCTTGCGCTTTGGATAGCTTTTTGTGTGGCGATTACCACCGTACTTTTCTTCCGTGTCAAGCACTTTATTCATCGTTAGCCGCCCTGTCGCGACCACGGGGTGGCCGGTCCGGTTGATCGGCCATTTTATTTTCCGGCTGAGTGGACTCTAAGGCCTCATCGTCGAATTCAGGCAGCAGCTTGCGCTTTGGATAGCTTTTTGTGTGGCGATTACCACCGTACTTTTCTTCCGTGTCAAGCACTTTATTCCATCTGCTGTTGAGCGTATTCTGCGTGGTCTTAAGCCTTTGCTTCTGCTTCTTCAGGCTCCACGTGGTTTCAATGATCCTTTTATGAAGGTTCTCTTGTTCCAAGTGTCTTTCAGGGATGATGTGTGCATCGTCGTCCGGACTATTCATGTCTCCGGAGACAGGTTGATGAGTTTTACCCTCGGGGTCATCGTGACCTGACAGTGGCTCCGTACTATGTTCGCCGTCCGCAGGTTCACCCTGCTCCACCGCTGGGTTCATGTGGTCGTTGTCTCCTTTGGGTCGACCGGGGTGTTACTTTTTCTTACACTGTTATCGCTGTTTTTGCCGGGGCGGGATTTGGAGCGGCGCTTACGCCGTCGCTTTGGTTTCTTCTCGAGGGAATTGTCCTTTGCTGCTTCCTCCTGTTCCTCGTCATCATTTTCTTGGGGTGCATCCACCATGTATATATCATGTGATGAAGTGGCAGTCCAGCGCCCTGCGGGCGGTGGTCCCTGTTCGTTTCCCGCATCGTCGTCCATACCGTTGATGTCTTCGTATCCGAAATCAAGCATGATGGTTAAGTCGTCGACAATGGCTATTAAGTGGGTGGTGGGCGGGGAACAAATTTCTTTGTCGTCCGCTTCCCACTCGAGCCAAACACAGTTCGGCCAAGGGCCTCCTGACAAGGAGAGAGACCTTAATGAATTTAGCACATCGCCCAAGGGCGAGTGCTGAAAGATATCCGCGGAGGAAAACTCCATGATCGGCGCCCAATCAGATTTGATAGGTACGGACATAGGCGGTTCGGAGACCGTGGCCGGGGACGAATCCAAAGGCCCGGCAACACAGGTCTCGTAGGAGGTGAAGTCAGTATTCGGCTCTATCGCCGCTGAGTGTGCGGCCTCCATGGCGGGGTCAATCCACCCGTCCTCGGATGGCGCGATCTGTTCCGGATTGAGGGCTGGAGTAGTTACATGTGTGATCTCCCGAGCACTGTCCGATGGCAGAGCTAGATCATGCTCATCGTGACTATGTGGCGTACCTGACATGGGTTCGAATCCGTCGAAGATCAAGTCTCCGCGGATGTCGGCGGTATAGTTCAAGATTCCAAACCTGACCTGATGGCCAGGGGCGTAGCTCTCGACCTGCTCCAAATGGTGGAGCGAGTTGGCCCGCAGTATGAAGACACCAAAGACGAAGATCTGCCCGGGGAGGAAAAGCTCACCCTGGATCGCATCGTTGCCGATGATCGAAGGAGCCATCAAGCCTTATGATGACGACACAGTGGTACTCTCAATGAAAGCACCAATGTCGGTGTCAAAACCGGCGGATCTCGGGTAGGGGTCCCGAACTGTGTGTCTAAGGCGGATGGTAACAGGAGGCGGGGGACACAATATTTACCCAGGTTCGGGCCTACTCGATGGAGGTAATACCCTACTCCCTGCTTGATTGATCTTGATGATATGAGTATTACAAGAGTTGATCTACCACGAGATCAAAGAGGCTAAACCCTAGAAGCTAGCCTATGGTATGATTGTTGTTGTCCTACGGACTAAAACCCTTCGGTTTATATAGACACCGGAGGGGCTAGGGTTACACAGAGTCGGTTACAAGGGAGGAGATCTACATATCCGAATCGCCAAGCTTGCCTTCCACGGAAAGGAGAGTCCCATCCGGACACGGGACGAAGTCTTCAATCTTGTATCTTCATAGTCCAACAGTCCGGCCAAAGTATATAGTCCGGCTGTCCGGGGACCACCTAATCCAGGACTCCCTGAATTGGCTCGTATCATGGCAATCTCCATCTCCTTGTAGTACTCTTCAACGCTCTTGGTTCCCTGCTTGAGTAGTTGGAGTTTCTTGAAGAGGTCGCGGTTGTAGTAGGAAGACACAAAGCGTGCTCTCATGACATCCTTCATTTGTGCCCAAGTAGTGATGGGTGGTTCACCTCTTTCCTCACGGCGCTTGATTACTTGTTCCCACAAAATGAGGAAATAGTATTAGAACTCAAGGGATGCCATTGCGATCTTCTTCTCTTCTTCATAGTTGTGCAAACGGAACATTTTGTCGACCTTCAATGCCCATTAAGGTACTCTTCGGGATGGTTGCTTCCATTGAACTTGGGCGTGGTGAATTTTAGCTTGCCGTAGCATTTCTCTTCATTGTGTTGGGGTTGAGGATGATGACGCCCATGTTGTTGATGGTTGTCAAGCTCGTGTTGCTCTTGGTGAGGAGGGTTGTCAACCTCATGTTGCTCTTGTCATGGAGGATTCCCATTGTCTTATTGCTCTTGGTGAAGTTCATGTCTTTGAGGAGCTTGTGGAGGGGCTTGTCGAGCTTGAGGAGGAACTTGAGGAACTCGACGTTGTACGCGAGCTTGATGTCGTCGTTCCTGAGCTTCTTCGCGAAGTGCTTATTCGTGTTCACGATCTTGTCCGCCTTGGTTGGCTATGGCTCGACTTGAATCTTGGAGGGCTTGTTGTGCCTCAAGTTCTTGAGCTTCACAGAGTTGTTGTTCTTGATGTTGTGCCTCGGCATCTTGTGCTTCTTAGTGTAGACGCGCTCACACTTCATCTTCATGTTGGCATTGTCGTTGTTGATCTCGTGCTAGCGTGAAAGCCTCTTGGATTTGATGTTGTCGGTGCTCTTGAGAATCGGTGTCGCATAGAGGATTGAGGCATGCTTGACGATCATTGCGCGCGACACGTCGAAGAGTGTTCGATGTCGGTGTACTTGAGCCGGATAGGGTGAACTCGGAGTGTCGACTTGAACGGCTCCTTCTTGAAGAGGACGAAGTGGAAGAAGAGCGGTTGAGCAACAAAGCGCGAATCTCGTCCATTCTTGTGTCGTTCTCTTTCTTGTGATCGTCGAGCTTGTGGTCGAGGTAGTCCCTTGTACGTTGCTCGAAGAGTCACAAGTCGGTGGCGAGGTTATCGATGCGTTCACTCATTGCTTGTTGCTCTTGATGCAAAGCATATTGTGCACCAAAGAGGTGGCTCTTGGTGACGTAGGAGTTCATGTTGTCGTCGTGCTAAATGAAGACTGGGTTGGTAGAAGTACTTGGCCTATCCATCATTCCAAGAGAAAAATCTGAGTGGTAGAAAGAGAAGAACGAATACCAAATGTACCTTGACCTACGTTGAAAGTGGATCAATGATCACTCCAATGTGGACAAGGAAATAGCACAATTGGTACTAATTCTTGTCAGTTTCTCACACCTACTTAAGTAAAAGCTTATGGTGGAGCTTGGTTAGGATGGTGGCACAAAATTTGATGCAATTGTAAGTGAGCTTCAATAATGTTGGTAAAGATTTTCAAGATTGCAATGCAACAAGTAGACCAAGAAATATAAGGTACACGAAAACACACACGCAAAATGATAAGTGGGGTCGTTCAACCAAGGATGAGCCAAAATATGGAATCCACAAAAATGCTCTTGTTGCACAACACTAGAGAGACGCTAGCACGATTGCACAATAGGCGGATACAAATACTTGTGCACAACCTACTAAGCAAAAATGCAACGACTTCTATCCCAAGTATGCTCTATGCAAGGTGTTTCTATGATATGATCCAAGATGATCTAGTATGACAATATTAATGTTGTATGATGCTATTCTTCTTGCTTAAAAACTCTTTGCTTATCTTTCCCTTTGCTTAAAAGCTTGTTTGGCTCTTTGTTGTTTGAGCTCTTTTCTCATGCAATGCTTGACGAACCCAGATAGCAATTGTGTAAGCGATGACAACTTTGTGACACAAGAGATGATACCAATATATGCACCAATGATGTGTGTATGATATGGGAAGTATGATCACTAATGTGTACAAGTCTCGTTGCCAGCAATACTCAAAAGCTAGTCTCGGTGTGTAAGCAACGCAAAGGACTAAGGCTATGATGGCTATCAATGTAATGGCAAGAATGATGTATCACGATACCAAGACTAGGTTACCGTTCTTGCTTACGGTATGGTGTCAAAATGTTGGCACGAATACCAAGATGTAGTCGAGGTGGTCATTGTTGATGACGCGTCCGTGGCGAAGATGAGCGGCGGTGATGTTGATGTCGAACCATACCTAGATAGCCGAAACACAAAAGGATACAGAACCGCAACTCAAATTCTCAAAGCTCGAAGTGGCAACACGTGTCGGAGTGCGAAACAGGTAAGCAATGGTGGTGTTATGCAGAAGTGCTCATGGTGTATAGGTGGTAGGAGTGCGTATGCAGAAATGTGGGGCGGTGGTGGTGACTAAACTGAAAAAAAAATCAGTTTCGTCAGGGAACTCCGGACGTCCGGTGGTGAGCCGTCGTCCAGTCGACGGACGTACAGTGGCGAGCGGACATCCGGTGCCTCGGCACTATTCAGGCACGGGATGAGCTACACGTGGGGGGGTGGGCGAGGTGAAATTCGTCGAATCTGGGCGATTTCGTGGATGGAAAGGGTGGGGGAAAGGGCGAAAATATAGATCCACTCAAAACAAAGCAAATCCATGGATCAAATCCAACAAAATTTCAACAAACCAACAAATCACAAACAATGGGGCTATTTTTGGGGGGAATTTTTGGATTAGGGACAAAATCAACAAAAACTAGGCTAGAAACAGATCGGGGAGGCTTCGAAATCGTGAAAAGCGTGGTTCTAGATACCAAGATGATGTAGGGTTGAACCCTAATCGACCGATCTTTCACGAAAGGAGAGGATCCTGCGAACAACACGAGAGGGAAAACGAGGGGAAACACAAGGGAAAACACGAGAGAATCACTGAACCAACACGAAATAGTCACACATGTGCTAGATCCTCGGGTACATAAGAGATCACACCATCCACGGACAACTAAGGACGATAAAGGTAGCCGGTCTTCTCCATGAGGAGGTCTTGAATCCACAAGGGGATCTTCCTTAGAGGGGTCTTGAATCCAAAGGGATCTTCTCCGAAGAGGGGCCGCGGTCTCTCTCATGGAGTAGATCCGATGTGGATGAGCAATGCTCTATCTCTAAATATGAGATAAACGAATGCTAACCCTAGCTAGGATGAATAGGAGGTCTATTTATAGTCTTAGTGAAAATGGGGGCGAAAGGAGGGGGTACATGGGCTTCGGGCCCGAAACTGGACACACCCACGTACCGGACGTCCGCTGAGGGCCGGTCGTCCGGTGTCTCATGGGCGGCCGAACGTCCAGTGGTCACCGGTCATCCGCTCGTTCTGGCACGGATGCTGGTGTAGCTGATTTCCGGCAGAGGCTGGTCGTCCGGTCGCTGGACGTTCGGTGGCGTCGGACTTTCGCTTGTTTGGCTCAGGTGCAGGGGCATCGGTCGTCCGGTCCAGGCCGGACGTCCACTCGCTGTAGCTCGGCTGGGGCTTCAGGCGCCGGACGTCCGGTCCCGACCGTTCGTTCGGTGGCTGGGACTTCTTTCGCAGCTCTCCTTCTTCTCCATCTTCACGTCCATCTTCCTCTTCTGGTTCTCCTTGCTCCTTAGCTTCTTCATGGCCAACTCCTTGATACCTGAGTATGCATAATGTTTCCGTTTGAGGTAGTAGCCATGTCTCATGTGCATCGAAGTGGAAATGTGAGAGGAGAGATGTCACCTCGGTTTCGAGAGCTCTTGCACGTGCTCGTGTCATGGGTCTGCTAGGCACTTGGTGAGACGATGGTAGGTCCATGGGGATGACCTTGGGAAGCTCTGCATCAGTAGGTACCCGCCTCTGCCGAGCACAGGCTTGTCGACGTTGGGGCCATCGCGCCTATTGGACTGGTGGTGGCCTTCGCAGCGTCACTCGATGGTGATGCACACGCCCTCCATCGGCCTGTCCTCTGGGCTCGTCGCCAGCCTTGACGTGCTCGAGGATCAGACGAAGCCATCGAGACGTCATCAAGCTCTTGGTCCCGTGGCCCTCGCACTGGTTGCCATGGAGGGGATTGCACCATGGGGGCCCTTCCGCACGGCCAGCAGCATGGGCCGCCGTCGTCGTCTGGGGAGGCCGTGGTGGGCCAGCTCATTGTGAGCCTCCAGTGATGAGGTCATCGCTACCATAGTTACACCCATATCCCCTGCTGTTTTACCTCTTGGAACAGTTGCTAGAGCTCAGATACGCCAATTAAATTATTAGGTACTTTCGTTTCTTGATAATTTTTTTAGTGTTCATGAGAATATGATGCTGCCTAACTTAGATACATTTGTGTTGCTTGCTACTGAAGGTCCTAGCACGGACAAGAAGGTTAAACATTGGAGCAGGGTCAAGCACAGAGATGAAGGTGCGTGCGAAGAGAACAAGAACGGAGGTTCAAGTGGAGATTTCTAGACTTTGAAGCCACCATGATGACATACAAGAAGATGGACGAAATATACAAGATGGCCTTTCATAAATTTTGTCCATAGATTATTATTGGTGTTGTGCCACCTTACTTTGGGCCAGGCCCATGTAATCTATTTTTACAGTCCATATTGTAGGGGAAACGACTGAGGAGGTGTTTTAGTCCCACCTTGCCAAGGGTGGACAAAATCACCTCTCTTTTCCATATAAATATAGCCCTTAAGGCATCGTTTAGACTTGGGTTTTATTTAGTTAAAAGTAAGCCATCGCTGCAACTTCGTGTACTTCGTTTGTGTCCAACGACCAGACCAAGACCGCTTATGAAACCCCACTTTTATCAATACTTCGTCCATACTGGCAATATTAAGATTGTTTAATCATATTCTTGCTTGTTCTTTGATTTCTTGCAGGAATAGACCTTCGTGGTCAGGTTGATCGTGCTCCGGCGTGGTCAATAACCCCTTGGAGTTGGTTTAGCAATTACTAACGCACAACGTCGTGCATGTTTGTAGTCGGATCGACAAAGTCGTCTCCAACAAATCGATAGTTGTCATCTCATCGAAAGATCGGGACACCCTCGCCTCTATCAAGTTGTGTCAGTTTTTAGGTTGCTCGGTGAGATTTTACAGCTTTTCATAGTTTAGATCGAGTCTGTTTTTCATACCTATAGTCCACAAAAAAGCCACAAAAGAGTTAGATTAGTTCATCATATCCTAGACTGTCTGAGCCTTTCGCTATTATCAGTTAGTTTTTGCATTGTTGAATTTTCAGTTGCATCGTGTGTCAAGTTGCTGGTTTTAGTGTAGACTTTTAGAGTTTCGAGTTCTAGTCACGTTTTGTTCACACAACTTTCGCCAACACCATCATCTAGTTCATCACCATCTTTCATTGTCATTTTTTTTCCCCCGTTGCCGTTGCCGCCACCCATCCGCTGATATAGTTTATCGCTGTCTTGAAGCCTAATTCATGTTGGAGAGAGAGAGAGAGAGAAAATCAGCCAAGAAGTTTGGATCCAGGAGGGAGATCAAATTTTAACAGTGAAGAAATCTGTGCCATTAAGATTCTTAGAATTGGTTGCTGTTACAGCTAGTACAAAAAACAGCTATCAAATCTGATTCGATTGTAAAGAAAAAGGTTGTTGAGCGATTAGAAGAAGAGGAAGACGTGACTTGGATGTTTAGGACATGGTAGTACTATTTAGACGGAAAAGAAAAAAAAATTGCGAATAGAAATAGCTTGGAAGTCTCATGGCTGAAAGGACTAAAGTACTACTAGTAGCAAAGTAGAGCCCATACGGTTATCCTCACGTTTTCCTAGGAGATAAAATGGAAAGACATTGAACAAGTACTGATTTGCTATGGAAAGTGTACATCACTAAAACAGAAGAAAACTTTATAGGCCGACAGTTTTGTGTGACAACAATTTTGGTTGGAAAGATTCTGCCACAAAGTTTCCTCGATTTCCGTGCATCTAGGAGGGAGAGATAAAAATTAATATTCCAAAAAAGAGAGAGAAGCTCTGCACAGCACATCTGGTCGGTTGGAGAAGAAAAGAAAAAGGCAGGTTTGGATCTCCAACGAAATTGAAAACAGCGTCATTCCTTTTGGAAGGAAGTGCAGATCAGATTTGGTGGCTGTTGCCTTTGAAAAAAAGGGATACAAGGAAGGACGTGTGGATTGTGTGCTACTACTTGAAAAGTAATACAAAAAAACAGATTTGGCACGTTTGGATATGGGTGTCCTCGTGTGGCACGTTCAATTTTTTAAGGAGTTTCCTTACGGTAGTATTGGAGATCGTAGCAAAAAAAGGAAGGAGAATCCATTACGGGAGAAGTGCAAAATTGCAGCAAAAAAAGGAAGGTGCCCATCGATTGCCTTGTTCAGAAAGGTAGATCCGAATTTTTATTATAGGTAAGGATCCTTTTTTTTCCCAGCTTAAAAGAAGGGAACAAATAAGCGAGTTCTATGCAGATTTGATTTTTCTTTGGAGAGAGAGGCTGTTTCCTAAGAGAGAGTTGAAAAAAGGGCAAGTTTCGTTGGAAGTAAAAAAAGACAGGGAAATATCTAGACTAGTAGTACTAGTTCGTTTGAGGAAGTTTCTCTTGTTAAAAGTTTGAGAAAGTTTCTCTTGTTAAAAGAAGGCATCATGTGGCTTGTTTGATAAAACAAAGGAAAGAGATTTGTTTCTTTTGGAGAGAGAGGGAGTCCAATTTTAATCCTATAGAGAAAAAAGGGAACCAGACTTGGTGTGCATCTAAGTGATACGTGGAAAAGGAGGCAAAAAGAAAAACAGTGTTCCACATGTCTTGTTGCTGTAAAAAGGGCGTGGTTAAAAGAACAATACAGCTGGTGTTCGCGTCATATCGGGAATTCGTCTGTGTCTTAGGCTCGCGTCTCTAGTATAGTCTAGCCTAGGACCAGCACTCGACCACTTTGAGCGGATTTTCAGCTTGCATTAACTATTGAGGTTGTAGCATTTTTTCCCACACATATACATCCGTTCACCTGGCAATCGCTTTATCAACTTTTGGAGGTATTTAATACTGCTGGTTGCCGGTCACCTCCTGCTGCATGGTAAGAACTTGCAAGACTTTGATTTGCTATACTGTGAGCGTTCTACCACCACTTCATAGTAGTTCATAGGAACATTATTTTTGGATTTTGTTTCTTGTTTCTACTAATAATGACAGGATCGAGAATTAATTCATGGGCTTTGTCGATCGTGGCAGACGTTCCACCACCTATGCAAATACCACAACTGCCGCGAGAGGTGCACAAACATTCAGATGCACATGATCATGTTACTGTTTGTATACCACATTTAATGGCCATTTTAGACCTGCTTTATATATTGAATGGGAGTTCAACGTAAATAATATATTTGCTTCCCATAATTTTGATGAACATAAAAAAGTTAAGGTTGCGGTTGGATCTTTCATTGGTTATGCTTTAGTTTGGTGGAGTGAATATTGTAGGTTACACCCTGATTATAAACCTACTACTTGGGATGATTTGAAACTTGCCATGAGACATACATTTGTCCCCGCTTATTATACTCGTGACATGATGAAAAAGTTGCAACATTTAAAACAAGGTAGTGACACCGCAACAAAATATTATGATGATTTACAAACTACCTTGTTGCATTCCTCTTTAGAAGAAAGTGAAGAAGATTTTGTGGATAGATTTTGGGGAGGATTATACTGTGACATTCAAGAGATACTAATTCATGAAACATGTTATCCTATGGACCGTTTGTTTCATCTTGCTTGAAAAGCTGAACAGGAGATAACAAGACGTGTTGCCCACAAGACAAACAAGCGGAGGGTGCAAATCCCACGAGTTGCGACGGTTGTTCCTTCCACTACTGCATCTCCTATGAAAACAACATCCATTGTTGAGAGCACTACATCACCTCCACCATGTGTCGTGTCACCACCTAGAGTGCCTACATCATCTTTGTTGATCATAAGAGGTAATTACAAAGGTATCGATCTTCCACCTCCACATGAGTACGATGAATGCCTTGTCAATTTAAACGAACCATGCGATGAGCTACCCACTAATTTGATCACGCCGGCTATTTTAGAGGACTATGTTCATGATTTGGCTTTGCCATGTGATCAAACAATTTTGAGTGAACCCACTGAATTAACTATTGATGCGAAAGAACCATGTGAATCAGGGAATAACTCAAATTGGGATCATATATGTTTGAAAATAATTGTGCCAATGTTTAATCATTTTGATATGACCCCTAATCTTGGTGATGGTTCATCAATGTTGGGATAGTTTAATGATAAGCATTGTCAATCTTTTGATATGAATAAGAGCTTCACTTATATGTGCAAACTGAGTTGCAATATTTTCATGCCTTTGACTTCTTGTGATAATATATTGGCTTTATATTTCATGACTTCTGAAGGGTGCTCTTGTATAACTGTGTCACATGTGCCCCAACTGAGATCAATAAAAATGGATGACATATACATATACAACGTGTACACCTTGTCTCTTTTGTTAGCCAGGTTTCAGATTAAGCAACGCCCAGGACGGCTTTGTTTTCAAGAAGGGGAGGATGATGAGGACATGGCTACCACAGTTACATCCATATCCCCTGTTGTTTTACCTCTTGGAACAGTTGCTAGAGCTTAGATACACCAATTAAATTATCAGGTACTTTCGTTTCTTGATAATGTTTCTAGTGTTCATGAGAATATGATGCAACCTAACTTAGATACATTTGTGTTGCTTTCTAGTGAAGGGCCTAACACGAACAAGAAGGTTGAACATTGGAGCATGGTCAAGCACGGAGATGAAGGTGTGTGCGAAGAGAACAAGAATGGAGGTTCAAGTGGAGATTTCCGGACTTTGAAGCCACCATGATGACATACAAGAACATGGACGAAATATACAAGATGGCCTTTCATAAATTTCGTCCATAGCTTATTATTGGTGTTGCGCCACCTTATTTTGTTCCAGGCCCATGTAATCTATTTTTATAGTCCATACTGTAGGGGAAACGACTTAGGAGGTGTTTCAGTCCAACCTTGCCAAGGGTGGACAAAATCCCCTCTCTTTTCCCTATAAATATAGCCCTTAAGGCATCGTTTAGACTCGGGTTTTATTTAGTTAAAAGTTAGCCAACGCTGCAACTTCATTTACTTCGTTTGTGTCCAACGACCAGACCAAGACCGCTTATGAAACCCCACTTTTATCAATACTTCATCCAGACTCGCAATATTCAGATTGCTTAATCATATTCTTGCTTGTTCTTTGATTGCTTGCAGGAATAGACCTTCGTAGTCAGGTTGATTGTGCTCCGGTGTGGTCAATAACCCCTCGGAGTTGGTTTAGCAATTGCTAAGGCGCAACATCATGAACGTTTGTAATCAGATCGTCAAAGTCGTCTCCACCAAATCGATAGTTATCATCTCATCAAAAGATCGGGACACCCTTGCCCCTATCATCCAGCCTTGGGAAAACCAATCAGACTATGAATGGTGGCTCTCCACTCATCCATCTGATCAGCTGTCGACGGAAACCTCAGCAACAGCTAGGCCCGCGCCATAGCCTCCGAAGCGGTGCTTGGCAATGGACTCATCTCGTCGTTGTCGGACTTGCGCCAGCTCGACAATGGAGAAGTCCTTCATGGCGACGAAGTGCTTCTTGAAAACCACTTTCATAGCCGCCCAACTCCCTATGGACCGAACAGGTAAACGGCTGTACCAATGGAAGGTGGGCCTGCTTAACGACCTTGAAAATTGGCGAAGGAGAAGTGACAGGTTGTTTGCTGTGTCGCCACATGCTGCCTCGAAGTATGCCAAGTGCTCCCTTGCATCACCGGTTCCATCAAATTGATGGAACTTTGGTGGGTGCCACCCTGCGGGATATGCCATCATGTCATGCCACTCCTCGTAAGGCTTCTCTAGCTCACTCTCATAGGCACGAGGGGCTTGATCTATCGCCATTTGCTTCAACTTCTTGTCCACCATACCCCCGACCATGTCATGGTAGTCCTTCAGCATAAGCGCGCATGGTACCGTGTTGGCAGAACCAGCAGGGCTAACCCACTGTTGAGCTTGTGCATTGGGGTCATGTTGAGGCACATCATTTAAGGGCACCCTAGCAGGAGGGCCCACCTGTAGTTCCTCCTCTTGCGGATCCACCACTCGCTGCAGCACGCCTTGTGGAGGAACACCTTGGTTGTTCATCATGAGCTCAATGAACTGGTCAAGCTTTGACGCCAACTGGTGGCGCGCGTAGGAGTGCTGGTGTAGTGCGCCTCGTGGATGATGAGGTCCTGTCTGTCATCGCCTGTAGCTGTGGCCGATCTCCCCGCCTAGGAGGTGATGGAGGTTGTGCTGGAGGTGTCGGTCGCAATGGTTCCCATGGTTGCCACTATTGAGTTGGCCAAGGGTCCCTCTCATTGTCTTGATGTCCCTGCCTGGGAGGTGATGAAGGTCGTGGTGGAAGTGCCGGTCGCAAAGGTTCCCGTGGTTGCCAATGTTGAGTGTGCCGGGGGTCCCTCTCATCGTCTTGATGTCTTGACCATCAGTTCCAACATGGAGGCATGTTGGGATATCTCCGTTGCGGTAGCGTCCAGTTGGTGAAGGTTGTCGCCGAGGCGCCAAAGTCTGGCGGTCATGTTGAGGACGATGGCTTGGGGCTTGGCGCCTCATCCTTCCCGAAGCTCGAGTCGACGATGCACTTGGCACCATTAGATCTTGGAGCCTCCTTCGGATATTGTTCATCTGCTCCTGGAGTTCGCGAAATTCTTGCCGTAGGTCGTCATCACGTGGCACGGGTGCTTCATGCCGAAGGGTGGAAAACCTGTTGTTGTTGGGGAGAGACCTTCCGCCGACCACCGAGTTGTGTAGACATGGCGCCCATGCACCCCTTTGAGTGTCACCAATGTTGAGGGAGATAGTAGTGCCTGGTAGAATAGGCTCTTTGCATGAGCGCCGCTTCTAGAAGTCCTTCATGATGGCACGTCTCACCAGCTCCTTGACCTTGCATGGTTCGTATGCCCAATCATCAAGGAACAAGTCATACGAAGGGTTTAAGGTGCTTCGGTAAGTGAACACCTTATCAGCTAGGTCCACAATGCCGAGGGACCAATCCTCCTCCGGCACCATGCTCTGAGCGATGCGAGAAGCTATCTGTTGGTGGAGTAATTGTACCTTGCGGTACTTCCTCCTGTAGTTGCGTAGGGGATGAGGGCTATCCGACAAATGAGCGTTGGCCATGAGCCTATGCAAGTTATGGGACATGGCCTCCAAACCCTCGAGAAGCTCTACCTTGGTGGGCCATGGAGTTGGTTTCAACGGCTCCGAGTGCGTAGTCGTGGTAGGGGTGTGGAGGGACGCCGCACTAGCCCGCCTGTTTTGAGCTGCCTCCACATCTCCTTTCAAATATGCCCTTGTCGACTCCTTCAACATGGTGTGCGCCTTAAGCATTAGCTCACGACGCTCCTTCTTCACCTTGGCAGACTCCCGCCTTAGTGCCTTCTTAGACTGCACAGTTTGGAACTGCGCAGGATCTTGAGCTTGATGCATGTAGACTTTCTCGCCGAGCTCGATGATGACCATGGGCGGCATCGATCCAAACTGGTCATTACCGGCTCTGAGTTGCTGCCACGGGAGATTCCACCTGCATGAAAGGGATCTTGATGAGCGGAAACCCTTGTCGACGCCTTGTCATGCAGCATGCTGTGTAGGTTGGGAGATGAGTGAATATGATTCAGATGACCACAACTAAGCGAAGATGGGAGGAGAACCAGGTCACTGGGCATGCCAATTTGTTTGACACGAGAAAAAACTTATATGCCCTCCGGATGAAGGGAAGAGAAGGAGTATGGATTTCTCTGATGCCCGGGGAAAAGAAAATGTGAGCGTGCCAGTGTACCATAGTACACAAAAAAAGTGATACGGGGAACAAGTATTTCATTTATCTCTTTAGACGAACAAAATTACAAGATCCCATCAAGAAAAATGGTTGCACTCCGTAGCCTACTAGCTCAGCCTGCCTGACTATGGCTATGTGCGGTCTCCTAGTTCTCGGGGCCTCGAAAAGCTCCCGGTTAATTACTCCCACGGGTTGCTTCGCGAGATACCTCCAATTAAGTCGTGTGGTCATCTTCGTCGTCTTCGCTTCGTGTTCTCCATGCATGATGATGATGGTGGGAGTGTATGGTGTGGTGTGGGCGGCGGCAAAGCCCATGTCCTTGATAGAGGGAAAGGTGTCCCGATGTTTCGATGACATGGTGGCTATCGTTTTCTGTGGGAGTCGACCTTGACGATCGGACTACGAACGTGCGAGACATCGGGCCTTAGAAATCGCTAAACCAACTTCTGAGGGGTTATTGACCACGCCGGAGCACGATCAACCTGACCACGAGGGTCTCTTTCCTGCGAGTAAATGAAGAACAAGCAAGAAACTAAGATTGCAATCTGGATATTGCGAATATAAGATGAAAGCTTTATTGATCAAGGTGGGGTTCTATGACGTCTTGGTCTGGTCGTTGAACACAAAGTACGCGAAGTTGCAGCTATGGCGAACTTTTAATCTAAACAAAACCCAAAGTCTAAACGATGCCCTAAGGACTGTATATATGGAGGATGGAGGGGGGGAATTTCGTGGCCCTTGGAGGAGGGGTCCAAAACCAACCCTCACTCTTGTTTCCCCACACATGCGGACTCTAAAAACTGCCTATAATCAAGTATTTTGAAATTACATGGGCCTGTCCCAAAAATAAGGTGACGCAACACCTAGAATAGCCTCTGGACGAAATTTATGAAGTGGCCAATGCTTCATCACTCATTGTGGTGGCTTCAAAGTCCTGGAATCATCACTTGTAACTCCATTCTTGTTCCCCTTGCGCATGCCATCATCCTCATGCTTGAACTTGCTCCAAGGTTCATCGTTCTTGTCCAAGCTAGGCCCTTCATTTGTAAGCAAAACAAATGTATCCAATTTAGGCAGCATCATATTCTCATGAACATTAGAATCTTTACCAAGAAACGGAAGTACCTGATAATTCAATTGGCATGAAGGGGCGAATGCTTCATGCACTCATTATGGTGGCTTCAAAGTCCTGGAATCATCACTTGTAACTCCATTCTTGTTCCCCTTGCGCATGCCATCATCTCCATGCTTGAACTTGCTCCAAGGTTCATCGTTCTTGTCCAAGCTAGGCCCTTCACTTGTAAACAAAACAAATATATCCAATTTAGGCAGCATCATATTCTCTTGAACATTAGAATCGTTACCAAGAAACGGAAGTACCTTATAATTCAATTGGCGTGCGCGAGCTCTAGTAATTGGTCCAGTATGTATAGCAGCAGGGGTTGTGGGTGTAACAATGGTATTGATGTCCTCATCATCCTCCCCTTCTTGAAATGATGTCGTCCTCGACAAAATATCATCTTCTTCACCCAAATAAGGCTTCAAATCTGCAATGTTAAAAGTGGGACTAACCCCAAAATCTGCAGGCAGCACAAGTTTATATGCATTATCATTTATTTTCTCTAACACCTTAAAAGGACCATCAGCACGTGGCATTCGCTTTGATTTGCGCAAATTAGGAAATCTATCCTGACGCAAATGTAACCAAGCAAGATCTCCAGGTGCAAACACAACATGTTTTCTACCCTTATCTCCAGCAAGTTTATATTTATCATTCATATGCTCAATATTTCCCTTAGTTAAATCATGCATTTTTAAAATCAATTCAGCACGTTCTTTAGCATCAAAATTAACCTTCTCCGTAGATGGAAGAGGCAACAAATCAATAGGTGCATGAGGTAGGAAACCATACACAATTTCAAAAGGGCACATCTTAGAAGTAGAATGCAATGAACGATTATAAGCAAATTCAATATGAGGCAAGCATTCTTCCCACATTTTCTTATTATTCTTCAAAACAGCCCTAAGCATAGTAGACAATGTTCTATTGACTACTTCAGTTTGTCCATCAGTTTGGGGGTGACAAGTAGTACTAAAAAGCAGTTTAGTCCCCAACTTAGGCCATAAACATCTCCAAAAGTGGATAAGAAATTTAGTATCACGATCTAAAACAATAGTATTTGGCACACCATGCAAGCGAATAATTTCACGAAAGAACAAATCAGCAACATAAACAACATCATCACTTTTATGACATGCTATAAAGTGTGCCATTTTCGAGGACCTATCCACGACAACAAATATGCTATCCCTCCCCTTCTTTGTTCGAGGTAAACCTAAAACAAAGTCCCAAGGAACACTAGGTACAGGCAAAGGCATATATAAACCATGAGGATTGAGTCATGACTTAGCTTTTTGACATGTAGTGCAGCGAGCAACAAAACGCTCAACATCCCGTCTCATCTTTGGCCAAAAGAAATGTGTAGTAAGTACGTCCTCCGTCTTCTTCGCGCCAAAGTGTCCCATTAGTCCCCCTCCAAGCGCCTCCCGCAACAACAAAAGATGAACGGAGCTAGCTGGAATGCATAGCTTGTTAGCATGGAACACAAATCCATCATTAACGACGAACTTGTTCACATTCTTCCTTATTTACAATTCTGCATTACATCTTTAAAATCAGCATCATGCACATATTGATCTTTGATGGTCTCCAAACCAAATATTTTGAAGTCAAGTTGTGAAAGCATAGTATAACAACGAGGCAATGCATCAGCAATAACATTTTATTTACCCTTCTTGTGTTTAATAACATAAGGGAAAGTCTCAATTAAATCAACCCATTTAGCATGTCTACGATTCAGTTTAGCTTGACTTTTAATATGTTTCAAAGATTCATGATCCGAATGTATAACAAATTATTTGGGCCATAAATAATGTTGCCATGTCTCTAAAGTCCAAACAAGAGCATATAATTCTTTATCATAAATAGAATAATTTAGACTAGGCCCACTCAATTTTTTAGAAAAGTATGCAACAGGGTTGCCGTCTTGTCATAACACACCACCTAATCCAATTCCACTAGCATCACATTCAAGCTCAAAAGTCTTATTAAAATTAGGAAGTTGGAGTAAAGGAGCATGTGTCAACTTATCTTTCAAAACCATGAAGGCTTGTTCCTGTGTGGTACCCCAAACAAAAGGCACATCCTTCTTTGTAAGCTCATTGAGAGGTGCAGCAATGGTGCTGAAATCTCTCATAACACGCCTATAGAATCCAGCGAGGCCAAGAAAACTCCTCACTTGTGTGACCGTTTTGGGCTGCGACGAACTCTCAATAGCTTCAATCTTGGCTTTATCAACTTCAATTCCCTATGGAGTAACAAATTCAATTCCCTATGGAGTAAAAACATAGCCGCAAAAGGTTCACAAGGTTACCAAACAAACGTGCATCCCGTAGAGCAATAAAAACAGCATGTAAATGTTCCAAATTTTCTTCCAAAGATTTGCTATAAATCAGTATATCATCAAAATAGACTACCACAAATCGTCCAATGAAAGCACGTAAAACTACGTTCATTAGTCTCATGAAAGTACTAGGTGAATTAGTTAACCCAAAAGGCATGACTAACCACGCATATAATCCAAACTTAGTTTTAAATGTTATTTTCCATTCATCTCCCAATTTCATACGAATTTGATGGTATCCACTACACAAATCAACTTTGGAGAATATTGTAGAGCCACTCAATTCATCAAGCATATCATCTAGCCTAGGAATAGGATGACGATAATGAATAGTAATATTATTAATGCCTCTACAATCAACACATATAGGTGACGTACCATCCTTTTTAGGCACAAGTATAATAGGAACAGAACAAGGACTAAGAGATTCGCGTATATAACCTTTCTCGAGCAGCTCCTATACTTGACGCATAATATCCTTCGTCTCCTCTGGATTGGTACAGTATGGTGCATGGTTGGGTAGCGATGCACTGGGAATTAAGTCAATTTGATACTCAATCCCTCGAATAGGTGGTAATCCCGGTGGCACGTCTTATGGAAAGACGTCCGCGAACTCCTGCAAAATGTGAGTGACAGCAGGGGGCAAAGAGGAAGGAAAATCCTCGAATGAAAATAATGCATCTTTGCACACAGAAGCATAGCAAACAGATTTGCTGAAATCTAGCTCATCAATATCAAATTTTGTGGCAAGTAAACATGCACTTTTCATTTTAATTTTAGAAGCAACACTAGATGGTTTCTTATTAGGTTTCATTTGTTGCTCAAATTCTTTTGCAACAATCTGATTTTCACTCTTATTTTTCTCCTATTTTGCGTTATTAGCTCTATTAATATCATCTTTCAAAATGGAATCAGGAGTCATAGGAAGCAAAGTAATATGGCTATCCTTATGAACAAGAGTATACTGATTATTTCTACCATAGTGTACAGAATTTTTATCAAATTGCCATAGTCTACCAAGTAATAAGGAACATGCTTGCATGGGTACCACATCACAGTCAACATAATCAGCATATGTAGAGATACTAAAATGCACATGAACAGTACGCGTTACTTTAACCTTGTCGCTGTTGTTAAACCATTAAATATAGTAAGGATGTAGATGTGGTCTTGTGGTGAGGGATAGCTTATCCACCATCTCCATGCTAGCCAAGTTGTTGCAGCTCCCTCCATCTATGATGACGCCAACAGAACGTTCCTTCACAAATCCCTTTGTATGGAACAAATTATGCCTCTAATTTTGCTCAGCTTGTGTGACATGCACACTCAAAACACATTGAGCAACTAAACATTCATACCTGTCAGCATCTTTAGGAGCCATGTATTGCGTCTCATGACCAGAATCATCTCCACCGTGTTCTTCACGTGTAATAAGAGACAAAGTCTCCTCATCATAGACACTAGGGGACTCATACCGACCATCCTCAGTAGCAATCATCACATGCTGAGATTTGCATTCTATCGCCAAATGTCCTCTTCACTTACAATGACGACAAATAATATCACTTGTGTGCCCTGTTGATGCCATGGAAGAATAAGAACTCTATTAAGGCCCGACAGATGAGCTCTTGGCAGATAATGGTGGTTGTGCCTACTTCCTTGTATCACGGCTAGAGGTAACATCTGATGGAGGTGTCGGTGCAGTAGAATGTGTGGAAGTAGAAGATGCACGCGGTGTCCATGATGAAGGTTGACCTGCAGAAAAGTTAGTCCACGCCAATGCATGTCGATCCTACATTTCAAGTTCAACTTTACAAGCAAGATGGAATAAATGAGTGATATTATTATACTCCTTGTA
Organism: Triticum urartu; assembly: GCF_056163025.1. Taxonomy (NCBI): domain Eukaryota; kingdom Viridiplantae; phylum Streptophyta; class Magnoliopsida; order Poales; family Poaceae; genus Triticum; species Triticum urartu. Next base: position 259,507,308 of record NC_141876.1, read on the forward strand.
CTCTAGAATGGTCTGAATCTCTCTATTTAATCCACCCATAAAACGTGCAAGCATAGCCTCATTCTCCTCAACAATACCACATTTAATCAAGCCAGTTTGTAATTCCTGATAATATTCTTGTACGGAATTTTTTCCTTGTCTTAAGCGCTGCAATTTTTGAAGTAATTCACATTGATAATATGGTGGAACCCAACGAGTATGCATAGCAGTTTCCAAAGCATCCCAAGTAGCTGGAATAGGATATAATCTACAATGTTCAGACCACCAAACACATGCAAAACTAGTGAAAGCACAAACAGCAGCAGGAACACGTCTCTCATCGGGATATTGTAAACATGTAAAACGTTGTTCAGTTTCTACCCTCAAATGGTGGAATATTCAATTTCAGTTTAGGAAAAAGGTCATGATCTCGTACCTCAGGTGGTGGTGCAGCCCTACCATTGCGATGATATACCTGAGGACGACCTGGTGGTGGTGGTGCTGGTGGTTGCACGTAGTTCTGATTTTGATCAAGCTCATCCTCGTAATGGTCCTCCACCTGTGCAGTAGCAACAGGAGCTATAGAAGCATCAACAACGGCACCAGAATTTTTCCCAGGGTCAATAGGAACGCACAGTGCTCGTCCCACTTGATTTGGAAGGCGACGTTGTTGTTGTTGTTGTTGTTGTTGTTGTTGTTGTAGAGGTGCAACAGGTGCCGCCGGCGGTGGTGGTGGAAAACGCGAAAGCAATTCAGTAAACTTGTTATCGAGCTTTGTTTCGAACGTCTTCTCCATGCCATCTATCTTATCCATGGCCCCTTCAAATCTGTTTAGCTCATCTTGCACCTGTCCACTCATCATTTGCTGAAACTTATCATGAAGCTCCTTGTTCGTCAAGTTCTCACAGTCAATCTCGTCGGCTTGTGATCATGCCATGGTTAGCAGCAATAGAAACACACAAGAATACGATCCTACCGACTACTAACAAGTGATGGTGGTGGGTGTCACAAATCTGTCAAGCAAATCTCAAATTCTTACCAGTTCTTATCCAGCAGCATGCGGTGATCGGCAACCGATGGAGTTAAAAATCTCAAAGCTTAGATAGAGCGATTACCAGGGAGAGTCAAAAGTACGACGTAGATTTATGTGGAGCTAGGAAGGCTTATAATATGGTATCAAAAAGATTAGCAATAATCAATTCAGAGATGCAAAGTTGAATAAACGCTCAACGACGGTACTGTGCTGGTCCTAGGCTAGACCGTGCTAGAGACGTGAGCCTAGAACACTAACAAAATCACGGCGCTGCACGTAAACAAGGGAAAAGCACACTCCGGAATTTTTTCTCTCTATTTTTTGGCGCTCCTCTTTTTTTTGCGCTCCTCTTTTGTTTTTGCGAAAAATCACTATAATGGCGAGTGTCTGAAAATTCATCCTAGGTCAAACTAACAGGATGGGCACGGAATTTTTTTACTTTCTTTTCTGGAAATCAGGGCAGTGACGACGAAAAAGTGCGAAAAAAATCACTATGATGGCACGTGGCTCAAAAGACTCAGAAAAGCCTAAAAATAGGATAGGGAAAAAATATTTTTGCCTGCGGAAATTTTGGCCTAAAAACTGTCGGGGGTCTCCAGACTCTTTTTTTGAAACCTACTCAGCCAAGGAAACAGGAATCGGAAATCAGATGGATCTTGAAAACAAACGTAATATGAAAAGAACTAGGATCAGTGGTGGATATATGATGGTAAGATACGGCAGCACGGTGGTATATGGATACGGATTGGTGGTGGTATATGGATACAGATTGGTGGTGGTATATGGATACGGATTGGTGATGGTATATAGAGACAGATCGGTGGCAGATAAGCAGTGGTGGTAGATGGCAGGGGCGATGACGATGGTGCGGCGGCAGCATGACAACTTATGACCAAAACTCAAAACTCTAAAAGACTAGACTCTAAGACCAGCAACTACACACGACGATGCAACCACAAATTCAACAAAGCAAAATACTGAAAAGACTATGCAAAGGCTCAGCCTGGTTCGGATATGATGAACTAACCCTAAATTTTTTTTAGCTTTTTCATGCACCGTAGGTATGAATAACAGACTCGATCTAAACTATGAAAAACTGTAAAATCTCACTGAGCAACCTGGAAATCTAATACCATTTGATAGAGGCAAAGGTGTCCCGATGTTTCTGTGAGATGGTGGCTATCGTTTTCTGTGGGAGTCAACCTTGATGATCCGACTATGAACGTGCGAGACGTCGCGCCTTAGCAATCGCTAAACCAACTTCCGAGGGGTTATTGACCACGCCAGGGCACGATCAACCTGACCATGAGGGTCTCTTTCCTGCGAGCAAACGAAGAACAAGCAAGAAACTGAGATTGCAATCTGGATATTGGGAATATAAGATGAAAGCTTTATTGATCAAGGTGGGGTTCTGTGACGTCTTGGTCTGGTCGTTGAACACAAAATAAGTACGTGAAGTTGCAGCTATGGCAAACTTTTAATCTAAACAAAACCCGAAGTCTAAACGATGCACTAAGGACTGTATATATGGAGGAGAGAGGGGGGAATTTCGTGGCCCTTGGAGGAGGGGTCCGAAACCAACCCTAACTCTTGTTTCCCCACACATACGGACTCTAAAAACTATCTATAATCAAGTATTTCGAAATTTATGAAGTGGCATCTTGTATATTTCGTCCAAGGCTTCATGCACTCATTATGGTGGCTTCAAAGTCCTGGAATCATCACTTGTAACTCCGTTCTTGTTCCCCTTGCGCATGCAATCATCTCCATGCTTGAACTTGCTCCAAGTTTCATCATTCTTGTCCAAGTTAGGCCCTTCATTTGTAAGCAAAACAAATGTATCCAATTTAGGCAGCATCATATTCTCATGAACATTAGAATCGTTACCAAGAAACGCAAGTACCTGATATATCAATTGGCATGCGCGAGCTCTAGGAATTGGTCCAGTATGTATAGCAGTAGGGGCTGGTATTGATGTCCTCATCAGTTCTCGTGGGTACACGTGCCGCTCAAAACATGGCTTTGTGCTTGCCACATTCGCCCTCGCCATCGCGCCTCGTCAGTCTTGACAGCGTTGATGTAGTTGGTGTTGGAATAGCATGGGTCCTGCTAGGCTCGAACTTCTTGATGATGTAGTAGCTTCGTCGGGGTGTGCAAGGGGTTGCCTCGCGGGAGTATTCTTTCATAGAGATCGTTGTCGGTGTAAAACCAACGCACGCTTGCATCGGCATGGCCAGTGTGATTGGTGTCTTGTCTCGGCTAGACGCCGAGGTTACGACAGTCTGCGGAGACAACGACTCCGCCTCACAAGGCCGTGAGAGGTAACGTTTTAGAGGGGCGTGGTGGATGCCTCATCTTGGCTAGACGCCGTATTCGGTGCTCTGCCAAAACAAGGATCACACCACGGAGCCGAAGAAAGGTAACATCATGGAGGGGCGTGGTTGGTGCCTCGTCTCATCTAGACACCGTATTCGGTGGTTTGTAAAGACTAGGAGCACGCCACCCGTACGACGATGAAAGCTGCGTGAAACGAAGGGTGCACCTTGTCTCAGCTGGACACCGTATTCGGTGGTCCATCAAGACAAGGGAAAAACTTTGTGGTGCTGAAGAAAGGTGGCGTCCTGGAGAGGCGTAGTTGATGCCTCGTCTCAGCTAGATGCCGTATTCGATGGTCTGCTAAGACAACGAGCACGCTACCCGTACGATGATGAAACCTGTGTGAAACGAAGGGTGCACCTCGTCTCGGCTGGGTGCCATATTCGGTGGTCCATCAAGACAAGGGCAAAACATTGTGGTGCCGAAGAAAGGTGGCATCCTGGAGGGGCATGGTTGATACCTTGTCTCAGCTGACACCGTATTCGGTGGTCTACCAAGACTAGGATCATGCCGCCTATACACCAAAAACCTTTATGCCATGAAGGGTGCACCTCGTCTTGGTCAGACGCCGTATGCGGTGGTCCGCCAAGACAAAGGCGCTGCCTCACAGGCCCGAGGATGGTGACTTTGTAGAAGGACATGGTTGGGCTCCGTCGTTGGCGAGCTCCATCCGCACCCAATAAAGGGCTTGATGTGGACAAACTCCGGTGATGTTGGTGTGGTCACCTTGTTCGATGAAGTCCTCTTTGTGCCGGCAGCGAGCGTTGTCTTCGGCGATGAGCACGTACTCTCCATGTAGTGCATGCATGTTGGATGTAAGGGGGAAACAAAAGAAAAGAATTTGACATTAGTCTCACCTTCCGGAAACATGACCTTTACATCCATGGCCATTGAAGTTCTTTTTGTGGATGAGGGTACGCCAAGTCGCCGATCTACTACAAATGTGCGCCTTGCTGAATGTGGTGTTGCGTGGTCCTACTGCTACTTGATGAATGCTGGATGTGTGCCTCCGTCTCCGTTCGTGAGATGTTGTGAGATTTCTTTCATGGATTTGCTGCGTGTCACCCCCTCAATGTTGAGACTTTGCCTCTATATATAGGCATCCGGCTGGTGCAGAAGAGAGGAAACGTGACAAGGGACGAATCAGACTTCTTGGAACGTACTCTTGCTTCGTTCGGTAGGTCATCTTTCCTTTTGTATTTGTTTCCAAATTTTGGTGACTCGCCGATTGTGTATTGCTCCTCCGTGAGCTCAGTAAATCCTAATGCCGCTTCTACACCTTCCTTCTGCTAGCACCTTTCCGTTTGAGCCTGCAAAAAGAAAAGAAACCATCTTGCGTACATGGGTGCCACGTATAATCTACCAAAAATACATGCATGTATGCTACCTTTTGTGTGCATGCAAAAAGGTTACCAAATACCAGCTGGTATAGGAGTGTGCTAATGTACAGGTTCACGTACATGCTTGGTTTGAGTATCGCAGGTATTCGGGTATATACACGTGGGCTTGCCGGCCGGCGGCGATACCCGAATACGTACATATAGTGTATAAGTACCAAGTGCAAGGCAAGCTTGTCACGTACATGCAAAAACCCTATTTTTTATTTTTGAACGAGCATGTAAAAGCTACGTACATATGATAATAAGCCCAATCTTAAGTACATTACCTGTGCTAGAAAAAACAATCTCAAAGATAATCGTTAAATTGTCCGTGAAGTATTCAATCTTAGGCACCTCAAACGGATCCATACAAAGCAATTTACTTCAACTTTTCATATAAGGAAGCAACATCCTCGACGTAATCTAGAGCTCCCGGTCGGTCAGATCAAGACTCTTACACAGGTCTTGTCATGTATGTGTCATGCAAGCTACTATAAAGATGAGACCCTCGGTGGCGTCCAAGAGCACACAAGTTTGACCATCGCCCACGACACATCCGGTCCGAAGAGAAAAAAGTACGCCTTCGTTACCTCTTCTCTGAAGGTAATGCCTCGCCTTGACTTTGTGTGTTCTGTGTGCATTCCTAGTAGATACAATTGCATCTTTTGTCTCCTGCTAACTTTATATTTTTGTTTCTCGCGTATCATCAGAACACCATGGGACGGGGCGACAAGTTCAAGAAGTATGGATCGAGAGATGTTGAAGGCTCAACGAGCGGCAACAGGAACGACAAAGGCGGCTCAACTCGTCCACCACCTCCAAGCAAGTCGGGAAACCATTCCAAGGGTGTGGAGTAGACACGCCAGTCCCAGTCGTTGCCTAGTGCCCCGTCGCTTGTACTGAAGTCGCATAGAACAGCGCCACGGACTACGCGTAGCTACCCGAACTGCAACTCAAAGAATTCTGACGAGACATCCATCTCCCTTGATGCCGACCCTCCACCACTAGGGAACCTGGAGGTAAACAAAATAATAAAGCAATAGAGCTCGCATGAATGTATTCTCTACTTACTTCTATGTATATCCTGTACACATGCAGGACAAGCTTGACGACGTGTTGCCATTCGTGCCTATGAGCCACGGTATGGAGCAACTCTTAGATGAGGTGATGGAAAACATGGACCAAGATGAGCTGGCCACCAAATCCTCACCTCCGCCCAAGTTCAGTTTCGTGGTGAAAGCACACGCCCTCGGCAGCGAGTGATCCAGCTGCGAATTCTTCAATTGTGGCACGGAGTGATCTTGTCGTAAAACCCGCCTCCCTGGTGACAAGGCCCGCTTCTTTAACCACATCAACCGGCACCCCCGAAGTGGACAAAAAGCGGTCATCGGGAGCTATCATTGACAAGGATGTTGGGATAACTGCAAACAAGCCAAGGCCGTCTGCTTGCGATACGTGTATAGTACCCCCGCCACCTTTGCATGAATTTTCTTTTTATGCTTTCTTGACTCTTTCTCTTTTTGTCGCCTTTCTAGATGACTCCAGTAAATCAACTAATCTAGAAGGCTTTTATTCCCATGAGGCAAAGGGGCTCTGTGTATTAGTTGAGCAACAACAGAATATCATTGCTTGATGAGGACATCAATACCATTCTTACACCCACATCCCCTACTGCTATACATACCGGACCAATTACTAGAGATCGTGCACACCAATTGAATTACCAGGTATTTTCGTTTCGTGGTAACGATTCTAATGTTCATGAGAATATGATGCTGCCTAAATTTGATACGTTTGTTTTGCTTACACATGAAGGGCCTAGCTTGGACAAGACAGATGAACCTTGGAGAAAGTTCAAGCATGGAGATGATGGCATGTGCAAGGGGAACAAGAACGGAGTTACAAGTGATGATTCCAGGACTTTGAAGCAACCATAATGAGTGCATGAAGCCTTGGACGAAATATACGAGATGCCACTTCATAAATTTCGTCCAGAGCCTATTCCAGGTGCTGCCTCACCTTATTTTTGGGCCAGGACAATGTAATTTCGAAATACTTGATTATAGGCTATTTTTAGAGTCCGTTTGTGTGGGGAAACAAGAGTTAGGGTTGGTTTCGGACCCCTCCTCCAAGGGACACTAAATTCCCCCTCTCTCCTCCATATATACAGCCCTTAGTGCATCGTTTAGACTTCGGGTTTTGTTTAGATTAAATTTCGCCATAGCTGCAACTTCGCGTACTTCGTTTGTGTTCAATGACCAGACAAAGGCGTCACAGAACCCCACCTTGATCAATAAAGCTTTCCTCTTATATTCGCAATATCTAGATCGCAATCTTAGTTTCTTGTTTGTTATTCGTTTGCCTGTAGGAAACATCCCTTCGTGGTCAGGTTTATCATGCTCTGGCATGGTCAATAACCTCTCGGAGTTGGTTTAGTGATTGCTAAGCCGCGACGTCCTCGCACGTCCGTAGTCGGATCATCAAAGTCGACTTCCTCCAAAACGATAGCCACCATCTCATCGAAAGACGGGACACTTTGCCTCTATCAAGTGGTATCAGATTTCCAGGTTGCTCGGTGAGATTTTACAGTTTTTCATAGTTTAGATCGAGTCTGTTCTTCATACCTATAGTCCACGAAAAAGCCAAAAAAAATTAGGGTTAGTTCATCATATCCGAACCAGTCTAAGCCTTTGCATAGTCTTTTCAGTATTTTGCTTTGTTGAATTTGCGGTTGCATCGTCGTGCCTAGTTGCTAGTCTTAGAGTCTAGTCTTTTAGAGTTTCGAGTTCTGGTCATAATTTGTCACGCCGTCGCCGCACCATCTACATCGCCCCGGCCATCTACCACCACCGCTTATCCGCCACCGATCCGTCTCCATATACCATCACCAATCCGTATCCATATACCACCACTAATCCGTATCCATATACCACCACCAATCTGTATCCATATACCACCATGCTGCCATATCTTACCATCATATATCCACCACCAATCCAAGTTCTTTTCATATTAGGTTTCTTTTCGAGATCCATCTAATTTCCGATTCATGTTTCCTTGGCTGAGTAGGTTTCGGAAAACAAGTCTGGAGACCCCGGGCTGTTTTTAGGCTTTTCTGAGTCTTTTGAGCCACATGCCATCATAGTGATTTTTTGTCGCACTTTTTTGTCGTCGCTGCCCTGATTTCCGAAAAGAAAATAGTCAATTTTTTTCATGCCCATCCTGTCAGTTTGACTTGGGAAGAGTTTTGAGACACTCCCCATTATTGTGATTTTTCGCAAAAAAAGAGGAGCGCAAAAAAAGAACGCAAAAAAAGAGAGCGATTTTTTTCTAGAGTGTGTTATTCCCTTGTTTACGTGTCACGCCGTGATTTTGTTCGTGTTCTAGGCTCGCGCCTCTAGGACGGTCTAGCATAGGACGAGCATAGTACAGTCGTTGAGCGTTTATTCAACTTTGCATCTCTGAATTGATTATCGTTGAACCTTTTTGCTACCATATTATAAGCCTTCCTAGGTCCACATATATCTACGTCGTGCGTTTGACTCTCCCTGGTAATCGCTCTATCCAAGCTCTGAGATTTTTGACTACAACGGTTGTCGATCACCACATGCTACTGGGTAAGAACTGGTAACAATTTGAGATTTTCTTGACGGATTTTTGACACCCACCACCACCATTTTATAGTACTATGTAGGAACATATTCCTGTGTGTTTCTATTGCTGCTAACCATGGCAGGATCACAAGTCTATGAGACTAACTGGGAGAACATGACGAATAAGGAGTTGCATGATAAATTTCAGAAAATGATGACTGAACAGGTGCAAGATGTGCTGAACAATTTTGAAGAGGCCATGGATAAGATAACATGCTTTGAGAATATGTTCGAAACAAAGATCGATAACAAATTTAATGAACTGCTTGCGCGTCTTCCACAACCACCACCAGCTGCACCTGCCGCACCTCTACAACAACAACGACGACGACGACGACTACCTCCATGTCGTGAAATAGCCCTCGACGAGCGAGCCGTGCGCTATTATTGATTGCAACAAAGGCAATGTCACTTTTCATGTTAATGGTAATGAGCATACGGTACACTTTCCGAGGAAACAATCTCAAGTCCACAGTATCAATTCTATTGGAAAAATTTCAACGATTGCTATGGGAGGTTTTGAATTCCCTCTTCCTATTGTCAAGAAGAAATATGATATTCTTATTGTTTGGTATATGCATATCCCCATTGAGGTAACCTAGTGTTATTCGAAAATTCTCCGGTTTCATGCAATTCGAAAAGAGTTTGTTACCAAGACTTGACCAACCTTGTCAGTGGATTCCTTTTGATGAACATGAGATGGATGAAGTTAGAAAGCACAACTCTCTGTACCCTCCTTTTACTTTCTATTATTTAGATTAAATAAAGCAAAGATAGTATTTTTTGTCTGTTTTCTGAATTATCCTTGCAATAAAAATACCCCAAAAATAGAAGTTCTCCAAATGTCCTGAAAATGAAATATTATTTTTTGTAGAATATTTAAGAATTTCTGGCACTGAGAACACACCAAGGCCCCCCCTTGGGCGTGCCCCTTCCTTGTGGACCCCCTCCACTTATTCCAACACCCACTCACTTCGTCTTCCTCCAGAAAAAATCATCCCATAGCTCAAACCCGTGTTCTATCTCATCTTGCTGCCATTTTCGATCTCCTTGCTCAAAGCTCCATTCACAAAACTGTTTGGGGGAGATTGTTCATCAGTATGTGACTCCTCCAATGGTCTAATTAGTTTTTGTTCTACTGCTTTATTTATTGCAAATTTTTGTTGCTAAGGTGACCCTTTCCTTGAGCTTGCATGTCAAATTTATATGGTCAAAAGTAGTTTTAATGCATGATATAGCCTCTAGGCACTTGTGGGAGTAGTTGCTATCAATCTTGTTGAGTTTTTTCAAAGAAAGAAAATGTTTAGGAAAATGTACAAAGGTGGTTCATCAAGGAAGCAAGGAACAAGGCTCGCGATACGTGAGTCGGACGATGAACCACCGAGGGAAGCTCAAGTGCAGCCTTGTGAATGGTCGTCAGAGGAGTTTATGGTCCAGGCCGGCATCAAGGATGAATTTGACGCGTATATGCGTAATACTGATCTTGAGGACTTCGTATCAGATAAGTGCCTGTAGTACCACTATCTAACTGATTCCTTTGTGAGGAGGTTTAAATTTACATCCTCGCGCAATTCTCACACTGTCTTATTTGATCTTTATGATAAATCATATACCATGGACCTCCCGCAGTGCGGCAATGTTAGTAAACCTCACAAATCTGAATATAAAGACTTTCTTGCTAGTATCACTGTGGGGGAATCTAGGGAAAACACACAAGCCACCATAGGGAGCATTCATTTCCCTTCCATACATTATTTTGCTCTCTTTATAGGTAGATGCATTAATGGTAAAGATGAGGCTTCTCACATGTGCGTTACAGATCTTTGTGTCCTCAAAAGTGCGGTATTAAGAGATAAACAATATAACTTCGGGGCCATTGTGGCACAAAGGTTGCATCTTAACGATATAAGTGGAGATTTGTTTGGTGGAATTTATGCAACTCGTGTAGCTAATTATCTTAATGTAACCATACATGGAAATGATATAAAGCTACCTCCTGCTTACCTAGATTATAATGCTATGGTTCGCCATCAGTTTCTTGAGAGGAACGAATAGTTCCTCCAGTATCGACTAATCTTTGACAGACACCGCATTGTCCATGTTTCCCTCCTTGCTCATACTTTCTTTAATTTTCAGGCAAAAAGGAGATATGTTATAAGTAGGGAGGATGCGAGTGAGTACGAGAGGAGGACAGAGGTAGCTCGCCTCCAAGCTGCAGCTTTTCAAGCAATAGCTGCTACATCTCAGTACGACCCCAGCTACAACTTTCGATATCCACCAGGCCAGCAGTGGCCATAGACCAACTTAGGCCAAAAGCCTAAACTTGGGGGAGTACGTATTTCTCACCGACATTACATTCATGTTCACACACTCATGCCAGTTGTCGGTGCGCTTCCATTGTACTATCCATGCTAGTTTATTTTCTTTTCTAAGCCTTCTTCTTGTGTGTTTGAAAAACCTTAAGAAAAACCAAAAATATTAGTTGTAGCTTTTAGCTAGTTTTACTTTCCATGCCCGTAGTAGTAGTAATTAAAAGAAAACCCAAAAAGATTTCTCGTTCTTCTTTTGCTTGTTGGGAGCTTTCCCATGTAAATAGTTTTGTTTCTTTTCTTATTCTTTGGGGGTCGAGAGGAGAAGACCATGATGAAAATGTTGAGTGGCTCTCATATGCATTATTGTTGATTTAACCAAGAGCCCATATTACCTTGTCTTCTCCCTTTGATTAAATGCTTGCAGATTCCAGCTTAGTCCAATGCATGTGCACTATTATTATTATCTACACCATTTGGTCGTGCGAGTGAATGGCAATAATGACGATATATGATGGACTGATTGAGATGAGAGAAGCTGGTATGAACTTGACCTATCTTGTTTTTGTAAATATGATTAGTTCATCATTCCTGATTCAGCCTATTATGAATGAAAAATGTTTGCAATGACAATTAGAGATTATAGTTGCCCATGCCATGCTTAATTAGCTAGGAGTTTATAATAGTTTACCTTGCGTGCCAACATGCTATTAAAATGTTTGTGGTGTGGTATGGTAGGGTGGTATCATCCTTTGAACGATTCGAGTGGCTTGACTTGGCATATGTTCACGCATGTAGTTGAAACAAAATCAACATAGCCTCCACAATATTTATGTTCATGGTGATTTAGATCCTACTCATGCTTGTACTCATTGTTGATTAATCTTAATGCATGTTCATGACTGTTGTCGCTCTCTCATTTGTCACTTCCCAGTCTCTTTCTAGCCTTCACTTGTACTAAGCGGGAATATTGCTTGTGCATCCATTTCCATAAAACCCCAAAGTTATTCCACATGAGTCCACCATACCTTCCTATAAGCAGTATCTACCTGTCGTTCCAAGTAAATATGTATGTGCCAAACTCTAAACCTTCAAATGAGATTCTGTTTTGTATGCTCGAATAGCTCATGTATCAACTAGGGTTGTCTATATCTTCCATGCTAGGTGGGTTATTCTCACGATGAGTGGACTCCGCTCATCACTCACGAGAAAATGGCTGGTAACCAGGATGCCCAGTCCCATGCTCAAATCAAAATAATTGCAAACAAAACTCCCCCGGGATTGTTGTTAGTTGGAGGCACCCGTTGTTTCGGACAAGCCATGGATTGATGTTTGTTGGTGGTCCGGGAGTATAAGCTTTACCATTCTGTTTGGAAACTGCCTATAATGTGTGTAGCATGGAAGATATCGAGATCTCTTGGTTGTTATGTAGACAATGAAAGTATAGCACTCAAAATATTAGTTATCTCTATTTCAAAACCCGAGCTCTGGCACCTCTGCAAATCCATGCTTCCCTCTGCGAAGGCCCTATCTATTTACTTTTATGTTGAGTCATCATCCTCTTATTAAAAAGCACAAGTTGGAGAGCACCACTGTCATTTGCATGCATTGCTATTAATTTACATTGAGTATGACTATGACTGGATCTCTTTTACCATGAACTAAAATTTCTAGTCAGTCCTTGATCTTCAGGGGTGCTCTGCATTTATGTTTTGTGGTCTCAGAAAGGGCCGGCGAGATACCATCTTGTTATATCATGTTATGATTGTTTTGAGAAAGTGTTGTCATCCGATATTTATTATTATTGCTCGTTAGTTGATTATGCCATTGATATGAGTAAACATGAGACCTAAATGTTATTGTGAATATGGTTACTTCATAATCTTGCTGAAAACTTGAATGTTGGCTTTACATATTTGCAACAACAAGATCAAACAGAGTTTGTAAAAGTTTTTCTTTATCACTTTCAGTTTGTCAACTGAATTGCTTGAGGAAAAGCAAAGGTTTAAGCTTGGGGGAGTTCATACGTCTCCAACGTATCTACTTTTCAAAACACATTTGCCCTTGTTTTTGAATCTAACTTGTATGATTTGAATGGAACTAACCCGGACTGAGGCTGTTTTCAGCAGAGTTGCCATGGTGTTATTTTTGTGCAGAAATAAAAGTTCTCAGAATGACCTGAAAATCCACAGAGATGTGTTCTAGAATTAGCATAAGGGGGCCCACACCCTGTCCACGAGGGTGCAGGGCGCCCCCTTGGGGCGCGCCCCTCTGCCTCGAGGGCCCCCTGAGACTCCACCGACCTCAACTCCAACACTATATATTCACGTTCAGGGAAAAAAAATCAAAGAGAAGGATTCATCGCGTTTTACGATACAAAGCCACTGCCAAGCCCTAATCTTCATCAGGAGGGCTGATCTGGAGTCCGTTTGGGGCTCCGGAGAGGGGAATCTGTCGCCATCGTCATCATCAACCTTCCTCCATCACCAATTTCATGATGCTCACCGCCGTGCATGAGTAATCCCATCATAGGCTTGCTGGACGATGATGGGTTGGATGAGATTTACCATGTAGTCGAGTTAGTTTTGTTAGGGTTTGATCCCTACTATCCATTATGTTCTAAAATTGATGTTGCTATGACTTTGCCATGCTTAATGCTTGTCACTAGGGCCCAAGTGCCATGATTTCAGATCTGAACCTATTATGTTTTCATGAATATATGTGAGTTCTTGATCCTATCTTGCAAGTCAATAGTCACCTACTATGTGTTATGATCCGGTAACCCTGAAGTGACAATAATTGGGACCACTCCCAGTGATGACCGTAGTTTGAGGACTTCATGTATTCACTAAGTGTTAATGCTTTGGTCCGGTACTCTATTAAAAGGAGGCTTTATATCCCTTAGTCTCCAATAGGACCCCGCTGCCACAGGAGGGTAGGACAAAAGATGGCATGCAAGTTCTTTTCCAAAACACGTATGACTATATTGGGAATACATGCCTACATTACATTGATGAACTGGAGCTAGTTCTGCGTCACCCTATGTTATAACTATTGCATGAGGAATCGCATCCGACATAATTATCCATGATTGATCCATTTCCTACGAGCTTTTCACATATTGATCTTTGCTTATTTACTTTTCCGTTGCCACTGTTATGATTGCTACAAAAGTACTACTGTTACTTTTGCCACCATTACCGTTACTTCTGTACTACTTTGCTACTAAATACTTTGCTGTAGATATTAAGTCTTTTGATGCAGTCAAAACAGCCAAAACCACACCTGTGACCCAAGTTAATTCACGGGGTTTTTTAAATCCCCTTGTGAGATAGACACAGGTGTGGTTGAATTGACAACTCAACTGCTAATACTTGAGAATATTCTTTGGCACCCCTTGTGTCGAATCAATAAATTTGGGTTGAATACTCTATCCTCGAAAACTGTTGCGATCCCATATACTTGTGGGTTATTAGTACACAGGTCTATAAGTCTATGAGGAGTTTGATATTTACAGAGAAAGTCGACCCCTGAAAATGAATGTCTTCAACTAAAGACTTTGGCTTTCTGAAGACTTTGAAAGTGAAGAAATTGGTGTGATCCTGAAGACTTGATATTCATGCAAGGAATATGAAGCATGAAGACTTCTATTTTCGTAGTTTCATTTTCTCCATCTTGAGTCATAGGAAACACCGTACTGTTAAAGGGGGTTGAGGTAAAACTAAGGAAAAGTTTCCAAGTGATGCTCATCTCAAAATCCTAGACCTACCAATCCTATCGAGTGAAGCCATTGGAAATCTAATACAGTTCAGTCAATTTCTTCAGTGATAGAGACAAAGATCTTCTGGTCTCTAGGTAATTTGTTATGACTGAGGAGTTAGGAATTCGCCAGTGCGGATAGCCTACAAGTGAAGAACATGATAGCCCTGAGGAATTTGAGAGCTCAAATTTCTGACCATTGATGTGTTATGCACCAGCTGTCCCAAAATATCTACCCACCAAACGGTCATATGATTGAAGGGCATTTATGTCTTATCATGTCAGGCTGCTTCCTAGGCTATAAATAGCCGCCCCCCTACAACCACTAGCTTGTTGGCTACTCCATGAGAAACTGACACTTGTCATTCAGAGCATCCCATCCTCCGAGGACTTTGAGCGAAAATCATCAAGTGAGGAAAACCCAAACCCAACACCTACAAACCCAAAGTGATTGAGCATCACTGAAGAAACTGTTCATGTGTGGAACCAACGCCTATTACCTTTGAGGACTGTGCATCCTCCAGACGGTTAGGCGTCATGGTCTAGATCATCCAAGAGGAAATTGTGGATCACCGAGTGGCCGAGTCTGTGAAGGTTCGGAAGTCACCTCAAGACTTACCACAAGTGATTGGGTGAGGTCTATGTGACCTTAGCTCAAGGAGAATACGGTGAGGACTATGTGTCCGGGATGGTATGTCCTCAGGTTTAAATACCTTGCTACTCCAACCAGACGTACGATTGTCACAACAGTTGGAACTGGTCTACCAAATCATTGTCTTCGCCAAGCTACCAGTTCTATTTTCTCAACTCTTTTAGTTCCTCATTTCTGTGTGGAAGTACTTGATCGAACTGTTTGAAGACTTTGACTGAAGACATTCTCAATTTCCTCAATCCTATTTCTTCAATCAGTTTGTCTTCAGCCTGCTTATCCTGTGTTTACGCTACTTGTACTCTGTGCTTGTTTTCATTTCGTCATGATGATTGTGCTACTACTCTGTTATACTTGCATCTCAGTATTTATTCCGCTATTAAGTAGTTCGTTGCTTAGGAATTTCCTCACCCTGAAATTCCTCAGTGATGAATTTGTAAAAATCGCCTATTCACCCCCCTCTAGTAGATATAACACACTTTCTATTGGTATCAAAGCAAGGTACTCCTTTGTTCTGTGTGATTTTGGTTTAACCGCCAGGAGTTTTAGTTATGTCGAATGCAGGTATGATCAAGGTCTCTGATGGGTGTCCTACCTTCGATGCGATGGACTGCCCCTACTGGAAGAACAAGATGTGAATGCATCTTGAGGCAATTGACAATGATCTCTGGTACTTTCTGGAAAATGACGTTCCCTCTGTCACTCCTACAATCAACGCTGCTGATGTGAAGAGATTCAAGCAACTCGACTCTCAAGCGAAGAACACCATATGTGGCCATCTGAGCAAAGGGCAGTATGGCAGAGTGAGTGCTTTAGAGACAGTGAAGCTTATCTAGGACAGGTTGTCCAAGGTCAACAAAGGAGTCCAAAGTCAGCGTGACTCTCGAGTTGACATTCTTCACAATCTCTTCAACCGCTTCAAAAGACTCGAGAATGAAAATGTTCAACAAACCTTTGATCGCTTAACTGACATTTCAAATGAGCTTCAAGCACTTGTTGCTACTGACATCACCGACCATGAGGTGGTGAAGAAATTGCTGAGATCGCTTGATTCCTCATTTGACACTCTAGCACTCATGATACAAGAACGTGGAGACTACAAGTCACTTGATCCCCCTGATATCCTCGAGAGGCTAAACACTCATGAGTTCCAACTTACTGAGAAGAGAGATCTCTATGGACCGAGCTATGGCAGATCACGTGCACTAAACGCCAAGGCAATCTCTGAATCCGAAGGTGAGGATTCTTGTAGCAGCCTTGGTGATCCTGAAGAACTAAGCCAGGAGCTAGCAATGCTCGTGAGGAAATTCCATAAATTCTCAAGATGTGGTCTCTTTGGTAAATCCTCAAGAGCTGATGACATGAGATCAGATTCCTCATCCCATGACTACAAGAAAAGAACTTGCCACAAATGCAAGAAGCCCGGTCACTACATCACCGATTGTCCTCAGTGGGAGAAGGAATCAAAGAAGAAGAAATACAAGGATTACAATTCTGATGACTCAAAGAAAAAGATGAAATCTTCAAAGTCCTCATCATCAAAATCGTCAAAGTCTTCATCTCACAAGAAGAGCAGCTCCAAAAAGGCTCGGGCATTCATTGGCAAGGAAATGGACGCTAAAGCTGAATCTGAGGAAAATGAGGAAGAGGAGGCATCTGAGGAGTCAAACTCTAGTGTGGCAAGCCCAGCCCTCGTTACTGCTTTCGTCAGCAAGTCCATCTTCAACTCTGAGGAAAATGACTTCCCCAACACTGCTGACGATGGTGATGATGACTATGCTCCCACCTATTGCTTCATGGCAAAGGGTGCCAAGGTACTCAAATACCCCTCCTCTGAATCAAGTGAGGATGAATCTGATGAAAATCTCAAGCCAAGCTACTCTAAACTTGCTAAGGTTGTTGTGAAACAACAAAAGGCTTTTGAAAAGGTTCAAAATATGCTAGACAAAAGCGATGACCTGTTGGGTTAAGAAATGGATCGAACTCAAACTCTGACTGATATTCTTCAGAGACTTCAGACTAAGTTTGACAACCTTTAAAGTCATCATAACACTCTCTTATCTGATCATGACAAGCTTTCTTATGAATTTCTTCAAAGAAAGCAAGATCTTGAGCAGCTAAGGGTGAGTTATGAAGATTTTCAGAAGGAACACGATTCATTACTTGCTCAGCAGGTCAGTTCACCTTAGGTTGAATTCATTCCACCATGTTTGAAATGCATTGAACGTGAATCTGCTAATTCTTCACCTGAATGTTCAAATGCTTCAATTGCTGCGAATTCTTCAACTATCTATGCTATCACAAATTCCTCATCTGAGGATGCTGCTAGTATCACTGACCATGCAGGGCTGAAGGAATTGTATGTGACAGGCATGTACAAAAGCCTCAAAGGGCATCAGGCTCTTTGTGATGTGCTTAAAAATCAGATCCTCAACAGGAATCCTAGGAAAGAGGGTATTGCTTTTGAGAGGAAACTCAATGCTGATGGGACCTACTGAAACCTGAGCAGTATCCCAAAACCTCATGGGTTGCTGCAAAGGGACCTCCCATAGATCCATCCACTTTATTTGGCTTTACATGTGAATCTTCATATTCTTCTGATGAGTCATTTGACTCCAACTATAAACTATTCAAGAATTAGAATAGTGAATTATTTGCTAGATATGTTGGCACTAATTGCAGGAACGGCCCCCCTATGAAGAAAATATGGGTTCCCAAAAGGTGCCTTGAAAGTCTTCAGGTAAATGTCATCATGACACCACCTGTGAAGAATAGGAACCCCAGATCAAAGTCTTGATGTGGATCCAAGTCCTCGTATGGACTAAATTCCTCACGTGGATCAAATTCTTCATATGGATCCAGATCTTCATATGAACATCATTGTGCTAAAACTTCTGTTTCATAGGGAAGATCTAAGGGTTATGAATATGTGCATTATTCTTCAAATCATTATGTTCATAAGTCCTCGAAGAATTTCTCTACTTATTCATATGCTTACTCTAACCCATCTTCCATGAAACGAAGTCGACTGGCTTCTATGCCACCTTTCTCTTATGGAGCTCGCAGAATGATGAACTCTTTGCCACCCCTCCAGATGTGGGTGGTGAAGAAAAAGAACTAATCTCTTATGCACGGTCAGGTCTCTAGACAGACTTAAACGTCTGAAGAATTTGCTAGAGACCTGAATGCGCTTGAAATGACGCAAGCTAAGCATGATGAGATGAATTTTCATTTCTCACGTCCTCATGTCCTCATACTGTTATATCTGTTCTATTGCTTGATGACATTGATCTGATGAATTTGTGTCATATTCTTCACTGCTGAAGTATATGAGTTCGTAACATGCACTAATTCATCTGCAGGATGATCAACCCAAAGCCACTGAGTGGGTCCTCGGTAGTGGATGTACAAATCACATGACTGGTGACAAGAACTTATTGATGGACACTGCTTTATCTCCATCGCATCTGAAGCATATCACCTATGCGGCAAAAGGAAAAATCAAGGTATTGGGTCTAGGTAAGGTTGCGATCTCAAAGTATCTACACATGGACAACGTCATGCTTGTTGAGTCCTTAGGGTTCAACCTCATGTCTGTCTCAATGCTTTGTGATCTTGATATGGTTGTTGTCTTTGGGAAGTATCATTGTGTTGTGATCATGGAAGCTGACAATTCCAAAGTCTTCGAAGGCTTTATGATAGGAGACTTGTATATTGTTCATTTCTCTATGGGACCACAACCTGCTACATGTCTACTTGCAAAAGCTTCAGAAGGCTAGCTATGGCATCGATGATTTGGTCATGCTAGCATGAGGAACTTGCACACGCTCGCGAAGAAGAAGCATGTCATTGGCATCGGGGGTGTCAAATTCCTCAAGGATCATCTGTGTGGAGCTTGTGAAGCTGGAAATATGACCAAGGCCAAGCATCCCTCAAAGACCATCATGACTACCACTCATCCATTTGAATTGCTTCACATGGATCTCTTTGGCCCTACTCATTATGCCACATTCACTAATGTTGCATCTTTATATGGCTTTTTCATTGTTGATGACTATTCTCGTTACACATGGGTCCATATCATCACTTACAAAACTGAAGTGCAGGAAGTCTTCAAATGATTTTCCTCGAGGGCTTCAACCAACTTTGGTGTGAAGATCAAGCACATCAGAATTGACAATGGGACCGAGTTTAAGAATATTGGTCTTGATGACTATCTTGATGAACTTTGTATCACTCAAGAGTTATCTGCTCCTTATACTCCTCAGCAGAATGGCATCGTGGAGCGCAAGAATAGGACTCTTGTTGAGATGGCTCGGACTATGATTGATGAATACAAGACACCACCTCGCTTCTGGCCTGAGGCAATTGATACTGTGTGCCACATCATCAACAGGGTATATCTTCACAAATTCTTCAAGAAAGACCTCATATGAACTCCTCACTGACAAGAAACCCAATGTGAGTTATTTCAAAGTCTTTGGTGCTAAATGTTGGATTAGAGAACCTCATCACAATTCTAATTTTGCACCGAAAGCACATGAAGGTCTTATGCTTGGTTGTGGAAAGGACTCGCACACCTATAGAGTCTTCAACACCTATCACCACAGGGTTGTTGAAACTGTAGATGTGCGGTTCGATGAAATGGCTCACAAAGAGACCACCTACCTCCTGTGCTAGATGAAATACCACCTAAGGAATCCACTAAGTTCAAGGGCACTGAGGATGTCATTCCTACCGAAGAATCTGCTGAAGAAGTCAATCCAGAACGTGAAGAACATCATGCTAGTGCACCTGAGAAAAATGGCTCTGAAGAAAATGCTGAGCCCACTCAACGTCGTCAACTCGCTCATCCTCGTGTTGCTAATGAAGTGCAGATTGAGAGAATCATCAACGACATCAAAGCACCAGGTCCTCTCTCACGCTCAAAAGCTTCACATTTGTCTAACTTTTGTGGGAACTTTGCTTTTGTCTCTATCACAGAGCCCACCATAGTAGATGAGGCATTTCTAGAGCCTGAGTGGATTCAAGCGATGCAAGAGGAATTACATCAATTCGAGCTCAACAATGTCTCGGAACTTGTGAAGCAACCAGACCCATGCAAGCACAATATCATCGGCACAAAATGGATCTATCACAACAAGAAAGATGAAAAATCGCCTTGTGGTGAGGAATAAGGCACGGCTTGTAGCTCAAGGCTACACACAGGTTGAAGGAATTGATTTCGATGAAACTTTTGCAGTTGTTGCTAGACTTGAGGCTATTCGCATATTGCTTGCTTATGCTAACCATCATAATATCATCTTATATCAAATGGATGTGAAAAGTGAATTCCTCAATGGTAAGCTTGAGGAAGAAGTATATGTTGCTCAACCCCTAGGTTTTTAAGATCCAAAGCATCCTAACAAAGTCTTCAGACTCAATAAGGCCTTCTATGGCCTCAAGCAGGCCCCTCGGGCATGGTATGATACTTTGAAGGAATTCCTCATGAAGAAATGCTTCAAACCCGGTTCTCTTGACCCAACTCTTTTCACCAAAACGTATGATGATGAATTATTCATGGGCCAAATCTATGTTGATGATATTATCTTTGGCAGTACTAACCAATGTTACGCTGACAAATTTGCCTATATGATGAGTGCGGAATATGAAATGTCTATAATGGGAGAACTGAAATTCTTCTTAGGTCTTCAAATCTGTCAACAACGCAACGACATCTTCATATCTCAGGAGAAATACCTCAAGGATGTTTTGAGGAAATTCGGCATGCAAGATTGCAAAGGCGTTAAAATCCCTATGCCCATAAATGGCCATCTATGCACTGATGAAAATGGTATGGATTTCGATTAAAAGGTATACCGCTCCATGATTGGCTCTTTATTGTATATATGTGCATCTAGGCCAGATATTATGCTTAGTGTTTGCATGTGTGCCCGATTTCAAGCTACACCGAAGGAAACACACCATAAGGTTGTGAAGCATATTCTTCCATATCTAGCTCACACACCAACACTTGGATTATGGTATCCCAAGGGCTTGGCTTTTGATCTCATTGGATATTCTGACTCTGACTATGCTGGTGATCGCGTGGACCGCAAGTCAACATCAGGCACATGTCATCTCCTCGGATGTTCCTTAGTATGTTGGTCCTCGAAGAAGTAGAACTGCGTATTAGTCTCTACTGCTGAAGCTAAGTACATTGCTGCTGGTTCGTGATGTGCTCAATTGCTATGGATGATGCAAACCCTCAAGGACTACGACATCAATGTGATGAATGTGACACTCTATTGTGACAACGAGAGTGCCATCAAGATTGCTCATAACCTAGTTCAGCACTTGAAGACAAAGCACATCCATATGCGTCATCATTTTCTTCGAGATCATGTGTTGAAGGGCGACATCTCTATCGAGCATGTGAAGACTGAAGAACAGCTAGCCGATATCTTCACTAAGCCCTTGGATGAGAAGAGATTTAGCAAGTTGTGTTGTGAGCTAAATATCTTAGAATCTTCGAATGTTCTTTGATAAGGACACACATCCTAACACTTATGCAAAATTGATGAATTAGATGTGCAACACATGGAGTAACGTTTTTCTTCAATCAATGAAGACTAACCCTCTAAGTGTGAAGAAATTAATGAAGAATTTGATTCTTAGAGCCCTACAACAATTGTACGCGGCATCTGAAATCATCATTCTTATACGGTGGATCACGCCACCAACAAAGTTGAAAATCTTCAATTTGAGTATTTCTTCTGTTGTGAAATTCCTTAGTTGTTCAAATTCTTCAACTTTGCATAGTCTTCATTCTTTCTGATTGTATTCTTCATTGGCTATATATATGAGTTTTAGTCCTCTACAGCATTCACTTATTGCTATTTCTTCAAGTTGACTTTTTCTGCTAAGTGAATGTGATCGGACCCTTCCCCCTCTATACTATACTCAACCCAGTCTGTTCACAAATTCTTCATGTGCATTCTATTTGAAACACGTTCAAAATCTTCACCGTGTCCTTGTTAGCTGAAGAATTTGCGAACGAAACATTAAAATTTTCATATCTCAATTTTCGGCTTTTGCCGCTCAAACCATTTCACGTCCCATGATATGATTATTCTGTTCACCCACGATCTCACACGATCTCCACCTCACTGTACGTGGGTGACACATGTCGCTAGGATGAGAAGGGTCGGGGGCACGTTTGTCCAATTTCTTCGGGCGAGTGGTTTTTCACCTCGGCTATAAATACCCCTCACCCTCCTCAGACTTCATTTACCCCACTCGACCTCACTCCCCTCGCTCGAGCTCTCAGACCTAGCGCCGCCACTACTTCCATCGCCGCCAGTGAGGAAGATCTTCACTGCCTCGACCTTGTCACCGTCGTACTCGCGCCAGCCGCGGAAATCTTCACTCCGCCATTGTCGTAGCTGTCTTCCGCCGTCGAGTTAGGGCGTGGAAGATCTGAATGAACGAACTTCCCATCTACACTTCCCAGTTCGTCGTGTTCTTCGTCAAGGGTAATTAAAATCTATTTTTACTGCCCATGTTGATTCTGATGATTTTCACAAAATCTTCAAAAGGTGTTTATTCCTCAACTTCCCCACTAGTTAAACACCTCAGATGCATCTGTTCTTGATCTATTTCTATAAGCTATGGTTTTCTTAAATATTCCTCAATTGTGTGGATTTTCAATCTATACAACTCTGGAACATAAGTCAAAGACCACTTAGTGAAATTCCTCAAGACACTCCTGGTCAAATTCCTCAAACTTGTTCTTTTTGAAAAACTTCTAAGAATGCATGTGACCTCTTCAAATTCTTCTCAACTATACTCTGTTCACAGGTACTCACGACTGCTGCTGAATCAATAGGTTCTCATCAACTTAACTCATTTGCAGCGTTCCTCGAAGAGAAATTGCATACCTCTTCAGAGAATTATGTTGTTCAAATTCCTCAGCTGAAAAAATGGCAGATGGCAAGAAACCTTAGAAGGGAGGGAAGAGATTGGTAGTCAACATAGCGTTTGAGATCCCTGATGACATCTATGCAGGGTACTACACACCAGCTGAACAAACGAAGAATGAGCACAAGGTGCGCATACAGAGGATAGAGAGGAGATGTGCATGGGAATGGAGGGAGTACAGATATGTCACTTCTAAGTACATGAAGAACTTCGCTCTACACCCTTCTTGCCCAAGACCTCCGTTGGTGCCTGGCCAAATTGTTGATCCCACTAGCCTCAAGCGTGGTGAGGACTACCCTAATGAATGGGCCAAGCGGCAAGCCAAGTTGGCCAAGGAAGCAGCGAGGAAATTAAATGAAGACTCTACTGCTGTTGCTGAGGCCTCTGCTAGCAAGCCTAAGAATGCTATGTCCAAGAAGCCTATGCACAAGCCTAGTTCCTCAGCTAAAATGCCCTCACGGGCAAGCTCGTCAAAGCCCTCATGGCAAATTTCTCAAGCAGCTCTAGTTCCCACTGTTGCAAAAGCTTCAGCTGCTGCGAGAAAGTCCTCAGCACCTGTGCACCTCGCCTCGTGCCAAAGGACTACTGGCATTTCAATTGCTTCAGGAGCATCTGTAAGTTCGTTATCTCCTCCTCAATCCTCAATAGGCCATACTTTGCTGAAGACAAAGGCCACTACTGGACGAGGCACAAGGCCAAGTCCTCACAAGAAGCAGATTTCCTTCCATGTACCGTCAAGTGAAGACGAAGCTGATGATGAGGAATTAGAAGGAATCATCAGAGACAGACAACAACGGGCCGCTAGAGCCAAAGGCACCAATGTGCCTCTTCTTCTGGATCCCAAGGTGATCCTAGACTTCATTGATCTCTGGCACAAGGACCCAAACACTCCTATGCCTGATTTCAATCTCACACCTGGCCAGAACCACATGCTGACAGCCTTCATAGGCGAAGAAAAATGGAAGTTTGAGAAGGCCAGGAAGCTAAAGAAAGATCAGTACAAGAAAGAGCATCTTCTGAAGAAGAACATTGTAAAAATGTCAACTAATGAACTTGTGAGCATACAAGCTGAGATCAAAGCACTCAGTGATGAATTTGACATATACCATGCAAATTGGCTGGGAGCCAAGGTCAGATTCGTCAACATGGCGAAGGGATTCACCTCAAATGTTGCAGCCCCAATGCAACATGAAATTCCTCAGGATGAAGCATCTGCTTAGCCCACTAAAGAATATGCCAGCACTGCTGATGAAAATCAGGCTACTGAAGAAGCTGAAAGCACCAGGGCTGATGAAGACATTCCAACCACTAACGAAACTGCCAGGGCAACCTCTGGTGTTGCGCCTAAAGAACAAGCCAGGCCTGTTGAAGCATCTACTACAGGGCCTGAAGAGATTGACCAAGCCAGGACAACTGCATCAGTTGTGCCTGAAGAAACCGAACCAATTTCCTCTACTCCTGCACAAATAACAAGCATCAACCTTCCTTCTGCATCAGAAGCGAAGAAAACCAAGGCTGTAGAGCGAGCAGCTCCGAAGAAAAGGAAAGCATATGCTTCCTCAGAGTCTTCCGCTCCAAAGAAGGCGAAGACTTTGACAAGCTCCTATGAAAATCCTATAGATGTTGTTCCTCTATCAAGCATGCCACCAAAGGAGATTGTTCCCTTTGGTGAGGATTATGTTATTCCAACTGAATACGATGAAGAAGATCTTCTGCTGCTTCGACAGAGAAATTGGATGAAGAAATTGAAGTGGATAACATCCCTTCAACTCCATTGGTTTCATCGCCCATGCCTCAGTTTACTGCTGAAGAGGCCGGCATTGAAGAAATAGATGAGGAAGGGGAAGACGTGGACATTGCGTGCACCACTCCTATTCTGAATGATAACTACTGGGAAAGTCATCACCCCAATTCACCATTGTACACACCTCTGCAACAGATTCCTCAGTCCCCTGTCCAGACCGAAGAAATTCACATGGGCTCTGAAGAACACCAGACATCTCTCCTCACTATACCTGAAGAAGTTCCAGCCACTAGCGCTGATGAAAATGTTGCTATTGAGATGGAGGGCAAGGCTGCTGAAGAGATTCCCACTGAACTTCCTTAGCATGTGGCTCATGAGACTGTGATTCAAGAGGGTATGATGGCAACAACTCCAAATCTTCAGCCCAAGCCTCGGAATCCTCACTCCAAGAAGCAGAAGTTCAATGCTGATGACTTCTTTGCTAAGCACATATTCTTCACGGATTACAATCCATATGACTCCGCAAGACTTAGACGCAAGCACTTTTGGACAACAAGTCAAATGAACTTCTATTCTTTACTTCTATTCGATAAGGACAAGATCTTTGACCATGAGAAAATTCCTCATGTGGACATGGAGTCGCTGCCCTACTTCACCCCAGTCCTCAGTGTTCTTCATGATGCTGGGCTGCTCAACCTCTGCACCGACATCTGCAACTGGAATGAAGAACTCATTCTTCAGTTATATGCCATGTTGCACATCACTGGCAATGTTGAAGACGTCAATTCATGGGTACTGGACTGTATGACTGAAAATACTCACTACAATGCACCGGCATCTGACTTACTTCACACTGTCCCAGTCAGTCCTCCCACTGAAGGTGCAAGGTGCATCTACGATGAACTTGAGCAATCAAATCATTTGATGCAAGTGCTGATGAAGCCTTTAAAGCCTGGCCAAGCTCCAAGGACCCAATTCCTCATCAAGGAACTGTCGTATGTGCCAAGGACCATATACAGGATATTGACCAAAACCCTTAGTCCAATTAAGGGCCACAACTCTGATGATGAAGAAGTTGTTGGCATCATGAAGAATCTGCTTTTCAACATCATACATGGTATTCCTATCAACTACCACGATTTCTTCATGAGGACTTTCGCTAATGCCGCTTTGTTACCATTTGAATTGAAGCCTTACGCTCCCTGGATCATGAGATTCATCAGAACAAGGTCTTCCATTCATTACAAGGCTGATTTGCAAAATCATGTCAACTACTTGCCCCCAATTGAAGTACTCAAACGGAATATTTCCTCAGCTGATGAGAAGGGCAAGGCTGCTGTTATTGATGAAGGCATTCATCCATTGGGTGGCCAGTTTTGCAAAGCTACATCCTACTCCACCAATGATGACTCTGTCGCAAATGCTTCAAGGCAATTTCCTCAAGCCACTGCTCTAAGGGTGATGATTGATCGTGAGCTTCTCCCCAGTCTTCATCACAAGGTTGATCGCAACCACAAGTGGGTCGAACGTCAGTTTCGTGCTATTCTTCAGAACATGACAATCACTCAAAATACTATGAAGAATCACTACTATCTGCATGAAGTCTTTGACCGCACCTGGGCTATTCTGTCTAACCTCTAAAGTGCTGAAGATCTCAAGAAGATGGAATTTCAACAGGACTTTGACTGGGCACAGCCACATTCGAAGAAATTCAAGAAGGTCAAAGTTCCTCAGCTTGTGGCCAGTTCATATTCTTCATCGCGCGAGACTGATGAACATGAAGACTTGAACGACACTGCGGTAGGCCCTACATCAACGGGCGACCCCAACAACGTTGGCGCTCCTCCATCAACATCATGATGATATTCTTCAGGGGCGTTAGTCCTCATTTTTCATCCCTTTTGGTCATTCGATGACAAAGGGGGAGAAATTTGAGTTAGTCTTCAAGCGGGTCTATATATATGGGCATTTTTTGCGAAGTTACAACTCTCGTTCTTTTGAAGCATTTGTTGGATCGAGTTGTAAACTTAAGTCCGATGGTGGTCTGATACTTTTACTATTTTTTCTGCATGCTATTTCCGCATATATGTTAATACACGCATGCTGAATTTCATCAGTCACCACATTTCATCATGCATTTCAAATTCTTCATATCATATGTTAAACGCGTGTATGAACTACAAGATATAGGGGGAGACCTCCATAATTCTATTCTACAATGTGCATTTGCTCTTCAAGGAAAATTCCTCACATATGCACATCTTCTGGGGGAGTTCTTCTATATCATGCAATCAAATTCCTCAATATAGGTATTTACACTTCATATGTTTATCCCCATTGAAAATTTAACCTATATTGTCATCAATCACGAAAAAGGGGAGATTGTAAGTGCATCTAGTGCCCCTTAGTGATTTTGGTGTATTGAAGACTTATAGGTTAAGAGACTAATGCATTTGTGAGTGTACACAGGTCTATAAGTCTATGAGGAGTTTGATATTTACAGAGAAAGTCGACCCCTAAAAATGAATGTCTTCAACTGAAGACTTTGGCTTTCTGAAGACTTTGAAAGAGAAGAAATTTGTGTGATCCCGAAGACTTGATATTCATGCAAGGAATATGAAGCATGCAGACTTTTGATTTCGTAGTTTCATTTTATCATTCTTGAGTCATAGGAAACACCGTACTGTTAAAGGGGGTCGAGGTAAAACTAAGGAAAATTTTCAGAGTGATCCTCATCTCAAAATCCTACACCTACCAATCCTTTCGAGTGAAGCCATTGGAAATCTCATACAGTTCAGTCAATTTCTTCATTGACAGAGACAAAGATCTTCTAGTCTCTAAGGAATTTGTTCTGACCGAGGAGTTAGGAATTCACAAGTGCGGATTGCCTACAAGTGAGGAACATGATAGCCCTAAGGAATTTGAGAGCTCAAATTTCTGACCATTGCTGTGCTATGCGCCAGCTATCCGAAAATATCTACCCAGCTAACGGACATATCATTGAAGGGTATCTATGTCTTATCATGTCGGGCTGCTCCCTAGGCTATAAATAGCCGCCCCCTACAACCACTAGCTTGTTGGCTGCTCCGCGAGAAACTGACACTTTTCATTCAGAGCATCCCATCCTCTGAGGACTTTGAGCAAAAATCATCAAGTGAGGAAAACCCAAACCCAACACCTACAAACCCAAAGTGATTGAGCATCACTGAAGAAATTGTTCCTGTGTGTAACCAACGCTTGTTACCTTTGAGGATTGTGCATCCTCCAGATGGTTAGGTGTCATGGTCTAGAGCATCCAAGAGGAAATTGTGGATCGCTGAGTGACCTAGTCTGTGAAGGTTTGGAAGTCACGTAAAGACTTACCACGAGTGATTGGGCAAGGTCTGTGTGACCTTAGATCAAGGAGAATACGGTGAGGACTGTGTGTCCAGGACTGTGTGTCCTCATGTTTAAATACCTAGCCGCTCCAACCAGACATACGACTGTCATAACAGTTGGAACTGGTCTACCAAATCATCGTCTTCACCAAGCTACTGGTTCTATTTCCTCAACTCATTCATTTCCTCCTTCCTATGTAGAAGTACTTGATCATTACTGTTTGTAAACTTTGACTGAAGACTTTCTCAATTTCCTCAATCCTATTTCTTCACTCAGTTTGTCTTCAGCCTGCTTATCCTGTGTTTACGCTAATTGTACTATGTGCTTGTTTTAATTTCATCATGATGACTGTGCTACCACTCTTTTATACATGCATCTCAGTTTTATTCCGCTGCTAAGTAGTTCGTTGTTGAGGAATTTCCTCAAGCTGAAATTCCTCAGTGACGAATTTATAAAAATCGCCTTTTCACCCCCCCTCTAGTCGATATAACACACTTGTTCTGTGTGATTTTGGTTTAGCTGCCTAGAGTTTTAGTTATGTCAACTACAGGTATGATCAAGGTCTCTGTTGGGTGCCCTACCTTCAATGGGACCGACTACCCCTACTAGAAGAACAAGATGCGAATGCATGTTGAGGCAATTGACAACGATCTCTGGTACGTTCTGTAAAATGGCGTTCCCTCTGTCACTCCTACCATCAACGTTGCTGATGTGTAGAGATTCAAGCAACTCAACTCTCAAGCGAAGAACAACATGTGTGGCCATCTGAGCAAAGGGCAGTATGGCGAAGTGAGTGCTTCGGAGACAGTGAAGCTTATCTGGGACAAGCTGTCCAAGGTCAACGAAGGAGTCTCAACTCAGCGTGACTCTTGAGTTGACGTGCTTCGCAATCTCTTCAACCGCTTCAAAATACTCGACAATGAAAATGTTCAGCGAACTTTCGATCACCTCACTGACATTTCAAATGAGCTTCTAGCACTTGGTGCCACTGACATCACCGACCATGAGGTCGTGTAGAAATTGCTGAGATCGCTTGATTCCTCATTTGACACTCTGGCACTGATGATACAAGAACGTGGAGACTACAAGTCACTTGATCCCGCTGATATCCTCAAGAGGCTAAACACTCATGAGTTCCAACTTGCTGAGAAGAGAGATCTCTATGTACCGAGCTATGGCAGATCATTTGCACTAAAGGCCAAGGCAGTCTCTGAATCCGAAGGTGAGGATTCTGGTAGCAGCCTTGGTGATCCTGAAGAACTAAGCCAGGAGCTAGCAATGCTCATGAGGAAATTCAAAAATTCTCAAGGCGTGGGTGCTTTGGTAAATCCTCAAGAGGTGATGACATGAGATCAGATTCCTCATCCCGTGACTACAAGATCAGATTCCTCATACCATGGAGATGCTCGAAGCATAGGACAAGTCCACACGGAAGCAGATCAAGAAGTGCCTCAAGTGGAGTCCCAACATAGCTACAGCGGCCGGACATCCGGCTGGAGCCCAGACATCCGGCGCCACCAACCAGAAGAAGACTAGAGATAGACGGGCGCCATGCGACTCTACAGCGGCCAGACATACGACCGACCCCCGGCCATCCGGTGCCCCGCGACGGGCCGAACATCCGGCACCTGCCTGGAAATCCAACGCAGGCTATCAATAGAGCACCGAGACCAGCCCCGCTAGCCCGGACATCCGACCCGCAAGCCCGGACATCCGGCTCCTCACAAAGGCCCGGACATCCGGCCCAACGCCTAGACATCCGGCTCTGCCTGTGTGCGCACAGTGAAGGGCCGAGGCCCATGTACCCCTTCGACCACCTAGACTATATGTACTCCTCCTCCCTCTTTCTGGGGTTAGCAATGTGATAGCTCATATTAGAGATAGAGTTGTGCTCATCCACTTGGTTACTTCTCCTTTGTAGTCCACAACCTCTTCGGAGAAGATCCCCCAAGCGGATTCAAGACCCCTTTACAGGAAGAACCCCCCTCAAGACCTCCTCATGGAGAAGAACCGGCTACCTTTGTATCGTCCCTTATTGATCGTGGATCTTGTATCTCCTTTTGTGTTTCGAGGATCTAGCATATGTATGACCGTATCTTGTTGGTTTGAGTGATTCTCTCATGTTTCCCTTCGTGTTTTATCCTCGTGTTCTTCGTGTTCATTGCGGGATCCGCTCCTTTCGTGGAAGATCGGCCATCTAGGGTTCCACCCTACATCATGTTTTCTGTATGACTGAGGAAGAAGGTGAGCGGGAGTTTCCTATACGAGTGAGGAAGATGAGGAGTGGGGGATTGGGGGGCGACGGAAGCAGGATAGTCTAGCGAGCTGCAGCATAAGTGGAAGCGAGGAGGAGGGAGGGTTTTTTTGGGATCGCTCCCTCTTCAAGAAATATGGGCTTTTCTTCGCAAAAAACAAAAACAAATGGGCTTTAAGATGGATAGGATTTTGTATCAGCCCAATCTGCTTCCTGTGTGTCATAATGGAGGGCCTTAACACAGAGGCAACCCATTAGAGACACTCTCCAGCTCTCCAGCTTATTGCCCGTTTGAACGAAAAAAAAAGACGCCTCACTGGTATGCGTTGGTGCTATACAAACAGTTTTTAACCCCTTTCTGCGATGGCATTTGGAACCATCGCCTAGTGAGTGACGGTGATAGGGGGTCCTTCCCACACGACCCAGAAACCATCGGGGATATGCCCTCCTGGCACACACACTTGGCAAAATGAGGTCGTGTGCGACCATCGAGCGCTCAAATACGGAAATACATATAGTAGAGCTAAAAATACTATTATACACGCGAAATTGTTTCCGGTCACAAGTATGTCCCACACAGTCAGTCCCCGCTAAACATTTCCTTTCATATGTACATCCCACATAGTCGCTCCAAGGAAAACGTTTCCATTCATAGGTACATGACACACAATTTTCCCCCTTAAATCATTTGTGTTAGTGTTGCCATTGCACACGATATTAACAATTTTATCGTTTGCGTTATTGAATGCATCATACACGGTGCGTAGAAGAAACTATGTGGCAAAGGTTGTCCATCACACACAGTTTTTATGTCGTAAACGTTTGCGCAAGGTGGCCTAACACAAATAGTTTTCAAGAGAAGGTCGTGTGTTATTGTTCATTGATCCAACACGGTTTATTCCTAGAAACTGTGCGCGTTGCCTGAGGTCATCGCCCATGGTATTTTCACAATAACCGTTTGCAATAGCAAAACCCATTTAGCAGGCTAATTTGCCATTAGCAGGCTAATTGTCCTATTATTAATAATCCATTTATTAATCTAATTGACATTCATATTAAGCACATAATATATTTCATTTCCATATTAAGGAAGCAGGATTTCATAATTGAAATACATCAGAGTACAACATGATATATCTTCAGCACTCAGCTACCCCGTTACACAACTACACCAGCACCAAGTTTCACATGCAACATGTAGAACCTTTCGAAATTAGCATCATAGACGTTATATAGGCAGATGCATCTCATCTGGAAAACTGCTGAAGCGGAAGGCGAATATTGATCCTTCATTCATGTTGAAGGTCTTTGCAACTTTAGGCCAGTGCTTGTGGATGATTGACCGTTCGTCCTTCGTCCTCTTTAGAAACACTTCAATATTGAACTGTGGGTGTTGTATGAAAACCTTCCTTGCCTCCTGGCCATAGAGGTGGTTTGAGAGGTAATCATCAGTGAACTGCTTTGGAAAGGCCTGAAAACAAGGATGTGCATAAATATCTTCTCTATATTGGAAATGGGGTGAAGGAATAAAAAAGGCAAGGTATAATAGTTAGTACCATCTTGTAGTGAACTGATGTCTTCTTCATTGTGCAGACAAAGATCTTGTTGTTTTTTGTCGCTTATTTCTTTATCCTAATAATCTTTCTGAGTTTCTTGACTCGATTGATATTCATGGACAATTCATTTCCCCATATGCAAAAAGGGTTGAACAGTGGGTCAAAACCTCGGATAGCAGGACCTACATGTGCAAGACCAAATTGTTAAAAACCTAAATATTAGAATGGTTCCTGCAATTGCACAATAATGTGCTATTAGACAACGGACCATGCACGTGCTATCCTCGATTGTAAACCTCAATGCTTCCCGTTGTTTCCCTGCAACACATATAAGGTAGTTAGTGATCAGGTTAAGTAAGGGTTCGCATGCTATTAGTAAAATATGTTTATGAAAAATAAGCACATTGCAGATTCATCAGATTAATTCAAGCCACATGGAAAACCCATTTATCCAAACCAAGCAGGATTAAGAACTAGGAAATATAGCACTTGTATATGTTTCTCATGTATTAAGTGAAGCCAAATTCAATTTATTCCTCACATGCACAATAATACAAAATTCTACCAATGACAATTGGACATCGCATTGGAGAATTGAACCAAGCAGTTAACTGAACACCACAACAAATGAACCAAACATTAACTGAGCACCACATTGTACAATATAACATACTCCTAATAGAAGATCAGACAGTTAACCAAGCCAAGCATGCTTAACAACCTAGAAATATAGCAATTATATTTGTTTCTCATGTATTTACTACAAGCAAATTCAATTTATTCCTCACATGGTATACAATAACAGAATGCGCCCACAACTATTGAACATCGCATTGCATAATTGAACCAAACAATTAACTAAACACCACAACACAAATGAACCAAACGTTAACTGAGCACCACATTGCACAATGTATAACCAAACCAAGCATGCCTGACAACTTGGAAATATAGCTATTGTATTCATTTCTCATGTACTCCCTTCGTTCCTTGATATAAGGGGTATAGATTTTTGAGAAAAACCCCGAAATATAAGGTGTATTGCGTTGCACCACTCGTTTGGATAATTTTTTTAGGGATTTGATTACATTTCCTTATATTAGGCAAGCTTCTCTATTTTCTCACGCCAATTAGTCAGGTGTAATCTTGCCCAAAACTTGTGAAATTT
The DNA here is from genome assembly GCF_056163025.1 of Triticum urartu. Taxonomy (NCBI): domain Eukaryota; kingdom Viridiplantae; phylum Streptophyta; class Magnoliopsida; order Poales; family Poaceae; genus Triticum; species Triticum urartu. Next base: position 259,540,504 of record NC_141876.1, read on the forward strand.
TCCCTCCACATGCGTTCTTTAATTTCCATGCCAAAAACTATACACCCTATATTCAGGAACGGAGGGAGTATTTTGTAAAGATAAATTCGATTTATTTCTCACATGGAAGACAATACAAAATTGCAGCCTAAAGAATTGAACATCACATTTGTAGAATTGAACCAAACAGTTAACTGAATACGACAACTAATTAACAAAACAGTTAATAAGTGACCACCACACTGCACGACATATAGAACATATACACTAGAGCAACAGATTGCATGGTAAAATTAGATAGCACAATTCACTAGAATTTGTGAAGGAAAGGCAGGAACAACACACGCAAGGGGTAAACCGAGCATGCTTAACCGGCGTAGCTATTAAATGGCAAGGTGATCCTCCAAGACCTGGGGGTCGGCACGAATGGCAGCCATCGCGACCTCATCCGCGCGTGCGGCCGTGATTTGCTTCTCCGCTGCCAAATGCTCCTTGAGATCCTGGCTATACTACATGCACCATGTCTTAGGGCGGCGCTTATTTGGTGGACGGGTCGGTGATTTGGGTGGAAGGTGTCATGCCGGCGGTCGGGGCATGCGGGATGTGGAAGGATGGGGGTCGGGTGTGGATTACCTACCTGGATAGACGAGGCCAAGCAGCGTGAAGGAGGGCCGCCGGCGAGGAGGCGATGCTGCAAGCAAGGAGTGAAGGTTTCAACTTGGAAAGGAAGGTGGAAACAGGGGAAATGTGGCTTTTGGTAAGGGCGAGGAGCGGGGAGGTAGATATTTCCGCGGAAGCCGGAAATTTGGAATCGCTTCAGTGAAAAAACTGGCGCACAAACTGTCATCAGACACGGTCCCTTAATTGGAGCTGTGTAGGATATGTGAACATCACAAACGATTCAGATAGCTTAACCCGTGTGTGATGAATTTGAACGTCAAAAATTTTGGTTCGAATTTCCCTGGTTACAATGGTCATCCACGTCATTGCATAATTTGGGTACACAAAGGAGACTACAGCACACCCACACTTCTTAATCGAGCAAGTTTAGCAATTAAACAAAACTAGCTGACCTAAACATTACTCTAACAAATTAAAGATATACGCTCTTAATTAAACAAAATAAAGAGTACTACTATGGCTGGTGCTCGTCGATCTCCGCCGCCACCTCCATGTCCCGCTTGCGCCCGACGGTCTCCTGGGGAGGAGCTCCATGGCATCCATCGCACCATACTCGGCAAGTATCTCGCCATCCGCGTCCGCCATCTCTTTGGAAAGGGCTGCCACGAGCTGGGCATGGGCAGCCATGATCTGGGCTTGGGCGGGCTCCATCGTCACAAGGTATGTGGCGGAGGACCGAATGGCTTCTCGAACGCTCTCGGTAATTGCCAACTCTTCGGCCGTGGGTTGCCGACCATTGTCGGAGAAGCTTCCTTCGATTTTTGCCATGACCACCACGAGCTGGGCGTGGGCGGCCTCAACATGGTTGTGGGTGGCCTCCATCAGGGCTAAGGCCGCCGCTTCAGAACGGACAATGGTTGTGTCGCTCTCGCCAATTGTTATCCCCGAGGCAGATGTTGCTGCCACCACCTAAGAAGCAACAACGACTGTTTGGGCTTCCTTGGCCGCCCGATCATAGATTGCGCCGCGCCCATGCACCTTGTTAGCACGCGCATGGTGGCCGCGACCATGCTCTCGCCGGATTGGGCCACCGAAGTTGCCCTCACGATGCGGGTCCACATGCCCATCTTTCACCGGCGACGATTGAACAGTGAAATGATATTTGGGGAGCGAGCTAATGTGCTTGAGACGCCGGCTGTGGACTGTAGCCATAGGCGTACTATACAACGACGGTGCTCTAGGATATTTTGTGCTGCATCTCACATGGTAGGTGATAATAAACTGTGTGGGATCTACTTGATTTTTCATCTTGATTTGAATTACATAATGGGGTCACAACGGCAATGGACGGTTTTGAATTGCTAGACCTTTTATCTGTAGTGAACATGCAACTATATGTATGTTCTAAAGGAACTAGAATTATTCATGGTTCGTTTCAACATCTTACACATTAAATTCTAGTAAATCCAAAGCTCGTCTGAAATTTATGAAACTTGGCAGGCTGTCATGGAGCGGCATCAGCATGCAGTGGTAAATTTTTTGTCCAATTTGGGGCAGGTTTGGGGATATGCTTCTCACAAACCAGAGCTTCTCAAAACAAGCGTTTCGGTAGGGAACGTTGTCGGATTACGGGTTCCGGCAAACCCATGAGGTTCGAACACTAGGGTGCGCACGAAGATCTCTCTCCCCTGCGAGCCCACTCTCGCAAAGTTCTCTAAGCCTAGCTCGCCGAACCCGAACAAACAAGGGACACAAGGATTTATACTGGTTCGGGCCACCGTCGTGGTGTAATACCCTACTCCAGTGTGGTGTGGTGGATTGCCTTGTAGGCTGAGGATGAACAAGTACAAGGGATGAACAACCTCCTGAGGAGAGGTGTTCTTGAGCTTGATGAGCTCGTGTGTGTGTGGATGGTCTGGATCCTCTCATTCTATGGTGGTGGCTAGTCCTATTTATAGAGGCCCTGGTCCTCTTGCCAAATATTAGGCGGGAAGGGATTGCACGACGGCCTATTTGAAGTGGGACAACTAGTACAAGTTATCCTGACAAAAGGTGGTCTTCGCCTGCCAAAGGCTTTGGTGGTGACGCCATCGTGGGCTCCGCGGTGACCTCCGTCCTGCCATCATGCTGATCTTTGTCTCTTGCACTGATATGGAAACCTTTGCGTAGTGCGTCGGGACTCCTCGCCTGCGCTTGCCCCTTTAGCACCAAAGAGGCAACGAGTATGTTGCGCCCGCTGGCTTCCGCCTGGCCTTGGTCATCATGGCTCACTTCATGCACTCCTCGCGAGGTGCCTATTGCACATCTATCTCCGCCCCTCGGGAGCCAGCCTAGGGAGGCTGCCCCTGAGGAGGTCTTGCGTCATCCACCTCGCGAGGGTCTTGAATGGTTGCTGATGAAGATGGGTCGTACCAGGCAGGCCGCAGGCAGGCAAGTCTGGGTACCCCCATTCCCAGGACACGGATAGTAGCCCCCGGGCCCAAGGCGCGCTCGAACTTGGCTTCAAGGAGCGCCGTGGGCCCCAATAGCATGTGGCCTCGATTGACGCATGGCGATTGACTGGACGTGGGTGTCTCCGCTTCCCCATGCTGCCTCGGCAACTGCTCCTGACTTGACGAGACCCTGTTGCATGCAGAAGAAAGTCATCATTAACATAGATCATGGAGGCCGGCGGTTGGCCTCCCTCTGGCTATAAATGAGGAGAGGGGCAGAGCCCCCGTCGCTCATCTCTTGCTCCATTCCGCCCACTTCTTCTTCTTCCTTCTTGCTCCGCCGCCCGGCAGCGATACTCATGGCCCCGGTGAAGAGGTTATCGGCCGTCAAGAAGGGGAAAGCTCGCCAGGAGGGGCCTGGCTCGCCACCGCCTAAGAGGGGGCGTGGTCGCCCCCGCAAGCATGCCGCAACCCCGACTGTGGTCCCTCGTGGGCGTGGGCAAACTTCCCCGGGGTCTGGCACCGTTGCTGGCGGCGCCTCTTCGTGCAGCGGGAGCCGCCTAGGGCGCGGCAGCCCCATCAATGAAGGAAGGCGTGCCATGGTCGCTCGGCCTCCCCGGCCGCGCTTCCACTCGGCGGAGGTGCTGCCAGAATTTGTCATGTGGTTGGAGAACCCGGCCGGCACTTGGCTTCAACTTCGCGCTCCTTCACCGGCGAACTGCCGGCCCCAGGTCCCGACGGCCTCTGGCTGCAGGCCGACGACTGCTGCAGCAAGGCTTCATGGGCCACGGTGGAGATCTTCGCTGTGGGCAACGTAGCCCTGGACCGTGACTGGTAGACATTCGCCTGCGCATGCGGCCTGGGCAGGCGGTGCACCCTCCACTTCAAGTTTGATGGGGTAGTGACCCTTTTCGTGTGGGTGTTCAGGGAAAACGGTCGCCGCGCCGGATGTGGCCCTGAAGATGATGACATTGGTGGCGAGGTGCTTGGCCTTGGCGATGGCCGTGGTGAGCATGAGGGTGAACTCGCCCTCAGTGGCGGCCATGGCTCGCCCAGCTGCGGCTGCTCCTCCTCCGGTGAGAGCTCCAGCAGTGGCGGCTACGACCAGCCGCCACGCCGTCGGGCTCGCTTCGAGGATGGTGGCGTGTCATCCCGTTGTCGCGCCCCGGTAAAGCACGAGGAGGGCTCTGTCTGAGTCCGAGGGTCCGATCCTCGTGAGGAGCCGCTTCGTAGGAGCCGCTTTTGCTTGTCCCCTCCTTCCTTTTCCCCCTGCATCATCAAAAACGAATATGGGGCCCTGCGAGGGCGCGTAATGAACCATGGTGTTTATCTTGCTTTTGTGGTGTGTTTATTGTTTCTAGGTAGTGTTGTGAAATATGTGCCTTATGCGGGTGTAGAGGGGTAACTTAGCTTGATGTATCTAGGGTAGACTTGACCTCGTGAGGGCGGGGACCTCTGGGCACCTCGTGGTGCTTCCCCGCTGCCGGCTTGAGCGATATCGTGAAGCTGCAAAAACTCGTTAAGAAATCCTTATCCCTTCTTGCGTGAGGCCTGAGGCATGGGTTGGTCATGGCCAAACGCACCGCGTCGTGATACCCGTGGGGCACGGACTAAAAAGGGGATGCACGAATCCTGAGCTCAAATGAGGACGCCTCGCGAAGACAAGGGGAGTGCCCACAATAGGTCCAATGTTAGCACAATAGGTCCTATAGAGATTGCTAGTGAACTGTGAGCCGAACCGGCTCACGAGGCCCTTGATGAACTTAACTGCCGACCTGGCTTGGATGCTGCGGACGTCCCCCACCTCTGCCCATTTGGTGAACTTGTCGATGGAGACGTGGAGGTAGCGGTAGCCCCTAGGTGCTCGCGAGAACGGACCCATGATATGTAGCCCCCAGACCGCGAATGGACACGAGAGCGGGATAGTCTGGAGGCCCTGTGCCGGCTGGTGGATTTGCTTGGCATAGAATTGGCAGGCCTCACAGGACCTCACCAGCTCGGTCGCGTCTTTGAGTGTCATGGGCTAGTAGAACCCGCTGCGGAACACCTTGCCGACCAAGGTACGTGATGACGAGTAGTGCCCGCAGACTCTGCCGTGTATGTTAGCTAGCAGCTCGTTCCTCTGCTCCCTGGAGATGCATCGCAAGGAAACATCATTTGGTCGCTTTTTGTATAGCTCACCATCCTGTATGCAGTATGCCGTAGCCCGTCGGGCCACACGCTCCATGATGAGGATATAAATACCATTGTTACACCCACAGCCCCTGCTGCTATCCATACTGGACCAATTACTAGAGCTTGCGCATGCCAATTGAATTATTAGGTAATTTCGTTTCTTGGTAACGATTCTAATGTTCATCAGAATATGATGCTGCCTAAATTGGATACATTTGTTTTGCTTACAAATGAAGGGCCTAACTTGGGCAAGAAAGATGAACCTTGGAGCAAGTTCAAGCATGGAGATGATGGCATGCACAAGGGGATTAAGAACGGAGTTACAAGTGATGATTTCAGGACTTTGAAGCCACCATAAGGAGTGCATGAAGCCTTGGACGAAATATACAAGATGCCACTTCATAAATTTCGTCCAAAGGCTAGTTTAGGTGCTGCATCACCTTACTTTTGGGCCAGGCCCATGTAATTCGAAATACTTGATTATCGGCAGTGTTTAGAGTCCGTATGTGTGGGGAAACAAGAGTTAGGGTTGGTTTCCGACCCCTCCTCCAAGGGCCACAGACCCCCCCCTCTCTTCGCCATATATACAGCCCTTAGGGCATTGTTTGGACTTTGGGTTTTGTTTAGATTAAAAGTTTGCCATAGCTGCAAATTCGCGTACTTCGTTTGTGTCCAACGACCAGACCAAGACATCACAGAACCCCAGCCTCATTAATAAAGATTTCCTATTTTATTAGCAATATCCTAATTGCAATCTCAGTTTCTTGCTTGTTCTTCATTTGCTCGCAGGAAATAGACCCTCGTGGCCAGGTTGATCGTGCTCCGGCATGGTCAATAACCCTCGGAAGTTGTTTTAGCGATTGCTAAGGCACGATGTCTTCGCACATTCGTAGTCAGATCGTCAAAGTCGACTCCCAAAAAACGATATCTATTTCATCGAAACATCGGGACACCTTCGCCTCTATCAAGTGGTATCAGATTTCCAGGTTGCTCGGTGAGATGTTACAGTTTTACGTAGTTTAGATCGAGTCTGTTCTTCATACCTACAGTCCACGAAAAAAGCCAAAAAAATTAGGGTTAGTTCATCATATCCGAACCAATCTGAGCCTTTGCATAGTCTTTTCAGTATTTTGCTTTGTTGAATTTCCGGTTGCATCGTCGTGTCTAGTTGCTGGTCTTAGAGTCTATTTTTTTAGAGTTTCGAGTTCTGGTCATAAGTTGTCATGCCGCTGCCGCACCATCATCATCGCCCCTGCCATCTACCGCCACCACTTATTCGCCATCAATCCGTCTCCATATACCATCACCAATCCGTATCCAAATACCACCACCAATCTGTATCCATATACCACCACCAATCCGTATCCATATACCACCACCGCTGCCATATCCTACCACCATATATCCACCACCAATCTGATTTCCTTTCATATTAGGTTTGTTTTGGAGGTCCGTCTAATTTCCGATTCGTGTTTCCTTGTCTGAGTAGGTTTCGAAAAAAAAGAGTCTGGAGACCCCGATAGTTTTTAGGCCAAAACTTTCCCAGGCAAAAACATTTTTCCCTATCCTATTTTTTTCACACTTTTTCATCGTTGTTTCCCTGATTTCCAAAATAGTCAAAAAAAATTCATGCCCATCCTGTCAGTTTGACGAGGGAAGAGTTTTGAGACACTCGCCATTATAGCGATTTTTCGCAAAAAAAGAGGAGCGCCAAAAAAATAGAGTGAAAAAAGTTCCAGAGTGTGCTTTTCCCTTGTTTACGTGCAGCGTCGTGACTTTGTTAGTGTTCTAGGCTCGCGTCTCTAGCACGGTCTAGCCTAGGACTAGCACAGTACCGTCGTTGAGCATTTATTCAACTTTGCATCTCTGAATTGATTATTGCGAACCCTTTTTGCTACCATATTATAAGCCTTCCCAGCTCCACATACATCTATGTCGTGCATTTGATTTTTCCTGGTAATCAATCTATCCAAGCTTTGAGAGTTTTGACTACGACGGTTGCCGATCACCCCCTGCTACTGGGTAAGAGCTAGTAAGAATTTGAGATTTGCTTGACGGATTTGTGATGCCCACCACCACCTCTTGTTAGTAGTATGGAGGATCATATTCTTGTGTGTTTCTATTGCTACTAACCATGGCAGGATCACAAGCCGATGAGACTGACTAGGAGACCATGACGAATAAGGGGTTGCATGATAAATTTCAGCAAATGATGAGTGGACAGGTGCAAGATGTGCTAAACAGATTTGAGGAGGCCATGGAGAAGATAGATGGCATGGAGAATACGTTCGAAACAAAGCTCGATAACAAGTTTAACGAATTGCTTGCGCGTCTTCCACCACCACCATCGGCTGCCCCTAACGCACCTCTACTACAACAACAATAACAACATCAACGTCGCTTTCCAAATCAAGTGGGACGAGCACAGCCCGTTCCCATTGACCCTGGGAAAAATTCTGGTGCCGTTGTTGATGCTTCTATCGCTCTTGCTGCTACTGCAGAGGTGGAGGACCATTACGAGGATGAGGTTGATCAAAATCAGAACTACGTGCAACCACCAGCACCACCACCACCAGGTCGTCCTTAGGTATATCATCGCAATGGTAGGGTTGCACCACCATATGAGGTACGAGATCATGACCATGTTCCTAAACTAAAATTGAATATTCCACCATTTGAGTGTAGATATGTTCTTGATATATATCTTACTTGGGAGTTAGAAACTGAACAACGTTTTACACGTTTACAATATCCTGAGGAGAGATGTGTTCCTACTGCTGTTTGTGCTTTCACTAGCTTCGCATGTGTTTGGTTGTCTGAACATTATAGATTATATCCTATTCCAACTACATGGGCTGCGTTTAAGATAAGGAAAAAATTCTGTAGAAGAATATTATCAAGAATTACAAAGTGGCATGATTAGATGTGGTGTTGTTGAGGAAAATAAAGCTATGCTTGCACGTTTTATGGGTGGATTAATTAGAGAGATTCAGACCATTCTAGAGTATAAGGAGTATACTAATATCACCTGTTTATTCCATCTTGCTTGTAAAGCTGAACGTGAAGTGCAGGATCGACAGGCATTGGCGTGAACTAACTTTTCTGCAGGTCGATCTTCATCATGGACACCACGTGCATCCTCTACTTCCACTACACCAGCACCTCCATCAGGTGCCACCTCCAGCCGTGATACAAGAAAGCAGGCACAACCACTACTATCTGCCAAGAGCACACCTGTCGGGCCTGCGCAGAGCTCTTCTTCTTCCATGGCATCAACAGGGCACACAAGTGATATTATTTGTCGTCGTTTTAAGGGAAGAGGACATTTTGCGATAGAATGCAAATCTCAGTGTGTGATGATTGCTACTGACGATGGTGGGTATGAGTCCGCTAGTGACTATGATGAGGAGACTTTGGCTCTTATTACACATGAAGAACACGGTGGAGATGATTCTGATCATGAGACGCAATTCATGGCGCCTAAAGATGCTGACAGGTATGAATGTTTAGTTGCGCAACATGTTTTGAGTGTGCAGGTTACACAAGCTGAGCAAAATCAGAGGCATAATTTGTTCCATACAAAGGGAGTTGTGAAGGAACGTTCTGTTCGCGTCATCATAGATGGAGGGAGCTGCAACAACTTGGCTAGCATGGAGATGGTGGAGAAGCTATCTCTCACCACAAGACCACATCCACATCCTTACTACATCCAATGGTTCAACAACAGCGGCAAGGTTAAGGTAACACGTACTGTTCGTTTGCACTTTAGTATCTCTACATATGCTGATTATGTTGATTGTGATGTGGTACTTATGCAAGCATGTTCCTTATTACTTGGTAGACCATGGCAATTTGATAAAAATTATGTACACCATGGTAGAAAAAATCAATATACTCTTGTTCATAAGGACAAAAATATTACTTTGCTTCCTATGACTCCTGATTCAATTTTGAAAGATGATATTAATAGAGCTAATAAAGAAAAACAGGAGAAAACTAAGAGAGAAAATCAGATTGTGGCAAAAGAATTTGAGGAACACATGAAGCCTAATAATAAACCATCTAATGTTGTTTCTAAAATTAAATTGAAAAGTGCATGTTTCCTTGCCACCAAATCTGATATTGATGATCTAGATTTTAGCAAATCTGTTTGCTATGCTTTTGTGTGCAAAGAGGCATTATTTTCATTCGAGGACGTGCCTTCCTCTTTGCCTCCTGCTATCACTAAAATTTTGCAGGAGTTCATTGACGTCTTTCCACAAGACGTGCCATTGGGATTTCCACCTATTCGAGGGATTGAGCATCAAATTGAGTTAATTCTCGGTGCATCATTACCCAACCGTGCACCATACCGTACCAATCCAGAGGAGACGAAGGAGATTATGCGTCAAGTACAAGAGCTGCTCGACAAAGGTTATATATGTGAATCTCTTAGTCCTTGTGTTTTTCCTATTATACTAGTGCCTAAAAAGGATGGTACATTGCGTATGTGTGTTGATTGTAGAGGCATTAATAATATTACTATTCGATATCGTCATCCTATTCCTAGGCTAGATGATATGCTTGATGAATTGAGTGGCTCTATAATATTCTCCAAAGTTGATTTGCGTAGTGGATACCATCAAATTCGTATGAAATTGGGAGATGAATGGAAAACATCATTTAAAACTAAGTTTGGATTATATGAGTGGTTAGTCAGCCTTTTGGGTTAACTAATGCACCTAGTACTTTCATGAGATTAATGAACGAAATTTTATGTGCTTTCATTGGATGATTTGTAGTAGTTTACTTTGATGACATATTGAGCAAATCTTTGGAGGAACATTTGGAACATTTACATGCGGTTTTTATTGCTCTACGTGATGCACGTTTGTTTGGTAACCTTGGAAAGTGCACCTTTTGCACCGACCGAGTATCTTTTCTTGGCTATGTTGTTACTCCACAGGGAATTGAAGTTGATAAAGCCAAGATTGAAGCTATTGAGAGTTGGCCGCAGCCCAAAACGGTCACACAAGTGAGGAGTTTTCTTGGCCTCGCTGGTTTCTATAGGCGTTTTGTGAGAGATTTCAGCACCATTGCTGCACCTCTCAACAAGCTTACAAAGAAGGATGTGCCTTTTGTTTGGGGTACCGCACAGGAAGAAGCCTTCACGGTATTGAAAGATAAGTTGACACATGCTCCTTTACTCCAACTTCCTGATTTTAATAAGACTTTTGAGCTTGAAGGTGATGCTAGTGGAATTGGATTAGGAGGTGTGTTATTACAAGACGGCAAACCTGTTGCATACTTTTCTGAAAAATTGAGTGGGCCTAGTCTGAACTATTCTACTTATGATAAAGAATTATATGCTCTTGTTCGGACCTTAGAAACATGGGAACATTATTTATGGCCCAAGGAATTTGTTATACATTCTGATCATGAATCTTTGAAACACATTAAAAGTCAAGAAAAACTGAACCATCGAGACTTTCCCTTATGTCATTAAACACAAGAAGGGTAAAGAAAATGTTATTGCGGATGCATTGTCTCGTCGTTATACTATGCTTTAACAACTTGACTTTAAAATATTTGGTTTGGAGACCATCAAAGATCAATATGTGCATGATGCTGAATTTAAAGATGTATTGCAGAATTGTAAGGAAGGGAGAACTTGGAACAAGTTCGTTCTTAAAGATGGATTTGTGTTTCGTGCTAAGAAGCTATGCATTCCAGCTAGCTCCGTTCGTCTTTCGTTGTTGCAAGAGGCGCATGGAGGAGTATTAATGAGACACTTTGGCGTCAAGAAGATGGAGGATATACTTGCTACACATTTCTTTTGGCCAAAGATGAGATGGGATGTTGAGCGTTTTGTTGCACGCTGCACTACATGTCAAAAAGCTAAGTCACGACTCAATCCTCATGGTTTATATATGCCTTTGCCTGTACCTAGTGTTCCTTGGGAGGATATATCTATGGACTTTTTTTAGGTTTACCTCGAACAAAGAAGTGGAGGGATAGCATATTTGTTGTCATGGATAGGTTCTCGAAAATGGCACACTTTATACCATGTCATAAAAGCGATGATGATGTTAATGTTGCTGATTTATTCTTTTGTGAAATTATTCGCTTGCATGGTGTGTCAAATACTATTGTTTCATATCGTGATACTAAATTTCTTAGCCACTTTTGGAGATGTTTATGGGCTAAGTTGGGGACTAAATTGCTTTTTAGTACTACTTGTCACCCATCAAACTGATGGACAAAATGAAGTAGTCAATAGAACATTGTCTACTATGCTTAGTGCTGTTTTGAAGAATAATAAGAAAATGTGGGAAGAATGCTTGCATCATATTGAATTTACTTATAATCGTTCATTGCATTCTACTACTAAGATGTGCCCTTTTGAAATTGTGTATGGTTTCCTACCTCGTGCACCTATTGATTTGTTGCCTCTTCCATCTTCGGAGAAGGTTAATTTTGATGTGAAAGAACATGCTGAATTGATTTTAAAAATGCATGAGTTCACTAAGGAAAACATTGACCGTATGAATGCTAAATATAAACTTGCTAGAGATAAGGGTAGAAAACATGTTGTGTTTGCACCTGGAGATCTTGTTTGGTTACATTTGCGTAAGGATAGATTTCCTAATTTGTGCAAATCAAAGCTAATGCCATGTGCTGATGGTCCTTTTAAGGTGTTAGAGAAAATAAATGATAATGCATATAAACTTGAGCTGCCTGCAGATTTTGGGGTTAGTCCCACTTTTAACATTGCAGATTTGAAGCCTTATTTGGGTGAGGATGATCAACTTTCGTCGAGGACGACTTCATTTCAAGAAGGGGAGGATGATGAGGACATCAATATCATTGTTACACCCACAGCCCCTACTACTATACATACTGGACCAATTACTAGAGCTCGCGCATGCCAATTGAAGTATCAGGTACTTTCGTTTCTTGGTAACGATTCTAATGTTCATGAGAATATGATGCTGCCTAAATTGGATACATTTGTTTTTCTTACAAATGAAGGGCCTAGCTTGGAAAAGAAAGATGAACCTTGGAGCAAGTTCAAGCATGGAGATGATGGCATGCGCAAGGGGATCAAGAACGGAGTTACAAGTGATGATTTCAGGACTTTGAAGGCAACATAAGGAGTGCATGAAGCCTTAGACAAAATATACAAGATGCCACTTCATAAATTTCTTCTAGAGGCTATTCTAGGTGCTGCGTCACCTTATTTTTGGGCCAGGCCCATGTAATTTCGAAATACTTGATTATAGGCAGTTTTTAGAGTCCGTATATGTGGGGAAACAAAAGTTAGGGTTGGTTTCGGACCCCTCCTCCAAGGGCAACGAAATCCCCCCCCCCTCTCTTCTCCATATATACATCACTTAGGGCATCGTTTAGACTTTGGGTTTTGTTTAGATTAAAAGTTTGCCATAGCTGCAACTTCGCGTACTTTGTTTGTGTCCAATGACCAGACCAAGACGTCGAACCCCACCTTCATTAATAAAGCTTTCCTCTTTTATTTGCAATATCCTGATTGCATTCTCAGTTTCTTGCTTGTGCTTCGTTTGCTCGCAGGAAATAGACCCTCGTGGTCAGGTTGATCGTGCTCCGGCGTGGTCAATAACCCTCAGAAGTTGGTTTAGCGATTGCTAAGGCGCGATGTCTTTGCACATTCGTAGTCGGATCGTCAAAGTCGACTCCCACAAAAAACGATATCTATCTCATCGAAACATCGGGACACCTTCGCCTCTATCACTCTGTGTCCTCCTCCTTCTCCGGCAGCGTCCCTTGCACCAAGTATGCCTTGAACTCCTTGGTCCAGCACCCCTCCTGAGGCTCGAGCGTCAGGAGAAGACGTGCTCCCGAGGTCGGATTGCAAGCGGGGGCCCCTGAGGCTGGTGGCTGGGGTAGTTCCTCTCGAGATGATGTAGTCTCCATGGCCACGGGGGTCGCCGAAGGCTTGAAAAGTCGCTCTTTGAAGACAACATGTTCTTGGGGTAGACGCCTTGACGCCCTCTTGGTGATCTTGTCAGCCTCCTCGTTGGTGTCGCGTGGCACATGTTGTAGCTCTAGGCCCTAGAATTGCTTCTCCATCTTGCGCACCTCCGCGAGGTACGCCTCCATATGCTTGTCCCTTGGTTTGTACACCTTGTTGGAGAAGTTGATGAGGAGCTACGAGTCACCCTTGATGGTGAGAAACCTCACCCCCAAGGCTGCGGCGGCCTTGAGGCCGGCGATCAACCCCTCATATTTCGCGATGTTGTCGGAGACCTTCTCACCCCGCTGGAAGCAAAGCTGCACGACATAGTATAACTTGTCTTGGGTGGGCGAGATGAGCACAGCACCAGCCCTTGTTCCTTGCCGTGCGAAAGTGCCATCAAAGTACATGACCTAGCAATTCGGTGCTTCATCTCCTGGCGAGAGGGATCGGCTCTCGCCCGCTTTGGGCTCCGCAGCGCCGGTCCATTTCGCAACGAAGTCGGGGAGTGCGGCTCCCTTGATGACCCTGGTCATGCTGAATTCCAACTGAAACGCTTGTAGTTAAATGTTCCATTCGGCAAATCTCTCGGCGGCATTGGGGCTCTGGAACACCCTCTCAAGGGGTAGGCTGAGACGACCTTGATTGGGTGGCCATGGAAATAACAGCGTAGCTTGCGCGAGGCCACCAAGAGCGTGAGTAAGAGCTTCTGCGGCATGGGATACCGTGCTGTCGCGTCCCGTAGCACAGTCCTGATGAACTATACTAGGTGTTGGATGAGGGCGGGAGCGTCGATGGAGCCTGTGTCCTCCTGACGTTGTGGTGCCTCCTGAGGTGGGGGGACCTCAGGAGCCCAGTCGCCCATTGGGGCCTCCTCAGGCCAGGGAGTGCCATCTTGCAAGGCCCGATCATTAGCTAATGCCATCGTGGCTTCAGTGGCGCCGCCTTGGTGCCGTATCATACCCACCGAAGGTGCAGCGTTGCTCACCGGGCTCTTGGCCTGGCGCTCCACCCGGACAGCCACAGGCACCGCGCTGGCAGAGTGGGGTGTGGCAGCCATGTAGAGCACCAGGGGCTCGAGGGGACGAGGCGCGACCATCACTGGTGGGCTGGTCAAGTATCTCTTGAGGTCTTGAAATGCCAGGTTGGCCTCTGGGGTCCATTCGAACGGGCCCTTCCTCTTCATCATCTTGAAGAATGGCAGGGCGCTCCCCCAACTTGGAAATGAAGCGCCCCAATGAGGTCACACGGCCCGTGAGCTTCTGCATTTCCTTTAGGGTTTGCGGCGGGCTCATGTCTTCTACTGCCTTGACCTTCTCTGAATTGGCCTCGAACCCGCGGTGCGACACGAGGAAGCCCAGTAGCTTGCCGGAAGGGAAACCAAACACACACTTCTCTGGGTTGAGCCTATAAGTGCATCTAGTGCCACCCCTAGTTGGTTTTGGAGTATTGACTACAAACCTGGTTGAGGGACTAATGTATTTGTGAGAACTGCAGGATAACACAGGTAGAAGTCCCTCATTGATTCTGTTTTCCTACCAGAGATGACCCCTAAAACTGTATGAAGACATTGAAGTCAAAGGTCGTATGTGAAGACATTCACATTGAAGACTATGGCAAAAGAAGACATCGCGTGAAGACTATGGAGCGCGAAGACTTAGTTGTTTTGTCGTTCTTTTTCTTCTTTGTTGGGTCATAGGAACCACCGTACCGTTAAGTCGGGTCCAAGTGAACTAGTCAGAATGAATGAAGTGATGCTTAACCAAAATCCTATGTCTTCGAGCGAAGACAATGAGAGCAAATCTTATCTAGAGCTGGATAAGTCAGCTTTGCTTGTAGCCCAAGTAAAGTTGCCGTGTGTGTTTGAAATCTGACCGTTGGAAAACGTGTCAGTTCCTTAGTGACCCAGGGTCATTTCGGGCAAATCAGGTCGGGTTGCCTAGTGTCTATAAATAGACCACCCCCTACAACCATAAACAGTTGGCTGCTCAGAGTAAGTGTACGGCTTTTGTCGTTTGAGAGCAACCCACCTCAAAGCCTTTGAGAGAGAATTCCTTGCGAGGACAAAGCCCTAAACACCCAGAGCCAAAGAATGTTAGGCATCACTGAAGTCTTCCTGTCTGTGTGATTTGAAGACTTCTTACACTTGAGGACTGTGAATCCTCCAACCAGTTAGGCGTCGAGTTCTGAGCATCCAACAGTCATTGTGGATCGCCGGTGAACAAAGTCTGTGAAGGTTTGAAAGTTTACCTTCAAGACTTACCAGAGTGATTGGGCGAGGACTGGGTGTCCTTAGCTCAAGGGGAATAAGGTGAAGACGCGGTCTTCTGAGTTGAATCTCGGCCTCCCTAACCAGACGTACAGTTGTCACAGCAACTGGAACTGGTCCAACAAATCATTGTCTTCAACGAGTCACTGGTTCCATTCTTCCCATCTCTTTATTTGCAGATTGTTCCTTGTGAAGTCATTGCCTATTTGCATTATCTATTTGTCTTCACTGTGTGACTGCTTGTTCTTTTTTGGCTTCGTACTATTCCCCATCCTGATCTATACTGCCTAGCTGCTATTAGTCTTTGTGCTTTTTTCTCATTGAATACTTGACTATGGCTTGCTTAGTGTAGTCTACCTTCCGCTGCATGGTAATAGGTTTGTTTCTATCGTTTGTCTTCGAAACTTCCATGTTTTGAAGACTTTCATAAAAATCGCCTATTCACCCCCTCTAGTTGATCACTAGCACTTTAAATTGGTATCAGAGCAAGGTACTCCCTTGTTCTGTGTGATTCGGTTTAACCACCTGGAGTTTTAGCTATGTCGACTGCAGGGATAATCAAAGTCTCCATTGCGTGGAACTGAATATCCCTACTGGAAGAATAAGATGCGCATGCATCTTGAAGCCATTGATGTCGATCTCCGGTAAGTCGTCAAGAATGGCGTCCCCAAGGCTGGTGAAGGTGTGACCACTTCTGATGTCAAGAAGTTTGTTCAACTGGATTCCACTGCCAAGAACATCATCTGTGGTCATCTGACCAAAGGACAGTATGGCCGTGTGAGTGCTCTGGAAACATCGAACCTAGTCTGGGACTGGCTCTCCAAGGTCAACGAAGGCGTCTCAACCCAGAGAGATCAAAGAATTAGTGTCCTTCGCAACCTCTTCAACCGCTTCAAGAGAAACGACAATGAGAATGTTCAGCTCACGTTTGATCGACTCACTGACATCACAAATGAGCTTCAAGCCCTCGGTGCTACTGAGAGCACCAAGCATGAAGTCGTCAAGACACTCCTGAGATCACTTGACAGCTCGTTTGACACCCTAGCCCTGATGATTCAAGAACGCCCTAACTTCAAGACACTCGATTCGTCTGACATACTTGAAAGGCTCAACACACATGAGTTTCAGCTTTCTAAGAAAAGAGATATCTACGGTCCCATCTATGGGTGAACTCGTGCTTTGAAGGCAAAAGCTGTTTCCTCATCTGAAGAAGACTCTGATTGCAGTTCTGATGATGCTGAAGACATTGGGAAGGAGCTTGCTATGCTTGTGAAGAAGTTCTAGAAATTCACCAAGAAGAAAGGCTTCAGAAAGTCCTCACGAT
Source organism: Triticum urartu (assembly GCF_056163025.1). Taxonomy (NCBI): domain Eukaryota; kingdom Viridiplantae; phylum Streptophyta; class Magnoliopsida; order Poales; family Poaceae; genus Triticum; species Triticum urartu. The sequence continues at coordinate 259,557,273 of NC_141876.1, forward strand.
CTAGCTCAAGGAATGATGAAGCTTCTTCTCATGACTACAAGAAGAGAACATGCCACAAGTGCAAGAAACCTGGCCACTACATCTGTGAGTGTCCGCAGTGGGACAATGAGAACAAGAAGAAGAAGAAGAAGAATAAGAAGAGCAAGGAATATGATTCTGACGACAAGAAGAAGAAGAAATACTCAAAGTCTTCTTCCAAGTTTTCATCACACAAGAAGAGCTCATCTAACAAGGCTCATGCGTTTGTTGGCAAGGAAATGGATTCAGAGGAGGAGTCTGCTTCTGAGGAGGCGGAGGTGGAGTCTGAGGAGGAGTCTGATTCTGGCATTGCAAGTCTGGCTACAGCCTACGTTGCCAAGTCCATCTTCAACATTGAAGACAATGAATCCATCACCGACGCCGATGCTAATGACCAGGACGACTTCGCTTCCACCTACTGCTGCATGGCACGCGGTGCCAAGGTAAACTCACGCACTACTCACTATCAAACATCAAGTGAAGATGACTCTGATTGTGGTTCCAAACCCAGCTACAAAACACTTGCTAAAATTGCAACTGAACAACATAAAGCTATGGAACATATTCAAAAACTGTTAGACAAAAGCGATGACCTGTTAGACACTGAAATGACTCGATCTCAGTCCTTAATTGAAGACATAAAAAATCTTCACGTTAAGTATGAGGAACTTGAAAGTCGTCATGAAATGCTCTCAACAACTCATCAGAAGCTTTCCTATGATTATCTTCAAAGGAAGAAAGATCTTGAGAAATTGAGAGCGGCTCATGAAGATCTTCAAAAGGAAAACGAGTCACTTCGCACAAAACAGATCAGTTCTGCTCAGGAAGGACTTGAACCACCATGTTTTAAATGCATTGAGCGTGACAACGCTACTTCTATTGTTGGATGTTCTACTGCTGCTACCATTGCAATATCTTCCACTGTTGATGTGGTAACTAACCCCTCTGCTGAGGATGCCACTGCTATTGCTGATGAAAATGCTAGGTTGAAGACATTGCTTGAAATAGGGATGTACAAAAGTCTCAAAGGGCATCAGACACTATGTGATGTCCTCAAAAGGCAGATCCTGAACCGAAACCCTAGGAAAGAGGGTGTTGGGTTCGAAAGGAAAATGAATGCTGATGGATCTTACTGGAAACCTGAGCAGTACCCCAAAACCACATGGGTTGCTGCAAAGGAACCTTCAGTGGATCCATCCACCCTATCTGGCTTCACTTGTGCTAATCCCATTGTTATTGATGAATCCTTTGATGCAAACCATAAACTGTTTAAGAATCAGAATGGTGAAGTGTTTGCCAAGTATATTGGTACTAACTACAGGAATGGGCCACCTATGAAGAAAGTCTGGGTGCTGAAAAGGTGTCTGGAGAATGTTCCTGTGAATGTCATCAAGACACCACAAGTCAAGAAGACAAACCCCAGACCACAGGCTTCATATGGTCGAAAGGCTTCATACAGACAGAGGACTCACCTGAGTCGCACTAACGCAAATATTTTGCAGGGAAACCATACTCAGGCCTATGAATATGAGCATTTTTCATGAAACCGCCATGTTCATAAGACCAAGAACTACTCTGCTTATTCTTATGAGTACTATTGCCCTCCTGCAAGACTATTGCCCTCCTGCAAGAACTACTCTGCTTGAAAGCCAAACTTCTCAGATGCTGCACTTAGACTCATTGCTTCGAAGCCACCCTTGAAGATGTGGGTGGCTAAGAAATCTTAACTCTCTTTTGCAGGGAAGGGTCTCCAGCTGAAAATCAAATTCATCTGAAGCTATTGCTAGGGACCTTAAACATCTTGTAGGGCACAAGATCAAATGCCCAAATGGTCTTATTATGTATTTTTTTCCAGAGTCGCTTGCTACTTTCCCTATCAGTCCTAACCTCGATCTAAGCTTTCATAATCCACTTGCCCGTCAAATGTTTATGCTTCACAATTCTCTTCGTGAAGCCTATCCCCCTAGCTGCACTGTAGGGTATGACACCAGCTGCTTCAGAATGGATTATTGATAGTGGGTGTACTAATCACATGACTGGCAAGCGAAGTCTTCTCATGGACTCAACTTTACATCCATCTGACAAGAGTCACAACACATTTGCTGATACTGGTAAAAGAAAGGTATTGGGTCTAGGTAGAGTTGCAATCTCAAGGGATCAACACATGGATAAACTGATTCTTGTTGAATCCCTTGGTTTCAACTTAATGTCTGTCTCAATGCTTTGCGATTTAAACATGATTGTGATATTTGGAAAATATCATTGCCTTGTTCTAATGGAATCTGACAAGTCTCTAGTCTTTGAAGGGTATCGGAAAGATGATTTGTACGTGGTAGATTTCTCAGCAGGACCACAGCTTGCCGTATGTCTTCTAGCAAAAGCTGCATAATGCTGGCTCTGGCATCGGAGGCTAGGGCATGCTGGCATGAGGAACTTGCACACTCTTGCAAACAAGAAGCATGTCATAGGCATCGAGGGCATCAAGTTCAAGAAGGATCACCTATGCGGTGCCTGTGAAGCTTGAAAGATGACGAGGGCCAAGCATCCCTCTAAGACAATGTTGACAACGACTCAACCCTTCGAACTGCTACACATGGACCTCTTCGGTCACACTCACTACTCAACTCTTACTACCAGTGCTTGACTCTATGGCTTCGTCGTCGTTGATGATTATTCAAGATATACATGGGTGCATATAATCCTCTACAAGACTGAAGTGCAGGATGTCTTCAGACGCTTCTCCAATCGAGCCATGAACAACTATGGCGTCAAGATCAAGCACATCAGAAGTGACAATGACACTGAATTCAAGAACACTGGCCTCGACACTTATCTTGATATTTTGGGCATCACTCATGAGTTCTCAGCTCCGTACACACCGCAGCAGAATGGCATCGTGGAACGCAAGAACAGAACACTTATTGAGATGGCCCGGACGATGCTCGATGAATACAAGACTCCAATAAAGTTATGTCCTGAAGCCATTGATACTGCATGCCATATTATCAACCGTGTTTATCTTCACAAGCTTCTGAACAAAACATCCTATGAGCTCCTCACTGGTAAGAAGCCAAATGTCAGTTACTTCAGAGTATTTGGTGCCAGGTGTTGGATGAAGGATCCACATCACACTTTAAAATTTGCACCGAAAGCACATGAAGGTTTTATGCTTGGATACGGAAAGGATTCGCACTCCTACAGAGTCTTCAACCTCTTTCACTATAAAGTGGTTGAAAATGTGGATGTGTCGTTCGATGAGACTAACGGCTCGCAAAGAGAGCACCTGCCAAATGTGCTAGATGAAGTTCCATCCAGTGAATCAATCAAGCTTATGGGAACTGGAGAAATCATACCGTCTGAAGCTCGGCCTGAAGAGGAACTCATCATCTCTGCACCTTATCAACCTGAAGACAATGCTCAGCCTGAAGACAATCCTTCTAACGATGACAATGGTCAGCAAGAGCAAAATCTTCATCCTGTTCATCCTCGTGTTGCAAATGAAGTACAGATTGAGAGAATAATTGACAGCATCAATGCACCTGGTCCACTCACTCGTTCAAGGGCAACACAACTAGCAAATTTCTATGGACACTTCGCATTCGTCTCAATATCTGAACCCAAGAAAGTTGATGAAGCCTTCATGGAGCCTGAATGGATTCAAGCAATGCAAGAAGAGCTTCAACAATTTGAGCTGAATAATCCTCGTAAGCACAATATCATAGGCACTATATGGATATATCGCAACAAGCAAGATGAGCATGGTCAAGTTGTCAGAAACAAAGCTCGTCTCATTCCTCAAGGATACACTCAAGTTGAAGGAATTGACTTCGATGAAACATTTGCTCCTGTGGCTAGGCTTGAAGCTATACGCATACTGCTGGCCTATGCAAATCATCATAACATTCTTCTGTATCAAATGGATGTGAAGAGCGCTTTTCTCAATGGCAAGATTGAAAAAGAAGTGTATGTTGCACAACCGCCTGGCTTTGAAGATCCAAAACATCCTGACATGGTTTACAAGCTCAACAAGGCACTGTATGGCCTCAAACAAGCCCGTCGTGCTTGGTATGATAGACTAAAGGACTTCCTGAAGAGCAAAGGCTTCAAACTTGGTTCTTTGGATCTCGCACTCTTCACAAAGACATATGATGGTGAACTGTTTGTGTGCCAAATATATGTGGATGACATTATCTTCGGCTGCACCAACCAGAAATACAGTGATGAGTTTGGATATATGATGCAAGAGCAATATCAGATGTCCATGATGGGTGAACTGAAGTTCTTCCTTGGCCTTCAAATACGACAGCAACGCAATGACATCTTCATATCTTAAGAGAAATACCTCAAAGACTTCCTGAAGAAGTTTGGAATGCAAGACTACAAAGGTTACACGACACCAATGCCAGCTAAACACCATCTGGGTCCCGACGACAATGGTAAAGAGTTCGATCAAAAGGTATACCACTCCATGATTGGTTCTTTGCTTTATTTCTGTGCATCTAGGCCACATACCATGCTTAGTGTTTGCATGTGTGCCCGATTCCAAGCGGCACCAAAGGAATCGCATCACTTAGCTGTGAAGAGAATTCTTTGATATTTGGCTCACACCACAACACTAGGATTATGGTATCCAAAGGGCTCAGAGTTTGATCTAGTTGGATTCTCGGATGCTGATTATGTTGGTGACAAGGTGGATCGCAAGTCTACATCAGGCACATGTCACTTTCTCGGACAATCACTTGTATGTTGATCTTCAAAGAAGCAGAACTGTGTATCTCTCTCTAGTGCTAAATCTGAATACATTGCTGCTGGATCTTGTTGCGCTCAGCTTCTATGGATGAAGCAAACACTCAAAGACTATGGCATTCATCTGAAGCACGTTCCACTCTACTACGACAACGAAAGCACCATCAAGATTGCAAACAACCCAATTCAGCACTCGAAGACAAAGCACATTGAAATTCGTCATCACTTTCTCAGAGATCATGTCATGAAGGAAGATATTGATATCATACACGTCATCACTGAAGAGCAACTGGCAGATATCTTCACAAAGCACTTGGATGAGAAGAGGTTTTGCAAGTTACGGTGTGAGCTAAATATCTTGGAATCCTCAAATGTCGTGTGATCAGGCACACATCCTAACACTTATGCATGTTGATGACTTAGATGTGCAACACACGAAGTAAAGTATGTCTTCAATCAATGAAGACTTACATTCTGAGTGTGAATACATTAACGTGGAATTTGACTTCGGAGCGCCATGATAATTGTGCGCCGTGTCTGGGTCTAATACTTCCTATACGGTGGGTAACGCCACCACCAAATTCTTCCCTCAGAAGTGTTTTTCATATGGCGTTACATTTGCAAAGTCTTCGCATTTTGTTTGTCTTCAATGTTAACATGTCCTCATGTTTATCTTCAATTTAGTTTTTGTCCTCTACATCATTCACTTATAGCTATGTCTTCACTTGAATCTTTTGAACTAAGTGAATGTGATCGGACCCTAACCATTCTATTCTCCTGTCTCAAGTCTATCGATCCAAATCATATGCATTCTATTGAAACTGTCGAATCTCTTCGCTGTGTCCTTGTCAGCAGGTGATACAGAGACAAACATTAAATCCGTTTTTAAATGCTCAATCCTTTTGCCTGAAACCCGGAGAAGTGGGAACGACCACTCGATAATCCAGGCGTGCGTGGGAACGTGGAACAACCTCTAATGTGTTGCATGATCGCCACGTGTCCTTCAGATGTGAACCACACCAGGGGCACCTGCGTAATAACGTTGTGCCATCCCTGTCTCTATAAATACACACCTCACCCCAGTCATTATCTCTTCTTCCAATCTCGCACAAACCCTAGCGCCACCGCTCACACTAGACGATGCCGGTGACGAAGCGCTTAGCTGCCGCGGCCTCACCGACGCCGTCCTCACGCCGGCCACAGACATCGTCTTCTCCGCCGTCGCCGTAGGTGTCCTCCATCGCCAAGTTAGGGCACGGAAGATCGAACTGCTCAGCCTCCTCTCCCACTCCGTCTAGCAGTTCCTCATGTGGTAAATAAAACCTCCTTTTTACAGTCTTTTTGATCCGATAGATTCATCCTTTTCAACCACAAGTGGTTTCTATTCCCACAAGTTGGATCTATCTCATTCTGCATCTCATAGCATGCCTAGTATGTTCACTTATGCTTCACAAAGTAGTTAGATTCCTCACTTGTACTTATTCGTGGATTCATACAAATCTGGAACCAACTCTCTACATATGAGTGAATGTCTTCGCACTATGAGGTCAATGTCTTCTAAACTGATTTATCTTCAAAATCTTTTGAGAATGCATATGACCTCTTCCCATTCCCTCGCACCTTTAATGCTATCACAGGTACATGTCCGTGGGTGAATCCCTTGGTTCTCATAGTCTGCATTCATTTGCAGAGTTCTTACAGCATCATATAAATTCTCATGAAGCCAGTTCTTGTCTGACCAGTAGACGGAAGACTTTGATAGTGTTGAAGCCTTTCAGTCTGAACTTCATGGCAACAGAGAAGTCTGCAAGGAAGGGTGGCAGACAGCGTCGTGGAAACACCTCAAGAGATTTGCCTCCTGACCTCTATGAGCTGTACAAGACAGATCCAGAGGAGGACTTCAATCAGCGGAAAACCCAAATCCAATGGATTTGAAGATATTGGGCAGAACAATGGTAGAGGTACAGGTTCGTGACCCAGGAATATGCTGAGAAGAATGCCATCAAGCGACCCTGGGGAGACATCTTGTACAAAAACCTTCAACCTAGGTCCAGAGCTGAAGCCATTGAACAAGGCTTCTATCCTTGAATGGTCCATAGACCACAGCCTGCAGATGCAGACCCATCTTCATTACTATGGTGCCGTGACGACAATCTATTCAAGCTCAACTTCCAGTTTGCCAAGAACTCGGCCAAAGAAAACAAGAAGTCATGGGGATTAGACTTCAATCCAGGCCCCTCTGCTCCTCGTGCTGACGGCACACGCGAAGCTGAACCCAATCTGGTTGGGCCCTTCTATAACTTAGAAGGTGTCATCACTCACATAAAGGTTCAAGGGGCAGTCGTGGATCAACCTGCAGACGACGCTGATTCTGACGAAGCGCCTGCACCACCGAAGCCAAAGAAGCTAAAGAAACCTAAAGCTTCGAAGCCTTCCCCTGCACCAAAGGTTTCACGGGTGAAGCCTCTGGCCACTGCACCTCCTGAAGACAGTGTGCATTCTGAAGATCTTTCACGCATCTCCAAGCCCGCCAAAGTGAAGAAGCCCATACGACCCACTGGCAAGCACTGACCTCTGCTGCTGTTTTGCGAAATGAAAATGACGCCATTGATCTGTCCAGTGACAATGATCTTGGCGATGACGCTCTTGAGCAGTTGATCAAGGGCAAGTAAGAGGCGGAAATCTTCAATGACCTCCCTCTCTTTGATGTGGAAATCTTAAACAAGTTTATTGATGAGTGGTTTGCCAGCCCAAATGTCAGCTTTGATGATCTTCAGCTTCCTATTGGCCTCAGCGTCGCCTTCCACGGAGCCATTGCTCCTGAGCTGGCTCTAGCTCAGAAAATTTTTGAGCTGAAGCATAAGATCGATTATGAAAAGGCTCAGTTCAAGAAGCACATGGCCAAGCTAAATGTTGAAGACATTAAAAACTTCAATGTCATGATGCATGAGCTCAAGGAAGCATTCCACAAGAAACGCGAAGAAGCCAAAGGTTCTCGTGAGCGCATGAAGGATCTTGCTGCCAAATGTGTTCAAGGATACAATGAAGCTGAAAAGCGCAAGGCTTTGGGGCGACCAGGCATCGACCCTAGAATGGCTGCCAAGAAGAAGAAGAAGCCAGCTATGACAGAACCAGAAGCATCAAGGCAGGAAGAACCTTGCATTGTCTTCCTAGCCAGTATGATAGGCTCGAAGCCTAAGGACCCCACAGTGGCTTCCAAACTCAAGAAAATAAGGGCAGCTGAAGCCGAAGCCAGAAAATGCAAGACCAAAGCCACCACTGATGATGCTCCCCCAACCAAGAAACGGAAAACCAAGAAGAGAGACCGGGATGCTCCCACAAAGCCCCTTGATGTCGAGCCAATCTCTGTGGCTCGTCCTGCGTCCGAACATCAAGAGCGCTAGTTGATAGTTCATGAGCCTGCTTCCAGAGAGGCTCCTAAAGCTGAAGACAATCCAGCTGTTGACCCCACCGCAGCTGAAGACATTGGTCCTCATGACAATGTTGAAGATGATGAAGTCCTTCCTCAGATCGAGCACAATTTGGTATCATTGCATGTGCTCACGCATAGCGAGCTCATCAGCATTGGTTGTCCTCTAACGCCAACTGCTTAGGATGCATCATGGGCTGATCACCCACAACAACAAGACACCCCAAGTGCTCCCCAACCACGAGATGACGATGACTTTGAGGCCTAGCCGACTCCATCTCCACAAGCGTCGCCAGCATTTCGCAGGCTTCGCAAAGGATCAAGGCCCCAAGTCCCTCCAACTGTGAACGTCTTTGAGTCTGAAGCCAAAACGACTGAAGATATTCTGGCTGCATCAGCCGATGAAGAAGAAGAAGAACCAAGAGTTTAAGTAGAAAGAGTTGCTACACCACTGTCCCACCAAGATGTTGTTCTCGAGGAAAACGTGTCCGACCCTCCAGCTCCTGAAGTGGAGGTTAACAATACTGAGGTGGCCACCAACATCAACACTAAAGCCAATGACGTTGTCATGGCTGAAGTTAATGTGGCACCTAAAGCTAATGCGGTGCCAGAAGTGCATGCATCTGAAGCCACTGCTGCGCCCGAAGCCAATATTGAAGCACCTGAAGCCAATGTGGCCCCTGAAGCCCATGTCAACGACAATGCCAATGCCCCTGTACCCCCTCCAAGACCTCATACAATTGAGCTGGCATTTGATCATGGTCAGCCTGTTATGGTCCGATGGCCCATTCTGGTTCCTCCACTTGCTGCGCGTCAACAATTTGACTATCATGTCAAGCACAGACCTCAAGTACAGAAGCCCAAGCCAAGACTTCCAAGATTCCCAGGCACTGCAACTTCAGCTGGGGTCTTCAATGTGAATGGCTTCGTGGCACACAACACCTTCTTCAACAGCGCCAAGAACCCTTACACCAATCCTCGCATTTCATCGGATCGGTTCTAGAGCTATCAGCAGCGCAGGTACTATTCCTGCGTCTTATACAATCAAGGGCGCATATTTCCCCATATGCGTCTTTACACTGAAGCTCTAGCTGGCCTGCCCTGTCTAGAAGAAGCGTTGGATTGCTTCAGAGACACTAGACTCCTGCAATTTGTCACAGACAAGGAACACTAGAATGAAGAGCTTCTGTTACAGTTCTATGCAACTCTTCACATCCGAGGCTACAACAAGGATCAAAATACTTGGGTCCTTTAGTGGATGACATGCAATGTCCATCATGAAGCCAAAGCTCTTGATATCATTGAGCTCGCAGGCCTGCCCACTCCTGGTGAATATTATGAACCAGGTTGTCAACAACACCAGAATTCTTTGGAGAGCATTTTTCAGAAGCCAGAACCCAACATGAGCCAAATGTTGAGCATGATGAAGCCTTTGCCTCACGACACTGACTACCCACCTGAATTCTTTGTTGAAGCCTATAGTATTTGCATCACACCATTTATCATATCATCAGAAAAACTCTATGGCCTGTCAAAGGACATTCATCTGCAGCGAAGCTTGAAGGAGCAATGAAGACTTTGGTTTTCTATATCTTCAATGGCATTAGCTTCAATGCTCAAGACTTTTTCATCAGAAAATTGGATGCATCTGGCTCCGACATTTTTGGGTTGAAGTTCTATGCTCCATGGGTCATGCGTCTTATCAAGCTTCACTCTGCCTTCAACTATCAGCCGTCTATGTGCAATCATCTTGTATTCTTGCCAGAGGTTGATCTGTCTGTTGAAGCTATTTACCCAGAGCCTGCTAAGGATCCCATTTATCTTCACAATGCTGATCGTCAAAGCTTCACCTAGCCCATTGAAGGAGTTCAGGAAGTATCTCATGTTTATCCCTTGGCTGGTAACACATGTGCCCCTCGCACTCAAACTGACGCCACTAAAAGCACCATTGCCCAAAGGCCTCGGAGGCGATCTCGTGTTCTCAATGACCGAGAGGTTCTCGTCGCGCTACACCAGAAACAGGACAAGCATCACAACTGTCCTAAGCGTCAGATGCAAAGCCTCTTGGTGGATGTCAATCACATTCGCAATCTTGCCACCAAAAATGCCTTTGTTACTCATGAAACCTGTCGGAGGTCTTGGAAGGGTTTGACATTGCTTAGTGTTGAAGCTGATCTGCAGGACGATGGCTTCACCGAAAGATTCAAGTTTGACTCAACTACTCCAAGGAATGCTCACTTGCGTCGGACTCCCTCACTTGAAGAATCTGACTATTCGTCCTCAGCTGCGATAGTGAATGCTAGTGTCATCGATGACCAAGATGATGCAACTTCATCTCCTCTAACTTCAGCGCGTGTCGACACTGCACCAAGTTCTTCTACACCAGCGGACCTCAAGAATGACCCTGCTGCCTCGCCTGCACCTCATGGGAACGAGTAGGCGCTCTATGTCTTCAAACCTTTTTGATCCTTACTGACAAAAGGGGGAGAAGCCTATGAGTTGATAGTCTTCAAGCAGGTCCATATGGGTGGTTGCTTTACTTTTTGCTACTTTTGCCAAGTGCTTACAACTCTCGCTTTTTGATACATTTGGTTCTTTGAGTTGTAACACTTAAACTCGATGGTCGTCTGCTACTTATTTGCTATTCTGTGATGCGATGATAAATTCCGCATGTGTGATGATAACATCCGCACTTAGTTCATATTTGCAGACATCCATTTTTCATTATGCATGTCATTATCTTCGTTATATCAAATCATGCATGATGAATTGTCATCATAAGTTGAAGAGGATCTCCACAAGTACAACCTGCCATGTGCATTTGCATTCCAAAAGCAAATTACTTATATGCACATCTTCAGGGGGAGCCTTTTCCACTTATGAAGACAATACACTATCCGTTACAATTTCACATATTTTATTCCCCGTTGAAAACATCAACCAGTTTGTCATCAATCACCAAAAAGGGGGAGATTGTAAGTGCATCTAGTGCCACCCCTAGTTGGTTTTGGAGTATTGACGACAAACCTGGTTGAGGGACTAATGTGTTTGTGAGAACTGCAGGATAACACAGGTAGAAGTCCCTCATTGATTCGGTTTTCCTACCAGAGATGACCCCTAAAACTGTATGAAGACATTGAAGTCAAAGGTGGTATGTGAAGATATTCACATTGAAGACTATGACAAAAGAAGACATCGCGTGAAGACTATGGAGCGCGAAGACTTAGTTGTTTTGTCGTTCTTTTTCTTCTTTGTTGGGTCATAGGAACCACCGTACTGTTAAGTGGGGTCCAAGTGAACTAGTCAGAATGACTGAAGTAATGCTTAACCAAAATCCTATGTCTTCGAGCGAAGACAATGAGAGCAAATCTTATCCAGAGCTGGATAAGTCAGCTTTGCTTGTAGCCAAGTAAAGTTGTTGTGTGTGTTTGAAATCTGACAGTTGGAACACGTGTCAGTTCCTTAGTGACCCTGGGTCATTTCGGACAAATCAGGTTGGGTTGCCTAGTGGCTATAAATAGCCCACCCCTACAACCATAAACGGTTGGCTGCTTAGAGTTAGTGTACGTCTTTTGTCGTTTGAGAGCAACCCACCTCGAAGCCTTTGAGAGATTATTCCTTGTGAGGACAAAGCCCTAAACACCCAGAGCCAAAGAGTGTTAGGCATCACTGAAGTCTTCCTGTCTGTGTGATCTGAAGACTTATTACACTTGAGGACTGTGAATCCTCCAGCCGGTTAGGCGTCGAGTTCTGAGCATCCAAGAGTCATTGTGGATCGCTGGTGAACAAAGTCTATGAGGGTTTGGAAGTCTACCTTGAAGACTTACCAGGGTGATTGGGCGAGGACTAGGTGTCCTTAGCTCAAGGGGAATAAGGTGAAGACGCGGTCTTCTGAGTTGAATCTCAGCCTCCCTAACCAGACGTACAGTTGTCACAGCAACTGGAACTGGTCCAACAAATCATTGTCTTCAACGAGTCAGTGGTTCCATTCTTCCCATCTCTTTATTTGCAGATTGGTCCTTGTGAAGTCATTGCCTGTTTGCATTATCTATTTGTCTTCACTGTGTGACTGCTTGTTCTGTTTGGCTTCATACTATTCTCCATCCCGATCTATACTGCCTAGCTGCTATTAGTCTTTGTGTTTACATCTCATTGAATACTTGACTATGGCTTGCTTAGTGTAGTCTACCTTCCGCTGCATGGTAATAGGTTTGTTTCTATCGTTTGTCTTCGAAACTTCCATGTTTTGAAGACTTTCATAAAAATCGCCTATTCACCCCCCCTCTAGTCGATCACTAGCACTTTCAGAGCCGCAGGTCCGCCTAGCGCAGGCCGGTGAAAGTCTCCTCCAAGTCCTGAATGAGGGTTCTTGCTTCCCTAGATTTTACCATGATGTCATCAACATAGGCTTCTGCGTTCCTCCCAAGCTGCTAGCCCAGGGCGATGTGCATCAGCCGCTGGAAGGTCGCCCCTGCGGTGCGTAGTCGGAACGACATGCATGGGTAGCTATACACCCCGTACAGGGTCAAGAAGGTCGTCTTCTCCACGTCCTCCACTGCCATATTGATCTGGTGGTAGCCCGAGAATTTGTCTAGGAAGCACAACAAGTCGCACTCGGCGGTGGAGTCGATGATTTGGTCGATGTGCGGGAGCGTGAACGGGTCTTGGGTGCAGGCTTTGTTGAGGTTGGTGAAGTCGACACACATGTGTTCCTTCCCGTCCTTCTTGGGCACAACGACGGGATTTGCCAGCCACTTCGAGTATCGAACCTCGTGAATGACACCTACCGCCTCCAGCTTACAAGTTTCCTAGACGATGAAGGACTGCTTCTCCGTGGACTGCCGTCGCGCCTTCCGCTTCACAGGGCGCACATTGGGGCACACCCTTAAGTCATGCTCGATTACTCCCCTTGGGACCCCTACCAGCTGCTTGGGTTCCCAGGCGAATACCTCCCTGTCCGCGCGCAAGAACTTTACCAACGCCTCCTCTTGATCTGGGTCGAGGTTGGCGCCTATGGTGAAGGTGGCCCCCGAGGATCCGTCTTCCTCGACCAGCACTTGCTTCGTTTTGGCCCGATGTTGAGTGAACAACTGCTTCTTCTTCGCCAGCACGGCCTCCTTAGCCCCTGGGGCGGCTTCATCGGCTGGGTGCGCCGCCGCCGCGGCCCTGAAGGCAAGCTTGAGGGCCGCCGGAGCTTCCTTGGTGTCTCCAGCCATGATGAGGACGCCGCTGCTGCCCGGCATCTTCATGAGGTTGTAGGCCGGATGAGTCACCGCCATGAACTGAGCTAAGGCAGGGTACCCAAGGATGGCGTTGTACGGGAGGCAGATGTGGGCGATGTCGAAGTCGATGAGCTCGGTGCGGTAGTTGTCCCGGGTACCGAAGGTGACCGGAAGGTGTATTTGCCCCAGGGGCTGGTGGACCCGCTGCCGACTCTGGAGAAAGGCTTGGTGGGGCGGAGCCGGCTGTACGGTACGTGAAGCAAGCCGAAAGCTTCCACGGAGAGCATGTTGAGGCCCGCTCCGCTGTCGATGAGAGTGTTGGTCATGGCGACGTTGCAGATGGTGGGCGTGCAGAGCATTGGGAAAGCGCCCGAGCCGGTAGTGGTAGCAGGGTGATCCCCTGAGTCAAAGGTGAGGTCGGCCTTGGGCGCCGCCCATCCTGGAGGGGCTCCAGGCTGCATAGAGGCGGTGCCGATCTGGTGGAAGAACTGCTTGGTGTGGCGGTCTGCGGGTGGTACTTGCGAGCCGTCGAGGAGGGCCACGACGGCGACAGGCGCTGGTGCCGCGAAGAGTGCGACAAAAATGCCGCACAGCTCTTCCCAAGAAGCCGCAATGGATTCTAGCAGGTTGAGCAATTAGATGCGCGGCGTGCCAGCGAGGACCATGGGGAACCAGTTGGCCATGACCTTGTCGTCGGCTCCAGCTTCCAGGACAGCCTCCCCGTATGCCAGCAGGAAGGCCGACGGATTTGCCGTGCCGTCGTAGCGAGGCGGCACCTCGGGCCTGAACTTGAGTGGCCACCGCAGCCGCCACAAGGCGGGGGTAAAGGCCCTAAGACCCCTGACACCGTCGCGGGCGTCCATCGGTCTAGTTGGAGGAGCAGCGCTAGCCATGGGGACAGAACGGAGAGGTTGAGCCGGTGGAGGGGCGAAACTTCGGCACACCCCTACCTGACGCGCCAAATGTTAGATTACGGGTTTCGGCAAACCTTGGAGGTTCGAACACTGGGGTGCGCATGTAGATCTGTCTCCCCCGCGAGCCCACTCTCGCAATGATCTCTAAGCCTAACTCGTCGAACCCGAAGAACAAGGGACGCAAGGGTTTATACTGGCTCGGGCCACCGTCGTGGTGTAATATCCTACTCCAGTGTGGTGTGGTGGATTGCCTTGTACGCCGAGGATGAACAAGTACAAGGGATGAACAACCTCCTGAGGAGAGTTATTCTTGATCTCGATGAGCTCATGTGTGTGTGGATGGTCTGGATCCTCTCTCATTCTATGGTGGTGGCTAGTCCTATTTATAGAGGCCTTGGTCCTCTTCCCAAATATTAGGCGGGAAGGGATCCCACAACGGCCAATTTGAAGGGAGGCAACTAGTACAAGCTATCCTGACAAAAGGTGGTCTTCGCCTGCCAAAGGCTCAGTTGGTGACGCCGTCGTGGGCTCTGAGGTGACCTCCGTCCTGCCGTCCTACTGGTCTTGGTCTTGTTGCACAGATATGAAAACATTTGCCTGATGCCTCGGGACTCCTCTCCCGGGCTTGCCCCTTTAGCACCAAAGAAGCAACAAGTACTATGCGCCCGCTGGCGCCCGCCTGGCCTTGGTTGTCATGGCTCACGTCATGCACTGCTCGCAAGGTGCCCCTTGTATAGATATCTCCGCCCCTCGGGAGCCAGCCTAGGGAGGCTGCCCCTGAGGAGGTCTTGCGTCGTCTGCCTCGCGAGGCTTGGCCCCTCGCAAGTGTCTTTAATGGTTGCTGATGAAGATGGACCGTACCAGGCCGCTAGTGGAGCCACGCCCTAGGCCATAGGCAGGCAAGTCTGGGTACCCCTGTTCCCTAGACGTCGACAAACATTTCACCTTTTTGGACGAAATGATATCCATTGCCTCTTATCGATTTCAATTTTTTTCCTAGTGTCAACTTAGAACAACATGTGTGTTGTGTCAATTTTTGGGATTTTTCAGGGTTTGTTTGGACATTTTTATGCATTAATTGAGTTTTCAATGCATTTATGTTCATAATTCAAATTTGAAGTACATGTGCATGCTCTAATGCATATAAATTGGTTGACAATTCAAATATGTGTCCTTGGTTGCATGCTTAGGTCCCATTTAAGAAACGGGAATGCATGTCAAACACCCTGCCACCGTCACTCGACCGCAAATATTGAGATACCTTGTTTTTAAATTGTAGTAAATCCAAAACTCATCTGAAATTCTTGAAACGTGGCATGCTATCATGGAGCGGCATCAACATGCCGTGGTAAAAAATTTGTCCCATTTGAGGCAGGTTTGGGTATATGCTTCTCACAAACCAGAGCTTCTCACAACAAGCATGATGGTTTCGGTAGGGAACGTCCCACCTTTGGGGACGAAACGATATCCATTGCCTCTTATTGCTTTCAAATTTTTCTCGTGTCAACGTAGAACAACAGGAGTGTTGTGTCAATTTTTGTGATTTTTTGGGGTTTTTTTGGACATTTTTATGCATTAACTGAGTTTTCAATGCATTCATGTGCATGATTCAAATTCGAACTACATGCACATGCTCTATAATGACCCGAACCTATTAAGATTCGATGTCTTTGTGCTTACCGTGCTAGTCCCTGGATCGACTCGCTAGCACACACAGTACATACGAATATCAAATAACAAGTGCATCACTTACTATAATGAATGATCCAGAATTTATAAAGTATTACAAACTGAGCAACGCATAGCTAGCTTTATTCAATAATAACAGCGGAAATGTAGCATAAACAAACGATGAGTCCCATCAATGCCCACCCGAGAAAATGTTGAGTGAAGACTCGCGACCCTACTATATCTCACTGATCATCTGAAAATCCCGCAAAATGGTAAGTTACAGCCACAACGGGTCAATACATTGGATGTATTGGAAAATCACACAATACGATATAGCAAGCCTACATCCACAAGTAAAGTATGAAAAACAAAACACTCAAGTTAATTTGGAGAAGAAAGTCTTCACCTACCTCCACTACCTGAACTCACAACCGTTTCTAATTTACTCGCCCGAGATAACCCAAAGATTCTAAATAAACAAGACAAGAACTTCAGAAGTCTCTCAAGTGCGCTCTGTCAGTGGCGCATTCTCTAGGAACAAGAGAGCGCTCTATCAAGGACGCATTCACCTGATTTAAGTTCCAAAAACTAAACCTAGCCTCAAGTGTGCTCTGTCAATGGCGCATTCTCTAGGGATAATAAAGCGCTCTGCCAGTGATGCATTCACCTGGTTAATAATCCCGAGCCTACGGCTATAAACACTCACCACTTGCATGGAGCACTCAACACATGCCCACATCGCGGAGATCATAGTGAGAGAGAGAGCCACCAAAAAGAGAGTGAGTGCCACAAGCCCAAATCGAACACCTCCACGATGAGCGAAAAGAAGAACTTAGTCCTTTTGTCACCAAAAGTGAGATAAGAGGAGTGTGTGAGAACCCATCCAGTGTCGTACACTACGTCCTTGTGTGCAAGGACAATGCCCCACAAACTAACACTTCTCACACTCTTCCTCTAGTGTTATCTTCTCTTTTGCAGGAATTTCACGATGTTTTCCCCGATGAGCTACCTCCGGGACTACCTCCACTACGAGGCATTGAGCACCGCATCGACCTCATCCCTGGAGCACCGCTTCCGAACAAAGCTCCTTACCGTGTCAACCCCGAAGAAACCAAAGAAATACAAAGGCAAGTAAAGCATCTCATAGACCATGGACATGTGCGTGAAAGTTTGAGCCCTTGTGCCGTCCCGATCGTTCTTGTGCCAAAACGAGACGGTAGCTTTCGCATGTGCTTCGATTGTAGACCTATCAATGCTATCACTGTTTTTTATAGGTATCCCATTCCATGCCTTGACGATATGCTTGATGAACTTAGTGGTGCCATTATATTTTCCAAAATTGATCTTAAGAGTGGTTACTATCAAATCCGCATACATGAGGGTGATGAATGGAAAACCACTTTCAAAACCAAGTTTGGGTTATATGAGTGGTTATTCATTCCTATTGGTCTTTCGGAAGCACCGGGTACTTTCATGCATCTTATGAATCATGTCTTTTGACCTTACATTGGTATATTTGTTGTGGTCTACTTTGATGATATCCTTGTTTATAGCAAATCTCTTAGAGATCATGTCACCAATGTTCGAACCGTTTTGCAAACTCTTCGAAAAGAGCACCTCTTTGCTAATATGGAGAAATGCCTTTTTGGCGTTGACAAGCTCATTTTCTTGGGTTTTGTTGTTTCTTCTAAGGGTGTTCATGTTGATGAGTCCAAGATCAATGCTATTAGGGCTTGGCCACAACCAACTAATTTGCAACAAGTGCGTAGCTTTCTTGGCCTTGCGGGTTTCTATCGACGCTTTGTGAAAGATTTTAGAACCATTGCTTCGCCTTTGCATGCTTTGAGCCCGAAGAATGCGCCTTTTGTTTGGGGACCATCGCAAGATACCGCTTTCAATGAGCTTAAGAATTTGCTTACTCATGCTCCCGTGCTTGCATTACCCAACTGACAAACCCTTTGAGATTCATTGCGATGCTAGTGGTAATGGCATAGGAGGTGTGTTAACGCAAGAGAAGCGCCCCATAGCTTACTTTAGTGAGAAACTCTGTGGCGTGCAACTCAATTACCACATCTATGACAAAGAGCTATATGCTTTAGTCCGTGTTTTGCATGAATGGGAATAGTATCTTCACCCTCATGATTTTATCATTCATAACGATCATGAAACACTCAAGTATCTTAACGGCCAAACCAAGTTGAACAAGCGTCATGCTAAATGGTGTGAATTTATTGAGTCTTTTCCTTATGTCATCAAGTACATTAAAGGTAAAGAAAACATTGTGGCGGATGCCCTTTCCCGCATATGCATGCTTGTTACTCAACTTGATTTGGATGTCATTGGCTTTGGGCATATAAAAGACTTGTATGAGCACGATCCTTCCTTTCCTACTCCTTATGCCAAGTGTTTGACGCATATCTCTTGGGAACGCTATTACATCAAAGATGGATATCTTATGGGAGCTAACAAGCTTTGCATCCCCGATTCTTCTCTTCGTTTGTTGCTTTTGCAGGAATCTCATGGAGGAGGCTTAATGGGACATTTTGGACAAGACAAGACGTTCGCCACACTCTCAAAGAACTACTTTTGGCCCAAGATGTTTCACGATGTCAACCGATTCACCAACCGATGCTCTACATGTCACAAAGCTAAGTCCAAAGCTCAATCCCATGGCCTTTATATGCCTCTACCAATTCCATATCAACCACGGGAAGACATTAGCATGGAATTTGTACTTGGTTTGCCTAGGACTCGAAATGGGAAGGATTGGGTATTTTTCGTTGTGCAATGTTTATCAAAAATGGCACATTTCATTCCTTGCAACAAGATAGACGATGCTTCACATGTTGCTACTCTCTTTTGTAGGGAAATATTGTGTCTACACAGAGTGCCAAAGACGATCGTCTCGGACCGCGACGTCAAGTTCCTTAGTTACTTTTGGAAGACCCTATGCGCCAAGATTGGAATCAAGCTACTTTTCTCCACGGCGTATCATCCACAAACCGACGGCCAAACAGAAGTTACCAACCGCACACTCTCTGCTCTACTTCGAGTACTCATCAATAAGAACATCAAGGAGTCGGAGGAGTGCCTACCTATCGCCGAGTTCGCCTACAACCGAGCACGACAATCAACAACCGGCAAGTCCCCCTTTGAGGTCGTCTACGGATTCAACCCTTTGTCCCCTTTGGACATTCTCCCTCTACCACTCCAAGAGCGCATCAATTTGGATGCAAGTGCACGTGTGACACATCTCAAGAAGGTGCATATCGATAGGAACGACACCTATGGGATCACAAGAATCCCTACTACGGTTGTGTGGCGCGGGGTCGTGAGAAGAGCGGATCAAACAGATAGCACACGGTTCGTTTATCCAGGTTCGGGCCGTCGGGATGCGTAAAACCCTACTCCTGCTTTGGTGGGTTGTATATCTGTGTTCTTGAGCTAGCTATGGGGTGTGAGGAGCTCCAAAAAGCCGAATCCTCCTCCTGGTCCCCTCGGGCCTCCTTTTATAGGAAAGGGGTTGCCACAGTGGCACACAGGAGGTGGAAAAAGGGTACAGTGATGTGAGGTTATCCCTCACATTACATGACAAGGCGCATTTAATGTGTCTTGCCCAGGTGTCCTTGCTTTATCGGGGACGGGGGAGAGACCCGTCTCGTCCATCACCGCTCCTTCTCGTGTCGACACGCGCCCTGGCTAGCGGCGCCCGCGGTGCCATGTAGGCAGGCAGGCAGCTGCGGTGGCGCAGTGGTCGGTCTCCACGAAGATCTGCATGCCGCCACGCAGGTGCCTGCCCAGATGGTTGGGTCGGCAGCTGCATGCGAAAGGTGGTAGAGGTTTGACTGGAGTGGGCCTGATGGTGGCCCTACGGGTGTTCTTCGCAAGGGCCTTGCCGGGGCCCCGGCAAGGGTCTTGCCGTGGCGCCTGCTGTCTTCCCCGGCAAGGCTCTTGCCGGGGGCCTTGTGGTCCTCCTTGGCTGGGATCCCACCAGGGATCATCATCTTCTAAAGGGTGTATCTGATCTTGAATTTTTTCACAAAGATCTGCAAGCCACCACGGGGATGTCTCCCGAATCCTTGCCCCATGGGGGCAGTGGACTCAAGGGTGACTCACTCCGTAGGTGTGGGGCGAGCTGCCACGGCAAGGGTCTTGCCGGGTTTGCTAAAACCGCCTCCAGGCAAGGATCTTGCCGGGCGGGGGTCCGCTTCGTCCCCTTTTCTCTTTGTGGTATTGATCTTGGTGTCGTTCTGCTTCTTCTGAGCTTCGGCCTTACCTTGGCTCACCTCCCTTGCCTTGCTCAGGGTGATGGTGCCCATGGCTCAGACTGCCCGTGCACAGTTATAGGGGTACAAAAAGTGTACTCCTCTTTTTGTACACCGACAGGAGCCTCCGGGCCTGGGCCACACGTAAGCGCAACCGCGTCGTTGGGCTAGGCCCAAAAATGGTGCGTGGGCAAGCAAGGCGGTTTTTACCGCGGTAAGTCTCTTCGCGCGCTGCGCTTCCCATGCTTCCCGCGCATGGCGCGGCGTGGGGAGGCATGTGTGACGTGGGCGGCATGCGTGGGGCTGAGCTCTGCATGCATGCGTCACGTCATAGTAAAGGGGGCGGTTCGCGGCTTCCCCATAAACGGAGGGAGGCCTGGAGGCGCGGCCCATTTACTGAACGGGGCGAAGGTGTGGTCTTCAAGGCGTCCACTCCCCACGATCACGGGGTGGGGAGAGGTCGCCTCACCCGTCGCCTCGGTCCTGCACGCCTGCCACGTGGCTCTCATGCGCTTGGGGTGGTGAACGGTGGAGGCGGGAAACTGGGCCGCCGCGGGCTGGGGCGGCGGGTCGGTCCCAGTTCCCTGCGCCTTCCGCGTCTTGATTGGCTGAGCGGGGCGGCCGAGCCCCCACCTCGTTCCTTTATAAAGAGTGGGAGGGGGGATGGCATCCCGCATTCCTTCATCTCCTCCTTCCTTCAGCTTTTGCTCCCCCCTTCCATCCGTCATGGAGACAGGGAATCCTGGTCCTTCAACGGTGGCGGCGAGGGTCACCGCTCGACAACGCGTCCCTCCTTCTCCCACACCCGCGGTGGCAGAGCCAGCCGCGAGGGGAAGGGGGAGGGGGCGAGGCCGAGGCGCTCGGGGAAGAGGAGGATGGGGCGGCCCACCGGCCTCGCCTCCGCCAGCAGTTCCTCCCCCCGTGGAGGGCCACTTTGGGGATGACCCTTGCGAGTTCTTCGTCAGGCTACGCCGGCCGCCTCGCCGTCGCCTTCGTCTCCCGACTCCATTCGCGCGGGAGATGGAGCTGGATCCGCCGGAGTCGTTATGGCTGCACATGAGGGGCTGCGTGATCAGTGGCACGCGGGCCCGCGTCGATTTCCCCGCCCCTCATGTGATGTATCTTCGTCGGGGATGGAAGACATTGGCCCATATCCACCGCTTGACGGAGGGGCTCACTCTCCATTTTAAGCTGATGGAGGGTGGCCTTCTCTCCGTCAACTTCTTCGGGTGCTTTGGGACCCGTGCAAGGTGCTGCGTGGAGAGCTCTTCTGATAGTGAACACTCCTCCTCGGGCGGGAGTGACGAGGAGGATAGCAGCAGCGACGACGAGGGTGGTGCGCGGCAGGATGACGGGTCCGATTAGGTGTCGGGTGCCGCTCCGTGCGACACCGGCGACCCCCTCATCTGCGTTGCCGGCTCCCTGAACTTCCTGGGCTCGTCTCCTTGGGCGGCTGGCGTTGGGAGGCTGCGGAAGAGGAAGAGGGCGGGCAGCAAGGCTATCAAGTCGGAGTACGCGGGCACCGACGCCATCGACGCGTGCTGACGTCCTGCCGCCTCGTCTTCGAGCTCTGCTTCCGGCGCCGCCATCACCATCCAGCCTTCGGACGGCCACCGAGATGTTCTCTTGGTGTCTTCTGCCACCGTAGCTCGCCTAGGCGCCCCTTTTTCCCTTTTCGCCTCCTTGACCTTCCTCCTGAGGAGAGGGACAAGAAAGGGATTACGGGCACCTTATCTCTTTTTAGTTTGTAAGCCTTCGGGCCTTAGCCGAATTTAAAATTTGTAATCCCGTCATTCATGTTTTTCATTCCCTATGGACTGTACCTGAGTGGAATGTTTTTAATGAAAAAGGGATGCTTGCTGGGTCATTTGTTTGTGGGTAGAACCCACGACAAGGAGTAAATCCTTGATATTTTTAAGATAAACATTTCCTTGCTCGGCAACAGGCCTTGCCGTCTCACCACTTCGCTCGACCTCCCTCACGCCTTTGGCGGAGGCAGGGATGAGGCGGGTTCTGGCTCCTTGTTTCATCCTTTCGCTGCCACGACTACGACCAAACTTGGCCCCAAGAACGAGCCCTAGGGCCTAGAGTTATGCGAGCACGGTAGCTTGGGGGAAAACGAGGTTTCACATAGCTCAGTCCATAATGGAATGCATGATAAGGGATGAAGAACTTATCTGAAGATGCAGCCCCCGGCAACTCTGGTTCGCCGTGGGTGAATCTTTGCTCGTGCAGCCCCCGGCAATGCTGGCTTGCCGGGGGCTAGATGCTGGTCTGTTCATCTTCTTTTCCTCCCCAAGTGGTCCGGCACGGATATCCGTGTGTCCTGTGAACCAAAGAAGACAAAAGAAAGACAAAGAGACGCACACTTGACCTCTAAGCTAGGGGTTAGTCGCCGCTAAGCACTATCAACCCTAACCAAGGACGAGACTCGACCTAGCATGTATGCTATAACTTAGGGCGCCAGCGCTTCATTTATTTGTGCTTAGGGTCTGCGCCTGGCTTTGTACAAAGGGTTACATGCATCATCGGCAATGCTTGTACAAAAGGTGGCTTGTCGGGGGGCCGGCAAGCCGCGCCTCCCGGGTAAAACTTGCGAAGATGCTCAATATTCCAGGAGTTACTCACCGGAACGGCATCTTCGGTCTCCAGGCGGACTGCGCTGGGCCTGGTGACTCGTATTACCCGATAAGGGCCTTCCCACTTTGGCGTCAACTTGTTGGAACTCTTGGCCAATTGAACGCGCCAAAGAACAAGGTCGCCTTCCTCCAGGCTTCGGGCATGAACCTTGCGGCTATGGTAGCGGTGTAAGGCTTGCTGGTAGCATGCTGCTCTCACAGCCGCCCGAAGACAATCTTCCTCAAGGAGCATTGCGTCATCTTGACGCAGTTGCTCTTGCTCAAGCTCATCATAAGCGAGCACTCGAGGTGACCCGTATATGAGTTCAGTGGGGAGAACTGCTTCTGC
Source organism: Triticum urartu (assembly GCF_056163025.1). Taxonomy (NCBI): domain Eukaryota; kingdom Viridiplantae; phylum Streptophyta; class Magnoliopsida; order Poales; family Poaceae; genus Triticum; species Triticum urartu. The sequence goes on from NC_141876.1 coordinate 259,580,506, forward strand.
CCCGTATACCAGGGCAAAGGGTGTCTGGCCGGTGGCTCGATTTGGCGTCGTCTTGATCGACCAAAGAACCGTCGGCAGCTCATCAATGTAGCGCCTTCCACTCTTGTGCAGCCTGTCAAAGGTCTGGGTCCTTAAGCCTCGCAGTACTTCAGCGCTTGCCCTCTTAGCTTGACCATTGCTTCGTGGGTGAGCAACGGAAGCGAAACAGACTTTGCTGCCGAGGTCTTGGATATATTGCATGAAGGTGCGGCTTGTGAACTGTGTGCCGTTGTCGGTGATGACCCTGTTGGGTACACCAAAACGGCACACTAGTTCCTTGAAGAACTTGACGGCTGATTGAGCTGTGACCTTCCTCACTGCCTCCACCTCCGGCCACTTTGTGAACTTGTCGATTGCAACGTGCAAGTACTCAAAGCCCCCGACAGCGCAGGGGAAAGGGCCCAGTATGTCGAGCCCCCAGACCGAGAAGGGCCAGGAGAGAGGAATGGTTTGAAGGGCTTGAGCTGGCTGATGAAGCTTCTTTGAATGAAACTGACACGCTTCACACCTGGTGACTAGTGCCGTCGCATCCTGGAGGGCGGTGGGCCAGAAGAAGCCCTGCCGAAATGCCTTGCCGGCAAGGGCTCTTGACCCGATGTGGGATCCACATATGCCTCCGTGTATCTCTGCCAACATCTCCAGTCCTTCCTCCTGAGGGATACACTTCAATTTCACACCGTTCGGCCTCTTCCTGTACAGGACGTCATCGACGAACTAGTACATGGTAGAGCGACGGGCTACTTTTTCCGCTTCTTCTTGCTCTTCAGGAAGTTCCCCTGTTTGGAGGAATCAGACGGTATGATGTGCCCACGCTGGAGCCTGAGGCTCGACGGCGAGGATTAAAGGCATTTCCTCTGCTATCGGGGCGGCTGTCTCGACGGCAAGAGCTTGACGCTCCGCTGGAGCTAGCCGTCCCATGGCAGGCTCAGTGTCCCCGGCAACATCCTTGCCGGCGGCTCCGGGGAGCTCGGCGGGAAAGTACTTGCCGGGTCCTAATTTCCTCCCCTTGTTCTGCTCTGTTGATGGATCAACGAATGGCTGAGTTAGCTGGAGCACAAAGGTACCTGGTTCCACAAGTAGCTTGAGAGCAATGCATTTTGACAGGTAATCAGCGATATCGGTCTCCGCTCGGGGAACGTATTCAGCCTGTATACTGTCGAAACGCTCTTCCAGCTTTCTCACTTCATCAACGTAGGCCTTCATCAACGGGCTCTGGTAGTCCTTGTTGACTTGCTTGACGACGAGCTGCGAGTCACCCGTGACGACGAGCTTCTTGATTCCAAGGTCCGTCGTGATCCTAAGACCGGCAAGCAGCCCTTCGTACTCTGCCGTATTGTTTGTTGACACCTCCCTGGGGAAGTGCATCTGGATCACGTACTTGAGGTGCTCTCCGGTGGGCGCGACAAGCAGTACGCCAGCCCCGGCGCCGTGTAAGGAGAAAGCTCCATCAAAGTACATGATCCAACTGCAACTTGCCTCCTTGCCGGGGAGAGCAGTCTCTTGGGCTTATTCGTCAGGGGTTGCGGTCCACTCTGCAATGAACTCCGCCAGGACTCGGCTCTGAATCGTCGAAGTACTTTCAAACTTGAGGCCAAAGCTGGACAGCTCCAGTGCCCATTCCACAATTCTTCCCGTTGCATCTGGATTGTGCAATATCTGTTGCAGAGGGAGGCGAGTGACGACAGTGATCTCGTGTGCCTGGAAGTAGGGACGCAGCTTCCTTGAGGCCATAAGAAGGCCGAAGAGCAGTTTTTGCACGCCGGAGTACCTTGATCTAGCTCCCCGCAGGAGGGAACTAACAAAGTAGACCGGGTGCTGCATCATTTTCTTCTTCCGCGGCACTTCAACTGGCTGTGTTGTCTCTGCATTGGTGGTGTCGGGCTCTGTCGCTGCCATTACCTCATCGTCATCCTCTCTCTGCGCCACTAGTGCGGTGCTGACCACCTGGTTCATTGCCGCCAGGTATAGCAGCAACGGCTCCTGTGGTCTAGGCGCAACTAGTGTTGGCGCGGAGGAGAGGTACTTCTTCAAATCTTGCAATGCTGCTTCGGCTTTTGGCGTCCACTCCATCGGGCCCGCCTTTTCAGGATCTTGAAAAAGGGAAGGGCGCGCTCGGTAGACTTGGAAATGAATCTGCCCATGGCGGCGAAGCAACCAGCAAGCCGACGCACATCCTTGATTCGCTTGGGTGCTTCAATATGCTCTATAGCTTTGATCTTATCCGGATTGGCCTCTATCCCACGTTGTGATACAAAGAACCAGAGAAGCTTGCCGGACGGGACGCCAAAGATGCACTTCTCAGGGTTCAGCTTGAGGTTGATCTTGCGTAGGTTTGCAAATGTTTCTTGCAAATCCGGTATGAGGGTTGCCCTGTCCTTGGTTTTGACCACTATGTCATCCATATAAGCTTCCATATTTCTATGGAGCCGGGGTTCAAAACCAATCTGGACTGCCCTTGCATACGTCGAACCAGCAATCTTCAGCCCGAAAGGCATTCACATGAAACAATACGTACCACATGGGGTGATGAATCTTGTTTTCTCTTCGTCTTCTCTTGTCATGAAGATCTGGTGGTAGCCGGAGTAGGCATCGAGGAATGACAACAGATCACACCCAGCTGTGGATTCAACAATCTGGTCGATGTGCGGCAATGGGAAGGGGTCCTTAGGACAAGCCTTATTGATATCTGTGTAATCAATACACAGCCTGCACTTCCCATTAGCCTTGCGCACTACGACCGGATTGGCCAACCACGCTGGATGGAGCACTCCTCTTACCAAACCCGCTGCTTCCAGCTTCCGGATCTCCTCTGGATGAACTCTTGTCGTTCCAAAGCTTGCTTTCTGACTTTCTGCTTGACGGCCCGCGCATGAGGACAGATAGCAAGGTGGTTCTCAATCACCTCCCTAGGAACGCTGGGGATGTCGGAAGGTTGCCATGCAAACACATCGACATTCTCCCGCAAGAAGGTGACGAGCGCATCTTCCTATTTGTTGTCAAGGGTGGAGCTTATGGTGAAAGCCCCTCCCGTGCTGTCCTCATTGACAGAAACTTTCATGGTTCCCAGCGGTATGGCCCTGGGCTTCTTGTTTCCGCCGGTGGAGCTCTTTGGCACGTCCTCGACGGGAGCGCTACACTCCGAAGAGGTGCGCTTGCCGGAGTGGGTGTCCGAGGTCTCACCGGTCTTCTTCTTCTTCTTCCCTCCCGAGGTCCCAGTGGCAGGAGTAAGTGCCCTAGTGGCAGCAGCTGCTGCAACTGTTTGCTGGTATAGTTGGTCAGCGCAAATTAGCACAACTTTCTTATCAGAGGGGATGGTGATAATCGTCACAGGTCCTGGCATCTTCAGGGTGTTGTAGGCGTAGTGTGACGCCGCCATGAACTTGGCTAGCGCTGGGCGGCCAAGGATCCCGTTGTAAGGCAAGGGGATCTTGGCAAAATCAAACACGATCCTCTCCGTCCTGTAGTTCAGATTGCTTCCAAAAGTCACGGGCAGCGTGACCTTTCCATTAGGTTGGCTTCTTCCCGGGTTGACCCCCTGAAACATGCTCGTCTCTTCGAGGTCTCCATCAGGAATCTGCAGTTTCTCGATCACGGCAGGCGAGATCAGGTTCAGACCGGCCCCGCCATCGACTAGCATCTTCGTCACCTTGAGGTTGCATATTGTTGGTGAAACCAACAATGGCAAGCACCCGACTGCAGTAGTGCAATCATGGTGATCCTTAGTGTCAAAAATGATAGGTGTGCTGGACCACTTTAGCGGCCTTTGGGCATCAAACAACGGCTCTGCTGCTGTAATCTCTCGTGCCCACTGTTTAAGCTGGCGGTGAGAAGTATGCAGCGAGGCGCCGCCGTCGACGCACATGGCCTTTCTAGCTTTCTGAAATTCTTGGTCGCCCGATTCGTCGTCCTCTTCGTGATCGTCGTCTTCCGGCTTTTTGTCACGGCCCCGGGCGGGCCTCTCCTCTTGTTTATCCTTGCCGCGACGGCCTGCCTGGCCGTCACGCTTCTTGCCGGACCCCTCAGCACCGTCTTGGCCCTTCTCCTTGTCCCGCCTCTCATATTCAGCCCTCTGCTTCTCAGCGAGGAGCTCAACCTGTCGGCAGTCTTGGAGAGCATGGCCTTTGGTGCGATGGATCTTGCAGTATCGCTTGTCAGAGTTTCCTGGCTTCTCGGCAACCGCCAAGGCCCGGCAGGCGACACATCCGGCAATTTCCTTGCCGGGGTCATCTGCCTTGGTTTTCTTGGTGGAGCCGGTGTCACCAGATCCCTCGACGGCAAGCACGGCTTTACCTTTGCGCTTTCTGTTGCGGCGCCGGCCCTTCTTCGTCGGGGCGGCAGTGTCTTCATCTGAGGAGTCGGTTTCCAAGCCGGTGTCTTCGCCGGGGTACTTCCTTCCCTCTTCAGCCCGGGTACATCTGTCAGCAAGAACATATGGTTCTGCTACATCTTTCAACTTGTTCATTGCCAGCTCTTCACGCATCTTGCGGTTACGAACGTTCTGATGGAACGCGCTGATGATGGCGGTAGGGTCAACATCAGGGATATTGTACTGTATCCGGCTAAACCTCTGTATATACTTGCGGAGACTCTCGCCTCCCTTCTGGGGAATGACGTGCAGGTCGCTCGCTTGGCCATGGGCTTGGTGGCCTCCAGTAAAGGCGCCCACAAACTCATGGCACAAATCCGACCAGGAGGAAATAGAGTCTACCGGCAAGTGCATCAACCACGACATGGCGTTGGGTTTAAGAGCCAACGAAAAGTAATTCGCAAGCACCTTATCGTCGCGGGCTCCGGCAGCTTGCAACGCAATGGTGTAGATGCTGAGGAACTCGGACGGGTGGGTCTTGCCGCTGTACTTTTCGCCCACGTCAGGTTTGAATGTGCGGTGAGTGGGCCACTGGAACTGCCGCAGCTCACGGATAAAAGCCGGACATCCTACCTCGTAAGGTAGGCCTCCAGGGCTCTCCTGTGCCGGGTGGTTCACAGCAGGCCCTGCTCGCCTGTCTGACTGGTGGCGCGCTCCGCGCCGGCGCTCGATAGTGGTTCGAGCGTCTTCATGTTCTCGTTCTCGAAGAACTTGGCGCTGGTCACAGTGGGTCCACGGGTCGGATGACGCTATGGAGATTTCGTCACCCGTAACATCGCGACGGGCTGGCGTCCGCGGTACCGGGCGAGGAGGAGGCGAGTGCACCGTGGTCGCGGCGCCGCCGGCTTTCCTGCCACTGGTGCGTGGGACTCTGTCGGAGCATCGACCCGGGGGCTCCACCGGACTTGGTTTGTCTTTGTTGGCCACCGCAACAAGGCTTCGGATAGTGGCTCTCCATTTGTCGAGTTTCCCCGTAGTGGGAGGAAAATCGAGGAGCAACTACGCGTGCGCCAGGGCTTCTGCTGGCGTTGGTGGCAGTGAAACTTGCACGGATCGCGACGCGCTTCGACTTCTGACCATGTCAGAAGGAGCTCTATCACGACCCCGCAGTCACATGCCATCTACACCAGCGCCTCAGCGAGCGGGCAGGTCTTCTACCTCCCGGGAGTGGCGCTCGGGGCTCTTCCTGCGGCGACGCCCGGGGTCTTCGGCGTCATTACGCCGTTCGTCACGCGCCTCTTGAGAGGAGCGCGCCGTCGGCGCCGGCGTGGGAGTCTTGGAGGCCCTCGCATCGCCTTCGGGCGGGGTGGCAGCGATCTTGGAAGGCCCCGCGCCACCCGCGGTGGGCCTGGCTCCGTCTTTGGATTTGGCGGCGTGCGGCCCGTTACCAGGCGCACGAACATCGCCGCCTCCCAAACTCCGGCTGCTGGGACGGTGTTGGTGTTCGCGAACGGCGCCCCAGGTCCTTTCTGCGACCGGTCCGCTGCTCGCCCGCGTCGGGACGGGATGTCCGGCTTCCGACGGGCCAACCGCCACCGTCGTCTTCTTCTTGGGCGCCATGACGATGAAGAAGCGTCAAACTAACTGCTAAAGCCGATTCTCACAACTGCGCCCCCTACCTGGCGCGCCAAAGATGTCGGTGGGAACGACACCTATGGGATCACAAGAATCCCTACTACGGTTGCGGGGCGCGGGATCGTGAGAAGAGCGGATCAAATAGATAGCACACGGTTTGTTTATCCATGTTCGGGTCGCGGAGATGTGTAAAACCCTACTCCTGCTTTGGTGGATTGTATGTCTGTGTTCTTGAGCTAGCTATGGGGTGTGAGGAGCTCCAAAAAGCCGAATCCTCCTCCTGGTCGCCTCGGGCCTCCTTTTATAGGAAAGGGTTGCCACAGTGGCACACATGAGGTGGAAAAAGGGTACAGTGATGTGAGGTTATCCCTCGCATTACATGACAAGGCGCATTTAATGCGTCTTGCCCAGGTGTCCTTGCTTTATCGGGGACGGGGGAGAGACCCGTCTCGTCCGTCGCCGCTCCCTCTCGTGTCGACACGCGCCCTGGCTAGCGGCGCCCGCAGTGCCATGTAGGCAGGCAGGCAGCTGAGGTGGCGCAGTGGTGGGTCTCCACAAAGATCTGCATGCCGCCACGCAGGTGCCTGCCCAGCTGGTTGGGTCGGCAGCTGCATGCGAACGGCGGTAGAGGTTTGACTGGCGTGGGCCTGATGCTGGCCCTACAGGTGTTCTTGTCAAGGGCCTTGCCGGGGCCCCGGCAAGCGTCTTGCCGTGGCGCCTGCTGTTTTCCCCGGCAAGGCTCTTGCCGGGGGCCTTGTGGTCCTGCTTGGCTGGGATCCCGTCAGGGATCATCATCTTCTAAAGGGTGTATCTGATCTTGAATGTCTTCACAAAGATCTCCAAGCCACCACGAGGATGCCTCCCAAATCCTTGCCCCGTAGGTGTGGGGCGAGCTGCCACGGCAAGGGTCTTGCGGTTTTGCTAAAACTGCCTCCCGGCAAGGATCTTGCCGGGGGGTCTGCTTCGTCCCCTTTGCTCTTTGTGGTCTTGATCTTGGCGTAGTTCTGCTTCTTCTGAGCTTCGGCCTTACCTTGGCTCACCTCCCTTGCCTTGCTCAGTGTGGTGGTGCTCGTGGCTCAGACTGCCCGTGCACAGTTATAGGGGTACAAAAAGTGTACCCCTCTTTTTGTACACCGACAGTGCATGAAGATACAAGAAACACCATCGAGCAACAAGTTAAATGCCTTGCGACCAAGCTCAACTTCAACAAGCAACCTATGGTCTTCAACACTTGTGATCTCGTGTGGCTACACCTTCGCAAGGACCGATTTCCACAAGAACTCAAGTCCAAGCTTCGACCACAAGCAGATGGACCCTTCAAGGTTCTTGCACACTACAACAACAACACCTACAAGATCGACATTCCACACGACAAGTACTTCGTGAGCGACATCTTCAACGTCAAAGATCTCTCTCCCTTCCATGGTGATGTAGAATTTGATCCGAGGACGGATCTTCCCCAACGGAGGGGAGATGATGTGGAGCATCCCAAGGTCATCCCCATGGACCTACCATCGCCTCACCAAGTGCCTAGCGGACCCATGACATGAGCACGTGCAAGAGCTCTCGAAACCGAGGTGACATCACTCCTCTCAGATTTCCACTTCGATGCACATGAGACATGGCTACTACCTCATATGAACACACTGTGCATACTCAGGTATCATGGAGAAGCTAAGGAGCAAGGAGAAGAAGAAGAGAAAGATGGATGTGAAGACGGAGATGAAGAAGAAGAGCTGCTCAAAGTCTCCAGGCTCCGGACGACCGACGAACCCCGGACGTACGACGACCTCCAGGCTGCGGACGTCTGGCCTCCTTCGGACGACCGACACTTCCACACCCGAGCCAAAACAGACGGACATCCGACGCCCCACGGACGACCAACCCCGACCGGATGATCGACCGAAGACCTCCCGAGCCGAATCTACGGACGTCCGATAGGCACCGGACGTCCGGACCCTCGCGAGCCTCCGGACGTCCGACGCCTGTGCGTTGTTTCATGTTGGGCCGCAGACCATATACCCCTTCGCCCCCTCTTTTGCACTAAGACTATATATACTCCATCTCGTCCAACTTTCTAGGGTTAGCATTGGTTTAGCTCATTTGAGAGATAGAACATTGCTCATCCACATCGGATCTACTCCTCGTAAGAGACCGCGGCCTCTTCGGAGAAGATCGTTTTGGATTCAAGACCTACTCGCGGAGAGAACATCAAGACCTCCTCATGGAGAAGACCGGCTACCCTTGTATCGTCCGTAGTTGACCGTGTACCGTGTGAACTCTTATGTATCCGAGGATCTAGCACGTGTGTGACTTTCTTGTGTCGGTTTAGTGATTCTCTAGTGTTTCCCTTGTGTTTTCCCTCTTTTTCCCCTCGTGTTCTTCGTGTTCATCGCGGGATCCGCTCCTTTCGTGAAAGATCGGCCGATTAGGGTTCTACCCTACATCAAGGCATCTAAGCGACTTCCGACGAGGTTGCGATCGTCTATCTACATTGACATGGTTTTTGGGCCGTGAGATTCGTCTTGGCGCGCTCACCTTCATCGCAATGATTCGGCATGGCTCCAGGAAGTCCCCCTCGACATCAAAGCACTCCCATTCGTGGGGCGGCCCACTTCCATGCAAGTGCATGCGGTGTCCTCTTGCGGCAGCCATCACTCAGTATCGGTCGGCTCCGGTGGCATCTTCCCTTCCCTTTGCTCGTTGTCGCAAGTGATCTGGTACCTCGTGGCTCTAGCGGTGGGTGAAGCACACGGTGGCCCATCAGTCGGCCACTCCTCAGAACGCGGCAATCAAGTCCGATGAGTACCTTTATGGTTTGTTTTATCTGCTGACTGGCCACTCGGATACGCTTTCCGACTACGAAAGCAATGACCCCGCGGCGGAGGTCCTCATTGTTGGCTCCCGGCGTAGCCCACTAGGATTTCCAAGCTGCAATGGGAGCGAAAGCGATGGCCCGTCGCATCGCAACGTCGAGTACTACCCGCAAGCTCTCACTGCGGAACAAAGAGAAGAACTACGACACAGGGATGAACAGCCTCTTCAGACTCCCATCATTGGGGAGACTGCCGGGGCTCGGGCTTTGGAGGCTGCTCATGTAGCCACCCTCGATGAACGTGCATGCGTGGAGAATCTTCAGAAGTCACTCGACGAGCGCACTCGTAGACGACTCCCAAGTTCCAGCCAATGGCAGCGGCAATTGTTCCTGACTAGATCTTGCGATGAATATCGGGTATACCGCACTCCAATCCAGAATGTTGCAGCGGCGGCGCGTACCGCAGATTAGATCCAACCATCCCGTTCTGAGGCTGGGAGAGGCCTAGAGCAGATTCGGACACTTCTCAGGGCAGACGGGGAGCAGAATTTGGTTGTTCCTCAGTCGTGCAATAGGATTCACAACAGGTCCGTCATGATAGACACAGTTCAGTCTGCTCACAGCCCAAGATCACCTCCGCGGGGTGAAGATCGTGGTTATCATCAGGACCAGTACCTGGATCGAGTCCACGGACAGTTTGGTCCTCGATATCACCATGACCATCGCTGTCGAGTGCCTACACCCCCTCCGAGGGTTGGTTCATACGCATCCCGATGGTATGATGATAGGTGCTTGTACGGTGACGAGCGGAGGATCCCAGGCGACCCCCGAGAGCCTGGGTTTGATGCAACATCATTCCTAGTGCAGGGCCTAGTTGATAGAGGCAAAGCTAACCGAGAAGGTTTGGACATAGATCGTCCGAGTGGAAGCAGAGCGTTCGTCTCTGGGCCTGTGTGCTTCATTAGAGCCATTCGAGCTGCTGAGATTCGTCCCAACTTCAGGTTGGCTGCAGGAGTGAGCAAGTTTACTGGTGAGTCAAACCCAGACACGTGGTTAGAGGATTACCGAGTGGCTGTGCAGATTGGTGGAGGCAATGATGAAGTGGCCATGAAGCACTTGCCCTTGATGCTTGAGGGCTCGGCTAGGGCGCGATTAAACCAGTTGGCTCCTGCTAGCATATACTGTTGGGAAGACATGGCCCGAGTGTTTATCTAAACCTTTGAAGGCACTTGCAAGTGACTCGCTGGGCTGACTGAGTTGCAACATTGTGTCCAGAAGCCGAGTGAAACTTTGAGAGATTATATCAAGCATTGGACCATGCTTCACAATGTGGTGGAGAATGTTTCAGAACACCAAGCAGTTTGTGCTTTCAAGGAAGGCGCCTGGTATAGGGAGCTCATATTGAAAGTTGGCCGCTCCGGGGCATGACTCTAAACCGATGGAAATAGCCACTCAGTATGCAAATGGCGAAGAATAGGACCGACTCCATAGTGCCAAAGGCAAGGCTATAGATCCTGACACTCGAGGCGGGAATCCTAGTTGGAAGCAAAAACATAAATTCGAAGCCGCAGGTCAAGCAGAAGCCGAAGTGGTAGCTCCTAAATGCAAGTACAAAGGGAAAGCCAAAGAGCAGTGGGTTTCTAAGAAGAAAAGAGATCAGTTTGGTCAAGATGTCTTGGATCTACCGTGTACCATCCACATGAAGAAAGATGAGGATGGTAACCTGATTTTACCAAGCACAACACTAGACAGTGCGGACTCCTCATTCAATAGTTCCGTGATGGTTAGACCAGTGAAAAGGGCTCCGACAAGGATGATGAATAAAAGGCAGAAGATTACCTGAAGGTCAATGCTACTTTGGTGATTTTTGCTGATGTTGAGAGCAATAGTCGACATGGTTGCTCCGGCAACTATGACGTACCTCAAGTGGTCAAAGACTCCTATCACATTCAACCAGTCAGATCACTGATGACCCACAAGTATAGGGGATCAATCGTAATCCTTTCGATAACTAAGAGTGTCGAACCCAACGAGGAGAAGAAGGAAATGACAAGTGGTTTTCAGCAAGGTATTCTCTCCAAGCACTGAAATTATAAGTAACGAGTAGTTTGATAGCAAGATAATTTGTGATGAGCAAATAATGATAATAGCAACAAAAGTGTAGCAAGGTCGCCCAATCCTTGAGGCAAAGGACAAGCCAAAAACGGTCTCTTATGATAAGCAAAGTGTTCCTGAGGATACACGGGAATTTCATTTAGTCACTTTCATCATGTTGGTTTGATTTGTGTTCACTACTTTCATAATTTGATATGTGGGTGGATCGGAGCTTAGGTGTTGTTATTACTTGAACAAAACTCCTACTTATGATTAGCCCCCTCGCAAGCATCCGCAACTATGAGAAAATTATTAAGAATAAATTCTAACCATAACATTAAACTTTTGGATCGAATCGATCCCTTATGGAATAGAGCATAAACTAGGGTTTAAGCTTCTGTTACTCTCGCAACCCATCATGTAATAACTACTCCACATTGCCTTCCCTTAGGCCCAAATATGGTGAAGTGTCATGTAGTCTACGTTCACATGACACAACTAAGGGAATCACAACATACATACCATCAAAATATCGAACACATATCAAGTTCACATGATTACTTGCAACAAGATTTCTCCCGTGACCTCAAGAACAAAAGTAACTACTCACAAATGATAATCATGCTCAAGATCAGAGGGGTATTAAATAGCATATTGGATCCGAACATATAATCTTCCAACAAATAAACCATATAGTAATCAACACTACTAGTCACCCACAAGTACCAATCTATAGTTTCGGTACAAAGATTGAACACAAGAGATGAACTAGGGTTTGAGAGGAGATGGTGTTGTTGAAGATGTTGATGGAGATTGCCCTCCCCAAGATGGGAGAGTTGTTGGTGATGATGATGATGATGATTTACCCCTCCGGGAGGGAAGTTCCCCTAGAGGAATCGCTCCGCCAGAGGGCAAAAGTGCTCCTGCCCCAGTTCCACCTCGAGACGGCGGTGCTTCATCCCAAAAGTCATCCTCTTATCTTTTCTAGGTCAAACTCACTTATATACCAGAAGATGGGCACCAGAGGTGGGCTGGGCTGAGCACAAGCCACCAGGGCGCGCCTGGGGGCCCAGACGCGCCCTGGTGTCTTGTGCTCACCAGGTGGCCCCCCTCCGGTAGTTATTTTCTCTAGTATTTCTTATTTATTCCATAAAAATTCCTTGTGAATTTTAGCTCATTTGGAGTTGTGCAGAATAGGTAGCCTGACGTAGCTTTTTCAGGTCCAGATTTCCAGTTGCCGGAATTCTTACTCTTTGTGTGTACCTTGCATATTATGATAGAAAAGGCATTAGAATTACTCCGAAAAGCATTATTATGCATAAAAACATTATAAATAACAGTAGGTAAACATGATGCAAAATGGACGTATCAACTCCCCCAAGCATAGACCTCGCTTGTCCTCAAGCAAAAACCAAAATCGAAAAACATGTCCACATGCTTAGAGAGAGAGAGGTGTCGATAAAAACAAAATACCACTAGTACAGCGACATGCTATAAAAACGGTTTTTAACCCCTTTCCGCGACGACGTTTGGAACCGTCGCCAAGTGAGTGTGGGCGATAGGGGGGTCTTTCCCATACGACCCAGAAACCGTCGAGGATAGGCCCTCCTGGGACACAGGCTGGGGGAAAATGAGCTCATGTGCGATCTGGCGGGGCATCAAAACCCAATTGTTTTCGTTCGTATGTACATTCCACACGGTGAATCCCACAAAATCATTTCCATTCGTATGTATATCACACACAGTTTTTTGTGTGGAAACGTTTGTGCAGGGTGGCGTAACGCAAATAGTTCTCTATCGGAAGCCGTGTGTGATTGTTAGTTGATCGAACACGCCTACTTTCTTGAAACCGTGCAGGTTGTTTGAGTTCATCGCCCACGGTGTTGTCTGAGTAACCTTTTGCAATGGAAAACCCCAATAAGTAGGGTAATTAGCCTATTATTGATAATCCATGTACTAATCAAATTGATATTTCTTGTAAAACACACCAGATATTTCATATCCATATAACAGCAACCAGGATTTTATAATCGAATTACATCAGATAGCTTTGGCACTCAGTTATGTCATTACACAATAGCACCAAGTTTCACATGCAACATCAAAAACCTTTGGAAAGTAGCACCATACACGGTAAATAGATAGATGAATCTCATCTGGGAAACTGCAGAAGTAGATGGCAAATATTGAGCCTTCAGTGATGTTGAATGTCCTTGAAACTTAAGGCCAGTGGCTATGGATAATTGCCCGCCCAACCTTCGTCCTCTTCAGCAAGACTTCAATATTGGACCATGGGTGTTGAATGAATACCTTCCTCACCTCTTGACCATGCAGGTGATTTGAGAGGTAATCATCGGTGAACTGCTTTGAAAAGTACTGAAAACAAAGATATGCATAAATCGCTGTTATAAATTTTGAAATGGCGCAAGGGGTAAAAACAAGGTAAAAGAGTTAGCACCATCCTATAGTTGAATGATGTCTTCTTCATTGTGCAAACAAATATCTTGCTGTTATTCGTCGCAAGTTTCTTCATCCTAACAATCTTTCTGAGTTTCTTGTCTTTATTGGTATTCATGGACATCTCATTTCCCCATATGCAAAATGGGTCGAACAGTGGGTCTAAGCCTCTCAGGAGGACCTACATGTGCAAGACCAAACTATAAGAAACCTAAATATTAGAATGATTCCTGCAACTGCAAAATAATGTGCTATTAGACAAAGGACCATGCTTGAACAAAACTCGATGGTAAACCGCAGTGTCTCCCATTGTTTCCCTGCAACATACATAAGGAAGATCTTGATCAGGTTAACTGAGATTTGCCATACTATTAGTAGAATATGTATTGAGTACACCCAAATTCGATTTATTTCGCATGCATAATAATAAAAAATTGTACCCACAACGAATGAAAAAGAAATTGCAGAACTGAACCAAACAGTTAAATGGACAGGAGACGAAATGAACCAAAATAGTTAACTGAGCACGACATTGCAGAATAGAAACATGTACTAGAAGATAAGACAGTTAACAAAACAAAGAATGCTTGAGAACAGTACTATGAAATGTAGCAATTGTTGGACCAACCAATTAATTGAACTTTACATTTCAGAGGACCAAAGTGTTAACTGAACATTACATTTTAGAGGACCAAACTATTAACTGAACATAAGTTTGCATATTAACATTATAGAGGACAAATCACTAGATGGCCCTGGCGGTGGCCTTGAGAAAACATAATGAGTTGTATTTTAATGTAGACATCTACGTGGCGGTGTCGACGGTGGCCTCGAAGACGGGGTGCTCCTCCAAGATCTGGCGGTCGGCACGCATGGCAGCCATAGCGACCTCGTGCGCGTGTGCGGCCACATGCTACTAAGCTCCACGTTATACTGCCTGCAAAATGGTTGTGGACGGTGCTTAATTTGAGGAGGGGGACAATGATTTCGGCAGAAGGTGTCGCGCCATTGGTCGGGGCATGTGGGACGAGAAAGGAGGAGGATGGTGTCGGTGTGGTGTGGATTACCTAACCATATTGACGAGGCCGCGCAGCAAGAAGAAGGATCGGTGACGAGAAGGCCGCGTAGCAAGAAGAAGGGTCGGTGGCGAGGAGGCCACGCAGCAAGAAGAAGGGTCGCCGGCGAGGAGGCAGTACTTCAAGAAGAAGGGTCACCGGCGAGGAGGCGGCGCTGCAATAAGAAGGGTAGCCAGCTAAGAGGCGGGGCTGCAAGAAGAAGGGTCGCCGGCGAGGAGGCTGAGCTACCAGTAAGTAGCAATGAAGGTTCGAGCTTTGAAATCAAGGAGGAACAGTGGAAATGTGGATTTTAGTGGGAGGGCGGGGCGGGGAGATAGATATTTCCGCGGTGGCAAAAACATTTTGATCGGTGCTGCGAGAAACTGGCGCACAAGTGTGGTTCAAGCGGGGGCGGTGGACTGTAGGCGAGGAAGATTCCTACATAAACCAGACAAGACAGTGCGCCAAGATATTTATATCGCATCCCACATGATTCTTTCTAGTAAATGGTTTGTGGTATACCTGATTTTTTCATTATGTTTTGAAATACAAAATGGTGTTACAGAGGGAAAGGATGGTGTTTGAATTGCTAGAATATTTACGTACAGTGAACATTTAGTACATGAGTGTCGTATTTAAATTTGGAATTATTTCTGGTACGTTTGGCATTTTTATGCATTAATTTCATTTCTCGGCATTTTTTTGAGCAAACACAGTAGGGTAAAAACCCTACTGTAACTCTATTTTTTCATTAATATGGGGGAGGGGTGTTATACACAAATGGATTACAACAAAGGAGGGGGCATAAAAGAAGAAATGTTCACAAATAATCCAACCAGCTTTGCATTCCCTCCTTTAAACTAGGTTTGACTCTTTTCATGATGGTGCCAAAATGTTCCTTGAAGCAGGAAATACAATAACTCAGGTCCCTTTCCTTGTTATAAAAAATGATGTTGTTTCTGTGTTTCCAGATTGTCCAACAGCCAGCAATTTGGCATTCTTTGAAGGGCTGAATCTGAGTTTTGTTTCTGGTTTCAATGAGCATATCATTGCAGTTTAGATCAGTGTTCCATTGATTGCCAAGTGATAACCCAAAGTTTTTGCTAAAGTCACATGAGAAGAAGAGATGTTTCATGTATTCATTAGGCTCATCATCACATAAAACACATATGGAGCTCTCAATGTAGAAGTTTTTCCTGGTGAGAAGATCTCTGGTATTTAATCTGTCCAGAAGAAGGAGCCAGAACAAGAATTTTTGTTTAGGAAGGCAACCAGACTTCCAAATCCATTGGAAAAGTTTAGGAGCTTTCTCAGGGCATCCCAAATATTCATGGTAGACCTTCTTAGCATTGTAATGTCCAGAGGCCCATTTAAACTTCCAGATTTCAGGTTCATTGTTACTCATCACACCATTAATGAGGGCCATGAGCTCACTGCTCTGTTGAACAACCACAGAAGATACAGGTAGGTGGAACATGTTATAGAAGTCATTCTCAGTTTCAATGCAAGCCTTCCAGAGAGAGATGTCTTTGTTTATGGCATAGGAGTAAGGTGTGGGAAGCTGCCTTTCAGTGGGTTGTCATTCCATTTGTCATGCCATAAAGAAATGGTGTCACCAAAGCCAGCAATACAAATTGTGAGGTCTTTGTATTTGTCAAGAATAGACCAGCAATCTCTCCACCCAAATGAGCCAATCCTAGTTGGGAATTGTGGTAGCTCACCATTTCCATAGTATTTGCTCCAAATAAGCTGCACCCATGGGATATCCGTTTTATTGAAGAACTTGTGTAAGAATTTAGTCAAGTGTGGTTTGTTGTGTGCTCTAAGATCTAGAACACCAAGACCACCAGCAACTTTGGGTAAGCAAACTTGTTCCCATTTGATAAGGCATTTGCCAAATTTATTGATGTCCTTACCATACCAAAGAAAACTTCTGCCAGATTTTTCAAAATGATCCAAGATGGTGAAGGGCACCCTGGTACAACACATGGCAAATATAGGTAGTGCAGTGATGATAGCCTTGAGGCGAGTGAGTCTACCTGAGTATGACATCATTGTTGCAATCCCAGATAATCTTTTATCCAATCTTGAAACCATTGGCATAAACTCATCAACTTTTGGTCTGGTGGACCCCATTGGCAGCCCCAGATAAGTGAAAGGCATTCTTTCTTTTTTACATCCCAAAATATTGGCAAGTTGATTGGCTTTTTCATTAGAGATATTAATGGGTACAAGATAGGATTTGTGGAAATTCACCTGTAGGCCAGTGAAATCTGAAAATGTCTTTAAATCTCCATAACATGTGAAATCTGATGAGGCACAACTGCCATAATAATTAAGGTGTCATCAGCATATTGAACAATAGGGTATGCCATGGAAGCAGGTTGCTCAATGGGAGTATTGATGTGGCCATTGTGCCAAGCTTGGTTAATCAGGATCTGTAGCAATTCAGCAGCAATAACAAATAAAAGAGGTGAGAGAGGGTCCCCTTGTCTTACTCTACATTTGCATTTGATTTTCTTCCCTCGTACACCATTTAAAATTACAGAAGCAGAGGCAGTCTGCAGGATGTTATTGATCCATCTAATCCATTTGTCTCCAAACCCCGGGTGTTTGAGCACGAAAAGGATGGCCTCATAGTTGATTTTGTCAAATTCTTTCTCAAAGTCCACTTTGAAAATGACAATTTCTTTCTTAGATTTGTGGCACATATGGATGTACTCAAAAGACCATGCAAGACAATCCTGAATATTCCTGGTTTTGATCAAACCATATTGATTATTGCTTATCACAGGAATGATGTATTTTTGGACTTTGTTTGCAAGTAGCTTAGTAAGGATTTTGATAGGCATACTTAACAAGGAGATGGGCCTGAAGTCATTGGGAGTTTCTGGGTTTTCTTTCTTAGGGATCAGGGCAATATAAGTAGTGTTAACTGGAGCAAGATCCACACTCCCTGATTGGAAATCCTAAAGAAATTTATAGATACTCTCTTTAATAATATGCCAGCATTTCTTCATGAAAATGCCATTAAAACCATCAGGTCCAGGTGATTTGTCATTAGGCATAGAGTTAATGACATCATCCACTTCTCTGATACAGAAAGGTTGTTCCACCTCCTCTTGATTAATTGATCTAGATAGATGATCAATGTTGAAGTTCATCTGGGATGTGCCAGTAGTGCCAATCCTGTTTTTGAATGAGTTCCACAAAATAGCTGCTTTCTGCTCATGATCATTAACAATCATGTTATCAGTGTTAAGTAGGAAAGTAATATAATTACTTCTGAAAACATGTGTGGCAATAGCATGGAAGAATTTGGTGTTTTCATCACCCAGCTGAGCCCATCTAATATTGGCTCTAATTCTCCAATATTTTATTTTAGCCTCAAGAAGTTTATTAGTGTGCTTGATCAATAACTTCCTGAAGTTCTTCTCATGTTGAAAGAGATCTCTTTGATCTTCAATGCCATCTAGGAGCTTAACATAGAAGCGACAGTTTTCAATGGTTTTATTGAGATGTGATAGTTGTTTTCTCCAAATCTTCAGTCCTTTTCTAATGGACTTAAACCTAGCCACCAAGTTCTTTGTCGGGTCAGCATAGAAAATGCAATTATTCCAGTAATTAGAGACAGTGTCAATAAAACCTTCAAAGTCCAGCCAAAATTCCTCAAACCTGAATATGTGGCACTTGCGGATCATGCTATCAATCTGAATATTTATAGGGACACGATCAGAGGAAAGTTTTGCCATGGGGGTGGCAAGAGTATTTGGGAACTTTCTAGTCCAATTAGCACTGGTGAAAATCCAATCAAGCTTTTCCAAAAGAGGAGTATCCTGCATATTACTCCAGGTGAACTGCCTGCCTTTCAGTGGGATCTCATCTAGATCAAGATTGATAATGATGTTGTTGAAGCGCATCATATCATTGTGGTCACCTCCTCCTTTATTCCTGTTCTCAGGTCCTCTGATATAATTAAAATCTCCAACAATGAGCCACAATTGCATAGGTTGGATATTAATATTCAGTGGCCAATTGGAAAATTCAGTTTTGCCGTCAACAGAGTTTGCCCATAAACATTAGTTATGAAGTAAACAGTGTTATCAAGTTTTGATGTGAGCTCAATAGTAATCTGAAAGAAATCTTTGGATATTTCTCTGCCTTTGAAAAGATTACCATTCCAGATGGTAATCAGACCATCTGAGTTACCAGCCGAGGGCATGAAACTGTATTGGTTAAACCTTTTAGGGCAAAAATTCCTAATATATGCCAGGTCAAATTGTTCTCTCTTGGTTTCTTGGAAAGTCATAACACAACATGAGCTTTCATCAATTTTCAGCCTGATATCATCCCATCTATCATTTGAGTTAATCCCTCTAACATTCCAATTAAGAATATTCCAGCTTCTACTCATTATACATGTGTAAGGAGTTGTAAAACATGGCATGGCTAGCATGACATGTAGGGATTACTTCCTTTGATATCTTCATTGGGAGGTAATAACATATATGAGGTGGCATATATATCAACAGGCAGGTGAGGCAAGAGACAACGTAACAGCAAGCATAACTGGCATTACAGATCACATAAGAAGGTCTATCAGAAGTGGTACATAACCACATGCCATAGTACTTATTACAGCCCAAAATAAGCAAAGGTGCACACAGGCACATACCATAATAAACCATAAAGTAGGGAGTTTGATGATAACTGGAATTAAACCAAAGAACACAACAGTTAGGGGAGATGTCAAAACCCCATAGCAGAGTAGGCATACTAATCATTAGAGCTGTCGTAGTTCAGGGCTGAGGATGACACTTCATGAGGTGCCATCTTGCAAGGACCTGTCCCAATAGCCTGGATAGTTTCCAGTGGTAGCACAAGAGGTGGAGGTCCATTTTTGTCCATCACAACAGCCTCAAATCTTGGCCCAAGATTGATAGCAACATTTTCTTTTTTCCCCTTTTCCTTAGATACTTTGTTCTGCTTGGTTTGCTGCATATAGGAGGTGCCAGCCTTGCGTATGGCAACTACAGCAACATATTTGTCTTTGAAGCCCATCTTGATTTATGAAATTCTATTGCTCCTTCTCCAAAATGCCTCATCAACAATTGCTTTCTTATTTCTCTTGTTGTTCCCAGATGGTTTGCAAACCTCAGCAAATGTCTCTTCAGTGATCTCAATAAGACTAGCAGAGCTAACAGGTGCAGGCTGGTCTTGAACAGTCATTATTTGCAGATAACACTTCTTGCTGAAACCCTGAGTGCCTTCAACATCCACAATGTTACATTTAGCATTGACAATTTTGGAGCCACCCAGTTTGGCTAAGATGTCATGGGCATTGGACACAATGTTGCCAATGAGGCCCTGAAGAATAGAGATGTTGTCAGACATATAGCTGTTTGGCTCAACATTCCCAGTGATATGAGCATCCTCATAGTCCATAGATACATTAGTAGGCACAAAAGCTGGGTTGTTGGCTTGGATATCCTGAGGGTCATCATCAGGTAGAGGAATGAAATCCATCTGATCCTCCTGCACCTCGGCATTGAGTGTTTGTGCTGCAGAATCAACCTGCATAAGAATAGGCATGACAGCAGTGGGAATTTCCTCATTCTGATCATTGTCGGCATTGCCAACAGCAGCAGGTACATGAACATCCACATAAGGAGCTCCAAGATGCTCATTGTGTGGGTTGATAACAACCTGCTCCATGGGGATGTTACCAAGCACTTCGTCGTGCCAAAAACCCTCATGTACATGCGGGAGAGGATGTGCATTTCCTCCATTGGGGGTAGAGGATCCTCATCACCACCAAGTTGGCCAATGAGCTCACGAGACAGTATATAGGTGGGACAAGTCCATGAATCACCATACCAACATCGTCGAGATTGCACAGAACAACAATGCCGACAGGTAAAGTATCCACATTCATAACTCTGACCTTAACAATAATCCTAGTTTTATCTCTCGGGTCCTTGTTCCAGATCAGAAATCTACCATATTGAGAGACGGTGCGGCTAACAACTCCTACATCCCAACATTCAAGTGGGTAATTGATCAACATGAGCCAAACATCATGGGTAAAAGTGATGCTACGGTAGTTCAGACTCCTATCATGCCTGGTGATGCGAAGAACAGAATCCCCAATATCATAAGGACTATTACTGATAGCAAAATCTCTCGAACAGGCAATTGTAAATTGGATCAGAGCAGTACCCATACCACATCTAGAGGTGTAGTTAATCCTCCATACATTGGCTTCAAGATACTCAGTGATCATTGCATTGGCGGCAGGGAAATCTTCAGTGGGGACAGCAGGAACCAGAGTAGCGATTGCCCACTCATCGCAGACCATAGGAAGCTCACCGCCGAGCACGACATAGCCTCGCTGCATGCGTTCAGGACCCGGAGCAATGATGTGGTGCCATCGGGGAGGTGAGGGTATGGGTCGCATGGGTAGCAGGCCATGGCGTTGTCGGCGGCGGAGATGGTGACTAGTGGAGCGTGGAGGCTAGGCAGGGGAGTAGAATGCGAGGAGGCGGGGGGGGGGGGTCTCCTGGGATTTATTGTGCTCAACAGGTGCAGACTTTTTTATCCGATATATCAGCATGCGGTTTTTCTTGTTGAGACAAAATCTGGTGATGTGATTATAACTAAAACATTTTTTGCATCTGATACTGTTACAACAACCTAATGGATAATGACCATATCCCAAGCATTACATGCAGAATATAAGTCCAGGTGAAATATTTGGAATGTGTAACGACTCCCTTACGGGCTCACAAGTGGGCTGGATTGCGTTGGCGCCATTGGGCTCCATAGTTGGATCATTAGGGCCCAAGTCAGTGCGGCAATTTGAAATTAAGTTGGTCCCAGCAACCAATGATCCGCTATGCATTTGGTTGGTTGAGCTACGTACCTCGATCGGCCGATTGTTACGATCATCCAATACCGCTGATGACTTCTGAAGATTGCCAATCGGGGTGGAGTTCGCACCGGTAAGAGGCCAAACAATATTGATGCCATTGGATATGATACCTTGATTCGGCTGAGGCACAGATGATATGTCATTAAGAATTCTTCGATAAACTTTGTTGACGAAGACGTGTCTAGAAGGAGGCCTCCTTTTATAAGTCACACGAGTCCATTCTGCCTCTTATTCTTTGATCCAGACTTTCTCTTCATAAATCCAATTAGGGCCTCCACCGCTCCATAGATGAAAGAAACATGTGAACATATTGCATCAGAAATATCTCAAACGGACAAGATGAAACCCTACTTCCTTTGAACAAACCTTGAAACTAAATACGTTGCCAATGATGTGTGTGACGTTGATAGCATCGTAGGGAGCACCGGTACATGATGAGATAGAAAGACTTACATTCAATGGATCAAGTCTAAACCTTGATCTTCCAAAAGAAGCCACCAAGATGAAACTAGATGAAGGGGAGACCGGGTTGACTGCCAAGGCAAATAGATCACGAACCTGAGATCTGAAATGATGTCCAAAAGAAAAATCCAGTTGATGAGCAATGGAGAGTGGATCATTGAAAGGATCCATTGGAGGGGAAACAGATTTGGCTGGTTGGATTTGGGTGGGGAGGGTGGGATCATGGGAGTGGCCATGGGCGCTGGTGGGAGGAGAGGATGGGAGTCGCCATAGTCCCCGTTTCTCAGCATTTAATGTGCATAATTCCAATTTGAACAACAAGCACATGCTCTAGTGCACCAAAGTTTGTTGAAAAATCACATGTGTGTCTGTGGGTGAATTTATAGGTCCCATGCAAGAAATGAGAATGAAATTCAAACATCTGGGCGTCGTGGCTCGCCCTGAAAGATAGAGAAACTTGGTTTTTTAATTCATGTAAATCCAAAACACGCCTAAAAATAATGAAACTTGGCATGGTGTCATGACATGGCACCAACATGCTGCGTTAATATTTTTGGCCGAATTGAGACAAGCTTTGGTATAAGCTTCTTGCAAATCAGAGCTTCTCTCAAGAAGGCTTGTAGTTCCAAGAGGGAACGTGTCACCTCCATGTGCGAAACGACATATGTACATTACCTTCTCCCGCCTTAATTTTTTTACACACGCAGATTAGACCAAATAGAAGTATCGTGCTAAATTTTGGAATTATTCCGGGTTCGTTTGGCCTTTTTTATATAATAATTGAATTTCTGGGCATTTAATGTGCATAATTCAAATTTGAACTACAAGCACATGCTCTAGTGCACCAAAGTTGGTTGAAAAATCACATGTGTGTCCTTGGGAGAATTTCTAGGTCCCATGCAAGAAATGGGAATGAAATTCAAACATCCGGGCGTCGTGGCTCGGCCGGAAAGATTGAGAAACTTGGTTTTTTTATTCATGTAAATCGAAAACACGCCTGAAAATCATGAAACTTGGCATGGTGTCTTGACATGGCACCAACATGCTGCGTTAATTTTTTTGGACGAATTGGGACAAGCTTTGGTATAAGCTTCTTGCAAACTGGAGCTTCTCTCAAGAAGGCTCGTGGTTCCGAGAGGGAACGTGTCACCTCCGTGTGTGAAACGACATACGTACACTACCTTCTCTCGCCTTAATTTTTTTACAAAGGCAGATTAGACCAAAAAAGAAGTATTGTGCTAAATTTTGGAATTATTCCAGGTTCGTTTGGCCTTTCTATACATTAATCGAATTTTTGGGCATTTAATGTGCATAATTCAAATTTGAACTACAAGCACATGGTCCAGTGCACCAAAGTTCGTTGAAAAATCACATGTGTGTCATTGGGTGAATTTCTAGGTTTCATGCAAGAAATGCGAATGAAATTCAAACAATTTGGCGTCGTGGCGCGGCTGGAAAGATCGAGAAACTTGGTTTTTTAATTCCTGTAAATCCAAAACACGCCTGAAAAATCATGAAACTTGGCATGGTGTCATGACATGGCACCAACATGATGTGGTATTTTTTTGTCTGATTTGCGAAGGTGCACACATTAACAATCAAGAAAGTCATTTTGGAACAAGTGATGTCACGTTACAAATCGAAAACACAAGTATTATTGAAATCGTGGGCATTCTACTTACCAATTACGTGCCAACACGCCTCCCCCATTTTTATTGGCTAGGAGGTGCCGTGCAGGGTAGTGATATGTCTCTGTTGTATCTATAATTTTTATTGTTCCATGCCAATATTATACAACTTTCATACAATTTTGGCAACTTTTTATACTATTTTTGGGACTAACATATTGATCCAAGTGCCGAGTGCCAATTCCTGTTTGTTGCATGTTTTTTGTTTCGCAGAAAATCCATATCAAACGGAGTCCAAACGGGATAAAAACTGATGGAGATTTTTTTGGAATATATGTGATGTTTTAGAAGAATAATCAATGCGAGACGATGCCCGAGGGGGCCACGAGGCAGGGGGCGCACCCCAGGGCATCAGGCGTTTACTGGGCCCTGGTGGCCACCCCGTAAGGCGGTTGGTGCCCCTATTTCGCCTCAAGAAAACCAATATCTAGATAGAGATCGTGTTACAATTTGAGCCCAATCAGAGTTACGGATCTCCGGGAATTTAAGAAACGGTGAAAGGCCAGAATCGAGAACGTAGAAACAGAGAGAGATAGAGAGACAGATCCAATCTCGGAGGGGCTGTCGCCCCTCCGCCGCCATGGAGGCCATGGACAAGAGGGGAAACCCTTCTCCCCTCTAGGGAGGAGGTCAAGGAAGAAGAAGAAGGGGGGCTCTCTCCCCCTCTCTCCCGGTGGCGCCAGAATGCCGCCGAG
This sequence comes from Triticum urartu, assembly GCF_056163025.1. NCBI lineage: Eukaryota > Viridiplantae > Streptophyta > Magnoliopsida > Poales > Poaceae > Triticum > Triticum urartu. The sequence continues at coordinate 259,604,683 of NC_141876.1, forward strand.
GCCATCATCATCACCGCAATCTACACCAACAACTTCACCGCCATCATCACCAACTCTTCCCCCCTCCATGCAGCGGTGTAACCCCTCTTTTACCCGCTGTAATCTCTACTTAAAGATGGTGCTCAATGCTATATATTATTTCCCAATGATGTATGGCTACTGAGGGTGTCCTGGATTAGGGGGTCTCTGGATAGCCAGACTATCTACATTGGTCGGACTGTTAGACTATGAAGATACAAGATTGAAGACTTCGTCTCATGTCCGGATGGGACTCTACTTGGCGTGGAAGGCAAGCTAGGCAATACGTATATGGATATCTCCTCCTTTGTAACCGACCTTGTGTAACCCTAACCCTCTCCGATGTCTATATAAACCAAAGGGTTTTAGTCCATAGAACAACAACCATAACAACAATCATACATAGGCTAGCTTCTAGGGTTTAGCCTCTCTGATCTCGTGGTAGATCTACTCTTGTACTACCCATATCATCAATATTAATCAAGCAGGACGTAGGGTTTTACATCCATCAAGAGGGCCCGAACCTGGGTAAAACATCGTGTCCCCTGCCTCCTGTTACCATCTGGCCTAGACGCACAGTTCGGGACTCCCTACCCGAGATCCGCCGGTTTTGACACCGACAGCTACCCTATGATATTTGAGTAGATCCGTTTTGCCTATGGGTTAATTGATGATTGTGATTGGTTTGAGTTGCATGTCTTATTATTGGTGTTGTCCTATGGTGCTCTCCGTGTCGCGCAAGCATGAGGGATCCCCGCTGTAGGGTTTGCAATATGTTCATGATTAGCTTATGGTGGGTGGCGTTACTGATAGAAACACAGACCCGAGTAAGTAGGTTGTTTGCGTATGGGAATAAAGAGTACTTGATGCCTTATAATGCTATGGTTCGGTTTTACCTTTCATGCGGAGCATCCCATGGTCATCCCCATGGACCTACCATCACCTCACCAAGTGCCTAGTGGACCCATGACACGAGAACATGCAAGAGCTCCCGAAACCGAGGCGATATCTCTCCTCTGACACTTCCACTTCGATACACATGAGACATGGCTACTACCTCAAAAGGAGACATTGTGCATACTCAGGTATCTAGGAGTTGGCCATGAAGAAGCTAAGTAGCAAGGAGAAGAAGAAAAGGAAGATGGACGTGAAGAAGGAGAGCTGGAGAAGAAGTCCCAGCCACCAGACGACCGGTCGGGACCGGACGTCCAGCCCAGACTAGACGACCGGCGACACTGCACCCGAGCCAAACGAGCGGAAGTCCGACGCCACCGGATGCCCGGCGACCAGACGACCGGCCCCTTCTAGAAATCCGCAACGTCCATATCCAAGCCAGAACCAGCGGACGACCATCCACTACCGGACGTCCGGCCGCCCGTGAGCCACCGGACGACCGGCCCCAGCGGACGTCCGGTACCTGACTGTGTCTAGTTTCGGGCCCGAAGCCCATGTACTGCCTCCTTTCACCCCCCATTTGCACTAAGACTATAAATAGACACCCTATTCATCCTAGCTAGGGTTAGCAAAGGATTAGCTCATATTTTGTGTGAGAGCTTTGCTCATCCACTTGGTTACCTTCTCCTTGGAGATTGCGCCTCCTACGGAGAAGATCCCCCAAGTGGATTCAAGACCCCTTAACGGGAAGAACCTCAAGACCTCCTTTCGGAGAAGACCGGCTACCTTTGTATCGTCCCTAGTTGATCGTGGATCTTGTATCTTCCTTTGTGTTCATGGATCTAGCGCATGTGTGATCCTACTTGTTGTTTTGAGTGTTCTCTTGTGTTTTCCACGTGTTTTCCCTCGTTTCCATCCTCGTGTTCTTCATGTTCATCGCGGGATCCGCTCGTTTCATGAAAGATCGGCCGGTTAGGGCTCCTACCCTACATCATCTTGGTATTAAGAGCCTCGTTGATCACGATTTCAGAGCCTCCCCGTTGTGTTGCTACCCTAGTTTTTGTTGTTTTTGTCCCTAATTCAAAAATTCCCCACAAAAATATCCCGAATTTTTTTTGTGATTTGTTGGTGTGTTGAAATTTTGTTGGATTTGATCCCTGGAGTTGCTTTGTTTTGAGTGGATCTAGCTTTTCACCCCTTGCCCCATCCTTTCGATCCATAAGATCGCCCGGACTCAACGATTTTCACCTCATCCACCTCGTACACGTGCGATTCATCCCGTGCCCGATTTTCGCCCAGGCACTGGACGTCCGCTCGCCACCGGACGTCCGACGACCGGACGACCGCTCACCACCGGACGTCCGGAGTTACCTGACGAAACTGATTTTTTTTAGTTTAGTCACCACCACCGCCCCACATTTCCGCACACACACTCCTACCACCTATAGACCTTCACCACTTCCGCATACCACCACCATTGCTTACCCGTTTCACACTCCGACACGTGTTGCCACTTGAAGCTTTGGTATTTTGAGTTGCGGTTCTGTATCCTTTTGTGTTTCGGTTATCTAGGTACGGTTTGACATCAACATCATCGCCGCTCATCTTCGCTATGGACACGTCATCAACAATGACCACCTCGACTACATCTTGGTATTCATGACACCATGTTGACACCATGCCGTCCGCAAGAAACGGTAACCTCACCTTGGTATTGGACATATCACTCTTGCCATTACATTGATAGCCATCATAGCCGTACTCCTTTGCGTTGCTTACCCATCGAGAGTAGCCATTGAGTATTGCCGGCAATGAGACTTGTGCACATTAGTGATCATACTTCCATAGCATACATACATCATTGTTGCATATCTTGGTATCATATCTTGTGTCACAAGGTTGTCATCGCATACACAGTTGCTATCTTGGTTCGTCAAGCATTGTGTGAGAAAAGAGCTCAAAGATCAAAGAGCCAAACAAGCTTTTAAGCAAAAGCAAAAGATAAGCAAAAAGCTTTTAAGCAAGAACCATAGCATCATACAACATTAAGATTGTCATATTAGATCATCTTGGATCATATCATAGAAACACCTTGCATAGAGCATACTTGGGATAGAAGTCGTTTCATTTTTGCTTAGTAGGTTGTGCACAAGTCTTTGTATCCGCCTATTGTGCAGTCGTGCAAGCGTCTCTCTAGTGTTGTGCAACAAGAGCATTTTTGTGGATTCCACATTTTGGCTCAACCTTGATTGCCCAACCCCATTTATCGTTTTGCATGTGTGTTTCCGTGTACATTATATTGCTTGGTATCCTTGTTGCATTGCAATCTTGTGAATCTTCTCCAACATTATTGAAGCTCAATTACAATTGCATCAAATTTTGTGCCACGATCCTAACCAAGCTCCACCATAAGCTTTTACTTGTGTAGGTGTGAGAAACCGACAAGAATTGGTACCAATTGTGCAATTTCCTTGTCCACATTGGAGTGATCATTGATCCACTTTCAACTTCGGTTAAGGTACATTTGGTATTAGTTCTTCCCTTTCTACCACTCACATTTTTATCTTGGAATGATTGATAGGCCAACTACTTCGACCAACCAACTCTTCATTGAGCACGACAACAATATGAACTCCTACGTCACCAAGAGCCACCTCTTTGGTGCACAACGTGCTTTGCATCAAGAGCAACAAGCAATGAGTGAATGCGTTGACAACCTCGCCGCCGACTTGCGACTCTCCAAGCAACGTACAAGGGACTACTTCGACCACAAGCTTGATGATCACAAGCAAGAGAATGACGCAAGGATGGACGAGATTCGCACTTTGTTGCTCAACCGCTCTTCTTCCACTTCGTCCTCTTCAAGAAGGAGCCGCTCAAGTCGACACTCAGACTTCACCCTCTCCGGCTCAGGTACACCGCCATCGAACACTCTATGCCGTGTCGCGCGCAATGATCGTCAAGCAAGCCTCAATCCTCTACGCAACACCAACTCTCAAGAGCACCGACAATGCCAAACCCAAGAGCCTTTTGCGCTAGCATGAGAACGGCAACGACAACGCCAACATGAAGAGGAAGAGCACGCGCGTCTACACTAAGATGCACAAGATGCCAAGGCAGAATGCCAAGAACAACAACTCCGTGAAGCTCAAGCACTTGAGGCGCAACAAGCCCTCCAAGGTTCCAGTCGAGCCATAGCCAACCGAGGCCGACAAGCTCGTGAACATGAAGAAGCACTTCGCGAAGAAGTTCAAGAATGAAGATTTCAAGCTCGCGTGCATCGTCAAGTTCCTCAAGTTCCTCCTCGAGCTCGATAACCTCCTCCACAAGCTCGCGAAGAACATGAAGTTGATCAACAGCATGACAACAATGGAAATCCTCCAGAACAAGAGCAACATGATGTTGAAAACCCTCCTCACCAAGAGCAACACGAGCTTGACAATCATCGACAACATGGGCGTCATCATCCCCAACCCCAACACAATGAATAGCAATGCTATGGCAAGCTCAAGTTCACCATGCAAAAGTTCAACGGAAGCAACGATCCCAAAGAGTACCTTTCATGGGCATTGAAGGTCGACAAAATCTTCCGTTTGCACAACTATGAAGAAGACAAGAAGATCGCAATGGCATCCCTTGAGTTCCAAGACTATGTCCCCATTTGGTGGGAACAAGTTATCGAGCACCGATAGGCAAGAGGTGAACCACCCGTCACTACTTGGGCACAAATGAAGGATGTCATGAGAGCACGCTTTGTGCCTACCTAATAGAACCATGACCTCTTCAAGAAACTCCAACTACTCAAGCAAGGAATGAAGAGCATTGAAGAATACCACAAGGAGATGGACATTGCCATGATAAGAGCCAACGTCACAGAAGATGATGAGCAAACTATGGCACATTTCTTGAATGGACTGAACCATCCTATAAAGAAGACTGCCGACTTCCAACCATACTCGAACCTCATCGAGCTAGTGCGTCAAGATACAAAAGAGGAACGTCAAGTGCAATATGATTTCAAGTATGCCAAGTTCTCATCCAAGTCATACAGCTTCTCCAACACCCAAGCTTCAATGACTACAACACCGTCTACCGAGCCTTCTACAAGCAACGTCAACAAGTCGAGTTCCAAGAAAGCTTAGTCAACCCCAAGTCATCCTCCTACTACAAGCAACTTCAAGCCGAGAGCTTCATCATCATCCACTCCAACCGATGAGACCGTCAAAACGAGTTCCTTCAAATGCTTCACATGCGGAGGCCAAGGCAACAAGTCCTATGAGTGCACCAACAAGCGAACGAGTGAAGGAGAAATGGATGCTATCGAGCAAGTCGCCATGCACCGGCAAGTGAACAATGAAGAAGAACAAGTATTTTGTGATGAAGATTCAAGTCCAGCTCTTGTTGTCTCCAAGGTCTTGACTCTACAACATCATCAAGAAGAAGACCAAAGATGCCTTATCTTTCATACCAAGGCCGGCATCAATGGGCGCTCCGTCAAGGTCATCATCAATGGAGGGAGTTGTCATAATCTCGCAAGTGAAGAACTTTGCTCCAAGCTCCAATTGCCCAAGACGAAGAACCCACACCCATACAAAGTGAAATGGCTTAGCGACTCCGACACTATCCAAGTCGAGCATCGAGCACAAGTCTCCTTCAAAATTGGTGCCTATGAAGACACTTTGGAGTGCGACATCGTTCCAATGACCGTCTGCCACCTCCTCCTTGGACGCCCATGGCAATTTGATAGAGGAGTCATCCACAACGGCCGAATGAACCACTACATCTTCAAGATGAAGGGAAAGGAGTACGTACTTCGTCCCATGTCTCCAAGCCAAGTTGTCACCGACAAGCAAGCCACCCATCGTGGATATAATAGTGAGAGAGCGAGCCACCAAAAAGAGAGTGAGCGCCACAAGCCCAACTCGAGCACCTCCACGATGAGCGAAAAGAAGAACTTAGTCCTATTTTCCACCAAAAGTGAGATAAGAGGAGTGTGTGAGTATCCATCTAGTGTCCAACAGTACGTCCTTTTATGCAAGGACAATGCACCACAAGCTAACACCTCTCACACTCTTCCTCTAGTGTTGTCTTCTCTTTTGCAGGAATTTCACAATGTTTTCCCCGACGAGCTACTTCCGGGACTTCCTCCACTACGAGGCATCGAGCACCGCATCGACCTCATCCCCGGAGCACCGCTACTGAACAAAGCTCCCTACCGCGTCAACCCCGAAGAAACCAAAGAAATACAAAGGCAAGTAAAGCATCTCATAGACCATGGACATGTGCGTCAAAGTTTTAGCGCTTGTGCCGTCTCGGTCATTCTTGTGCCAAAACGAGATGGTAGCTTTCGCATATGCTCCGATTGTAGACCTATCAATGCTATCACCATTCGTTACAGGTATCCCATTCCACGCCTTGATGATATGCTTGATGAACTTAGTGGTGACACTATATTTTCGAAAATTGATCTTAAGAGTGGTTACTATCAAATACCAAGAGGGTGATGAATGGAAAACCGCTTTCAAAACCATGTTTGGCTTGTATGAGTGGTTAGTCATGCCTATGGGTCCATTGGAAGCACCGGGTACCTTTATGTGTCTTATGAATCATTTCTTTCGCCCTTACATTGGTGTGTTTTTTGTGGTCTAGTTCGATGATATCCTTGTTTCTAGCAAGTCTCTCAAAGAGCATGTCACCCATGTCCGAACCGTTTTGCAAACTCTTCGAGAAGAGCATCTCTATGCTAATATGGAGAAATGCCTTTTTGGCGTTGACAAGCTTGTTTTCCTGGGTTTTGTTTTTTCCTCTAAGGGTGTTCATGTTGATGAGTCCAAGATCAATGCTATTAAGACTTGGCCACAACCAACCAACTTGCAACAAGTGCATAGCTTTCTTGGCTTTGCAGGTTTCTATCGTTGCTTTGTGAAAGATTTTAGCACCATTGCTTCGCCTTTGCATGCTTTGAGCAAGAAGAATGCGCCTTTTATTTTGGGACCATCCCAAGATACCGCTTTCAATGAGCTTAAGAATTTGCTTACTCATGCTCCCGTGCTTGCATTACCCAACTTTGACAAACCTTTTGAGATTCATTGCGATGCTAGTGGTAATGTCATAGGAGGTGTGTTAATGCAAGAGAAGCGCCCCATAGCTTACTTTAGTGAGAAACTCTCCAGAGCGCAACTCAATTACCCCATATATGACAAAGAGCTATATGCTTTAGTCCATGTTTTGCATGAATGGGAACACTATCTTCACCCTCATGAATTCATCATTCATACCGATCATGAAACGCTCAAGTATCTTAATGGCCAAACCAAGTTGAACAAGCTTCATGCTAAATGGAGTGAATTTATTGAGTCTTTTCCTTATGTCATCAAGTACATTAAAGGTAAGGAAAACATTGTGGCGGATGCCCTTTCCCGCATATGCATGCTTGTTACTCAACTTGAATTGGATGTCATTGGCTTTGAGCATATAAAAGACTTGTATGAGCATGATCCTACTTTTGCTACTCCTTATGCCAAGTGTTTGACGCACACCTCTTGGGAACGCTTATAACACCCCGGATGTAACTTGCCATATTTGTATTCCAACTCTTGCCATTTTTGGCTCTAAGTTATGATATTCCCTTGTGGTTGGGTTTTGTCTTCATTTTGCATTTTGTCCATGTCATGCATCTCATATCATGTCATCATGTGCATCGCATTTGCATACGTGTTCGTCTCATGCATCCGAGCATTTTCCCCATTGTCCGTTTTGCGATCCGACACTCCTATGTCCTCCGGCGTCCCCTTTTGCCTCTTTTTCGTGTGCGGGTGCTAAACGTTCTCGGATTGGACCGAGATTTGCCAAACAGCCTTGATATACCACTGGTAGACCTCCTGTCAAGTTTCGTGCCATTTGGAGTTTGTTTGTTACTCCAACGGTTAACCGGGGAACCGTAAAGGCCTTGTGTGTGTTGCAGCCCAACACCCCTCCAAAGTGTCCCAAAACCCATCCAAACCCCCTCCATCCTCTCGGCCGTTCGATCACGATCGCGTGGCTGAAAACCGCACCTCATTTGGACTCTCCTAGCTCCTTCTATGTATAAATAGGTGTCTCCCCTCCGAAATTCGCGCAGATGAAACCCTAGATCTTCCCCTCTCGCCACCGGACATGTTCGTCCCAGACCGGACTTAATCGCGCCGCGGCCCGCGGCCAACTAGAGGGCGCCACATGGCACCTCCGCCGCCACCCGCCGCGGGCCCGCCCGGCCCATCGCCGCCTCCCGCATCCCCTCGCGCGCCCCGCCGCCCGGCTCCACGTCTCCGCCGCCGCAAGCTCCGCTCCGCCGCCCCGCGTCCTCGCCGGAGCACCTCGCCCCACTGCCATCCTTCCTCGCTGGCGTCGTGTGAGGAGCTCGCCGCCTCATCCCGCCTCCGTCCAGATCTGCCACCCAGCGACCGTGCTTGCCCCGATCCGGTCGATCCCGGCGCGCCGCCGCCCTCTGTTCCTACCGCGACCTCGCCGGAGCCCCGCTCTGTCGTCCCGCTCGTCGTCGGAGCCGGCGCGCTGCCGGCAATGACTCCAACAGTCCCAGTCGGGATCCCTCCACCCTGGATCCGCGGGTCCACCGATCCAAGCGCTGTCCCGTCCCGCACCGCGCTGTCCCGATCCTCCGCGTCCACTTTTCCTGAGGTTGTTTTTTACTAAGTCCCAAATCCTCATATTTTTATTCCCTTGTTCAACATGCTATAACTCTCTGCTCGGTGGTCCGTTTTGTGCATATGAGGTATCAAAATGTTCGTCCGGATGTCCACTTAACTTTGTTCCATTGCACCATGCTCGTTTGAGTCCATCTTGATGCCTAAAATGCTATTGCAAGAGTGCTATAAAATATTAGTTCCTAATTCTTATCAGATTATGAGCTTTTGTTATTTTTGCCACGATTATTGTGTGCCTCCTATGAACTTAAGCCCTACATGTGTTTTGGGCTATGCCATGCCATCTTTACAGGGGTGTATGCCATGTATTTTTGTGATCAATTTGGTGACTAGCACAAGCATGCAAAGTAGCTCTCGTGATGTTGCTGATTTCATGGACTTGGATTTTCCCCAAGTCATTTCCCTGCTGTTATTTCAATGCCATGTATTCATGTTGCTACAGAGAGATCCATGCCTCTTTTGAGTATGTTCAGTAAGGATGATTTGGGCATATGGTTGTGCTCTATCCATCCATGTCTTTGTTTGCATTTATGGAGTACCCTAGCATGACTCAATCTTGCTCTACTTTTTCTATAAAATGTTCCTGGCAGATTGTTTACATGTTAATCAATTTTGCCAAGGTTGTTGTAGTTGATCCATGGATGTTATGAGATTGTTCTTGCCATGTTTATCTGCTTGATCATGTCTTCTTACTGGGTTTATGCTTAGCTTGTCATGAAATGCCTTGTATTGAGTGCATCGAGCTTGCAAACATGCCTACGTAATTCTGTTTTGCCATGTCCAGTTTTCTGCTAAGTCTGAATCTGTTAACAGAACTTGCTATGTTTACGTGGGTGCCATCATATCTTATGATCCTTTTTTTCTTATGGTCAGTAAGGGACTTTTGTTATATTCTTTGAGTACTCTCATACCGTGCCTTGTGTTTCTATGTTCTGATCCTGTAGCATGTTGTTATCTTGCTCTAAACATTGCTTCCTGGTGTTAATTCCTGGCATGTTGTTATTTTCACTAAGTTTGTGAACCTGATACCTTTTGCCTTTTTGCCATGCTTGTTTGAACCTGCTATTGTGTGATTTAGCCGTAGCTCAGTGTTCATCTTTTGTCAAGCATCTTGAGTAGATCACTGCCATGTGCTTTGTTGCTATGTTGGAGTGCAGTAGCTTAGTTTCTTGTTGCATTCTAGATGGTATCGTGCTGTTTATTGCAGAATAGTGCCATTATTGTTTTGCTTGCCATTTGCAAACCGTGCATCCGATTCCGGTGATCTTTATATCAATTTCGACCGAAATCAACTCATCTTTCCAGGGGCACTCTTGGTTTGCCAAGTTGAGGCCTAGTTCAATCTTTTCCTTCTGGAGCATGCATATGCATTGCATATCACATCCCGCATAGCATGCCATGTTTTGCATCATGTTGCTTGCGCATTGCACTGTGGTTGATTGTGTTTTCCTTTGCTTGTGTTCTTGCCTTGGGTAGAGCCGAAAGACGAGTACATGATCGAGGAACCCGTTGAGTACGCTTACGAGGATCAAGCTTACGTCAACTCGGAGAACTTTGCAGGCAAGATGACCATACCCTCGAAATCACTTCTATCTTTGCTTGCTAGTTGCTCGCTCTTTTGCTATGTTGCGATACCTACCACTTGCTATATCATGCCTCCCATATTTCCATGTCAAACCTCTAACCCACCTTGTCCTAGAAAACCGTTGTTTGGCTATGTTACCGCTCCGCTCAGCCCCTGTTATAGTGTTGTTAGTTGTAGGTGAAGATTGGAGTTTGTTCCTTGTTGGAACATGTTTATTGTTGGGATATCATTATTATATCTTGTTTACCTTAATGCATCTATATACTTGGTAAAGGGTGGAAAGCTCGGCCTTATGCCTAGTGTTTTGTTCCACTCTTGTCGTCCTAGTTTCCATCATACCGGTATTATGTTCCTTGATTTTTCGTTCCTTACGCGGTTGGGTTATAATGGGAACCCCTTGACAGTTCGCCTTGAATAAAACTCCTCCAGCAAGGCCCAACCTTGGTTTTACCATTTGTCACCTAAGCCTTTTTTCCCTTGGGTTCCGCGCACATGTACCGGACTGGATGCATAGACGTATGTGCCAAGAGGGAACGTTCCTGTGGCCCGACGAGGACCTCGGTTCCTCTGAGTGGGGGTGTATGTGATAGCCTGGATTATTAGGGATGGTAGACTACTCATATCAATAAGGAATTCCGTCTTTTCCGGGAGCCCATTCGGAAAGAACTCCAAAGTTAAGCGTGCTCATCTTGGAGTAGTTTCAGGATGGGTGATCGACCGGGAAGTTGCTCCCGGGTGCGCACGAGTGAGGACAAAGTGCGCAGAAAAGACTAGTATTGATATGTGGGGCCAGTCTAGATCCCGCGAAGAGTAACGACCACCGGCGGGTGTGTCCGGGGCGTTACAACGCTATTACATCAAAGATGGATATCTTATGAGAGCTAACAAGCTTTGCATCCCCGAGTCTTCTCTTCGTTTGTTGCTTTTACAGGAATCTCATGGAGGAGGATTAATGGGACATTTTGGATGCGATAAGACTTTCAGAACGCTCTCCATGAACTATTTTTGGCCCAACATGTTTCGCGACGTCAACCGCTTCACCAACCGATGCTCTACATGTCGCCAAACTAAGACCAAAGCTCAATCTGATGGCCTTTACATGCCTCTCCCAATTCCATATGAACCATGGGAAGACATTAGCATGGATTTCATACTTGGATTTCCTAGTACTAGAAATGGAAAGGATTCGGTATTTGTCGTTGTGGACCGTTTCCCTAAGATGGCACATTTTATTCCTTGCAACAAGATAGACGATGCTTCACATGTTGCTAATCTCTTTTGTAGGGAAATATTGTGTCTACATGTAGTGCCAAAGACTATCGGCTTGGACCGCGACGTCAAATTCCTTAGCTATTTTTGGAAGACCCTATGCGCCAAGCTCGGAATCAAGCTACTCTTTTCCACGGCGTATCATCCACAAATCGACGGCCAAACGGAGGTGACCAACCGCACACTCTCCGCTCTACTTCGAGTACTCATCAAGAACATCAACGAGTGGGAGGAGTGCCTACCTATCGCCGAGTTCGCCTACAACCGAGCAAGACACTCCACAATCGGCAGGTCCCCCTTCGAGGTCGTCTACAGATTCAATCCTTTGTCCCCATTGGACATTCTCCCTCTACCACTCCAAGAGTGCATCAATTTGTACGCAAGTGCACGTGTGACACATCTCAAGAAGGTGCATGAAGAGACAAGACATACTATCGAGCACCAAGTACAACGACTTGCGACCAAGCTCAACATCAACAAGCACCCCATGGTATTCAACATTGGAGATCTTGTGTGGTTACACCTTCGCAGGGACCACTTTCCCCAAGAACGCAAGTCGAAACTTCGAGCATGAGCGGATGGACCCTTCAAGGTGCTTGCATGCTACAACGACAACGCTTACAAGATCGACCTCCCTCGCGACAAGTACAACGTGAGCGATATCTTCAATGTCAAGGACCTCTCGCCCTTCCATGGTGACGAAGAATTCGATCCGAGGATGGATCTTCCCCAAGGGAGGGGAGATGATGCGGAGCATCCGATGGTCATCCCCATGGACCTACCATCGCCTCACCAAGTGCCTAGTGGACCCATGACACGAGCATGTGCAAGAGCTCTCGAAACCAAGCTGACATCTCTCCTCTCACACTTCCACTTCAATACACATGAGACATGGCTACTACCTCAAACGGAGACATTGTGCATACTAAGGTATCTAGGAGTTGGCCATGAAGAAGCTAAGGAGCAAGTAGAAGAAGAAGAGCAAGACGGACGTGAAGAAGGAGAGCTAGAGAAGAAGTCCCAGCCATCGGACTACCGGTCGGGACCGGACGTCCGGAGCTTGAAGCCCTAGTCGAGCTACAGCGAGCAGACATCCAGCCCAGACCAGACAACCGGCGACACCGCACCCGAGCCAAACGAGCGGAAGTCTGACGCCACTGGACGTCCGGTGACCGGACAATCGGCCCCTTCCAGAAATCTGCAATGTCCACATCCGAGCCAGAACCAATAGAAAACCGGCCACTACCGGACGTCTGGCCGCCCGTGAGCCACAGGGCGACCGGCCCCCAACGGACGGCCGGTACCTGGGTGTGTCCAGTTTCGGGCCCGAAGGCAATGTACCCTCTCCTTTCGCCCCCCATTTGCACTAAGACCATAAATAGACACCCTATTCATCCTAGCTCGGGTTAGCAAAGGATTAGCTCATATTTCATGTGAGAGCTTTGCTCATCCACTTGGTTACCTTCTCCTCGGAGATTGAGCCTCCTATGGAGAAGAGCCCCCAAGCGGATTCAAGACCCCTTAACAGGAAGAACCTCAAGACCTCCTTCGGAGAAGACCGACTACCTTTGTATCATCCCTAGATGATCGTGGATCTTGTATCTTCCTTTGTGTTCATGGATCTAGCGCATGTGTGATCATACTTGTTGGTTTGAGTGTTATCTTGTGTTTTCCATGTGTTTCCCCTCGTTTCCATCCTCGTGTTCTTCGTGTTCATCACGGGATGTGCTCCTTTCATGAAAGATCGGCCGGTTAGGGTTCCTACCCTACATCAACCTTAATGATCTTTTGTAGTTGCAGATGCTTGCTAGAATTCCAATCATAAGTGCATATGATCCAAGAAGAGAAAGTATGTTAGCTTATGCCTCTCCCTCAAATAAAATTGCAATAATGATTACCGGTCTAGTTATCGATTGCCTAGAGACAAATAACTTTCTTGTGTGACAACAAGCTCTCTACGAAAACTAACTTAGTTATTTCTTTATCTAAACAGCCCCTACTTTTTATTTACGCGCTCTTTATTATCTTGCGAACCTATCCAACTACACCTACAAAGTACTTCTAGTTTCATACTTGTTCTAGGTAAAGCGAACGTTAATCGTGCGTAGAGTTGTATCGGTGGTCGATAGAACTTGAGGGAATATTTGTTCTACATTTAGCTCCTTGTTGGGCTCGACACTCTTACTTATCGAAAGAGGCTGCAATTGATCCCCTATACTTGTGGTTATCAAGACCTTTTTCTGGCGCCGTTGCCAGGGAGTTATAGCGTGGGGTGAATATTCTCGTGTGTGCTTGTTTGCTTTATCACTAAGTAATTTTTATTTGCTGTTTTAAGTTGTTCTCTATCTTTAGTTATGGATATGGAACATGGAGATGGGGAACCTCCTAAAACACTCGATGCTCATTATGTGAAAGATATTATGTACTACTTTGATAATCCTGAGAAAACCCCATTCAACTTTGTAATGGGAGACACATTGGATCAACGTTAATACTTTAGGGATTATCGCTTGACTCAAAAAGAGAAACTATTATGGGATCAAATTTATATGTTGTATTGGTATGCTAGGCAACTATGCTTGAGATATGATTATACTTGTTGCTCTAGGATGAAGGCTCCACACCTTCCCTTTTCATGCAAATTTAATGATGATAAATACTTGGCTTCTTATGATAATGGTATATATGATTACTATGATGTGGAACAAATAGAAGAATTCGTTGCTTTTATGGGTGCTTATGAAATTGAATCTTTGTTTAAAGAGTGTGAAAATCTTTATGATGCTATTTACAGACCTGAAAATTTAGTTATCCTTAAATATTGCTATGATAATCATGAATTAAATTCCGATATTGATGAATTTATTCAGAGAGTCTCCGCTGTCCAGGAAGAGACTAATATTTTACAGGAATCTATGGAAGAAGAAATTGATGAAACTGTGGGCTCATTGGATGAAAAAGATGATGAGGAGAGCGAAGAACGAAAGGAGGAAGAGCAGATTAGCTACCCGTGCCCACCTTTTAATGAGAGTAACTCTTTGACTCATACATTATTTAATGTCCGTTCGTTCTTACCGAAGGATGATTGCTATGATGATTGTTATGATCCCGTTGATTCTTTTGAAATACCCCTTTTTGATGAACTTGATGCTTGCTATGCTTGTGGCTATGATGCCAATATGAATGATTCTTATGGTGATGAACTTGCTATAGTTCCTTATGTTAAACATGAAATTGTTGCTATTGCACCACACACATAATAGTCCTATTATCTTTTTGAATTCTCCAAACTACACTATATCGGAGAAGTTTGCTCTTATTAAGGATTGATGGGTTGCATTTTACCATTGCACATGATGATTTTGATGAATGTAATACGCATGTGCTTGCTTCTCCTACTTGCAATTATTATGAGAGAGGAACTACATCTCCGCCTCTCTATGTTTCCAATATGATAAAATTACAAGAAACTTCTTATGCTATGCATTGGCCTTTACTTTATGTGCATGAATTGTTCTTTTATGACATGCCGATGCATAGGAAGAGAGTTAGACTTCGTCATTACATGATATATGTTCCTTTGTGCTCACTACTAAATTACAAATCATTGTTAATTAAACTTGGCTTTGATATACCTTGGGATCCGGGTGGATCCATTCCTTGAGCACCTTATGCCTAGCTTAATGGCTTTAAAGAAAACGCTGCTAGGGAGACAACCCGGAAGTTTTAGAGAGTCATTTATTTCTGTTGAGTGCTTTTATAAAGTTTAAAAACAAAAAAATAAATAGGGGAACCTAAAACTTTTTCAAAAAGAAAAGCGAAAGTGAGAAAGACGAGCATTGTTAAAATGGGAGCTAGCCTTGAACTTCGTTCATGCCCATGGAAACTTTGTGACCCTTGATGACAGAAACTTTTCAACAAAAATAATTATCCCCGTGTACAATTCCTTTGTGTAATAAAAATAATGTGCCAAGATTTGCCTTTAGGATGTTTACATTGCTTGTTGGTTTGTGCGGTGTAGAACAAAAACTTTGGCTGTTGTAGCGCCCCGAGACCGATGTGTCAGGTGTCTTCCAGTTATTCGCTGTTGTTGCCTTGTCATTGCTTGGGGGTCATGCATTGCATATCATGTCATCATGTGCATTTCATTTGCATAGATGTTCGTCTCATGCATCCGAGCATTTTCCCCGTTGTCCGTTTTGCAATCCGGCACTCCTATGCCATCCGGTGGTCCTTTCTACCTCTTTTCGTGTGCGGGTGTTAAACCTTTTCAGATTGGACCGAAACTTGTCATGCGGCCTTGGTTTACTACCGGTAGACCGCCTGTCAAGTTTTGTGCCATTTGGACTTCGTTTGATACTCCAATGGTTAACCGAGGGACCGAAAAGGCCTCGTGTGTGTTGCAGCCCAACACCCCTCCAATCTGGCCCAAAACCCACCTAAACCCTCTCCATCATCTCGGTCGTTTCTTCCTCCCTACCAATATATATGTGCTCTCCGAAATTTTTGCGTAGTACAAACCCTAGATCTCTTCCCTCGCACCGCCGGACGTTTCTTCCTCCCACGCCGGACATGTCCGCCGCCGCTGCCACCTCACTCCGACCAATCGTGCGCCACCACGTCAGCTCCACTGCCACCTCACCCAACCACGGCACGCCATCTCACCCTGCCGACCCTCTCTCTCCCCGCGGCCCGCAGAGCCCATCCGGGGTCCGCGCGAGCCTGGATCCACCACCGCCGGCGCACGCCTCGCCGGAACTCCGCCGGAGCTCGGCGGTGCTCCACCGGAGTTCGCCCCACCTCGCGCCACCGCCCGTGGGACGCCGCCCATCCGCCGCTGTGCCGCCTCGCGCCCCGTGTGGCTTCATCGTCACCACTGCATGCCGCCCGCGCTCCATCGCTGAACATCGCCGCCTCGTCAAGATCCTGCCGGCCTTCTCCTCATCGTCGCGTGCCTCCGTTGCCATGAGCGCCGCCATCGCCGCCCGGAATGGATCCGGCCTCACCGGATCTGCCCGGATCCACCGAGGCCCCTCCCCGTCTTGCCTCGGCCGGCGCCGGCGTCCCTTGTTCTTCCGCGCTGCCGCCATGGCCTACTGCCGTGAGGAGCACGGGAGGAGGACGACGTGCGCCAACTATCTCCCCTGCAGCGCCCGCGTGGGCTGGCCCATCGCAAGCCGGCCCAACTCCCTCCTACTCAGACGGGCTCAGCCCAATGGTGAGAGCCAGCTATCCTCCGCCCCCATGCGACTTTCATTATTTGACGCTCACTGGAGATCTGCTGAGTCCCCGGATCATAGTATTTTTAGGCTTTTTCCATCGCATCATAACTCATCAACCGTTGGTGCGATTCGTGCGTGTAGCATACCAAAATGTTTGTCTCGACGAGTACATCATTTCATATCATTGCATCATTTTCATTTGAGCTCATCTTGATGCTCGAAGTGCTGTTGGAAGAGGGCTACGTGATGAATTTGTCAGATCTGTTTCAGCAAATGGCATATTTTTTCCATGATTAATGTGTGCATGCTATGACCCTGAGCTCTACATGTGTTTTGTTAGATGCCATGCCATCTTTACAGAGGTGCTTTCCATGTATTTTTGTGATATTTTTGGTGACTAGCACAAGCTTGCAAAGTAGCGTAATCGGTAATGCTGATTTCCGGGACTTAGAATTTCACTAAGTCCTTGTCCTGTTTTTGTTGTTTTGCCATATGTTCATATTGTTTCCTACTGATCCGTGCCTCTTTAGAGGGTGATCAGTAAGGATGTTTTGTTAATATTGTGGTGCTCTATCCATCCATGTCTTTGTTTGCATTTATGGAGCAACCTAGCTTGAGTCAATCAAGCTCTACTTTTGCTATAAAATGATCCTGGCAGATTGTTGACATGTTTAGCGATTTTGCCGAGGATGTTTCTATTGATCCGTGCATGCTATGATGTTGTTCTTGCCATGTATAGCTCCTATGCCATGTCTTCTTGATGAGTGTATGCTTCGTTTTTCATGCCATTCTTTGTACTGAGTGCATCGAGCTCGTAAACATGCCTACTCGTTAACTGATTTGCATGCTCCAGTTTTTCGCTAAGTCTGAATCTGTTTATGTTTTTGCCATGTTCACATGCTTGCAATTGTATTCTCTGGTCCCTTTTGGCTAAAGGTCACTAAGGGACTTTTGTTAAGTGCTTTGAGTAGCTTCATGACATGCCTTGCTTTGCCATGTTAAGTTCCTGTAGCATATAGTTTTCATGCTCCAAAGTATGCTTCCTGATGATAAATTCCTGACATGTTATTTCACTAAGTCTGAAACATGTTATCATTTGCACTCTTGCCATGCCTGTTTGAACCTATTAATGGATGAATTAGCCGTAGCTCAGTGTTCATCTTTTGTCAAGCTTCATGATGGATCCCTGCCATGTATTTTGTTGCCATGTTTGAGTGCTGTAGCATATTTAACTTGATGCATTTAGATGACTACTTGCTGATTATCGCAGACCGGTGCCATATTTATTTTGCTTGCCATTTCCAAACAGTTCATCCGATTCCGGTGATCTTTATATCGATTTCAACCGAAATCACCTTACCTTTACAGTGGCACTCTTGGATTTCCAAGTTGAGTCCAGGTTCAATCATTCCTTTCCAAATCATGCATATGCATCACATACCGCATCTCGCATATCATACTATGTTCGTGTGTTGGTTGTTTACTATCTTGTGTGCCTCGAAATCACTTCTATCTTTGCTTGCTAGTTGCTCACTCTTTTGCTATGCCTATGTTGCCATACCTACCACTTTCTTATCATGCCTCCCATATTCTAATCCAAGCATCTAACCCACCTTGTCCTAGCAAACCGTTGTTTGGCTATGTTACCGCTTTGCTCAGCCCTCTTATAGCGATGTTAGTTGCAGGTGAAGATTGGAGCGTGTTCCATGTTTGGAACATGGATATTTTGTTGGGATATCACAATATCTCTTATCTAATTAATGCATCTATATACTTGGTAAAGGGTGGAAGGCTCGGCCTTATGCCTGGTGTTTTGTTCCACTCTTGCCGCCCTAGTTTCCGTCATATCGGTGTTATCTTCCCGGATTTTGCGTTCCTTACGTGGTTGGGTTATAATGGGAACCCCTTGACAGTTCGCCTTGAATAAAACTCCTCCAGCAATGCCCAACATTGGTTTTACCATTCACCACCTAGCCTCTTTTTCCCTTGGGAGTCGCGCTCCCGAGGGTCATCATTATTTTAACCCCCCCTCCCAGGCCAGTGGTCCTCTGAGTGTTGGTCCGACCGTGTAGACTGCGGGGCCACCTCGGGGCAACTTGAGGGTTGGTTTTTACTCGTAGGATGTCTCATCTGATTGTGCCCTGAGAACGAGATATGTGCAGCTCCTATCGGGATTTGTCGGCACATTCGGGCGGTGTTGCTGGACTTGTTTTACCATTGTCGAGATGTCTTCTAACCTGGATGCCGAGTCTGATCGGAATTTCTTGGGAGAAGGAATGTCCTTCGTTGACCTTGAGAGCTTGTGATGGGCTAAGTTGGGACACCCCTGCAGGGTTTTGCACTTTCGAAAGCCGTGCCCGTGGTTATGCGCAGATGGGAATTTGTTAATGTCCGGTTGTAGAAAACCTGAAGTTGACCTTAATTAAAATACATCAACCGTGTGTGTAATCGTGATGGTCTCTTCTCGGCGGAGTCCAGGAAGTGCACACGGTGTTGGAGTTCTGCTTGACGTAGGTTGTTCTAGGATCACTTCTTGATCATAGTTGTTCGACCGTGCTTTTGCCTTCTCTTCTCGCTCTCATTTGCATATGTTAGCCACCAAATAAGCTAGTCGCTTGCTGCAGCTCCACCTCATACCTTTTACCCTACCTATAAGCTTAAATAGTCTTGATCGCGAGGGTGCGAGATTTCTGAGTCCCCGTGACTCACAGATACTTCCAAAACCAGTTTGCAGGTGCTGATGTTACCGAGCAGGTGTCGCAACCAAGCACAAGGAGGAGCTCGATGAAGATCTTGTCCTTTGTGTTGTTTCGTTCTAGTTGATCAGTAGTGGAGCCCAGTCGGGTCGATCAGGGATCTGTGTAGCTTTTGGGGTAGTCTTCTTTTATTTTGGTTCCGTAGTCGGACCTTGTGTGTATCTGGTTGTTGTAATGCTTTATTCATGTACTTGTGTGAAGTGGCGATTGTAAGCCAACTATGTATCTTTTCCCCTTATGTAATACTTGGGTTGTGTGAACATTACCTCACTTGCGACATTGCTTTTAATGCGGTTATGCCTCTAAGTCGTGCTTCGACACGTAGGAGATATAGCCGCATCGAGGGCGTTACAAGTTGGTATCAGAGCCTTCCCTGACCTTAGGAGCCCCCTGCTTGATCGAATCGTTGGCGTTGTTGAGTCTAGAAAAATGCTTTATGTCATTTAGGATTATATATATATCGAAGAGTTAAGAATTATTTTTACTCCTCAGTCCCTTCGTCGTTCTGGTGAAGCATCCTGACGTAGAGTTTTGACTCTTCTCTTCTCAAATTTCACTAAAAGAAATTTAGGATCACGCGGGTATCTTGGAATCGTTCTAATGGTTTTGTGACAAGAACATTGTTCTTGGTGCCTCCTGTCATTTAGGGGTTGTGGCAGTGTCCCGGGGAGTTGAGCTCCGAGGTGTTGTCGTCACAATTTATCGTTGCATTTCTGGAATACCTGAGATTAGTTTCGCCGACATCGAAAATCTCTTTTATGCAGTTGTTGGTGAGATAACCTCGACGCCACCCAGTACTGGGGCGGGAGTTCGGGAGTATTGCCATAACTTGTATAATGGATGCTTTTCGAAGGTTGAGGTAAATGATTTCCGGAGGTTTCTTGGTTATGTGTTGAAGGATGGATACAGCTGGATGTAGGATTTGTTAGTTTGGGTGCGATATTATGCTTCCCCTGTATCCCCAACACCTGATTGCATAACCGGAAAATTTCGGGAGTTTATAAGTGGGAATTAAAGTAGCTCTCAGGATATCTTTCTGACATGTGTATGATATGAAATTGGGGTTCGACGTCTAGTGGTCCGCCTATTCACGGTCGGTTTTATAGTGGTCTCGTTGTGTCTTAAAGAGTCCTTGGCTATGCCGACTCGGGGACGCTTCCTATGTCATGTGCACTGCCTTGTACATGATGGTGATGTACGATCGAGCCCGTGTAGGCCCCACCATGAAAACTTTGGACGAAATCTCTATCATATGTTTGTTCTGGCTTATTCTGCAAGCCAATCCTTTGTTTTGTTTTGAGTTGTGGTATTCGAGTTGCTTCGAAGTCAAGTGTTGATTCGATACCTTTCCTAAACGGTGTTCTCATATTCCTATGTGGATACTAATCCTTCATGATAATCGAGATTGTCATGTCAATCCTTTTCAACCGGCGTGTTTCTCTTCAAGTGGATCCGATCATTTCAACATTTGCAAGATCCAATATCAGTTTTTCATCAACGGTGTTTGTTTCATCCGTCTCCAAGTTGCCTTTGTTTTCCCGCCCACCCTCCCTTGTTTTTTTTCTTCAAAGACTCAGATTTCTTATAGAAGTATCCTTTTATTCATGTGAAGTCTCTCCATTCTTTTCCGTCAATATTCTTACCCGGTGGTTCTCAAGAAGATGTTCTACTAGTTCATCATTCTTCATTCTTTCCTTCTCCGATGGACCAATTCAAACTATTAGTGTTGATCTCATATCCCTTTTTCCTCGTTTCAAATACCTTCTCTTGTCGGTGCTCCTCATATTCATTCATTTCTCGCTATTCTATTGTTCCGGAGAGCTAAAGATATCTTGAAGATTCATGTTTCCACTCTGCATTTGTTCAAGATCTTTCGAGGATGTTCTCTCATTCAAGTCTTTTAATTCAACCGGTGCAATTTCTCTTTTCAAGAAATTTTCTTCAACGGTGTATCTTTTGAGTGGGCCCTAACCCACAGGTCTTTTCCCAGGATCTTACCTGACTCTTCTAATCTTCCCGGAGTTACTCTGAAATTCTTTTCGAAGTGTGACGAAAGATGAATTTTTCATTAGTCAGATGTGTTTCTCCAAGATCTCTCAATTTCTTTTCATCGTTGGCTCAACCTATTCGCTTTTGATTCTTCTGGAGTGTCTAAATAATTCATGGTGGTGTTT
Organism: Triticum urartu; assembly: GCF_056163025.1. Classification (NCBI taxonomy): domain Eukaryota; kingdom Viridiplantae; phylum Streptophyta; class Magnoliopsida; order Poales; family Poaceae; genus Triticum; species Triticum urartu. Next base: position 259,626,304 of record NC_141876.1, read on the forward strand.
CTCGTCGTCATTCTTGGACTTTGAAGACTGAAGAAGATTTCCTCTTAAATGCTTATCCGTTCTATTGAAGATTCGTGATTCTAGCTTGCCGCCATCCTCTCATAATTGTTTTTCATTTGTGAGATTTCTTTTCACCTATCCGGAGCAATTCAAGATTCTTTTCAATTTGATTCTCCGGAGCCCATCTTTTCAGAAGACTTATTCATTCTCAGCTGTCAGTCATCATTCTCCAATCTTACCGGTGCATCGTTCAACTGATCTATAATTAGTTCGTCATCTCTTTGTTCTCATGTATCTAAATCCTCTCAAGCATCTTCGTTCATTTCATAATTCTTCCAGGTGTTTCTTTATCTTCTCTTCGTTCATTTTCAATTTTTACGGTGGTTCATTCAAGATTCTCTTCCTTCGTTTATCATATCAATTTATTTGTTATTTCTATCCTACTGGTGGTTCGTTGAAGACCTTTCTCAAGTTGACGTTATATCTATCTTAACCCTTTCTACGAGAATAAGTAGTATACAAAATCCGTTGGTTATCATCAATTTAATTGGTGAAGGATAAGCATAATGTAATTCTTATTCTTGTTTCATCCAAAAGATTTAATTCCTTCTTGAAGGGTTCATCAACATTCTTTTCAGAGGAGCTCAAGCATTCTTCATCTTGCAACCCGGAGTACAATTCTTTCTGCCATATCATGGAGGTGGTATTATGTCATTCTTGATAATTAGAGTTCATGTTTCATGAGTCACATGTTGTTAGGAATGATGTATTTTAAATCCATCAATCTCTTCATTGGATTTATCTTGGGTTATATTTCACCTAAAGCCTTCCCTAAGGATTGTTGCTATTTATGGTGCTCATAAAGGACCCAAGTCTTTATTTATCCTCCCGGTGAAATAAGTTTCTCGTCTCCTTGTTGATATCAATCCAACCTATTGGTCCCGTTAGTGACAGAATTTCACCTCATAGTTTTGATATGTTCTCCATAAGCCCACTACAATCTTATTCTTTTCGTTGTTGATTTCCCAACAACCCCGTGCAATCCTTCCATTGCAAGGATGCTTTCCAAGCTCTTTTGTGGCAGAAGTTGCCATTTTCTTCTCCGTTCTTTTGTTCCGACGATCCAACTTCTATTCTTTCGTTCCGGAGGCATGGTGATATTTCTTTCTTCAACCATCATCTCGTTTTTTATCAAAGATCATGTTCTTTCCTTTGCTTATCCATTTATCTGGAGTGTTGTGTCCTCTGCTCAAGTCCTTTTCATCCTATCAAGCCTTGTATCAATTTTCAATCAGAGTACTGCCCGAATTTGTTCTTCCTTGGTCCTCATTCCTAGCGGAGTGTTTTACAACTTCGGTCACCTCCGTGGTATTATTCCTTTCAAGTTCAACTTTTCAAGGTTCTTTGGTTTCACTCATTTGTCAAAGAAGCAACTTAGTTTTACCTCTTCTCTCTATTTTCCGTTGTCCCTCCGGTGCCATTCTAGATCTCGGGACGAGATCCCCTCATAGTGGTGGAGTGTTGTAGCGCCCCGAGACCGATGTGCCAGGTGTCTTCCAGTTATTCGCTGTTGTTTCCTTGTCATTGCTTGCATGTCATGCATTGCATATCATGTCATCATGTGCATTTCATTTGCATACATGTTCGTCTCATGCATCCGAGCATTCTCCCCGTTGTCCATTTTGCAATCCGACGCTCCTATGCCATCCGGTGGTCCTTTCTACCTCTTTTTGTGTGCGGGTGTTAAACGTTTTCGGATTGGACCGAAACTTGTCATGCAGCCTTGGTTTACTACCGGTAGACCGCCTGTCAAGTTTCGTGCCATTTGAACTTCGTTTGATACTCCAACGGTTAACCGAGGGACCGAAAAGGCCTTGTGTGTGTTGCAGCCCAACACCCCTCCAATTTGGCCCAAAACCCACCTAAACCCTCTCCATCATCTCGGTCGTTCGATCACGATCGCGTGGCTGAAAACCGCACCTCATTTGGACTCTCCTAGCTCCCTCTACCTATATATATGTGCTCTCCTCCGAAATTTTTGCGTAGTACAAACCCTAGATCTCTTCCCTCGCGCCGCCGGACGTTTCTTCCTCCCACGCCGGACATGTCTGCCGCCGCTACCACCTCACTCCGACCAATCGCGCGCCACCACGTCAGCTCCACAGCCGCCTCGCCCAACCACGGCGCGCCACCTCACCCTACTGGCCCTCTCTCTCTCTGCGGCCCGCGGAGCCCATCCGGGGCCCGCGCGAGCCCGGATCCACCGTCGCCCGTGCCCGCCTCGCCGGAACTCCGCCAAAGTTCGTCGCACCTCGCGCCACCGCCCGTGGGACGCCGCCCATCCGCCGCTGTGCCGCCTCGCGCCCCGCGTGGCTTCATTGTCACCACTGCATGCCGCCTGCGCTCCATCGCTGAACATCGCCGCCTCGTCAAGATCCCGCCGGCCTTCTCCTCATCGCCGCGTGCCTCCGTCGCCATGAGCGCCGCCGTCGCCGCTCGGAATGTATCCGGCCTCACCGGATCTGCCCGGATCCACCGGGGCCCCTCCCCGTCTTGCCTCGGCCGGCGTCGGCGTCCCTTGTTCTTCCGCGCCGCCGCCATGGCCTACTGCCGTGAGGAGCACGGGAGGAGGACGACGCGCGCCAACCATCTCCCCTGCAGCGCCCGCGTGGGCTGGCCCATCGCAAGCCGGCACAACTCCCTCCTCCTCAGACGGGCTCAGCCCAATGGTGAGCGCCAGCTATCCTCCGCCCCCATGCGATTTTTATTATTTGACGCTCACTGGAGATCTGCTGAGTCCCCGGATCACAGTATTTTTAGGATTTTTCCATTGCATCATAACTCATCAACCGTTGCTCCGGTTCGTGCGTGTAGCATATCCAAATGTTCGTCTCGACGAGTACATCATTTCATCTCATTGCATCATTTTCATTTGAGCTCATCTTGATGCCCGAAGTGCTGTTGGAAGAGGGCTATGTGATGAATTTGTCAGATCTGTTTCAGCAAATGGCATTTTGTCATTTTTGCCATGGTTAATGTGTGCAAACTATGACCCTGAGCTCTACATGTGTTTTGTTATATGCCATGCCATATTTATAGAGGTGCTTTCCATATATTTTTATGATATTTTTGCTGACTAGCACAAGCTTGCAAAGTAGCGTAATCGGTAATGCTGATTTCGGGGACTTAGAATTTCACCAAGTCCTTGTCCTGTTTTTGTTGTTATGCCATATGTTCATGTTGTTTCCTACTGATCCGTGCCTCTTTTGAGGATGATAAGTAAGGATGTTTTGTTAATATTGTGGTGCTCTATCCATCCATGTCTTTGTTTGCATTTATGGAGCAACCTAGCTTGAGTCAATCGAGCTCTACTTTTGCTATAAAATGATCCTGGCAGATTGTTGACATGTTTAGAGATTTTGCCGAGGATGTTGCTATTGATCCGTGCATGCTGTGATGTTGTTCTTGCCATGTATAGCTCCTATGCCATGTCTTCTTGATGAGTGTATGCTTAGTTTGTCATGCCATGCTTTGTAGTGAGTGCATCGAGCTCGTAAACATGCCTACTCGTTAACTGATTTGCATGCTCCAGTTTTTCACTAAGTCTGAATCTGTTTATGTTTTTGCCATGTTCACATGCTTGCAATTGTATTCTCTGATCCCTTTTGTCTCAAGGTCACTAAGGGACTTTTGTTAAGTGCTTTGAGTAGCTTCATGCCATGCCTTTCTTTGCCATGTTAAGTTCATGTAGCATATAGTTTTCATGCTCCAAAGTATGCTTCTTGATAATAAATTCCTGACATGTTATTTCACTAAGTCTGAAACCTCTTATCGTTTGCACTTTTGCCATGCTTGTTTGAACCTGTTAATGGATAAATTAGCCATAGCTCAGTGTTCATCTTTTGTCAAGCTTCATGAGTGGATACCTGACATTTATTTTGTTGCCATGTTATAGTGCTGTAGCATATTTAGCTTGATGCATTTAGATGACTACTTGCTGATTATCGAAGACCGGTGCCATATTTGTTTTGCTTGCCATTTCCAAACTGTGCATCCGATTCCGGTGATCTTTATATCGATTTCAGCCGAAATCACATCACCTTTCTAGTGGCACTCTTGGATTTCCATGTTGAGGCCAGGTTGAATCATTCCTTTCCAAATCATGCATATGCATCACATACCGCATCTCGCATATCATACCATGTTCGTGTGTTGGTTGTTTACTATCTTGTGTGCTTCTTTCCGGTGTTGCTTCTTCGGGTTGGTTCTGATAACGTCGCGTTCGTGAGGACCCGTTCGGCTCCGTCCGTTTATCTTCTTCATGGACTCGTTCTTCTTCCTTGCGGGATTTCAGGCAAGATGACCATACCCTCGAAATCACTTCTATGTTTGCTTGCTAGTTGCTCGCTCTTTTGCTATGCCTATGTTGCGATACCTACCACTTGCTTATCATGCCTCCCATATTCTAAGCCAAGCCTCTAACCCACCTTGTCCTAGCAAACCGTTGTTTGGCTATGTTACCACTTTGCTCAGCCCTCTTATAGCGTTGTTAGTTGCAGGTGAAGATTGGAGCTTGTTCCATGTTTGGAACATGGATATTTTGTTGGGATATCACAATATATCTTATCTAATTAATGCATCAATATACTTGGTAAAGGGTGGAAGGCTCGGCCTTATGCCTGGTGTTTTGTTCCACTCTTGCCGCCCTAGTTTCCGTCATATCGGTGTTACGTTCCCGGATTTTGCGTTCCTTACACGGTTGGGTTATAATGGGAACCCCTTGACAGTTCACCTTGAATAAAACTCCTCCAGCAATGCCCAACATTGGTTTTACCATTTGCCACCTAGCCTCTTTTTCCCTTGGGAGTCGCGCTCCCGAGGGTCATCATTATTTTAACCCCCCCCCCCCGGGGGACTGCTCCTCTGAGTGTTGGTCCGACCGAGTAGACTGCGGGGCCACCTCGGGGCAACTTGAGGGTTGGTTTTTACTCGTAGGATGTCTCATCTGAGTGTGCCCTAAGAACGAGATATGTGCAGCTCCTATCGGGATTTGTCAGCACATTCGGGCGGTGTTGCTGGATTTGTTTTACCATTTTCGAGATGTCTTGTAACCTGGATGTCGAGTCTGATCAGAATGTCTTGGGAGAAGGAATATCCTTTGTTGACCGTGAGAGCTTGTGATGGGCTAAGTTGGGACACCCCTGCAGGGTTTTGAACTTTCAAAAGCCATGCCCGCGGTTATGGGCAGATGGGAATTTGTTAATGTCCGGTTGTAGAAAAACTGAAGTTGACCTTAATTAAAATACATCAACCGTGTGTGTAACCGTGATGGTCTCTTCTCGGCGGAGTCCGGGAAGTGAACACGGTGTTGGAGTTATGCTTGGCGTAGGTTGTTCTAGGATCACTTCTTGATCATAGTTGTTCGACCGTGCTTTTGCCTTCTCTTCTCGCTCTCATTTGCGTATGTTAGCCGCCAAATAAGCTAGTCGCTTGCTGCAGCTTCACCTCATACCTTTTACCCTACCTATAAGCTTAAATAGTCTTGATCGCGAGGGTGCGAGATTGCTGAGTACCCGTGACTCACAGATACTTCCAAAACCAGTTTGTAGGTGCCGATGTTACCGAGCAGGTGACGCAACCAAGCTCAAGGAGGAGCTCGATGAAGATCTTGTCCTTTGTGTTGTTTCGTTCTAGTTGATCAGTAGTGGATCCCAGTCGGGTCGATCGGGGATCTGTGTAGCTTTTGGGGTAGTCTTCTATTATTTTGGTTCCGTAGTCGGACCTTGTGTGTATCTGGTTGTTGTAATGCTTTATTCATGTAATTGTGTGAAGTGGAGATTGTAATCCAACTATGTATCTTTTCCCCTTATGTAATACTTGGGTTGTGTGAACATTACCTCACTTGCGACATTTCTTTCAATGCGGTTATGCCTCTAAGTCGTGCTGCGACACGTAGGAGATATAGCCGCATCGAGGGCGTTACAGCTGTAGTGTGCAATTTTACATTTTTTTACTGGAACATCAAACGGTTCGGAAACTTTTTGCACTGTCTTTCTATACAAATTGTTTATTTTTCCTAAATGTGCAGAATTTTTTGAGTACCAGAGGTATGGTGAATGTTCATATTACTACATTGTTTGCTTGTTTTGATGCATTGTTTGCTTGTTTTGATGAAACTATCGATTTCTATCAGTGGATTAAGCCATGGAAAAGTTATATTACAGTAGCTATAGTGCAAAAAGAAAATATGAATTGGTTTGCAATAGTATTATAGTAGTGATTTGCTTTATTATACTAACAGATCTTAGCGAGTTTTCTGTTGAGTTTTGTGTGGATGAAGTGTTCGAAGATCGAGGAGCTCTCGATGTGAGGAGAAGGAGGAGAGGCAAGAGCTCAAGCTTGGGGATGCCCAAGGCACCCCAAGTAAATATTCAAGGAAACTCAAGCGTCTAAGCTTGGGGATACCCCGGAAGGCATCCCATGTTTCTTCAAAAAGTATCGATATGTTTTCGGATTCGTTTCGTTCATGCGATATGTGTAAATCTTGGAGCGTATTTTGCATTTAGTTTTCACTTTTATTTTATGCACCATGCTGGTATGAGATAGTCTTTGGTTGATTTATAGAATGCTGACTGCACTTCACTTATATCTTTTGAGTATGGCTTTCTAAAATGCTTCATGTGCTTCACTTATATCATTTGAAGTTTGGATTGCTTGTTTCTCTTCACATAGAAAACAACCATTTATAGAATGCTCTTTTTCTTCACTTATATTTGTTAGAGCGTGGGCACATCTTTTGTAGAAAGAATTAAACTCTCTTGCTTCACTTATATCTATTTAGAGAGATGACATGAATTGGTCATTCACATGGTTAGTCATAAAATCCTACATAAAACTTGTAGATCACTGAATATGATATGTTTGGTTCCTTGCAGTAGTTTTGCGATATAAAGGTGGTGATATTAGAGTCGTGCTAGTGGGTAGTTGTGAAATTGAGAAATACTTGTGTTGAGGTATGCTAGTCCCGTAGCATGCACGTATGATAAGCGTTGTGTGACGAGTGATGGGGTGTTCTTTGATTGCTTTCCTTATGAGTGGCGGTCGGGGACGAGCGATGGTCTTTTCCTACCAATCTATCCCCCTAGGGGCATGTGTAGTAGTAATTTGCTTCGAGGGCTAATAAATTTTTGCAATAAGAATATGAGTTCTTTATGACTAATGTTGAGTCCATGGATTATACACACTCTCACCCTTCCATCATTGCTAGCCTCTTCTGTACCGTGAATTGCCCTTTCTCACCTCGAGAGTTTTTGCAAACTTTGCGGGTGCATCCAAACCCTGTGATACGATATGCTCTATCACACATAAACCTCCTTATATCTTCCTCAAAACATCCACCATACCTACCTATCATGGCATTTCCATAGCCATTCCGAGATATATTGCCATGCAACTTCCATCATCATCATATACATGGCTTGAGCATTTATTGTCATATTGCTTTGCATGATCGTAAGATAGCTAGCATGATGTTTTCATGGCTTGTCCGTTTTTTATGTCATTGCTACGCTAGATCATTGCACATCCCGGCACACCGTCGGCGGCATTCATAGAGAGTCATATCTTTGTTCTAGTATCGAGTTGTAAGTAAATAAAAGTGTGATTATCATCATTATTAGAACATTGTCCCATGTGAGGTTAGCAAAATAAAAGAGGCCAAAGAAGCCCAAATAAAAAAAGAGGCGAAAGAATCCCACCAAAAAAAGAGAAAAAAACAAAAAAATGAGAGAAAAAGAGAGAAGGGACAATGTTACTATCCTTTTACCACACTTGTGCATCAAAGTAGCACCATGTTCTTCATAAAGAGAGTCTCATTGAGTTATCACTTTCATATACTAGTGGGAATTTTCATTATAGAACTTGGCTTGTATATTCCGATGATGGGTTTCCTCAAATGCCCGAGGTCTTCATGAGCAAGCAAGTTGGATGCACACCCAGTTAGTTTCAGTTTGCGCTTTCATATACTTATAGCTCTAGTGCATCCGTTGCATGGCAATCCCTACTCCTCACATTGACATCAACTGATGGGCATCTCCATAGCCCGTTGATTAGCCACGTCGATGTGAGAATTTCTCCTTTTTTGTCTTCTCCACACAAACTCCATCATCATATTCTATTCCACCTATAGTGCTACGTCCATGGCTCAAGCTCATGTATTGCGTGAGGGTTGAAATGGCTGAAGCGCATTAAAAAGTACGAACCAATAGCTCGGCTTATCATCGGGGTTGTGCATGATGGGAGCATTTTGTGTGACGAAAATGAAGCATGGCCAAACTATATGATTTTGCAGGGATGAGCTTTCTTTGGCTATGTTATTTTGGGAGGACATGGTTGCTTTATTAGTACGCTCGAAGTATTATTGTCTTAATGTCAAATTATAGACTATTGCTTTGAATCACTCGTGTCTTAATATTCATGCCGTGATTAGATTACATGATCAAGATTATGCTATGTAGCATTCAACATCAAAAAATAGCTTTTTTATCATTTACCTACTCGAGGACGAGCAGGAATTAAGCTTGGGGATGCTGATACGTCTCCGTCATATCTATAATTTTTGATTGTTCCATGACAATATTATAAAACTTTCATATACTTTTGGCAACTTTTTATACTATTTTTGGGACTAACAAATTGATCCAGTGCCCAGTGCCAGTTCCTGTTTATTGCATGCTTATTGTTTCGCAGAAAATCCATATCAAATGGAGTCCAGATGGGATAAAAAACTTACGGAATTTGTTTTGGAATATATGTGATTTTTGGGAAGAAGAATCAATGCGAGACGATGCCCGAGGGGGCCACGAGGCAGGGGGGCGCGCCCTGGGCCCTCGTGGCCACCCCGTAAGGCGGTTGGTGCCCTTCTTTCGCCTCAAGAAAGCCAATATCCGGATAGAGATTGTGTTAAAATTTGAGCCCAATCGGAGTTACGGATGTCCGGGAATTTAAGAAACGGTGAAAGGCCAGAATCGAGAATGCAGAAATAGAGAGAGACAGAGAGACAAGTCCAATCTCGGAGGGGCTCTCGCCCCTCCGCCGCCATGGTGGCCATGGACCAGAGGGGAAACCCTTCTCCCCTCTAGGGAGGAGGTCAAGGAAGAACAAGAAGAAGGGGGGCTCTCCCCCCCTCTCTCCCGGTGGCGCCGGAACGCCGCCGGGGCCATCATCATCACCGCAATCTACACCAACAACTTCACCGCCGTCATCACCAACTCTCCCCCTCCCTCCATGAAGCGGTGTAACCCCTCTTTTACCCGCTGTAATCTCTACTTAAACATGGTGCTCAATGGTATATATTATTTCCCATTGATGTATGGCTATCCTATGATCTTTGAGTAGATTCGTTTTGTCCTATGGGTTAATTGATGATCGTGATTGGTTTGAGTTGCATGTTTTATTATTGGTGCTGTCCTATGGTGCTCTCCGTGTCGCGCAAGCGTGCGGAATCCCCGCTGTAGGGTTTGCAATATGTTCATGATTTTCTTATGGTGGGCGGCGTGAGTGATAGAAACACAGACCCGAGTAAGTAGGTTGTTTGCGTATGGGAATAAAGAGGACTTGATGCCTTATAATGATATGGTTGGGTTTTACCTTAATGATCTTTAGTAGTTGCGGATACTTGCTAGAGTTCTAGTCATAAGTGCTTATGATCCAAGAAGAGAAAGTATGTTAGCTTATGCCTCTCCCTCAAATAAAATTGCAATAATGATTACCAGTTTAGTTACCGATTGCCTAGGGACAAATAACTTTCTTGTGTGACAACAAGCTCTCTACTAAAACTAACTTAGTTATTTCTTTATCTAAACAGCCCTTACATTTTATTTATGCACTCTTTATTATCTTGCAAACCTATCCAACAACACCTACAAAGTACTTCTAGTTTCATACTTGTTCTAGGTAAAGCGAACGTTAAGCATGCGTAGAGTTGTATCGGTGGTCGATAGAACTTGAGGGAATATGTGTTCTACCTTGAGAACCTCGTTGGTTCGACACTCTTACTTATCGAAAGAGGCTACAATTGACCCCCCCTATACTTGTGGGTTCTCAGGTAGCTATTTGAGTACAGGAGGGGTGCGATCAGACCCCTGCGCGTGCTCATCGAGAGCAGAGCCCTTTGACCTCTATCCGCCACGCACCCCCCTCCCAACGTCTCCATTAATGGCGCCTGAGCCCCTATTTCATGGCGTGTCTATGTCTCACTAGACTGAGGTTTAAGAGAGAAAAATGAAAATCTGAAAAGATAGTTTTGCACGGATCTTGATGTAAGATCCGACGGACCTATATAGCATCGACTGCGACTTATAGCAAGCATGATGAATATAAGGACAATGATAGTGGATAATAATTGTCTTACATATTTGGGAACATAATTAAAAAAAAGGCACATGCGGCAACGCCCAAAATACACAAGGGAAAAAGAAGAAGGAAGCCAATGATCTAGCTCGCTCATCTCTACTTTCTTGATGCATTGCTATAGGCCGCGGGAACTAGTCTTCGCGGCGAGCAGCGATGAGCTCTTTCTTGTCCTCAATATGCTGCTTGAGAGCATCCACAGATTCCTCCACAAGCCTTTTGTGCTCGATATGAAGCATGGCATTCTCGTCCATAAGTTTCTCGACGATGACGCCGGTCCTCTTCAACAAGGCAGTGGTCTCCTCGTACTGCTCCACACTTCTGACGATCTTCGCCCTTAGCAGGTTGCACTCGGCCAGGAGCTTCACATTGCTCTCATTTAGTTGCCGGATGACGCCGGTAGCCTGTTCAAAAGAGGCTTTCATGTCGTCCTGCATCCTCGCCCAGCCGGAGATCTGATCCATATGGCTATGGACGATCGCATGCATGCGCCTATAAGAGTCCTTGCCTACATGCAAGACATTTTCCCAGGCTGCCGTGGCACGGGAGGACATCTCTGCTACATTCGCAGCGTGACGGGACATCTCTTCTGCTTCTGCGGCGCGGCCGAACCAGTCTGCTGCATCGACGGCACGTCGGGACCTCTGTACTGCTTCGACGGCATGGCGGAACCTCTGTGCTACTACGGTCGCGTGGCGGGACATGTCGGCTGCTTTCGTGGCTAGGCGGGACATCTCTTGTGCTTCTGCTTCCATGCTCGCCTCTCCCTGGTGGCAATCTCTCGACCCAGAACTCACGCTGACCATGGCAGAGGCAAGCGAATGATGATGAATGACTTGTTTGTTTTTGTGGATGAGGAGTTGAGGAGGAATGTGCAGTCATCTTTGAGTAGTAGTATTTATAAATGAGTATTAATACGCTCCTAAGTGTGTTACCATTTAGGTTTTGATCGGCGTGAATAGGTTTGTAATTAAATATAGTGTGGCAGTAATTTGGAATGTGACGCGACGCAGGCTCAAAATTTATTGACGGTTCTAAGTACGGCACTATTCCCGGAAGGTGTAACATGGGCAACTTTCTTGGCCGTGTACGTGGCGTTTGCACCATAGGGTGCACCGCAATAGGCAATCTCAGCACACCTCTTGTTCCAACAACCGTGTGCGCTCGTTATTACCGTCGCGCACGCTTCTTTTAATTAGAATGTGTGTGCCCGTCTAGCGCACACACGTTGATCTATCTAACTGTTTTTGTTTGTTGTGGCTAATCGCAAACTGTTCATCCGTGTGAAGTGTATGCCATCAATCGCAAACACTTTGATCTGGCAGACTGTTTTTGTTCTGTTGCCTAATCGCAAACAGTTAATCCTTCTGAAGTGTATGCCCTCAATCGCACACATCTTTATCTAGCTGCCCGTTTCTATTGTTCCTCCTCATCACAAACAATTCATCCGAGTGAACCATATGTTGTATATCGCACACGCCTTCATCTGGCTGCCCGTTTCTTTTGTTCCTCCTCATCGCAAATAGTTAATTGAACTGAACCGTATGCCCTGCATCACACACGCAACTAAAATCTGAACTGTGTTTAATGCATCCGTCATCACAAACGTTTTGCACCTTTTTGACGGTTTTTTACACCACCGTTTGCGATTATTGCATCGCACATAGTTTCGTCGAAGGGTCTCTGATCGTAGTGTTGCGTTAGCAGCATCCTGTAGTAGTGTACGGACATAGAAGCTTAATGTGAATTCTTACAACAGCAAAAAACTTTAATAGAAAACTTTATCACAGACTTCTCATGAATAAGTAGCAATTCATCACAACATGGAAGTATAAAGCATAAACACTATTGGAAACCAACAGACTATGTTCTCAGTCAACTTTGCAACTACAACATCATCTTTTCAGGAAGGGTCACGTATCGGAGCTTTTAGGCAAGCCCACATACTCAACTATCATATAGTCTTCTATGATTGCTAACACTCACCGCATACACATGAGCAAAACATTTCAACTGGACACATAGAAAGATAGGGGCTTATATTTCCTCCTCCCAATGTATTCACCTCAAGGGTGATGCCAACAATAATAACTCATGCTACCCATATCCAACTGCATATATGTGCCTAGATCTTTCCTCACCACATGATGCTTGCCAAAAGAGAAAATAAAAAGGAATAGAAAGAAGAACTTTGGCACTTGCATAAAAGTAAATATACAAAAGTAAAAGATAGGCCCTTCACAGAGGGAAGCAAAGGTTTCCATGCACTTTTTGTTTGTATGCTCAATCCCTTAGTGCAAAAGAATGACACATTATATTGCCCCTTGTGATAGCGACCTTTATTATGTAGTCTATCACTTTTATTCTTCACCATCACAAGTTCGCACAACACTCAATTTTCTCTTACACTAAATGATCTAACACTTTTAGAAGCAATTTCTGTTGCCTTATTGCATCGATGACAAATTACTTGAAGGATCTTACTCAATCCTTAGTTAGGTATGGTGGACTCTTGAAATTAAGATTTGGGTTTAAGGGTTTTGGATGCACAATTAGTATCTCTACTTAGTGCCGAATTTTTGGCTAGCAAAGATGGGGGGAAAGCACCACATGTTGAAGGATCTATGACAATATAAATTCTATGTGAATATGAACAAACATAAATCATTACGTCGTCTTCCTTGTGCAACGTCAACAATTTTGGCATATAATTGTATGATGGGGGCTCACAATCACAAAAGATTTCCATGATAGTGCATTTTCATGTGAATCTTCTCTTCCCTTATTAATTCTTTCATGAATTGCGTCATTGACCAATGCTATGTTTGTCAATCTCCAATAAAATTTTCTACTTATACTTTTCCTTATGTGCTATTATTACTTACCATAAGATTAGCATATGATCTTTTTCATTTATTTCCTTTCTTTTATTGAACATGAAAGTAAAGAAAGCAAAACTCAAACTAAACTTTATTATATATCTCGCACACGATTACAAAGATGGAGCACTAAGCAAACTCTCGAAAAGAAAGGATCGATCTAAACTTTTATTCATCTAAAACAAAAGATAACTATGGATCGAACTAAGATAAGTAAAGGCAAAAGATAGTGGAGATGATACGATACCGGGGCACCTCCCCCAAGCTTGGCGCAAGCCAAGGGGAGTGCCCATATTCATACTCAATTTTCTTTTGGTGATGAAGAAGGAGGTGGTGGTGGTGATGAAGTGGAGGGTTTGTCCTTCCTTTCTTCCAACTTACGCCGAAGGACAGAGTTAGCTACCCTCAACTCGTCATGCTCCGTCTCGAGCTTTATTATCATCCTGCATAACGCCTCCATGTTGTCGTTCTTGAAATGAGGAGGGACTGGTTCATCTTCATCTTCCTCGTCAGTGTACCACATATAGGGATAGGTATCCTTGAAGATATTCTTATCCGAGGCCGATAAGTAACCGGACAATCCTCCTCAGAACTTTGAGATGACATATTTTCAGATCTGGCAGAAACATCAAGGAAAAGAAGACATGAGATTTCTCTCTGATATGGTGGTTAATAGGTTGGGAGGTATATAAAGATATTTTATCTTGGGAAACAAGCAAACAGAAGAAAAACAGAGTCCGAAAGGTACCTGAGGTGGGCACAACCCACTTGAGCACGCGCCCTGGTGTCTTGTGCCCACCAGGGTCAACTTCATGGTAGTTTCTTATTTTCCTAATTTTTTAAATATTCCAAAACTGAAAAAAAATATTTTTGTTGATTTTTGGAGTCCGTTTACTTACCGTATCACGTACCTCCTCTTTTTAACGATTTTGGAGTGTTTCGGAAGGTTTCTTTTATGTGCTGTTCTGATGTCATAGTTTGGATAATCGTAGCGACCAGACCTCAAACGGTCCAATCTCTGTGCTCAGGTGTCATCCCTGGATCAGTAATGCTGACACCACACAGTACTTGAAGGATTTATAACAAAGTAGCAATCACACACTTATTACATCGAGAGTCTCAAAAGAGAACTTATTACAATAAATATGGCTTAAGGCCATCTAATAACGATAACAGCGGAAGGCTTGGAAGATAAGTGAGTCCATCAACTCCAACGGCATCACTGAGTATAGAACCACGACCTAAAGGCACCTTAATCGTCGTCTGAAAAGTCTGCAACATTAACGTTGCAGCCCAAAACGGGTCAGCACATGGAATTTGCTTGCAATGTAACACATAGAGAGCAATGAAAGAATAAGGCTATACTACATGCATATTTGGCTGGTGGAAAGCTCTATGGTACATTTTTGCGTAAAGCCAATTTTTCCCTACTGCAAAGGAATAAAATTTATTTAACTATCATGGTAGTTGTTAAACATTGAGAATGGTTGACAGCATTCTCAATCCCAATTAAGCATCATCATTAAGACAAAACCCAACAAAATTAATTTTTAGAGTAACATGATGAGATTCACATGATAATCCAGGTACTAGATACTCAAGATGTCCATAACCGGGGACACGGCTAACCATGATTAGTTTATACACTCTGCAGAGGTTTGCGCACTTTTACCCACAAGACTCGATCTCCTCCGTTGGATTTCTCGCACTACATGGTGTTTGAGAAACGGATGACCGAGACATAGTCTTTCAGAAGCGCTAGCACCTTACGAACGGGTAAACCGTACCAACCTACATCCCCTATATCTGCTAGTCTACCACTGTAAGAGCTCGCACGACTTAGTCAACTATGCTAGAGCCCATAGTAGCTTGTGGCTGCACACGGAAGTTTCTAGTATGAATAATCTCATGATCCCTTTGAGCCTGGGTGGCGGCCCAAAAGAAAAACAGGCAATCGCTGGAATACCCAGGTGCCTCAATCCACCCAGATGTGTATTTAAGTTGCCACCTTAGATAAACCATTTATTTAACAATCTCACATCTGTCATGGATACAATCTCCCAATCCACGTCTACTAGCATAGCATGGCATAACAAGCAAACGTAAAAGTAACTCCCAAAGGATTGATAATGACAGGTAATAGGTACTACCTCAACTACTTCCCAAACCTACAATTTAATTAGATCCTAATCATGCAATGTGTGGGGATTGATCTAATGCAATAAAACAGGGTAATAGGAAGTATGATCAAAGTGTTACTTGCCTTGCTGATTATCCGTGAAACCTAGCGATTCGAAGTAGCAAGCAGCGCACTTCGAGTACTATATCCCAAACAAACAAGCATACAATAAGTACTCTTCTAATGCACAGGTAAAACTCGAATAAGAGATCTAACCAGAAAGTTCAACTTAAGAACTCTAGTTGGCAAAAAGAATCAAATCGAACGAAGCAACGAAAGACAAACGGCAAAAAAATAAGCTCCGTTTACTAATCTGAAACTAGGGCAAATTTTACTGAGGCAAAAACTTGTTTGGGTTGGTTAAACGGAAAGAGGGTTTCGATACGAAACTCCAGGCGCTTGAATCGCCTGATTCCGACAAACGAGCGAAAAGTTAAACTAAAACGAACTTCGGATCAGAAATCGCGATCAGAGAAATCGCGGATTTAATCCGAGAAAAAGAAAAACGACGAACAGGTTAACGAACGAACGTTCGTTAACAGGAACTAAACGAAAAACGCGTTCCTTAAAATAAATAAACCGGAGAAAAACCGATCTATTTAATAAAAAAATGAAAACTAGGGATTTTTTTAAAAAACAAAACGACTTTTTCTCAAAAACCGGGCAGCGGCTACCTCGGCGGCGGCGCTCCGGCGAGACTCCGGCAGGGCGGCGGGTGGCGCGAGGCGGCAGGGCGGCGGCTCCGGGCGACGTGCTGCGGCGGCAAGCGGCGCGGGGCGGCGGCAGGCGGCGGCGGCACTGGGGGCGTGCGGCCGCGGCGGTGTTGTGGGCTGCAGGGGGGCATGGCGGTTATAAAGGGGCGGGGAGAGGCGACTTGGGGGAGGGGTCGGCCTCGGGAGGCGGAGTCCTGCCCGGACTCGGGCGGCGGCGGCGCTGGTCGGTACCGACCCGGCGAGAGGTGGCGGCGGCTGGCTGGGCCGGCCCGCTCGGCTGGGCCCATGGCCCAGTCCGGCGCGGGGTCTCTTTTTTTTTAAACAATTTCGCTGCGACTAAAAAATCTAGAAAAATAAATAAAATTCTAAAAGTGCCAAAAAAATTCTCCGTCTGAATAAAATATTTAGAACAGGATGAACAATTTTTTGGCTCTAAATGCAATTTTGAAAACGTGCAATTTTTCCTAAATTCAAATAAAATAGCAAATAAAACCAAAATAAAATCTTATTTGATTTTTTTATTTAAACCCTCAATATTTCTTTATTTTGGGAAAGTCATCTTATTCCCTCTCTCATAATTTTCATAATAGAAATAATTGAAGATGAAATAAATAAAATCAAACGATCCTATTTTCAAAATTTGAGAAAACTCAAATATGAAAATAACGAAATCCCCAACTCTCTCCGAGGGTCCTTGAGTTGCGTAGAATTTCTAGGATCAACCAAAATGCAATGAAATATGATATGCAATGATGATCTAGTGTATAACATTCCAAATTGAAATTTTCAAATGTTACAATAATATTGCTTGTAACATTAATAGGCATACATAAGATATAATGTTTTATTCGTCGCCCATTAACAACCTTCGGGTTAGTACGTTCAACATTATTTATTTTGATGGCTCCAGATGGATGAACCTCCTCGATAACATAGGGTCCTTGCCATTTGGAGAGGAGTTTTCCTGCAAAGAATCTGAAACGAAAATTGTACAAAAGAACAGATTCTGCAACTTTGAACTCATGCTTCTGGATTGTTTTATCATGCCATCTTTTAACTTTTTCTTTGAATAACTTGGCATTTTCATAAGCTTGGGTTCTCCATTCATCTAATGAGCTAATATCAAATAACCTCTTTTCACCGGCAAGTTTAAAGTCATAGTCGAGTTCTTTAATTGCCCAATTAGCTTTATGATAGAAGCAAAGGTGTCCCGTCTTTCGATAAGATGGTGGCTATCGTTTTGCAGGAAGTCGACTTTGACGATCCGACTACGAACGTGCGAGGACGTCGCGCCTTGGCAAATGCTAAACCAACTCCGAGAGGTTATTGACCACGCCGGAGCATGATGAACCTGACCACGAAGGTCTATTTCCTGCAGGCAAACGAAGAACAAGCAAGAAACTAAGATTACAATCAGGATATTGCGAATATAAGAGGAAAGCTTTATTGATCAAAGGTGGGGTTCTGTGACGCCTTTGTCTGGTCGTTGAACACAAATGAAGTACACGAAGTTGTAGCTATAGCAAACTTTAATCTAAACAAAACTCAAAGTCTAAACGACGCCCTAAGGGCTGTATATATGGAGGAAGAGGGGGGGATTTCGTGGCCCTTGGAGGAGGGGTCCAAAACCAACCCTAACTCTTGTTTCCCCACACATACGGACTCTAAAAACAGCCTGTACTTAAGTATTTCGAAAATACATGGGCCTTGCCCAATAATAAGGTGATGCAGCACCTAGAATAGCCTCTGGACAAAATTTGTGAAGCAGCATCTTGTATATTTCGTCCAAGACTTCACGCACTCCTTATGGTGGCTTCAAAGTCCTGAAATCATCACTTGTAACTCCGTTCTTGATCCCCTTGCACATGCCATCATCTCCATGGTTGAACTTGCTCCAAGGTTCATCTTTCTTGTCTAAACTAGGCCCTTCATTTGTAAGCAAAACAAATGTATCCAATTTAGGCAGCATCATATTCTCATGAACATTAGAATCGTTACCAAGAAACGAAAGTAAAACAAGGAAACTTTGTGGCAGAATCAACCAAAACTTGTTCTCACGCAAATTTTTTTGGCCTCTCAAGTTTTCTTCTATTTCATTGTTGAACACTTCTCAAAGCAAACAATACTAGTTCAATATCTTTCCTTTTATTTTCTATCTCTGTTCGATCTGTACTGAACCCTTGTTTTTTTCCTTTACTCAGCAGATGCAAGATGGAAAATAGAATTAGCTGAGCATGACGCACGACAAGAGCGAATGGATGGCGACAATGGCGGTGGAAATAAAATGGCAATGGATGATGACAACAAAGTGAAAGATGGTGTGAGCGGACGCGACGTGAACAAAACATGACCAGAACTCGAAGCTCTAAAAGACTAGACCTGAAACAAGCAACTCGACACACGATGCAACAGAAAATTCAACAATGCAAAAACTAAGTGATAATAGCGAAAGGCTCAGACTATCTGGGACACGGATGAACTAATCTAACTTTTTTATGGCTTTTTCTTGGACTCTAAGTATGAAGAACAGATGCAATCTAGACTATGAAAAACTGGAAAATCTCACCGAGCAACCTAAAAACTGATACCACTTGATAGAGGCGAGGTGTCCCAATCTTTCGGTTAGATGATAACTATCGATTTGGTGGAGACGACTTTGACGATCCAACTAAAAACGTGCACGATGTTGCGCCTTAGAAATCGCTAAACCAACTCCGAGAGGTTATTGACCACGCTGGAGCACGATCAACCCGACCACGAAGGTCTATTCCTGCAAGCAATCAAAGAACAAGCAAGAATATGATTACGCAATCTGAATATTGCGAGTATGGATGAAGTATTGATAAAAGTGGGGTTTGATAAGCGGTCTTGGTCCGGTCGTTGGACACAAATGAAGTACACGAAGTTGCAGCGATGGCTAACTTTTAACTAAATAAAACCCAAGTCTAAACGATGCCTTAAGGGCTATATTTATAAGGAAAATAGAGGGGATTTTGTCCACCCTTGGCAAGGTGGGACAAAAACACCTCCTAAGTCGTTTCCCCTACAATATGGACTCTAAAAATAGATTACATGGGACTGGCGCAAAATAAGGTGGCGCAACACCAATAATAAGCTATGCACCAAATTTATGACAGGCCATCTTGTATATTCCATCCATCTTCTTGTATGTCATCATGGTGGCTTCAAAGTCCAGAAATCTCCACTTGAACCTTCATTCTTGTTCTCTTCGCACGCACCTTTAACTCCGTGCTTGACCATGCTCCAATGATCAACCTTCTCGTCCGTGCTAGGCCCTTCAATTGTAAGCAACACAACTGTGACTAAGTTGGGCAGCATCATATTTTCATGAACACTAGAAACATTACCAAGAAATGGAAGTACCTAATAATTTAATTGGCGTATCTGAGCTCTAACAACTGTTCCAAGAGGTAAAACAGCAGGGGATATGGGTGTAACTGTGGTAGCCATGTCCTCATCACGGCACCTGTACGGAGAAGATCCCCTTGGATTCAAGACCCCCTCTTCGGTGGCCCCATCAAGACCTCCTCTGGAGAAAAACCGGTTACCATGTATCGTCCCTTGTTGACTTTGGATCTTGTATCTCCTTTTGTGCTAGCATATATGTGACCCTATGTTGTTGGTTTGAGTGATTCTCTCATGTTTTCCCTCGTGTTTCCCCTCGTGTTCTTCGTGTTCCTCGTTGGGATCCACTCCTTTCATGAAAGATCGGCCATCTAGGGTTCCACCCTACATCATCTTGGTATCTAGAGCCACGTCGATCATGATTTCGGAGCCTCCCCGTTGTGTTTTCCAGCCTTGTTTTGTTGATTTTGTCCCTAATTCGAAAATTCCCCACAAAAAATAGCCCCCCCAATTTTTTCTGATTTGTTGGTGTGATGAAGTTTTGTTGGATTTGATCCGCGGATTTCATGTGTCGCTGGTAGATCTAGCTTTCCCCCACCTTTTCCCCAATTTCCATCCACAAATTCCCCTAAATTTTGCCCCGGATTTGACCTCTCCATGCGAAGTTCATCAAGTTCGTCCACGGATCCGATAGCCCGGACATCCGGCCGGCCCCGGACATTCGGCCGCCAAGCCCGGACATCCAGCCCCTGGCAGCATGACTTCCATCCATCACCCCGTTTTCCATGCAAATTTTGTTCTGGTGCCCACATACACTTCCGCATACCACCACCACTTCCGTATAGCACCGCCATATACCACATACACCACCATCGCTAACCACTACCAACTCTGACAATTTTGTCATGTTTTGTTTTGAGAATTTGAGTTGCGGTTCCGTGTCCTATTGTGTTTCGGCTATTTAGGTATGGTTCGACATCAACATCACCGCCGCTCATCTTCGCCATGGGCGTGTCATCAACAACAACCACTCCACCATTTTGACACCATACCGTAAGCAAGCATCGGTAACCTCATCTTGGTATCGTCATACATCATTCTTGCCATTACATTGATAGCCATCATAGCCCAATTTTGCGTATCTTACCCATCGAGACTAGCTTTTGAGTATTGCCGGCAACGTGACTTGTGCACATTAGTGATCATACATCCCATAGCATACATACATGTCATTGGTGCATATCTTGGTATCATCTCTTGTGCCACAAAGTTGTCATCGCATACACAATTGCTATCTTGGTTCGTGAAGCATTGCATGAGAAAAGAGCTCAAACAACAAAGAGCCAAACAAGCTTTTAAGCAAAAGACGAAAGATAAGAAAAAAACATTTAAGCAAGAACTATAGCATCATACAACATTAAGATTGTCATACTAGATCATCTTGGATCATATCGTCGGAATACCATACATAGAGCATAGTTGGGATAGAAGTCGTTGCATGTTTGCTTAGTAGGTTGTGCACAAGTCTCCGTATCCACCTATTGTGCAATCATGCTAGCGTCTCTCTAGTGTTCTGCAACAAGAGCATTTTCGTGGATTCCACATTTTGGCTCATCCTTGGTTGCATGACCCCACTTATCTCTTTGCGTGTGTGTTTCCGTGTACCATATTTTGCTATTGGTCTACTTGTTGCATTGCAAACTTGCGAATCTTTTCCAACATTATTGAAGCTCACTAACAATTGCATCAAATTTTGTGCCACCATCCTAACCAAGCTCCACCATAAGATTTTACTTGTGTAGGTGTGATAAACCGACAAGAATTGGTACCAATTGTGCTATGTCCTTGTCCCACATTGGACTGATCTTTGATCCATCTTCAACATCAGTCAAGGTACATTTGGTATACATTGTTCTCTTTCTCCCACTCACATATTTCCCTTGGAATGATGGATAGGCCAAGTACTTCTAACAACCGACTCTTCATTGGGCAAGATGACGACATGAACTCCTACGTCACAAAGAGCCACCTCTTTGGTGCACAACGTGCTTTGCATCAAGAGCAACAAGCAATGAGTGAACACATCGACAACCTCGCCACCGATTTGCGACTCTCCGAGCAATGCATAAGAGATTACTTTGACCACAAGCTCAATGACCACAAGCAAGAGAATGATGCGAGAATGGACGATATTCGTGCTTTGTTGCTCAATCGCTCTTCTTCCACTTCGTCCTCATCAAGACGGAGCCACTCAAGTCGACACTCCGACTACACAATCTCTGGCTCAAGTACACCGACATCCAATACTCTTTGACGTGCCGCGCACCAAGATCGTCAAGAAAACTGGAACCCTCTAAACGACAACAACTTCAAGAACAACGATATTGTCAAAACCAAGCTACCTTTGCACAAGCACGAGAACGGCAACACCAACGCCAACACGAGGAGGAAGAGCGAGTGCGCCTACACCAAGATGCAAAAGATGCCGAAGCACAACGTCAAGAGCAACAATTGCGAGAAGCTCAAGCACTTGAGGTGCAACAAGCCCTCCAAGAATCAAGTCGATCCGTAGCCAACCGAGGCTGACAAGCTCGTGAGCATCAAGAAGCGCTACGTGATGATGTTCACGAATGAATATACCAAGCTCGCGTGCATCGTCAAGCATGACAAGTTCCTCCACAAGCTTGCCAAGAACATCAAGTTCAAAAAGAACAAGTTAACAATGGAAATCATCCAAGACAAGAGCAAGTTGTGAGAGACGATCCGCCTCATCAAGGACGTCATCATCCCCGACCCGAACACAATGAGGAGCAATGCTACGGCAAGTTAAAGTTCACCATGCCCAATTTCAATGGAAGCAATGATCCCGAAGAGTACCTTTCATGGGCATTGAAGGTCGAATTTTTTTTCCGTTTGCATAACTATGAATAAGAGAAGAAGATCGCGATGGCATCCCTTGAGTTCCAAGACTATGTCCTCATTTGTTGGGAACAAGTCATTGAGTGTCGTGAGGCAAGAGGTGACCCACCCATCACTACTTGGGCGCAAATGAAGGATGTCATGAGAGCACTCTTCGTGCCAACCTACTACAACTGCGACCTCTTCAAGAAACTCCAAGTCCTCAACCAAGGAACCAAGAGAGTTGAAGAATACTACGAAGAAATGGAGATTGCCATGATACGAGCTAATGTCATGAAAGTTGATGAGCAAACTACCAAAGAGGAACATCAAGTGCAAGATGACTTCAAGTATGCCAAGTTCTCATCCAAGTCATATGGTTTCTCCAACACCCAAGCTTCAACCATACCAACACCATCTACCTCAACAAAGCCTTCTACAAGCAATGTCGACAAGTCGAGTTACAAGAAAACTTCGACAGCCTCAAGTAATCTTCCTACTTCAAGCAACTTCAAGAAAAAAGCTTCATCAGCATCTACCCCAACCGATGAGACTGTCAAGACAAGTTCCTTCAAATGCTTCACATGCGGAGGCTGAGGCCACAAGTCCTTTGAGTGTACCAACAAGCGAACCATGATCCTCAACGACGATGGTACATACGACTCCATGAGTGAAGGAGAAACGGAAGCGCTTGAGCAAGTTGCCATGCATCAGCAAGTGAGCGATGAAGAGGGACAAGTATTTTGTGATGAAGATTCAAGTCCCGCTCTTGTTGTCTCCAAGGTTTGACCAAAGATTCGATATCTTTCATACCAAGGACAACATCAATGGAAGGTCCATCAAGGTCATCATCAATGGAGGGAGTTTTCATAACTTAGCAAGTGAAGAACTTTGCTCCAAGCTCCGATTGCCCAAGACGAAGCACCCACATCCCTACAAAGTTCAATGGCTTAGCGACTCTGGCACTATCCAAGTCGAGCATCGAGTACAAGTTTCCTTCTTCTTGGATGCCCATGGCAATTTGATAGAGGTGTCATCCACAAAGGTCGTACGAACCACTACATCTTCAAGATGAAAGGAAAGGAGTACGTACTTCTCCCTATGTCTCCAAGCCAAGTGATCACCGACAAGCAAGCCGCCCATCATGGAGAGAATAGTGAGAGAGCGAAGCACCAAAAAGAGAGTGAGCACCACAAGCCCAAATTGAGTGCCTCCACGATGAGGGAAAAGAAGAACCTATTTCTATTTGCCACCAAACGTGAGATAAGAGAAGTGTGTGAGAACCCATCTATTGTGATACACTACATCCTTTTGTGCAAGGACGATGCACCACAAGCTAACACCTCTCACACTCTACCTTTAGTGTTGTCTTCTTTTTTGCAGGAATTCCAAGATGTTTTCCCCGATGAGCTACCTCCGGGACTTCCTCCACTACGAGGCATGGAGCACCGCATCGACCTCATCCCCGGAGCACCTCTTCCAAACAAAGCTCCCTACCGAGTCAACCCCGAAGAAACCAAAGAAATACAAAGGCAAGTAAAGCATCTCATAGACCATGGACATGTGCGTGAAAGTTTGAGTCCTTGTGCCGTTCCTGTCATTATTGTACCAAAACGAGATGGAGCTCCGATTGTAGACCTATCAATGCTATCACCGTTCGCTATAGGTATCCCATTCCACGACTTGATGGTATGCTTGATGAACTTAGTGGTGCCACTATCTTTTCAAAAATTGATCTTAAAAGTGGTTACTATCAAATCTGCATACAAGAGGGTGATGAATGGAAAACCTCTTTCAAAACAAAGTTTGGTTTCTATGAGTGGTTAGTCATGCCTATGGGTCTATCGAAAGCACCGGGTACTTTCATGCGTGTTAGGAATTATGTGTTTCGCCCTTACATTGGTGAGTTTGTTGTGGTCTACTAAGATGTTATCCTTGTTTATAGAAAATCTCTCAAAGATCATGTCACCCATGTTCGAACCGTTTTGCAAACTCTTCGAAAAGAGCGTCTATATGCTAACATGGAGAAGTTCCTTTTTGACGTTATTAAGCTCATTTTCTTGGGTTTTGTTGTTTCCTCTAAGGGTGTTCTTGTTGATGACTCTAAGATCAATGCTATTAAAACTTGGCTACAACCAACCAACTTGCATCAAGTGCATAGCTTCCTTGGTTTAGCCGGTTTCTATCATAGATTTTTGAAGGACTTTAGCACGATTGCTTCACCTTTGCATGCTTTCAGCAAGAAAAATGCGCCTTTTGTTTGGGGACCATCCCAAGACACCGCTTTCAATGAGCATAAGAATTTGCTTACTCATGCTCCCGTGCTTGCATTACCCAACTTTGACAAACCCTTTAAGATTCATTGTGATGCTAGTGGTAATGGCATAGGAGGTGTGTTAACGTAAGTGAAGCGTCCCATAGCTTACTTTAGTGAGAAACTTTCTGTAGCACAACTCAATTACCCCATCTATGACAAAGAGTTATATGCTTTAGTGCGAGTTTTGCATGAATGGGAACATTATCTTCTCCCTCATGGATTTGTCATTCATACCGACCATGAAACGCTTAAATACCTTAAGGGTCAAACTAAGTTGAACAAGCGTCATGCTAAATGGAGTGAGTTCATTGAGTGTTTTCCTTATATCGTCAAGTACATCAAAGGTAAGGAAAATTTTGTGGTGGACGCTCCATGAGTGAAGGAGAAACGTAAGCACTTGAGCAAGTCACCATGCACCGACAAGTGAACGATGAAGAGGAACAAGTATTTTGTGACGAAGATTCCAGTCCCGCTCTCGTTTTCTCCAAGATCTTGACTCTTCAACATCAACAAGAAGAATACGAAAGATGCCATATAAGGTCGGCATCAATGGAAGGTTCGTCAAGGTCATCATCGATGGAGGGAGTTGTCATAACTTAGCAAGTGAAGAACTTTTCTCCAAGCTCCAATTGCCCAAGACGAAGCGCCCACATCCCTACAAAGTTCAATGGCTAAGCGACTCCTACACTATCTGATGAGGACATCAATACCATCGTTACACCCACATCCCCTGTTGCTATACATACTGGACCAATTACTAGAGCTCGCGCATGCCAATTGAATTATCAGGTACTTTCATTTCTTGGCAATGATTCTAATGTTCATGAGAATATGATGCTGCCTAAATTGGATACATTTGTTTTGCTTACAAATGAAGGGCCTGGCATGGATAAGACGGATGAACACTAGAGCAAGACCAAGCATGGAGATGATGGCATGCGCAAGGGGATCAAGAACGGAGTTATAAGTGATGATTTCAGAACTTTGAAGCCACCATAAGGAGTGCATGAAGCCTTGGACGAAATATACAAGATGCCACTTCATAATTTTTGTCCAGATGCTATTCTAGGTGCTGCGTCACCTTATTATTGCGCCAGGCCCATGTATTTTCGAAATACTGAAGTATAGGCTATTTTTAGAGTCAGTATGTGTGGGGAAACAAGAGTTAGGGTTGATTTCGGACCCCTCCTCCAAGGGCCAGGAAATTCCCCCCTCTTCCTCCATATATACAGCCCTTAGGGCATCGTTTAGACTTTGGGTTTTGTTTAGATTAAAGTTCGCCGTAGCTGCAACTCCGCGTACTTTGTTTGTGTTCAACGACCAGACAAAGGCGTCACAGAACCCCACCTAGATCAATAAAGCTTTCATCTTATATTCGCAATATCCAGATTTCAATCATAGTTTCTTGCTTGTTCTTCATTTGCCTGCAGAATACAAACCTTCGTGGTCAGGTTGATCGTGCTCCGGTGTGGTCAATAACCTCTCGGAGTTGGTTTAGCGATTGCTAAGGCGCGACGTCCTCGCACGTTCGTAGTCGGATCGTCAAAGTCGACTTCCTCCAAACGATAGCCACCATCTCATTGAAAGACGGGACACCTTTGCCTCTATCACTATTCAAGTCGAGCATAGAGTGCAAGTCTCCTTCAAAATCGGAGCTTATGAAGACACTTTGGAGTGTGATGTCGTTCCAATGACCGTTTGCCACCTTCTTCTCGGACGGCCATGGCAATTTGATAGAGGTGTCATCCACAACGGCTGAACAAACCACTATATCTTCAAGAGTGCATGTTTACTTGCCACCAAATCTGATATTGAAGATCTAGATTTTAGCAAATCTGTTTGCTATGCTTTTGTGTGCAAAGAGACATTATTTTCATTTGACGATGTTCCTTCCTCTTTGCTTCCTGCTGTCACTTACATTTTGTAGGAGTTCGCTGACGTCTTTCCACAAGACGTGCCACCGGGATTACCACCTATACGAGGGATTGAGCATCAAATTGACTTAATTCCCGGTGCATCATTACGCAACCATGCAACATACCGTACCAATCCAGAGGAGATGAAGGAGATCATGCATCAAGTACAAGAACTACTCGATAAAGGTTATATACACGAATCCCTTAGTCCTTGTGATGTTCCTATCATTTTAGTGCCGAAAAAGGACGGTACGTCGCGTATGTGCGTTGATTGTAGAGGCATTAATAATTTTACTATTCGTTATCGTCATCCTATTCCTAGGCTAGATGATATGCTTGATGAATTGAGTGTCTCTACAATATTCTCCAAAGTTGATTTGCGTAGTGGATACCATCAAATTTGTATGAAATTGGGAGATGAATGAAAACAACATTTAAAACTAAGTTTGGATTATATGAGTGGTTAGTCATACCTTTTGGGTTAACTAATGCACCTAGTACTTTCAATAGATTAATGAATGAAGTTTTACGTGCTTTCATTGGACGATTTGTGGTAGTTTACTTTGATGACATATTGATTTATATCAAATCTTTGGAGGAACATTTGGAACATTTACGTGATGTTTTTATTGCTCTACGTGATGCACGTTTGTTTGGTAACCTTGGAAAGTGCACCTTTTGCAGCCACCGAGTATCTTTTCTTGGCTATGTTGTTACTCCATAGGGAATTGAAGTTGATAAAGCCAAGATTGAAGCTATTGAGAGTTGGTCGCAGCCCAAAACGGTCTCACAAGTGAGGAGTGTCCTTGGCCTCGCTGGTTTCTATAGGCGTCTTGTGAGAGATTTCAGCACCATTCGCTGCACCTCTCAACGAGCTTACAAAGAAGGATGTGCCTTTTGTTTGGGGTACCGCACAGGGAGAAGACTTCACGGTATTGAAAGATAAGTTGACACATGCTCCTTTACTCCAACTTCCTGATTTTAATAAGACTTTTGAGCTTGAATGTGATGCTAGTGGACTTTGATTAGGAGGTGTGTTATTACAAGATGGCAAACCTGTTGCATACTTTTCTGAAAAATTGAGTGGGCCTAGTCTGAACTATCTACTTATGATAAAGAATTATGTGCTCTTGTTTGGACCTTAGAAACATGGCAACATTATTTATGGCCCAAGGAATTTGTTATACATTCTAATCATGAATCTTTGAAACACATTAAAAGTCAAGCAAAACTGAACCGTAGACATGCTAAATGGGTTAAATTCATTGAGACTTTCCCTTATGTCAATAAAAACAAGAAGGGTAAAGAAAATGTTATTGCTGATGCATTGTCTCGTTGTTATACTATTCTTTCACTACTTGACTTTAAAATATTTGGTTTGGAGACCATCAAAGATCAATATGTGCATGCTGCTGAATTTAAAGATGTATTGCAGAATTGCAAGGAAGTGAGAACTTGGAACAAGTTCGTTCTTAACGATGGATTTGTGTTTCGTGCTAACAAGCTATGTATTCCAGCTAGCTCCGTTCGTCTTTTGTTGTTGCAGGAGGCGCATGGAGGAGGATTAATGGGACACTTTGGCGTCAAGAAGAGGGAGGATATACTTGCTACACATTTCTTTTGGTCAAAGATGAGACGGGATGTCGAGCGTTTTGTTGCTCGCTGCACTACATGTCAAAAAGCTAAGTCACGACTCAATCCTCATGGTTTATATATGCCTTTGCCTGTACCTAGTGTTCCTTGGGAGGATATATCTATGGACTTTGTTTTAGGTTTACCTCGAACGAAGAAGGGGAGGGATAGCATATTTGTTGTCGTGGATAGGTTCTCGAAAATGGCACACTTTATACCATGTCATAAAAGCGATGATGTTGTTAATGTTGTTGATTTGTTCTTTCGTGAAATTATTTGCTTGCATGGTGTGCCAAATACTATTGTTTCAGATCGTGATACTAAATTTCTTAGCCACTTTTGGAGATGTTTATGGGCTAAGTTGGGGACTAAACTGCTTTTTAGTACTACTTATCACCCCCAAACTGATGGACAAACTGAAGTAGTCAATAGAACATTGTCTACTATGCTTAGGGCTGTTTTGAAGAATAATAAGAAAATGTGGGAAGAATGCTTGCCTCATATTGAATTTACTTATAACCGTTCATTGCATTCTACTACTAAGATGTGCCCTTTTGAAATTGTGTATGGTTTCCTACCTCGTGCACCTATTGATTTGTTGCTCCTTCCATCTTCAGAGAAGGTTAATTTTGATGCTAAAGAACGTGATGAATTGATTTTAAGAATGCATTAGTTAACTAAGGAAAACATTGAGTGTATGAATGCTAAATATAAACTTGCGGGAGATAAGGGTAGAAGACATGTTGTGTTTGCACCTGGAGATCTTGTTTTGTTACATTTGCGTAAGGATAGATTTCCTAATTTGCGCAAATCAAAGCTAATGCCACGTGTTGATGGTCCTTTTAAGTTGTTAGAGAATATAAATGATAATGCATATAAACTTGAGCTGCCTGTAGATTTTGGGGTTAGTCCCACTTTTAACATTGCAGATTTAAAGCTTTATTTGGGTGAGGAAGATGATCTTTCATCCAGGACGACTTCATTTCAAGAAGGGGAGGATGATGAGGACATCAATACCTTTGTTACACCCACAACCCCTGTTGCTATATATACTGGACCAATTACTAGAGCTCGCGCACGCCAATTGAATTATCGGGTACTTTCATTTCTTGGTAATGATTCTAATGTTCATGAGAATGTGATGCTGCCTAAATTGGATACATTTGCTTTGCTTACAAATGAAGGGCCTGGCATGGATAAGAGGGATGAACATTGGAGAAAGACCAAGCATGGAGATGATGGCATGCGCAAGGGGATCAAGAACAAAGTTATAAGTGATTATTTCAGGACTTTGAAGCCGCCATAAGGAGTGCATGAAGCCTTGGACGAAATATACAAGATTCCACTTCATAAATTTTGTCCAGAGGCTATTCTAGGTGCTGCGTCACCTTATTATTGGGCCAGGCCCATCTATTTTCAAAATACTTTAAGTATAGGCTGTTTTTAGAGTCCGTATGTGTGGGGAAACAAGAGTTAGGGTTGATTTTGGACCCCTCCGCCAAGGGCCACGAAATTCCCCCCTCTTCCTCCATATATACAGCCCTTATGGCGTCGTTTAGACTTTGGGTTTTTTTAGATTAAAGTTCGCCATTGCTGCAACTTCGCGTACTTCGTTTGTGTTCAACGACCAGACAAAGGAGTCAAAGAAAGAACCCCACCTTCATCAATAAAGCTTTCATCTTATATTCGCAAATCCATATTGCAATCTTAGTTTCTTGCTTGTTCTTCATTTGCCTGCAGGAAACAGACCTTCATGGTCAGGTTGATTGTGCTCCGGCGTGGTCAATAACCTCTCGGAGTTGGTTTAGCGATTGCTAAGGCACGACGTCCTCGCACGTTCGTAGTCGGATCATCAAAGTCGACTTCCTCCAGACGATAGCCACCATCTCATCGAAAGATGGGACACCTTTGCCTCTATCACTATCCAAGTCGAGCATAGAGTGCAAGTCTCCTTCAAAATTGGAGCTTACGAAGACACTTTGGAGTGTGATGTCGTTCCAATCACCGTTTGCCACCTTCTTCTCGGACGAACATGACAATTTGATAGAGGTGTCATCGACAATGGCTGAACAAACCACTATATCTTGAAGATGAAACGA
The DNA here is from genome assembly GCF_056163025.1 of Triticum urartu. Lineage (NCBI taxonomy): Eukaryota > Viridiplantae > Streptophyta > Magnoliopsida > Poales > Poaceae > Triticum > Triticum urartu. Next base: position 259,656,713 of record NC_141876.1, read on the forward strand.
AAGGAGTATGTACTTCGCTCTATGTCTCCAAGCCAAGTGATCGCCGACAAGCAAACCACCCATCGTGGAGAGAATAGTCAGAGAGCGAACCACCAAAAAGAGAGTGAGCGCCACAAGCCCAAATGGAGTGCCTCCACAATGAGCGAAAAGAAGAACTTAGTTCTATGTGCCACCAAAAGTGAGATAAGAGAAGTGTGTGAGAACCCATCAAGTGTCCTACACTGCGGGACGTCCAGTGGCTCGCGAGGCTCCGGTCGTCCGGTACTTGTCGGACGTCCGGCGTTTTGGCTCGGGATAGCCATCGTCGGATTCCGGAGACTGTCGGTCATCCGGTCGCTGATGGTCGTCGGACGTCCGGTCTCGGTCGGTCATCCGAGCGTTGTAGGTTGCCTCCGCTGAAGTTGTTTTGGCAGGCTGAGTGTCCAGGCGCCGGACGTCCGGCGTCGTCCGGTGGTCCGGTGGCTGAAGCTTCCGAGTAGCTCCTTCTCTTGCTCCGCGCGCTTGGTGTACTCACAGTCTTGTCCATGTTCTCCCTCTTGGTTCCTGGTCATGCACAGCACAAACGTTGGAGGTAGTAGCCATGTCTCACATCTATAAAGTGAAGGTTCAGAGAGGAGCGATTTCACCTTGTGTCCAATGTCGTATGTTCGAGGTCTCATCATATGTCCTCTTGGGGCTTGGAGAGTAGTCGGAGTGTACATGGGGATGAACGTGGGATGCTCCGCATCAGAGATAGTCTCACATCAACTAGGCCTATCAACGGGCTGTGGAGATGCCCGTCAATAGATAGCAATTTGAGGGGGTAGGGATTTCCATGCAACGGATGCACTAGAGCTATAAATTTATGAAAGCTCAAAAAGAAAACTAAGTGGGTGTGTATCCAACTCACTTGCTCATGAAGACCTAGGGCAATTTGAGGAAGCCCATCATTGGAATATACAAACCAACTTCAATAATGAAAAAATCCTACTAGTATATGAAACTGAAAACATATGAGACTTTCTATCATGAAGATCATGGTGCTACTTTGAAGCACAAGTGTTGTAAAAGGATAGTAGCATTGCCCCTTCTCTCTTTTTCTCTAATTTTTTTGTTTTTTAGCCTTCTCTTTTTTTGTCCTTTTCTTTTTTTATTTCCTCACATGGGACAATGCTCTAATAATGAAGATCATCACACTTTTATTTACTTACAACTAAAGAATTACAACTCGATACTTAGAACAAAATATAACTCTATATGAAAGTCTCCGGCGGTGTACCGGGATGCGCAATGAATCGAGAGTGACATGTTGTAACACCCACGATGTGGCTATATCTCCCACGTGTCGGAGCACGACTTAGAGGCATAACCGCATTGTAGGCATGTCACAAGAGGGGTAATCTTTACACATCCCATGTACTGAATAAGAAAGAGGTACAGAGTTGGCTTACAATCGCCACTTCACACAATACATGAATATAACATTACTTCAACCAGATACAAACAAGGTCTGACTACGGAACCAAAATAAAAGAAGACTACCCCTAATGCAAAAGATCCCCGATCGCCCCAACTGGACTCCACTACTAGTCAACTGGAAACGGAACAACATAACAAACACGATCTTCATCAAGCTCCTCCTTGAGCTCGGTTGCGTCACCTGCACGGTATCATCGGCACCTGCAACTGGTTTTGGAAGTAATCCGTGAGTCACGGGGACTCAGCAATCTCACACCCTCGCGATCAAGTCTATTTAAGCTTATGGGTGGGTAAAAGGTATGAGGTGGAGCTGCAGCAAGCACTAGCATATATGGTGGCTAACTTACGCAAATGAGAGCGAGAAGAGAAGGCAAAGCATGGTCGTGAGCTAGAAGTGATCAAGAAGTGATCCAGAAACTACTAACGTTCAAGCATAACTCCAACACCGTGTTCACTTCCCGGACCCCGCCGAGAAGAGACCATCACGGCTACACACGCGATTGATGTATTTTAATTAAGTTAAGTGTCAAGTTTTCTACAACCGGACATTAACAAATTCCCATCTGCCCATAAACGTGGGCACGGCTTTCGAAAGTTCAAAACCCTGCAGGGGTGTCCCAACTTAGCCCATCACAAGCTCTCACGGTCAACGAAGGATATTCCTTCTCCCAGGAAGACCCGATCAGACTCGGAATCCCGGTTACAAGACATTTCGACAATGGTAAAACAAGACCAGCAAGACCACCCGCTATGCCGACAAATCCCGATAGGAGCTGCACATATCTCGTTCTCAGGGCATACCGGATAAGCTAAGCATAGAGGAGCCGACGTAACCCAAGTTGCCAAGGGATGGCCCTGCACGGTGCTCTAGTTTGGACCAACACTCAGAGGAGCATTGGCCCGGGGGTTTAAAATAAAGATGACACTTGAGTCTGCAGAACCCAAGGGAAAAAGGCTTAGGTGGCAAATGGTAAAACCAAGGTTGGGCCTTGCTGGAGGAGTTTTATTCAAGGCGAACTGTCAAGCGGTTCCCATTATAACCCAACCGTGTAAGGAACGCAAAATCAAGGAACATAACACCAGTATGATGGAAACTAGGGCGGCAAGATTGGAACAAAACACCAGGCATAAGGCCGAGCCTTCCACCCTTTACCAAGTATATAGGCGCATTAAGTAAATAAGATATATTGTGATATCCCAACAATAAACATGTTCCAACATGGAACAAACTCCAATTTTCACCTGCAACTAACAACGCTATAAGAGGGGCTGAGCAAAGCGGTAATATAGCCAAACAACGGTTGTCTAGGACAAGGTGGGTTAGAGGCTTGGCTTAGCAATATGGGAGGCATGATATAGCAAGTGGTAGGTATCATAGCATAGGCATAGCAAAAAAGAGAGCATCTAGCAAGCAAAGATAGAGGTGATTTCGAGGGTATGGTCATCTTGCCTGAGATCCCGCAAAGAAGAAGAACAAGTCCAAGAAGAAGACAAACGGATGTAGTCGAACGGATCCTCACAACTCCGGAATGAAACCTAAGCTAACGAGAGAAGCACCCGGAAAGAAGAAAACAACATAGTAAACAAGCACCACATAAACAGGGCATGATGCACAACCAAGTATGATGCATGTCCGGTTTAATGAAGCATGGCATGGCAAAGTGCACAAACAATACTACAAATTAAGTGGAGCTCAATATGCAACGAGTTGCATATTGACGAAACACCACATGACTTATTTAGTTCACTCTCGGTTAGGTACTCAACAATATTAAATGTTTGTTAACATGGCAAGAGGTGAAGCATAACAAAACTATACCATTTAAAGAGCTAAAATGGGGCTGGATATAACAAACAACAAATCCGGTAAATACCCATATGCATTAGAAATTTAAAGCAAACAACAATTTTAAACATTTTAATTGTTGTTATCATGATGCGGATGACATGTGCAAGTTTTATGCAATTTTTATTAAAAGTTGACAAGAGCATTATTAAGCGTTTGTCACCGTGGTGGAAAGAAAATGGGTGCCATGGCAACGATAACGAAAATGGTGCCACTGGAATGTTCCGGTTCCGGTAACACGATTGAGATACCAATGCAAAGGAGAAGTGTGCGGATGCGTGCAAAAGATGGTGGGGCACTCTCGGATACCGGGTGTCCCATGAGTCGACGATGGTGAGAAGGCAAAAGAGGGGCAACGTGCACCGACAATTCGGGCACGGCGCAAGCTCGAGCATCTCATACATCACACATGCATTCGTTAACGGGCGGTCGTTCTCGGCGGTTATACCTTCGAAGTGAGCGTTTCGAGGCAGACGGGTTCGATGGAACGTAGTGGTACTTTCGGTTCTCGGCGACAGGAGAGGTACAGACGTTCTCAAGACACTTGATGGTCCGGACTTGGTGTAGTTGTACATGGCAAACGTAGAGGTACTATACTTCGATCGTGGTGGTACTTGGCGATAGTAGTGGTACAAGGGTTGTGGGCGGCCTTGGAGGTTCATCGTGTAGTCGTAAACGTTCCGTAGATGTTCATGTCGTTGTAGCCGTTCGGATCTTGGAGTGATGGTAGTCGTTCACTTGACGGTCTTGAAGGATTCAATGGGGTACTGGGAGGTCTGTCGTGGTACTCGTTCGGGCATCCGTGTGTCGTGGTACGTTGTATCCCTGTAGTTGACCTTGCCGATCTTGATGGTCTGAAAAGAAGTAGCACAAGGACCTCGGGAGAACGACGAAGCCGCATGGAGACTTGCGACAGGCAAGTCAGTGCAGGCACGGGACCCTGTCTTGTCGCTCGAAAGCAGGGGTACTTGACGCGGCGGAGCTCTACAGCGAAGCAACAGCAGCAGCAGGACTCGGCATGGCGGCAGGAGACTCCGGGATGGCATGGAGGTCGAGGAAGATGAGCTCGAATCGGTGCTGGAGCATGGAAACGCGGCGGCCGAACGAAGCAGGGTGACGAGGTGGTGCTTGGGGCTCGAGGTCGCGGTGAATGAGCAGCTCCGGTGGTGCGGCGCTGGAGACAGCCGGATGCGGCGAGGTCCGGCGACCGGGCAACGGGGGCGCGCTGGCGATGATGAGGATCGAGCGCGGCAGTGCTGGTTGCCGGCATCAGGCCCCGTGGCCCGCAGGCAAGCAGCGAGGGCGAGAAGTAGGAGGCGGCGTTATCGAACTTGAGCAGCGGCGGAGGAGGTGCTCTCGGGGCAGAGGAGGTCGCGGGCTCGCAGGAGCTTGAGGGACGGTGCGATAGAGGCAAGCAGGAGGGGGTCGAGGGAGAGGGGTGATGGGGATTGAGGAGATGGGGTTCGGACGTGGGGGCTCTGACGGCGCGAGGGGAAGATGCGAGGGAGTTTGTTCACTGGGCCTAGGGTTAGAAATTAGGTGGGCCTGTGGGGGAGCAGGGCGGACTGACTGGCCGGCCCAGAGGAGATGGCGCTGGCTGGGCTTGCTGGATTAGGCTTTCCCTCTCCTCTCTTTCATCTTTAACCGAAAAGAAATAGAGAGAAAGGAAAAAGAAGGGGGGTTAGGGAAAAGAGTTTGAGGAGGAGGACAATTTTCCTGGACTCATAAAAATAAACATGACCACAAAAAAATAGAAGTGGCAAGATTGCAGGAATTAAATTCAAATTCATTTGAATATAATTCAAATGGTTTTGATTGGGACTAGGTTCGGTGTGGCCAAAAATGTTCGGGTTTTTGGTGGAGCTTGGAAAAAGAACAAAAGAATTATCGACAAAGTTTGGGAGTCGGATATCGGAAGAAGGAAAGGTCAAAGATTTAACATGCAAGTGGGTTGCAGATAATTTCAAATTAATGGGATACATTATAATAGCTCCCTAAAAATAGTAGGAGACTTTTATATGTTATAAAGAGAATTTCACCATGTGAACTCCCTCGATTTAAATGGATCAAAGATCCATGCCATTTATTTAGTTGAGTTAAGAAAAGAAATGACATGATGGCATGATGACATGATGCAATGCAAAAATAAAAGAGCAGACACAAATGAAACACACGGCAAAACTCGTAAAAACAAGGAAGGCATCTGAAGCTCCGGTCTTGGGGTGTCACAACACTCCACCACTACGAAAGATCTTGTCCCTAGATCTAGGATGGCACCGGAGGGAAAACGGAAGAGGAAGACGAGAGGTAAAACTAAGTTGCTTCTTTGATAAAAGAGTGAAACAAAAGAATCTTGCGAGGTTGAACAAATTGAAAGAAAGAAAGCAACGGAGATGAACGAAGTTGAAAGCACTCCGTTAGGAAAAAGGAACAAGGGAGAACAAATTCGGGCAGCACTCCGGTTGAGAAGGGAGGCAAAAACTTGATAGGATGAAAAAGACTTGAGCAGAGGGCACAACACCCCGGTTAAACAGATAAGCAAGGAAAGGAACATGTTATTTTGACAAAAATGGGATGATGGGTGGAGAGAGCAACATCACAATGCCTCCGGAAGAAATAATAGAAGATAGGTCATTGGAATAAAAGAATTGAGAAGAAAATGCCAACTTCTGCCACAATTGAGATTGAAAAGGCATCCTTAGGAGAAGGTTCGAACAGAGTTGTTGGATTAACAACAACGAAAAGGATAAGCTTGTTGTGGGCTTATGGAAAACATCTCAAAACAATGAGGTGAAATTCTGCCACTGACGAAAAATAATAGATTGGACTGATATCAACAAGGAGACGAGAAACTTATTTCACCGGGAGGATAAATGAAGAATTTGGATCATTTATAAGCAGCATAATTAGCAACAATCCTCAAGGAAAGTTTTAGGTGAAGTATAACCCAAGATAATTCCAATGAAGAGATTGATGTGTTTAAATATCTCATTCCTGACAACTTGTGAAACATGAAACACGAAGAGAAATTGTCAGTTATGACATAACACCACCTCAAAAGATAAGGTAAAAAGAATTGCACTCAGGATTGCAAGATGAAGAATACTTGAGCTCCTTAGAAAAGAATCTCGATGAAAACTTTGAGAAGGAATTAAATCCTTTATGAACCATCAAGTAGAGCCTCCATGAATAACTCCGGTAATCAAAAGGATGACAAAAGAAAGAGAAGTTGAGAAAATAAGGTGAAGCCTTGGAATGATTAAATGGAGCTTTGCAATGAGATAAATGAGAGATCTTGAAACTCCGGGAAAAGAAAAGATGAAACAAATGAAACCGAGAATTTGATGAGCCTCCAGAATAAGTAATTGAATATACTCGATCAAACAAGAATAAGAATTACATTATGCGTATCCGTCACCAATTAAATTGATGACAAACAATGGATTTGGCATACTACTTATTCTCGTAGAAAGGATTAAGATAGATATAGTGCAAACTTGAGGAGGTATTCAACGATCCATCGGTAGAATTGAAACAACGAATAAATTGATGTGATAAACAAAGGGAGAAGAATCTTGATGAACCATCGTAAGGATTGAAAAATGAACGTAGCAAAGGCACAATTCATCGGGAAGAATTGGAAAGCGAATGAAGATAACTTGATGGAATTTACATCCATGAGAACGAATAGATCCCGAGATGATTAGAGAATAATTGAACGATGCACCGGTTAGATTTGGAGAACGAGAGCTGAAAGCACATAATCTATCCCTAATAATAAAGCACGGATTAACTTTGTGGGTTCACCATCACAATACGCTTTTCCCCGTGAATTTATGCTTTCAGTGTGAATTTAAAACATACATGCGAGGTGGTACTAATTCTGGGAAACAGTTTGTAGTTTCATCCATCGATTTTCGTGGTAGCAGGCTCAACCGGCTGGGCCTCGACCTGAAGCGAGTACTTCCTTCAGGCCGTGTCCTTGTGGTTTTAGAAATCAACCCGCGGTCCATCGTAGCCCAAACATAAGTGAAAAAAAGGGTTCGTACGCAGCCCTGACTCGCCCGTCGCCGAAATTGCTGCCCCGCACGAGGGTTTCTTCCGCCGCAGCGCGCACGAGGGTTTCTTCCGCTGCCGCCGTCCCTCCACCCTGTGATACCCGTCCTCGATCCGTGGTCACCAAATCTGGACGAGATCGGCAGGATCCGCCGCATGTCGCGTGACACCTAGCCGCAGCTGCTCGTCAGCCATGCGGGGAGCACGGACGAGCTGCTCGTCGACGTCCATCCCGCAGCCCCGCCGATGACTGTGCCCAGCCTCCTCGACAGCGCACCTATCCAACTTGCCGCATGGTATGTCTCCCCTATTGCATAGATGATTGACAAGCACCGCCACCGCCAAGATCTGTTGACTTGACACCTACCCCATCTCCGCGGTTGTCAATGATTAAATGTTTCTGATTGCAGCCAAATTCTAGTAGGGGAAGGATGGATACCTCAAGGCTTTCATATGTGTTTTGATTTCACGGATAGGGATTTCTAATATTCTGACATGAGTCAAACTAGCAATCGTGAAGATGGAGAATTCATGCAACTCCATCTCGCTTCAACCCTCAGGTTTGTCTTTTCCCATCTTTAATCACATGTATTTTTTCGAGATTGATTAATCACATGTATGTGTTTCTCCAATCTTGATCATGCATGAATAGAATTACTAGACGGCAGATGTTTGAAGTGCAAACTAATATAATGTTTAGGTTAAGATTTGGTGAGAAAGTGAGAACATGAACACATCAGAGATCAAACTCTATGCTCTGTAGCCAATCACTTTTTTCATGTAATTATATTAAGAAAAGAGAAACCATAGTATGCAATGCCTACCAGCCATGTGCTAATAAGCACCTTCCAGAGCTCCTGTGAATGTCTACTCTCAGCACACGGTTACACTGTCATTGGGGTAGTCCTACAGTTTATAGATGGGGGCATGGGGCATAATTGCCCAGTTAATACTATAGAAATAAATTAAGATTCTAGTTACTAATCTTCTATGCATTATATCATAAAGCATAGACATCAGGTTTCAGTTTGACTCATGCATGAACAGATTCCCCTATAGCTTCACTACACGCATACTGCCACCACTACGTACACCTCAGTACCCACGACTGGTCGATCAGGTGTCCATGAAGTACACAACGGGGAGCTCTCAGATTAACCTTAGGTTTCAAACTTCATGCCTAATCCTTGAGCTCTATCTAAAAGTGTTTATATATACATATGCTTGCATTTTGATACCTAATCAGAATAGGTTTTTAGAATTAATTCATAGTTTGTTAACGAAATTGGTATACCATTGCAGCCATCTAATTGGTGGTATGATGTGCTTTTGATGGTATTTCACAGCATTTGTACTAGCAGCATAGTAAAAAACTCCCATGAACACGGCTTATTTATCATTTCTGGAGGGCCTCATACATGAGCTATTCATCGGCGGCACCCTGCTAGTCATTTAGACGATCTGCAAGAACAAATAAACAAGCAGAGCGTCATCAGTCAAGGACCAGCATCCATGCCAACTGCCCAAGATGACTGCTAAGGCAATTCATATTCTCTCTCAATCTTCAGCCACCATCTGATGTTAATTGATCTTGATCTTCCCCACTCGCCAATTCTGAAGACACTTCGGATCTCACATTAACTTCATTCAATCTTTAAGAATAATCAAAGGTATGTTGTACAATAATTTTACAACTAAACAAACCTTCCAAATGTCTCGATATCATTTTCACTAATATGCATAGTCTTCCGTTGGTAGAATAGACATATGGATCTCAAAGCTATGGATCATGCGCCCATACAAAAAAGGACAACCGACTAGATTGAGGATACGTTATGGCAAGAAGGCTATATATTCATGGTATTCTTAACCCTACTCTTGACATTTTAACCGATGCCCATAGGAAACATAATTAGGCATTTTCAACTATCAAAGATTCTTTTAGCATGCTTTCCATAATATATTGAAATTTGACAACAAAATTGTTTTCTGTGATGTTATGTAATCAATTCAGAGTGTGTAGAAGATGTTTTCCTGGTTGTGTAGAGTATGCGGTGCGTAGCTTCGTGTGTGTGTGTGTGTGTGTGTGTGTGTGCAGGTTGCAAACGGGGCCAGTGAGTAGGCGGCGAGTACACTACGCTGAGAAGCGATACAGGGGCATGAAGCTTGAGCCGGTGTGCGCAACGACCTGCGCTACTGCACTAATAGCCTTGACGGAGCACTAGGTCTGGCTCGACAGGGCATGCAGCCCGCCGGTGGATGCCTGAATGTGCGCGACGGAGATGAACCCCGCGTCGTCGCCTCTGTAGCCTGGATAGAGCTCCACCAGTGCTCGTGATGAACCCCATGTATGTGTTGGTGATGGCGCTCTCCGTCTACTTTCTCCACCGGCTATCAGAGAGTAGAGATCACATTGTGGATTTGTGCTTTCTTCAGAGATGTGCTCCCGTCGTTGTTGGTTGTCGAATTTGTGATGCAATCCGTCCCTATGTCGATGGCTTAACCACTTCGTACTTCCGCACAATTAGCAAAACAAAGTAGCTGCCACAATTTACCCATTGATTTCTTGGAGTGATTAAAACCTAGGAAAACCTGCTACTTGTGCAAGCAACATGGTAAGAAGTTTCACTTTTCTTACTAATGCACCGCAATTCGTAAGGTTAGAACAATGTCAGATTACTTTATGTTGGTTTTCTAATTTCTACATATTCCTTTCTTACAGACTTTGCCTTCAAGCAATTCTAATTATCTAGGTAGTATGAAAAGCAGGAAAATTATGTATCTATTTGGGTGTACTCGTGCTCTGCTATGTCAAATTGAGGAGAAATAATTATTTTATTCACCCATCCTATTTTTATCTATAATGATGATCATTTTTCCATGTTGTGATCTTTCCTCCAGTTGTGCTAATATCATGTTTATCATGTTTACCATGTTTTATCTTAAAAATTGGCTTCTATTTTGTTTCTAACATGTATCTCATCATGGTTACTTTCTCCAAACATGATTTAGCTGCAGCATTGGTCAACTGGCTTGAACACAGCTCACATGAGTCATCGCCAAATGACCCTTTTCTGAAATTCACAGAGAGAGGAGTTACTCCATGTTAGTATGTACATACAGATGCAAGCAATGGATAAACTCATGCAGACCATGTCTATTAGGCCTTCAGTATATTTTGGAATGAGATGACACGTTGTATGACAGGTAACAAGCAACTGAAGCAAGAAGATTTTTGTAATTTCTTGGAAAGAATGAGCCCCCGTACCCAGGATGCATGGCGAAGGAACCAATATGTTTGGACCAATGAGGGAATTGAAGAGCTTCATATACAGTTGCTTTCTTCAAGTGTCTAGATTACATGAAACATGTTTCTTCAAGTGTCAACACACTACAGGAAATAAGTTTCTTATGAAAGTAGTCAAACCTGGATACCAATTCATTGGAACCATTATATTCCTTATAGAAGTAATGCAATATATTCTCTCTCTTATGCTTACTTGAAATACCGTTGTGGCTATGTACTTTGCTTCTCATATTGCAAGGATAACACATTATATGCCTATTCACTCTCTTAGCTGTAGCAAGGATGGAGCAGGAAAGTGTGGTGGACCTTCTAACATTCATATTGTACATGTACGAGCTATGGGCCATTATTGTTTATCATATGAATTGTAAATGTAGTGACACTGAAGTTTATATCATATCCGCAAATTTCTTTATTTTAAAAGTGATGATATACTGACACATCATGTTGATCTAAAAATCTAGTAGCCGTGACCTTGATATTCCCTGTAGAGCGAGCAAAAAATTAGAAAAAAAGGTTCATTAGAGAATTATTACAATTGGCAATTCAATGCAAGTGGTAGTGATGTTACATCTATGTGTGGGAGCTTGATGAAAGATTACTTGCAAAGTATATATACAAGTGAAAAATAACATTTATTTAGATGAGCTATTACCGGAGCAGATATATTGTATTTCTAGCTGAAGTTAACATTGCTATGCTAAACTATTTCACTATGCGACAACTCCAGGGAAAGAAACAAATGTTGAAGCTTCAGCGCTGTGGTCTAGCTTTTGTGGAGGACCTGCACCATTTGGGACTTCTGCTGGATGAGGGGTTGGCCACGAACATAGCATAGGTCGACGGCGGGGAGGGGGTCTATGTTCGTGAAGAGGGTAACGCTAGGAAGCAGGCCAATGGAGTGAAAGAGGGTGATGGAGGGAGGAGGACGACGGGAGGAGAGGGAGGCAATGGCGTGGCGATGACACAAATAGAATTAAGGTGGATGGCTGGTGGCTGGACAGTGGTGGGCTTGTGAGAATGGAACAATAGCGACGTCATCGATAGCGCTTCGTGGCGGACATGTGAGAAGGAAAGAATGCCGACGTCATGGATAGTGCTTCGACCGGGTTCATGAAAAGGAAAATACACAAGTAAGTATAAAGCCACTTGGCGATGGCACTATCATCGTAAATATATTAAGCTCTATGATTTTGACTTCACGAAGATAAGCTTCAGCAACTTCACCAAATTGTACTATGAGAGGCCTCTGATTCGTGTAGTTGGTGAAGCATGGCGTTGAAGGAGATCCGAACAACCCCTAAACTAAAATTGTGCTCTTGAACATCAACATATCAAACTGAAAAAGACTGATTGATGCGCCTAAGCAGTCAATGGTTGAATAAAATTTTGTAGGTCGACCTCATGATACTATCCATGCATTCCATATTTAAGAAGTCATTCAAGTAACTTAATCATTTGTTTGATGCATTTGGCTGCATTGTCACCCGTAGCAACACACGGGCATATTTACTAGTGAATAATTATGAGATTATGGGCTCCAGAATATCAAACTGAAAAAGACTCCTGAATTACTCCGGATGGGTGAAAAGGATTCTCACAATCGAAAACAATTATGAGAGGATGGAAACAAGCTAGAACCATGAATCTTCGAGAGAAAGCATAATATTTAAGAGAAATTCTTCTTCGATCTTCAAAAATCCAAGAATGACGACGAGAAACACCACCATGAATTGTTTAGACACTCTGGGAGAATCAAAAGTGAAGAGGTTGAGCCAACGATGAAAAGAATTTGACCGATCTTGTAGGAAGACATATGACTGATGATAATTCATTCTTACACCAAACTTGGAGAACAATTTGAGAGTAACTCCAGGAAAATTAGAAGAGTCAGGTAAGATCCTGGGAAAAAGACCTGTGGGTTAGGGACCACTCAATAGAAACACCGTTGAAATGATTGCTTGAAAAGAGAGATTGCACCGGTTGAATTAAATGGCTTGAATGCGATAACAACCTCGAAATAGGTTGAATGGATTGAGAATGGGAAACGTGAATCTTCTGAGAGATCTTCAGCACTCCGAAACAAAAGAATAGCGAGAGGTGAATGATTAAGAGGTGCACCGGCATGAGAAAAAAATTTGAAACAAGGAAAAGAATGTGATCAAACACCAAAAACTTGAATTGAATCTGCCGGAGAAGAAAAGAGAACGAAGAATGATAAACTAGAAGCTCCGTTAGAATCATCATGAGAATCACCGGATATGAACATTGAAAGAAAAGACTGAAAAGACTACCAATCAATAAGATGGATACTTGATTAAGAAATCTTAGTCCTTAAAAAAAGGGTGGGAGGGTGGGAAAACAAAGGCTACATGGGATGAATGAAACAAACACCGTTGCAAAGAACTGATAATTGATCTTATTGATGTAGAAATGATCGGGTCCACTAGAAGAGAAAGACGCCGGTAGAGAAGGAATTTAGATGACAATCTCGATGATCAAGAAGGATTAGCATTCACATAGATATATGAGAACACTTCTTAGGAAAGGTATGGCATCAACACTTGACATTGAAGCAACTCAAATACCACAATTGAAAACAAAAACAAAGGATTGGCTTGCAAAATAAGCTGGAACAAACATATGATAGAGATTTCGTCTGAAGTTTTCGTGGTGGGGCCCACACGGGCTCGATCGTACAGCACTAGCATGTACAAGGCAGTGCACATGACATACGAAGCGTCCCCGAGTCGGTATAGCCAAGGACTCTTTAAGACACAACGAGACCACTGTAAAACCAACCGTGGATAGGCAGACCAGTAGACGTCGAACCCCAATCTCATATCATGCATCTGTCGGAAAGATATCCTAAGAACTACTTGAATTCCCACTTATAAACTCCTGAAACTTTCCAGTTATGCAATCAGGTGTTGGGGATACAGGGGAAGCATAATATCTCACCCAAAACTAACAAATCCTACATCCAGCTATATCCATCCTTCAACACATAACCAAGAAACCTTCAGAAATCATTTACCTCAACCTTTGAAAAGCATCCATTATACGAGTTATGGCAATACTCCCGAACTCCCGCCCAAGTACTGGGTGGCATCGAGGTTATCTCACCAACAAGTACATAAAAGAGATTTTTGATGTTGGCGAAACTCAGGTATTCTAGAACTGCAACGATAAAATTGTGACGACAACACCTCGGAGCTCAACTCCCCGGGACACTGCCACAACCCCTAAATGTCAAGAGGCACCAAGAAAAATGTTCTCGTCACAAAACCATCGGAACGATTCCAAGATACCCGCGTGATCCTAAATTTTCTTTTAGTGAAATTTGAGAAGAGAAGAGTCAAAACTCTACGTCAGGATGCCTCACCAGAGCGACGAAGGGACTGAGGAGTAAAAAGAATCCTACTCTCCGATATATATATAATCCTAAAAGACTCAAAACATTTTTTTCTAGACTCAACAATGCCAGCGATTCCATCAAGCAGGGGGGATCCTAAGTCGGGGAAGGCTCTCATTACCAACTTGTAACACCCACGATGCGGCTATATCTCCCACGTGTCGGAGCACGACTTAGAGGCATAACCGCATTGTAGGCATGTCGCAAGAGGGGTAATATTTACACATCCCATGTACTGAATAAGAAAGAGGTAAAGAGTTGGCTTACAATCGCCACTTCACACAATACATGAATATAACATTACTTCAACTAGATACAAACAAGGTCCAACTACGGAACCAAAATAAAAGAAGACGACCCCTAATGCAAAAGATCCCCGATCGCCCCAACTGGACTCCACTACTGATCAACTGGAAACGGAACAACATAACAAACACAATCTTCATCAAGCTCCTCCTTGAGCTCGGTTGCGTCACCTGCACGGTATCATCGGCACCTGCAACTGGTTTTGGAACTAATCTATGAATCACGGGGACTCAGCAATCTCACACCCTCGCAATCAAGACTATTTAAGCTTATGGATAGGTAAAAGGTATGAGGTGGAGCTGCATCAAGCACTAGCATATATGGTGGCTAACTTACGCAAATGAGAGCGAGAAGAGAAGGCAAAGCACAGTCATGAGCTAGAAGTGATCCTGAAACTACTTACGTTCAAGTATAACTCCAACACCGTGTTCACTTCCCGGACCCCGCCGAGAAGAGACCATCACGGCTACACACGCGGTTGATGTATTTTAATTAAGTTAAGTGTCAAGTTTTCTACAACCGAACATTAACAAATTCCCATCTGCCCATAACCGCAGGCACGGCTTTTGAAAGTTCAAAACCCTGCAGGGGTGTCCCAACTTAGCCCACCACAAGCTCTCATGGTCAACGAAGGATATTCCTTCACCCAGGAAGACCCGATCAGACTTGGAATCCCGGTTACAAGACATTTCGACAATGGTAAAATGAGACCAGTAAGACCACCCACTGTGCCGACAAATCCCGATAGGAGCTGCACATATCTCGTTCTCAGGGCACACCGGATAAGCTAAGCGTATAGGAGCCGACGTAATCCAAGTTGCCAAGGGATGGCCCTGCACGGTGCTCTAGTTTGGACCAACACTCAAAGGAGCACTAGCCCGGGGGTTTAAAATAAAGATGACCCTTGAGTCTGCAGAACCCAAGGGAAAAAGGCTTAGGTGGCAAATGGTAAAACCAAGGTTGGGCCTTGCTGTAGGAGTTTTATTCAAGGCGAACTGTCAAGGGGTACCCATTATAACCCAACCATGTAAAGAACGCAAAATCAAGGAACATAACACCGGTATGACGGAAACTAGGGCGGCAAGAGTGGAACAAAACACCAGGCATAAGGCCGAACCTTCCACCCTTTACCAAGTATATAGGCTCATTAAGTAAATAAGATATATTGTGATATCCCAACAATAAACATGTTCCAACATGGAACAAACTCCAATCTTCACCTGCAACTAACAACGCTATAAGAGGGGCTGAGCAAAGCAGTAACATAGCCAAACAACGGTTTGCTAGGACAAGGTGGGTTAGAGGTTTGGATTAGCAATATGGGAGGCATGATATACCAAGTGGTAGGTATCGTAGCATAGGCATAGCAAAAAAACGAGCATCTAGCAAGCAAAGATAGAGGTGATTTCGAGGGTATGGTCATCTTGCCTCAGATCCCGTAAGGAAGAAGAACGAGTCCAAGAAGAAGACAAACGGATGTAGTCGAACGGATCCTCACAACTCCGGAACGAAACTACCCGGAAAGAAGCAAACAACATAGTAAACAACCACCACATAAACATGGCATGATGCACAACCAAGTATGATGCATGTCCGGTTTAATGAAGCATGGCATGGCAAAAGTGCACAAACAATACTACAAATTAAGTGGAGCTCAATATGCAACGAGTTGCATATTGATGAAACACCACATGACTTATTTAGTTCACTCTCGGTTAGGTACTCAACAATATTAAATGTTGGTTAACATGGCAAGAGGTGAAGCATAACAAAACTATACCATTCAAATAGTTTCAATCTGGCCGGATATAATAAACAACAAATCCGGTAAATCCCCATATGCATTAGCAATTTAAAACAAACAACAATTTTAAACATTTTAATTGTTGTTATCATGATGCGGATGACATATGCAAGTTTTATGCAATTTTTATTAATAGTTGACAAGAGCATTATGAAGCATTTTTCACCGTGGTGGAAAGAAAAGGGGTGCCACGGCAACAATAACGAAAACGGTGCCACTTCAATGTTCCGGTTTCGGTAACTCGATTGAGATACCGATGCAAAGGAGAAGTGTGCAGATGCGTGGAAAAGATGGTGGGGCACTCCCGGATACCGGGTGTCCCATCAGTTGACAACGATGTCAAGGCAAAAGAGGGGCAACGTGCACCGATAATTCGGGCACGGTGCAAGCTCGAGCATCTCATACATCACACATGCATTCGTTCATGGGCGGTCGTTCTCGGCGGTTATACCTTCAAAGCGAGCGTTTCAAGGCGGACGGGTTCGATGGGACGTAGTGGTACTTTCGGTTCTCGGCGACAGGAGAGGTACACACGTTCTCAAGACACTTGATGGTCCGAACTTGGTGTAGTTGTACATGGCAAACATAGAGGTACTATACTTCGGTCGTCGTGGTACTTGGCGATAGTAGTGGTACAAGGGTTGTGGCCTGCCTTGGCGGTTCATCGTGTAGTCGTAAACGTTCCATAGATGTTCATGTCGTCGTAGCCATTCGGATCTTGGAGCGATGGTAGTCATTCACTTGACGGTCTTGAAGGATTCGAAGGGGTACTGGGCGGTCTGTCGTGGTACTCGTTCGGGCATCCGTGTGTCGTGGTACGTTGTATCCCTGTAGTTGACCTTGCCGGTCTTGATGGTCTGAAAAGAAGTAGCACAAGGACCTCGGGAGAACAACGAAGCTGCATGGAGGCTTGCGACAGGGAAGTCAGCGCAGGCACGGGACCCCGTCTTGTTGCTCGAAAGCAAGGGTACTTGACGCGGCAGAGCTCTACAGCGAAGCAATAGCAGCAGCAGGACTCGGCATGGCGGAGAGAGACTCCAGGATGGCATGGAGGTCGAGGAAGATGAGCTCGAAGCGGTGCTGGAGCATGGAGACACGGCGGCCGGACGAAGCAGGGTGATGAGGTGGTGCTTGGGGCTCGAGGTCGCGGGGAAGGAGCAGCTCCGATGGTGCGGCGCCGGAGACGGCCGAATGCGGCGAGGTCCGGCGACCGGGCAACGGGGCACGCTAGCGATGATGAGGATCGGGCACGGCGGAGCTGTTCGCCGGCGAGGGCAAGGAGAAGCAGGAGGTGGGGTTCTCGAACTTGAGCAGCAGCGGAGGAGGTGCTCGTGGGGCAGCGGAGGTCGCGGGCTTGCAGGAGCTTGAGGGATGGTGCGACGGAGGGAAGCAGGAGGGGGTCGAGGGAGAGGGGCGATGGGATCGGGACGTTGCTGCGTGAGGGAGATGGGGATCGAGGATATGGGGTTCGGACGTGGGGGCTCTAACGGCGCGAGGGGAAGATGCGAGGGAGTTGGTTCGCTGGGCCTAGAGTTGGGAATTAGGTGGGCCTGCGGGGGAGCAGGGCGGACTGACTGGCCAGCCCAGAGGAGAGGGAGCCGGCTGGGCTTGCTGCATTGGGCTCTCCCCGTCCTCTCTTTCTTCTTTAACCGAAAAGAAATAGAGAGAAAGGAAAAAGAAGGGGGGTTAGGGAAAAGAGTTTGAGCAGGAGGACAATTTTCCTGGACTCATAAAAATAAACATGACCACAGAAAAATAGAAGTGGCAAGATTGCAGGAATTAAATTCAAATTCATTTGAATATAATTCAAATGGTTTTGAATTGGGACAAGGTTCGGTGTGGCCAAAAATGTTCGGGTTTTTGGTGGAGCTTGGAAAAAGAACAAAAGAATTATCGACAAAGTTTGAGAGTCGGAAATCGGAAGAAGGAAAGGTCAAAGATTTAACATGCAAGTGGGTTGCGGATAATTTCAAATTAATGGAATACTTTATAATAGCTCCCTAAAAATAGTAGGAGACTTTTATATGTTATAAAGAGAATTTCACCATGTGAACTCCCTCGATTTAAATGGATCAAATATCCATGCCATTTATTTAGTTGAGTTAAGAAAAGAAATGACATGATGGCATGATGACATGATGCAATTCAAAAATAAAAGAGCAGGCACAAATGAAACACGCGACGAAACTCGGAAAAACAAGGAAGGCATCTGAAGCTCCGGTATTGGGGCGTCACACATGTATGAAAGAATTATGAAAGGTGGCTTTGCCACAAATACGATGTCAATTACATGATCATGCAAAGCAATATGATAATGATGGAGCATGTCATAATAAACGGAACGGTGGAAAGTTACATGGCAATATATCTTGGAATGTCCATGGAAATGCTATAATAGGTAGGTATGGTGGCTGTTTTGAGGAAGGTATATGGTGGGTGTATTGTACCGGCGAAATTTGCGCGGTACTAGAGAGGCTAGCAATTGCGGAAAGGTGAGAGTGCGTACAATCCATGGACTCAATATTAGTCATAAAGAACTCACATACTTATTGCAAAAATCTATTAGTCATCGGAACAAAGTAATACGCGCATGCTCCTAGGGGGATAGATTGGTAGGAAAAGACCATCACTCGTCCCCGACTGCCACTCATAAGGAAGACAATCAAAAAATATCTCATGCTCCAACTTCGTTACATACCGGTTCACCATACGTGCATGCCACGGGACACACAAACCTCAGCACAAGTATTTCTCAAATTCACAACTACTCACTAGCAGGACTCTAATATTACCATCTTCATATCTCAAAACAATCATAAGGAATCAAACTTCACATAGTATTCAATGCACTTTATATGGATGTTTTTATTATATCCCTCTTGGATGCCTATCTTATTAGTACTAAATTTATAACCAAAGCAAATTACCATGCTATTTAGAGACTCTCAAAATAATATAAGTGAATCATGAGAGTTCAATAATTTCTTCAAAATAAAACTACCGCCGTGCTCTAAAAGATATAAGTGAAGCACTAGAGCAAATGACAAACTACTCCAAAAAATATAAGTGAAGATCAATGTGTAGACGAATAATTATGTGACTATGTGAAGACTCTCTAACATTTATGAATTTCAGATCTTGGGACTTTATTCAAACAGCAAGCAAAACAAAATAAAATGACATTGCAAGGATAGCACATATCATGTGAAGAAGCAAAAACTTAGGTTCAACCAAAATTGACCGGTCATTGTTGAAGAAGAAAGGTGGGATGCCAACCGGGGCATCCCCAAGATTAGATGCTTTAGATTTCTTGAAATATTTACTCGGGATGCTTTGGGAATCCCAACCTTGAGCTTTTGTGTCTCATTAATTCCTTTCATATCGCGGTTTCCCTCAATCTTAAAAACTTCATCCACACAAAACTCAACAAGAACTCGTGAGATAAGTTAGTATAAATCAACGCATAAACCTTATCATTCTCTACTGTAGAAAATCACTAAAATTATTATTTGACATTGCATACTAAATGCCTATGCATATTTAATACTCCTATTCTCAAATAGAATCATTAAACAAGCAAACATATGCAAACAATGCAATCATAATAGCAATCTGTGTAAACAGGACAGTCTATAAATAATGCAAGAGCAATAATACTTCCTTAACTCCAAAAATTCTAAAACATTACC
Organism: Triticum urartu; assembly: GCF_056163025.1. Taxonomy (NCBI): domain Eukaryota; kingdom Viridiplantae; phylum Streptophyta; class Magnoliopsida; order Poales; family Poaceae; genus Triticum; species Triticum urartu. The sequence goes on from NC_141876.1 coordinate 259,676,594, forward strand.
ACACTGTAGATAATTTGTTGTTACTCATTGTGTAAAAATTTCAAGATTTTATCATGTTCTGATTATTCACAAATATTCAAAACATAACAGCAAACTTTCTGTTTTTAAAACAGCAACATATAGACTTGCAAAATAAGCATGGTAAATGCTATACTTAACCTATTTATTGAAATAAAAGATGCAAAACATTACTATAAATACCAGCAATCAAACCCTAATGATGGAAATGATGCTCCAAGAAAAACACATATCATGTGGCGAATAAAAATATAGCTCCAAGTAAGGTTACCGATGAACAAAGACGAAAGAGGGTATGCCATCCGGGGCATCCCCAAGCTTAGGCTCTTGGTTGTACTTGAATATTACCTTAGGGTGCCTTGGGAATCCCCAAGCTTAGGCTCTTTCCACTCCTTATTCCGTAGTCCATCAAAACTTTACCCAAAACATGAAAACTTCACAACACAAAACTTAACAGAAAACTCGTAAGCTCCGTTAGTATAAGAAAGCAAATCACCACTTAGGTACTGTCAAGACAAGATTAGTAATTTTTCTCACATTATGCCCACTATACCCTATCATTTCTGTATTTTATATTAAGCAATATAAGCCATAGAAACTACAAAACAAGCAAACTATGCATCGAAAACAGAATCTGCCAAAAATAGGACAGTCTGTAGTAATCTGTAACTCTTGAATATTTCTATAACTCCAAAAAATCGTAAAATTGAGTACAGCCTAAGAATTTTTTTTATTAATATTATGCAAAAAGAATCAGTATTTTATCACACTTCTGTTAAAAATGAGAATTGTTTTCTTGAGCACAAAAGTTTCTATTTTTCAGCAAGATCAAATCAACTATCACCATCATCCCAAAGGTCTTACTTGGCAAATTATTGAAACAAAAGCTATAAAACATGATTAATATAGTGGGTTAATCATGTGAACACACACAAAAAAGTAGGTATAAATGTTGGGTTGTCTACCAACAACCGCTTTTCTTTATTGCCTTTCTAGCTAGGCATGATGATTTCAATGATGCTCATATAAAACATAAGAATTGAAACATAATGGGAGCATCATGAAGATTATGGCAATCACATTTAATACTAACCCACTTCCTATGCATAGGGATTTTGTGAGCAAACAACTTATGGGAGCAACAATCAAGTAGCATAGGAAGGCAAAACAAGCATAACTTCAAGATTTTCAACACATAGAGAGGAAACTTGATATTATTGCAACTCCTACACATATATTCCTCCCTCATAATAATTTTTAGTAGCATCATGAATGAATTCAACAATATAACTATAACATAAATCATTCTTTTCATGATCCACAAGCATAGAAAATTTATTACTCTGCACATAAGCAAACTTCTTCTCATTCATAGTAGTGGGAGCAAACTCAATAAAATAACTTTCATGTGAGGCATAATCCAATCGAAAATTAAAATCATGATGACAAGCTTCATAAATAGGAGGCATGCTTTCATCATAAGAAATTTGCTCATCAAAACTGATGAGGACATCAATACCATTGTTACACCCACAGCCCCTGCTGCTATACATACTGCACCAATTACTAGAGCTCGTGCACGCCAATTAAATTATCAGGTACTTCCGTTTCTTGGTAATGATTCTAATGTTCATGAGAATATGATGTTGCCTAAATTGGATACATTTGTTTTGCTTACTAATGAAGGGCCTAGCTTGGAGAAGGACGAACATTGGATCAAGAACAAGCACAGAGTTGATGGCATGCGCAAGGGAAACAAGAACGGAGTTTCAAGTGATGATTTCAGGACTTTGAAGCCGCCATAATGAGTGCATGAAGCCTATGACGAAATATACAAGATGCCACTTCATAATTTTCGTCAAGAGGCTATTCTAGGTGCTGCGTCACCTTATTATCGGGCCAGGCCCATGTATTTTCGAAATACTTAAGTATAGGCTATTTTTAGAGTCCGTATGTGTGGGGAAACAAGAGTAAGGGTTGGTTTCAGACCCCTCCTCCGCTTCCTCCATATATACAGCCCTTAGGGCGTCGTTTATACTTCGGGTTCTGTTTAGATTAAAAGTTCACCATAGCTGCAACTTCACGTACTTCGTTTGTGTTCAACGACCAGACCAAGACATCACAGAACCCCACCTTCACTAATAAAGCTTTCCTCTTATATTCGCAATATCCATATTGCAAACTCAGTTTCTTGCTTGTTCTTTGTTTGCTTGCAGGAAACATACCCTTGTGGTCAGGTTGATCGTGCTCCGGCGTGGTCAATAACCCCTCGGAAGTTGGTTTAGCGATTGCTAAGGCACAACGTCTCGCACGTTCGTAGTCGGATCATCAAGATTGAACCCACAGAAAACGATAGCCACCATCTCATCGAAACATCAGGACACCTTCGCCTCTATCAAGTGGTATCAGATTTCCAGGTTGCTCAGTGAGATTTTATAGTTTTTCGTAGTTTAGGTCGAGTCTATTCTTCATGCCTATAGTCCATGAAAAAGCCAAAAAAATTATTAGGGTTAGTTCATCATATCCGAACCAATCTGAGCCTTTGCATAATCTTTTTAGAGTTTTGCTTTGTTGAATTTGCGGTTGCATCATCATGTCGAGTTTCTGGTCTTAACGTCTAGTCCCTTGGAGTTTCGAGTTCTGTTCATAGGTTGTCACGCCGCCGCACCACCATCGTCATCATCATTGCCATATACGACCACCCCACCTTATACATCGCCGCTGCCATATACAACCACCAATCCGAGTCCACATATACCATCGCCATATACAACCACCAATCCGAGTCCACATATACCATCGCCATATACCACCACCAATCCGAGTTGAGATATACCATCGCCATATACAACCACTAGTCCGATTTCCACCAGATTCATCTCCGCCACCAGTCCTAGACCGAGTCTAGTATTTGTTTTCTTCGTTTTCGAGTTCTAGATCATGCGATACTTCGAGTCGTGACCAAGTCGGACTCCCCAACTTCTGTGCTACCCGCAGTAGAAAAACATTTGCAAACTCAAAAAAAATCTGGCTATGTAGTTTTTAGACCATTTGTAGACTTTTTCGAAAAAATTTATTGCGGAGCCAAAAAAAGGAAAAAAAGTGCAAAAAATGAAAAAAGGAAAAAAATTCAGAGAGTGCTCCTCCCTTGTTTACGTGTCGCACCGTGATTCTGTTCGTGTTCTAGGCTTGCGTCTCTAGTACGGTCTAGCCAAGGACCAGCACAGTACCGTCGTTGAGCGTTTATTCAACTTTGCATCTCTGAATTGATTATTGCTGACCCTTTTTGCTACCATACTATAAGCCTTCCTAGATCCACATACATCTACGTCGTGCGTTTGACTCTCCCTGGCAATCGCTCTATCCAAGCTTTTGAGAGTTTTGACTACAACAGTTGCTGATCACCACCTGCTGCTTGGTAAGAACTGGTAAGATTTTGAGATTTGCTTGACGAATTTGTGATGCCCCACCACCACCATTTTCTAGTAGTATGTAGGATCATATTCTTGTGTGTTTCTATTGATGCTAACCATGGCAGGATCACAAGTCGATGAGACTGACTGGGAGAACATGACGAATAAGGAGTTGCATGATAAATTTCAGCAAATTATGACTGAACAGGTGCAAGATGTGCTGAAATTTTTTGGAGGAGGCCATGGATAAGATAACGGGCTTTGAGAAGACGTTATAAACAAAGCTCGATAACAAATTTAATGAACTGCTTGCGCGTCTTCCACAACCACCACCGGCTGCATCTGCCGCACCTCTGGAACAACAACAAGAAGAAGAACAACTACCTCCACGTCGCGAAATAGCCCTCCACCGAGCGAGCCGTGTCCCTCTTGAGCCTAGCCAAACTATTGGTGCTGCTGTTGATACTTCTGTGGCTCCTGCTGCTGAAGCGGGAGATTACGAGGATGAGGTTGATCAAAATCAGAACTACATGCAACCACCAGCACCACAACCACCAGGTCATCCACATGCAAATAATGGCAATGGTATGGCTCCCCCTCAAGTACGAGATCATGACCATCTCCCTAAACTGAAATTGAATATTCCACCATCTGAGGGTAGATACGTTCCTGATATATATCTTACTTGGGAGTTATAAACCGAGCAATGTTTTACATGTTTAGAATATCTTGAGGAGAGACGTGTTGCTGCTGCACTTTGTGATTTCACTAGTTTTGCTTGTGTGTGGTGGTCTGAAAATCATAGATTATATCTGAATAATATTCCAACTACTTGGGCTGCTTTGAAAACTGCTATGCGTAGTCGTTGGGTTCCACCATATTATCAACGTTTAAGACAAGTAAAAAATTGCAGTGTTTAAGACAAGGAAAAAATTCTGTAGAGGAATATTATCAGGAATTACAAACTGGCATGATTAGATGTGGTATTGTTGAGGATAATGAAGCTATGCTTGAATGTTTTATGGGTGGATTAAATAAAGAGATTTAGACCATTCTGGAGTATAAGGAATATAATAATATCACTCGTTTATTCCATCTTGCTTGCAAAGCTGAACGTGAAGTGCACGATCGACAGGCATTGGCGTGAACTAACTTTTCTGCAGGTCGATCTTCATCTTGGACACTGTGTGCATCCTCTACTTCCACACGTTCTGCTGCACCGGTGCCTCCGTCAGCTGTCACCACCATCCATGATACAAAGAAGCAGGCACAACCACCACTATCTGCCAAGAGCACACCTTCTGGGCCTGCACAGAGCTCTTCTTCATCAATGGCATCAACAAGGCAAACACATGATATTATTTGTCGTCGTTGCAAGGGTGGAGGTCATTATGCGAGACAATGCCCATCTAAGCATGTGATGATTATTGCTGAAGATGGTGGGTATGAGTCCGCTAGTGACGATGATGAGGAGACCTTGGGTCTTATTACAAGTGAAGAACATGGTGGAGGTGATTCTGATCATAGACGCAATACATGGCTGCTGAAGATGCTGAAAGGTATGAATGTTTAGTTGCTCAATGTGTTTTGAGTGTGCATGTTACACAAGCTGAGAAAAATCAGAGGCATAATTTGTTCCATACAAAGGGAGTTGTGAAGGAACATTCTGTTCACGTCATCATAGATGGAGGGAGCTGCAACAACTTGGCTAGCATGGAGATGGTGGAGAAGCTATCTCTCACCACAAGACCACATCCACATCCTTACTACATCCAATGGTTCAACAACGGCAACAAGGTTAAGGTAACACGTACTGTTCGTGTGCATTTTAGCATCTCTACATATGCTGATTAAGTTGATTGTGATCTGGTACCTATGCAAGCATGTTCCTTATTACTTGGTAGACCATGGCAATTTGTTAAAACTTCTGTACAGCATGGTAGAAACAATCAGTATACTCTTGTTCATAAGGACAAAAATATTACTTTGCTTCCAATGACTCCTGATTCCATTTTGAAAGATGATATTAATAGAGATAATAAACAAAACAGGACAAACATAAGAGTGAAAATTTGATTGTGGCAAAAGAATTTGAGCAACAAATGAAGCCTAATAATAAACCATCTAGTGTTGCTTCTAAAATTAAATTACAAAGTGCATGTTTACTTGCCACCAAATCTGATATTGATGATCTAGATTTCAGCAAATCTGTTTGCTATGCTTTTGTGTGCAAAGAGGCGTTATTTCTTTTTGAGGATGTACCTTCCTCTTTGCCTCATGCTGTCACTAACATTTTGCAGGAGTTCACTGACGTCTTTCCACAAGACGTGCCACCGGGATTACCACCTACTCGAGGGATTGAGCATCAGATTGACTTAATTCCCGGTGCTTCGCTGCCTAACCATGCACCATACCGTCCTAGTCGAGAGGAGACAAAGTAGATTATGCATCAAGTAAAGGAGCTGCTCAACAAAGGTTATATACGCGAATCTCTTAGTCCTTGTGTTGTTCCTATTATACTAGTGCCAACGAAGGATGGTACGTCGCGTATGTGTGTTGATTGTAGAGGCATTAATAATATTACTATTCGTTATCATCATCCTATTCCTAGGCTAGATGACATGCTTGATGAATTGAGTGGCTCTACGATATTCTCCAAAGTTGATTTGCATAGTGGATACCATCAAATTCGTATGAAATTGGGAGATGAATGGAAAACAACATTTAAAACTAAGTATGGATTATATGAGTGGTTAGTCATGCCTTTTGGGTTAAATAATGCACCTAGTACTTTCATGAGATTAATGAACGAAGTTTTACGTGCTTTCATTGGGCGATTTCTGGTTGTCTATTTTGATGATATACTAATTTATAGCAGATCTTTGGAGGAACATTTCGAACATTTACATGTTGTTTTTATTGCTCTACGTGATGCACATTTGTTTGGTAACCTTGGGAAGTGCACGTTCTGCACCGACTGAGTATCTTTTCTTGGCTATGTTGTTACTCCACAGGGAATTGAAGTTGATAAAGCCAAGATTGAAGCTATTGAGAGTTGGCCGCAGCCCAAAACGGTCACACAAGTGATGAGTTTCCTTGGCCTCGCTGGTTTCTATAGGCGTTTTGTGAGAGATTTCAGCACAATTGCTGCACCTCTCAATGAGCTTACAAAGAAGGATGTGGCTTTTGTTTGGGGTACCGCATAGGAAGAAGCCTTCACGGTATTGAAAGATAAGTTGACACATGCTCCTTTACTCCAACTTCTTGATTTTAATAAGACTTTTGAGCCTGAATGTGATGCTAGTGGAATTGGATTAGGAGGTGTGTTATTAAAAGATGGCAAACCTATTGCATACTTTTCTGAAAAATTGAGTGGGCCTAGTCTGAACTATTCTACTTATGATAAAGAATCATATGCTCTTGTTCGGAACTTAGAAACATGGCAACATTATTTATGGCCCAAGGAATTTCTTATACATTCTGATCATGAATCTTTGAAACACATTAAAAGTCAAGCAAAACTAAACCGTAGACATGCTAAATGGCTTGAATTCACTCAGACTTTCCCTTATGTCTTTAAACACAAGAGGGGTAAAGAAAATGTTATTGTTGATGCATTCTCTCGTCGTTATACTATGCTTTCACAACTTGACCTCAAAATATTTGGTTTGGAGACCATCAAAGATCAATATGTGCATGATGCTGAATTTAAAGATGTATTGTAGAATTGTAAGGAAGGGAGAACTTGTAACAAGTTTGTTGTTAACGATGGATTTGGTTTTCATGCTAACAAGCTATGCATTCCAGCTAGCTCCGTTCATCTTTTGTTGTTGCAGGAGGCGCATGGAGGAGGATTAATGGGACACTTTGGTGTTAAGAAGATGGAGGATATACTTGCTACGCATTTCTTTTGGCCAAAGATGAGACGGGAGGATATATGTCAAAAAGCTAAGTCACGACTCAATCCTCATGGTTTATATATGCCTTTGCCTATACTTAGTGTTCCTTGGGAGGATATATCTATGGACTTTGTTTTAGGTTTACCTTGAACAAAGAAGGGGAGGGATAGCACATTTGTTTTTGTGGATAGGTTCTCGAAAATGGCACACTTTATACCATGTCATAAAAGTGATGATGTTGTTAATGTTGCTGATTTGTTCTTTCGTGAAATTATTTGCTTGCATGGTGTGCCAAATACTATTGTTTCAGATTGTGATACTAAATTTCTTAGCCACTTTTGGAGATGTTTATGGGCTAAGATGGGGACTAAACTGCTTTTTAGTACTACATGTCATCCCCAAACTGATGGACAAATTGAAGTAATCAATAGAATATTGTCTACCATGCTTAGGGCTGTTTTGAAGAATAACAAGAAAATGTGGGAACAATGCTTTCCTCATATCGAATTTGCTTATAATCGCTCATTCATTCTACTACTAAGATATGTCCTTTTCAAATTGTGTATGGTTTCCTACCTCGTGCACCTATTGATTTGTTGCCTCTTCCATCTTCGGAGATGGTTAATTTTGATGCTAAATAGCGTGCTGGATTGATCTTAAAAATGCATGAGTTAACTAAGGAAAATATTGAACGCATGAATGCTAAATATAAACTTGTTAGAGATAAGGGTAGAAAATGTGTTGTCTTTGCACCTGGAGATCTTGTTTGATTACATTTGCGTAAGGATAGGTTTCCTTATTTGCGCAAGTCAAAGCTAATGCCATGTGCTATTGGTCCTTTTAAGGTGTTAGAGAAAATAAATGATAGTGCATATAAACTTGAGTTGCCTGTAGATTTTGGGGTTAGTCCCAGTTTTAAAATTGCAGATTTGAAGCCTTATTTGGGTGAGGAAGATGAGCTTTCGTCGAGGACGACTTCATTTCAAGAAGGGGAGGATGATGAGGACATCAATACCATTGTTACACCCACAGCCCCTGCTGCTATACGTACTAGACCAATTACTAGAGCTTGCGCACGCCAATTAAATTATCAGGTACTTTCGTTTCTTGGCAATGATTCTAATGTTCATGAGAATATGATGCTGCCTAAATTGGATACATTTGTTTTTGCTTAAAAATGAAGGGCCTAGATTGGAGGAGGATGAACATTGGAGCAAGAACAAGCATGGACTTGACAGCATGCGCAAGGGAAACAAGAATAGAGTTTCAAGTGATGATGTCAGGACTTTGAGGCCACCATAATGAGTGCATGAAGCCTTGGATGAAATATACAAGATGCCACTTCATAATTTTCATCCAGAGGCTATTCTAGGTGCTGCGTCACCTTATTATTGGGTCAGGCCCATGTATTTTCGAAATACTTAAGTATAGATTGTTTTTAGTGTCCGTATGTGTGGGGAAACAAGAGTTAGGGTTGGTTTCTGACCCCTCCTCCAAGGGCCAGGAAATCCCCCCCCTCTTCCTCCATATATATAGCTCTTAGGGCGTCGTTTATACTTTGGGTTTTGTTTAGATTAAAATTTTAGCATAGCTGCAACTTCACGTAGTTCGTTTGTGTTCAACGACGAGACCAAGACGTCACAGAACCCCACCTTCATTAATAAAGCTTTCCTCTTATATTCGCAATATCTAGATTGCAATCTCAGTTTCTTGCTTGTTCTTCATTTGCTTACAGGAAACAAACCCTCGTGGTCAAGTTGATCGTGCTCCGGCTGGTCAATAACCCCTCGGAAGTTGGTTTAGCGATTGCTAAGGCGCGACATCTCGCACCTTCATAGTCAGATCGTCAAGGTCGACTCCCATAGAAAACGATAGCCACCATCTCATCGAAACATCGGGGCACCTTCGCCTCTGTCAAAAACTTGGGGGACAAAAAATATTATCTTCATCAAACATAGCATCCCCAAGCTTGTGGCTTTGCATATCATTAGCATCATGGATATTTAAAGAATTCATACTAACAACATTGCAATCATGCTCGCCATTCAAATATTTAGTACCAAACATTTTAATGCATTCTTCCTCTAGCAATTGAGCACAATTATCGGAATCCTTATTTTCATGAAAGGCATTAAAAAGAAGAAGCATATGAGGCAACCTTACTTCCATTTTTTGTAGTTTTTTTATAGACTAAACTAGTGATAAAACAAGAAACTAAAAGATTCGATTGCAAGATCTAAAGATATACCTTCAAGCACTAACCTCCCTGGCAACAACGATAGAAAAGAGCTTGATGTCTACTACGCAACCTTTTTCTTGTAGACTCGTGTTGGCCCTCCAAGCGTAGAGTTTTGTAGGACAGTAGCAAATTTCCCTCAAGTGGATGACCTAAGGTTTATCAATCCATGGGAGGCGTAGAATGAAGATGGTCTCTCCCAAACAACCTTGCAACCAAATAACAAAGAGTCCCTTGTGTCCCCAACACACCCAATACAATGGTAAATTGTATAGGTGCACTAGTTCGGCAAAGATATGGTGATACAAGTGCAATATAGTTGGTAGATATAGGTTTTTGTAATCTGAAAATATAAAAAAGCAAGGTAGCAAGTTGTAAAAGTGAGAGAAACGATATTGCAATGCTTAAAAACAAGGCCTAGGGTTCATACTTTCACTAGTGCATTTTCTCTCAACAATGATAACATAATTAGATCATATAACAATCCCTCAACGTGCAACAAAGAGTCACTCCAAAGTCACTAATAGCGGAGAACAAACAAAGAGATTATTGTAGGGTATGAAACCACCTCAAAGTTATTCTTTCCGATCGATCTATTGGGCTATTCCTATAAGTGTCACAAACAGCCCTAGAATTCGTAATAAAATAACACCTTAAGACATGCATCAATCAAAACCCTAATGTCACCTAGATACTCCAATGTCACCACAAGTATCCACGGGTTTGATTATATGATATGCATCACACAATCTCGGATTCATCAGAAAGAACTTCAAAGAGTGCCCCAAAGTTTCTACTGGAGAGTCAAGATAAAAACGTGTGCCAACCCCTATGCATAAGTTCACAAGGTCACAGAACCCGCAAGTTGATCACCAAAACATACAAGATATACATCAAGTGTTCGCAAATCCTTAAAGACTCAATCCGATAAGATAACTTCAAAGGGAAAACTCAATCCATTACAAGAAGGTAGAGGGGGAGAAACATCATAAGATCCAACTATAATAGCAAAGCTCGCGATACATCAAGATCATGCCAAATCAAGAACACGGGAGAGAGAGAGAGAGATCAAACACATAGCTACTGGTACGTACCCTTAGCCCCGAGGATGAACTACTCCCTCCTCGTCATGGAGAGCACCGAGATGATGAAGATGGCCACCGGTGATGATTCCCCCTCCGGAAGGGTGCCAGAACAGGGTCCCGGTTGGTTTTTGCTGGCTAAAGAGGCTTGTGGCGGCAGAACTCCTGATTTCTGGGGGGTTTCTATATTTATAGGAATTTTTCGCATCGGGAACAAGTCAGGGGGGTCCATGAGGCCTCGTGGATCTTCTGGCCCAACTCTTTTGCTTCGGGGGCTTCTTCTAGTCCATAAAAAATCACCGGAAATTTTCAGCTCAATTCGACTCCATTTGATATTCCTTTTCTGGGAAACTCAAAAACAAGGAAAAAAAACAGAAACTCACACTAGGCTCTAGGTTAATAGGTGTAACGCCCCGAGACCAATGTGCCAGGTGTCCTCCAGTTATTCGCTGTTGTTGCCTTGTCATTTGCTTGCGTGTTGCATCTTATCATGTCATCATGTGCATTGCATCATCATGTTTTCAAAACTTGCATCCGTCCCGGTCTTCTCGTTCCGTCCGTTGTCCGTTCTGAGCCCAGACACACTTGCATGCGCCCGCGGCATGTCCGAAGTAGTATTTTATAAGTGGCCGGAAAATGTTCTCGGAGTGGGGTGAAAGTTGGCATGCGGTGTTGTTTTGTTGTTAGTAGGTCGCCTGCCAAGTTTCATCGCATTCGGAGCTCGTTTGATAGCCCAACCGTTAAATATAGCGGCAATAGTAGCCGGTTTAACGTCGGACGTTTTCGGTCTCCGGAAACAGTCGCTGGTCCTCTCTCTCTTCTCTTCTCTCAGCTCGAGCCCTTCTGCACAGCCCACAAGTTCCAACCGACCCCTCGCGCGCGTCCGGGAATTGTCCCGGACCCGAACCGAGCTGTTGCCACCGTTGTATCCGGATCATCCCCAAACGTCTACAAAACGTCACCATTTTCTTATTTGGACTTCCTACCTATTTTATTCGCGATCGTCCGATTGCGATCGGAGGGTCCTAATAGCACCTAACCCTAAATGCCGTCCCATCCGTCAAATCTTTCCCCTGCCAAGTCGGCCCCCGCCACCCTCTCCCTTGGGATCGCTCCCGATCCAAAAATCCCCTCAGCCAACCACATCTCCTCGATCCAAATCCTCCCCGATCCAAGTCCCTCGTTTTCTTCACCGAGCCAACCAGCCACCACCGATCCTCTTCCTTGGGATCCATCCCCTCCCGATACACCAACCACAGCCAGACTCCAGCCTCTCCCGCTCGAGGGCTCCCGAGCTGCACCAGGCCCCAAGCCGCCTCGAGCTCCCCTCGCCTCCACCTCGTCACTGCCTCGCCTCACCGGAGCTGCCTCCCCCGCCGGCGAGCACCTTCACCAGGTCGCCTCCGGCCAGGTCGCGCCACCCCTGCCTTCTCCTTCTCCCTCTTGTTCTCTCCCTCGCCTCACCTCTCTCCCTATCTGTCTCCAGGGACACGAACCAGCAAGCCATGGGCGCCCGAAGCATGGACTCCCGCTGCCTCGGCCCCGATCTGGACCGGATCCCCTCTCCTCCGCCGCCCTTGACCACTCCTGCCGGATCCCGCCGGCTGGGCCCCGTCCCCGGCCACCGGTGCCCTCGCCGGAGACCACCTGCATCGCCAGCCGCTACCCCTGATTCCTCTCGTTGGAGACAGACGAGCGCCACGACCGCTTCAGCCGCTGCTCTGCTTCCGTTGACCGCAGCCGCCCAAGGCCCAGCTCGCGTGCCTCCTCACCCCGACGGCCTCCTCCCCACTGAACCGGGACGAAGCCCACTGGGTGAGGCCACACACTCCCCAGCGCCTCCTGTTTTTTTCCTGCTGTTGGGCTTGCCCAGATTCGGCCCGAATCGTTTTTTTTCAGTTCTGGGCGATTTTATCTAATTTCCAGGAGCCTGTCAGTTTTGCAGAAAAGTCCCTGTTCTTGATGCATTTAATAACTCACTAACCGTGCATCGGATTAAAATGTTTTATATATGAAACTTGCTCAGAATTTTGTGTAGATTAATAATATCCAACTTTCATCTATGTTTGAAATGTCTAAAATGATGTTTGTTTAATTTTGCTCCTATGCCATGTTAAAATGATTTAATTCATAACTAAATAACCGTAGCTCCGATTTAATTAATCTTTATATGTAAATGGGGTAGAAAAATGCCTAGTTTAACATGGTGCTTTCATCTTGCATGTTTAACAACTTTAAAATTGTGTTTAGGGCAGAACAGTACCAAACCTTAAAATATGCACATGGGGAGTTTCCGGACTTGTTGGTTGTTGTTCCGGCCTCATTTAAACTTGCCTAGAGTAAGTAGTTTCGTCATGCTTCACCTCTTGCCATGTTAATCAACATTTAATTTTGTTGGGGTACATAAACGAGAGAGGACTAAATAATTGATGTGGTGTTTTGTCAATATGCATCCCGATGCATATTGAGCTCCCCTTATTTTGTAGGATTGTTTGTGCACTTTGCCATGTCATGCTTCATTAAACCGAACATGCATCATATTTGTTTGTGCATCATGCCATGTCTTTGTGGTGGTTGTTTACTAGGTTGTTTGCTCTTTTCCGGTGTTGCTTCTTCGGGTTGGTTCCGATAATGTCGTGTTGTGAGGATCTGTTCGACTACATCCGTTTGTCATCTTCATGGACTCGTTCTTCTTCCTTGCGGGATTTCAGGCAAGATGATCATACCCTCGAAATCACTACTATCTTTGCTATGCTAGCTTGCTCGCTCTTTTGCTATGCCATTGCTACGATGCCTACCACTTGCTTGCCAGCCTCCCAAATTGCCATGTCAAACCTCTAACCCACCATGTCCTAGCAAACCGTTGATTGGCTATGTTACCGCTTTGCTCAGCCCCTCTTATAGCGTTGTTAGTTGCAGGTGAAGATTGAAGTTTGTTCCTCATTGGAACATGGAGGTGTTGTTCCTTGTTGGAACATGTTTACTTGTTGGGATATCACAATATCTCTTATTTAATTAATGCATCTATATACTTGGTAAAGGGTGGAAGGCTCGTCCTTATGCCTGGTGTTTTGTTCCACTCTTGCCGCCCTAGTTTCCGTCATATCGGTGTTATGTTCCCGGATTTTGCGTTCCTCACGCGGTTGGGTAATAATGGGAACCCCTTGATAGTTCGCCTTAAGTAAAGCTCCTCCAGCAATGCCCAACCTTGGTTTTACCATTTGCCTCACCACCACCTACTTTTCCCTTGGGAGTCGCTCTCTCGAGGGTCATCATTATTTTAACCCCCCCGGGCCAGTGCTTGTCTAAGTGTTGGTCCGAAATGGGCAGCCTGCGGGGCCACCTCAGGGAAACTTGAGGGCTGGTTTTACTCGTAGCTTGACCTATCCGGTGTTGCCCTGAGAACGAGATATGTGCAGCTCCCATCAGGATGTGGGCGCATCGGGCGGTGTTGCTGGTTTAGTTTTACCCTGTCAAAATGTCTTGTTGTACCGGGATACCGAGTCTGATCAAATGTCTCGGGAGGAGGTCTATTCCTTCGTTGACCGTGAGAGCTTGTGATGGGCTAAGTTGGGACACCCCTGCAGGGATTTGAACTTTCGAAAGCCGTGCCCGCGGTTATGGGCAGATGGGAATTTGTTAACGTCCGGTTGTAGAAAACCTATACTTAACCTTAATTAAAATGAATCAATCGCGTGTGTAACCGTGATGGTCTCTTTCCGGCGGTGTCCGGGAAGTGAACACGGTTGTTGGAGTTATGCTTGACGTAGGTTGTTATAGGATCACTTCTTGATCATACTTTCATCGACCGTGCTTTGCCTTCTATTCTCGCTCTCATTTGCGTATGTTAGCCACCATATATGCTAGTCGCTTGCTGCAGCTTCACCTCATACTTTTACCTTACCCATAAGCTTAAATAGTCTTGATCGCGAGGGTGCGAGATTGTTGAGTCCCTGTGGCTCACAGATACTTCCAAAACCAGTTTGCAGGTGCCGATCTTACCGAGCAGGTGACGCAACCAAGCTCAGGAGGAGCTCGATGAAGATCTTGTCCTTTGTGTTGTTTCGTTTTAGTTGATCAGTAGTGGAGCCCAGTTGGGGTCGATCGGGGACCGTGTCGCTTTTGGGGGTCTTCTTTTATTTTGGCTCCGTAGTCAGGCCTTGATTGTATTTGGATGATGTAATGCTTTATTCATGTATTTGTGTGAAGTGGCGATTGTAAGCCAACTATGTATGTCTTTCCCTTATGTATTACATGGGTTGTGTGAAGATTACCTCACTTGCGACATATGCCTTCAATGCGATTATGTCTCTAAGTCGTACCTCGACACGTGGGAGCTATAGTCGCATCGAGGGTGTTACAATAGGTTAGTCCCAAAGATCATATAAAATGTCATATAAATGCATATAAAACATCCAAGATAGATAATATAATAGCATGGAACAATCAAAAATTATAGATACATTGGAGACGTATCAATCACCAATACTACTTAGGGAGAAATATGCCCTAACAATCTCCCCCTTTTTGGTGGATTGATGACAATGGGGGATTTGCACAAAGGATATGGTAAAACAAGGTGTGCGACCCCACAATCTACAAAATAGACGGGCGCCCCCTAGAGGTGTGCACTATTTTCGATATGCTTTTGGAATGCAAAATGCACACATGTAGGATCCACACTCCCCCTATATTTTATAGACCAAACCATACTTGCATGGATAGTAAGATGAAAGCAAGCAAGTGATACTATGTGAGCATATGAATTAGAGCATAGACAAGATATATCTAACAAGCGATGACTGACATAAAGTACATGACATAGATAGAAAAGGATGGGATAGCTCATATGTCTCACACCATATGGTCTCGAACACACGAGACGAACACAACCCAAAGCAAACGAGTTTGAGCGAAAGCAACTGCAAATGGAGAAACACACTCAACTCACGACACACTTCAAATCCCTACACTCTCTCCCCATTTGGCATCGAGACACCAAAAGGGTCGATAGGATACCTAAACACGAGGGTGGTAGCAATACTCCAGAACATCACCAATCATGTTCCTCCTCCTCGTCAGACTCCGCGGCAGCGCAGCTGAAGGACCTCCAATACCTTCATCTGAATCAGTCCACAGGCAAAGCACACGGATCCATGGATCCTCATTAGTGATCCTCTCCTCCGAGCCATCAGACACGATGAGGCCAACCAGCCTCATAATGGCCTTTTCATGACAATAGGCCTTATTTGCAGCAACATGAGCCTTGTACTGACCCTTGGCCTGGAGACAAAAGAGCTTCTTCTTCTTTTGCTTGAGCATCTTTGCCCAAGATGGCTCCTCTGATGGCTTATAGTCAGGCTCATCATCCTCAGACTGCACTGGTGGGGTAGGAGTTTCCGTTCCCCCACTTCTCCTTCTACCTCAACTGAACAACATCATGAGACACTAAAGTCTCCAGTGAGAAGCTCCTCATCCGGAAATGTAGTTTCCCATGTCTCAGTGATCTGCATGAGGTAAGGGCCATAAATGATGCACTTGCGCTCCAAGATCGCACAACGGAGCTCCGACCACATGACATGAGACACATCCAGAACTTCCTGAGAGCCCTTCTCCTTCTAGCAAAAGATAAGAAGATCCACCAGATAGGAATGCACCATATCCTGATTGCCAACACGAGGGAACAGAGTGTTCCCGAAGTTCCTATGCATGATATCCAGAAAAGGCCAGAGCTCATAGGAGAAATGTCTAGTATCAGATACCTTCCTGGTGGAAAACTATCACGGAGCCTCCTTGTGAGTTGAATTGGCCTCCTGGTGAGGGAGAAATCCAATTGGCATTTGGGCGCCCTTGTCCTCATAAGACAACAACTCCATAAAGTTCTTCCAAGAGGTAGACACACGCCAACCATTGGTCATCCAGGTGAGGTTCCTGTACTCATCATGCCCAAAGTGAACCGTGGCATAGAATTCGGCCACAAGCTCCGGATCAAAGTCCGTGTTGAATGAAATGATCCGCTTGATATCCAACTCCTCACACCTCTGAAGAGCCTCTCCAAAGTAAGGCAATTCCCTCTCCATGCGAGAGAGATCAACTGACTTCACTTTCACATACAGATTCTTCTTTGTCTTCAACACATCATGGAATATGGACTGCTGAAACCTATTCCAGAACATATGATGAACCAGTGCAAGATCCTGAGGCTCTTGGTATGGATTGCGCTTCCGTGCCATACCAAACTACAACGCAGACATCTGATGAGCGCCCTTGGGCCCCTTGTTCTTGGTTACAATCACTTTGACTCTCTGACGTGGCTGCTCGCCTGAGGCACGAGCAAGCACAGAGCCAACCTCTGGAATGGTGCTCCCCATAGACACATCGACAGAACGGTAGCGCTTGGAGCCACCAGAATGGGTGGGGTTCTTGCGATGAGCCTGATGCCCGAAGCTACTACCACTAGCATCCATGGCAAGAGGAAAGGGTGGGGATCGATCCCACTGGACGGAAACGCGGAAGACGACACGGAGATAGCGTCCCGGTGACAGCCCTCCACTGCGTGTTCGTCGCTTGACAGAGAGAGGAGAGAGAGGTGAGTGAATGGGTGTGGGGAGAGAAACCTCCCCCCGCCCCACTACATAACCCCCGCTCCAACTCCCCTCGCGGTAGTACCGTGGGCAGGGGCGGTAGTACCACTTAGGTGAAAACAGGTAGGAGCAGAAAACAAAAGGGCTTATGCAAACCGAAAGGCCAAGGAAAAACACGAGAGGGACAAGACGAAGAACCACAACAACAAGAAGAGACACCTCAAGCACAAAAGCAAGGGAAAAAGAACCAAACATGAAGTGTCTCAAAAACACACAGAAAGACCTCAAGACCAACAACAACGTTGATCGTGAGGGAGGGCAGTGGCCGAGGCCACCTATGATTGAGTTACTAGGTATGGCACCGCGAAGATTTTAACCTTGGGCCAATGACCAAAACTCATCTTTGAAGCACGAGTACCATCAAAAATGGCTAATGTGAAAGACTTGATCTATTTATGCATAATAGGGGGATGGAGAGTTCATTGAGAGAACAACACTCCCCCTATGTCCATGCCTACATCTAGAACAAGATATGATGAAGAGTGTGGTGGATGTGCCTAGAGTCAAGCCACATTGCTCAAATCAACGATATTTAGCTCATGCCTTAACTCGCGAAATCGTGCTTCATCTAGAGGCTTGGTGAAAATATCCGCTAGTTGCTCTTGAGTGTTGATGTAGATGATACCAATATCTCCACACTTGATGTGATCCCTAATGAAATGATGACGAATCTCAATGTGCTTCGTCTTGGTATGTTGCACTTGATTGAGAGAGATCTTGATAGCACTTTCATTGTCACATAGTATAGGCACTTTGTCACATGTGACACCATAATCCTTTAAAGTTTGACTCATCCATAGCAATTGAGCACAACAACTTGCCGCGGATACATACTCGGCACTATGGACGAGAGGGACATACAATTTTGCTTCTTCAAAGACCAACTCACCAAAGAGCGACCAAGAAATTGGCACCCTCCGGAAGTTGACTTTCTCTCCACGCAATCTCCCGCCCAATCTGAGTCCGAGTAACCCATGAGATCAAAGCTTGCTCCTTTGGGGTATGAGCCAAATATCGAAAGATTCGCTTGACCGCCACATAGTGGCTTTCCTTAGGTGCGGCTTGAAACAATGCACAAATTCCCACACTCAACTTGATATCCGGTCTAGATGCACAAAAGTAAAGCAAGGATCCAATCATCGAATGATATACCTTTTTATCCACCACTTTACCATTGGGATCACTGTCAAGCATGCATTTGGTGGGCATTGGAAACTTGCCGGCTTGACATCATATAGCTTGAATCTCATGAGCATGTCTGCTATATACTTGGCTTGGTTGATAAATGTTCCGTATCTTCTTTGCTTGACTTCGAACCCAAGAAAGAACTTCAACTCTGATAGAGAAAAATGTGTCCCGTATTTCAATGAGATGGTGGCTATCGTTTTGGAGGAAGTCGACTTTAACGATCCGACTCCGAACGTGCGAGGACGTCACGCCTTAGCAATCGCTAAACCAACTCTGAGAGGTTATTGACCACGCCGGAGCATGATCAACCTGACCACGAAGGTCTGTTTCCTGCAGGCAAATGAAGAACAAGCAAGAAACTAAGATTGCAATCTGGATATTGCGAATATAAGAGGAAATCTTTATTGATCAAGGTGAGGTTCTGTGACACCTTTGTCTGGTCGTTGAACACAAACAAACTACGAAGTTACAGCTATGGTGAACTTTAATCTAAACAAAAGCCAAAGTCTAAACGACGCCCTAAGGGCTGTATATATGGAGGAAGAGGGGGGAATTTCGTGGCCCTTGGAGGAGGGGTCTAAAACCAACCCTAACTCTTGCTTCCCCACATATACGGACTCTAAAACAGTCTATACTTAAGTATTTTGAAAATACATGGGCCTGGCCCAATTATAAGGTGACACAACACCTAGAATAGACTCTGGACGAAATTTATGAAGTGGCATCTTGTACATTTCATCCAAGGCTTCATGCACTCCTTATGGCGGATTCAAAGTCCTGAAATCATCACTTGCAACTCTGTTCTTGATCCCCTTGCGCATGCCATCATCTCCATGCTTGGTCTTGCTCCAATGTTCGTCCCTCTTATCCATGGCAGGCCCTTCATTTGTAAGCAAACCAAATGTATCCAATATAGGCAGCATCATATTCTCATGAACATTAGAATCATTACCAAGAAATGATAGTACCTGGTAATTTAATTGGCGTGTGCGAGCTCTAGTAATTGGTCCAGTATGTATAGCAGGAGAGGTTGTGGGTGTAACAATGGTATTGATGTCCTCATCATCCTCCCCTTCTTTAAAAGAAGACATCATCGACGGAAGCTCATCTTCCTCAACCAAATAAGGCTTCAAATATGCAATGTTAAAACTAGGACTAACCCCAAAATCTGCACGCAGCTCAAGTTTATATGCATTATCATTTATTTTCTCTAACACCTTAAAAGGACCATCAGCACGTGGCATTAGCTTTGATTTGCGCAAATTAGGAAATCTATCCTTGCGCAAATGTAACCAAAGAAGATCTCCAGGTGCAAACACAACATGTTTTCTACCCTTATCTCGAGCAAGTTTATATTTAGCATTCATACGCTCAATGTTTTCCTTAGTTAACTCATACGTTTTTAAAATCAATTCAGCACGTTCTTTCGCACCAAAATAACCTTCTCCGAAGATGGAAGAGGCAACAAATCAATAGGTGCATCAGGTAGGAAACCATACACAATTTCAAAAGGGCACATCTTAGTAGTAGAATGCAATGAATGATTATAAGCAAATTCAATATGTGGCAAGCATTCTTCCCACATTTTCTTATTATTCTTTAAAACAGACCTTAGCATAGTAGACAATGTTCTATTGATTATTTCAGTTTGTCCATCAGTTTGGGGGTGACAAGTATTACTAAAAAGCAGTTTAGTCCCCAACTTAGCCCATAAACATCACCAAAAGTGGCTAAGAAATTTAGTATCACGGTATGAAACAATAGTATTTGGCACACCATGCAAGCGACTAATTTCACGAAAGAACAAATTAGCAACATTAATAGCATCATCACTTTTATGACATGGTATAAAGTGTGCCATTTTCAAAAATCTATCCACGACAACAAGTATGCTATCCCTCCCCTTCTTTGTTCGAGGTAAACCTAAAACAAAGTCCATCGATATATCCTCCCAAGGAACACTAGGTACAGGCAAAGGCATATATAAACCATCAGGATTGAGTCCTGACTTAGCTTTTTGACATGTAGTGCAACGAGCAACAAAACGCTCAACATCCCGTCTCATCTTTGGCCAAAAGAAATGTGTAGCAAGTATATCCTCCGTCTTCTTCACGCCAAAGCGTCCCATTAATCCTCCTCCATGCGCCTCCTGCAACAACAAAAGACGAACGGAGCTTGCTGGAATGCATAGCTTGTTAGC
The DNA here is from genome assembly GCF_056163025.1 of Triticum urartu. Lineage (NCBI taxonomy): Eukaryota > Viridiplantae > Streptophyta > Magnoliopsida > Poales > Poaceae > Triticum > Triticum urartu. The sequence goes on from NC_141876.1 coordinate 259,697,274, forward strand.
ATGAAACACAAATCCATCGTTAACAACGAACTTGTTCCAAGTTCTCCCTTCCTTACAATTCTACAATACATCTTTAAATTGAGCATCATGCACATATTGATCTTTGATGGTCTCCAAACCAAATATTATAAAGTCAAGTTGTCAAAGCATAGTATAACGACGAGACAATGAATCAGTAATAGGATTTTCTTTACCCTTCTTGTGTTTAATGACATAAGGGAAAGTCTCAATGAATTCAACCCATTAGCATGCCTACGGTTCAGTTTTGCTTGACTTTTAATGTGTTTCAAAGATTCATGATCAGAATTTATAACAAATTTCTTGGGCCATAAATAACGTTGCCATGTTTCTAAGGTCCGGACAAGAGCATATAATTCTTTATCATAAGTAGAATAGTTCACACTAGTCCCACTCATTTTTTTGGAAAAGTATGCAACAGGTTTGCCATCTTGTAATAACACACTTCCTAATCCAATTCCACTAGCATCATATTCAAGCTCAGAAGTCTTATTAAAATCAGGAAGTTGGAGTAAAGAAGCATGTGTCAACTTATCTTTCAATACCATGAAGGCTTCTTCCTGTGCGGTACCCCCAACAAAAGGCACATCCTTCCTTGTAAGGTCGTTGAGAGGTGCAGCAATGGTGCTGAAATCTCTCATAAAACGGCAAATATAATCTAGCGAGGCCAAGAAAACTCCTCACTTGTGAGACCGTTTTGGGCTGCGCCAACTCTCAATAGCTTCAGTCTTGGCTTTATCAACATAAATTCCCTGTAGAGTAACAACATAGCCAAGAAAAGATACTCGGTCGGTGCAGAAGGTGCACTTCCCAAGGTTACCAAACAAATGTGCATCACGTAGAGCAATAAAAACAGCACGTAAATGTTCCAAATGTTCGTAAACAGAACCTAATGAATGAATTCATTCGTTACCAGAACCTATCGGATGAACGCTCACTAATTAGCGAACCCTAAAACAAAACAGATCTAAACCAAAAACTGAAAAAAAAAATGTAACTGAACCAGCGAAACGGGGCGGTTTTTACCGATTCACGATGATGGCAAGATCCGACGGCAAGGCAGGGCTACGACGGGGTGCGGGCGCGCGGCTTCGGCGGCGGCGCGTAGTAGTGGCGGCAGTTAACGGCGGAGCGGGGTAGGAGGCAGCGGGGTCGGCGTCTCGGGGTGGAGAGGGCGGCGGGCCTCGGCCTTATTTAAAGAGGCCGGGGGCGGCGGCTTGTGCGAGGAGCCGGCGCGGGGCGGAGTACAGCTTGGACTCCCCCTCGGCGTCCGTGCGGCGCACGGCGGTGGGGAAGGCGGCGGCGCTGCGGGCTTCGGCCCGGCTCAGCTGGGCCTTTGGCCCAGTCGGGCGGAATTTGTTTCTAATAAATTTAGTCGAAGAAAAATTCTAATTAAATATAAAAAATATTTTAAAAATGCCAAAAACAATTTTCACCGTCTAAATAAAATATTTAGAACAAAGTGAACATTTTTCTCGCCTAATGATGCATTTTTCAAAAATGCATATTTTTCTAATTCAAATAAAATCTCAAATAAAATCCAAATAAAACATATATTTGATTTTAAAATTTTTCCTCCAATATTCCTCTCTTATGAAGAAGTCATATTATCTTTTCTCTTTTATGTTTAATATTGGAAATAATTGGAAAGAAAAATATTAAAATCAAATTGATCCTTTTTTCAAATTTGAGAAAAAAATCAAATATGAAAATAAACGAAATCCCCAACTCTCTCTTTGGGTCCTTGAGTTGCTTATGATTTCTAGGATCACAACCAAAATCCAAATAAAATATGATATGCATATGATGTCCTATGTATAACAACCAAATTGAAAATTGGGATGTTACAAACCTACCCCCCTTAGGATGAATCTTGCCCTCGAGATTCGGGTTGGCTAGAAAAATAGGTGTGGGTGGTCTTTCCGTAGGTCTTCTTCTTGTTCCCAGGTGGCTTCAATCTCATTATGGTGGCTCCACTTAACTTTGCAAAACTTGATAACCTTGTTGCGGGTAACTCGGCTGGCAAACTCGAGAATCTTGACAGGTTTCTCCTCGTAGGTTAGATCGTTATCCAATTGAATTGCTTCCAGGGGCACTGTATCTCTTAGAGGAATATCGGCCATCTCTGCATGCCACTTCTTCAACTGGGAAACGTGAAACACGTCATGAACTCCTGACAGTCCTTCGGGTAACTCCAACTTGTAGGCAACTTCTTCCGTACGCTCCAGAACCCGGTATGGTCCTACAAATCTCGAGGCTAACTTTCCTTTAACTCCAAATCGTTTAACTCCTCGGAGTGGTGACACACGAAGATATGCTCGGTCCCCAATCTCATAAACTACCTCCTTGTGTTTAGTGTCTACATAACTCTTCTGTCTGGACTGAGCTACCTTCAGTCTATCTCGAATCAACTTGACCTTCTCTTTGGACTCCTTAATTAAATCTGGTCCAAACAACTGACAGTCTCCAACTTCATCCCACATTAATGGTGTCATGCACCTTCTCCCATACACAGCTTTGAAAGGTGCCATCTTCAAACTAACCTGGTAACTGTGAGGCAAATCCTTCATGGGCGACGGCCATGGTGGGATAGACAAGGTTGCTTCTTCGTGGACCCTTCGTGGGTGGAGCCCTCCGTGGACTCGCGTAGCCGTTACCCTTCGTGGGTTGAAGTCTCCATCAACGTGGATGTACGATAGCACCACCTATCGGAACCACGACAAAACACCTCCGTGTCTCCTATTGCGTTTGAATCTTCCAAACCCCTCCCTTTACATTCTTGCAAGTTGCATGCTTTAATTTCCGCTGCTCATATTCTCTTTGCATGCTTACTTGAATTGTGTTAAGATTGCTTGACTTGTCCAAAGTTGCTAAAATCTGCCAAGAACTAAAATTGGGAAAAGGATAAGTTTTATTTGGTCAAGTAGTCTAATCACCCCCCCTCTAGACATACTTTCGATCCTACAAGTGGTATCAGAGCGTTGGTCTCCATTTGCTTTGATTTCCAAAGCTTTTGGTTGTCATAGCCTTGGTTTCACAACCTAGGAGAGTATGGCGTCTAGCGAGGGAAATTACCACCGTAGAGGTCCTTACTTTGATGGTACTAATTTTGCTAGTTGGAAGCATAAGATGAAAATGCATATTCTTGGACATAACCCCGCCGTATGGGCTATTGTGTGTATTAGCTTGCAAGGTGAATTCTTTGATGGGAGAGAACCGAACCGTGAAGCTACCGTGTAAGAGTTAAAGATGTTGCAATACAATGCTCAAGCTTGTGATATCCTCTTCAACGGATTGTGCCCCGCAGAATTCAACAAAATCAGCCGTCTTGAGAATGCAAAGGAAATTTTGGGATACTCTGATTGATATGCATGAAGGTACCGACTCCGTCAAGGAATCCAAGTTGGACATGCTCCAAAGTCAGCTTGACAAGTTCAAAATGAAGGATGGTGAAGGTGTCGCTGAAATGTACTCTAGGCTTGCTCTTATCACAAATGAGATCACCGGCTTAGGAAGTGAAGAGATGACCGACAAATTCATCATCAAGAAGATCCTAAGAGCTTTGGACGGAAAATATGATACCGCATGCACATTGATCCAAATGATGCCCAATTACAAAGATCTCAAGCCAACGGAAGTCATTAGAAGAATTGTTGCTCATGAGATGTCACTCAAGGTTAAGGAGGAGCTCCATAACAAGTCAAGTGGTGCTTACAAACCTCATGTGAAGCTCCCACATCATGAAATGAGAAACAAACCTTCAATGAATAATTGAGCCTGATGGTGAAGAACTTCAACAAGTTCTACAAGAGTAGAAGCAAAGAGAGAAGTTCCAAGTCAAGGTCCTACAATGACAAAAGATCTTCTAGTCGAGAGAGAAATTCCTACAATTGTGGAAGACTCGGACACTATTGCAATGAGTGTATGGCACCCTATAAGAGAAGAGAAGATTCTCCAAAAAGAAGAAGTAGAAGAGAAGAATCACCATTAAGAGAGAGAAGGAGTAGAGATTATCGTTATGAACGAAGAACATCCCGGAGAAGCAAAGATTCGGAAAGGAAGGACAAGTCAACAAGGAGATACACAAAACTAAGACATCAAGCTCATGTTGGTGAACGGGTATCCGGCTCTGACTCCGACAATCACTCCGAGAGAAGCTATCACTCTGACTCCGAATATACTCAAGATGAAGGTGTTGCCGGTCTAGCACTTGTGTCAACCAAATCCTATGACATATTTGATTCACAAAATGAAGGACTTGGAAGATGCTTCATGGCTAAAGGCCCAAAGGTATCACACCCCGAGTATGTTGATTTCAATAGTGATGAAGATGACTTGTCAAGTGATAATGATTTACTTGTTGACAACTCTAGTGATGAATACTATGATGAAACGTCAATTAATCATGCTAATCAAGATAAAACGAATGACAATGATAAGGAGAAGGTTGAGTTTCTAACTAAAGAACTAAACACTCTTAAGTTAGCTCATGAAACTATCTTAGGAGATCATCGAGAACTTTTAAGGATTCATGAGAAATTACGTTTTGAAAAGCTCAACCTTGAGCAAGATCATGAGTTCTTAAAGGCAATAAATGATGATCTTCGCAAGAAAAAATCTTCTTAAATTGCCAAGCGTTTACTCTTATCAACTTACATGCCTCAAGTCAAGTCTAGTAACAAGAACAAGAAAGATTCTTCCTCTAGTAGTAACAATAATCATGTTAAATACAATGTTGTTGCTTCTAGTAGTTCTCTAGATTCCACTAATGATTCTCTTAGCCAAGTTACACTTGAGAAAGAAAATAGCTTATTGAAGGGAATTATAGAGAAAGGTGTTTACAAGAGCCTTGTTGGGAGTAAGCAATTCGAGGAAATTGTATGCAAGCAAGGAAGACACCGAAAGAACCAAGGTGTTGGTTTTGAACGAAAGTTCAATGCCAATGGAGTTCAGTGGGAAGAAGATCAATACCCGAAGACGAAGTTTGTTCCTCAACAAGAAAAGTATGATCCTACTTCCTTCAAAGGGACACAAGCTCAAGATGATCTTCCACCACAAGACCACAAGCAAAAAGGCAAGGATAAGTTTCAAGAGGAAATTGATGCTTTTAAAGAAGCACCCAAGGCCTTGGTCAAGTGGGTTCCCAAGACTACATCAAGTTCTACTTCATCAAGTACGACTACAACTCCAAGGATTCCCATCAAGATGATGTGGATCCCGAAGAAGAAGAACTAGAGAGTTCCAGAGGGTGACTCCACCAACATACTTCACTCTTATCATTCTGGCAAGAACAAGTGCAATCAACTTCCACATCTTGCACTAGTTCAAGGAGTCACAAACCCTGTTGTTGGTAAGACAAGGGACAAGGTAACCTAATGCTTTCATAGACATCATATTTTGTGTGCATCACTCTATGTCTATGGATATCCTTGTTTGTTCCCTGTGGGACTAACCCGTGTAGGTATTGAAAGTGCAACTCACTCCAAAGGATTGCTCCAAATGATCTACATCAACATTGAGCATCCACATCTTCAACACCTACATGAAGTCATCATCGACAAAACCCAAGGTTAGTTCATCCCTCTTAGGGGGATCTCACATCTAGGGGGAGCTTTACTCTAAGAATTGAGCTAAAGCAACTCTAATGGTGTGAAGACAACAACGCTTTATGTAAAAGTGGTAACCCCACTTGTGCTTAAATGATGAGTATGACCTATGATCAAATGTTCTCATTTCACTCCGAAGTCAATATACTCATATATAGATGACCTAGTCATCGCCAATTGCTTGATAGATGCTAGAATTGGTTGTGCATGCTTTGCCACATATTTCATTTGCCATTTTATTGTGTGAGCATGTTGGTTGCATAATTTACTTATTCGAGGACATCGACTTGTTGCTTTGATTGTTTGGTCCCTTTTTCTTTTGCCAAGTGGATGGACAAGAATGCCTAAGAAACTTCTCTAGCTATCTATGCTTTTCTTGTCTCAAACTCTATTCATGCTACATCACAAAGTTTGATCAAGTCAGATTCGAACCACTCTGTGTGAGGAGCACTCGGAATCCCCAATTCGTCATAGACTTAAACTTCCAAAACTTCTTTGTGCGTTTTGGTATGACCGATTCATCCATTTCGGTCATACCGAGATCACTAAGTCGATCTAGGTTTTCAATCTTGGTGGAACCGATTTTTACTTTTCGGTCACACCGAGTTGCAGTAACTGCTTGCAGTTATGCATCTCGGTGCCACCGAGTTGTTCCACTCAGTAACACTGATAGGGTCAGGCTATATATATCCCCGGGCCAAAATTTGGAAAATTTTCCGAAACTCTTCGCCCACGCTCAGCCAGCTCTGCCTCCCTGGGTCTTCGGATCGTCCTCCTCATCGCCAGCTGCCTCCCGCGCTGGTCTCTGCCGCCGTCAACGGAAATCGTCTCCGCTGTTGCCGCCGTAGCAGGTCCATCGCCGCACTTAGGGTATGGACTTGATCCTTGTGCTAATTCCTCTCTGATTCCTAGCACATTCTTTTGCCATGTATCTTGCCACGATTGAGATCACTCTATCCAGCGAAATCACTCCATAGTTTAGTCATGGATTGAAAATTTAGGGTTAGGTTTCCGCCGAAATCTTCTCGGACCAACCGAGTTGTTGAAATCGGTTCCACCAATTTGGTTAAGGCCATTGCACATGTGATTCTCTGTCTGACCGAGAATTGCAAATCGGTGTGACCGAGTTCAATACTTTGTGAAACCCTAGCAGTCTTGGTGCCACCGAACTGTGACTCGGTCTGACCGAGTTCACTAGTTTAGGTTCAAAAAGCTGCTTCGGTATCACCGAGTTTTCAAATGGTAGATCCGAAATGCTTTCTATGGAAAACTAAAACTAAGTTTTTGACTCATTCTTTTGCAAAAACCTCTGTACTTTGTGATGCTCATCCAATCTATCTCATCTATAATCTATTCACAGGGTCTGCTGTCAGTGTTTGCATCACGTCAGATCAGAGTGACAGTCAGAACAAGTCTAAGGAGCAAGTTAACATGAGTGAGGGCACTAGTCCCTCTAGCAGATTTGATGAGGGAAGCAGGAGTGTCGGATTTCGGGTTCCGGCAGACCCTTGAGGTTTGAACACTTGGGTGCGCGCGGAGAGTTCACCTCCTACCTACCTGCACTCCTCCGCCTTACTAGGATCTAAACTAAGGAAAGAACGACACAAGAGACACAGGGTTTATACTGGTTCGGGCCACCGTTGTGGTGTAATACCCTACTCTAGTGTGTGGTGTGGTGGATTGCCTCTTGGGCTGATGATGATGAACAATACAAGGAAGAACAGCCTCGTGAGGGTCTGCTCTTGGCTGGGGCGATGAACTGCTAGGAGGAGCTCAGTCACCCCTCTCTCTCTCTCTACCTGATCTTCTCTATCTTTCCAACCCTCTGGCCAGCTCTTTTTCCCCGGCCTCCCTTTTGCACTGTGGGTGGCTGGTCCTATTTATAGAGGCCCTGGTCCTCTTCCCAAATATCGAGCGGGAAGGGAGCCAACAATGGTGGGCTAATTTGAAGGGGGACAGCTAGTATCAACTATCCTGACAAAAGTAGTCTTCGCCTGCGCAAAGCTCTGGTGATGACGCCATCTTGGGCTCCACGGTGACCTCCGTCTCGTAGTCCTCCTGGTCTTGGTCTTGTTGCACTGAAATGGCAACCTTTGTCTGATGCCTCGGTACTCCGCGGCTGCACTTGCCCCCTTTGCACCAAAGAGGAAGGGAGGACGCTGCACGGGCTGGCACCCGCCTGGCGCCACCGGTCGTCATGGCTTGTGTCATGGGCACCTCGTGAGATACCCCGCCTTGATCTCTCCGCCTACTCGTGAGCCAGCCTGACGAGGCCGCACCTGAGGAAGCTCCGCATCGTCTGCCCCGCGAGGCTTGGCCCCTCGCGAGGGTCTTGGGTTTGTGTTGGTGAAGATGGGCCGCGCTGGGCCCCCCTTTGAGCCACGCCGCAGGCCGCAGGCAGGCAACTCTTGGGACCCCCATTCCCAGAACACCGACAGTAGCCCCGGGGCCCAAGGCGCGCCCGGACTTGGCCGTGCTGGGAGGCGGAAGGGCAAGAGAGAAGCGCCGCGGGCCCTAACAGCTTGCGGCCTTGGGCACCGTGTGGTGGTTGATTGGACGTGGGTGGCACTATTCCCCCACGCCGTCCTTATTTTGCGCCATGCTGGGCGGACCCGTAGTCGTACACAGCCGTTCCCCTGCTTGGTTGCTCGAGCGCCCTCTATCCTTCCTCCGCTCGAACTCTCGTTTCTGTTTCCAATTCAATCTTGAACCTTCCCCCCCCTCCTTCCCATCGCCATGGCTCCGACGAAGAAGGGAAGAGGGGAGAAACCCGTGACTCCACCTTGCCCGCCGCCGTTGGCGGCCCCCGTCGAGGGCTTGGGCAAGGTCAGCTTGGCTCTGGCCACCATCTTCAATGAATGCGGGAGGACGACGGCTTGGCCTGCGTCCCACTTCTCCATCGGCAGGATAGCCACCGAGGTCCCGTATTTTGCCGACGCCCTGTGGGCAGGTCTGGTTCCTCCCTTTTCTGATTTCTTCAATGTCGTGCTCTCCCATTATCAGATCCACATGATGCATCTGGGTCTTGAATCCATCATTCTCCTTTCGGTCTTCGCCTTTGTTTGCGAGGCTATGATGGGCATCCTTCCTTCGGTTGCCTTGCTGCGCCACTTCTTCTCGCTGCGCCTTGTTGACCCTACCCAACGCTGGGCGTGTGTGAGCTTCGTTGCCCCGCCTGAGACAGCGGCCTCTGGGATTGACTTCAAGCTCCCTCCGCCTGCGGCTGGGTTCCGCGAGCGGTGGCTATATGTGGATGCCGGGGTGCCCAGCCCCCTGCTGTCGGAGCCAACTTCGCTTGCTGTCCCCAATTCGGGCTGGGGCCAGGAGACGCTTGAGAGCCCCCGGCTCGTCTTCGTCTGGCACCGCTTCGCGTTCTTGAGGTCGCTTGGCGCGACAGCGCCCAAGGTGGTGGAGGAGTTCCTGCTGCACCGCGTTGCTCCTCTCCAGCGCCACTCCCGCCGGATGTGGGCCTTCAGCAGGTGCGATGATCGTATGAGGCTCCAGGAAGAGGACCTGACGCCTGAAGTGCTGAGGGCAGCTCTCTTGACCCTGACGGGGGACCCCAACCCTGGCAGTATCCAGCAGGGAGGGGCCTTGCTGTACCTCTGCCAGAGCGGGGGCGATTTGGTGAGGCAGATGCCTATCTTCGATGAGTGGCGGCCGCGCCCCGCCGGCATTCCGGGGTCTCGTGAGAACCCAGTGGTGGTGGCCGCCCTTCCAGTCGGCCAAGGCGGCTCTTCCTCAAGTGGCGGAGCAGGGAGGCACGAGGCACCGGAGGCCGAGGGGGCTCCCGGCGGGGTGACAGCGCCGGGCGAGGCTCATGAGGAAGCAGTTATCGGGGCCCATGCCGCCGAGGCTGAGGGTGACAAGCAGCTGCCTTCTGCGCCTACGACCGAGGCCACCGAGGCTCCGGCGGCTTCTCTTGGCGAGGCGATTGGCGGCACACGTCAGGCAGGCGCCCCTGACGTAGATCGTCTTGACGCTCCATCTCCGTTGCAGGTTGATCCCTGCGCCCGACTCTTAGGCCGCTTCCGCGTGGACTTTCAGGCCCTCCGGAAGAGAAGGGAGGCCCTGGGCGATGATTACCCTTGTCACCTGCTGAAGCGTAGGAAGTACTTCGCCACTGATGAGTAAGCCTTCTCCTTTCCCAGCTCCCGATCCTTCTATTGCTCTTACTGACTCTTGCTCCGCAGGCCCCTTCCAGCCGAGCTTGCGGAGACGGCTGAGGAGCCGTCCCTCTTGGCTTCACCCCCTCCACCGTCCTCAAGCGCTCCAAGCAGTGGAGCCCTTGTGGTGAGGGCGACTGATGAGGCGAACCGTCCCGAGGCGTATCGTGGCCCTGTGCACCTCGCGATCCTTCCCGGGCCTTCTCGTGGCATAGCTGGCCTGCCGTGGGCTTCTCGCCTGGTCATGGACTGTGATTGGATGAGGCGCTTCCTGCGCTCTTCACCTGGGGACGGGGTGGCCCCCGGCCGCGCTTCTGACATGGCGTGCCCGACCGTCGCGAGGGTGCCAGCCCCCAGCCCGGAGGGGGAGTGCCAGCTCACGGCCCCCGGCGCTTGCTTGGGGTAGATGATGGTGTGGAGGACGTGCTCGAGCGTGCTAGGGAGCGTCGCGCTCTCCGCCAAGGATTCCTTCGAAGGGCGACTAACGCGGTAAGCCTGCTTGGAGAGGAGCTTGACGATGAAGACACATGCCTTGAGGCCGAGGGCCTGCGCCTGGCTACAGAGAGGCACGAGCTGGAGGGCGCCATCACCCTTGCGCGCCGTCAGCGCGATCTCGACGACGCAGAGGCCAAGGCGTCGCTGGTGGCCTCTCGGGAGGCCCGATCTTGGGCCGCTAAGGAGGCTCGGGAAGCTGACCGGCGGCGAACGGCGGCGGAGGAGCGGGCTCGGGAGCTCCTGGCCTGGTGCCACTCACTGGAGGAGCAGGTGGAGCTGCGCGAGGCAGCTCTCGCGTCGATGAAGGTGGCGTCCGGCGACTCAGCAGAGCTCCAAAAGCGTGAGGAGGCGCTGACGCTGGAGGCTGCCGAACGCACCCGTGAGTACGAGCGTCTAGAGACGAGGGAGCGCTTGGTGACGCAGGCGGAGGATGATGTTGCTGCACGGGAAGCCCGCGTCCTGGAGGAGGTCGGACATCGAGTGGCGATGGCGCATTTGAACCTCGAGCACGAGTTCGATGAGAAGCTGGGGTTGATCCGGGCCGAAGCTGAAGGCAGGACTGCTACCTTGAGGGCCAAGCTGGAGGAGGCGACGCGGCGGGCCGACGCTTTCCGGGCCGCTCTTGAGGTGGCGCAAGGTGAGTTAACCGCTTCCCAGGCCGAGGTGCTCCTTCTCCGCCAGCGGGTGGAGGAGGCCGATGTCATCGCAGGCCAGAACGCGGACGAGATCCGTCAGCGGCGGGACCTAGAGCATGAGCACGGCCCCATGCTTGCCACGCTCCGGGAGAGAGCCAACGCAGCCTTGGGCAACATCTGCGAGGCGGCTGTTGGCGAGCCGCAGGCAGTCAACTATGCTGGCAATCTTCAGTTCTTCACTGATGTGGTGACGCAGCTGGAGGCGCGGTCGGTCAGGGCTGACAGGTTGGTGGAGGAGAGGAGCCGCGGCCTCCTTGGGCGCGCCTTTTTTCGCGTCTTCAGCCACCTCCAAAACATGGATCCCCACTTTGATTTTGACGCCGCCATCGCCCCAGTCCCCCAGGCCGTCCGAGGCGACCTGACGCACTGGGTGGAGGACAATGTGGACGCTCTCATCAGGGCCTTCGCTTCAGACAACGACGACGCGACCGTGGCGGCCGATGAGGGCGGCGTGGTGAATGGCCCTGACGCCACTGGCGGCGACGCGGACAACGATGGCGAGTTCAGCGACGCCAGCAACGGCTCGGGTGGTGCTGTTGAGAACGCATTGGGGGATTCATCCGACTGATTGCGCATCGCTCATACTTCCTTACCCTGCATCAATAGAACTCAGGTTTTGGCCTGATTGCAGTGAGAGCATTTTGGAGGGGGAGCCCCTTATGTAAAACTTGTGTTAATCGTCTTGGTAGACGCCACATTGCCCATGCGCCCGCGCCAAGTGGTTGGCCCGTGCGACGCGCTGGTCGGCTAGTTTACCTTTGTCCCGTGCTGGCCCTGAGGCAGCCCGCGGGGGGTTGTGGTGTTTCGAGTGTTCCCTGATTGGGTTCGTAGGATCTGCAGTAAAACATCCTCCTAAGAGGTCACGTCGGCGGCAGTCTGGGCTGCGTGCAAGCTAGGCCTGACCCGGCTCGCGAGGGGCTCACGAGGAGAGGAAGCTGAGGCGATGCGGTAACCAAAACGCGAGAAATTGCTCGAACGAGACTAAGCACCCCTTCCCCGAACACACGCAAATCTCAAATTCGAATCTAACTTGAATTCAGCGGGGGGAAAACGGCAACCAAAGGGAAAAGCGAGGAAAGCAAACAAAAGGCCGCGTCCGGCACCTAGTCTAGTCTTGGACGTCTTCTCACCAGCGCGGAGCTAAGTGCTGCCACTAGGCATGGGAGGGAGCCCCAGGGCCTGAGGCCGGCACCGCTGAGACTCCGGGGCATGTACAGCCCCACTCATTATTACGTGAGAGTGTCACAGGGCAGCGAGCTTCACTGGCACTGGGCCTTCTTCACAGGTACTGGCCTTGCTTCATATCGCCAGATGAGGGCCCTGCCTTGCACCACACTCTAGTGCCATCGATGACGACCGGAAACCAGGACGCCGCCGATGGGGTAGAGCGGTCGCCAGCGGTTCCCCCGACGACCACGGGTCCTCCGCCAGGGGCAGGCCCTGAGGCACCTCCCCAGTGGAGGGCCTACCTCCTGAGAGCACCTTGCTCCGAACGCCGCGGTGGTGATGTCGGATCCCGGCCCCTCTCCTGCAGCCCCCTGCGCCCTCCTCCCAAGCGGCAGGAGACTATGGGAGCGGGGCAGCTGCTCGCTTTGGCGACCTGCACCTCCTGCGATCCATGGTTAGTGTATGCCTGCTCCTGAAAAATTAGCGGTACCCGATAATCGTTGGCACCATCGTGGCCAGCGGTGCCGTCCCGGGGCTCCCGGAAAGGCTCAGCTTCTAGCGCCTCGTCCCCCCATCTTGGACCGAGGAGCGAGCCTTGTCCGCTCTCGTGTGGGTGTCCTCGGTCCACCATGAGGGGCACGTATTCCTCCGGCGCCGTCATCCCGAATGCCACACCGTAATGCCCCGCATGCCACGCGTCCTTCCTGACGCGCCCACCGTGGGGTGGCAGCGCGGCTGTCCACTGGGGTCGCGGGTCGCGTCGAGTCCTTCTTCTTCGCGGACCGGGAGCGGGGGCAGCGCCGCCGCCGGTCCGGCGCTGACAGCTTCGCTGGCGTCGGAGTAGCCTTGGAGCCCGCGGGCGCGCGCAGAGCCCCCGCGCGGGCCGCCCTGGGCCTGAGATGGGAGCTGGGTGGAGAAGGGGTGAGCCCCCAAGGCGGCGAAGCCCAGGAGCTCTGCCACTCGCTCCAGCAGCACGTCGTGGCCGCCCTCCAGCAGCCTGCACTGCAGCAACTCTCGGGCCACTGTGAGCGCGGCCCTCGAGTTCGCCTGCTCCCTGCGGGTGTACGGTGTCGTGGTCACGGTGTGATTGGAGACCCTTGCTGCCGACCGCGCCTGCCGCGGTGTGAGAGCCGTCGGAGCCTGTCCGTGTCGCCCGTGGACCGTGAGCTGCATGGGGCACGGGGTCGCCTGACGCAAGCGGCTCTGTGCGGGCGGGCCACGCCGCCCATGGATCTGGGTTGCCCGCCTGGTCGCCGAACATGGTGATGACAACGCGACGGGGCACGAAGCGGTAGAAGGTGGATTCCGGCGCACCCCTACCTGGCGCGCCAAATGTCGGATTTCGGGTTCCGGCAGACCCTTGAGGTTCGAATACTGGGGTGCGCGCAGAGATTTCACCTCTGACCTACCTGCACTCCTCCGCCTTACTAGGATCTAAACTAAGGAAAGAACGACATAAGAGACACAGGGTTTATACTGGTTCGGGCCACCGTTGTGGTGTAATACCCTACTCCAGTGTGTGGTGTGGTGGGCCTCTTGGGCTGATGATGATGAACAATACAAGGAAGAACGGCCTCGCGAGGGTCTACTCTTGGCTGGGGCGATGAACTGCTAGGAGGAGCTCAGTCACCCCCCTCTCTCTCTGTACCCGATCTTCTCTATCTTTCCAACTCTCTGGCCAGCTCTTTTCCCCCGGCCTTCCTTTTGCTCTGTGGGTGGTTGGTCCTATTTATAGAGGCCCTGGTCCTCTTCCCAAATATCGAGCGGGAAGGGAGCCAACAATGGCGGGCTAATTTGAAGGGGGACAGCTAGTATCAACTATCCTGACAAAAGTAGTCTTCGCCTGCGCAAAGCTCTGGTGATGACGCCATCTTGGGCTCCACGGTGACCTCCGTCTCGTAGTCCTTCTGGTCTTGGTCTTGTTGCACCGAAATGGCAACCTTTGTCTGATGCCTCGGTACTCTGCGGCTGCACTTGCCCCCTTTGCACCAAAGAGGAAGGGAGGACGCTGTGCGGGCTGGCACCCGCCTGGCGCCCCCGGTCGTCATGGCTTGCGTCATGGGCACCTCGTGAGATACCCCGCCTTGATCTCTCCGCCTCCTCGTGAGCCAGCCTGACGAGGCCGCGCCTGAGGAAGCTCCGCGTCGTCCGCCCCGCGAGGCTTGGCCCCTCGCGAGGGTCTTGGGTTTGTGTTGGTGAAGATGGGCCACGCTGGGCCCCCCTTTGAGCCACGCCGCAGGCCGCAGGCAGGCAAGTCTGGGGACCCCCGTTCCCAGAACGCCGACAAGGAGTACACCCAGCAACTTGCCTAAGGCAGCCACCAAGACCAGAAAGAAGAGAACCTCAGATTCTGAGGATGAGGACTATGTGGCTATTGAGGAAGAGGCCACCTCAAAGAGGAAAGTTCTGAAAAAGGAATACGGCACATCTGCTGCCACTAAGCCAGGAATGAAGCAAAAGGTTCCTGCCAAGAGAGTTCCCATGTCAAAAGCCAAATCATCCACTCAAGAGACTTGGGATCTGCACCCAAAGAACATGTTGTGGCAGAGAAGAAAAGGAAGGAAAGGGTCAAGAAGACCACTGCCAGAGTGCTTGGTAGATCTTCAATAATGAGAGATTCTGAAGAAGATGAAGAGGAAGAGGATGCAACACCAGCACCCAAAGCTCAAAAGCTTATGTGAGATGCTATAAGGGCAGGGGCTGCTCCATCTAAGCCAAAACTTCTCCTAAGACTGCTGCTCCAGCTCCAAAGCCAAAACCCAAGAGGAGCACCAGGAACATCCCTGCTGAGGAGAAGAACAAGGCCTAAGTGCCTCAAGCTGCTGAAGAAGAAGATGATTCTGTTGTTTTGAGGAAGTTGAAGCCCAAAATTCCAGATCACAATGATGCTCACCCAGTTGTAGAGAACATGAACATCAGGAAGGATTCAGGATTAAGGCTATGGAGAGAGTCTGGTCCATATGCCACCAGGAGAAGGGCTGTTGTGGACTACAGGTTCCATACAAAGGAACAACAGGACTTCTATGAGACTATTTTACTTAACAAGAAGCCCATAGTGTGTGACATGAGATGGGTTGATTGGAAATTCATTGAGGAAAATGAGGATCACTTCCCTGGTGTATATGACAGCTTCAAGGCATGTGGAGTCGATGAGTTTGTGGCTCAGAAGCTCACAAAGTGGAATGATGAGCTTATTATGCAGTTCTACTCCAAAGCTCATTTCTACCCAGATGGAAGGATTGTCTGGATGTCTGAAGGTACTAGGTACCAGTCAACGGTTGATGAATGGGAAAAATTGATCAATGCTCCTGAGGAGCATGAAGATGACTTGGATGTCTATGCCAAGAAGAAGAAGGATCACAACACCATGGTACATATGTACAAAGAGATCCCAGATGCTGCTCTTGAGACACACAAGTTTGGATCAGTACGTTACCTTCTGTCAGGCTTGCCAACAATCAACTGGATCCTTAAGCACACTCTCTTGCCAAAGTCAGGTGATCACAAGATGATCAGAGGCCATGCAATTAACCTTCTTCACATATTTGATGTGCCTCAAAAGTTCAAAGTCATGAGCCTAATTGTGGATACCATAAAGAGAATAGCTGCAGATCAGAAGCGAAGTTGTGGGTATGCCCCACAGATCCAGGAGCTAATCAACTCCAAGATGGGCACTGGCACATATCTCTTGGACAAGGAACATATGCCCATCTACCCAGACTTTGAGGACAACACTGTGGTGATGGATGAGAATGAACCATCTTCTGTGCAAGCACAAGCAAAGAGGGAGAAGGCAAGGACTGAAAAGGCTGCAAAGATGCCAACCATTGATGAGGCATCTCAGTATCTTCTGAAGAGCAAGCAAGATCAGCTTGGCTACATGATTGCCTGCACTCTGAAGATTGAGAAGGGATTGGCCACCCTGACTCAAAACCAGGAGAGCTTGTAGAGGATCATGGAGCAGAAGTTCTATGATTTTGATGTGAAGGTCACTAAGATCCAGTCAGTTGTTGAGCAACTTCAGGATGAAGTGCGGGAGAAGAAGGGCAAGTCTACCACTGATGCTTTTGCTAGAGTGCCCAGAGGACAGAGATCTGCTGCAGTGCCTGTTATAGACACCAGAGCAACTTCATCTGCACCAGCTACAGCTTCAGTGCCACCAGCTCTAGCACCCACTCCACCGGCTCCATCTACATCAACTGATTCCTTCATCCTTGGAGTTTATCTACACCACCACCTAAAGACCAAGCCTGAGAGTCGATCTAGCACTATGCATTTTTTATGAACTTTTTGGTAACTTGTTGCCAAAGGGGGAAAAATGTATAGATCATAGGCTGAGAGAGAGAGAGAGTGTTTCTTTTTATTCTCTCTTATTGTTTTGTGGTTGAACTTTGTTTATTTGCTTGTTTGAGATACTTTATGCTTGTGTGTGATACTTGGATGATCATGTGTTTGATCATATGCTACCTTAATGCTTGTTGGATGACATTATTGTCTTATATCCCCATATGATCATTCACTTTGCTTGGTGATGAGTGCATGTATTTAATTATTATCATTTTGAGCGCTTCACCAAGATGTATGTGACGTGGAAGAGTAACCCATGTTCCTAACTCATTGTTCATTTGCAGTCCAAAGCAAATCTTAAACTATGCACAAATTTAGGGGGAGCTCTTGCTTTTCACATACTTCTCAAAGCGACAATGTCTTTCACTCTTATTATCATTTGTCGAAGCTTTGATCTATATGTTGCCATCAATTACCAAAAAGGGGGAGATTGAAAGTGCAACTATCCCAAGGTGGTTTTGGTAATTCCTAACAACATATAGCTCATTGAGCTAATGCTATTTCACGATTAATATCTCACGAAAGCTCAATGATTTGCATGGCATGGATGAGAAAAGTGGACCCCTCAAAATGCTAAGGACAAAAGGATTGGCTCAAGCTCAAAGCTCAAGACTCTACATTTTCTATTTTAGTGATCCAAGATCACATTGAGTCTATAGGAAAAGCCAATACTATTAAGGAGGGATGAGGTGTTGCTTAATGAGGATCTTGCTCAAAATGCTTAGCGATATGCTCGAAAACCCTCAATTACTCTCTGACATCCACATATGACCTAAACCAAAAGTCAAACTCAGCCCCACCGATTCTTTCTATCCGGCGCCACCAAGTTCAAATATCATAGCCACTGCCACAAACCCTAGGCAAATTGGTCTCACCGATAGGGATCTCGGTCTCACCGAGATGGGATTGTAATCTCTCTGTTTCCCTTTGTAACGTTTCGGTCCCACCGAGATGAGCGATCGGTCCCACCAGGATTGCAATGTAAACTCTCTGTTTCCCTTTTGTAACATTTCGATCTCACCAAAATGAGCGAATCGGTCCCACCGAGTTTACCTGATCAACTCTCTGGTTAGCTTATTACCAAAATCGGTCTCACTGAGTTTGTGTAATCGGTCTCACCGAGATTACGTTATGCCCTAACCCTAACCATATCGGTCCTACCGAGCTACATGTCGATCCCACCGAAACTCCTAACGGTCAGTAGCTTTGCTGAATAGGTCCGGCCGAGTTTATCAATTCGGTCCCGCCGAGATTGGCAAGTTGTGTGTAACGGTTAGATTTTGTGTGGAGGCTATATATACCCCTCCACACCTCTTTATTTGTGGAGATATCCATTGGAACAAACCTACACTTCCAACTTACTTTTTCTGAGAGAGAACCACCTACACTTGTGTTGAGGCCAAGATATTCCATTCTTACCATATGAATCTTGATCTATAGCCTTCCCCAAGTTGTTTTCCACTCAAATCCTCTTTCCACCAAATCCATATCCTGTGAGAGAGAGTTGAGTGTTGGGGAGACTATCATTTGAAGCACAAGAGCAAGGATTTCATCATCAACACACCATTTGTTACTTCTTGGAGAGTGGTGTCTCCTAGATTGGCTAGGTGTCACTTGGGAGCCTCCGACAAGATTGTGGAGTTGAACCAAGGAGTTTGTAAGGGCAAGGAGATCGCCTACTTCGTGAAGATCTACCACTAGTGAGGCAAGTCCTTCGTGGGTGACGGCCGTGATGGAATAGACAAGGTTGCTTCTTCATGGACCCTTCGTGGGTGGAGCCCTCCGTGGACTCGCGCAGCCATTACCCTCCATGGATTGAAGTCTCCATCAACGTGGATGTACGATAGCACCACCTATCGGAACCATGACAAAAACATCCGTGTCTCCAATTGCGTTTGAATCCTCCAAACCCTTCCCTTTACATTCTTGCAAGTTGCATGCTTTACTTTTCGCTGCTCATATACTCTTTGCATGCTTGCTTGAATTGTGTTAAGATTGCTTGACTTGTCCAAAGTTGCTAAAATCTGCCAAGAACTAAAATTGGGAAAAGGATAAGTTTTATTTGGTCAAGTAGTCTAATCACCCCCTCTAGACATACTTTTGATCCTACAGTATTGACATAACTCTTACGGCTCAAAGCATCTGCTACGACATTGGCCTTTCCTGGATGATAGTGTAACTTCATATCATAATCCTTTATAAGCTCCAACCATCTCCTTTTCCTGAGATTTAGCTCCGTCTGAGTGAAAATGTACTTTAAACTCTTGTGATCCGTGTACACATCACAACGGTTCTCGATAAGGAAATGTCTCCGGGTCTTAAGCGCATGCACTACGGCTGCTAACTCCGAATCATGCGTGGCATAATTCAACTCATGCAGTCAAAGTTGACGTGATGCATATGAAACAACTCTTCCATCCTGCATAAGTACACCTCCAAGTCCTTGGCGAGAAGCGTCGCAATACACTTGGAAATCCTTGCGTATATCCGGAAGGATTAGCACTGGGGCTGTAACCAAACATTTCTTCAACTCTTGAAAACTAGCCTCACATTTTTCCGTCCATTTGAACTTGGTGTCCTTCTTCAACAACTCTGTCTTGGGTTTCGCAATCTTTGAAAAAATCTCAATGAACCTCCTATAATATCATGCAAGTCCACTACTAAGGTGGGTGCCAACCACTCAGTGACGGATTTAACCTTGGTAGGTTCCACTACTATACCTTCTGCTGATATAACATGTCCAAGGAATCCAACTTCCTTCAAGCAAAACTCGCATTTGCTAAACTTGGCATATAGATGATGTTCCCTGAACTTCTCGAGAACTGAACGCAAATGCTCCT
Organism: Triticum urartu; assembly: GCF_056163025.1. Taxonomy (NCBI): domain Eukaryota; kingdom Viridiplantae; phylum Streptophyta; class Magnoliopsida; order Poales; family Poaceae; genus Triticum; species Triticum urartu. Next base: position 259,716,608 of record NC_141876.1, read on the forward strand.
TGTGCTCCTCTTCATTCTTCGAGTATACCAAAATATCATCGTTGACACCACAACAAACTTATCCAAGAATTTCATGAACACCTTGGTCATCATACTCATGAAATAGGTAGGGAAATTCGTCAATCGAAATGACATAATCGTGTACTCATATAGCCCATACCTTGTGATCAAAGCTGTCTTAGGTATATCCTATTCTCGGATCTTCAGCTGGTGGTATCCTGATCGCAGATCGATCTTGGAGAATACTTTAGCTCCTTGCAGCTGGTCAAAAAATCATTGATCATCGGTAGTGGGTACTTGTTCTTGATTTTCACTTCATTCAATGCACAATAATCAACAACCATTCTCAAAGATCCATCCTTCTTTTCAACTAAGAGCACTGGGGCTCTCCACGGTGATGAACTTGGTCGAATATAACATTCCTCCAATACCTCCTTGATTTGCTTCTTAATCTCCTCCAGATCATTTGCGGGCATCCGGTATGGCCTCTTCGATATTGGTCTGGTGCCTGGCAATAGCTCTATCAAACATTCTATGTCTCGATCTGGCAGCATGCCTGGTAGTTCCTCTGGAAATACATCAGGGTAATCCTTCACTACAGGCACTTCCTCCTGAACAACTCCTGAGAGGGAATTCACTTGGGTCCTCCTTAGCAAATGCCTGGATACATACTTGATCCTCTTTCCCTCCGGAGTGGTGAGTAAAATTGACTTACTAGCGCAATCGATGTTCCCTCCGTACTTCGATAGCCAATCCATGCTTAGTATTATATCCAATCCTTGTGACTCCAAAAGTATTATGTCCAAGGGGAAAGCATGGCTTCCAATGGTTAAAGGTAGCTGATCGCACCATCGGCTGGCCATATACTCTACTCCTGGTGAGCTTACTAACATGGGTGACCTAAGGGCTAGGGTTGGCAACTTAAACATATCCACAAATCCCCTTGATATGTATGAATGCGATGCACCGATCAAAAAGAACAAGAGCGTTAAATGACTTAACCAAAAACTTAGCGATAACTGCATCTGGCTGAACTTCAACCTCCTCCACATTAATGTGGTTCACATGACCTCTGGTGAAGGGATTGGGCTTCCTCCCAGAACTTCCATTGCCATTTCCATTCTTTGCTTCAGAATACTCGGTGGCGTAGTGTCCAGTCTTCCGGCACTTGAAACAAGTAATGTGACTTAGATCCTTCTTGGCGGGTGTTGCTGGTTTGGAACGGTTCTGTCTGTTGCTTCCTCCATTCCCATTCCCATTCTTGGGGCCACCGTGGTTATGCGAACTTCCTTCATTGTGAGTGTGGCCTCCATGGTTATGGGTATAACCTCCCAAGTTTGGAGTAAAACGAGGCTTCTGCTGAGCTCCAGAGTTATACTTCCCTTGTGCATATTTTCTTTTGCAGCTCTCTATCTGCTGGTGCTTCCCTTCAATCATAAGAGCCCTATCTACCAACTCCTGGTAATTAGTAAATGTTGCTACCATCAACTGCATGCTCAGCTCATCATTCAGCCCTTCCATGAACTTCTCCCGCTTGGTGGCATCTGTGGCCACATCATACGGGGCATAACAAGCTAACTTGTTGAACTCATCCACGTACTACCCCACAGTACGATTTCCCTGGCGTAAGTTGTCGAACTCACGCTTCTTCAACCTCATAGCTCCAGTTGAGACATGTGCAGTACGTAAGGCTTGCTAGAACTGATCCCAAGTGACATTGACTATGGGGAAAGTGGCTGTGTAATTCTCCCACCATGAGGGTGTGGGTCCATCTAGTCGGTGTGCAGCAAAATGCACCTTCTCAGCATCTGTGCAACCTACGGTGGTCAACTCCCTTCCAATTCTGCAGAGCCAGTCATCAGCAACTATTAGCTCGGTGCTACTGGAAAACACCGGCGGATTCAACATCAGAAAACGAGCTAAGTTGTCAACTGGAGATGGTGGCGGCGTGTTGTTATTGTTGTTGTTGTTGCCTTGGTTCTGGACTAGTAGCTGCATCAAGACATTCTGCTGCTGGATCAACTAGGTGAGCTCCGGTGGGAAGACAAATCCGGGGTCACATCTTGGAGGCATCTGATAGGTTTTAGAGGGGAGAGATTTAGAATAGAGTGAGGTCTAAAGAGAAAGCACTACCCATATGCACATGAGACAAACACATTCATATCACACCACTCAATTCAAACAAGGGCATACAAACGATCTAGCTATCGTTACAAAATAGTCAGACTACTACTATATACATGGGGGAATACTACTGATAATATGGTGGTCGACTAGAAATTTTGATCAGAAGAAGACTCCATGATATCTGCTCCAGCTTCGTCTTCATAATCTTCATCACTATCGTGGTCGGAGTCGGTGTCGTCGATGATGATGTAGTCTTTGGGATGGTCGTGACCTCCTAGCGCAGGGTCTCCCATGAATACTCCTGGCTTCTTCTTCAGGTCTTCATTCTTCTCTAGAAGTACTGCAATTTCCTCTTCATATCCATCGCGTGTAGACTTGAGTTCCTCTTCTAGCTCCATGTTCCTGGTCATCACCTTCTTCAGGTCTATCACGCTGGCGCACATCTGGTTCTCCTGACGACGAATGTGTTGGTTCAACTCCTGGATGTAAGCTACAATGGACTTGTCTCTCCTAGTGCAGATCATCTCCCATTGCTCATCTCGGCGTCCACATATTTGGTAGAGGGTGTCCGACCTCAAACGGTCAAATCTCTGTGCATAAGTGTCATCCCTGGATTGGTAATGCTAACACACAGTACTCGAGGATTTATAACAGAGTTCAATCACACACTTATTGCATCGAATGTCTCAAAAGAGAGTACTTATTACAATAATATGGCTTAAGGCCATCTAAAAAGGATAATAGCGGAAGCTTCTAAGATAAATGAGTCCATCAACTCCAATGGCATAGCTGAGTGCACGACAACGACTTAGCGCACCTTGCTCTTCATTTGGAAAGTCTGCAACATAATATGTTGCTGCCCGAAACGGGTCAACACATGGAATATGCTGGAAAATAACACTATAGAGCAATGAACAATTAGCAGCTATAACTATATGCATATTTGGCTGGTGGAGGCTCTATGGTTATTTTTGCAGAAAGCTAATTTTTCCCTACAGCAAAGGAATAAATTTTATTTAACTACAAAGTTTGTTGAAAACAATGAGAAGGTTCCTCCAACTCAATTCCAAATTAAGTAATCATTAACCCAACAAATTAATTAAATAGAGTGATGAGATCAACTCAATAATTCAAGTACCAGATACTCAAGATGTCCATAACTGGGGACACGGCTAACCATGATTAGTTTATACACTCTGCAGAGGTTTGCGCACTTTTCCCCACAAGACTCGATCTCCTCCGTTTAATTTCTCGCACTGCATGATGTGTGAGAAACGGATGACCAAGACACGGTCTTTCAGAAGCACTAACTCTTTACTCTGGGTAGACAATACCACGTACATCCCCTACATCTGCTAGCCTACCACTGAAAGAGGTCACACAACATACTAAACTATGCCAGAGCCCATAATGGCTTGTGGCTGCACACAGAAGTTTCTAGCATGAATATTCTTATGAGCCCTTTGAGCCTGGGTGGTGAGCCATAGGATGATCACAAGGGTAATCCGGGATATCCAAGGACAACACTGTATTGCTCCAGGTGCCTAGACAACCACTGGGTGCTCCAGGGTGCCTCAACCAATCCAACCAGATGTGTATTAAAGTAGCCACCTTATGTTTAACCAGTAATTAAACTCTCACATCTGTCATGGATCACTCAACCAAACCACATCTATGAGTATATCAAAGCAGTATAAGCATAACGTAGAAGTAACTCCCAGGGTTTGAAATAAAGACAATAGGTTCTACCTCATCACTACTTCCCAATACCCACAAGTATTCAAGTCCTAGCCATGCAGTGTTTGAGGATTGAAACTAATGCAAAAGAAATGGGTAATAAGGGGGTATGATCAAAGTGTTACTTGCCTTGTTGACGATCTAAAAACCCTAGTGACTCGTAGTAGCATGCTTCGCACTCCTGAAACTCTATCGCAAACAAACCATAACATACATAAGCACTCAAGCATAAGATTAAAAAGTCCAAACTAAAAGTTCGACTGAAGAGCTTTGATTTGCAAAAAGAATCAATCAAATCGGAGCTACGAAACTCAAACTACGATCAAAATAAGTTCGTATTCAAATCTTCTTGAAACCAAATTTTAAATTGTCAAAATCATGTTCAAGTTGGTTAACAGGAAAGAGGGGTTCAAGACGAAGATTTTGGCATTGGTTTAACTGGATGTGGAGGAAAGGTTAAAGAATTGCGAAAGTTTGAAGATCAGGGGCTAATCTGCAATAAAAATAATCACGGATAGGTCCCTGGCCAAAAAATAAAATAAAATGAAAAACACTAACGAACAAACGTTCGCCCACAGAACCAACTGAATGAATTCGTTTGTTAATAGAACCTAATGGATGAAAGCTCGCTAATTAGCGAACCCTAAAACAAAACCGATCCAAATTGAAAACCAAAAAAAAAAACGTAAACGAATCGGCAAACCGGGGCAGTTTTTACCGGTTCACGACGATGGCGAGATCCGATGGCGAGGTCGGGCTCCAGCGAGGCGCGGGCGGGCAGCTCCGGCGGTGGCGCTGTGGGGCGGCGGCTAATAGCGACGTGACGCGGCGTGGGAGGTGGCGGGGTCGGTGGCTCGTAGTGGAGAGAGGGGCCGGGCCTCGGCCCTATTTAAAGAGGTGGGGGCGGCGTCTTGCGCGAGGGGCCAGCGCGGGGCGGTGTCCGGCTCGGACTCCCCCTCAGCGTCCGTGCGGTGCACGGCGGTGGGGAAGGCGGCGGTGCTGCGGGCTTCGGCCCGCCTCGGCTGGGCCTTTGGCCTAGTCGGGCGGAATTTTTTTAAAATAAATTCCACCGAAGAAAAATCCTAATAAAATATAAACAAATTCTAAAAATGCCAAAACAATTTTCACCGTCTAAATACAATATTTAGAACAAAGTGAACATTTTTCTGGCCTAATGATGCAACTTTCAACAATGCATATTCTTCTAATTCAAATAAAATCTCAAATAAAATCCAAATAAAAAATATATTTGATTTTAAAAAATTTCCTCCAGTATTCTTCTCTTTTGAAGAAGTCATATTATCTTCTCTCTTTTATTTTTAATATTGGAAATAATTGGAAAGAAAAATATTAAAATCAAATTGATCCTCTTTTCAAATTTGAGAAAAATCAAATATGAAAATAAACGAAATTCCCAACTGTCTCCTTGGGTCCTTGAGTTGCTTAAGATTTCTAGGATCACAACGAAAATGCAAATAAAATATGATATGCATATGATGTCCTATGTATAACATCCAAATTGAAAATTGGGATGTTACAACTTCGTTCATTAATCTCATGAAAGTAGTAGGTGCATTAGTTAACCCGAAAGGCATGACTAACCACTGATATAATCCAAACTTAGTTCCAATTGTTGTTTTCTATTCATCTCCCAATTTCATACGAATATGATGGTATCCACTATGCAAATAAACTTTGGAGAATATTGTAGAGCAACTCAATTCATCAAGCATGTCATCTAGCCTAGGAATAGGATGACGATAATGAATAGTAATATTATTAATGCCTCTACAATCAACACACATACGCGACGTACCATCCTTTTTTGGCACTGGTATAATTGGAACAACACAAGGATGTGGATGTGGTCTTGTGGTGAGAGATAGCTTCTCCACCATCTCCATGCTAGCCAAGTTGTTGCAGCTCCCTTCATCTATTATGGCACGAACAGAACGTTCCTTCACAACTCCCTTTGTATGGAAAAAATTATGCCTCTGATTTTGCTCAGCTTGTGTAATATGCACACTCAAAACACGTTGAGCAACTAAACATTCATACCTGTCAGCATCTTCAGCAGCCATGTATTTTGTCATGATCAGAACCATCTCTACCGTGTTCTTCACTTGTAATAAGAGCCAGAGTCTCCTCATCATAGTCACTAGCGGACTCATACCACCATGCTCCGAAACAATCATCACACACTTAGATGGGCATTGTCTCGCATAATGACCTCCACCCTTGCAACGACGACAAATAATATCATGTGTTTGCCCTGTTGATGCCATGGATGAAGAAGAACTCTGTGCAGGCCAGAAGGTGTGCTCTTGGCAGATAGTGGTGGTTGTGCCTGCTTTCTTGTATCATGGTTGGTGGTGGCAGGTGACGGAGGCACCGGTGCAGCAGAACGTGTGGTAGTAGAGGATGTACACGGTGTCCATGATTAAGGTCAACCTACAGAAATGTTAGTTTGCGCCAATGCATGTCGATCCTGCACTTCACATTCAGCTTTGCAAGCAAGATGGAATAAATGAGTGATATTATTAAATTCCTTATACTCTAGAATGGTCTGAAACTCTCTATTTAATCCACCCATAAAACCTTCAAGCATAGCTCCATTCTCCTCAACAATACCACATCGAATCATGCCGGTTTGTAATTCCTGATAATATTCTTCTACAGAATTTTTTCCTTGTCTTAAGAGTTGCAATTTTGGAAGTAATTCACGTTGATAATATGGTGGAACCCAAGGAGTACGCATAGCAGTTTTCAAAGAAGCCCAAGTAGCTGGAATATGATATAATCTACAATGTTCGGACCACCTAACACATGCAAAACTAGTGAAAGCACAAACAACAGCAGGAACACGTCTCTCCTCAGGATATTGTAAACATGTAAAACATTGTTCAATTTCTAACTCCCATGTAAGATACATATCAGGAACATATCTACCCTCAAATGGTGGAATATTCAATTTTAGTTTAGGAAGATGGTCATGATCTCGTACCTCAGGTGGTTGTGCAGCCCTACCATTGCGATGATATGCATGAGGACGACCTGGTGGCGGTGGTGCTGGTGGTTGCACGTAGTTCTGATTTTGATCAACCTCATCCTTGTAATGGTCCTCAACCACTACAGGAGCAGTAGGAGCTACAGAAGCATCAACAGCGGCACCAGAATTTTGACCAGGCTCAAGGGGAATGCGCAGTGACCGTCCCACTTGATTTGGAAGGTGATGTTGTTGTTGTTGTTGTTGTTGTAGAGGTGCGTTAGGTGCAGCCGGTGGTGGTGGTGGAAGATGCACGAGCAATTCATTAAACTTGTTATCGAGCTTTGTTTTGAACGTCTTCTCCATGCCATCTATCTTCTCCATGGCATCTTCAAATCTGTTTAGCACATCTTGCACCTGTTCACTCATCATTTGCTGAAACTTATCATGAAGCTCCTTGTTCGTCAAGTTGTCCCAGTCAATCTCGTTGGCTTGTGATCCTGCCATGGCTAGCAGCAATAGAAACACACAAGAATATGATCCTACAGACCAATAACAACAGGTGGTGGTGGGTGTCACAAATCCATCAAGAAAATCTCAAATTCTTACCAGTTCTTACCCAGCAGTAGGCGGTGATCGGTTCTACCTCTTGAGCACTGCGGTGGTTTTCCCCGAAGAGGAGGGGATGATGCAGCAAAGTAGCGTAAGTATTTCCCTCAGTTTTTGAGAACCAAGGTCTCAATCCAGTAGGAGGCTATGCGCCAGTCCCTCGTACCTGCACAAAACAAATAAATCCTCGCAACCAACGCGATAAGGGGTTGTCAATCCCTACACGGCCACTTACAAGAGTGAGATCTGATAGATATGATAAGACAATATTTTTGGTATTTTTATAATAAAGATGCAAAGTAAAATAAAGGCAAAGGAAAAGCAAAGGAAATAACTAAGTATTGGGAGATTAATATGCTGAAGATAGACTAGGGCGCCATAGGTTTCACTAGTGGCTTCTCTCGAGAGCATAAGTATTGTATGGTGGGTGAACAAATTACTGTTGAGCAATTGACATAATTGAGCATAGTTATGAGAATATCTAGGTATGATCATGTATATAGGCATCACGTCCGAGACAAGTAGACCGACTCCTGCCTGCATCTACTACTATTACTCCACTCATCGACCGCTATCCAGCATGCATCTAGAGTATTAAGTTAATGAAAATAGAGTAACGCCTTAAGCAAGATGACATGATGTAGCGGGATAAACTCATGCAATATGACGAAAACCCCATCTTGTTATCCTCGATGGCAACAATACAATACGTGCCTTGCTGCCCCTACTGTCACTGGGAAAGGACACCACAAGCTTGAACCCAAAGCTAAGCACTTCTCCCATTGCAAGAAAGATCAATCTAGTAGTCCAAACCAAACTGATAATTCGAAGAGACTTGCAAAGATAACCAATCATAAATAAAAGAATTCAGAGAAGATTCAAATATTGTTCATAGATAGACTTGATCATAAACCCACAATTCATCGGTCTCAACAAACACACCGCAAAAAGAAGATTACATCGAATAGTTCTCCACAAGAGAGGGGGAGAACATTGTATTGAGATCCAAAAAGAGAGAAGAAGCCATCTAGCTACTAACTATGGACCCGTAGGTCTGAGGAGAACTACTCACACTTCATCGAAGGGGCTATGGTGTTGATGTAGAAGCCCTCCGTGATCGATGCTCCCTCCGGCGAAGCTTTAGAACCGGCCCCAAGATGGGATCTCATGGATACAGAAAGTTATGGCGGTGGAATTAGGGTTTTGGCTTCGTTTGGGGGTATGTAGGTATATATAGGAGGAAGGAGTACATCGGTGGAGCAACAGGGGGCCTACGAGGCTAGAGGGCGCGCCTGGGGGGGCGGGTAGGCGCGCCCCCCTACCTCGTGGCCTCCTCTTTTTTGTCTTGACGTAGGGTCCAAGTCTCTTGGGTCTTGTTCATTGAGAAAATCAGGTTCCCGGAGGTTTCATTCCGTTTGGACTCTGCTTGATATTCCTTTTCTTCGAAACCCTAAAACAGGCAAAAAAACAGCAATTCTGGGTGGGCTTCCGGTTAATAGGTTAGTCCCAAAAATAATATAAAAGTGGATAATAAAGCCTAATAATGTCGAAAACAGTAGATAATATAGCATGGAGCAATCAAAAATTATAGATACGTTGGAGACGTATCAATCATCCCCAAGCTTAATTCCTGCTCGTTCTCGAGTAGGTAAATGATGAAAACAGATTTTTTGATGCGGAGTGCTACTTGGCGTAATTTTAATGTAATTCTTCTTAATTGTGGTATGAATATTCAGATCCGAAAGATTCAAGACTAAAGTTCATATTGACATAAAAATAATAATACTTCAAGCATACTAACTGAGCAACTATGTCTTCTCAAAATAACATGGCAAAGAAATTTCATCCCTACAAAATCATATAGTTTAGTCATGCTCCATTTTCGTCACACAAGAATGCTCTCATCATGCACAACCCCGATGACAAGCCAAGCAACTGTTTCATACTTTAGTAATCTCAAACCTATAAACTTTCACGCAATATATGAGCGCGAGCCATGGACATAGCACTATGGGTGGAATAGAATATGATGAGGGGGGTTATGTGGAGAAAACAAAAAGGAGAAAGTCTCACATCAACGAGGCTAATCAATGGGCTATGGAGATGCCCACCGATTGATGTTAATGCAAGGAGTAGGGATTGACATGCAACGGATGCACTAGAGCTATAATTGTATGAAAGCTCAACAAAAGAAACTAAGTGGGTGTGCATCCAACTTGCTTGCTCGTGAAGACCTAGGGCACTTGAGGAGGCCCATTGTTGGAATATACAAGCCAAGTTCTATAATGAAAATTCCCACTAGTATATGAAAGTGACAAAACAAGAGACTCTCTATCATGAAGATTACGGTGCTACTTTGAAGCACAAGTGTGGCAATGGATAGTAACATTGTCCCTTCTCTCTTTTTCTCTCATTTTTTTTCTTTTGGGCCTTCTCTTTTTTATGGCCTTTATCTTTTTTTAATTCCTCACTTGGGACAATGCTCTAGAAAATGATGATCATCACACTTCTATTTATTTACAACTCAATGATTAAAACTCGATACTAGAACAAAAGATGACTCTATATGAATGCCTCCGGCGGTGTACCGGGATATGCAATGGAGCAAGAGTGACATGTATGAAAGAATTATGAACGGTGGCTTTGCCACAAATACTATGTCAACTACATGATCATGCTAAGCAATATGACAATAATGAATGTGTCATGATAAATGGAATGGTGGAAAGTTGCATGGCAATATATCTTGGAATGGCTATGGGAATGCCATAATAGGTAGGTATGGTGGCTGTTTTGAGGAAGATATAAGGAGGTTTATGTGTGAAAGGGCGTATCATATCACGGGGTTTGGATGCACCGGCGAAGTTTGCGCCAACTCTCAATGTGAGAAAGGGTAATGCACGGTACCGAAGAGGCTAGCAAGTATGGAAAGGTGAGAGTGCTTATTATCCATGGACTCAACATTAGTCATAAAGAACTCACATACTTATTGAAAAAATCTACAAGTCATCAAAAACCTCGGCACTACACGCATGCTCCTAGGGGGATAGATTGGTAGGAAAAGACCATCACTCGTCCCCGACCGCCACTCATAAGGAGGACAATCAAATAACACCTCATGTTTAAAATTTGTAACATAACGTTTAACATACGTGCATGCTACGGGACATGCAAACTTCAACACAAGCATTTCTCAATTTCACAACTACTCAACTAGCACGACTTTGATATTATTGCCCCCATATCTCAAAACAATCATCAAGCATCAAACTTCACTTAGGATGCAAAACACTCATAAGAAAATTTTACTAATCTTGAATACCTAGCATATTAGGATTTTAAGAAAATTACCATGCTATTTAAGACTCTCAAAATAATCTAAGTGAAGCATGAGAGATCAATAGTTTCTATAAAACAAATCCACCACCATGCTCTAAAAGATATAAGTGAAGTACTAGAGCAAAACTATATAACTCAAAAGATATAAGCGAGGCACAAAGAGTATTCTAACAAATTCCAAATCATGTATGGCTCTCTCAAAAGGTGTGTACAGCAAGGATGATTGTGGTAAACTAAAAAGTAAATATTCAAATCATACAAGACGCTCCAAGCAAAACACATATCATATGGCGAATAAAAATATAGCTCCAAGTAAAGTTACCGATAGAAGTAGACGAAAGAGGGGATGCCTTCCGGGGCATCCCCAAGCTTTGGCTTTTAGGTGTCCTTAGATTATCTTGGGGGTGCCATGGGCATCCCCAAGCTTAGGCTCTTGCCACTCCTTGTTCCACAATCCATCAAATCTTTACCCAAAACGTGAAAACCACACAATACAAAACTCAAAGTAGAAAATCTCATGAGCTCCGTTAGCGAAAGAAAACAAAAGACCACTTCAAGGTACTGTAATTAACACATTCTTTATTTATATTGGTGTTAAACCTACTGTATTACAACTTCTGTATGGTTTATAAATTATTTTACTAGCCATAGATTCATCAAAATAAGCAAACCACACACGAAAAAAAGAATCTGTCAAAAACAGAACAGTCTGTAGTTATCTGTATCTAGCGCAAGATCTGGAACCCCAAAAGTTCTAAAATAAATTGCTGGACGTGAGTAATTTATTTATTAATTATCTGCAAAAATAATTAAATAAATATCTCGTTCCAAATGAAAATGGCAGCAGTTCTCGTGAGCGCTAAAGTTTCTGTTTTTGACAGCAAGTGTAACAAGACTTTCCCCAAGTCTTCCCAACGGTTCTACTTGGCACAAACACTAATTAAACAGAAAAAACACAACCAAGACAGAGGCTATATAATTTATTTATTACTAAACAGGAGAAAAAATCATGGAATAAAAATAAAATTGGGTTGCCTCCCAACAAGCGCTATCATTTAACGCCCCTAGCTAGGCATAACAAACAAGGATAGATCTAGGTATTGCCATCTTTGGTAGGCAATTATTCAATGAGGCATCTACCATATTTAAGATTTTCTTTCTTGTTATTGATTATAAAACTTTTAGGCCCAAGATCGAAAAAATCATTTGTAACAAATGGTTCCTTAATGATAGCAAAAAGATTGGGATGAATACTTATAGATTTGAGATCTGTAGTTTCCTTACTAGAGGATTCACCCTTATTTTTAGGAACATACATAAACTTGGCAATTTTAGTGGGAGGACTTGGAGTATTCTTTACGGAAGAAAAAGCGGTTCCCAAGTTGGTAATAATATCCTCAAGTTTATCGATTCTAGGGGAATCGTGATTTATTTTCTCATTAACTATGGATTCCTTCTCTTTAATATTTTTCAAAGTGACTCCTACTTTAGATCCATATTGAGAGATTCGGTTGTGGATCTTTTTATCCAAATTTTCAATTATCTCTATGGTAGCAACCTTATTTTCAATAATTTCAAGTCTTTTCATTACATGCTCCAATGTTAATACAGTTCCATTAACCAAAAGAGGGGGTGAGCCAAACAAATCTATCATAACATTATAAGAATCAAAAGTATGGCTACCCAAGAAGTTCCCTCCAGTAATAGCACCATGGACATATCTATCCCAAGGAGTAATGCCTACATAAAAATTGCGAAGAAGAACAGAAGTAGATTTGTTCCTGGTAGATCTATTTTGAGCATTGCAAATTCTATACCAAGCGTCTTTTAGATTTCCCCCTCCCTTTGCTTAAAATTTAGAATTTCATTCTCGAGAGACAACGGAGAAGATAAGGGACTAGCCGTAACGACAATCAAACGAACTAACGCACAAGCAAACAAAAAGCAAGCGGGCAAAAATAGGGAAATAGAGAAAGAGAGGGAGGATAGAGAGAGAGGGCGAATAAAACGACAACGGTGAAGTGGGGGAGAGGAAAAAGAGAGGCAAATGGCAAATAATGTAATGCGGGAGATAAGGGTATGTGATGGGTACTTGGTATATTGACTTTTTCATAGACCTCCCCAGCAACGGCGCCAGAAATCCTTCTTGCTACCTCTTGAGCACTGCGTTGGTTTTCCCCGAAGAGGAAGGGATGATGCAGCAAAGTAGCGTAAGTATTTCCCTCAGTTTTTGAGAACCAAGGTATCAATCCAGTAGGAGGCTACGCGCCAGTCCCTCATACCTGCACAAAACAAATAAATCCTCGCAAGCAACGCGATAAGGGGTTGTCAATCCCTACACGACCACTTACGAGAGTGAGATCTGATAGATATGATAGTATAATATTTTTGGTATTTTTATGATAAAGATGCAAAGTAAAATAAAAAGCAAAGCAAAAGCAAAGGAAATAACTAAGTATTGGGAGATTAATATGATGAAGATAGACCCGAGGGCCATAGGTTTCACTAGTGGCTTCTCTCGAGAGCATAAGTATTCTATGGTGGGTGAACAAATTACTGTTGAGCAATTGACAGAATTGAGCATAATTATGAGAATATCTAGGTATGATCATGTATATAGGCATCACGTCCGAGACAAGTAGACCGACTCCTGCCTGCATCTACTACTATTACTCCACTCACCGACCACTATCCAGCATGCATCTAGAGTATTAAGTTAATGAAAACATAGTAACGCCTTAAGCAAGATGACATGATGTAGAGGGATAAACTCATGCAATATGATGAAAACCCCATCTGGTTATCCTCGATGGCAACAATACAATATGTGCCTTGCTGCCCCTACTGTCACTGGGAAAGGACACCACAAGATTGAACCCAAAGCTAAGCACTTCTCCCATTGCAAGAAAGATCAATCTATTAGGCCAAAACAAACTGATAATTCGAAGAGACTTGCAAAGATAACCAATCATACATAAAAGAATTTGTAGAATATTCAAATATTGTTCATAGATAGACTTGATCATAAAACCACAATTCATCGGTCTCAACTAACACACCGCAAAAAGAAGATTACATCGAATAGTTCTCCACAAGAGAGGGGGAGAACATTGTATTGAGATCCAAAAAGAGAGAAGAAGCCATCTAGCTACTAACTATGGACCCGTAGGTCTGAGGTGAACTACTCACACTTCATCGGAGGGGCTATGGTGTTGATGTAGAAGCCCTCCGTGATCGATGCCCCCTCTGGTGGAGCTCCGGAACAGGACCCAAGATGGGATCTCGTGGATACAGAAAGTTACGGCGGTGGAATTAGGGTTTTGGCTCCATATATGATCGTTTGGGGGTACGTAGGCATATATAGGAGGAAGGAGTACGTCGGTGGAGCAACAGAGGGCCCACGAGGGTGGAGGGCGCGCCTAGGGGGGCGGTAGGTGCGCCCCCCTACCTCGTGGCCTCCTCTTTTGTGTCTTGACGTAGGGTCCAAGTCTCCTAGGTCTTGTTCATTGAGAAAATCACGTCCCGAAGGTTTCATTCCGTTTGGACTCCGTTTGATATTCCTTTTCTTGAAACCCTAAAACAGGCAAAAAACAACAATTCTGGGCTGGGCTTCCGGTTAATAGGTTAGTCCCAAAAATAATATATAAGTGGATAATAAAGCCCAATAATGTCGAAAATAGTAGATAATATAGTATGGAGCAATCAAAAATTATAGATACATTGGAGACGTATCAATCGGCAACCGTTGTAGTCAAAACTCTCAAAGCTTGGATAGAGCGATTACCAGGGAGAGTCAAACGCACGACGTAGATGTATGTGGAGCTAGGAAGGCTTATAATATGGTGGCAAAGGGTCAACAACAATCAATTCAGAGATGCAAAGTTGAATAAACGCTCAACGACGGTACTGTGCTGGTCCTAGGCTAGATCGTACTAGAGACGCGAGCCTAGAACACGAACAAAATCGCGGTGCGGCATGTAAACAAGAGAAAAGCATACTCTGGAATATATTTTTTCACTCTGTTTTTTTTGCGCTCTTTTTTTTGCGCTCCTCTTTTTTTTGCGAAAAATCACTATAATAGCGAGTGTCTCAAAACTCTTCCCTGGTTAAACTGACAGGATGGGCATGACATTTTTTGACTAATTTATTTTCGTAAATTAGGGCAGCGACGATGAAAAAGTAACAAAAAATCACTATGATGGCACGTGGCTCAAAAGATTTAGAAAAGCCTAAAAATAGGATTTGGAAGAAATATTTTTGGTCGCCAAAAGTTTGGCCTAAAAACTTCCCCGGGGTCTCCAGACTTATTTTCCAAAACCTACTCAGGCAAGGAAACACGAATCGGAAATTAGATGGATCTCGAAAACAAACCTAATATGAAAGGAACTCGGATTTGTGGTGGATATATGGTGGAAGGATATGGCATCAGTGGTGGTATATGGCAGCGGTGGTGGTATATGGATACATATCGGTGGTAGTATATGGTGAAGGAAATATGCCCTAGAATTGTATTAACCAGAAACTTAGTACATGTGTGAATACATAGACAAACAGAATGTCACTAGTATGCCTCTACTTGACTAGCTCGTTGAATCAATGATGGTTATGTTTCCTAACCATAGACATGAGTTGTCAATTGATTAACGGGATCACATCATTAGAGAATGATGTGATTGACTTAACCCATCCGTTAGCTTAGCACGATGATCATTTAGTTTGTTGCTATTGCTTTCTCCATAACTTATACATGTTCCTATGACTATGAGATCATGCAACTCCCGAATGCCGGAGGAACACTTTGTGTGCTACCAAACGTCACAACATAACTGGGTGATTATAAAGGTACTCTATAGGTCTATCCGATGGTGTTTGTTGAGTTGGCATAGATTGAGATTAGGATTTGTCACTCTGATTGTCAGAGAGGTATCTTTGGGCCTTCTCGGTAATGCGCATCACTATAAGCCATGCAAGAAATGTGACTAATGAGTTAGTTACGGGACGATGCATTACAGAACAAATAAAGAGACTTGCCGGTAACGAGATTGAACTAGGTATTGAGATACCGACGATCGAATCTCGGGCAAGTAACATACTGATGACAAAGGGAACAATGTGTATCGTTATGCGGTTTGACCAATAAAGATCTTCGTACAATATGTGGGAGCCAGTATGAACATCCGGATTCCGCTATTGGTTATTGACCGAAGACATGTCTTGGTCATGTCTACATAGTTCTCGAACCCGTAGGGTCCGCACGCTTAACGTTCGGTGACGATCGGTATTATGAGTTTATGTGTTTTGATGTACCGAAGGTAGTTCGGAGTCCCGGATATGATCACGGACATTACAAGGAGTCTCCAAATCATCGAGACATAATGATTGATATATTGGAGGCCTATATTAGGACACCGGATGAGTTTCGGGGGTGACCGGATAATTATCAGAGTGCCGTGGGTTATCGGAACCCCCGAGGGAACTAATGGGCCAACATGGGCCTTGTGATAGATAGAGGAGGGGCCATAGGGCTGGCCGCCCCGCCCCCCTTGGGAGTCCGAATTGGACAAGGAGGGGGGCGGCGCCCCCTCTTTCCCCCCTCTCTCCCTCTATTTCCTTCCCTCTCCTTCTTCCTAGTTGGACTAGGAAAGTGGGTGTCCTACTCCTACTAGGTGGAGGACTCCTCCCTCTCCCTGGCGCGCCCCTAGGCCGACCGGCCTCCCCCCTTGCTCCTTTATATACGGGGGCAGGGGGGCACCCTAAAACACACAAGTTGATCATTGATCCCTTAGCCATGTGCGGTGCCCCACTCCACCATAATCCACCTCGGTCATATCGTAGCGCTACTTAGGCAAAGCCCTGTTCTGGTAGCTTCATCATCACCGTTATCACGCCGTCGTGCTGACGAAGCTCTCCCTCTACACTCTACTGGATCGTGAGTTCATGGGACGTCACTGAGCCGAACGTGTGCAAATCGCAGAGGTGTCGTACTTTCGGTACTAGGATCGGTCGACCATGAAGATGTATGACTACATCAACCGCATTGCCATAACACTTCCGCTTATGGTCTACGAGGGTACATGGATAACACTATCCCCTCTCGTTGCTATGCATCACCATGATCTTGCGTGTGCGTAGGAATGTTTTTTGAAATTACTGCATTCCCCAATAGTGGCATCCAAGCCAGGTTTGTGCGTAGATGTTATATGCACGAGTAGAGCACAAAGGAGTTGTGGGCATGGGTATATACATATTGCTTGCCGTCACTAGTTGATTCTTGATTCGGCAGTATTGTTGGATGAAGCGGCCCAGACCGACATTACACATATGCTTACGTGAGACTAGTTCTACAGACGTGCTTCGCACACAAGTGGCTGGTGGGTGTCAGTTTCTCCAACTTTAGTTGAATCGGATTCAATGAACATGGTTCTTTCTGAAGATCAAAAAGCAATCACTATACAGTGTTGTGGTTTTTGATGCATAGGTAAGAACGGTTCTTGGTCAGCCTGTAGCAGCCATGTAAAACTTGCAACAACAAAGTAGATGATGTCTAACATGTTTTTGCAGGGCATGTTGTGATGTGATATGGTCAAGACATGATGCTAAATTTTATTGTATGAGATGATCATGTTTTGTAACACAGTGATCGGCAACTGGCAGGAGCCATATGGTTGTCGCTTTATTGTATGAAATGCAATCGCCATGTAATTGCTTTACTTTATCACTAAGCGGTAGCAATAGTCGTAGAAGCAATAGTTGGAGAGACGACAAAGATGCTTCGATGGAGATCAAGCCGTCAAGCTGGTGACATGGTGATCATGACGGTGCTTTGGAGATGGAGATCAAAGGCACAAGATGATGATGGCCATATCATATCACTTATATTGATTGCATGTGATGTTTATCCTTTATGCATCTTATTTTGCTTAGTTCAGCGGTAGCATTATAAGATGATCTCTCACTAAATTTCAAGGTATAAGTGTCCTCCCTGAGTATGCACCGTTGCTACAGTTCGTCGTGCCGAGACACCATGGGATGATCGGGTGTGATAAGCTCTACGTTCACATACAACGGGTGCAAGCCAGTTTTGCACAAGAAGAATACTCGAGGTAAACTTGACGAGCCTAGCATATGCAGATATGGCCTCGGAACACTGAGACCGAAAGGTAGAGCGTGAATCATATAGTAGATATGATCAACATAGTGATGTTCACCATTGAAAACTACTCCATCTCACGTGATGATCGGACATGGTTTAGTTGATATTGATCACGTGATCACTTAGATGACTAGAGAGATGTTTATCTAAGTGGGAGTTCTTAAGTAATTTGATTAATTGAACTTTAATTTATCATGAACTTAGTACCTGATAGTATTTTTCATGTCTATGTTGTTGTAGATAGATGGCCCGTGCTGTTGTTCGGTTGAATTTTAATGCATTCCTAGAGAAAGCTAAGTTGAAAGATGATGGTAGCAACTACACAGACTAGGTCCATAACTTGAGGATTATCCTCATTGCTGCATAGAAGAATTATGTTCTGGAAGCACCGCTAGGTGACAAACCCGCTGCTGGAGCAACGCCAGATGTTATGAACACCTGGCAGAGCAAAGCTGATGACTACTTGATAGTTCAGTGTGCCATGCTTTACGGCTTAGAACCAGGACTTCAAGGACGTTTTGAACGTCATGGAGCATATGAGATATTCCAGGAGTTGAAGTTAATATTTCAAGGAAATGCCCGGATTGAGAGATATGAAGTCTCCAATTAGTTCTCAATTTGCAAGATGGAGGAGAATAGTTCTGTCGGTGAACATATACTCAGAATGTCTGGGTACCACAACCACTTGACTCAACTGGGAGTTAATCTTATCGATGATAGTGTCATTGACAGAGTTCTTCAATCACTGCCACCAAGTTACAAGAGCTTCATGATGAACTATAATATGAAAGGGATGGATAAGACAAATCCTGAGCTCTTCGCAATGCTAAAGGCTACGGAGGTAGAAATCAAGAAGGAGCATCAAGTGTTGATGGTCAACAAGACCACGAGTTTCAAGAAAAAGGGTAAAGGGAACAAGGGGAATTTCAAGAAGAACAAAAAACCATTTGTTGCTCAAGTGAAGAAGCCCAAGTCTGGGCCTAAGCCTGAGACTGAGTTCTTCTACTGCAAAGGGACTGGTCACTGGAAGCGGAACTACCCCAAGTATTTGGCGGAGAAGAAGGATGGCAAAGTGAAAGGTATATTTGATATACATGTTATAGATGTGTACCTTACTAATGCTTGCAGTAGTGCCTGGGTATTTGATACTGGTTCAATTGCTAACATTTGCAACTTGAAACAGGGGCTACGGATTAAGCGAAGATTGGCTAAGGACGAGGTGACGATGCACGTGGGAAATGGTTCCAAAGTCAATGTGATCGCCGTCGGTACGCTACCTCTACATCTACCTTCAGTATTAGTTTTAGACCTAAATAATTGCTATTTGGTGCCAGCGTTGAGCATGAACATTATATCTGGATCTTGTTTGATGCGAGACGGTTATTCATTTAAATCGGAGAATAATGGTTGTTCTATTTATATGCGTAATATCTTTTATGGTCATGCACCCTTGATGAGTGGTCTATTTTTACTAAATCTTGATAGTAGTGATACACATGTTCATGGTATTGATGCCAAAAGATGCAGAGTTGATAATGATAGTGCAACTTATTTTTGGAACTACCGTTTGGGTCATATTGGTGTAAAGCGCATGAAGAAACTCCATTCTGATGGACTTCTGGAATCACTTGATTATGAATCACTTGGTACTTGCGAACCATGCCTCATGGGCAAGATGACTAAAACTCCGTTCTCCGGAACAATGGAGCGAGCAACAGAGTTATTGGAAATCATACATACTGATGTATGTGGTCAAATGAACATTGAGGCTCGCGACGAATATCTTTATTTTCTCACATTCACAGATGATTTGAGCAGATATGGGTATATCTACTTAATGAAACATAAGGCTGAAACATTTGAAAAGTTCAAAGAATTTCAGAGTGAAGTGGAAAATCATTGTAACAAGATAATAAAGTTTCTATGATCTGATCGTTGAGGAGAATATTTGAGTTATGAGTCTGGTCTTCATTTGAAACAATGAAAAATAGTTTGGCAACTTGCGCCACCCGGAACACCATAGCGTAATGGTGTGTTCGAACGTCGTAATCGTACTTTACTAGATATAGTGTGATCTATGATGTCTCTTACTGATTTACAGATATCCTTTTGGGGTTATGCTTCAGAGACGGCTGCATTCATGTTAAATAGGGCACCATCTAAATCCGTTGAGATGACACCTTATGAACTATGGTGATGTAGGTAGGAACCCTATGTGGCCGATCTTTCACGAAAGGAGCGGATCCCGTGATGAACACGAAGAACACGAGGAGGGAAATGAGGGAAAACACTAGAGAAACACTAAACCAACAAGAAATAGTCACACATGTGCTAGATCCTCGAGTACATAAGAGTTCACACGGTACACGATCTACTAGGGACAATACAAAGGTAGCCGGTCTTCTCCGTGAGGAGGTCTTGAATCCAAAGGGTTCTTCTCTGAAGAGGGGCTGCGGTCTCTCTCGTGGAGTACATCCGGAGTGGATGAGCAATGCTCTATCTCTAAAATGAGCTAAACCAATGCTAACCCTAGCTAGAAGGAATAGTAGGTCTATTTATAGCCTTAGTGCAAAAGGGGGCGAAGTGGGGGATACATGGGCTCCGGCCGAACTCATGGCAGCACACAAGCGCCGGACGTCCGGGAGTCACCAGTCCTCCGGAGGTTCACGGTGGTTCGGACGTCCGGTGCCTGTCCGACGTCTGTAGATTCGGCTCGGGTGGACTTCGGTCGGACGCCGGTCGGGGTCGGACGTCCGGAGCCTGGAGCTCGTCGGTCGTCCGTAGTGCTTCGGAAGTCTGTAGTTTTGGCTCGGGTATGAAAGCGTCGGTCGCCCGGAGAGGTCCGGACATCCGGAGCCTAGAGGTCGTCGGACGTCCGGGGTTCGTTCGTCGTCCGGAGCCTGGGGACTTCGAGCAGTTCTTCTTCTTGTCCCGTGGACTTGGCGTCCTCACCGTCTTGTCCGTTGAATGTAGTTGGTCCGTGGCCTTCCTCTAGGCACCTAATCACACATAGGGTTTCCACTTGAGGTAGTAGCCAATTCTCATGTATGGAAAGTGGTAGTTCGGAAAGGAGTGAGTTCACCTTAGTTTCGAGAGCTCTTGCACGTGCTCGTGTCATTGGTCCACTAGTCACTTGGTGAGACGATGGTAGGTCCATGGGGATGACCATGGGATGCTCCACATCATCTCCCCTCCCTTGGGGAAGATCTGTCCTCAGATCAAATTCTTCATCACCATGGAAGGGCGAGAGTTCCTTGACATTGAAGATATCGCTCACATTGTACTTGTCGTGGGGGAGGTAGATCTTGTAAGCGTAGTCGTTGTAGCATGCAAGCACCTTGAAGGGTCCGTCCGCTCGTGGTCGAAGTTTGGACTTGCGTTCTTGGGGAAAGAGGTCCTTGCAAAGTCGTAGCCACATGAGATCACCAATGTTGAAGACCATGGGGTGCTTGTTGATGTTGAGCTTGGTCGCAAGTCATTGTACTTGGCGCTCGATAGTATGTCTTGTATCTTCATGCACCTTCATGAGATGAGTCACACGTGCACTTGCGTCCAAATTGATTCGCTCTTGGAGTGGTAAAGGGAGGATGTCCAATGGTGACAATGGGTTGAATCCGTAGATGACCTCGAAGGGGGACTTGCCGGTTTTTGAGTGTCTTGCTCGGTTGTAGGTGAACTCGGTGATAGGTAAGCACTCCTCCCACTCCTTGATGTTCTTCTTGATGAGTACTCGAAGTAGAGCGGAGAGTGTGTGGTTGCTCACCTCCGTTTGGCTGTTGGTTTGTGGATGATACGCCGTGGAGAAGAGTAGCTTGATTCCGAGCTTGGCGCATAGGGTCTTCCAAAAGTAGCTAAGGAACTTGACGTCGCAGTCTGAGATGATCGTCTTTGGCACACCATGTAGACGCGATATTTCCCTACAAAAGAGATTAGCAACATGTGAAGCATCGTCTATCTTGTTGCAAGGAATGAAATGTGCCATCTTAGAGAAACGGTCCACAACGACAAATACCGAATCCTTTCCATTTATAGTCCTAGGCAATCCAAGTACGAAATCCATGCTAATGTATTCCCATGGTTGATATGGAATTGGGAGAGGCATGTAAAGGCCATGGGATTGAGGTTTAGACTTAGCTTTGCGACATGTAGAGCATCAGCTGGTGAAGCGGTTGACATCGCGAAACATCTTGGGCCAATAGTAGTTGTTGGAGAGCGTGGCAAAAGTCTTGTCGCATCCAAAATGTCCCATGAAGCCTCTTCCATGAGATTCCTGCAAAAGCAACAAATGAATAGAAGACTCGGGGATTCAAAGATTGTTAGCTCTCACGAGATATCCATCTTTGATGTAATAGCGTTCCCAAGAGGTGTACATGAAACACTTGGCATAAGGAGTAGAAAAACTAGGATCATGCTCATACAAGTCTTTGATATGCTCAAAGCCAATGACATCCATTTCAAGTTGACTAACAAGCATGCATATGCGGGAAATGGTATCCGCCACAATGTTTTCCTTACCTTTAATATACTTGATGACATAAGGAAAACACTCAATAAATTCACTCCATTTAGCATGCAACTTGTTCAACTTGGTTTGGCCCTTAAGATACTTGAGCGTTTCATGATCGGTATGAATGATAAATTCATCAGGGCAAAGATAGTGTTCCCATTCATGCAAAACGCGGACTAAAGTAAGCTATGGGGCGCTTCTCTTGCGTTAACACACCTCCTATGCCATTACCGCTAGCATCGCAATGAATCTCAAAAGGTTTGTCAAAGTTGGGTAATGCAAGCACGGGAGCATGAGTAAGCAAATTCTTAAGCTCATTGAAACCGGTATCTTGGGATGGTCCCCAAACAAAAGGCGCATTCTTCTTGCTCAAAGCATGCAAAGGCGAAGCAATGGTGCTAAAATCTTTCACAAAGCGACGATAGAAACCCGCAAGGCCAAGAAAGCTACGCACTTGTTGCAAGTTGGTTGGTTGTGGCCAAGTTTTAATAACATTGATCTTGGATTCATCAATATGGACACCCTTAGAAGAAACAAAAAAAACCCAAGAAAACAAGCTTATCAACGCCGAAAAGGAAATTTTCCATGTTAGCAAAGAGATGCTCGTTTCAAAGAGTTTGCAAAACCGTTCGAACATGGGTGACATGATCTTGAAGAGATTTGCTATAAACAAGGATATCATCGAAGTAGACCACAACAAAAACACCAATGTAAGGGTGAAAGACATGATTCATAAAACGCATAAAAGTACTCGGTGCTTCTGATAGACCCATATGCATGACTAACCATTCATATAACCCAAACTTGGTTTTGAAAGTGGTTCTCCATTCATCACCCTCTTGTATGCGGATTTGATAGTAACCACTCTTAAGATCAATTTTTGAAAAGATAGTGGCACCACTAAGTTCATCAAGCATATCATCAAGGCGTGGAATGGGATACCTATAACGAACGGTGATAGCATTGATAGGTCTACAATCGAAGCACATGCGAAAGCTACCGTCTCGTTTGAGCACAAGAATGACCGGGATGGCACAAGGGCTCAAACTTTCACGCACATGTCCATGGTCTATGAGATGCTTTACTTGCCTTTGTATTTCTTTGGTTTCTTCGGGGTTGACGCGGTAGGGAGCTTTGTTCGGAAGAGGTGCTCCGGGCATGAGGTCGATGCGTTGCTTGATGCCTCGTAGTGGAGTAGTCCCGTATGTAGCTCGTCGGGGAAAACATCGTGAAATTCCTGCAAAAGAGAAGACATCACTAGAGGAAGAGTGTGAGAGGTGTTAGCTTGTGGTTCATTGTCCTTGCACAAAAGGACGTAGTGTAGGACACTATATGGGTTCTCACACACTCCTCTTATCTCACTTTTGGTGGCACATAGGACTAAGTTCTTTTCACTCATCATGGAGGCGCTCGATTTGGGTTTGTGGTGCTCACTCTCTTTTTGGTGGCTCGCTCTCTCCCTATTCTATCCACGATGGGTGGCTTCCTTGTTGGCGATCACTTGGCTTGGAGACATGGGATGAAGTACGTACTCCTTTCGCTTCATCTTGAAGATGTAGTGGTTCGTTCGGCCGTTGTTGATGACACCTCTATCAAATTGCCATGGGTGTCCAAGAAGAAGGTGGCAAACGGTCATTGGAATGACGCCGCACTCCAAAGTGTCTTCTTAGGCGCCAATTTTGAAGGAGACTTGTACTCGATGCTCTACTTGGATAGTGTTGGAGTCGCTAAGCCATTGCACTTTGTATGGATGTGGGTGCTTAGTCTTGGGCAATTGGAGCTTGGAGCAAAGTTCTTCACTTGCGAGATTATGACAACTCCCTCCATCGATGATGACCTTGACGAATCTTCCATTGATGCCGACCTTGGTGTGGAATATGTGGCATCTTTGGTCTTCGTCTTGGTGATGTTGGAGAGTCAAGACCTTGGAGACAACAAGAGCTGGACTTGAATCTTCATCGCAAAAGACTTGTTCCTCTTCATCGTTCACTTGTCGGTGCATGGCGACTTGCTCAAGAGCTTCCATTTCTCCTTCACTCATCGAGTCGTAGGTGCCGTCGTCGTTGAGGATCATGGTCTGCTTGTTGGTGCTCTCATAAGACTTGTGGCCTCGGCCTCCACATGAGAAGCATTTGAAGGAACTCATCTTGACGGTCTCATCGGTTGGAGTGGAGGATGATGAAGCTCTCGACTTGAAGTTGCTTGTAGTAGAAGGATGACTTGGAGTTGACGAAGCTTTCTTATGACTCGACTTGTCAACGTTGCTTGTAGAAGGCTTGGTAGACGGTGTTGGAGTCATTGAAGATTGGGTGTTGAAGAAGCCTTATGACTTGGATGAGAACTTGGCATACTTGTAATCATCTTGCACTTACGTTCTACTTTTGTAGCTTGATGCACTAGCTCGATGAGGTTTGAGTATGGTTGGAAGTCGGCAATCTTCTTGATAGGGTGATTTATTCCATTCAAGAAACGTACCATAGTTTGCTCATCATCTTCCGTGACATTGGGTCTTATCATGGCAATCTCCATCTCCTTGTAGTACTCTTGAATGCTCTTGGTTCCTTGCTTGAGTAGTTGAAGTTTCTTGAGGAGGTCGCGATTGTATCAGGTAGGCACAAAGCGTGCTCTCATGACATCCTTCATTTGCGCCCAAGTAGTGATGGGTGGTTCATCTCTTGCCTCTCGGCGCTCGATAAGTTGTTCCACCCAAATGAGGACATAGTCTTGGAACTCAAGGAATTCCACTGCGATCTTCTTCTCTTCTTCATAGTTGCGCAAACGGAAGATTTTGTCGACCTTCAATGCGCATGAAAGATACTCTTCGGGATCGTTGCTTCCAATGAACTTGGGCATGGTGAAATTTAGCTTGCCGTAGCGTTGCTCTTCATTGTGTTGGGGTCGGGGATGATGACGCCCGTGTAGTTGTTGATTGTCAAGCTCGTGTTGCTCTTGGTGAGGAGGGTTGTCAACCTCATGTAGCTCTTGTCGTGGAGGATTTCCATTGTCTTCATGCTCTTGATGAACTTGATGTTCTTGGCGAGCTTGTGGAGGAGCTTGTCGAGCTCGAGGAGGAACTTCAGGAACTTGACGATGCACGCGAGCTTGAAATCTTTGTTCGTGAGCTTCTTCGCCAAGTGCTTCCTCTTGTTCACGCCGATGGCGATTTCGTGTGGCGATGGCGTGACTTGAATCTTGAAGGGCACGTTGTGCCTCAAGTGCTTGAGCTTCACGTAGTTGTTGTTCTTGGCGTTGTGCCTCGGCATCTTGTGCATCTTTGTGTAGACGTGCCCGCTCTTCCTCTTCATGTTGGCGTTGTCGTTACCGTTATCGTGCTAGCGCAAAAGCCTCTTGGGTTTGACGTTGTCAGTGCTCTTGAGAGTTGGTGTCGCGTAGAGGATTGAGGCTTGCTTGACGATCGTTGTGCGCAGCACGGCGAAGAGTGTTTGATGTCGGTGTACTTGAGCCGGAGAGGGTTAAGTCGGAGTGTCGACTTGAGCGGGTCCGTCTTGATGAGAACGAAGTGGAAGAAGAGCGGTTGAGCAACAAAGCGCGAATCTCGTACATTATTGCGTCGTTCTCTTGCTTGTGATAATCGAGCTTGTGGTCGAAGTAGTCCCTTGTATGTTGCTCGGAGACTCACAAGTCGGCGGCGAGGTTGTCGATGCGTTCACTCATTGCTTGTTCCTCCTGATGCAAAGCACGTTGTGCACCAAAGAGGTGGCTCTTGGTGACGTAGGAGTTCATATCGTCGTCGTTCTCAATGAAGAGTGGGTTGGTAGAAGTACTTGGCCTATCAATCATTCCAAGAGAAAAATGTGAGTGGTAGAAAGAGAAGAATGAATACCAAATGTACCTTGACCAAAGTTGAAAGTGGATCAATGATCACTCTAATGTGGACAAGGAAATAGCACAATTGGTACGAATTCTTGTTGGTTTCTCACACCTACACAAGTAAAAGCTTATGGTGGAGCTTGGTTAGGATGGTGGCACAAAATTTGATGCAATTGTAAGTGAGCTTCAATAATGTTGGAAAAGATTCGCAAGACTGCAATGCAACAACTAGACCAAGCAATATAAGGTACACGAAAACACACACGCAAAATGATAAGCGGGGTCGTGCAACCAAGGGTGAGCCAAAATGTGCAATCCACAAAAATGCTCTTGTTGCGCAACACCAGAGAGACACTAGCACGATTGCACAATAGGCGGATACAAGACTTGTGCACAACCTACTAAGCGAAAATGCAACGACTTCTAAGATAGCAATTGTGTATGCGATGACAACCTTGTGACACAAGAGATGATACCAAGATATGCAACAATGATGTATGTATGCTATGGGAAGTATGATCATTAATGTGCGCAAGTCTTGTTGCCGGCAATACTCAACCGCTAGTCTCGATGGATAAGCGCCGCAAAGGAGTAAGGCTATGATGGCTATCAAAGGAATGGCAAGAGTGATATATCCGATACCAAGACGAGGTTACCGTTTCTTGCGTACGGTATGGTGTCAAAATGGTGGCATGAATACCAAGATGTAGTTGAGGTGGTCATTGTTGATGATGCATCCGTGGCAAAGATGAGCGGCGGTGATGTTGATGTTGAACCGTACCTAGATAGCCAAAACACAAAAGGACATGAAACCGCAACTCAAATTCTCAAAGCTCAAAGTGGCAACACGCGTCAGAGTGTGAAACGGGTAAGCAATGGTGTTGGTATGCGGAAGTGGTGATGGTGTATAGGTGGTAGGAGTGTGTATGCGGAAATGTGGGGAGGTGGTGGTTACTAAACTGAAAAATTCAGTTTCGTCAGTGATCGTCGAACGTCCGGGCTGGGCCGGTCGTCCGGTCATCGGACGTCCGGAGGGGGTCGGACGTCCGTTGCCTGGGCGATTTTTGGGCATGGGATGAACTTCACGTGGGCGGGGTGGAAGGGGAGAAAATCGTCGAATCCGGGCGATTTCACGGATGGAAAGGGTGTGGAAAGGGGGGAAAAGCTAGATCCTCTCAAAACAAAGCAAATCCACGGATCAAATCCAACTAACACACCAACAAATCACAAAAAATTGGGGGCTATTTTTGTGTGGAATTTTCGAATTAGGGGCAAAATCAACAAAAACTAGGCTAGCAACACAAGTGGGAGGCTCCGAAATCATGATCAACGTGGCTCTAGATACCAAGATGATGTAGGGTGGAACCCTATGTGGCCGATCTTTCATGAAAGGAGCGGATCCCGCGATGAACACGAAGAACACGAAGAGGAAAACGAAGGAAAACACGGGGAAAACACAAGAGAAACACTAAACCAACAAGAAATAATCACACATGTGCTAGATCCTCGAGTACATAAGAGTTCACACGATACACGATCAACTAGGGATGACACAAAGGTAGCTGGTCTTCTCCATGAGGAGGTCTCGATGTTCTTCTTCGCAAGGAGGTCTTGATGTTCTTCTCCGCAATGAGGTGTTGAATCCAAAGGGATCTTCTCTGAAGAGGGGTCGTGGTCTCTCTCATGGAGTAGATCTGGAATGGATGAGAAATGCTCTATCTCTAAAATGAGCTAAACCAATGCTAACCCTAGCTAGAAGGAATAGGAGGTCTATTTATAGCCTTAGTGCAAAAGGGGCAGAGTGGGGGGATACAGGGGCTGCGGCCCAACTCAGGGCAGCACACAGGCGCCGGACGTCCGGGACTCACTGGTCGTCCGCAGGCTCGCGGGGTTTCAGACGTCCGGTGCCTGTCGAACGTCCGTAGATTCGGCTCGGGTGGACTTCGGTCGGACGTCCGGTCAGGGTCGGATGTCCGGAGCCTGGAGGTCGTCGGTCGTCCGTAGCGCTTCGGAAGTCCGTAATTTTGGCTCGGGTATGGAAGTGTCAGTCGTCCGGAGAGGGCCGGATGTCCGGAGCCTGGAGGTCGTCGGACGTCCGGGGTTCGTTGATCGTCCGGAGCCTGGGGACTTCGAGCAGTTCTTCTTCTTGTCCCGTGGACTTGGCGTCGTCGCCGTCTTGTCCGTTGAATGTAGTTGGTCTGTGGCCTTCCTCCAAGCACCTGATCACACATAGGGTTTGCGCTTGAGGTAGTCGCCAATTCTCATGTATGGAAAGTGGTAGTTCAGAGAGTAGTGAGTTCACCTTAGTTTCGAGAGCTCTTGCACGTGCTCGTGTCATTGGTCTGCTAGTCACTTGGTGAGACGATGGTAGGTCCATGGGGATGACCTTGGGATGCTCCGCATCATATGGTTTGGCAAGAAACCCAAGTTGTCGTTTCTTAAAGTTTTGGGTTGCGATGCTTATGTGAAAAAGCTTCAACCTAATAAGCTCGAACCCAAATCGGAGAAATGTGTCTTCATAGAATACCCAAAGGAGACTGTTGGGTACACATTCTATCACAGATCCGAAGGCAAGATATTCGTTGCTAAGAATGGATCCTTTCTAGAGAAGGAGTTGCTCTCGAAAGAAGTGAGTGGGAGGAAAGTTGAACTTGATGAGGTAATTGTACCTGCTCCCTTATTGGAAAATAGTTCATCACTAAAATCAGTTCCAGTGATTCCTACACTAGTAAGTGAGGACACTAATGATGATTATCATGAAACTTCTGGTCAAGTTACTACCAAACCTCGTAGGTCAACCAGAGTGAGATCCGCACCATAGTGGTACGGTAATCCTATTCTGGAAGTCATGTTACTTGACCATGACAAACCTACAAACTATGAGGAAGCGATGATGAGCCTGGATTCCGCAAAATGGCTTGAGGCCATGAAATCTGAGATGGGATCCATGTATGAAAACAAAGTATGGACTTTGGTTGACTTGCCCAATGATCGGCAGGCCATAGAGAATAAACGGATCTTCAAGAAGAAGACTAATGCTGACGGTAATATTACTGTCTACAAAGCTTGACTTTTTGCAAAAGGTTTTCGACAAGTTTAAGGAGTTGACTACGATGAGACCTTCTCACCCATAACGATGCTTAAGTCCATCCGAATCATGTTAGCAATTGCCGCATTTTATGATTATGAAATTTGGCAAATGGATGTCAAAACTGCATTCCTTAATGGATATCTTAAAGAAGAGTTGTATATGATGCAACCAGAAGGTTTTGTCGATCCAAAAGGTGCTAACAAAGTGTGCAAGCTCCAGCGATCCATTTATGGACTGGTGCAAGCCCATAGTTGGAATATACGCTTTGATAGTGTGATCAAAGCATATGGTTTTATACAGACTTTTGGAGAAGCCTGTATTTACAAGAAAGTGAGTGGGAGCTCTGTAGCATTTCTGATATTATATGTGGATGCCATATTGTTGATCGGAAATGATACTGAATTTCTGAATAGCATAAAAGGGTACATGAATAAGAATTTTTCATTAAAAGACCTCGGTGAACCTTCTTATATATTGGCATCAAGATCTATAGTGATAGATCAAGATGCTTAATTGGACTTTTACAAAGCACATACCTTGATAAAGTTTTGAAGAAGTTCAAAATGGTTCGGGCAAAGAAAGGGTTCTTGCCTGTATTACAAGGTGTGAAGTTGAGTCAGACTCAATGCCCGACCACTGCAGAAGATAGAGAGAAAATTAAAGGTGTTCCCTATGCTTCAGCCATAGGCTCTATCATGTATTCAATGGTGTGTACCAGACCTGATGTGTGCCTTGCTATCAGTCTAGCAGCGAGGTACCAAAGTAATCCAGGAGTGGATCACTGGACAGCGGTCAAGAACATCCTAAATACCTGAAAACGACTAAGGATATGTTTCTCATATATGGAGGTGACAAAGAGCTCGTCGTAAACGGTTACGTCGATGCAAGCTCTGACACTGATCCGGATGACTCTAAGTCACAAAATGGATACGTGTTTTTATTAAATTGTGGAGCTGTCAGTTGGTGTAGTTCCAAGCAGAGCGTCGTGGCGGGATCTACGTGTGAAGCGGAATACACAGCTGCTTCGGAAGCAGCAAATGAAGGATTCTGGATGAAGGAGTTCATATCTGATCTAGGTGTAATACCTAGTGCATCGAGTCCAATGAAAATCTTTTGTGACAATACTGGTGCAATTGCCTTGGCAAAGGAATTCAGATTTCACAAGAGAACCAAGCACATCAAGAGACGCTTCAATTCCATCTGTGATCAAGTCAAGGAGGGAGACATAGAGATTTGCAAGATACATACAGATCTGAATGTTGCATACCCGTTGACTAAGGCTCTCTCACGAGCAAAACATGATCAGCACCAAGACTCCATGGGTGTTAGAATCATTACAATGTAATCTAGATTATTGAATCTAGTGCAAGTGGGAGACTGAAGGAAATATGCCCTAGAGGCAATAATAAAGTTGTTATTTATATTTCCTTATACCATGATAAATGTTTATTATTCATGCTAGAATTGTATTAACCGAAAACTTAGTTCATGTGTGAATACATAGACAAACAGAATGTCAGTAGTATGCCTCTACTTGACTAGCTCGTTGAATCAATGATGGTTATGTTTCCTAACCATAGACATGAGTTGTCATTTGATTAATGGGATCACATCATTAGATAATAATGTGATTGACTTGACCCATCCATTACCTTAGCACGATGATCATTTAGTTTGTTGCTATTGCTTTCTCCATAACTTATACATGTTCCTATGACTATGAGATCATGTAACTTCCGAATGCCGGAGGAACACTTTGTGTGCTACCAAACGTCACAACGTAACTAGGTGATTACAAAGGGGCTCTACAGTTGTCTCCGATGGTGTTTGTTGAGTTGATATAGATCGAGATTAGGATTTTTCACTCCGATTGTCGGAGAGGTATCTCTGGGCCCTCTCGGTAATGTACATCACTATAAGCCTTGCAAGCAATGTGACTAATGAGTTAGTTACGGGATGATGCATTACGGAACGAGTAAAGGGACTTGCCGGTAATGAGATTGAACTAGGTATTGAGATACCGACGATCGAATCTTGCACAAGTAACATACCAATGACAAAGGGAACAATGTATATCATTATGTGGTTTGACCGATAAAGATCTTCATAGAATATGTGGGAGCCAATATGAACATCCAGATTCCGCTATTGGTTATTGACCGGAGACGTGTCTCGGTCATGTCTACATAGTTTTCGAACCGGTAGGGTCCGCACGCTTAACATTCGATGACGATCGGTATTATGATATTATGTGTTTTGATGTACCGAAGGTAGTTCGGAGTCCCGGATATGATCATGGACATGACGAGGAGTCTCGAAATGGTCAAGACATAAAGATTGATACATTGGATGACTATATTCGGATACCGGATGAGTTCCGGGGGTCACCGGATAATTATCGGAGTGCCGGTGAGTTATCGGAACCCCCGGGGGAACTAATGGGCCAACATGGGCCTTGTGAGAGAGATAGGAGGGGCCATTGGGCTGGCTGCCCCCCTTGGTAGTCCGAATTGGACAAGGAGGGGGGAGGCGCCCCCTCTTTCCCTCCCTCTCTCCCTCTCTTTCCTTCCCCCACCTTCTTCCTAGTTGGACTAGGAAAGGGGGAGTCCTACTCCTCCCTCTCCTTGGCACACCCCAAGGCCGGCCGGCCTCCCCCTTGCTCCTTTATATATGGGGGCAGGGGGCACCCTAGAACACACAAGTTGATCATTGATCCCTGAGCCATGTGCGGTGCCCCACTCTACCATAATCCACCTCGGCCATATCGTAGTGTTGCTTAGGAGAAGCCCTATTCCGGTAGCATCATCAGGACCATCATCACGCCGTTGTGTTGACGAAGCTCTCCCTTGACACTCTGCTAGATTGTGAGTTCGTGGGACGTTACCAAGCCGAACGTGTGAAGATCACGGAGGTGTCGTACTTTCGGTACTAGGATCGGTCGATCGTAAAGACATACGACTACATCAACCGCGTTGTCATAACGATTCCACTTATGGTCTATGAGGGTACATGGACAATACTCTCCCCTCTCGTTGCTATGCATCACCATGATCTTGCATGTGTGTAGGAAAGTTTTTGAAATTACTGAGTTCCCTAACATATGGATACGGATTGGTGGTGGTATATGGATATAGTTTCAGAGCGGTGGCGGATAAGCGGGTGGTGGTAGATGGCAGGGGAGATGATGATGGTGCGGTGGCGGCATGACAACTTATGACCAGAACTTGAAACTCTAAAAGACTAGATGCTAAGATCAACAACTAGACACGACGATGCAAATGCAAATTCAACAAAGCAAAAACCCTAAAAAGATTATGCAAAGGCTCAGATTGGTTCGGATATGAGGAACTAACCCTAATTTTTTTGTGGCTTTTTCGTGGACTGTAGGTATGAAGAACAGACTCGATCTAAACTACGAAAAACTTTTGAATCTCATCGAGCAACCTGCAAATCTAATACCACTTGATAGAGGCAAAGGTATCCCATCTTTCGATGAGATGGTGGCTATCGTTTTGGAGGAAGTCGACTTTGACGATCCGACTACCAACGTGCGAGGACGTCGTGCCTTAGCAATCGCTAAACCAACTCCGAGAGGTTATTGACCATGCCGGAGCACAATCAACCTAACCATGAAGGTCTATTTCCCGTAGGCAAACGAAGAACAAGCAAGAAAGTAAGATTGCAATCTGGATATTGCGGATATAAGAGGAAAGCTCTATTGATCAATGTGGGGTTCTGTGACGCCTTTGTCTGGTCGTTGAACACAAACGAAGTACGTGAAGTTGCAGCTATGGTGAACTTTAATCTAAACAAAACCCAAAGTCTAAATGACGCTCTAAGGGCTGTACATATGGAGGAAGAGGGGGGTATTTCGTGTCCCTTGGAGGAGGGGTCCGAAACCAACCTTAACTCTTGTTTCCCCACACATACAGACTCTAAAAACAGCCTATACTTAAGTATTTTGAAAATACATGGGTCTGGCCCAATAATAAGGTGACACAACACCTAGAATAACCTCTGGACGAAATTTATGAAGTGTCATCTTGTCTATTCGTCCAAGGCTTCATGCACTCCTTATGGTGGCTTCAAAGTCTTGAAATCATCACTTGTAACTCCGTTCTTGACCCCCTTGCGCATGCCATCATCTCCATGCTTGGTCTTGCTCCAGTGTTCGTCCCTGTTATCCATGTCAGGCCCTTCATTTGTAAGCAAAAGAAATGTATCCAATTTAGGCAGCATCATATTCTCATGAACATTAGAATCACTACCAAGAAACGAAGTACCTGATAATTTAATTGGCGTGCACGAGCTCTAGTAATTGGTCCAGTATGTATAGCAGCAGGGGCTGTGGGTGTAACAATGGTATTGATGTCCTCATCAAACTCTCCCATCATAGACATCTCAAACTTCTCGGTCATTAGTGCGGCAAACTCATCATTGAAAGATTTGTTAGGAGAACCAAGAACAATATCATCAACGTATAGTTGGCATATGAACAAATCCCCTTTGACCAATTTCAAACCCACGATCTTGCAACACCTCGGTAAGGTGTTCATATCACACACGTGGGGCTTGCTTAAGTCCTTAGAGTGCCTTTTTGAGTTTGTATACATGAGTGGGGAGCTTGGGATCCTCGAATCCCAGAGGTTGTTTGACATACAGCAACTCATTCAAAGGGCCATTATGACATGCACTTTTCACATCCATTTGTTGCAATTTAAAGTCATGATGAGATGCATATGCAAGCAACATGTGAATAGATTCAAGACGAGCAACGGGGCACCGTAGTCGATACCCTCGACTTGGGAGTAGCCTTGTGCCACCAATCTCCCCTTATTTCGAACTACTACACCATTTGCATCTTGCTTGTTCTTGAAGATCCATTTGGTCCCAATGACATTATGTTGCTCCGTTAGCCTTGGCATTGATTCCCAAACTTGATTGCGCTCTAAGTTGTTGAGTTCATCAAGCATGGCTTCAGGCCAATCATCATCGTCGAGCACCTCATGTACCTTTTGGGGTTCAACACACGAAACAGACACGTGATGCTCACAAAAATTTGACAATTGTTTACGAGTAGTTACCCCTTTTCTCAAGCTCCCAAGCATATTCTCCATGACATATTGTTGACGCTCGAGCTTGGAAGCCACCTTGGCGGCACGGTGCTCCAAAAGTTCCTCGATGGGCATTTGAGGATCATCTTGATTATCTCGAGGATCGTCTTGACTTTGCTCTTCATCTTGAGCATGCTCTTGATCTTGAGCACCGTATTGAGCTTGCTCTTGATCTTATGCGAGCTCGGAGTCATGAACTTGATCTTGGGCATATTTTGGTGCATAACCATCTCCATGGGATCGATCTTGCTCTTGATCTTTTTCATTGAGTTGAGCGCCTTTACTTTGTTCTTCGAAAGCGTGTGGCTCTAGTGTTGGTGATAGCTCCTTCTCCTTCAGCCACAAGGGGTTCCTCAATGGGGAGTATTTGACCAATCCTCTTTCTTCTTATGGACTGGGGGGGGGGGAATTTCATCACCTACATTAGAAATACCACTTTGCTCCACTTGGGAGCCATTATTTTCATCAAACTCTATGTTACATGTCTCCTCAATGAGTCTGGTGGACTTGTTGAGGACACGGTAAGCATGAGATTTTGTAGCATAACCAACAAGTATGCCCTCTCGAGCTTTAGGTTCAAATTTAGACAAATGAACACCTTTCTTGAGAATGAAACACTTAAAACCGAACACCCAGAAGTACTTGATGTTGTGCTTGTTGCTTGTAAGTATCTCATATGGAGTCTTATTCAAGCCTTTGTGAAGGTAGAACCTATTGGATGCATGACATGCAGTGTTGATGGCTTTGGCCCAAAAGTTGTATAGAGATTTGAATTCCGCCATCATGGTCCTTGCCGCTCCCATCAACGTCTGGTTCTTCCTCTCCGCCACACCATTTTGTTGAGGGGTATAGGGTGCAGCATATTGGTGCTTGATCCCTTCGTCACTAAGAAACTCATCCAAGGTGTAGTTCTTGAACTCGGTGTCGTTCTCACTTCTAATCATCAAGATCTTTGCTTCATGTTTACGTTGAGCTTCATTTGCAAAGTTGATGACGGTTTGTTGAGTCTCACTCTTCCTCTTGAAGAAATATACCCATGTATATTTTGAGTAATCATCCACAATCACCAAGCAACACTTTCTTCCATCAAGACTATCAAAGGATGGAGGTCCAAAGAGATCCATGTGAAGGGGCTCCAAGGGCCTCTTCGAGTAGATGATAGTCGAGGGTCAGTGAGCCATTTCATGAAGCTTTCCTTCGATACAAGCACTGCAAGCATTGTCTTTGGCAAAACTCACATTTGTTAGTCCATGGACATGGTCCCCTTTGAGGAGACTTTGCAAAGATCTCATATTGACATGGGCTAGTTGGTGATGCCAAAGCCAATCCACGTTAACTTTAGCCATTAGGCAAGTTGCGTTCTTAGTGGGTTGCTCGGAAAAGTTCACGACATAGAGACCATTCTCAACATCCCCAACAAAGGCTACTTTAAGAGTCTTGCTCCACAAAAGGTCCATGGTATCTGGATCAAAGAATGTTGCAAATCCCATACGTGCAAGTTGACGAACGGAAAGTAAATTGTATGCAAGGGACTCAACAAGCATGACCTTCTCAATAGATAAATCATCAGAGATGACCACCTTGCCAAGTCCCAATACCTTAGAAGTTAAGGCATCACCAAATTGGAAATGGGTGGCCATAGATGGAATTGGATGCACATCCACCACCAAGTCCTTGCTCCCAGTCATATGATTTGTTGCTCCACTATCAAGCAACCATCACACCCCACCGGAAGCAAACTCCTATGAGAGATCAATCCTTGGATTTAGGTACCCATTTTTGAATGGGTCTTTTGATGTTAGCAACAAGGGTCTTAGGAAACCAAATAGACCATTAAATGTACTCATAAGAAGAACCAACAAATTTGGCATAGACATACCCATCACTAGCACGACACAAAACATAAGAGGGGTTAAAGTCAACGGTTTTGTTGCTAGGGGCGGTTTGCCCTTCTTTGCATTACCACTCGCTTCCTTGGTCTTCTTCTTCTCATGAGCACCCTCACTCGCCTTGACAAAAGTTTCCTTGAGCAGGAGAGGTTGCTTGGTCTTGTTCTTCCTTTTTTTCTTTGACTCGGGTACAAACCCAACTCCTTCCTTTCCTACAACTTCCTTTTGATTGCTCAAAAGGTCATTGAGGTTCTTCTCGCCTTGTATGCAAGTGACAAGGCCCTTCTTAAGTTGCTCTTTCAACTTAACATTTTCCTCCACAGGATGCACGTGCTCGCGACAATGGTTAGTAGATGGGCATTATCAATTAGAACGAAAGCAGGGAAAGTGGAAATCTCCTTGGTTAGTTTCACTTGGAGTTGATCATGAGACTCTTTGAGAGAAGCATGAGCACCTTCAAGACCTTGGGAGCCTTGTCAAGTGTATCAAATTCTTCCTTGTGTCGTGGGAAACCACGGCCACCTATGGGGCCATGAGCCCCTTTTGCTTCTGCGGGGGGATGGGCACATTGAACAAAGGGTGGAGAAGCGTCACACATCACGACAGATATCACATGGGAAGTTTTACGAAGGTTCGTGCCGCCACGAGGTGTATAACCCTACTCCTGTTTTGATGGATTGATGGTGGAAAATGTTGGAGAAACGCAGCGCTCTTGCCAGACAAGGTTGCCTCGGGGCAAGAGTGGCTACACATGTATGCATGTGTGGGGGTCCGAATCCTTTCTACGGTTGCCATGGGCCTCCTTTTATAGATCAAGGGGTCAACACACTAGAAAATTGGTCTTTACGTACTGATTAGATAGCAAACAATGCTATCATACCTAACTTTGTAGGATGACAGAGTGCATTAAATGCGCCGCTCAATGTCACATCACTGCTCGCCCAGCAGACCCTGCCGGAATGTATTGCCAGCTTCAAGCCTGCTTGCTTGACACGTCTCAGGACGGGTGTCGCTTGGAGGTATTTTCTGTAGGAAGTGGCTGCCATGTGCCAGGGAGCAGCCACTTAGTCACTTAGGAGCTTGACACCGCACTGATCGACGACGTGCGTCTCTGTGAGGTGTTGTGGTGGAGTGGTTTACCTCTGTGAGCCCCGGCAGGCACGTCGGGGCGATCTGGGAGGCTCACTTCTGAGGTAAACCCAACCTCGCCAGGCTTGCCTACCGGGCAAGGGAGGTTCTTCTCGTAGTGATATCTTGTCTCTCTCGCTAGTCTTGGTCCTCTTGGTTTGCACTTTGATCCTTCGAAGAACTGATCCCTCGTGCTTTGATCTGATATTGGTGCTGTAATCTTGTTCTTGGGCCTGTGCATAATATGGGTAATGGACCCAGGGTCTGTTGCACCGACAGGAGCCCCCGGGCCTGCCCCGAATGCGCTGCCAGGCATCGACGGGGTAGGCCATAACCAGTGCACATGCAGGGGCGTAGAAGTGGTTGGCCATTGGAGAACTTCTTTACTTTTTCACTAACTTGAGCCCGGGCTAGTTTCCGTTTCTTCCGCGCGTCGCGTAACAGCAATCGTGGTGGGGCCACTCTTGTAATGGCCCGTGAATGACTTTAACGCAAGGGCGAGTAACTGTCAATTCACTCTTCCCACCACGCCCTTATCCTTAGCCATGTATACTGCATGCACCAAGTGGGGTAGGTAACGGAGGCACGTGGTGCGGGAGAGCATCAAGGCAGGGGCTCGATCTTCTTGAATTGGTGGTGGAGGGCGACGGTTACCTATCGTGGGATCACCTCTCTTCCCCGACCCGCCTATAAAAGGCGGGGCGAGGGAGGAGAGGAGGCGTTCATCCTCACATCTCTTCTCCTCCATCCTTTGCTTTCTTCTAGTCATGATGAAGGGGAGAGACCGGTGCCAAGCCCCAGGCTGTAGCTTGGGGTTGGCGATGTCGAATGCTAGTGCTGACGCTTGGGGAGTGAGTCTGGTCCAAGTCCGGAGGAGGCGCGGTTATGCCTTCGCTGGGGCGAGATTCCTTCCTCATCTACCTGCAAGCCTTAGGAGGTTGCACAGCCGACGCGGCGGTAGCACCAGAGGTGGCGACTCTGGTGTGCTCGTCGCCAGGCCGTCCGTTGCTTCAATTTCAGTGAGGGGAAGCGCACGACACCACGCCGAAGCCCGTAACGGGCGCAAGGCATGGTAGCCATTCGTGGCCTATCCTCCTCCTCTTGATAGAGGCGAGGGTCCCGATCTTTCGATGAGATGAGAACAATCGATTTGGTGGAGACGACTTTGACGATCCGACTACAAACTTGCACGACGTTACGCCTTAGTAATCGCTAAACCAATCTCCTGAGGTTACTGACGATGCCGGGAGCACGGTCAGCTTGACCACGAAGGTGTATTCCTGCAAGCAATCGAAGAACGAGCAAGAATATGATAAATCAATCTGAATATTGCGAATATATATGAAGTATTGATAATGGTGGGGATCCGTAAGTAGTCTTGGTCTGGTCATTGGACACAAACGAAGTACACGAAGTTGCAATGGCTAACTTTTAACTAAACAAATCCCCATAAAAAAGCTACTAGATAGATCTATTTATATAGGAGCAAGGGGTGGCAGCCAAGGAGCTGGAAGGACGTCCCAAGGCAGCCTAAAACCAACCCTCGGTCCTACAAGGCTCATGGTCCCAAGTGGAGGTGGTGCAACACCTTTGAACTTGTTGTCTAACTCGGATTCTACAGCAGCATTAGATTGTTTTGTCGATATCTCAATACCACGGACGAATTTGAAGGTGATTCCAATTGGGTTGGAAATAGCACGAAATCTACTTTCCAACAAAACAAGAATCACCCAATTTGGAGTCAGTATGAAAACATTGTTGACGTTTTGAGTCAGGTATGTCTGTGCAGTCCGAATCTGAATCCAGAACATGAGAGACTTGGACTCTATCTTCTCTTGCCCCAAAAGTGACGTGAGAGGACTTTTTGAACAGAACCTAAACTTCTCCTTTTCCCTTATCTTCATATGTGGATTGTACAAATGTCTCATACACCTGCAATTAGACAAAACACAAAAGTGTGTGAAGTATTTTTGTTCTGGATAACATAATTAGTTTATTGAATAGTTTGCACTAAAAATCACCTGACAAATATGCATGTATGCAATATTTTTGGTCGTATCCAAGGTAGTCTTGTCCTCATCATCCTCCCCTTCTTGAAAACAAAGCCATCCTCGGCTTTGCTTAATCTGAAATGTGGCTAACAAAAGAGACAAGGTGTACATGTTGTATATGTATATGCCATCCATTTTTACTTCCCTTGATTTTTGCACATATGACACATGTATACATGAGTAACTTTCATAGTTCATAAAATCTAAAGCCAAAAAATTATCACAAGAAGTAGAAGGCATGAAAATATTTCAACTCAGTTTGCACATATAAGTGAAGCTCTTATTCATTTCAAAAGATTGACAATGTTCATCATTAAACCATCCCAACATTGGTGAATAAACCTCACTTGCATCAAATTTACATGCTACAACATGCTTAAATAAGCAAACATGTAATAAGTCATTGGACATAGAATCATCACCAAGATTAGAAGCGATATCAAAATGATTAAACATTGGTTCTTTTGCATCAACAATTAATTCAATGGGTGCACTCAAAATTGTTGGTATTTTAGTTATTTGATCACATGACGCATTCATGACAGTAACAAGATTCTCTAAAATAGGTGGTGTGCTCAAATCAACAGGTAACTCAACACATGATGCATTCAAGTTAACTAGGCATGCATCATTCTCATGTGAAGTTATATTATCAATACCTTTGTTGTTACCTTGTCACAAAGACGTAGCTAGTGTAGGTACTGACGTTGACAATGTACCATACTCTTGAGATGATATCGCGCTCACAATCCGAGGTGGGGCTGCTCTAGTAGGTGCAACGATGGAGGAACCAACCGGAGGTGGTGAGCATGAACTCGAATAGTAGTTGTTGTTGTCACCCAATGGATCATATTGTATCTGTCTCTCAAAGGTACAAGCGCGAACATACATACCAGTAATGCAACAAGGAATATACTGAAATCTTGCACGGATATCATGGTTCAAACCACCAAAAAATCTATACATTGAATGATCCTCAGATTCTTCTATGTCACAATGATGCATATAAGATTTCAACTCTTGGTAGTTAGCATGAACAGTATTACTGCCTTGTTTTAATTTTTTCAATTTGCGAAGCAATTCACGACAATAGTAAAGAGGAAAAAATTGTTGTCTCATTACAGCTTTCAAAACATTCCAAGTTGTGGGTTGGCTATCAATGTTTTTCTTACAATGTACACTCCACCAAACAGAAGCAAAACCAGTAAATGCTCTAGTGGTAGCTCTACTCTCTCAAGTCCAGAAAAATCATAATGAGTAAAAACTTATTCTACTTCAAGCTCCCAAGCTAGGTAAATAGCAGGATTAAATCTACCCTCAAATGATGGTAAAGAGATAACCTGACCATGTGCATGTGTGTGTTGTCCCAACTCTCGTGATGGTGAAGATGTGTCCGTCGTCCAAGAACTTCTATCTCCGGAACCTGTCATGATTAGTAGAAGCAAGAAACAAAATTCGAGAATAATGTTCCTATGAACTACTAGGATGTGGTTGTAAAGTGCTCACAGTAAAGCAAATATCAATATCTTATTAGTTCTTACCATGCGGCAGGTGGTGACAGGCAACCAGCGGTGTCAAATAACTCCGAAGATTGTGTAAAGCGATTGCCGGGGAACATACGTATACACGGCGTAGAAATATGGGGAGCTGGGTTGGCTATATTTGGTAGCAAAAGATTAGCAATAATCAATTCAGAGATGCAATGTTGATTAAACGCTCAACGACAGTAATGTGC
The DNA here is from genome assembly GCF_056163025.1 of Triticum urartu. NCBI lineage: Eukaryota > Viridiplantae > Streptophyta > Magnoliopsida > Poales > Poaceae > Triticum > Triticum urartu. Next base: position 259,757,905 of record NC_141876.1, read on the forward strand.
TGGTCCTAGGCTAGACCGGACTAGAGACGCGAGCCTAGAACACTAATGAGGTCACGACGTAGCACAACTAGCATCAATAAAGGATATGAAGTAGCTCTGGACAGCAAGATATAAGTGAAGACCACAATAACAGTAAAGATAATGATATGAAACAACAGCCAAGAAGGATATATCAACAACTTTCTCTCCAACTTTTCTCTGGAAAAGTCTATGCCAATTTTTTTGATAATTTTTTTCAAGAATCGTACTGACTCAAGCTTTCAAATACAAGAGGAATCACTCAATTCTGAGTTGATATGAGGAGTCAAAAAATTCTAAAACTGGCCTGAAAAACTGGAATAAGCTGTGTTCCTGAATTTCAGAGGGCAAAAAGACCTATTTAGGAGCCGATTTTGATGTACCAAATATTGAACTAGCTTCTTCAACTATTTAGATGCGGCTAGTCGGTAGCTTTCTTTTGATTACTTGTGGAGCCAAAACGGACTTCGTATGAGGAAGCTATGCCTGTTTTACTCAACATTGCACAAAATAGATTCCAATCCGAATTCAACTACGAGATTGAGTCTAGATAGATCTGAATTTTGTTTTTTTCTCTATTTTTTTCCTCACATTTTTTCCTTTTTCTTTCTCTTTTTTTTCTCTGACTTTTTTTTCTCTCTTTTTTTTCTCTCCCTCTTCCCAAAACAAACTAGATAAGATGCAGATTGGATCAAGCGAAGATGTGAACGATCTCAACTATTATAATGACAATGACCGGTGGATAGCACGTGGTGAAAATTGATGGATGGGTGATGGATAGCGGAAGGGATAACGATGCAGCGGCGGCGTGACTAATGTGAAGAGATTGGTGGAAGCCGATGGATACGGATTGGTGATGGTATATGAAGATAGATCGATGGCAGATAAGCGGTGGTGCTAGATGGCAGGGGCGATGATGATGGTGCGGCGGCGGCGTGACAACTTATGACCAGAACTCGAAACTCTAAAAGACAAGACTCTAAGACCAGCAACTAGACACGACGATGCAACCGTAAATTCAACAAAGCAAAATACTGAAAAGACGATGCAAAGGCTCAGATTGGTTTGGATATGATGAACTAAACCTAATTTTTTTTGTCTTTTTTCGGGGACTGTAGGTATGAAGAATAGACTCGATCTAAACTACGAAAAACTGTAAAATCTCATCGAGCAACCTGGAAATCTGATACCACTTGATAGAGGCAAGGGTCCCTATCTTTCGATGAGATGATGATGAGGACATGACTACCTTGGATACGACCAAAAATATTGCATACATGCATATTTGTTAGGTGATTTCTAGTGCAAACTATTCAATAATCTATTTATTTTATCCAGAACAAAAATACTTCACACACTTTTGTGTTTTGTCTAATTGTAGCTGTATGGGACATTTTTACAATCCACGTATGAAGATAAGGGAAAAGGAGAAGTTTAGGTTATGTTCAAACAGTTCTCTCACGTCACTTTTGGGCCAAGAGAAGATATAGTCCAAGTCTCTCATGTTCTGGATTCAGATTCGGACTGCACAGACATACCTGACTCAAGACGTCAACAGATTTTTCATACGGACTCCAAATTGGGTGATTCTCTTTGTTTGGAAAGTAGATTTCATGCTCTTTCCAACCCAATTGGAATCACCTTCAAATTCGTCCGGAGCATTGAGATATCGACGAAACAATCTGACGCTGCAGCAGAATCCGAGTCAAAAAACAAGTCCAAAGGTGTTACACCACCTCCACTTGGGCCCATGAGCCCTGTACGACCTAGGGTTAGTTTTAGGCTGCCTTGGGATGTCCTCCCACCTCCTTGGCCGCCACCCCTTGCTCCTATATAAGTAGATCCATCTAGTAGCTTTTTCCTTGGGATTTGTTTAGTTAAAAGTTAGCCATTGCAACTTCGTGTACTTCGTTTGTGTCCAACGACCAGACCATACGGGTCCCCACCATTATCAATACTTCATATATATTCGCAATATTCAGATTGCAATATCATATTCTTACTTGTTCTTTGATTGCTTACAGGAATAGACCTTCGTGGTCAGGCTGACCGTTCTTCCGGCATCGTCAGTAACCTCAGGAGATTGGTTTAGCGATTGCTAAGGCGCAACGTCGTGCATGTTTGTAGTCGAATCATCAAAGTCGTCTCCACCAAATCGATAGTTATCATCTCATCGAATGATCGGGACACCTTTGCCTCTATCAAGTGGTATCAGTTTTCAGGTTGCTCGGTGAGAATTTCCAGTTTTTTCTAGATTAGATTTATTTTCTTACCTATTGTCCAAGAAAAAGCCAGAAAAATAAGTTAGATCTATTCATTCTTTGTCCAAGCCAGTCTGAGCCTTTGCAATTTTCTTTTCATTGCTTGCATAGTTGAATTATCGGTTGCATCGTCGTGTCGAGTTGTTGGTCTTAGTGTCTAGGTCGTTTAGAGTTTCGAGTTCTGTTCACATTAGTCACGCCGTCGCTGCCTCATTATCCCTTCTGCTGTCCACCACCCACCCATCAATCTCATCCACGTGCTACCCACCGTTCATTGCCATAATCATAGTTGAGATCATTCCCATCTTCGCTTGATCCAATCTACATCTTATCTAGTTTGTTTTGGAAAGAGGTTGAGAGAGAAAAAAAAGACAGAGAAAAAAACAAGAAAAAAGTAAAAAATCAGAGAAAAAAAGAAAGAAAAAGAAAAAAGTGTGAGGAAAAAAAAGAGAGGAGAAAAAACAAAATTCGGATCTATCTAGACTCAATCTCGTACTTGAATTCGGATTGAAATCTGTTTTGTGCACTGTTCAGTAAAACAGGCATAACTTCCTCATACGAATTCCGTTTTGGCTCCGCGAGTACTCAAATGAAAGCTAGAGACGAGCCACATCTAAACAGTTGCAGAAGCTAGTTCAATATTTGGCAACTCAAATTCAGCTTCTAAATAGGTCTTTTTTCCCTCCGAAGTTCATGAACATAGCTTATTCCAGTTTTCCAGGCCAGTTTTAGAATTTTTTTTGACTCCTCATATCAACTCGGAATTGAGTGATTCCTTTTGCCTTTGAAAGCTTGAGTCAATACCATTCTTTAAAAATATTATCAAAAAATTGGCACAAACTTTTCCAGAGAAAAGTCAGAGAGAAAGTTGTTGATATATCCTGCTTGGCTGTTGTTTCACATCATTATCTTTACGGCTATTGTGATCTTCACTTATATTTTGCTGTCCAGAGCTACTTCATATCCTTTATTGTTGCTAGTTGTGCTACACCGTGACCTCATTAGTGTTCTAGGCTCGCGTCTCTAGTCAGGTCTAACCTAGGACCAGCATAGTACCGTCGTTGAGCGTTTATTCAACATTGCATCTCTGAATTGATTATTGCTAATCTTTTGCTACCAAATATAGCGAACCCAGCTCCACATATTTCTACACCGTGTATACGTATGTTCCCCTGGCAATCGCTTTACACAATCTTCGGATTATTTGACACCGCTGGTTGCCTGTCACCACCTGCCGCATGGTAAGAACTTGTAAGATATTGATATTTGCTTTACTGTGAGCACTTTACAACCACATCCTAGTAGTTTATAGGAACATTATTCTCGAATTTTGTTTCTTGTTTCTACTAGTCATGACAGATTCCGGAGATAGAAGTTCTTGGACGACGGACACATCTTCACCATCACGAGATGTGGGACAACACACACATGCACATGGTCAGGTTATCTCTTTACCGTCATTTGAGGGTAGATTTAATCCTGCTATTGATCTAGCTTGGGAGCTTGAAGTAGAACAAGTTTTTACTCACCATGATTTTTCTGAACTTGAGAGAGTACGAGCTACCACTAGAGCATTTACTGGTTTTGCTTCTGTTTGGTGGAGTGTACATTGTAAGAAAAACATTGATAACCAACCCACAACTTGGAAAGTTTTGGAAGCTGTAATGAGACAACAATTTTTCCTCCTTACTATCGTCGTGAATTGCTTCGCAAATTGGAACAATTAAAACAAGGTAGTAACATTGTTCATGCTTACTGCCAAGAGTTCAAATTTTATATGCATCATTGTGACATGGAAGAATCTGAGGATGATACAATGAATAGATTTTTTGGTGGTTTGAACCACGATATCCATGCAAGATTACAATATATTCCTCGTTGCATTACTGGTATGTATGTTCGTGCTTGTACCTTTGAGAGACAGATACAGGTGGATGCATTGGGTGACAACAACAACTACCATTCCAGTTCATGCTCACCACCGCTGGTTGGTTCCTCCATCGTTGCACCTACTAGAGCAGCCCCACCTCGGATTGTGAGCGCGACATCATCTCAAGAGTATGATACATTGTCAACGTCCGTACCTACATCAGCTACATATTTGCGACAAGGTAACAATAAAGGTATTGATGATATAACTTCACATGAGAATGATGCATGCCTAGTTGACTTGAATGCATCATGTGTTGAGTTACCTATTGATTTGAGCACACCACCTATTTCATAGAATCTTGTTACTGTCATGAATGTGTCATGTGATCAAACAACTGAAATACCAACAATTTTTAGTGCACCCATTGAATTAATTATTGATGCAAAAGAACCAATGTTTAATCATTTTGATATGACCTCTAATCTTGGTGATGATTCTATGTCCAATGACTTATTGCATGTTTGCTTATTTAAGCATGTTGTAGAATGTAAATTTGATGCAAGTAAGGTTTATTCACCAATGTTGGGATGGTTTAATGATGACCATTGCCATTCTTTTTAAATGAATAAGAACTTCACTTATATGTGCAAACTGAGTTGCAATATTTTCATGTCTTCTACTTCTTGTGATAATTTTTTGGCTTTAGATTTTATGAACTATGAAAGTTACTCATGTATACATGTGTCAAATGTGCAAAAATTAAGGGAAGTAAAAATCGATGACATATACATGTACAACATGTACACCTTGTCTCTTTTGTTAGCCACATTTCAGATTAAGCAACGCCGAGGACGGCTTTGTTTTCAAAAAGGGGAGGATGATTGGGACATGACTACCTTGGATACGACCAAAAAAATTGCATACATGCATATTTGTCAGGTGATTTCTAGTGCAAACTATTCAATAAACTATTTATGTTATCCAGAACAAAAATACTTTACACACTTTTGTGTTTTGTCTAATTGTAGGTGTATGAGACATTTTTACAATCCACATATGAAGATAAGGGAAAAGGAGAAGTTTAGGTTCTATTCAAAAAGTTCTCTCACGTCACTTTTGGGCCAAGAGAAGATAGAGTCCAAGTCTCTCACGTTCTGGATTCAGATTCGGACTGCACAGACATACCTGACTCAAAACATCAACAACTTTTTCATACGGACTCCAAATTGGGTGATTCTTTTTTTGTTGGAAAGTAGATTTCGTGCTCTTTCCAACCCAATTGGAATCATTTTCAAATTCATCCAGAGCATTGAGATATCGACGAAACAATCTGACGCTGCTGCAGAATCCGAGTCAAACAACAAGTCCAAAGGTGTTGCACCACCTCCACTTGGGCCCATGAGCCTTGTACGACCTAGGGTTAGTTTTAGGCTGCCTTGGGATGTCCTCCCACCTCCTTGGCCGCCACCCCTTGCTCCTATATAAGCAGATCCATCTAGTAGCTTTTTCCTTGGGATTTGTTTAGTTAAAAGTTAGCCATTGCAACTTCGTGTACTTCGTTTGTGTCCAACGACCAGACCAAGGCCGCTTACGGATCCCCACCATTATCAATACTTCATATATATTCGCATTATTCAGATTGCAATATCATATTCTTGGTTGTTCTTCGATTGCTTGCAGGAATAGACCTTCGTAGTCAGGCTGACCGTGCTTCCGGCATCGTCAGTAACCTCAGGATATTGGTTTAGCGATTGCTAAGGCGCAACGTCGTGCATGTTTGTAGTCGGATCATCAAAGTCGTCTCCACTAAATCGATAGTTGTCATCTCATCAAAAGATTGGGACACCTTTGCCTCTATCAGATGATAACTATCGATTTGGTGGAGACAACTTTGACGATCTGACTACAAACGTGCACGACGTTGCGCCTTAGCAATTGCTAAACCAATCTCCTGAGGTTACTGACGATGCCGGAAGCACGGTCAGTCTGACCACGAAGGTCTATTCCTGCAAGCAATCGAATAACGATCAAATATATGATAAAGCAATCTGAATATTGCGAATATATATGAAGTATTGATAATGGTGGGGATCCATAAGCGGTCTTGGTCTGGTCGTTGGACACAAACGAATTACACGAAGTTGCAATGGCTAACTTTTAACTAAACAAATCTCCAGGAAAAAGCTACTAGATGGATATATTTATATAGGAGCAAGGGATTGCGGCCAAAGAGGTGGAAGGACATCCCAAGGCAGCCTAAAACCAACCCTAGGTCGTACAAGGCTCATGGGCCCAAGTGGAGGTGCTGCAACACCTTCGGACTTGTTGTTTGACTCGGATTCTGCTGCAGCGTCAGATTTTTTCGTCAATATCTCAATGCTCCGGACGAATTTGAAGGTGATTCCAATTGGGTTGGAAAGAGCATGAAATCTACTTTCCAACAAAATAAGAATTACCCAATTTGGAGTCCGTCTGAAAACATTATTGACGTTTCGAATCAGGTATGTCTGTGCAGTCCGAATGTGAATCCAGAACGTGAGAGACTTGGACTCTATCTTCTCTTGCCCCAAAAGTTACGTGAGAGGACTTTTTGAACAGAATCTAAACTTCTCCTTTTCCATTATCTTCATATGCGGATTGTACAAATGTCCCATACACCTGCAATTAGACAAAACACAAAAGTGTGAAGTATTTTTGTTCTGGATAACATAAATAGTTTATTGAATAGTTTGCACTAGAAATCACCTGACAAATATGCATGTATGCAATAATTTTGGTCGTATCCAAGTTAGTCATGTCCTCATCACCTCTCGTGGCATCGGAGGGAGGTAGCAGAATGGGCTCTCCATCGGTAAAGGCGGACCTGAACTCCCCGAGCACTGTCCACTCGTCGCATGGGAGAACTCTTTGTTCACATACATGCTTCCTTGATGTGCGGTGGCTCCTGATCTTCGGGCCGTCGGGGATGACCATGCTCTTTGTGGGATTACATGGAGAGCATGGCGCCCAATTTGGCTGTCGTGATGGGGGCTTCGGGCGGAAGCGGTACGGAAGGTGGCCGCAACCTACGACACCTCAAGAACGGGGGCGACCGTTCCGATGAGTCGTGTATTCTGGTGACTCCGCCGCCCCAGTTTAGGTTTCCGACAGTGTCACCATCCGCACCTGCCCTCTGGTTACTTCCTCCTAGCTAGGAAACGGTGCCACCCTGATCCTGGGGAGGCGCCGAATCCTTGCCTGGCCTTCCCTCCACCTTCTTCGTCTCTCCTTGTAGTTTCGAAGAAGGAGAGGAAAAAGTGAAGGCATCACGGGCATTTTATCTTCTTTTAATCTTAAATATGTAGTCACTTGCCAAATTTTAGTTCAAATTATGTAATCTCTTGAATCCATGTTTGTCTCCTATAAGGTCAGTACTTGTTTGATCAGCATATTACTGAAAAAGATAAACCTTGCCGGGGAATTGTGCATGTAATATGTCCACGCAGAGGTGGAATGCCTCTATACTTTTAAGTAAACAAGTTTCCCTCGGCAGGCTACCATGCTGGTACCCTTAGTTTTGTTGCCGTGGGGTCAGGCCAACCAGGCACAAAACATGAAGAAGGACCAACCCCCCGCCAATATTTATTCATCAAAGGCCACTGGGACCATCCTGACCGAAGCCCGCCAATATTTATTCATCAAAGGCCACTGGGACCATCCTGACCGAAGCAACATTTGAGTCCAGGGATGGGAGCACCTAATGATAGAGGCAAAGGTGTCCCTTCTTTCGATGAGATGATGGATATCGCTCTGGTGGAAGTCGACTTTGATGATCCGACTATGAACGTGCGAGGACGTCGCGCCTTACCAATCGCTAAACCAACTCCGAGAGGTTATTGACCACCCCGGAGCACGATCAACCTGACCACGAAGGTCTATTTCCTGCAAGCAAACGAAGAACAAGCAAGAAACTAAGATTGCAATCTGGATATTGCAAATATAAGATGAAAGCTTTATTGATCAAGGTGGGGTTTTGTGACGCCTTGGTCTGGTCGTTGAACACAAACGAAGTACGTGAAGTTGCAGCAATGGCAAACTTTTAATCTAAACAAAACCCAAATTCTAAACGATGCCCTAAGGGCTGTATATTTGGAGGAGAGAGGGGGGGATTTCGTGGCCCTTGGAGGAGGGGTCCAAAACCAACCCCGACTCTTGTTTTCCCACACATACGGACTCTAAAAACAGCAGATAATCAAGTATTTCGAATCACATGGGCCTGGCCCGAAAATAAGGTGACGCAGCACCTAGAATAGCCTCTGGACGAAATTTATGATGTGGCATTTTGTATATTTCGTCGAAGGCTTGATGCACTCATTATGGTGGCTTCAAAGTCCTGGAATCATAACTTGTAACTCTGTTCTTGTTCCCCTTGCGCATGCCATCATCTCCATGCTTGAACTTTCTCCAAGGTTCATCTGTCTTGTCCAAGCTAGGCCCTTAATTTGTAAGCAAAACACACATATCCAATTTAGGCCACACCATATTCTCATGAACATTACAATCGTTAGCAAGAAACAAAAGTACCTGGCAATTCAATTGGCTTGCGCGAGTTCTAGTAATTGGTCCAGTATGTATAACAGTAGGGGTTGTGGGTGTAACAATGGTATAGATGTCCTCATCATCCTCCCCTTCTTGAAATGAAGTCGTCCTTGATGGAAGCTCATCTTCTTCACCCAAATAAGATTTCAAATCTACAATGTTAAAAGTGGGACTAACCCCGAAATCTGCATGCAGCTCAAGTGATGTGGAGCATCCCAAGGTCATCCCCATGGACCTATCATCGTCTCACCATGTGCCTAGAAGACCCATGACACGAGCACGTGCAAGAGTTCTCTAAACCGAGGTGACGTCTCTCCTCTCACAATTCCACTTCGATTCACATGAGACATGGCTACTACCTCAAACGGACACATTATGCATACTCAGGTACCAAGGAGTTAGCCATGGAGAAGCTAAGGAGAAAGAAGGATCGGAAGCGGAAGACATGCATGAAGACGGAGAAGAAATCAGCCAAGTCCCAGGCTGGCCGGACCATCCGAACGATCCGGACACGGCCCGAACTATCCGGATAAGTGGAGAACCGAGAGCACCCGAAGCTGCACCCCGAGGCCGGATCATCCGAACGAGCCCAAGATCATCCGGACCCCCCTCCAGACATCCAGGTCAGCAATGACGCCACTCGCCTCTTCACCTCGTCCAGACCATCTGGGTCCTGAAGCCCGGATCATCCGGCTGTCCGTCCGGATCATCCGGACCACCACCTACATGTGCGTGTTGGGTAGAAGCCCATGTACCCCTTCGCCCCCTTTGCCTATATAAATGACTCCTCCACCACTTTTCTAGGGTTAGCAAATGATTATCTCATATTTGTGTGAGAGCTTTGCTCATCCACTTGGTTCCCTTCTCCTCGGAGATGGCACCTCCTCGGAGAAGATCCCCCAAGCGGATACAAGATCCCATCACGAGAAGAACCTCAAGACCTCCTCACGGAGAAGATCGTGCTATTTGTATCGTCCTTAGTTGAACATGGATCATGTATCTCTTATGTGTTTGACGATCTGGCATATGTGTGATCGTTCTTGTTGGTTGGAGTGATTCTCTTGTGTTTCCCCTCGTGTTTTCTCTTCGTGTTCATTGCGGGATCCGCTCCTTTCGTGAAAGATCGACCATCTAGGGTTCCATCCTACACCATCTTGGTATCTAGAGCCACATTGATCACCATTTCGGAGCCTCCCCATTGTGTTTTCTAGCTTTATTTTGTTGTTTTTAATCCTAATTCGAAAATCCCCACAAAAATAGATCCCATTTTTTTTGTGATTTGTGAGTATTAATGAAGTTTTGTTGGTTTTGATCCGCGAATTTGTTGTGTTGCAAGTGGATCTTAGCTTTCCCCACCATCTCCACCTCGCAATCCATCCCAAATCCACGAAATCCTCGAATTTTCCCCCATTTTCGAGTTCCTCCCGAGCCATCCCCGAGCACAGTTGACCCGCCCGGATCATCCGGCCCTTGTCCCAGATCATCCGGCTCTTGGCCCGGATCATCCAGCTAACTCTGCCGAAACTGCATTTTCTGCAGTTTTTGACCACCACCACCTACGTCTCCGAATACACAGTTTCACCTCCACCACTTACCTTCCGCAATTTGATACACCAAACCCTACCACCACTTGACCGCTTCAAACCCCGAAAAATTTTGACGCATTTGGGTTTAAGAATTTGAGTTATGGTTCATCGTTTCCTAGCGTGTTTCGGCTAACTAGCAACAGTTCGACATCGACACTACCACCGCTCATCTGTGCCATGGACTCGTCATCAACAACGGTAACTTCGTCTTGATTTCTTCACACCCTCAACAGTAAGAAAGGACGGTAAATTCGATGACATCTTTGTTCACTCCTTGCCATTACGTTGATAATGATGTAGGGTAGAACCCTAATCGGCCGATCTTTCACGAAAGGAGTGGATCCCGCGATGAACATGAAGAACACGAGGAGGGAAACGAGGGAAATCACAAGGGAAAACACAAGAGGAACACTCAAACTAACAAGAACAAGTCACACAAGTGCTAGATCCTCGAATACAAATGGGAAGATACACGATCCAAAGTCAACAACGGACGATACACGGTAACCGGTCTTCTCCGTGAGGAGGTCTTGAGTTCTTCCCTAAAAGGGGTCTTCAATCCGCTTGGGGGATCTTCTCCGGTGGAGGCTCGAATCTCCGAGGAGAAGGTAACCAAGTGGATGAGCAAGACCCCTTTTAGGGAAGAACTCAAGACCTCCTCACGGAGAAGACCGGTTACCGTGTATCATCCGTTGTTGACTTTGGATCGTGTATCTTCCCCTTTGTATTCGGGTATCTAGAACTTGTGTGACTTGTTCTTGTTAGTTTGAGTGTTCGTCTTGTGTTTCCCCTTGTGATTTCCCTCGTTTCCCTCCTCGTGTTCTTCGTGTTCATCGCGGGATCCGATCCTTTCGTGAAAGATCGGCCGATTAGGGTTCTACCCTACATCATCTTGGTATCATGATCTTGATTGATCCCGATTTCGGAGCCTCCCCTCGTTGTTTTCTAGCCTAATTTTGTTGTGTTCTTCCCTAAATTCAAAAAATCCCACCAAAAATAGCCCTAATTTTTTTGTGATTTGTTGGTTTGATGAAGTTTTCTGGATTTGATCCATAGACTTTCTTGGTTTCAAGTGGATCTAGCATCTCCCCAAGTTTCCCCATCTTTCTTCCACAAAATCTCATCAATTTTGACCCCAAAATCCCCAAATTCCGCCCAAAATCGTGTCCCGGATCTGAAATATCGCGTTGACCCCGACCCACCGGACGACCGGCCCTTTACGGACGTCCGGAGCCCATCGACCGACAGGACGTCCGACCTTCTACGGATGACCGGAACCCCTAACCCGAGCCAAATTAACGGATTTCCAAGAATGCCCGGACGTCCGGCCACCGGTCGTCCGACCATCTTCCGACGTCCGGTACCTGTAGTTTCCCATTTCGGCTGATTTTTGTTTTGTCCATAACTAATTCATCCGGAGTGCGATTTTCGAGTTCTTTAGCTCGTTGAAAAGATCTTGACATCCCCCTTCCAACAAAAATACCACCAAAACCATTTGACTCCATCAAAGATTTGTAACTTTGGCATCTTTGCCTAGGGCTTCCACCACATCCTCTGCTACACCACCTCCGACTTCCACAATCTTACCAATTTCGTTCTTCATCGCATTAGTGGTTGCTTGAGGAGTGATTTGAGTCTTCTAAGGTGTCTAGGCTATTTAGGTACGGTTGCTTCTTCATCAACCACCACTACCATAACTTCCGCATAGTTTTTCCCACCTCACACTCCCGCCACACCGACTTAACCCAATTTTGTTTGTGTTGTGAGTTGTGTCTCCTAAGGTGTTTCGGCTACTTAGGGACCGTGCTTCCAACTCCGACACCGTGTATAGTACATCACCATAACCTCCACTTCCGCATTGCCTACTCGCATAACCCATCATTCCACCACCGCATCCCGCTACCACCATTTTGACATTTGACGTTTGAGATTTTGAGTTTGCGGTTTTTCCGTTTCCTAAGGTGTTTCGCCTACTTAGGGACGAGTCTCCATCATCTTGGTATCTCCATCAAGATCATCGCCACTCATCATCGACACGGACGGTAACCACCATATCATCTTGGTATCGTGGTATCCCCCCATTGTATATTCCTTTGTCATTGCATTGATAAACCCTAGCCCATTTTGCGTTACTTGCCTATTGAGACTAGCGATTTGAGTATTGCCGGGAACGTTACTTGTGCACATTAGTGATCTACACCATACATTGCATACATACCATACCATATTGGTATCATCATATCATCTCTTGTGCCTCAAGTTTGTTCCCGGATATACACAATTACTATCTTGGTTTGTGCATTTCACAAAGTGGCCATACAAAAAAGAATAAGCTTTTAAGCAAAGAAAAAGAGTGAATAAAGAGCTTGTAAGCAAGTGCCATAGCATCATACCACATTGCATAAGATTGTCATATTCGATCATCTTGGATCATACCACTAGAACATCATATACATAGCATACTTGGGATAGAAGTCATTGCATTTCTGTCTCCTATAGGTTGTGCACAAGTGTCATATCCGCCTATTGAGCAATCGTGCTAGCATCTCTCTTGAGTTGTGCAACATGAGCGTTTTCCGTGGATTCCACATTTTGTGCTCATCCTTGGTTGCACGACCCCATTTATCAATTCGTGTGTGTGTTTCCATGTGCCACATATTGCTATTGGTCTACTTGTTTCACTTGCGAATTTGTGAATCTCTTTCAACATTATTGAATCTTGCTAACATTTTGCATCAAATTTTTTGTGCCACTATCCTCACCGAACTCCACCATAGCCTTATTTGTGTAGGTGTGATAAACCGACAAGAATTGGTACCAATTGTGCTATTTCCTTGTCCACATTGGAGTGATCATTGATCCACTTTCAACTTCGGTCAATGTACATTTGGTATTCGTTCTTCTCTTTCTACCTCTCACATTTTTCTTTTGGAGTGATGGATAGGCAAGGCATTTCATCTCCGGTCTTCCACAACAACGACGGCGTGAACAACTACATCACCAAAGCTTCAATCTTCGATCTACAACGACAAATGCAAGGCGCACAATCGAGATTGCGAGAGCGCATCGAGAACCTCTCCATCGACATTCATCACTCCGAAGCAAGGAAAAGGGACTACATCGACAACAAGCTTTCCGCGCGCAAGGAGGAGCAAGCTGCAAGGATGGAGGAGATTCGGACCTTGTTGATCAACCGTTCTTCCCCTTCATCATCCTCAAGGCGGTGACGTTCAAGTCACAAGTCCTCGGAGCGCAAAAATGATGCAAGCGCAAGTCATACATTTCCACATCTCCGTGGAAACCACCATCATGTTCATGATCCACCTCGTCATGAAGGGCAAGTCACCTCCAAGCAACATGTGCACGATGACGACGAACGACATCTACTATGAGCTCAAGTGCGACAATGACACCATCATCATGAAGATGCTCGCCAAGCACAAATGTACAAGTCCCAACAAGCTCTACTTCACGCCAAGTCCAAGCTTCATGAGCAAAAGAGAAGACCGCGAGATGAGAACCACCAAGATGGAGCTACGGCTACAACAACCACTTCGGCATCTTCGCCAAGTGTTATCAAGGCATCTTCGCCTTTGGACGTACGGCATCTTCGCCTACTTCCCGTGATTTCGCTTACATCGACATCATCAATTACAAGGCGACCACCTACGAGCGAAGGCGACACTTCCATCTTCGGAAGCCCCTCAAGGAAGATGGTCGAGCATGGGAAATTCCCTTCGGTCATGGAGACGAGCTATGAGGTGCCACATCATATGGACCTCCTACAACAACAAGACGGCGGCAAGAAGGTCGAGCAAGGGCCATCCCCTTCGACCACGGCGATGAGCATGAACCTCTCCAACAACATGAAGACGACGCCCATATTGGACTCATACTCCGAGTCAAGCTACGAGACCGCACATGAGACCTTATCTTTGGTCTTACAGGAGAGTGATGATGTGCCATCTTCGGCCTTCATCCACGACTAAAACTACGACATGATTGAGCATGGAGACATTTTCACCAACATCTCTCCATCACCCACATATAAAGAGATGACCCAATTCCAATGTGAAGAGATCCACCCCACCATGAGTGATATGAGTGACTCCACCATTTGTGACATTGAGTGCATTTCCTATGAGAGGATGAGTGTGACCACCACTAGCCCCACACTTCAGAGCATCCAAGAGGGAGTGAGTGAGCCACCACACTTAGTGAGTGAGTTAGTTGACACGGCACGTGAGGCCACTTTGATCTCTAACGACTTAACCTCTACTCCTAGTGTGTTTTCTTCTTTGGTGCTAGGTCTCCTATATTACGACACGCCTATCCTCGACGAGTCGGTGCCTCCAATGGATACGACGATGGCCATGGTGGATGATGCTACACCCCCCACATAGTTCCATCAAGATGAAGATGACCACGACTCGGTCTTCGACACCTCACCTACAACACATGAGCGATGCTCCAATGGTAACATAGGTGAGGGTACTTCTCTTGTCCCACTAGCGAACTATCTCACCAATGATTGCTTGCATGATGTTGATCCACCTATTCCCATGCTTCATGCTAGTGTGACTTCTTCATGTCATGACTTACCTATCTATGATGAATATCACGATGAGCATGTTGATTTGCCTAGTTGTGATGCTATGCTCCATAGGATATCATGTGAAAGTTCTATTGGTCACATCATGTTTGTTAATCCATTAACCTTGTCATATGCTATGAGTGAGATATCCCATATTGCATCATTTCAATCTCAACATAGTGACTATGCATGCATGTCGGTGTCAAAATCAGCGGATCTCGGGTAGGGGGTCCCGAACTGTGGGTCTAAGGTCGATGGTAACAGGAGACAGGGGACACGATATTTACCCAGGTTTGGGCCCTCTCTATGAAGGTAATACCCTACTTCCTGCTTGATTGATCTTGATGATATGAGTATTACAAGAGTTGATCTACCACGAGATCGTAGAGGCTAAACCCTAGAAGCTAGCCTATGATTATGATTGTTGTGTATCTATCGACCAGCCTGGCCCTGGTCTATATAATGCACTAGAGGCCTAGGATAACAAGAGTCCTAGCTGAATATGCCGGTGGTGGAGGAGTCCTTGTCTTGATCACCAAGTCTTGTGGAATCTTCCTTGTATGCGGCAGCTGTCCGAACTGGCCCATGAGTATACGACCATGGGGGTCCTCGGCCCAATCTAACTGACCAGGAGACAACGTGGTGAGTACCCCCTAGTCCAGGACATCGTCAGTAGCCCCCTGAACCGGTCTTCAAGTTGGGGACGCTCCTTGGTTCTTCCGAACTGTTCTTTGCCTTCGGTCGTCGGTCTTGAAAACTGGTTCAACAAATCTTCCCATATTCTATCTTGAGGATTGCCGAGCTAAATCTGAAGATCTCACACATCGCGTATCCGAGGAGCCCTTTAAGTCTTCGGCCTTTATCAATTCCTTATTATTTTTATGCCACACCTCGGGTTTGAAGTTGTTCCCGAGCAGCAGCGTCCTCTTGCGTCTGAGCTCCAATGCCGGGCTATATCCGAGGTGTCATATCACCTTGGTTCAAAAAAGTCGAAGGAGTTTAGCCGAGCATAATGCCGGAAATGCCCTCTATGGAGCCAGCCACTCGTGCCTGAGCTTTATGCCGGACTGCTTCTGAGGTGGTGCACCACCCCGACTGTGGGTCGATTTTTTGTCAATATTTTTTATTGGTGCAATTTATTCTCTGCCGAGATATATAGCTAGTAGCTCTCAAGGTGTGTATCGGTCTAAAACCCGAGATGCACCTGAAGGATGACACAAGACTGCTGATCCCAGTAGCCGCTGAGACTTAGGTCGATGTGCAAAATCGGCCTGAGGATCAACTCCTAGCTCGACAGCATACATAGGAATAAAAAAGCAGTGTAATATATTAGAAATAATAATGATTAGCAGACGGGCCCCTGCGAGAGGGTCGTGAGAAGTCGCCGTGATATATTAGCTTGATGCCAGATAGGTCCAGATGGTACTTATTATTGTCCGAAGACGCGCTTTCTCATAGTTCGATCAAGCCGAACACTCAGCTCTTTGAATTTTCTGCATTGAATAGGCAATGCAGTATCCCTCGACACACTGGTCAGGTGGCAACACCAGATCAGGGGATCAATGTGCCCCTTTAATATTTGTAAATAATGAGCGCAAAGCCCAGTAGCCCCCGAGCCTTTATGTGGGCACGGGTGGCCGAATTCAGGATCGATATCCAGAGTAAAATCATAGATTATGTGTAGTGATTCTATGTATCCGAGTACTTTACATCATTATTTTGACTCCATTGCGACCGTTTATCAGTTGAAAGTGGCCCATCGTCGACCTCTACCCCTTGGTAGATACTACGCAGGGTGTTTTCGCAATAACAAAACAACCCTTAGCCGACGTCTCGGTGCCCGAAGGTGGTTGTGTTAGCGGAAACGAGGCAATCAGATATGCGGGGTTTATAACTTCCGCTTAGTCATCGGAGCTTTAAACTGGGGAAGCTAGCTATGAGTCCCCGGTTAGTGTTCGGCGACATCCGAGGTCAAGCCGTAAACACTTCGGCCAATGTTATGAACGACCCGTCATTTAACATAGGCATCGGATCGCTGACCAGTTTAGCCTATTGTGACAGTCAGTTTTCGGCTTTCTCCACTAAGGTGCTGATGAGGACATGACTACCATGGATACGACCAAAAATATTGCATACATGCATATTTGTCAGGTGATTTCTAATGCAAACTATTCAATAATCTATTTATGTTATCCAGAATAAAAATACTTCACACACTTTTGTGTTTTGTCTAATTGCAGGTGTATGGGACATTTGTACAATCCACATATGAAGATAAGGGAAAAGAAGAAGTTTAGGTTATGTTTAAAAAGTCCTCTCACGTCACTTTTGGGCCAAGAGAAGATAGAGTCCAAGTCTCTCACGTTCTGGAATCAGATTCGGACTGCACAGACATACCTGACTCAAAACGCCAACAATTTTTTCATACTGACTCCGAATTGGGTGATTCATTTTTTGTTGGAAACTAGATTTCGTGCTCTTTCCAACCCAATTGGATTCACCTTCAAATTCGTCCAGAGCGTTGAGTTATGGACGAAACAATCTGACGTTGCAGCAGAATCCGAGTCAAACTACAAGCCCAAAGGTGTGGCATCACCTCCACTTGGGCCCATGAGCCTTGTACGACCTAGGGTTAATTTTAGGCTGTCTTGGGACGTCCTCCCACCTCCTTGGCCGCCACCCATTGCTCCTATATAAGTAGATCCATCTAGTAGCTTTTCCTGGGGTTTTGTTTAGACTGAAAGTTCGCCATAGCTGCAACTTCGTGTACTTCTTTTGTGTCCAACGACTAGACCAAGACGTCACAGAACCCCACCTTCATTAATAATGCTTTCCTCTTTTATTCACAATACCCAGATTGTAATCTTAGTTTCTTGCTTGTTCTTCGTTTGCTCGCAGGAAATAGACCCTCGTGGTCAGGTTGATCGTGCTCCGGCGTGGTCAATAACCCTCGAAAGTTGGTTTAGCGACTGCTACAGCGCGACGTCTTCGCACTTTCGTAGTCGGATCATCAAAATTGACTCCCACAGAAAAGGATATCTATCTCATCGAAACATCGGGACACCTTCGCCTCTATCAAGTGGTATCAGTTTTCAGGTTGCTCGGTGAGAATTTCTAGTTTTTCCTAGATTAGATTTATTTTCTTACCTATTGTGCAAGAAAAAGCCACAAAAAAGGTTAGATCTATTCATCCTTTGCCCAAGCCAATCTGAGCCTTTGCTATTTTCTTTTCATTGCTTGCATAGTTGAATTATCGGTTGCGTCGTCATGTCGAGTTGTTGGTCTTAGTGTCTAGTTCGTTTAGAGTTTCGAGTCCTGTTCACATTAGTCACGCCGCCGCTGCATCGTTATCCCTTCCGCTGTCCACCACCCATCCATCAATTTCCACCACGTGCTACCCATCGTTCATTGTCACAATCTTAGTTGATGTTGTTCACATCTTCGCTAGATCCAATCTGCATCTTATCTAGTTTGTTTTGGAAAGAGGGAGAGAGAAAAAAAGAAAAAAAACACCAACAACTTTTTCATACGGACTCCGAATTGAGTGATTCCTTTTGCGTTTGAAAGCTTGAGTCAATATAATTCTTGAAAAAAAATTATCAAAAAATTGCCACAAACTTTTCCAGAGGAAAGTTGGAGAGAAAGTTGTTGATATATCATGCTTGCCTGTTGTTTCACATCATTATATTTACGGCTATTGTGATCTTCACTTATATTTTGCTTCCAGAGCTACTTATTATCTTCTATTGATGCTAGTTGTGCTACGACGTGGCCTCATTAGTGTTCTAGGCTCACGTCTCTAGTCCGGTCTAGCCTAGGACCAGCATAGTACCGTCGTTGAGCGTTTATTCAACAATGCATTTTTGAATTGATTATTGCTAATCTTTTGCTACCATATATAGCCAACTCAACTCCACATATTTCTACACCGTGTATATGTACGTTCCACTAGCAATCGCTTTACACAATCTTCGGAGTTATTTGACACTGCTGGTTGCATGTCACCACCTGCTGCATGGTAAGAATTTGTAAGATATTGATATTTGTTATACTGTGAGTGTTTTACCACCATACCCTAGTAGTTCATAGGAACATTACTCTTGAATTTTGTTTCTTGTTTCTAATAATCATGACAGGTTCCGGAGATAGAAGTTCTTGTACGACGGACACATCTTCACCATCACGAGAGTTGGGACAACACACACAAGCATATGGTCAGGTTATCTCTTTACCAACATTTGAGGGTAGATTTAATCCTTCTATTTATCTAGCTTGGGAGCTTGAAGTAGAACACGTTTTTACTCACCAAGATTTTTCTGAACTTGAGAGAGTACGAGCTACCACTAGAGCATTTATTGGTTTTGCTTCTGTTTGGTGGAGTGTACATTGTAAGAAAAACATTGATAACCAACCCACAACTTGGAAAGTTTTGAAAGCTGTAATGAGACAACAATTTTTCCCTCCTTACTATCGTCGTGAATTGCGACGAAAATTTGAACAATTTAAACAAGGCAACAACACGGTTTATGCTTACTACCAAGAGTTCAAATCTTATATGCATCCTTGTGACATAGAAGAATCTAAGGATGATACAATGAATAGATTTTTTTTGTGGTTTGAACCATGATATTCAGGCAAGATTTCAGTATATTCCTCGTTGCATTACTGGTATGTATGTCCGTGCTTGTACCTTTGAGATACAGATACAGGAGGATGCATTGGGTGACTACAACAACTACTATTCCAGTTCATGCTCACCACCGCCGGTTGGTTACTCCACCATTGCACCTACTAGAGCAGCCCCACATCGGATTGTGAGCGTCACATCAACTAAGAGTATGGTACATTGTCAACGTCCGTACCTACATCAGCTACATCTTTGCGACAAGGTAACAGTAAAGGTACCGATGATATAACTTCACATGAGAATGATGCTTGCCTAATTAACTTAAATACATCATGTGTTGAATTACCTCTTGATTTTACAACATCACCTAGTTTGGAGAATCTTGTTACTGTCATGAATGCATCATGTGATCAAACAACTGAAATACCAACATTTTTGAGTTCACCCATTGAATTAACTGTTGATGCAAAAGAACCAATGTTTAATCATTTTGATATGACCTCTAATCTTGGTGATGATTCTGTGTCAAATGACTTATTGCAAGTTTGCTTATTTAAGAATGTTGTAGCATGTAAATTTGATGCAAGTAATGTTTATTCACCAATGTTGGGATGGTTTAATGATGATCATTGTCAATCCTTTGATATGAATAAGAGCTTCACTTATGGGAGCAAACTGAGTTGCAATATTTTCATGTCTTCTACTTCTTGTGATAATATTCCGGCTTCTGATTTTATGATCTATGAAAGTTACTCACATATACATGTGTCATTTGTGCAAAAACCAGGGGAAGTAAAAATGAATGACATATACATATACAACATGTACACCTTGTCTCTTTTGTTAGCCACATTTCAGATTAAGCAGCGCCAAGGATGGCTTTGTTTTCAAGAAGGGGAGGATGATGAGGACATGACTACCTTGGATACGACCAAAAATATTGCATACATGCATATTTGTCAGGTGATTTCTAATGCAAACTATTCAATAATCTATTTATGTTATCTAGAATAAAAATACTTCACACACTTTTGTGTTTTTTCTAATTGCAGGTGTATGGGACATTTGTACAATCGACATATGAAGATAAGGGAAAAGTAGAAGTTTATGTTCTGTTCAAAAAGTCCTCTCATGTCACTTTTGGGGCAAGAGAAGATAGAGTCCAAGTCTCTCACGTTCTGGATTCAGATTCGGACTGCACAGACATACCTGACTCAAAACGCCAACAACTTTTTCATACGGACTCCGAATTGGGTGATTCGTTTTTGTTGGAAACTATATTCCGTGCTCTTTCCAACCCAATTGCATTCACCTTCAAATTTGTCTGGAGCGTTGAGTTATGGACGAAACAATCTGACGTTGCAGCAGAATCCGAGTCAAACTACAACCCCAAAGTTGTTGCATCACCTCCACTTGGGCCCATGAGCCTTGTACGAACTAGTGTTAGTTTTAGGCTGTCTTGGGACGTCCTCCCACCTCCTTGGCCGCCACCCCTTGCTCCTATATAAGTAGATCCATCTAGTAGCTTTTTCCTGGGGTTTTGTTTAGACTAAAAGTTCGCCATAGCTGCAACTTCGCGTACTTCGTTTGTGTCCAACGACCAGACCAAGACGTCACAGAACACCACCTTCATTAATAAAGCTTTCCTCTTTTATTCGCAATATCCAGATTGCAATCTCAGTTTCTTGCTTGTTCTTCGTTTGCTCGCAGGAAATAGACCCTCATGGTCAGGTTGATCGTGCTCCGGCGTGCTCAATAACCCTCGGATGTTGGTTTAGCGATTGCTAAGGCGCGACGTCTTCGCACGTTCGTAGTCGGATCGTCAAAATTGACTCCCACAGAAAATGATATCTATCTCATCGAAACATTGGGACACCTTCACCTCTATCAGGTGCTTAAGCATGCGAGCTAGAAGTACAATCGCAGTGGTTCTCCCTTTGCACACCTAGCCGAACAAAGCAGAACGTAGGAGGCAAGCACAGGAGCCGGGCAACCCAACTATTGACCGAAGACACAATTCGAAACCGATGAATATATGGCAATATCCAAGAGTGTTTTTGCCCAATCTCTAAAGGTGTCTGGCATTGCGGTACGAGACTAATGCTGGAAACACACAAATAGTTTAAAAGAACCATAGGCTTGGCAAACCAAAAAACGTCAGTGAAAACCTGACGTCCGAATAAGATCAAGTGTTCGGTGCCAATATGAAAATTGGACTGTAGAAAAAAAGTGCTTCTGTCGTGCTTTAACATGACACATCCTATCTCAAGACTTCAAGCGGGTCAGCCTACGGCTTCAACCTACTATCCCGAAGGCGGAGTACTTCTCATTAGGCCAGTTTAGCAAACTAAACTCTAGCGGTTTTGAGAGAGAAATTAGGCTCCCCGGCTAGTGACCACACACTCGTGTTGAAAAAAGGAGTGATAAATAATAGTAAAAAAAACTTCGCAACGACTAAGAAGAAGAACACTTATTATAAAACGGCTCATATAAATTTAAGAGCCCCCAAGTGACTTGGGTAAAAGAATTTTATGTATAATGATTGTATGTACCGAAGTACTTCTGTACCTACTAATAAAGCAAGGTGCGTTTCTCCGATTTTTTTCATCCGTTCACCGCCAAAAGATTTTTTTTCCCTATATCCGAGGTGGTACTAAACTTTCGTACTCCATTTGTTGGCAAAGGAAATACGATTTATGTAGAATTTCGTACATGGGTTGTGCGCCCTATGGCCGAATAAAGTTAGCCCATATTTTCCTGCCCACGCAGCAATAAAAAAAATTCTATTTCCCGCTCAATGCGGAAACTAATTTAAACTACGCACAGGGCGCCCAAGACTCGGCAGCTCATTTTTCTATGTGTTCCTATTGCAAGTCTATTTTATTCATTTTTTCAGAAATTCAAAATTAAAAAAAATGATCGCAATTGTAATTTTTCAATTTTTATTCAAAATTTCGTAAAAAATACAAATTACAAAAATGTGTTCCTACTCTGCTAAATGTTAGGATTTTTTTGCCTTGCCAAAATTTATTCAAATATAAATTACAAAAATATTCCCATTTTTCAAGAAATGTTTGTATTTTCTAAAATTGTTCAACATGTAAACAAATGCATTTTAAAAATGTTTCAAATTCGAAAAATATTCTTGTTTTAACGATATGTTTAAAAATTGAAAATAAAGTTTGCATTAAAGAAACACATTTTCTAAAATTCTTCTGCATTTTTAAAACATGTTCCCATTTTAAAAAAAAGCACAACTTAAAAATTGTTCGTATTTTTATAAGAAGGTTCATGTCTTTAAGAAATGTATGTGCATTTCAGGAAATGTTCCGTTCAAATTTTCGTTCTTGCTTTGTTCAAAAATGTTTGGAATTTTGAAAAAAAACCATCCATAATTTGGAAAATTGTTCAAGTTGCCAAGTATATTCGGTAGTTCATGTGATGAATTCCACAATTGTGTGTCCTATTTAAATATGTTTGAAATTATAATTTTTTTTCATATCGATTTTTTTCAGAATATAAAATATTTTTCCAATTTTTTGATATTTTTGTGGTTTTTCAGAAAATAATTCAAGATTTAAAAAATGTTACAAATTAGAATTATTGTTTTAGTGATATGTTCAAAAATTGAAAATAATATTTGCATTAAAAGACAAATTTCTAAATTTCTTCTATATGTTCAAAACATTTTCCCGTTTCCAAAAATTGTTCACAACTTAAAAAACGTGTTTTTATAAAACGTTCATGTTTTGAGAAATGTTTGTGGATTTCAACCAATGTTCCATTCAAATTTTTTGTTCGTCTTTTTAAAAATGCGTCTAATTTGGAAAATTGTTCAAGTTGCCATGTATATTTGGATTTCATAGTTATCGGTTTTGAAAAGTTAAAAAAGTGTCGAGTCTCGCGTTGCATTATATTCTTTTATATTTATGCTGACCATTGGTTAGCAGAACATGTTTGTTTGCGTGGCTAGCAATATGTGGTCGGGTCTTTGAGGTCGTGAGGTCGATAACTCCCATACTGGGCCTGCTCTGCATCCGGCGCATCGAGTTAAGTCGACTTGTTCAGAATAAGGGACACCACAACTTATTGACAGTGGTAGCTTCCATGTGCCAATAAAAAACAATATGCTGGTTAATTATAATTGAAATAAATTATAGGCATGTGTCAATAAAAAAGAATATACTTGTTTGGCCATAATTAAAGGGTGCCATGTTGAACTAGAGAATACAGACATGCGGGGGTCTTGATCCATTCTTATATTGAGCTAGAGGCATATAATTTTATTATCATGTTGCAACGCACGAGCATATGTGCTAGTATATTAATTTGTGTTCACCTGAACTTTAAACGCGTCTTAACCGACCATCGGCTTCTCCCTCTTCGGCCAAGGGCCGAAAAGTGTCATGTACTCCACCTGTTGAGAGTATCGATGGTGTTTCCGATGACCAGGCAATCAGGCCATAAGGCTGTAACAGACAAAGTGCGCTCAAGGAACTTATGCTATATTACTGATGAAGTGTAAGAAGCATCTTCGAAGAAAATAGTACCCCCACCGATACCTTTCTTCGGTGCTCATTATTACTATGAGACTTGTGCAATAGATTTTTTGTACTCATGAGTTCCGTTGTATGCCGACCATAATTGAAAACAATAAGAGAGCTAGCTTTCGGCTTCACCCAGTCTGAGGTCCGGCTCGGATGACCCGATCGTGACAATCGAAGAGGTGCTCCCTTTACTCCCTAGCCGAACAATCAGGAATGTAGGGGTAAACATAGGAGCGAGGCAACCCAGCTTGCAAATCACTTAAGTCAACATGGTGCATATTGTGGCGTAATACACGAACAAGGAATGAAGTCGTACAAGTGTAATCATTTGCAAGAGGAAAGGCTTCATAAAGGAAGCCCCCAGGTAAACGGGGTATATGAATTTGTGTGTCACAAACAAAGTTTTGACAAGGAAATTTTTTACAAGCAACTTTTTTCCAAAAAAAGTATAATGCTTGGTCGAACCGAACACAAGTTAAAAATTTAAAACTTTGAGCATGAAGGCAACTTAGCTGGTTAATGTGTTTGGTATTGACGACGCGGTCCAAGCTTGATGCGGGACAAGGTTCCATCCCCCAAGCCGGTCCCGAGGTGGCGGAGCAAAGAGCTCGGCACTCCGAAGTGGTGACATAGCACGGTCAATGCAGGCCGGCAGAGTGATGCCAAAGTCCCCGACATGGGGTAACGAAGTGTTGACGAAGCCCCCTGTCCAACCGAGGTGACATGGTATGTAAGTATGCCGAGTTGACGATACTGCCCAACCCGGATCATTTTCCTGTGCAAAAAATAGTGCAAACCGGAGATAATAGTAATAATAATAATTTAAAAAATCATTGCATAATGAATAATTTATGCAAAGTGAGTAATAAAAGAAATATGGCCTGGCGCCGAAGTCAATGTCGAAGCAGTGCGTCGGCGTGATGCGGTAAAGGCTGAATTCACAGGTCGGTCCGAGTTCCGGATGCGGCGCTAGCTGGACCATGTACGGAAACTAACCGAACCACCATGCGACCTCGTTAATGCGGCCACCATTTGATAGACCTGTGTAGATATGATGGACAAACCAGAGTAATAATTCCTTGGGAAAAATGAACCCAAACAAGCAAAAACTACTAGGATTAATAGCACCTGGTTTATTTGTTGTAGCAATCCGAAGAAAGGTGATTCCCAAAATTGGGACTCGATCCGCACACCCATTTCCTGATGGGCGATAAAGCGACGGCATGGCGATGCTGGCAAAGGTTGGCTCGCCGAGGCAAAGCCCTCGGTCCAGCTAATCGTGACGGAGTTGGTCGGCTAGTGACGCCGAAGTCTCCGGAGTAGGTTGATGAAGAGATGGAGAAGCCCCTGGTCCAGCTGAGATGTCGAAGCCTCAATGTCAGCCGATGAGTCGAAGTAGGTCGGCGTGATGGACACCGGCTTGAAGAAGCAACAGTGCGGCCCTGCCGATGCAGGTCGTAACGTGGTCCATGTCGGCTTGATGAAGTGACCATGCGGCGATGCCGGTGTGCCCGCTCCGTGTAATCCATGGGGAGGCGATGTTGGTGATGATTTATCCTTCACGATGACGAACTCTTGTTCGGCTTGCCGAGATGATGATCCAAAGAAGTTGAGCTCGACTCAACAAAGTGACGACTTGTCTAGCGCAGGTCAGCAGCCTTGGAGCAATATTGCCGGACTGGTTTGAACCAGCATGATGATGAAGATGACCTTGTTAGAAAACTAAGTGATTAAATGGTTAATATGTTAATTACCATAAGTTAAAGTGGGCCAATAGTTAATTACGAGATTAACACTAATTAACGGTAATGAGCAATTTGCGCCTATGATTGGGGGGCTAATTAAGATTATGGTTAGGTCCCACGTCATATACATCGCTATATATAAAGGAGGGCATCCCTGTACTTGATTGATCATCGTATCGTTTAGGATAACAGCGCCCTCCAAAATTCACTCCAAATCCAATCGGGAGTGCGCTGGACGTTGACGTGAAGGCCTGTCCTTACTCCGGCAAGGTGCCGGGGTGATCTACTACGCTGCTGCAATTCGTCATCTAACTCTACCTCCTCCACTGTGATGGCCTCTCCAAACGGAGGTATAAACACAGTACTGTCCACTAATTTCCGCATCAAATCAAATAGTGTTCATGTGTATTAGATAAGATCTGATTAGCAATTGCATAATCCCAGCAATATATTCTAACATTTGGTATCAGAGCCAAGTTGGATCTAATCACATGAATCTATTTCAGAAAATTGACAGTAGATTAATAGTACTTGCCTGAAAAATCACGTAATTAGGCATCAGCCACGCACATCATGGCGGTGCCACAGCCGCCGTCCGTCTAAGGGTGATGCTGCTGTAGCCGAGCACATCCAGATGTGCTCGCGCCGCGCTGCCGTGCGCCTCAGGCTGCGCTGCCGCTGCTGCGCCACCGTGTGCCTCAGGCCGTGTTGCCGCTGCTGCGCGCCTCATGGTGGCGCTCCTGCCGCCGCCGCGCTGGACGCCTTAGCACCGACCGCTTCTCATTAGTGCGTGCATCAGTGAACGGCTAACTCGCCACCGCAACTACCGCTTATTCGATCCGGTTTCTTATGAGCGACGGCGGCGCAGTAGGAAGCTCGGTTAGGGATTTGACTAGCACACGAGTCTGGTAACTGACTAGCTGCGGCTGGCTATGATATTATTTGGGATATGCGAGTTACTGGGCCGCGCATCAATTCTCCCAACCTTAAGTCGCTCCTCTTCTTGAACGCACATAGCCGTGAGCTCACCCATGGTCCACTTCTCCTTCTGTGTGTTATAGTTGATCTTGAATGGACCAAACTCCATAGGAAGGGAGGTCATAATGAAATTAACCAAGAAGCCCTCAGAAATCTCCATGTCCATGCCCTTTAATTTTGTGGCCATATCGTTCTAGTCATGATATGTTCTCTCACACCGCTTGCACCATTATATTTAGTGGTGAGCATTTTCATGATCAGTGTACTGGCATAGACTTTTGTGGAGCCTTTAAACTGATCCTCCACCGATGCCAGATAAGTCTTAGCACATTCGAAATCGGGGATAGCTCCCCTAATCCCAAGAGTAATTGTGCTTTTCATGATCATGAGGGACAATCGATTGGAGAGCTCCCACTTCTCCTTGTTAACCTCATAAACCTTAGTTCTCTCAGCAAGGTTTTCATCATCAGAGGACAAGGGAACTCGAGCCTTCTCCCTAAGTGCATAGTCAAGATCCATGACCCCAAGGTTAATGGAAATCTGCTCCTTCCATGTAGGAAAGTTAGTCCCATTGAGGTGCTCAATTGAGTTCAGGAGCCCAGAAATAAGTGATGGGTTCAAAGCTGAATAAAACATAATTAACATGGATATTAAAATTACGAATTATGAAAATATCCATATTAAAAAATATTGCATGATATGAATCCTACGTTGCTCTAATTAACAACATGACAAATTTAATAAAATCCTAATTCGCAATACCGTTGGGCAATAACGAAAGAGGACCTAATCATATAATAACATCATCGGGAAATTAACTGCAATATTCATGATCACAAACAACGTTGGTCAGTATGTGATCATGCATTACTAAAATTAATTATGGCAATTGTCCCGAATAATATTGCAGTGTTAAACCAAAATTTCACGCTAGTTCTATTTTAATTTAACACAATTATGCTAAAAGATCTACTGATCATACAAAGAAATAACTGTGTATAAATAATCAGCAGACTTATATGTGTACTACATACAGAGAGTGAATTACATATCTGCACGTACTAGTACTAGTTCTCGTAGTACTAGAAAAAATGCTACCGCACCCATAATTTCTAGGTTGTCAGTCTTTCTATATGTAAGCATTGATTTTTCCGCTAATACTTGGTGGGTTGACTCAGGTGCCACCGTGCACATTTCTAACTCATTGCAGGGATTCCTTACCGTGAGGACGCTGCAAAGGGGGGAGCGAACTCTTATAGTTGCAAATGGACAGGAGGCTAATGTTGAAGCTGTTGGGACTCTCCCGTTAGTGCTAAAAGATGGCTTCACCCTCCTTCTTAATAATGCTATTTATGTTCCTACCATGAGGAGGAACCTTATTTCTGTTTCTCTATTAGATGATGATGGTTTTGAGACTTATTTTGGGAACAAACGATGTGTTATTAAGTTTGGTCATGATGATATTGGTCATGGCGTTCGCCATGACAAACTCTATAGACTCATTTTGAACGACTCATCTGAATCATTGAATGTTTGTGATGTAATAAATAAGCATGAGACTTTGTCGAAATTATGGCACTGTCATTTAGGCCATATTTCGAAGGGGAGAATGGAGCGTCTCATTAAAGAAGAGATACTTCACCCCTTACACTTCTCTGATTTAGATCACTGCATCAATTGTATTAAGGGGAAATTCGTAAAACAAATTAAGAAAGGAGCAATTCGTAGTAGTGGGGTTTTGGAATTAATCGACACTGCCATTTGTGGCCCATTTCCTATTACTTCTGCCGATGAATATGGTACGGAGCATGGTTTCCAACTTCAGTTTACTGGTGAATTTGTGGATGGAAGCATTAAAGACAGCCGTGCATATACTTAATTGGGTTCCTAGTAAATAAGTACCCAAGACACCTTATGAATTGTGGACTGGGAAGAAACCTAGATTAAATTATTTGCATGTGTGGGGTTGTCCATCTAAAGCTAAGATTTTTAATCCACACATTGGAAAATTAGATCCTAAAACCGTCAGTTGCCATTTTATTGGATATCCAGCAACGTCCGAAGGTTTCCGTTTCTATTGTCCAAGACGTACCACTAAATTTGTCGAAACGAGGCATGCTAAATTTTTAGAGAATGTTAATGTCAGTGGGAGCTCCGAGACAAGAAAAATCATAGTTGAGGAAAATCGGACTGACATACCATTACCGATGATCCCAGAGTCTATTTTTCCTTCGTCTTCAAGCGCAACACCTCCAGTTAATGATTCTGGGTTTATTGGTGCAGCGCCTAATAATGAGCCTCACATCACTCAGTCTTCTGCGATATATAATGAACCTTTACGTAGATCACAGCGGGATAGAAGAGCTGCCATTAATACAAATAAATATGATGTTTACATGACTAAAGATGGAAATGACATTAGTAAGGCAAATGATCCCACCTCCTTTGAGGAAGCCATGACAAGCGGACACTCATCTAAGTGGCTTGAGGCCATGAATGATGAAATTAAGTCAATGAGTATTAATGATGTTTGGGATTTAGTAGAAATTCCTGAGGGAGTCAAAAAGGTGGGCTGTAAGTGGGTCTACAAAACTAAGCATGACTCTAAAGGAAATGTCAAACGATTCAAAGCAAGACTTGTCGCTAAAGTTTACACACAAAGAGAGGGCATAGACTATGTTAACACATTTCCTCCCGTCTCGAAGAAGGATTCGCTAAGAATTGTTATGGCTCTTGTTGCTCACTATGATTTAGAGCTACATCAGATGGATGTTAAAACCGCATTCCTTAATTTATGGCTCTTGTTGCTCACTATGATGTATATATGGCTCAACCGGAAGGTTTTGTCATAGAAGGCAAGGAACATATGGGATGTCGACTTAAGAAATCTATCTATGGGCTAAGACAAGCGTCTAGACAGTGGTACCTTAAATTTGATGAGGTCATAAGGAAATTTAATTTTAAGGAAAATGAAGTGGACAATTGCATATACATTAAGACAAGTGGGAGCAAGTTTATCATATTAGTACTTTATGTCGATGATATCTTGCTAGCCAGCAGTGATTTAGACATGGTATATGAGACCAAAAGATTTCTATCATCTAATTTTGACATGAAAGATCTTGGGGATGCTTCTTATGTTTTAGGCATAGAAATCCACCGAGATAGGTCTAAAGGGACATTTGGACTGTCCCAGAGGGCATATATTGACAAAGTCCTTAAAAGATACAACATGCATAACTGTTCTTCCACTCAAGCACCTATTGTTAAAGGTGATAAGTTTGGTCTATTTTAGTGTCCCAAGAGTCAATTAGAGATTGATCAAATGAAGACAATTCCTTATGCCTCGGCTGTTGGGAGCATTATGTATGCTCAAGTATGTATGCGTCCCGACTTAGCGTATGTAACTGGAATGCTTGGCAAATATTAGTCTAATCTAGGCTTAGATCACTAGAAAGCTGTCAAGAAAGTAATGCGCTATCTGCAAGGGACTAAAAATCATATGCTTACAGATAGAAAGACTGACAACCTAGAAATTATGGGTTACTCAGACGCTGATTTTGCAGGGTGTAAGGATACTAAGAGATCCACATCAGGCTATATCTTCACACTTGCAGGGGGGACAATTTCATGGAAAAGCTGCAAACAAACACTTACTGCATCTTCAACGATGCAATCAGACTTTGTGGCATGTTTTGAGGCTACCGGGCAAGCCGTATGGCTTAAGTACTTCGTCCCCGGACTTAGAGTGGTAGACAACATAAATAAACCACTAACATTATTCTGCGATAATCAAGCTATAGTTTTCCTTTCGAGTAACAACAAGTCAAGTGGTGCTACCAAACATATTGACCTTAAGTACCTTGTTGTGAAAGATAGAGTCGAAGATCAAACAATTAAAATTCAGCATATAAGTACTAAGTTGATGATTGATGATCCCCTGACTAAAGGCTTGCCACCAAATCTCTTTCGAGAACATATTGCTAGCATGGGTCTAATGGAAAGCCTATAACTATTGGGGTAACTAAATGATGAGATCTCAATATTTGAACTTGGAATAAGGAAGTTTGTTTCGCTTACTAAGTGCACATAATGATTAATAAAGAAACAAACTATTAGGACCATAGTAGGGAGGATGAATGCATGCCCATACAGACTCGCAACCATAACTAATTATCCATTCTGAAATGAAGTCTTACGCTATAGATTTTGGGGTTCCAGTAATGATTATACTATTGCTGCGAATACATTATCTTGGTGTGATGCCTTTGTTGAAGTATGGACTAATGACATTAACCATTCAATCAAGTGGGAGAATGTAAGAAAACTAAGTGATTAAATGGTTAATATGTTAATTACCATAAGTTACAGTGGGCCCAATAGTTAATTACCATAAGTTAAAGTGGGCCCAATAGTTAATTACGGGATTAACACTAATTAATGGTAATTAGCAATTTGCGCCTGTGATTGGGGGGCTAATAAATTATGGTTAGGTCCCACGTCATATACAACGCTATATATAAAAGAGGGCATCCCTGCACCTGATTGATCGTCGTATCGTTTAGGATAACAAGGCCCTCCAAAATTCACTCCAAATCCAATCGGGAGTGTGCTGGACGTTGACGTGAAGGCTTGTCCTTACTCCGGCTAGGTGCTGGAGTGATCTGCTACGCTGCTACAGTTCGTCATCCGACTCTACCTCCTCCACCGTGATAGCCTCTCCAAACGGAGGTATAAACACACTACTGTCCACTAATTTCCGCATCAAATCAAATATTGTTCATGTGTATTAGATAAGATCTGATTAGCAATTGCATAATCCCAACAATATATTCTAATACACCTCTAGGAGGTTTAAAATTTTACAGGCACGTGTTTAAAAACGATGCACAATACCATAGAAGAGAACTCTCAAAAGGTTGTCCAATATCACGTCATAAAGAAACATGAATTCGGGTCGGATCCGTATTCGCGCAGAAAACAGATCTGAAAATTGGTCCACTCATCGAAAGGTTCCCAGAGTTTGAACCGTCGATCGAGTGGAAATTTGGAGGAGTGGTAGATATGGGAATTCCGCAGTAGATGAACGGTTGGATCTTCCAAAGGACCTCCGAGCTGGGCTCTGGAGACCACGCCCTAAACTCGTCCAGATTCCCGTCCAGATTTGACAGGGCTCCGGTATATCGTCGATTGTCGGAGATTCCTCCATCGGAACTTGACGAAATTTTGCATGGCTGTTGTAGACGTAATTCCGCACTATTTCACTGAAGCAATCGTCAAATTGACGCTCCAGGAGGCGGTGATGGCGGTTACAAGTTTGTTGTCCATAAAAACAGCACGACCACCCGAGGGCAATGTTGACATTGAGCCCTCGAGCCCCATGGATGATTCCTCTATGATCATGATAGAGATCGGAGTTGATGTTGAAGAAGGCCCCCGTCCGAACATGACGATCGGAGATGGAGCATGGTCCTCGGTCAAGCCAAGGTGACGAGTCGAGCCGGCGACGAAGATGCCGGCGTCGCAGTTGACCTACGGGCGAGCCATTGATCCTTTTGTCGATCACACAGCGAAACTCTCAATGAAAGCACCAATGTCGGTGTCAAAACCGCCAGATCTCGGGTAGGGGGTCCCGAACTGTGCGTCTAAGGTCAAGGGTAACAGGAGACAGGGGACACGATGTTTACCCAGGTTCGGGCCCTCTTTGTGGAGGTAATACCCTACTTCCTGCTTGATTGATCTTGATGATATGAGTATTACAAGAGTTGATCTACCGCGAGATCGTAGAGGCTCAACCCTAGAAGCTAGCCTATGATTATGATTGTTGTGTATCTATCGACTAGCCTAGCCCTGGTTTATATAATGCACCAGAGGCCTGGGATAACAAGAGTCCTAGCCGAATACGCCGGTGGGGGAGGAGTCCTTGTCTTGACCACCAAGTCTTGTGGAATCTTCCTTGTATGCGACAGCTGTCCGAACTGGCCCATGAGTATACGGCTATGGGGGTCCTCGGCCCAATCTAACTGACCGGGAGATGATGTGGTGAGGACCCCCTAGTCCAGGACACCGTCAATGCCCCATTACAATAAATCCCATTTGCACTTATGGCATAGATGACGAGATGATGGTCATTGGCTTTTGTTTTTCTTGTGATGATATTGCTATACTTCCTTTACATGATTTGCGCAATTCATCTACTATGCCATGCCATGATCACATAGAACCAAATATGCTTTTTTGGATGTTGCCAATATTCTCCATGTGATGTTTCCATTAATTCTCATGAGGAGACCACCATAGTTTCCTCATACATATTCGGAGATTTTGATGCATTCCATACTTTGCATGATTCTCATAATTGCTTGCACCGTATGCATTCCATGAATAACAATGCTCTACATATTTCTTGTGATGCATTACACAATTTGAGTCTCCATTATGCTATACATAACAACAAACCTATCATGATGGATGACATGTTTCTATATCACGCATCTCCTTTATTTGAGCATTGGCTATTTTGTGCTAACTAACACTTGCACGTGCACATCATGATGGATGATGTGTACATCTACCACGCACACACAATTTTCCCTTTTTCTTTGTTTTGTGTAGGTACTCACGTATACTCGTCAACCTCTCAATCCCAAGAGTTGACGAAACGAGCTCTTGAGAGCAAACATGACTTGGAATCCCGTGAACTATCCTTCCCACCGCTCTCTTCGCGCATCGACTACGCGCATCTCCCTCACTTGGCTCTCACACGGCTATGGGCTATATACCACTTGTCGCTTCATGCTCATTTTACCGTGTTCACTCTGCATGGTATGCTTGCTTCTTTGCCATGCAATTGTGACCCTTACTTGCATCTACCCATGATTCACTATTATGCTACTCCTATGTGTATCTGCATGCTTGGTGGAGATCCTTGTTGCTATTGCCTTGTTTATCATGTACCTCATGCTATTTTGCTCATATCCTCCTTTCATGCTTGTGCTATGTTATGTGAATTATTCATGCACACTATTTTCCCCCTTGACATGCTTGCTATGATTCCCTCTAGTATGTTGCATCTTCGCACTACTAGCTCACACCAGTTGATTGCTATGATTGCTTGCTTTGTCGCATCACCCATGTTCCATTATTACTCGCTTTCTTGGGTTGATGACATATATGTTCATGCCTCTCACATGATATATTTTGTTCATTGTCGCTTGCCTCCAAGTGATACATCTATGATTATTGATCTTGGAGACTTGGACACTTTACTTGTGATGCATGCTTGCTTGATTGCGCCTATTGTATTTGCTTGTTCTCGCATCATATGCCTCCATACTATGAAATGCTCCCTTGTCCTTTCTTATGATGAGCATGATGCATACACATGTTTTGTATCTTACCACACGAATGATAGGTTTTGCACTTCCTCTAACCTCATTTGTTTTTCCAAGTGTTTGTCATGTTCTTTCATTTTGGAGGATTCACAAGGCAGTGTCGTTATGCGACAACTTGGTCATGCGAAGGCATACACGATGTGCAACAACAACATTTGCGAGAATCTCCTAAAGGTGACCTCCTTCCCTTTGAGCCATCCTCACATATGCATATTGGATGGGTCATTCTTTCATTGTTGTTTCCTTCTTGTTGTCTACATGGTACATCTCACGAATGGAGGAGCGACATTGAAGATTGGCTCTATGGACCTTCACATTGAGGAGCGCCCGGACTTAGTGGATGTACCTTCGAACCTCCACTCATGCCACGACGTCGAGCATTGGTACACCAACACGTCCATATTTATTGATTATGCTCACACATGTCATGCTCGATGGACATATCATACACACGACAAATTTTCATCTTATGCATGGATTGACTCACATTATGATTGCCTTGTTGCATCTTGTATTCCCATGTCATCCATGATATATGAGCTTGTGCATTTCCTTAGCAAATATGTTGTGATCTTTCTTGATGGCATATTCATACATCATGATCATATTGCCCATCATCAATTGCATGATCACATACTCATATTGAGCATCCATTACCATATTCATGCTATTGATAAACCGTCTCTCTATGACATCATTTTGCATCGTGGTTGCATTGATCATATTCACAACACATTAGTGTGCGCAATGAATGTTTTTGCTCCCATGAATGCTTTGCATACCATTCCATCTCTTTTGGATAAGCTTCATGCACCTTGTCATGATCAATCTTGTTGCACGGACTCATTCTTACATGATGGGCAATTTGTGTGCTCTAACCATTGTATTTCCGAGTGTTGTTTGTGTTTGCTCTTTTTTCATGTATACCACTCCGGCGACACCTTCGAGTACTTGGATTGCGCCATGATTTCAACTCCGTCCAACTACAAGTTCGTCCACAACAACCGTTTCCCTAGTGATGAGGATCATGATCCGAGGTCGGATCTTTCCCAAGGGGGGGGGCAGATGATGCGATGCATCCCACGTTCACCCCCATGTACACTCCGACTACTCTCCAAGCCCCAAGGATACATAGGATGAGACCTCGAACATACGCCATCGGACACAAGGTGAACTCGCTCCTCTTCGAACCATCACTTTCCATATGTGAGACATGGCTACTACCTCAAACATATGTTCTATGCATGACCAGGAACCAAGAGGAAGCCCATGAACAAGAAGGCGAGGACACCAAGAGCGAGGAACGAGAAGAAGAGATGTGGAAGAAGCTCCAGCCACCGGACGACCGGTCGGGACTGGACGTCCGACGCCTGAAGACCCACCGGACGACCGGTGACGCCGCACACGAGCCAAAATGAGCGGACGTCCGACAAGTCCCGGATGTCCGACACACTCTAGCGTCCGGACATCCAACCATCCCCGGAAATCCGGCGCCACCTTATCCGAGCCGAAACGCCGGACGTCCGACAAGTACCGGACAACCGGACCCTCATGAGCCACCGGATGTCCGGTACCTGTCGGACGACCGGCGCTTGTCTGTGCACAGTGATCGGGCCCGAGGCCCATGTACCACTTCACTTCTCCCCCATTTGCACCAAGACTATAAATGGAACTTCTCCACCTCCTAGTTAGGGTTAGCAAAGGATTAGCTCATATTTCGTGTGAGAGCTTTGCTCATCCACTTGGTTACCTTCTCCTTGGAGATTCGAGCCTCCACCGGAGAAGATCCCCCAAGAGGATTCAAGACCCCTTTTAGGGAAGAACTCAAGACCTCCTCACGGAGAAGACCGGTTACCGTGTATCGTCCGTTGTTGGGTTTGGGTCGTGTATCTTCCCCTTTGTATTCGAGGATCTAGCACTTGTGTGACTTGTTCTTATTAGTTTGAGTGTTCCTCTTGTGTTTCCCCTTGTGATTTCCCTCGTTTCCCTCCTCGTGTTCTTCGTGTTCATCACGTGATCCGCTCCTTTCATGAAAGATCGGCCGATTAGGGTTCTACGTCCGGTCGTCCAGTACTTGTCGGACGTCTGGTGTTTCGGCTTGGATGAGGTGGCGTCGTATTTCCGGGGATGATCGGACGTCCGGACGCTGGAGTGTGTCGGACGTCCGCTCATTTTGGCTCGGGTGCGGGGTCGCCGGTCGTCCGGTGGGTCTTCAGGCATCGGACATCCGGTCCCGACCGGTCGTCCGGTGGCTAGAGCTTCTTCTGCAGCTCTTCTTCTCGTTCCTCGTGCTTGGTGTCCTAGCCTTCTTGTTCATGTGCTTCCTCTTGGTTCCTGGTGATGCGTGGCACACATGTTTGAGGTAGTAGCCATGTCTCACATATGAAAAGTGATGGTTCGAAGAGGAGCGAGTTCACCTTGCGTCCGATGGCGTATGTTTGAGGTCTCATCCTATGTATCCTTGGGACTTGGAGAGTAGCCGGAGTGTACATGGAGATGAATGTGGGATGCTCCGCATCAGATAACCATCGTAGCCTTACTTTTTTTGTATCGCTTACCCATAGAGACTAGCCTTTGAGTATTGCCTGCAACTTGACTTGTGCACATTACTGATCATACTTCCCATATCATACATACCATATCATTGGTGCATATCTCGGTATCATCTTTTGTGTCACAAAGTTGTCATCGCATACACAATTGATATCTTGGTTCGTGAAGCATTGCATGAGAAAAGAGCTCAAAAAGAAAAGGAGCCAACCAAGCTTTTAAGAAAAAAGGGGAAAGATAAGCAAAGAGCACTACCATAGCATCATACAACATTAATATTGTCATGTCCGATCATTTTGGATCATACCACCAGAACACTACACATATAGCATACTTGGGATAGAAGTCGTTGCATTTTTGCTTAGTAGGTTGTGCACAAGTCTTCGTATCCTCCTATTGTGTAATCGTCCTAGCGTCTCTCTAGTGTTGTGCAACAAGAACATTTTCATAGATTCCACATATTGGCTCATTCCTTGGTTGCATGAACCTATTGTGTAATCGTCCTAGCGTCTCTCTAGTGTTGCATGAACCTATCCTCCTATTGTGTAATCGTCCTAGCGTCAGCTTGCCTGGAATCCCGCAAGGAAGAAGAACGATTCCATGAAGAAGACAAACGAACGTAGTCGAACGGATCCTCTCCAACGCAACATTACCAGAACTAACACGAAGAAGGAACACCGAAAAGAAGCAAACAACATGGTAAACAACCATCACATAAACATGGCATGATGCACAACCAAGTATGATGCATGTCCGGTTTAAAGAGGCATGGCATGGCAAAGTGCAACAAACAATACTACAAATTAAGTGGAGCTCAATATGCAACGAGTTGCGTATTGACGAAACACCACATGACTTATTTAGTTCTCTCTCGATTATGTACCCAACAATATTAAATGTTATTAATCATGGCAAAGGCTGAAGCATAAGTAAACTAACTATCTAGGCAAGTTTAAATCAGGCCGGAACAACAAACAACAATTCCGAAAAAATCCTGATATGCATATTATGAATTTGGTACTGTTCTACCCTAAACCATATTTTAGAGTTGTTAAACATGCAATATGAGTGCACCATGTTAAACTAGGCATTTTCTAAGCAAGTTACATATATAATTTATTTAATTAGGAGCTACGGTTAATTAGTTATGAAATAAATCATTTTAGCATGTCATTTGGAGCAAAATTAAACAAACAACATTTTAAGCATTTTAAACATGGATGAAAATAGTATATAGTGAAACTAGACGAAATCTAAGCATTTTACATATTTAAAGGTTTTACATAAGATTCACGGTTTGTTAGTTATTAAATGCATGAAGCTTAGGGGGTTTTCTGCAAATCTGGTGTCTCTGGAAAATTATACAAATTCGCAGGAACGAAAAAAACATGCACTAGGCTGGATCTGGCTGGCCCAATAGGAACAGGGAATCTGGAGGGGGCTGCTCACATCGGGCCTTGGCCCGGCTGGAGGTTGTAGAGGCGCTGGGCCTTGGCGTGCTGGACACGAGCTGGGCCGGATCTGGAGGCAACGACGCGGTCAATAGGAGCTGTGGGGCTTGGCACTAGTCGTTCGTCCTCGCACGCAGTAGCATGGGAGCAACGTGATTAAGAGGCCAGGCGCACCGGCGCGATGCAGAGGAGGCAAGAGGCACACAGGTCGCGATGCAGGAGGCGCCGGCAGCGGAATTTGGCAGGCACGTGGTCAGCAGGGCGGCGCTCGTTCGAAGAGGCAGCAGAGTTCGAGACCAAGGCGATTCGATGGCGGCGCTGTAGCTTCGAGGCGTCGGAGCTCCCTGTACGAGCAGACAGAGAGAGAGAGAGAGAGAGAGAGAGAGAGAGATGTGAGGGAGAGGGAGATGAATGGAAGGAGGGAGAAGAGAAGAGATGGGCGGGATGCTCATCTGGTGGTCAACGACGATGGCGTAGGACAGCGTTGGGCACGGGGTAGGGATCCGGTAGTGGCGTAGGTCCAAGGCGCGGGGTGGGGCATGGAGGAGCTCCTCTCGGGATCGAACTGGAAGGATAAGGCAGCGGGGCGCTGGTCTCTGACGAGGCTGGTCGAAGACGGCGGCCTCAGGCAGGGGAGCTCGGGCTCCTGGATCGAGAGGGGTACGGGGAATCGGGCGTCGTCGTGCTCTACTCCCCGGCGAGCTCAAGCGAGGCCAACGGGATCCACAAGCGCGTGGGGCTGCTAATGCGGGTGCGAGGAGAAGCAGAGGCCTCGGCACTCATGGGCGTGGGAGAAGGAGCTCGGGCTCCTGGTTGGTGGGTGGAGGAAAACGAGGAGTGGGGGATCCTGAGGGGATTTGGTGGAACAGCGGCGGTGGAGTGATTGGATGGATGGATGGATGGGACATGATCCATAGTTTCTAGGGTTGTCCACTATTTATATTGCAATGAGATTAGGCTAGGGGCTGTCACGTCCCTACCGTCGTAATCGGGCAGCTGAGAAAATATAGGTTAGGAAGTCCAATTAAGAAAACGGAGATGATTTTTAGATGTTTGGGGATGATCTGGACCCAACGGTAATGATAGTCCGGTTCGGGTTCGGAGAAGTTTTGGACACGGGCGAGGGGTTCATGCATTGTGCAAAGAGGGTTAGGCGAACGAGGTCAAGTGTGTGGTTGGACCGAAAATGGTCAATGAAGACAAAGCAGTCTGACAACATTGCCATGGAAAAGACAAGAGAGAAGAGAGCGGTCCGGTTGATCTCGAAACGATCAATGAAGGCAAGGGGGAACGTGGCAACTACAAACGTACGCAAGTTTTGAAGACGTGAAGATGCAATGCGGATGATGACATGGCAAAAATGCAACACGCAAACAAATGAAAAGGCAACAAAAGTGAAAAACTGGAAGACACCTGGCGCATCGGTCTCGGGGTGTCACAACACTCCACCACTACGAGAGGATCTCGTCCCGAGATCTAGGACGACATCGGAGAGAAGCGGAAGAGGAAGAGGTAAACTAAGTTGCTTCTTGTACAAACGAGTGAAACCAAAGAACCTTGAGAGGTTAAACAATTGGAGGAAAGAATACAACGGAGATTTACGAAGTAGAAAACACTTCTTTAGAAAAGATGAACAAGGAACATTATGAGAACCTTGTGGGTTGAAAGACATGAATGAAGAGCTTCAGCGTCAAGAAAGGACATGCAACCACTCTGGTTGAAACGGAATAAGCAAGGAAAGAACATGGTCTTTGATAAAACGAGATGATGGTTAGAAGGGAGTTAAAGCGCAATGCCTCCGGAACGGGAGAATAGAATCTAGATTGATGGAACAAGTAGAACGGAGAAGAAAATGATAACTCCTCCCACAAATGAATTTGAAAGAAATATCCTTACTGAGAAGGCTTGAACGGAGTTGTTGAAAAGTCAACAACGAAAACAATAAGCTGCTTGTGGGCTTATAAAAACATCTCAAACTTGAGGTGAACTTCTGCCACAAACGGAAACAAGATTGATCGAGAACAAAGAAGAGATGAAGAACTTCTTCACCGAGATAGGAAGGAGAAGATTGGATCATTGATAAGCACCACAATCGCGACATTCCTTATGGAAGGCTTTAGGTGAGATATAACCCAAGATAACTGCAATGAAGAGGTTGACGGATTGGAAAGCATCTCCTGAACGAACAGAAAATGATGGGTTTAAAATATCTGATTCTTAACAACTTACGAATCATGAAACACGAAAGAAATTGTCAAGAATGACATAACACCATCTCAAGAGATAAGGTAGAAAGAATTGCACTTCAGAATGCGAGATGAAGAATGCGTGAATGCTTGAACTCCTCAAAACAAACATGTGTTGAGCACCCTGTTTAATTTGAGTATAGCTTGGCGGATCTTAACTTGGAGAGAAATATTGAAGAACAATTGAAGAATGAAAGGAATCCTTGACGAACCACCATGTAGAGCCTTCGTGAGAACTCCGGTAAAAGAATGATCAAACGAAAGGAAAGCTGAAAGAACTCCGGTAGGAGCCTTGCAATGATTTAGATGGAGCTTCGGGACGATATTACTGAGAAAACTTGGAACTCCGGAAAGAAAGATGGACAACTTGGAACTGATAATTTGGATGAACCTCCGGAATAAGGATTTGAATTTACTCAATGAAACAATAATTACATTATGCTTATCCTTCATCAATTAAGTTGATGACAAGCAACAAATTTGGCATACTACTTATTCTTCTTAAAAAGATTGAAAAGATATAGCCATACTTGAGAAAAGTCCTCAATGATCCGCTGGTAGGATTGGACAGAATGAATGAATTGATACAATAACGAAGGAAGAGAAATCTCAAACGAACCACCGTACGAATTGAAAATGATTGAAGAAAAGTGAACGAATCACCGGGAGGAATTAGAAAACGACGTTGATACTTGAGAGAAATTGATACAAGAGAACGAAGAGATCACAAGCTGATTAGAGAATACTTGAATGATGCCCGGGAAGAATTCGAGAACGAGAGCTGAAAGCTAGAATAAATAATTCTGAGATGATGGGCACCGAAGAATCAAACTGAAAAGACTCCTGAATTTCTCTGGATGGGTGAAAAGAATTTTCACAATCGAAAACAATTATGAGAGGATGGCATAAAGCTAGAACCATGAATCTTCAAGAGAGCGGACCAATATCTAGAGGAAACACTTCTTTGGTCTTCAAAATATGAGAATGACAACGAGATACGGCACCATGAATTATTGAGGCACTCCGGAACAAATGAATACTGAGAGGTGAATGATTAAGAGATGCACCGGCATGAGAAAACATTTGACATGAGGAAAAGATATGATCGACAAACCTTGAACTGAATCCACCGGAGAAGAAAACGAGTGAAGAGTGACGAACTTGAAGCTTCCTTAGTATCTTCCTGAGAATCACCGGATAAGAATATCGACGGAAAAGAGTGGGGAGACTTCCCATCAATAAAATGAATACTTTATTAAGATATCTAAGTCCTTGATGAAAAAAGGGTGGGAGAGGGGGAAAAACAAAGGCAACTTGGGACGGATGAAACAAACACCGCTGAGAAAACTTAGAGTGATGCGGAGCATCCCAAGCTCATCCCCATGGACCTACCATCGTCTCACCAAGTGACTAGCGGACCAATGGCACGAGCACGTGCAAGAGCTCCCGAAACTAAGGTGAACTCATTCCTCTCCGAACTACCACTTTCCATGCATGACAATTGGCTACTACCTCAAGCGGAAACCTTATGTTTGACCAGGTGCTTGGAGGAAGGCCACGGACCAACTACATTCAACGGACAAGACGATGAGGACGCCAAGTTCATGGGACAAGAAGAAGAACTGCTCGAAGTCCCCAGGCTCCGGACGAATGACGAACCGCGGACGTTCGACGACCTCCAGGCTCCAGACGTCTGACCCTTTCCAGACGACCGACACTTCCATATCCGAGCCAAAACTACGGACTTCCGAAGCGCTACGGACGACGGACGACCTCCAGGCTCCGGACGACCGACCCCGACCGGACGTCCAACCGAAGTCCACCCGAGCCAAATCTACGGAC
Source organism: Triticum urartu (assembly GCF_056163025.1). Lineage (NCBI taxonomy): Eukaryota > Viridiplantae > Streptophyta > Magnoliopsida > Poales > Poaceae > Triticum > Triticum urartu. The sequence goes on from NC_141876.1 coordinate 259,800,195, forward strand.
GTCCGACAGGCACCAGATGTCCGGACCCTCGCGAGCCTCCGGACGACCGGTGACTCCCGGGCGTCCGTCGCCTGTGTGCTGCCATGAGTTGTGCCGCAGCCCATGTACCCCCCACTTCGCCCCCTTTTCCACTAAGTCTACAAATAGACCTCCTATTCCTTCTAGCTAGGGTTATCATTGGTTTATCTCATTTTAGAGATAGAGCATTGCTCATCCACATCGGATCTACTCCACGAGAGAGACCGTGGCCCCTCTTCGAAGAAGATCCCTTTGGATTCAAGACCTCCTTGCGGAGAATATCATGAAGACCTCCTCATGGAGAAGACCGGCTACCTTTGTATCGTCCTTAGTTATCCGTGGATCATGTGATCTCTTATGTACCAGAGGATCTAGCACATGTGTGACTATTTCGTGTTGGTTTAGTGATTTTCCCGTGTTTCCTCTCCCGTTTCCCCCTTGTGTTCTTCGTGTTCATCACGGGATCCGCTCCTTTCGTGGAAGATCGGCCTATTAGGGTTCCACCCTACATCATCTTGGTATCTAGAGCCATGTTGATCATGATTTCGGAGCCTCCCCATTGTGTTGTTAGCCTAGTTTTGTTGTTTTTGTCCCTAGTTCGAAAATTCCCCACAAAAATAGCCCCACATTTTTTTGTTATTTGTTGGTGTGTTCAAATTTTGTTGGCTTTGATCCGTGGATTTGCTTTGCCTTGAGTGGATCTACCTTTTACCCCTTGTCTCCACCCTTTCCATCCACGAAATCGCCCAGATTCGACGAATTTCGACCTCTCCACCTCGCCCACGTGAAGTTCATCTCGTGCCCAAAAATCGCCTAGGCACCGGACGTCCGACGACTGGACGACCGGCCCAGCCCGGACGTCCGACGACCCTGACGAAACTGATTTTTTTACTTTAGTCACCACCACCGACCCACATTTCCGCCTACGCACTCCTACCACCTATACACCATCACCACTTCCGCATACCACCACCATTGCTTACCCATTTCACACTCCGACGCGTGTGGCCACTTCGAGCTTTGAGAATTTTAGTTGCGGTTCCGTTTCCTTTTGTGTTTCAGCTATCTAGGTACGGTTCGACATCAACATCACCGCCGCTCATCTTCGCCACGGACGCGTCATCAACAACGACCACCTCGACTACATCTTGGTATTCATGCCACCCATTTGATCACCGTCATCTGTTCTTGCTTACGGATGAGGAACCAAAGAACGGTAACCTCGTCTTGGTATCGGACATATCACTCTTGCCATTACTTAGCTAGCCATCATAGCCTTACTCCTTTGCGTCGCTTACCCATCGAGACTAGCCTTTGAGTATTGCCGGCAACGAGACTTGTGCACATTAGTGATCATACTTCCCATAGCTTAAATACATCATTGTTGCATATCTTGGTATCATCTCTCGTGTCACAAGTTTGTCATCGCATACACAATTGCTATCTTGGTTCGTGAAGCATTGCATGAGAAAAGAGCTCAAACATCAAAGAGCCAAACAAGCTTTTATGCAAAAGGGAAAGATAAGCAAAGAGCTTTTACGTAAGAACCATAGCATCATACAACATTAAGATTGTCGTATTAGATCATCTTGGATCATATCATAGAAACACCTTGCATAGAACATACTTGGGATAGAAGTCGTTGCATTTTTGCTTAGTAGGTTGCGCACAAGTCTTGTATCCGCGCATTGTGCAATCGTGCTAGCGTCTCTATAGTGTTGTGCAACAAGAGCATTTCTGTGGATTCCACATTGTGTCTCATCCTTGGTTGCCCAACCCCACTTATTTCTTTGTGTGTGTGTTTCCATGTACATTACTTTGCTTGGTCTACTTTTTGCATTGCAATCTTGCGAATCTTTTCCAACATTATTGAAGCTCACTTACAATTGCATCAAATTTTGTGCCACCATCCTAACCAAGCTCCACCATAAGCTCTTACTTGTGTAGGTGTGAGAAACCGACAAGAATTGGTACCAATTGTGCTATTTCCTTGTCCACATTGGAGTGATCATTGATCCACTTTCAACTTCGGTCAAGGTACATTTGGTATTCGTTCTTCTCTTTCTACAACTCACATTTTTCTCTTGGAATGATGGATAGGCCAATTACTTATACCAACCCACTCTTCATTGAGCACGATGACGACATGAACTCCTACGTCACCAAGAGCCACCTCTTTGGTGCACAACGTGCTTTGCATCAAGAGCAACAAGCAATGAGTGAACTCATTGACAACCTTGCCGCCGACTTGCGACTCTCCGAGCAACGGACAAGGTACTACTTCGACCACAAGCTCGACGATAAAAAGCAAGAGAACGACGCAAGAATGGACGAGATTCACACTTTGTTGCTCAACCGGTCTTCTTGAACTTCGTCCTCATCAAGACGGACCCGCTCAAGTCGACACTCCGACTTCACCCTCTCTGGCTCAAGTACACTGACATCGAACACTCTTTGCCGTGCCGCATGATGTAGGGTAGGAACCCTATGGGCCGATCTTTCAAGAAAGGAGCGGATCCCGCGATGAACACGAAGAACACGAGGAGGGAAACGAGGGGAAAATCACGTGGGGAACACAAGAGAACGCTCAAACCAATAAGAATGATCACAGATGCGCTAGATCGATGAACATAAAGGAAGATACAAGATCCAAAGTCAACAATGGACAATACAAGAAGCAACCGGTCTTCTCCGTGAGGAAGTCTTGAAGTTCTTCCCCACAAGGAGTTCTTGAATCCAAAGGGATCTTCTCCGTAGAGGCCGCGGTCTCTCTCGTGGAGTAGATCCGATGTGGATGAGCAATGCTCTATCTCTAAACATGAGCTAAACCAATGCTAACCCTAGAAAGGATGAGGGGAAGGTCTATTTATAGTCTAAGCCACGAAGGGGTAAGTGGGAGAGAGATACAAGGCCAAAGGCCCGGCTGCACACAGGCAGGGTCGGACGTCCGTTCGGCGTCGGACGTACAGTCGCTTGCGGGGGTCCGGTCGTCCAGAGGGCGTCGGACGTCCGTCGTTTTGCTTCGGTATGGTTGGCACCAGATTTCCGGTGAGCGTCGAACGTCTGGTGCCTGGGACTTGTCGGACGTACGGCCTTCGTCGGTCGTCCGGCGGCGGTAGACGGTCGGACGTCCGACGTCTTCCGGTCGTCGGGTCCCTGTAGACTTTGTAGGTCCTTCTTCTTCCGTCTTTTCTTCCATGCTTCCCTCCCGGATGGTGCAGGTGTTCCTTAGTGCTTTCAATCCTCCTCGTCATACGTGAAGTTCCGACAATACCTATGCATGCACACGAGAGGGGTGTCAAGTAGTATACCATTCTCGAAGGGGTCAAGTGAACACGTGTAAAGGAGAAGATTCACCTTTAGGTATGAGAAGTAGATGTCGCATGTGTCACTTGACAAATGGACTCTTGACATGGTGATGTCCGTATGATGCTCCGCATCATCCCCTCACCCTTGGGAAAGATCCGACCTCGGATCGAAATCCAAATCACCATGGGAAAGAGATGGCGTCGCCATGTAGGAGTGGTTGATCACCATGTTCTCGTTATCTTGAAGCTCGAAATGGGCACTCTCCAATGTCACACCGTCTTGGAATTCCTTCAAAAGGAGCATGGACAACAAACACTTGGAAAAACTAATGCGGTTAGCATTAGTGCAAAACCAAGCATTCAAGCAGTGATTTCACCCAACAAGTGTCTTCGTCATGCAAGGCATATGGTTTGCCAAAGGATTGTAACATGGCATGTAAGCATATCAATCTAGGACAAGCAAAGAAATCATGGGGACAAGCATGTGAATGTAAGGTAGTGATGCAAATCTGTGTGACATGAGAAGAAGCATCAACCTCAAGGTCATAGAAATCATGCATAAAATGCTCGACAAATGGTCGATGGTAGGCATAGGAATCATTCACAACACCGAGTAAAATAAAGTGTCTAAACACATGGAATAAGTGCAAGACAATCCAAGCACAATGTGCATAGGGTGTAGTGAAGATAGTATGGCACTCAACACAATAGAAATAGCAAGTGTTCATCATGTGTGAGGCAATCAAGGCAAGCATGTAGAAATCATTGGGACATGGCATATGTGAACAAATAGCATTGTTGCAACCAAACATGTGATAGGAGCAAGTAATCCAAGAATTGGATGCAATACACAAGGCATATATATCATGATGCATGGAACGGTAAAAATGAAAAGTTGAATCAAGATCTCTAACATGTGTGCAAGCAACACAAGTAGAATGATCCGCAATAGCCATGCTCAAGAAAGATGTCACCTTGAAGGCGTGTCCTTGTGCATTCTTCACAATGCCGAAGTACAAGCAAATGCGCTGTAGAATCGTTGTAGTAGGAGGTGGTTCGCTCTCAAGAGCTCGAATTGTCAACTCACGTGATGTGGAAGTTGACACAAAGTCCAAGTATCCTACACATGCACAAAAGAAAGCAAAGAATGTATGCACATGGTAGATAAGCACATCATCCATCATGATGGTTCTCTTCTTTTGCACACAAACATTAGTAGCACAAGTGCATGAATAATATGATGCAATAATGGCTATATTCATGGCACTAGGTATATGGTGCAAAGATGCAAGACAAGCATGCTTCACAAGGAATATGTCAAAATCTCCAAACATATGTGAGAATGCAATGGGGCAATCTCATTAGCAAGACGAAAATCATGGTTGCGCTCAATACATGGCAAATCATCTAGCATGAGAGAGGCAACATATGGAGATATATGATGGCAACCAATAATAATCATGTGCAAAGCATGTAGATGGTTGTCATCAACCGCATGAAATGAGAAAGTATGAATCATTGGTGATGCAACATAAGCAATCGTAGGAATCAAGTCGTGCAAGCTGGTAGTGTGAAGATGCAACATACTAGAGGAAATCATGGCAATCATGGCATGTGAGCAAATAATAGGAATAGGCAATGCACATGACATATCACAAGAACAAACACAAAGCAATATCATAGTATCATCATAGGCATGGGCACAAAGAAAACATGGCAATAACAAGCAATATCTCCACCAAGCTTGCAAATACACATACAGGTATGAGAATCAATCATCATGTGTAATGCAAAGCATGGGTCACGAATGCATGACAAAGTCATAGTAATTAGCATATCATGCAAAGTGAACATGGCAAGACGGGCATATAATATGTAATGGACAATAACCCACAGCCAAGTGAGGGTCATGTAGAAGGAATGCGCGAAGTCTTTGCGCGAAGAGAGTGGTGGGAAAGAAAATCCATGGGATCCCAAGTCATCATTGCTCTCTAGAGCTCGTTTTGTCAACTCATGGGATTGTGAGGTTGACAAGTATTCGTGGGTACCTACACAAAAGAGACACAAGACAAAGAAATTGTGTGTGTGGTAAATGTACACATCATCCATCATGATGTGTATGTGCACATGAGAGTTAGTACAAGTTAAGCATCTCTCAAATAAATTTTATGCATGGTATAAGAACATGTCATCCATCATGAAAGAATAGTTATTGTGTATAACACGATGGGGATGCAAATTGAGCATACAAGTATAAGGCACAACAATAGCATTGTTATTCATGGGGAGCATATTGTGCACACAAGTATTGGGATCATGAAATGAATGGGATGAATCAAAATCTCCTAATATGTATGAGGAAACTATGGGGGTCTCCTCATGAGCAATATCGGAAACATCATATGGAGAAAATGGACAACATCCAAAACAATGCATATCCGAAGCTAGGTGGTTATGACATGGCATATGAGATAAATGATGCAAAGGTAGCATGTCAATATCATCACAAGAGAAACAAATGCCAATAACCATAGGTTTGTCATCTATGCCACATGTGCAAATTGGGTTTATTTTAATAGCATATGCATAGTCACTATGAAGAGATTGCAAATATGACATATGATTGATCTCATGCATAGCATATGACAAGTCAAGCGTATTGGCAAACATGATGTGACCGAGAGAATTAGCACAAGAAATCCTATGTAACACGACATCACAACTAATAGACTCCACATGGCAATCATCATACTCATCATAAATGGGTAAATCATCGCATGGGGAAGTCAAACTAGCATGAAGGATGGAAATAGGTTGATCAACATCATGCAAGCAATCAATGTCAAGAATGTCCACTAGTGGGACTAGAGCATCACCTTCACCTATGTTACCTTGTTCATTCCACTCAAGTGGTGTAGGTGAGGTGGGAAAGACCAAATGCTGGTCATCGTCATCTTGATGGAACCATGTGGGGGTGCATCATATTCCACCATGGCCATCGTCTTGTCCAAAGGTAGGACGAAGTCGTCGAGAATCGACGCGTCATCATATAAGGACCTAGCACCAAATGAGAAGACACAAAGGAGGTAGAGGTCAAGTTTTTAGTGTTGAAAGTGGCCTCACGTGACCTATCAACTATCTCACTCTCTCTATGTGGTGGTTCACTCACTGCCTCAAAATAGGTGCACTCCAACTCACATATGGTGGAGTCACTCATCTCACTCAAGTGGTGGGGGTTGTGGCTCTCCTCACATGGGAATTGTGGCAACACATCATATATAGGGCTAGTGGTGAAGTCACTATCACTGTCAATATGGTGGCACAAGTCACTCAAGTCATCATACATCGCCGTGGTCAAAGGGAAAATCCCATGCTCAACCATCTCGTTGTTGTCACCGTGGATGAAGGCCGAAGATGGCTCATCATCACTCTCGCCTCCTAAGATGGAAGCATCATCCTTTCTCGTCACCATGTCGCTCGCCTCCGAAGTGTGTTCCTTGATTGGCTCCATAGTCGTAGTCGTTGCCACACCGTCAAGAGTCATGGAGGACTCGGCATCATTAATGCCACAAAGAGGCATGGCGGTGAAGTCGAACTTGGAAGCATCATCTTGGAGCTCGTCGGGCTTGGACATCTTGGTGGTACTAGCCTCATGCACATCATCTTGGAGCTTGGTCTTCGAGAAGTGTGCTTGGGGTGGAGAAGCCTTGGCCTTCATGAGTTCTTTTTCCGCCTTGAGAGCACCAATGTAGTTGTCATCGAGGGACTTGTAGTTCTCGAGGAAGATCGTCTTGGCGATGTTGTTGTGCAATCCCATCATGAAGTGGAACTTCATCGAAATGGAGTCGTCCACGTCGGCTCCTCGCAAGGCTTTCTTCATCTCCATGAAGTACTCGTCGATGGACTTGGATCCTTGGGTGGTGTTCACCAATTGGCGTAGAAGTTGTTCCATGTAGGTTGGAGGCACGAACTCACACCACAAAGCTCTCTTCGTCTTAGGCCAACTCATGTTGTAGGTCTCTAAAGGTGTGTGAAGCCACCATGTGGACGCGTAGTCATGGAAGTTCCTTGTGGCGCACTTCACTTGATCTTCGGGAGGAACTTGATGTATCTTGAGGTAACCATCCATCAAATTCTCCCACTCGAGATACTCCTCGGGTTCTTGAGTCCCATAGAAAGGAATCGCGTGGTCGATGTCGAGGACGTAGTAGCTCGTGGAAGTCGTGGACTTGAGCTTGGGGAGTTTGTCTTGAGCGTAGTCTTGAGGTGCTTGTTGGCGAAGATGCCGTATATCCGAAGGCGAAGATGCCAAGGGAGATGGTGAAGTCGTTGAGCGGTTGTTGGTGTTGAGCTCTTGAGGTTCACGTTCTTTTTTGTGATGGTGTCGATGTCGATGTGATCTTGCCAGAGATGGTAGCTTGGAAGCATGTGTACTTGAGCGTCTTCTCGAAGATGAGGAAGATCGCTTGATGAGGGCTTTGATCTCCTCCATTTGAGCTTGCATCTTGGCGTCGGTAGAGTTATTCATGGCATCAAACTCGTCATTGTTGATGTAGACCGAAGGTGAAATGCCTTGCCTATCCATCACAAGACTCGAGTAGAGGTGAGTAGGAAATGAGATAAACAATACCAAGTTGACTTTTCCCATATTTGAGGATGTGTCCCGTTTTACTCAATGTGAGATGAAAGAATAGTGGAATTGATACCGGACTCGTTCACTCACACCTACAAACTAAAGCTTATGGAGTAGCTCGGTGAGGCTAGTGGCACAAAAATTTAATGTAAAATGTTAGCAAAAGTCAATAAAGTTGAAAAAGATTCACAAATTCACAAGTGAAACAAGTAGACCAATAGCAATATGTGGCACACGGAAACACACACACGGATAGATAAAATGGGTCGTGCAACCAAGGAATGAGCTCAAAATGTGGAATCCACGGGAAATGCTCTTGTTGCATAACTCTAGAGAGACGCTAGCACGATTGCTCAATAGGCGGATACGACACTTGTGCACAACCTATAGGAGACAAAAATGCAACGTCTTCTATCCCAAGTATGCTATATAGGTATGATGTTCCGGTGGTATGATCCAAGATGATCAGATATGACAATCTGAAAGTGCGTTATATCGACTAGAGGGGGGTGAATAGGCGATTTTTATGAAAGTCTTCAAAACGTGAGAGTTGTGAAGACAAACAGTGAAGATCATGCCTATTACTATGCAGCGGAAGTTAGATTACACTAGGCCAGCCATGGTCATGTATTCAATAGAGTGAAAGCGCAATGACAAACAGCTTCAGTGTAATAAGGATTAGGTAGGAAGAAGTTATGAAGCCAAACAGATCATACATTCATGTTGTGAAGACAAAAGATAAAGCAAGCATGCAATGGCTTCACAATGAATAACTGTAAGCGAGAGGAAGTGAAGATGAAACCAGTGACACGTTGAAGACAATGATTTGTTGGACCAGTTCCAGTTGCTGTGACAACTGTACGTCTGGTTGGAGCGGCTAGGTATTTAAACCAAAGGACACACAGTCCCGGACACCCAGTCAAGGACACTTAGTCCAAGACACCCAGTCCTCACCGTTTTCTCCTTGAGCTAAGGTCACACAGACCTCGCCCAATCACTCAGGTAAGTCTTCAAGGTAGACTCCCAAACCTTCACAGACTTCGTTCACTGACAATCCCCAATTTCTCTTGGATGCTCAGAACGCGACGCCTAACCGTCTGGAGGATGCACAGTCCTCAAGTGTAATAAGTCTTCAAATCACACAGACACGAAGACTTAAGTGATGCCCAATTTACTCTGGCTCTGGGTGGTTAGGGCTTTTCTCCTCACTGGGAATTTTTCTTTCAAAGGCTTCGAGGTGGGTTGCTCTCAAACGACAAAAGCCGTGCACTGAAATCTGAGCAGCCAACCGTTTATGGTTGTGGGGGGTGGACTATTTATAGCCACTTGGAAACCCGACCTGATCTGTCCGAAATGACCCTGGGTCACTAAGGAACTGACACGTGTACCAACGGTCGAATTTTGAACTCACACGGCAACTTTACTTGGGCTACAAGTAAAGCTGACTTGTCTGACTCTGGACAAGATTTTCTCTCAAAGTCTTCGCTCGAAGACATAGGATTTGAATTAGGCATCACTTCAGTCATTCTGACTGGTTCTCTTCGACCCCACTTAACAGTACGGTGGTTCCTATGACACAACATGAATGAAATAAAACTACGAAGGATCTAGGTCTTCGAGTTCCAAAAGCTTCATAGGGAGTCTTCTCATGTCATTGTCTTCAATATGAATATCTTCATAAACCACCATTGTCTTCAATGTCTTCGTACATTTTTAGGGGTCATCTCTGGTACTAAAACCGAATCAATGAGGGACTTCTACCTGTGTTTTCCTGCAATTCTCACAAACACATTAGTCCCTCAACTAGGTTTGTCGTCAATACTCCAAAACCAACTAGGGGTGGCACTAGATGCACTTACAATCTCCCCCTTTTTGGTGATTGATGACAAACTAGTTGAAGTTTTCAACGGGAAACATAATTTGTGAAATTGTAAAAGAATTGTCTTCATAAGTTGCAAGGGCTCCCCCTGAATATGTGCATATAAGTAATTTGCTTCTTGAATGCAAATGCACATGGCAGGTTATACTTGTGGAGATCCACTTCAACTTATGACAATCCACTATGCATGTGAAAGTATATGAAGATAATGACATGCATAATGGAAAATGGACGTCTGCAGAATGAGATGAGTGCGGAATTTATCGTCGCACATGCGGAATTTATCTTCGCAAAACGGAGTGACAAACAGGTAGCAGACGACCATCAAGGCTAAGTGTTACAACTCAATGAAGCAAATGTAGCAAAAAAGGGAGTTGTAAGCACGAAGCAAAATGTAGCAAAATATGAAGGCACCCGCCCATAGTGACCCGCTTGAAGACTATAACCATCATATGCTTCTCCCCCTTTTGTCAGTGATGACCAAAAAGGTTTGAAGACATAGAGGTTTCTACGCGTTCCCAGGCGCAGCAGGGTCGGTGGAGTTGTTTGGCGGCGGTGCAGACGAGCTTGGTGTAGATTCGACGCGCGTTGAAGCAGGTGGAGATGATGTCGCGTCGTCTTCTTCTTCAATAATCCGGGCAGACACGGTGGCAGCAGAAGAAGAGAACTCTAACTCTTCAAGTGATGGTGTGCTGCGCATCACCGCTCTTCTTGGAGGCGTGGAGTCAAATTTGAAGTGCTCTGTGAAGCCATCCTCATGCAGTACAGCTTCAGGGCACATCATAGTGAAGCCCTTCCAAGTGCGGCGACAGGTCTCGTGTGTGACAAATGCATTCTTGGTTGCCAGATTTCTGATGCGATTGACTTCTTGCATGATGCTTCTCATCTGCCTCTTGAGCCAGTCGTGATGCCTATCTTGCTTTTGGTGAAGAGCCACAAGAAGCTCTCTGTCATTGAGTGTACGAGCGCGCTTCTTGGGTCTCTTTGCAGCTGTGCTGTTGGTGGCTTCAGTTGATGCAGGGGCACGTGTGGTGCCAGCCATTGGATACACTCGGGAGAGAGCTTCAACACCTTCAATATTTTGAGTGAAGCTCTGGTGTTCTGCATTCTGAAGACTTAGTGGTTGCTTGGCCGGTTCTGGATATATTGCTTCAGCAGATGTGTCCACATCTGGCAAAAATATCCTATGATTGCAGGCTGAGGGTTGATAGGAGATTGCAGAGTGAAGCTTGATCAGCCTCATAACCCAAGGAGCATAAAACTTTACTCCAAACAGTTCTGAAGCAGACGCTGCAAATTGACGGATGAAGAGATCCTGTGTATTGAAGCATTTGCCGTGAAGAATGCAGAAGATGAGAGTCTTCATTGCACCATCAATCGTTGCATATCGAGAGTGTCCCTTGACTGGCCAGAGAGTCCACCTTATGATGTGATATATTGTTCTGGGCAGGTACTCTAAGTCTTCAATGAAGAACTTAGTTGGATAGGGTGCATTTGGAGGAAATGGCTTCATCATTGAGAGCATCTGACTCATATCTGGCTCAGGACGCTGAAATATGCTCTCAATTGCTTCAGCATGGAGTTGGCACCCTTCTTCAAAGAATTCGCCAGGAGTGGGAAGGCCGGTAAGCTCAATTAGATCGAAAGCATTGGCTTCATGATGGATATTTACTGTCATCCACTCCAGGATCCATGTCTTCGGATCTCTGTTATAGCCTTTGATATGCAAGGTGGCATAGAACTGGAGCAGAAGTTCTTCGTTCTAGTGCTCTTCGTCAGTGATAAATGGCAGCAAACCCACTTGCTTGAAGCAATCCAGTGCTTCTTCCAGACCAGGCAGACCTGCAACAGCTTCAACCTCAAGGCGCTTGTGAGGAAAGATGCGGCCTTGGTTGTAGAGGATGCATGAATAATAGCTGCGCTGTTGATGGCTCCAGAACCTATCTGATACAATCCGTTCCCTTGAATAAGGGTTCTTGGAGCGGTCGAAAAACGTGTTATCTGCCCTGAAGCCATTGATGTTGAAGGAACCAGGAGCTGATGCAGGACCTGGGAACCTTGGTAGTCGTGAGATCGGCTTCTGGACCTGGGGCCTGTGCGCAATATGATAGTTGAATTGTGGTCCGGCAGCAGACTCAGGCACAGAATGTTCAGGAGCAGTAGCTTCGGTGTCTTCGGAAGCTGTTGTTGGGGAGGGCTCCACACTTGCTTCGGCGTTGTTTGTGGCAGCCTCAACATTTTCAGCTTCAGGCACGTTCTCCTTGAGAACTGCTTCTTGTTGGTGCGGTGGAGTTGGAGCTTGTGGTATTTCTGCTTGCTCTTCGGCTGATGCAGTCGGAATGTCTTCAGCAGCCTGAGCCCTTGGCCCTTTGCGAAGCCTATGGAGTGTAGGCGCTGGTGGAGTTGCAGTGGGTTGGGGCTCATCTTCCTCCTGTGGGCGATCTGCCCACGATGCATTTTGTGTGATTGGCGTCAATGGACGACCGATACTGATCTGTTCGCTTGTCTCAAGCTGAGGAAGGGCTGAATCACCTTGCACATTGTCTTGGGGACCAATGTCTTCAGCAGCATTGGGGTTGGCTGCTGGAATGTCTTCAGCGTGCGGAGCCTCTATGTAAGCAGGCTCATGCACTGTCAACTGACGGTCTGCGTCAGGATAGCGGACGCAGAGTGGTTCAACTATCAGGGGCTCTGTGGGAGCAGCCCGAGTCTTCTTGGTCTTGCGCTTCTTGATGATGGGTTCAGAAGGAGAGGCTTCAGAATGTTTTCTCTTCTTAGCTTTAGCCTCTGTAGTCCGTGTCTTCCTGTGCTGTGAGGCGGTTGATCGACTCTTTGGCTTCGAGCCAGTCATTGCAGCTGGGAAGACAATCGGAGCATCAGGTTCTGACCTTGGCGCTTCAGGTTCGGGCACAGCCGCCATCTTTTTCTTCTTCGCGGCCATCCTGGGGTCAATGCCGGGACGCCCAAGTGCCTTGCGCTTTTCTGCCTCATTGTAGGCTTGCACGCAGCGATCAGCCAAAGTCTTCATGCGTTCTCGCGAGCCTTGAGCTTCGGCACGCGTCTTCAGGAAGTTTTCTTTCAGCTCGTGCAACATGATCTTGAAGTTTTTCACTTCTTGCACACTAAGCTTGGCCACGTGCTTCTTGAACTGAGCCTTTTCATGATCAATTTTCTGCTTCAGTTCTACAATTCGCTGGGCTATTGCAAGTTCTGAAGCGATTGCACCTTGAAAGGCAACGCTGAGGCCTATGGGTAGCTGCAGATCATTGAAGCTTATGTCTGGTGTGTCAAACCATTCATCGATGAAGTTGTGGATGATGGCGACATCAAACAGAGGCAGATTGTTGAAGATTTCAGCCTCCTCCTTGCTCTTGATGAGCTGCTCAAGAGCATCATCTCCAAGATCTTCATCGCTTGAGAGATCAATGGCTTCGCAGCGCAGGATGTCAGCAGCTGTGAGCTCTTTGCCTGTGTGTGACTGAGGCTTCTTGGCTTCTTGGGGCTTGGAAACTAGTGATAAGCCTTCTGACTGCACACTGGCTTTAGGAGGTGCAGTTGCTAAAGGCTTCACTCTTGCGATCTTGGGAGAAGCGGCTGGCTTTGAAGCTTTTGGTGCTTTTGGCTTCTTCTGCTTTGGCTTCGGAGCAGCAGGGGCGTCATCTGACTCAGTATCTGCTGGAGGGTCATTCACAGCAGTCCCTTGGACTAGGATGCGAGTGATGAGGCCTGCAAGATTGGCATACGGCCCGATGATATTGGGATCGGCGTTGCGTGTGCCATCTGCCCTTGGTGAGGAGGGACCAGGGTTGAAGTCAAGCCCAAATTTCTTCTTGTTTATCTTCGCTGACTGTTGTGCAAACTGAAAGTTGCGCTTGAAGAGATTATCATCGCGGCACCAGAGAAGTGATGACGGATGTGCCTCAGCTGGCTGTGGTCCTCTCACCATGCATGGATAGAAGCCTTGAGCAATGGCTTCGTCTCTGGACCTGGGTACGAGATTTTTGTATAATACATCTCCCCACGGTCTCTTGATGGCGCACTTCTCCGCATATTCCTGAGTGACGAAGCGGTAGTGGAACCATTGCTCTGCCCAATATCTTCGAATCCATTGGATTCGTGTCTTGCGCTGACCATAGCTTTCTTCAGGATCAGTTTTGTACATCTCTGCCAATTCATCAGGCAGATCTTTGGACGTTTCACCACGTCGCTGTCTGCCTCCCTTCCTTGCTGCTGTTTCTGAAGCCATGAATAACTTGGAAGGCTTCAAGATGTTCAAAGGCTTCAAAGGCTTCCTTTTGCAAGAACTGGCTTCAGGCGAGTTGATGTGATGTTGCAAGTACTCTGCAAATGAATGCAGACTATGAGAACCAAAGGATTCTCCCGCGGACATGTACCTGTGACAGCATTAAGGTGCGAGGGAAGGGGAAGAGGTCATATGCATTCTCAGAAGATTTTGAAGATAAATCGGTTTAGAAGACATTGACCTCATTATGCGAAGACATTCACTTATAGATAAGAAGTTGGTTCCAGATTTGTACGAACCCATAGATCCGTACAAGTGAGGAATCTAACTACTTTATGAAGCACAAGTGAATATACTAGGCATGTTATGAGATGCAGCGAGAGATTTAACTGGTGTGAAGAGAAACTTCTTATGGCAGAAAGTGACTGAACTGTAGGATCAAAAGAAGCTGTAAAAGGAGGTTTTATTTACCACACTTGGAACTGCTAGACGAAGTGAGAGTTGAGGCCGAGCAATTCGATCCTCCGTGCCCTAACTTGGCGACGGAAGACACCTACGGCGACGGCGGAGAGAGCGATGTCCGCTATCGGCGTGAAAACGGCGTCGGAGAGGTTGCGGCAGTGAAGCGCTTCGTCACCGGCGTCGTCGAGTGCTAGCGGTGGCGCTAGGGTTCGTGCGAGGGTGGAAGAAGGAGATAATGACCGCAGTGAATCGTGTATTTATAGGGATAGAGGCAGCACTGCGCTATTACGCAGGTACCCCTGGTGGTTCGCATTTGAGGCACGCGTGGCCAGTTAGAGGAAGATTGGGATTTGTTCCATGTCCCACGAACGCCTAAATTGTCGGACGGTCGTTCCTGCTTCTCCGGATCTTATGTGGAGGAATGAGCATTAAAAACGGACTTTTATGGTTGTCACTATGTCTTCAGCTGACAAGGACACAGTGAAGACATTTGACAGTTTCAACAGAATGCATATGACTTGGAGAGATAGAGTTTGAGATAGAAAGCGTAGAGAGGTTAGGGTCCGATCACATTCACTTAGTTCAAAAGATTCAACCAAGAAGACATAGCTATAAGTGAATGCTGTAGAGGACAGAACATCAGTACATATATATCCATATAATCAACGCAGTGAAGATAATCATGAAGACATATTAAGAATGAAACCAAACCAATTGTGAAGACATTGAGAGGTAACGCCATGAGAGAAATACTTCAAAATGGAATGTTTGGTGGTGGCGTTACCCACCGTATAGGAAGTATTAGACCCAGACACGGTGCACAATTACCGTGGCGCTCCGAAGTCAAATTCCACATTAATGTATTCACACTTAGAATGTATGTCTTCATTGTTTGAAGATATATGCTACTTCGTGTGTTGCACATCTAAGTCATCAATACGCTTAAGTGTTAGGATGTGTGCCTGATCACAGGACATTTGAGGATTCCAAGATATTTAGCTCACACCGTAACTTGCAAAATCTCTTCTCATCCAAGGGCTTTGTGAAGATATCTGCCAATTGCTCTTCAGTGTTGACGTGTATGATATCAATGTCTTCCTTCACAACATGATCTCTGAGAAAGTGATGACGAATTTCAATGTGCTTTGTCTTCGAGTGCTGAACTGGGTTGTTGGCAATCTTGATGGCGCTTTCGTTGTCGCAGTAAAGTGGCACTTGCTTCAGATGAATGCCATAATCCTTGAGTGTTTGCTTCATCCACAGAAGCTGAGCGCAGCAAGATCCAGCAGCAATGTATTCAGATTCAGCAGTGGAGAGTGATACACAGTTCTGCTTCTTTGAAGACCAACATACAAGTGATCGTCCCAGAAAGTGACATGTGCCTAATGTAGACTTGCGATCAACTTTGTCACCAGCATAATCAGCATCCGAAAATCCAACTAAATCAAACTCTGAGCCCTTTGGATACCATAATCCTAGAGTTGGGGTGTGAGCCAAATATCGAAGAATTCGCTTCACAGCTAAGTGATGCGACTCCTTTGGTGTCGCTTGAAATCAAGCACACATGCAAACACTAAGCATGATATCTGGCCTAGATGCACATAAATAAAGCAAAGACCCAATCATGGAGCGGTATACCTTTTGATCGAACTCTTTACCATTGTCGTCGGGACCCAGATGATGCTTGGCTGGCATTGGTGTTGTGAAGCCTTTGCAGTCTTGCATACCGAACTTCTTTAGGCACTCTTTAAGATATTTCTCTTGAGATATGAAGATGCCGTTGCATTGTTGTCGTATTTGAAGACCGAGAAAGAACTTCAGCTCCCCCATCATGGACATCTGATATTGCTCTTGCATCATGTATCCAAACTCTTCACTATACTTCTGATTGGTGCAGCCGAAGATAATGTCATCCACATATATTTGGCACACAAACAGTTCACCATCATATGTCTTCGTGAAAAGAGTGGGATCCAGGGAACCAGGTATGAAGCCTTTGCTTTTCAGAAAGTACTTGAGTGTATCATACCAGGCCCTAGGGGCTTGTTTGAGGCCATACAGTGCCTTGTTGAGCTTGTATACCATATCAGGATATTTTGGATTTTCAAAGCCAGGTGGTTGTGCAACATACACTTCTTCTTCAATCTTGCCATTGAGAAAGGCACTTTTCACATCCATCTGATAGAGAAGTATGTTATGATGATTTGCATAGGCCAGCAGTATGCGTATGGCTTCAAGCCTAGCCATAGGAGCAAATGTTTCATCGAAGTCAATGCCCTCCACTTGAGTATATCCTTGAGCAACTAGACGAGCTTTGTTTCTGACAACTTGACCATGCTCATCTTGCTTGTTGCGGTATATCCATTTGGTGCCTATTATGTTGTGCTTCCGTGGATCAGGACGCTTAACCAGTTCCCATACATTATTCAGCTCAAACTGTTGAAGCTCTTCTTGCATAGCTTGAATCCATTCAGGTTCCATGAAGGCTTCTTCAACTTTCTTGGGTTCTGATATTGAGATGAATGCGAAATGCCCACAGAAGTTTGTTAGCTGAGTTGCCCTTGAACGAGTGAGTGGACCAGGTGCATTGATGCTGTCCAGTATTTTGTCAATTTGTACTTCATTTGCAACACGAGGGTGTGTGGGGCGAAGACTTTGCTCTTGCTGATCTATGTGGTCATTTGAAGGTATATCTTCAGGCTGAGCATTGTCTTCATGTGGATCAGGTGCTGAGATGATAAGTTCTTCTTCAGGTTGAGCTTCAGAAGGTACAATTTCTCCAGTTCCCATAAGCTTGATTGATTCATTTGTTGGAACTTCATCTAGCACATTTGGCAATTGCTCTCTTTGTGATCCATTGGTTTCATCAAACCGCACATCCACTGTTTCAACCACTTTGTAGTGGTAGAGGTTGAAGACTCTGTAGGAGTGCGAATCCTTTCCATATCCAAGCATGAAGCCCTCATGTGCTTTTGGTGCAAACTTTGAGGTGTGGTGTGGGTCCTTGATCCAGCATTTTGCGCCAAATACTCTGAAGTAACTGACATTTGGCTTCTTGCCAGTTAGGAGTTCATAGGATGTCTTGTTCAGAAGCTTGTGAAGATAAACACGATTGATTGTATGGCATGCAGTATCAATGGCTTCAGTCCAGAATTTTCTTGGAGTCTTGTATTCATCTAGCATTGTTCTGGCCATCTCAATGAGTGTTCTGTTCTTGCGTTCGACGACGCCATTCTGCTGTGGCGTGTATGGAGCTGAGAATTCATGTGTGATGCCCAAGGTGTCCAGATATGTATCAAGGCCAGTGTTCTTGAATTCAGTGCCATTGTCACTTCTGATGTGCTTTATCTTGGCGCCAAAATTGTTCATAGCTCGATTTGCGAAGCGTCCGAAGACATCCTGCACTTCAGTCTTGTAAAGGATTATGTGCACCCAAGTATATCTAGAATAATCATCAACAATTACGAAGCCATAGAGGCATGCAGAAGTAGTAAAAGTTGAGTAGTGAGTGGGACCGAAAAGATCCACGTGAAGCAGTTCGAAGGGTTGAGTAGTGGTCATGATTGTCTTCGAAGGATGTTTTGCCCTTGTCATCTTCCCTGCTTCACAGGCACCGCATAAGTGATCTTTCTTGAACTTGACGCCTTCGATGCCTGTGACGTGCTTTTTCTTCGCAAGGGTGTGGAGGTTCCTCATGCCAGCATGCCCAAGCCTTCGATGCCAAAGCCAGCATTCTGAAGCTTTTGCAAGAAGACATACTGCAAGTTGTGGTCCTGCTGAGAAATCTACCACATACAAATCACCTTTCCTATACCCTTCAAACACTAGAGATTTGTCAGATTCCATTAGCACCAGGCAGCGATATTTGCCAAACATTACAATCATATTCAAATCGCAAAGCATTGAGACAGACATTAAGTTGAAGCCAAGGGATTCAACAAGCATGACTTTATCCATGTGTTGATCCTTTGAGATTGCAACTCTACCTAGACCTAATACCTTACTTTTACCAGTGTCAGCGAATGTAATGTGGCTCTTGTCGGATGGACGTAAAGTTGAGTCCATAAGAAGGCTTCTTATGCCAGTCATGTGATTTGTACACCCACTGTCAATAATCCATTCTGACGACTTTGAAGTCGCTGGTATCGTACCCTACAGTGCAGTTAGGGGGATAGGCTTCACGAAGAGTGTTGTGAAGCATAAACATTTGACGAACTAGTGGGTTATGAAAACTTAGATCCAGATTAGGACTAATGGGGAGAGTAGCATGCGATTCAGGAACGAAGTACATAATGATGCCATTTGGGCAGTTTATCTTGCGCCCCACAAGATTTTTATGGTCCCCAGCAATAGCATCAGAAGATTTTGTTTTTGTGCTGGAGACCTTTCCCTGCAAAGGAGAGTTGAGCTTTCTTAACCACCCACATCTTCAAGGGTGGCTTAGAAGCTATAAGTCTAAGTGCAGCATCTGAGAATTTTGGCTTTGAAACCTTAGCAAATAGTCTAGCAGGTGGACAATAATACTCATAGGAATAAGCAGAATAATTTTTGGTCATATGAACATGACGGTTCGATGAACCACTCTCATATTCATATGCCTTAATATGGTTCCCCTGCAAAACATTTGCGTTAGTGCGACTCAGGTGAGTCCCCTGTTTGTATGAAGCATTTGGACCATATGAAGCCTTTGGTTTGAGGTTTGTCTTCTTCAAGTGAGGTGTCATGAAGACATTCACAGGAAGATTTTCCAGACATGTTTTCGGAACCCAGATCTTCTTCATAGGCGGTCCATTCCTGCAGTTCGTACCAATGTACCTGGCAAACACTTCACCATTCTGATTCTTAAACAGTTTATAGTTTGCATCAAAGGATTCATCAATGATAATTGGGTTAGCACAAGTGAAGCCAGATAAATTGGATGGATCTGCTGAAAGTTCCTTTGCAGCAACCCATGTAGTTTTGGGGTACTACTCAGGTTTCCAGTAAGACCCATCTGCATTAATTTTCCTCACGAACCCAACACCCTCTTTCCTAGGGTTTCAGTTCAGAATCTGCTTCTTAAGGACATCACATAATGTCTGATGCCCTTTCAGACTTTTGTACATCCCTGTTTCAAGCAATGTCTTCAACCTAGCATTCTCATCAGCAATAGCAGTGGTATCCTCAGCAGAGGGGTTAGTTACCACATCAACAGTTGAAGATTTTGAAACAGTAGTAGCAGTGGAACATTCAGCAACAGAAGCAGCATTATCACGCTCAATGCATTTAAGACATGGTGGTTCAAATCCTTCCTGAGCGGGACTGATCTGTTCAGCGCGAAGTGACTCGTTTTCCTTTTGAAGATCTTCATGAGCCACCCTCAATTTCTCAAGTTCTTGCTTCCTTTGAAGATAATCATAGGAAAGCTTTTCATGAGTTGTTGAGAGAGTATCATGACGATCTTCAAGTTCCTGACACTTAACGTGAAGGTTTTTTATGTCTTCAATTAAGGATTCAGATCGAGTCATTTCAGCACCCAACAGATCATCGCTTCTGTCTAACAATTTTTGAATATGTTCCATAGCTTTCTGTTGTTCAGTTGCAATTTTAGCAAGTGTTTTGTAGCTAGGTTTTGAATCACATTCAGAGTCATCGTCACTAGATGTTTCATAGCGAGTTGTGCGTGTGTTTACCTTGGCACCGCGTGCCATGAAGCAGTAGGTAGGAGTGGAGTCGTTCTTGTCATTTGCGTCGGTGTCGGTGATGCAGTCATTGTCTTCAGTATTGAAGATGGACTTGGCGACGTATGCTGTAGCCAGACTCGCAATGCCAGAATCAGACTCCTCCTCAGACTCCACCTCTGCCTCCTCAGATGCGGACTCCTCCTCTGAATCCATCTCCTTTCCAACAAACGCACGTGCCTTGCCAGATGAGCTCTTCTTGTGTGATGAAGACCTTGATGAAGTTTTGGAAGAAGACTTTGAGTATTTCTTCTTCTTCTTGTCGTCAGAATCATATTCCTTGCTCTTCTTCTTCCTTATGTTCTCATTGTCCCACTGTGGACACTCAGAGATGAAGTGTCCAGTTTTCTTGCACTTGTGACATGTTTTCTTCTTGTAGTCATGAGCAGAAGCTTCATCATTCCTTGAGCTTGATCGTGAAGATTTCCTGAAGCCTTTCTTCTTAGTGAATTTTTGGAACTTCTTCACTAGCATTGCAAGTTCTCTTCCAATGTCTTCAGGATCATCAGAACTGCATTCAGATTCTTCTTCAGATGAGGAGACAGCTTTTGCCTTCAAGGCACGAGTTCGCCCATAGTTTGGACCGTAGATATCTCTTTTCTCAGAAAGATGAAACTCATGTGTGTTGAGCCTCTCAAGTATGTCAGACGGATCGAGTGTCTTGAAATCAGGACGTTCTTGAATCATCAGGGCCAGAATGTCAAACGAACTATCAAGTGATCTCAGCAGCGTCTTGACGATTTCATGTTTGGTGATCTCAGTAGCGCCGAGGGCTTGAAGCTCATTTGTGATGTCAGTGAGCCGATCAAAGGTGTGCTGGACATTCTCATTGTCATTTCATTTGAAGCGGTTGAAGAGATTGCGAAGGACACTGATTCTTTGATCTCTCTGGGTTGATATGCCTTCATTAACTTTGGAGAGCCAATCCCAGACCAGTTTGGATGTCTTCAAGGCACTCACACGGCCATACTGTCCTTTGGTCAGATGACCACAGATGATATTCTTGGCAGTAGAGTCCAGTTGAACGAACTTCTTGACATCAGCAGCAGTGACACCTTCTCCAGCCTTGGGAACGCCGTTTTCGACGACATACCATAGGTCGACGTCAATGGCTTCAAGATGCATGCGCATCTTATTCTTCCAGTAGGGATATTCAGTTCCATCAAAGACGGGACAAGCAGCGGAGACTTTGATTATCCCTGCAGTCGACATAGCTAAAACTCCAGGTGGTTAAACCGAATGACACAGAACAAGGGAGCACCTTGCTCTGATACCAATTGAAAGTGCGTTATATCGACTAGAGGGGGGGTGAATAGGCGATTTTTATGAAAGTCTTCAAAACGTGAGAGTTGTGAAGACAAACAGTGAAGATCATGCCTATTACTATGCAGCGGAAGTTAGATTACACTAGGCCAGCCATGGTCATGTATTCAATAGAGTGAAAGCGCAATGACAAACAGCTTCAGTGTAATAAGGATCAGGTAGGAAGAAGTTATGAAGCCAAACAGATCATACATTCATGTTGTGAAGACAAAAGATAAAGCAAGCATGCAATGGCTTCACAATGAATAACTGTAAGCGAGAGGAAGTGAAGATGAAACCAGTGACACGTTGAAGACAATGATTTGTTGGACCAGTTCCAGTTGCTGTGACAACTGTACGTCTGGTTGGAGCGGCTAGGTATTTAAACCAAAGGACACACAGTCCCGGACACCCAGTCAAGGACACTTAGTCCAAGACACCCAGTCCTCACCGTTTTCTCCTTGAGCTAAGGTCACACAGACCTCGCCCAATCACTCAGGTAAGTCTTCAAGGTAGACTCCCAAACCTTCACAGACTTCGTTCACTGACAATCCACAATTTCTCTTGGATGCTCAGAACGCGACGCCTAACCGTCTGGAGGATGCACAGTCCTCAAGTGTAATAAGTCTTCAAATCACACAGACACGAAGACTTAAGTGATGCCCAATTTACTCTGGCTCTGGGTGGTTAGGGCTTTTCTCCTCACTGGGAATTTTTCTTTCAAAGGCTTCGAGGTGGGTTGCTCTCAAACGACAAAAGCCGTGCACTGAAATCTGAGCAGCCAACCGTTTATGGTTGTGGGGGGTGGACTATTTATAGCCACTTGGCAACCCGACCTGATCTGTCCGAAATGACCCTGGGTCACTAAGGAACTGACACGTGTACCAACGGTCGAATTTTGAACTCACACGGCAACTTTACTTGGGCTACAAGTAAAGCTGACTTGTCTGACTCTGGACAAGATTTTCTCTCAAAGTCTTCGCTCGAAGACATAGGATTTGAATTAGGCATCACTTCAGTCATTCTGACTGGTTCTCTTCGACCCCACTTAACAGTACGGTGGTTCCTATGACACAACATGAATGAAATAAAACTACGAAGGATCTAGGTCTTCGAGTTCCAAAAGCTTCTTAGGGAGTCTTCTCATGTCATTGTCTTCAATATGAATATCTTCATAAACCACCATTGTCTTCAATGTCTTCGTACATTTTTAGGGGTCATCTCTGGTACTAAAACTGAATCAATGAGGGACTTCTACCTGTGTTTTCCTGCAATTCTCACAAACACATTAGTCCCTCAACTAGGTTTGTCGTCAATACTCCAAAACCAACTAGGGGTGGCACTAGATGCACTTACACGATCTTATATGCAATGTGGTATGATGCTATGGCACTTGCTTACAAGCTCTTTGTTCACTCTTTTTCTTTTGCTTAAACACAATGCGAAATGCACAAACCAAGATAGCAATTGGGTATATGCGGGAACAAACTTGAGGCACACGAGATGATATGATACCAATATGATATGGTATGTATGCAATGTATGGTGTGGATCACTAATGTGCACAAGTAATGTTGCCGGCAATACTCAAATGGCTAGTCTCGATAGGCAAGTGACGCAAAATAGGCTAGGGGTTAACAATGCAATGGCAAGGGAATATACAATGGAGGGATACCACGATACAAGATGATATGGAGGTTACCGTCCGTGGCGATGATGAATGGCGGTGATCTTGATGGAGATACCAAGATGATGGTGACTCGTCCCTAAGTAGACGAAACACCTTAGGAAATGGAAAAACCGCGAACTCAAAATCTCAAAGGCAAATGTCAAATGGTGGTATCGGGATGCGGTGGTGGTTGCGGAAGCTCAATGGGATTGCGGAAATTCAGTGATGGGTTTTGTGAGTAGGCAATGCGAAAATGGAGGGTAAGGTGGTGTATTATACACGACGTTGAAGTTGAGGTCACCGTCTCTAAGTAGCCGAAACACCTTAGGAGACACAACACACAACTCAAACAAGGTCAAACAAAATTTGGTTATGTTGGGGTGGTGGAAATGTATGGTGGGCTATGCCTATGCGGAAGTGGTGGTGGTGGTTGATGAGGAAGCAACCGTCCCTAAGTAGCCGAAACACCTTAGGAGACTCGAATCGCTACTCAAGCAACCACATATGCAACGGGGGTCAATATGGGTTAGGTTGCGGAAGTCGGTGGTGGTGTAGCGGATGATGTGGTGGAAGCCCTAGCCAAAGATGCCAAAGTTCCAAAAAATTTATGGAGTCAAAAGATTTTGGTGGTATTTTTGTGAGAAGGAGGATGTCAAGAGCTTTTCAACGAGCTAAAGAACGCGAAAATCGGACACCAGACGAATTAGTTATGGCCGAAACAAAAATCGGCCGAAGGTGATATTTTCAGGTTAGGGACGTCCGGACAAGGTCGGATGTCCGAGGGGGGGACGTCCGGGCGAGCTCGGAAATCCGTAAATTTGGCTCGGGTTAGGGGTTCCGGTCGTCCGTAAAAGGTCGGACGTCCGGTCGTTCTAGGGGCTCCGGACATCCGGAAAGCGTCGGTCGTCCAGGGGTCGGGGTCAACGCGAGATGCGAGTTTCGGGATGCGATTTTGGGCGGAAATTGGGGATTTTGGGGTCAAAAATGAGGAGATTTCGTGCATGAAAGATGGGGAAACTTGGGGAGATGCTAGATCCAGTTGAAACCAAGCAAATCCATGGATCAAATCCAACAAAACTTCGTCAAACTAACAAATCACAAAAAAAAATTGGGGCTATTCTTGGTGGGGAATTTTCGAATTAGGGACAAAATCAACAAAAACTAGGCTAGCAACACAATGGGGAGGCTCCGAAATCGTGATGAACGTGGCTCTTGATACCAAGATTATGTAGGGTAAGAATCCTATGGGCCGATCTTTCACGAAACGAGCAGATCTCGTGATGAACACGAAGAACACGAGTAGAGAAATATGGGGAAAATCAAGAGGGAAACACAAGAGAACACTCAAATCAACAAGAATGATCACACATACGCTAAATCCATGAACACAAAGGAAGATACAAGATCCAAAGTCAACAACAGACGATACAAGAGGTAACCGGTCTTCTCCGCGAGGAGGTCTTGAAGTTCTTCTCCGCAACGAGGTCTTGAATCCAAAGGGACTTTCTCCGTAGAGGTCGCGGTCTCTCTCGTGGAGTAGATCCGATGTGGATGAGAAATGCTCTATCTCTAAACATGAGCTAAACCAATGCTAACCCTGGAAAGGATGAGGGGAAGGTCTATTTATAGTCTAAGCCACGAAGGGGTAAGTGGGAGAGATATACAAGGCCAAAGGCCCGGCTGCGCACAGGCACGGTCGGACGTCCGGTCGGCGTCGGACGTACGGTCGCTCGCGGGGGTCCGGTCGTCCGGAGGGCGTCAGACATCCGTCATTTTGCTTCTGGATGGGTGGCAGCGGATTTTCGGAAAGCGTCGGACGTCCGGTGCCTGGGACTTGTCGGGCGTCTGGTCTTCGTCGGTCGTCCGGCGGCTGTAGAGGGTCGGACGTCCGGTGGCGTCTGGTCGTCCGGTCGCTGTAGACTTTGCAGCTCCTTCTTCTTCCGTCTTCTCTTCCATGCTTCCCTCGCGGATGGTGTAGGTGTTCCTTGGCGCTTGCACTCCTCCTCGTCATCCGTGAAGTTCTGACAATACCTATGCATGCACATGAGAGGGGTGTCAAGTAGTATACCATCCTCGAAGGGGTCAAGTGAACACGTGTGAAGAAGAAGATTCACCTTTAGGTATGAGAAGTAGATGTCGCGCGTGTCACTTGCCAAATGGACTCTTGACATGGTGATGTCCGTAGGATGCTCCGCATTACCGCACGCAACGATCGTCTAGCAATCCTCAATCCTCTACGCGACACCAACTCTCAAGAGCACCGACAACGTCAAACCCAAGAGGCTTTTGCGCTAGCACGAGAACATCAACGACAACGCCAACATGAAGAGGAAGAGCGCGCACGTCTACACCAATATGCACAAGATGTCGAGGTACTACGCCAAGAACAAAAAATCCGTGAAGCTCAAGCACTTGAGGCGCAATGTGCCCTTCAAGATTCAAGTCACGTCGTCGCCACAAGTAATCGCCATCGGCGTGAACAAGAGGCAGCACCCGTGAAGAAGCTCACGAACGAAGATTTCTAGCTCGCGCGCATCGTCAAGTTCCTCCTCGAGCTCGACAAGCTCCTCCACAAGCTCGCATGAAGACAATGGAAATCCTCCACGACAAGAGCAACATGAGGTTGACAATCCTCCTCACCAAGAGCAACATGAGCTTGACAATCATCAACAACATGGACGTCATCATCCCCGACCCCAACACAATGAAGAGCAACGCTACGGCAAGCTAAAGTTCACCATGCCCAAGTAGAATGGAAGAAATGATCCCGAAGAGTACCTTTCATGGGCATTGAAGGTCAACAAAATCTTTTGCTTGCACAACTATGAAGAAGAGAAGAAGATCGCGATGGCATCCCTTGAGTTCCAAGACTATGTCCTCATTTGGTGGGAACAAGTTATCAAGCGCCGAGGGGCAAAAGGTGAACCACCCATCACTACTTGGGCGCAAATGAATGATGTCATGAGAGCACGCTTTGTGCCTACCTACTACAACCACAACCTCTTCAAGACACTCCAACTACTCAAGCAAGGAACCAAAAGCGTTGAAGAGTACTACAAGGAGATGGAGATTGCCATGATAAGAGCCAATGTCACGGAAGGTGATGAGCAAACAATGGCACGTTTCTTGAATGGACTCAACCATCCTATCAAGAAGATCGCCGACTTCAAACCATACTCGAACCTCATTGAGCTAGTGCATCAAGCTACAAAGGCAGAACGTCAAGTGCAAGATGATTTCAAGTATGCCATGTTCGCATCCAAGTCATACGGCTTCTCCAACATCCAAGATTCAATGACTCCAACACCGTCTACCGAGCCTTCTACAAGCAACGCCGACAAGTTGAGTCATAAGAAAGCTTCGTCAACTCCAAGTCATCCTCCTACTACAAGCAACTTCAAGCCAAGAGCTTCATCATCAACCCCCACCGATGAGACCGTCAAGACAAGTTCCTTCAAATGCTTCACATGCGGTGCCCGAGGCCACAAGTCCTATGAGTGCACCAACAAGGGGACCATGATTCTCAACGACGACGGCACCTACGACTCGATGAGTGAAGGAGAAATGGACGCTATTGAGCAAGTCGCCATGCACCAGCAAGTGAATGATGACAAGGAACAAGTCTTTTGCGATGAAGATTCAAGTCCCGCTCTTGTTGTCTTGAAGGTCTTGACTCTCCAACATCACCAAGAAGAAGACCAACGATGCCACATATTTCATACCAAGGCCGGCATCAGTGGATGATCCGTCAAGGTCATCATCGATGGAGGGAGTTGTCATAACCTCGCAAGTGAAGAACTTTGCTCCAAGCTCCAATTGCCCAAGAGGAAGCACCCACATCCATACAAAGTTCAATGGCTTAGCGACTCTGGCACTCTCCAAGTCGAGCATCGAGTACAAGTCTCCTTCAAAATTGGCGCCTACGAAGACACTTTGGAGTGTGATGTCGTTCCAATGACCGTTTGCCACATTCTCCTTGGACGCCCATGGCAATTTGATAGAGGAGTCATTCACAACAGCCAAACGAACCACTACATCTTAAAAATGAAGGGCAAGGAGTACGTACTTCGTCCCATGTATCCAAGCCAAGTGATCGCCGACAAGAAACATCGTTGAGAGCATAGTGAGAGAGTGAGCCACCAAAAAGAGAATGAGCACCACAAGCCCAAATCGAGCGCCTCCACGATGAGCGAAAAGAAAAACTTAGTCCTATTTGCCACTAAAAGTGAGATAAGAGGAGTGTGTGAGAACCCATCTAGTGTCCTACACTACGTCCTTTTGTGCAAGGACAATGAACCACAAGCTAACACCTCTCACACTCTTCCTCTAGTGTTGTCTTCTCTTTTGCAGGAATTTCACAATATTTTCCCCGACGAGCTACCTCCGGGACTACCTCCACTATGAGGCATCGAGCACCGCATCGACCTCATCCCCAGAGCACCTCTTTCGAACAAGGCTCCCTACCGCGTCAACCCTGAAGAAACCAAAGAAATACAAAGGCAAGTAAAGCATCTCATAGACCATGGACATGTGCGTGAAAGTTTGAGCCCTTGTGCCGTCTCGGTCATTCTTGTGCCAAAACGAGACTATAGCTTTTGTTGTGCTCCGATTGTAGACCTATCAATGCTATCATCATTCGTTATAGGTATCCCATTCCATGCCTTGATGATATGCTTGATGAACTTAGTGGTGCCACTATCTTTTCAAAAATTGATCTTAAGAGTGGTTACTATCAAATCTGCATACAAGAGGGTGATGAATGGAAAACAACTTTCAAAACTAAGTTTGGGTTATATGAATTGTTAGTCATGCCTATGGGTCTATCAGAAGCACCGGGTACTTTTATGTGTCTTATGAATCATGTCTTTCGCCCTTACATTGGTGTGTTTGTTGTGGTCTACTTCGATGATATCCTTGTTTGTTGCAAATCTCTTCAAGATCATGTCACCCATGTTCGAACCGTTTTGCAAACTCTTCGAAACGAGCATCTCTTTGCTAACATGGAGAAGTGCCTTTTCGGTGTTGATAAGCTCGTTTTCTTGGTTTTTGTTATTTCTTATAAGGGTGTTCATGTTGATTACTCCAAGATCAATGCTATTAAAACTTGGCCCCAACCAACCAACTTGCATCAAGTGCGTAGCTTTCTTGGCCTTGCGGGTTTCTATCGTCGCTTTGTGAAAGATTTTGGCACCATTGCTTCGCCTTTGCATGCTTTGAGCAAGAAGAATGCGCCTTTTGTTTGGGGACCATCCCAAAATACCGCTTTCAATGAGCTTAAGAATTTTCTTACTCATGCTCCCGTGCTTGCTTTACCCAACTTTGACAAACCCTTTGAGATTCATTGTGATGCTAGTGGTAATGGCATAGGAGGTGTGTTAACGCAAGAGAAGCGCCCCATAGCTTACTTTAGTGAGAAACTTTCCGGAGCGCAACTCAATTAGCCCATCTATGACAAAGAGCTTATGCTTTAGTGCGCGTTTTGCATGAATGGGAACACTATCTTCGCCCTCATGAATTCATCATTCATTCCGATCATGAAACACTCAAGTATCTAAAAGGCCAACCAAGTTGAACAAGCATCATGCTAAATGAGTGAATTTATTGAGTCTTTTCCTTATGTCATCAAGTACATTAAAGGTAAGGAAAACATTGTGGCGGATGCCCTTTCCCGCATATGCATGCTTGTTACTCAACTTGAATTGGATGTCATTGGCTTTGAGCATATAAAAGACTTGTATGAGCATGATCCTGCTTTTGCTACTCCTCATGCCAAGTGTTTGACGCACACCTCTTGGGAATGCTATTACATCAAAGATGGTTATCTTATGAGAGCTAACAAGCTTTGCATCCCCGAGTCTTCTCTTCGTTTGTTGCTTTTGCATGAATCTCATGGAGGAGGCTTAATGGGACATTTTGGACGCGACAAGACTTTCGACACGCTCTGCAAGAACTACTATTGGCACAAGATGTTTCGCGACGTCAACCGCTTCACCAACCGATGCTCTACATGTCACAAAGCTAAGTCTAAAGCTCAATCCCATGGCCTTTACATGCCTCTCCCAATTCCATATCAACCATGGGAAGACATTAGCATGGACTTTGTACTTGGATTGCCTAGGACTAGAAATGGATAGGATTTGGTATTTGTCGTTGTGGACCGTTTCTCTAAGATGGCACATTTCATTCCTTGCAACAAGATAGACGATGCTTCAAATGTTGCTAATCTGTTTTGTAGGGAAATATTGCATCTACATGGTGTGCCAAAGATGATCATCTCGGACCGTGATGTCAAGTTCCTTAGCTACTTTTGGAAGGCCCTACGCGCCAAGCTCGGCGTATCATCCACAAACCGACGGCCAAACGGAGGTGACCAACCACACACTCTCCGCTCTACTTCGAGTACTCATCAAAAGAACATCAAGGAGTGGGAGGAGTGCTTACCTATCGCTGAGTTCTCCTACAACCGAGAAAGACACTCAACAATCAACAAGTCCCCCTTCGAGGTCGTCGACGGATTCAACCCATGGTCAGCATTGGACATCCTCCCTCTACCACTCCAAGAGCGCATCAATTTGGACGCAAGTGCACTTGTGACTCATCTCAAGAAGGTGCATGAAGATACAAGACATACTATCGAGTGCCAAGTACAACGACTTGCGACCAAGCTCAACATTAACAAGCACCCCATGGTCTTCAACATTGGTGACCTCGTGTGCCTACATGATAGAGGCGAAGGTGTCCCGATGTTTCGACGAGATGGTGGCTATCATTTTCTATCAGAGTCGACCTTGACGATCCGACTATGAACATGCGAGACGTCGCGCCTTAGCAATCTCTAAACCAACTTCCGAGGGGTTATTGACCACGCTGCAGGACGCTCAACATAACCACGAGGGTCTGTTTCCTGCGGGCAAACGAAAAACAAGCAATAAACTGAGATTGCAATCTGGATATTGCGAATATAAGATGAAAGATTTATTGATCAAGCTGGGGTTCTGTGATGCTTTGGTCTGGTCCTTGAAGACAAACAAAGTATGTGAAGTTGCAGCTATGCCAAACTTTTAATCTAAACAAAACCCAAGGTCTAAACGACGCCCTAAGGGCTGTATATATGGAGGAAGAGGGGGGGATTTCGTGGCCCTTGGAGGAGGGGTCCGAGACCAACCCTAACTCTTGTTTCCCCACACATACGGACTCGAAAAACAGCCTATACTTAAGTATTTCGAAAATACATGGGCCTGGCCCAATAACAAGGTGACGCAACACCTAGAATAGCCTCTAGACAAAATTTATGAAGTGGCACCATGCATATTTCATCCAAGGCTTCTTGCACTCCTTATGGTGGCTTCAAAGTCCTAAAATCATCACTTATAACTCCATTCTTGATCCCCTTGCGCATGCCATCATCTCCATGCTTGGTCTTGCTCCAGTGTTCATCCCTCTTATCCATGCTAGGCCCTTCATTTGTAAGAAAATCAAATGTATCCAATTTAGGCAGCATCATATTCTCATGAACATCAGAATCATTACCAAGAAACGAAAGTACCTGATAATTCAATTGGCGTGCGCGAGCTCTAGTAATTGGTCTAGTATGTATAGCAGCAGGCGCTGTTGGTATAACAATGGTATTGATGTCCTCATCATCCTCCCCGTCTTGAAATGAAGTCATCCTCGACAGAAGCTCATCTTCCTCACCCAAATAAGGCTTCAAATCTGCAATGATAAAAGTGGGACAAACGCCAAAATTTGCAGGCAGCTCAAGTTTATATGCATTATCATTTATTTTCTCTAACACCTTAAAAGGACCATCAACACGTAGCATTAGCTTTGATTTGTGCAAATTAGGAAATCTATCCTTACGCAAATGTAACCAAACAAGATCTCCAGGTGCAAACACAACATGTTTTCTACCCTTATCTCCAGCAAGTTTATATTTAGCATTCATATGCTCAATGTTTTCCTTAGTTAACTCATGCCTTTTTAAAATCAATTTAGCACGTTCTTTAGCATCAAAATTAACCTTCTCCGAAGATGGAAGAGGCAACAAATCAATAGGTGCACGAGGTAGGAAACCATACACAATTTCAAAAGGACACATCTTAGTAGTAGAATGCAATGAACGATTATAAGCAAATTCAAGGCAAGCATTCTTCCCACATTTTCTTATTATTCTTCAAAATAGCCCTAAGCATAGTAGACAATGTTCTACTGACTACTTCAGTTTGTCCATCAGTTTGGGGGTGAAAAGTAGTAATAAAAAGCAGTTTAGTCCCCAACTTAGCCCATAAACATCTCCAAAAGTGACTAAGAAATTTGGTATCATGATTTGAAACAATAGTATTTGGCAAACCATGCAAGCGAATAATTTCACGAAAGAACAAATCTGCAACATTAACAACATCATCGCTTTTATGACATGGTATAAAGTGTGCCATTTAAAAAAATGTATCCACGACAACAAATATGCTATCCCTCCCCTTCTTTGTTCGAGGCAAACATAAAACAAAGTCCATAGATATATCCTCCCAAGGAACACCAGGTACAGGCAAAGGCATATATAAACCATGAGGATTGAGTCATGAGCTTTTTGACATGTAGTGCAGCGAGCAACAAAACGCTCAACATCCCGTCTCATCTCTGGCCAAAAGAAATGTGTAGCAAGTATATCCTTCGTCTTCTTGACGCCAAAGTGTCCCCTTAATCCTCCTCCATGCGCCTCCTGCAACAACAAAAGACGAACGGAGCTAGCTGGAATGCATAGCTTGTTAACACGAAACACAAATCCATCGTTAAGAATGAACTTGTTCCAAGTTCTCCCTTCCTTAGAATTCTGCAATACATCTTTAAATTCAGCATCATGCACACATTGATCTTTGATGGTATCCAAACCAAATATTTTAAAGTCAAGTTCTGAAAGCATAGTATAACGACGAGCCAATGCATCAGCAATAACATTTTATTTACCCTTCTTGTGTTTAATGACATAAGGGAAAGTCTCAATGAATTCAACCTATTTAGCATGTCTATGGTTCAGTTTTGCTTGACTTTTAATGTGTTTCAAAGATTCATGATCAGAATGTATAACAAATTCCTTGGGCCATAAATAATGTTGCCATGTTTCTAAGGTTCGAACAAGAGCATATAATTCTTTATCAGAAGTAGAATAGTTCAGACTAGGCCAACTCAATTTTTCAAAAAAGTGTGCAACAGGTTTGCCATCTTGTAATAACACACCACCTAATACAATTCCACTAGCATCACATTCCACCGTGAAGGCTTCTTCTTGTGCGGTACCCCAAACAAAAGGCACATCCTTCTTTGTAAGCTCGTTGAGAGGTGCAGCAATGGTGCAGAAATCTCTCACAAAACGCCTATAGAAACCAACGAGGCCAAGGAAACTCCTCACTTGTGTGACCGTTTTGGGCTGCGGCCAACTCTCAATAGCTTCAATCTTGGCTTGATCAACTTCAATTCCCTGTGGAGTAACAACATGGCCAAGAAAATATACTCGGTCGGTGCAAAAGGTGCACTTTCCAAGCTTACCAAACAAACATGCATCACGTAGAGCAACAAAAACAGCACGTAAATGTTCCAAATGTTCCTCCAAAGATTTGCTATAAATCAATATGTCATCAAAGTAAACTACCACAAATCGTCCAATGAAAGCACGTAAAACTTCATTCATTAATCTCATGAAAGTACTAGGTGCATTAGTTAACCCAAAAGGCATGACTAACTACTCATATAATCCAAACTTAGTTCTAAATGTTGTTTTCCATTCATCTCCCAATTTCATATGAATTTGATTGTATCCACTACGCAAATCCACTTTGGAGAATATTGTAGAGCCACTCAATTTATAAAGCATATCATCTAGCCTAGGAATAGGATGACGATAACGAATAGTAATATTATTAATGCCTCTACAATCAACGCACATACGCGACGTACCATCCCTTTTCGGCACTAAAATGATAGGAACAACACAAGGACTAAGGATTCACATATATAACCTTTGTCGAGTAGTTCTCGTGCTTGACGCATAATGTCCTTCATCTCCTCTGGATTGGTATGGTATGGTGCACGGTTGGGTAATGATGCACCGGGAATTAAGTCAATTTGATGCTCAATCCCTTGAATAGGTGGTAATCCCGGTGGCACGTCTTGTGGAAAGACGTCAGTGAACTCCTCCAAAATGTTAGTGACAGTAGGAGGCAGAGAGGAAGGCATGTCCTCGAATGAAAATAATGCCTCTTTGCACACAAAAGCATAGCAAACAGATTTGCTAAAATCTAGATCATCAATACAAGATTTCGTGGCAAGTAAACATGCACTTTTCAATTTAATTTCAGAAACAACACTAGATGGTTTATTATTAGGCTTCATTTGTTTCTCAAATTCTTTGCCACAATTTGATTTTCACTCTTATTTTTCTCCTGTTTTGCTTTATTAGCTCTATTAATATCATCTTTCAAAGTGGAATCAGGAGTCATAGGAAGCAAAGTAATATTTTTATCCTTATGAACAAGAGTATACTAATTGTTTCTACCATGCTGTACAGAATTTTTATCAAATTGCCATGGTCTACCAAGTAATAAGGAACATGCTTGCATAGGTACCACATCACAATCAACATAATCAGCATATGTAGAGATACTAAAATGCACACGAATAGTACGTGTTACCTTAACCTTGCCGCTCTTGTTGAACCATTGGATGTAGTAAGGATGTGGATGTGGTCTTGTGGTGAGAGATAGCATCTCCACCATCTCCATGGTAGCCAAGTTATTGCAGCTCCCTCCATCTATGATGATGTGAACAGAACATTCCTTCACAACTCCCTTTGTGTGGAACAAATTATGCCTCTGATTTTGCTTAGCTTGTGTAACCTGCACACTCAAAACACGTTGAGCAACTAAACATTCATACCTGTCAGCATCTTCAGGAGCCATGTATTGTGTCTCATGATCAGAATCATCTCCACCGTGTTCTTCATATGTAATAAGAGCCAAAGTCTCCTCATCATAGTCACTAGCGGACTCATACCCACCATCCTCAGTAACAATCATCACACACTGAGATTTGCATTCTCTCGCAAAATGTCCTCTTCCCTTACAACGACGACAAATAAGATCACTTGTGTGCCCTGTTGATGCCATGGAAGAAGAAGAGCTCTGCGCAGGCCTAGCAGGTGTGCTCTTGGCAGATAGTGGTGGTTGTGCCTGCTTTCTTGTGTCACGGCTGGAGGTGGCACCTGATGGAGGTGCTGGTCCAGTTGAAGTAGAGGATGCACGTGGTGTCCATGATGAAGATCGACATGCAGAAAAGTTAGTTCGCGCCAATGCTTGTTTATCCTGCACTTGACGTTCAGCTTTACAAGCAAGATGGAATAAACGAGTGATATTAGTATACTCCTTATACTCTAGAATGGTCTCAATATCTCTATTTAATCCACCCATAAAACATGCAAGCATAGCTTCATTCTCCTCAACAATACCACATCTAATCATGTCAGTTTGTAATTCTTGATAATATTCTTCTACAGAATTTTTCCTTGTCTTAAACGCTGCAATTTTTGAAGTAATTCACGTTGATAATAAGGTCGAACCCAACGAGTACGCATAGCAGCTTTCAAAGCAGCCCAAGTAGCTGGAATGGGATATAATCTACAATGTTCAGACCACCAAACACATGCAAAACTAGTGA
The DNA here is from genome assembly GCF_056163025.1 of Triticum urartu. Taxonomy (NCBI): domain Eukaryota; kingdom Viridiplantae; phylum Streptophyta; class Magnoliopsida; order Poales; family Poaceae; genus Triticum; species Triticum urartu. The sequence continues at coordinate 259,835,135 of NC_141876.1, forward strand.
AAGCACAAACAGTAGCAGGAACACGTCTCTCCTCAGGATATTGTAAACATGTAAAACGTTGTCCAGTTTCTCACTCCCAAGTAAGATATATATCAGGAACATATCTACCCTCAAATGGTGGAATATTCAATTTCAGTTTAGGAAGATGGTCATGATCTCGTACCTCAGGTGGTGGTGCAGCCCTACCGTTGCGATGATATGCATGAGGACGACCTGGTGGTGGTGCTCGTGGTTGCATGTAGTTCTGATTTTGATCAACCTCATCCTCGTAATGGTCCTCCACCTCTGCAGTAGCAGCAGGAGCTATCGAAGCACTAACAGTAGGTATAGCAGCACAAGAAGTTTGACTAGGCTCAATGAGAACACCCTGTGCTCGTCCCACCTGATTTGGAAGACGATGTTGTTGTTTTTGTTGTTGTTGTTGTTGCTGTTGTTGTTGTTGTTGTTGTTGTAGAGGTGCTACAGGTGCAGCAGGCGGTGGAAGACGCGCGAGCAATTCATTAAAATTGTTATCCAGCTTTGTTTCGAACGCCTTCTCAATGCCATCTATCTTCTCCATGGCCTCTTCAAATCAATTTAGCACATCTTCCACCTGTCCACTCATCAATTGCTGAAACTTATCATGTAACTCTTTGTTTTTCATATTCTCCCAGTTAGTCTCGCCGGCTTGTGATCCTATGATGGTTAGCAGCAATAGAAACACACAAGAATATGAACCTACAGACTACTAGGAAGTGGTGGTGATGGTGTGGTGGACAGTCACAAATCCATCAAGAGAATCTCAAATTCTTACCAGTTCTTACCAAGCAGCAGGTGGTGATCAGCAACCGTTGTAGTCAAAACACTCAAAGCTTGGACAGAGATATTACCAGGGAGAGTCAAACGCACGACGTAGATGTATGTGGAGCTGGGAAGGCTTATAATATGGTAGCAAAAAGGGTCAGCAATAATCAGTTCAGATATGCAAAGTTGAATAAACGCTCAACGACGATACTATGCTGGTCCTAGGCTAGACCGTGCTAGAGACGCGAGCCTAGAACACTAACAAAATCACAGCGCTGAACGTAAACAATGGAGAAGCACACTCTAGAACTTTATTTTTTCACTTTGTTTTTTTGCGCTCCTCTTTTTTTTGCGAAAAATCACTATAATGGCGAGTTTCTCAAAACTCTTCCCTCGTCAAACTGATAGGATGGACATGAATCTTTTTTACTTTTTTCGGAAATTAGGGTAGCGACGACAAAAAAGTGCGACAAAAAATCACTATGATGGCACGTGGCTCAAAAGACTCACAAAATCCTAAAAATAAGATAGGGAAAAATACTTTTGCCTATGAAAATTTTGGCCTAAAAACTGCCCGGGGGTCTCCAGACTTTTTTTCTCCGAAACCTACTAAGGCAAGCAAACACAAAACGGAAAGTAGATGGATCTCGGAAACAAACCTAATATGAAAGGAACTCGGATTGGTGGTGGATATATGGTGGTAGGATATGGCAGGGGTGGATCTATATGGATACGGATTGGTGGTGGTATATGGATATGGACTGGTGGTGGTATATGGATATGGATTGGTGATGGTATATGGAGAAGAATCGGTGGCGGATAAGCGGTGGTGGTAGATGGCAGGGGCGATGATGATGGTGCGGCGGCAGCATGACAACTTATGACCAGAACTTGAAACTCTAAAATACTAGACTCTAAGACTAGCAACTTGACACGATGATGCAACCGCAAATTCAATAAACCAAATACAGAAAAGATTATGCAAAGGCTCAGATTGGTTCGGATAGGATGAACTAACCCTAATTTTTTTTGGCTTCTTCGTGGACTATAGGTATGAAGAATAGACTCGATATAAACTATGAAAAACTATAAAATCTCACCGAGCAACCTGGAAATATAATACCACTTGATAGAGGCAAAGGTGTCCCGATGTTTCGATGAGATGGTGGCTATCATTTTCTGTGGGAGTCGACCTTGACGGTCCGACTTCGAACGTGTGATACGTCGCGCCTTAGCAATCGCTAAACCAACTTCCGAGGGGTTATTGACCACACTGGAGCACGATCAACCTGACCACGAGGGTCTGTCCTGCGAGCAAACGAAGAACAAGCGAGAAACTGATATTGCAATCTGGATATTGCGAATATAACATGAAAGATTTATTGATCAAGGTGGGGTTCTATGACGTCTTGGTATGGTCGTTGAACACAAATGAAGTACGCGAAGTTGCAGCTATGCCGAACTTTTAATCGAAACAAAACCCAAGGTCTAAACGACGCCCTAAGGGCTTTATATATGGAGGAAGAGGGGGGAATTTCGTGGCCCTTGGAGGAGGGGTCCGAAACCAACCCTAACTATTGTTTCCCCACACATACGGACTCTAAAAACAGCCTATACTTAAGTATTTCGAAAATACATGGGCCTGGCCCAATAATAAGGTGACGAAGCACCTAGAATAGCCTCTAGACGAAATTTATGAAGTGGCATCTTGTATATTTCGTCCATGGCTTCTTGCACTCTGTATGGTGGCTTCAAAGTCCTGAAATCATCACTTGTAACTCTGTTCTTGATCCCCTTGCGCATGCCATCATCTCCATGCTTGGTCTTGCGCTAGTGTTCATCCCTCTTATCCATGCTAGGCCATTCATTTGTAAACAAAACAAATGTATCCAATTTAGGCAGCATCATATTCTCATGAACATCAGAATCATTACCAAGAAACGAAAGTACCTGATAATTCAATTAGCGTGCGCGAGCTCTAGTAATTGGTCCAATATGTATAGCAGCAGGGGTTGTGGGTGTAACAATGGTATTGATGTCCTCATCACTACACCTTCGCAAGGACCGCTTTCCCCAAGAGCGCAAGTCCAAACTTCGACCACGAGCGGACGGACCCTTCAAGCTGCTTGCACGCTACAACGACAACGCTTACAAGATCAACCTCCCCCGCGACAAGTACAACGTGACCGATATCTTCAATGTCAAGGACCTCTCGCCCTTCCATGGTGATGAATCTTCCCCAAGGGAGGGGAGATGATGTGGACCTACCATCGTGTCACCAAGTGACTAGTGGACCAATGACACGAGCACATGCAAGATCTCTCGAAACTATGGTGAACTCACTCCTCTCCGAACTACCACTTTCCATGCATGATAATTGGCTACTACCTCAAGCGGAAACCCTATGTGAGGTGCTTGGAGGAAGGCCACGGACCAACTACATTCAACGGACAAGACGATGAGGATGCCAAGTTCATGGGACAAGAAGAAGAACTGCTCGATGTCCCCAGGATCCGGACGACCGATGAACCCTGGACGTCCGACAAGCTCCAGGCTCCACACGTCCGGCCCTCTCCGGACGATCGACACTTCCATTACCGAGCCAAAACTACGGACTTCCAAAGTGCTATGGACGACCGACGACCTCTAGGCCCCGGACGTCCGACCCCGACCGGACGTCCGACCGAAGTACACCCGAGCCAAATCTACGGATGTCCGACAGGCACCGGACGTCCGGACCCTCGTGAGTCTCCGGACGACCGGTGACTCCCGGACGTCCGACGCCTGTGTGCTGCCATGAGTTGGGATGCGGCGCATTTACCCCCCACTTCGCCCCCTTTTGCACTAAGGCTATAAATAGACCTCCTATTCCTTCTAGCTAGGGTTAGCATTGGTTTAGCTCATTTTAGAGATAGAGCATTGCTCATCCACATCGGATCTACTCCACAAGAGAGACCGCGGCCCCTCTTCGGAGAAGGTCCCTTTGGATTCAAGACCTCCTTGCGGAGAAGATCATCAAGACCTCCTCACGAGGAAGACCGACTACCTTCGTATCGTCCTTAGTTGTCCGTGGATCGTGTGATCTCTTATGTACCCTAGGATCTAGCACATGTGTGACTATTTCATGTTGGTTTAGTGATTTTCTCGTGTTTCCTCTTGCGTTTCCCCCCTTGTGTTCTTCGTGTTCATCGCGGGATCTGCTCCTTTCGTGAAAGATCGGCCGATTAGGGTTCCACCCTACATCATAGAGTTGATCTTGCGAATGTTGAAAATGAGTGGATCCACTTGAAGAGGAGCATGCCGGTTGAGAAGAAATTGAGATGGCTAACTTGATGATCGAAAGGATTTGCATTCACATTGAAATATGAGAACACCGCTTAGGAAATGTTTGGAATCAACACTTGATATTGAAGCAACTCGAATACCAAAACAAAAACAAAACAAGGTTTTGGCTTGCAGGATAAGTCGGAACAAATACATATGATAGAGATTTACCCAATCCCATATCATGCATCTGTCGGGAAGATATTCTAGGAGCTACTTGAATTCCCACTTATAAACTCCCAAAACTTTCTGGTTATGCAACCTGGTGTTGGGGATACAGGGGAAGCATAATATCTCACCCAAACTAACAATCCGTACATCCAGCTGTATCCATCCGTCAACACATAACCAAGAAACCTTCAGAAATCGTGTACCTCAACCTTCAAAAAGCATCCGTTATACAAGTTATGACAATACTCTTGAACTCCCACCCTAGTACTTGGTGGCGTCGAGGTTATCTCACCAACAACTTCATAAAAGAAATTTTCGATGTCGGCGAACTAAGTTATTCCAGAACTGCAACGATAAAATTGTGACGACAACACCTCGAGCTCAACTCCCCGGGACACTGCCACAACCCCTAAATGTCAGGAGGCACCAAGAACAATATTCTCGTCACAAGAATATCGAAACGATTCCAAGATACCCCCGTGATCCTGGAAAAAAATCTTGAAATTTGAGGAGAGGAAAGTCAAAACTTCTATGTCAGGAGGCCTCACCAGAGCGACGAAGGGACTGAGGAGTAAAAATAATCCTACTCTTTGATATATATAATCCTAAGACTCAAAAAATTTTGTTCTAGGCTCAACAACATCAGCGATTCGATCAAGCAGGGGGCTCCTAAGTCGGGGATGGCTCTGATTACCAACTTGTAACGCCCACGATGCGGCTATATCTCCCACGTGTCGAGGCACGACATAGAGGCATAACCGCATAGTGGTTTTGTCGCAAGAGGGGTAATCTTCACACAACCCCATGTACCGAATAAGAGAGGGATAAAGAGTTGGCTTACAATCACCACTTCACACAAATAACAAGTTAAATATACATCATCCAGAGTACAATCAAGGTCCAACTATGGAACCAAAATAAAGGAAGACAACCCCAAATGCTAGATCCCCGATCGTCCCAACTGGGCTCCACTACTGATCATCCGGAAAAGACACATAACAATGACCAAGATCTTCATCGAGCTCCCACCTGATCTCGGTGGCGTCACCTGCACCGGTATCATCGGCACCTGCAACTATTTGGAAGAATCTGTGAGTCACGAGGACTCAACAATCTCACACCCACGAGATCAAGATTATTTATGCTTATGGGTAGGAGAAGGTAGTGAGGTGGAGCTGCAGCAAGCACTAAGCATATATGGTGGCTAACATACACAAATAAGAGTGAGAAGAGAAGCAACGCAACGGTCGTGAAGCTAGAAGTGATCAAGAAGTGATCCTGAAATTTCTTATGTTCAAAACATAACCCAAAACCATGTTCACTTCCCGGACTCCGCCGAAAAGAGACCATCACGGCTACACACGCGGTTGATTCATTTTAATTAAGTTAAGTGTCAAGTTGTCTACAAACCAGATATTAACAAATTCCCATCTGCCACATAACCGCGGGCACGGCTCTCTAAAGTTAATACCCTGCAGGGGTGTCCCAACTTAGCCCATCACAAGCTCTCACGGTCAACGAAGGATATTCCTTCTCTTGGAAAGACCCGATCAGTCTCGGAATCCCGGTTACAAGACATTTCGACAATGGTAAAACAAGACCAGCAAAGCCGCCCGAATGTGCAGACAAATTCCGAGAGGAGCTACACATATCTCGCTCTCAGGGCACACCGGATGAGCAATCCGTAGAACTAAAACCAGCCCTCATGTTTCCCTGAGGTGGCGCTGCAAAGGGCTCTAGTTTGGACCAACACTCAGAGGAGCACTGGCCCGGGGGGTAAAAATAAAGATGACCCTTGAGTCTGCAGAACCCAGGGGAAAAGGCTTAGGTAGGCAAATGTAAAACCAAGGTTGGGCCTTGCTGGAGGAGTTTTATTCAAAGCAAACTGTCAAGGGGTTCCCATAACACCCAACCGCGTAAGGAACGCAAAATCAAGGAACATAACACCGATACGACGGAAACTAGGGCGGCAAGAGTGGAAGAAAACACCAGGCAAAAGGCCGACCCTTCCACCCTTTAGTAAGTATATAGATGCATTAATTAAATAAGAGATATTGTGATATCCCAATATATCCATGTTCCAACATGGAACAAACTTCAACTTCACCTGCAACTAGCAACGCTATAAGAGGGGCTGAGCAAAAGCGGTAACATAGCCAAACAACGGTTTGCTAGGAAGGTGGGTTAGAGGCTTGACATGGCAATATGGGAGGCATGATAAACAAGTGGTAGGTAACGCGACATAGCGATAGAGCGAACAACTAGCAAGCAAAGATAGAAGTGATTTCGAGGGTATGGTCATCTTGCCTAAAATCCGCAAGGAAGAAGAACGAGTCCATGAAGAAGACAAACAGACGTAGTCGAACGGATCCTCACCAACGCAACGTTACCGGAACTAACACGACGAAGCAACACCAGAAAGAAGCAAACAACATGGTAAACAACCATCACATAAACATGTCATGATGCACAACCAAGTATGATGCATGCCCGGTTTAAAGAGGCATCGCATGGCAAAGTGCAACAAACAATACTACAAATTAAGTGGAGCTCAATATGCAATGACTTGCGTATTGATGAAACACCACATGACTTATTTAGTTCTCTCTCGGTTATGTACCCAACAATATTAAATGTTATTAATCCTAGCAAAGGGTGAAGCATAAGTCAACTAACTATCTACGCAAGTTTAAATGAGGCCGGAACAACAAACAACAATTCCAGAAAAATCCTCATATGCATATTATGAATTTGGTACTGTTCTGCCCTAAACCATATTTTAGAGTTGTTAAACATGCAAGATGAGCGCACCATGTTAAACTAGGCATTTTTCTAAGCAAGTTACATATATAATTTATTTAATTCGGAGCTACGATTAATTAGTTATGAAATAAATCATTTTAGCATGGCATTGGGAGCAAAATTAAACACACAGCATTTTAAACATTTTAAACATGGATGAAAATAGCATATTATGAAACTAGACGAAAATCTAAGCATTTTACATATTTAAAGGTTTACATAAGATGCACGGTTTGTGAGTTATTAAATGCATGAAGCTTAGGGTTTTTTTTTTGCAAATCTGGCGTCTCTGGAAAATTAGACAAATTCGCAGCCAGGAAAAAAATATGCACTGGGCTGGATCTGGCAAGCCCAACAGGAACAGGGAATCTGGAGGGGGCTGTTCACATCGGGCCTTGGCCCGGCTGGAGGCTGTAGCGGCTCTAGGCCTTGGCATGCTGGACGCGAGCTGGGCCGGATCTGGAGGCAACGACGGGGTCAACGGGCACTACGGGACTTGGCACTGGTCATTCCTCCTCGCACGCAGAAGCATGGGAGCAACGCGATGAAGAGGCCAGGCGCACCGGCGCGATCCAGAGGAGGCAGGCGGCGCGCAGGTCGCGATGCAGGAGGCGCCGGCAGCGGAACTTGGCAGGTGCGTTGTCAGCGCAGGGCGGCGCTCGTTCAAAGAGGCAGCAGAGTTCGAGACCATGGCAAATCGACGGCAGCGCTGCGGCTTCGAGGCGTCGTGTGATGGTCTGGTTTATTAGGGATGATAGACTACTCATATCAATAAGGAATTCCTTCTTTTCCGGGAGCCCATTCGGACAGAACTCCAAAGTTAAGTGTGCTCAGCTTGGAGTAGTGTCTGGATGGGTGACCGACCGGGAAGTTGCTCCCGGGTGCTCATGAGTGAGGACAAAGTGCGTAGAAAAGACTAGTATTGATCTGTGAGGCCAGTCTAGATCCCGCCAGGAGTAACGACCACCGGCGCATGTGTCCGGGGCGTTAGACGTCGGAGCTCCCTGTGCGAGCAGACAGAGAGAGGAGAGAAAGAGAGAGAGGGAGATGTGAGGGAGATGGAGAAGAATGGAAGGAGGGAGAAGAGAAGAGATGGGCGCGATGCTCATCTGGTGGTTAACGACGATTGCGTAGGACAACGTCGCGCATAGTGTTGGGATCCGGCAGTGGCGTAGGTCCAAGGCGCCGGGTGGGGCATGGAGGAGCTCCTCTCCGGATCGAACTGGAAGGAGAAGGCAGCGGGGCGCTGGTCTCTGACGAGGTTGGTCGAAGACGACGGTCTCAGGCAGGGGAGCTCGGGCTCCTGGATCGAGAGGGGCACGGGAAATTGGGCGCCATCGTGCTCTGCTCCCCGGTGAGCTCAAGCGAGGCCAAGGGTATCCACGGGCGCATGGGGCTGTTAAAGCGGGCGCAAGGAGAAGCAGAGGCCTCGGCACTCGCGGGCGCGGGAGAAGGAGCTCGGGCTCCTAGTTGGTGGGTGGAGGAAAACGAGGAGCGGGGTATCCCGAGGGGATTTGGTGCATGGCGGCGGCAGAGTGATTGGATGGATGGATGGGACAGGATCCCTAGTTTCTAGGGTTGTCCACTATTTATATTGCAATGAGATTAGGGTATGGGCTATCACGTCCCTATGATCGTAATCGGGCGGCTGAGAAAATATAGGTTAGGAAGTCCAATTAAGAAAATGGAGATGGTTAATAGATGTTTGGGGATGATCTGGACCCAACGGTAACGATAATCCGGTTCGGGTTCGGAGAAGTTTTGGACACGGGCGAGGGGTTGATGCACTGTGCAAAGAGGGGTTAGGCGAACGAGGTCAAGTGTGTGGTTGGACCGAAAATGGTTAATGAAGACAAAGCAGTCTGACAACATTGCCACGGAGAAGACAAGAGAGAAGAGAGCGGTCCGGTTGATCTCGAAACGTTCAACCAAGGCAAGGGGAACGCGGCAACTACGAATGGATGCAAGTTTTGAAAACATGAAGATGCAATGCGGATGATGACATGGCAAAAATGCAACACGCAAACAAATGACAAGGCAACAACAGCGAAAAACTGGAAGACACCTCGCGCATCGGTCTCGGGGCTTCACACGGTATTGTAGCGACTCGACCCGAATGGATCAAGTCTCTGTGCTTATGTGTCATCCCTGGATCAGTATGCTGACACACACAGTACTCGAAGGATTTATAACAGAGGTAAATCACATGTATAGAGTAACGTAAATACTATTACCTCAATCCATATAGCGGAAACAACAAGGTTGTGGATTCCCATCAACACCAACGGCAAAGTTGAGTGTAGAAATCGTAACCCTAACGTATCACTTACTCGTCGTAAGAAACCTGCAACATAAGACGTTGCAGCCCGAAACGGGTCAGTACATTGAATGTATTGGCAAATTCACACCATAGAGAAAATGATGAACAATGGCTATCACTATATGCATATATGGCTGGTGGAAAAGCTCTATGGTTATAAGGTTTTTGCGTAAAGCCAATTTTTCCCTACTGCAAAGGAATAAATTTATTTAACTATCATGGTGGTTGTGAAACATTGAGAATGGTTGACAGCATTCTCAATCCCAATTAAAAATAATTAAAAACCCAACAACATTAATTAGAAGTAACATGATGAGATTCACAGGATATTCAAGTACTAGATACTCAAGTTGTCCATAACTGGGGACACGGCTAATCATGATTAGTTTGTACACTCTGCAGAGGTTTGCGCATTTTTCCCCACAAGACTCGATCGCCTCCGTTTGGTTTCTCGCACTACATGGTGTTTGAGAAGACGGATGACCGAGACATAGTCTTTCAGAAGCGCTAGCACCTTACGATTGGGTAGACCGGTACACCTACATCCCCTACATCTGCTAGTCCACCACTGTAAGAGTTCGCACAACTTAGTCAACTATGCCAAAGCCCATAATGGCTTGTGGCCGCACACGGAAGTTTCTAGCATGAAAGATCTTATGATCCCTTTGAGCCTGGGTGGCGGTCCAAAAAAACAGGCAAGTCCTGATAGACATCAGGTGCCTCAATCCACCCAGATGTGTGTTTAAGTTGCCACCTTAGATAAACCATTAAAATTATCAACTCACATCTGTCATGGATTTCACTCACCCAATCCACGTCTACTAGCATAGCATGGCATAATAAGCAAACGTAGAAGTAACTCCCAAGGTTTCATAATAATACATGTAATAGGTACTACCTCATCTACTTCCCATCCCACAATTTAATTAGATCCTAATCATGCAATGTGAGAGGATTGATCTAATGCAATAAAACATGGGTTTTAGAAAAGGTATGATCAAAGTGTGAACTTGCCTGCAATGTTGATGAAGATGATTCGCACTCAAAACTCTTGATAGATCTACTCGTCACACTCCGGTCAATCTATCGTAAGCAAACAATAGTAACCACACAATAAGTACTCATCTAATGCACAAGTAAAACTCGAACGAGAGAACGAACTAGAGAGTTCAACTTAAGAACTCCGGTTGCAAAGAAAGATCGAACCGAACAAAGAAACGGAAAACAAACGGCGGAAGAAAACAACTCGGTTCTAGCAAGTGGAACTAGGTCAAATTTTAACGGGGCAAAAACTTGTTTAAGTTAATTAGACGGAACGGCGGTTTCGAAACGAAACTCCAGGCGCTTGAATCACCTGATTCCGATAAACGAGCAAGAAGATAAACTAGAACGAAGATCGGATCTGAGATCGCGATCGCGGAATAAATCCGACGAAAAGAAAAAGAAGAACGGTTAAACGAACGGACGTTCGTTAACCTAGAAGAATCCGGTGATCACGTTCGTTAGGACGAACGGTCCGGCGAACGGTCCAAAGGCAACTCAATCGGAAAAGAAAACGAATCTGACCTAGGGTTTCGGAGAAGAAAACCAAAACGAAAAAACCGATCTAGAAAACCGGAACGGTTTAGAGAAGAAAAGAATAGGAACGATTAGAAGAAAACGATCCGAGGAAAAGAGACGTGGGGAAACCTCCGGCGAGGTCTCCGGCGAGGGGCTCCGGCGTAGGGCGGCGGCGTGGGCAAGGTGTGGCGGCGGCGCTAGGGCGGCGGCGTGGGCAAGGTGCGGTGGCGGCGCTAGGGCGTGGGGTGGCGCGGCGGTGACGCAGGGTGGCGGCGGTGCGGGTGTGGTGCGGCGGCTTGGGGCTTGGGGCTTGGTTTGATGATTTAGAGGGGGGGGTTGTTGGGGTATTTATATTGGGGAGGGGAGGGGGTTTACTTGGGATAGAGGACAAGAAATAGAGTAGGAATAGGAATCCTAGATGAAAAAGAAAAACAAAGGAAAGAGGAGGGGGCTACCGACCTAAGTCCCGCTGGGACTTGGCCATCGAGCGAAGAGGCGGCGGCGGCCTCGCCTACCTGGCGCCTGGCGCACGCGCAGGGGCTGGCGGCTGGCCTGGCCGGCCGGCTGTGCTTTGGCCCAGGGCGCTGCTCCCTTTTTTTTTCTTTTTTTTAAACAGGTTCTGCGCGCAGAAAAAAAAACAAAAAAGAAAACTAAACGGGCTCCAAAATTCTAAAAGTAAATTTTCCCCGACTCCTAAAAATGAGTCGAACAAAATGAACTTTTCTCCGGACCTAAAATAAAATTTTCAAAAATGCGCATTTTTCCCTATCCAAATAAAACGCAAACAAACACCGGAAAACAAAAATTTGATCTATTTATTAAATCTTCATTTTTCCTATATTTTGGGAAAGTCATATTATTCCCTCTCTCATATTTTGATACCGGAAAATAATTGAAGATGAAATAAATAAATCAAATGATCCTCTTTTCAAATTTGAGAAAACTCTCAAATATGAAAATAACGAAATCTCCAACTCTCTCCGAGGGTCCTTGAGTTGCGTGAAATTTCTAGGATCGACCAAAAAGTAGGAAAATAAGATATGCATGATGATCTAATGTATAACATTCCAAATTGAAAATAAATTCAAAAGAGCTTTGAATTTAATTCTTTGAAACTCCCAACTCATATTTCATATCCTTACACAAATGTAACCAACAAGATCTCCAGGTGCAAACATAACATGTTTTCTAAACTTGTCTCCAGCAAGTTTATATTTAGCATTCATACGCTCAATGCTTTCCTTGGTTAACTCATGCATTTTTAAAATCAATTCAGCACGTTCTTTAACATCAAAATTAACCTTCTTCGAAGATGGAAGAGGCAAAAAATCAATAGGTGCACGAGGTAGGAAACCATACACAATTTCAAAAGGGCACATCTTAGTAGTAGAATGCAATGAACGATTATAAGCAAATTCAATATGAGGCAAGGATTCTTACCACATATTCTAATGATTCTTCAAAACAGCCCTAAGCATAGTAGACAATGTTCTATTGACTACTTCAGTTTGTCCATCAGTTTGGGGGTGACAAGTAGTACTAAAAAGCAGTTTAATCCCCAACTTTGCCCATAAACATCTCCAAAAGTGGCTAAGAAATTTAGTATCACGATCTGGAACAACAGTATTTGCCACACCATGCAAGTGAATAATTTCCCGAAAGAAGAAATCAACAACATTAACCATCATCGCTTTTATGACACAGTATAAAGTGTGCCACTTTCGAGAATCTATCCACGATAACAAATATACTATCCCTCCCCTTTTTTGTTCGAAGTAAACCTAAAACAAAATCCATAGATATATCCTCCCAAGGAACACTAGGTACGGGCAAAGGCATATATAAACCATAAGGACTGAGTCGTGACTTAGCTTTTTGACATGTAGTGCAGCGAGCAACAAAACGCTCAACATCGTGTCTCATCTTCGGCCAAAAGAAATGTGTAGCCAGTACATGCTCCGTCTTCCTCACGCCTAAGTGTCCCATTAATCCTCGTCCACGCGCCTCCTGCAACAACAAAAGACGAACAGAGCTAGCTGGAATGCATAGCTTGTTAGCACGGAACACAAATCCATCATTAACGACAAACTTGTTCCATGTTCTTCCTTCTTTAAAATTCTCCATTACATCTTTAAAATCAGCATCATGCATATATTGATCTTTGATGGTCTCCAAACCAAATATTTTGAAGTCAAGTTGTGAAAGCAAAGTATAGCGATGAGACAATGCATCAGCAATAACATCTTCTTTACCCTTCTTCCGTTTAATGACATAAGGGAAAGTCTCAATGAATTCAACCCATTTAGCATGTCTACAATTCAGTTTAGCTTGACTTTTAATATGTTTCAAGGATTCATGATCAGAATGTATAACAAATTCTTTGGGCCATAAATAATGTTGCCATGTCTCTAATGTCCGAAGAAGAGCATATAATTCTTTATCATAAGTAGAATAATTCATACTAGGCCCACTCAATTTTTCAGAAAAATATGCAACAAGTTTGCCATCTTGTAATAACACACCTCCTAATCCAGTTCCACTAGCATCACATTCTAGCTCAAAAGTCTTATTAAAATCAGGAAGTTGGAGTAAAGGATCATGTGTCAACTTATCTTTCAATACCATGAAGGCTTCTTCCTGTGCGGTACCCGAAACAAAAGGTACATCCTTCTTTGTAAGCTCATTGAGAGGTGCAGCAATGGTGCTGAAATGATAGAGGCAAGGGTGTCCCAATCTTTTTATGAGATGATAACTATTGATTTGGTGGAGATGACTTTGACGACCCGACTACAAACGTGCACGACGTTGTGCCTTAGCAATCGCTAAACCAATCTCTTGAGGTTACTGAAGATGCCGGAAGCACGGTCAGCCTGACCATGAAGGTCTAGTCCTGCAAGCAATCAAAGAACGGGCAAGAGTATGATAAAGCAATCTGAATATTGTGAATATATGAAGTATTGATAATTGTGGGGATCCGTAAGCGGTCTTGTCTGGCCGTTGGACACAAACGAAGTACACGAACTTGCAATGGCTAACTTTTAACTAAACAAATCCCCAGGAAAAAGCTACTAGATGGATCTACATATCTAGGAGCAAGAGGTGGCGGCCAAGGAGGTGGGAGGACGTCCCAAGACAGCCTAAAACTAACCATAGGTCGTACAAGGCTCATGGGCCCAAGTGGAGGTGATTCAACACCTTTGGGCTTCTAGTTTGACTCGTATTCTGTTGTAATGTTAGATTGTTTCGTCCATAGCTCAACGCTCCGGACGAATTTGAAGGTGAACCCAATTGTGTTGGAAAGAGCACGAACTCTACTTTCAAACAAAAAAAGAACGGAAACACTAACGCCCCCACGTGTGGGCGTTCCCTAACTCGCGCACACACCTGGATCATCGTTCATTGTCTTTTGCATGAATCTTGACACAAAAAGGTGAATTTGGTGTGCCACGTAGGACGGGCTGGTGTGTGGGCATTGGGAGTTTGCCCACACGTCTGCACCATGCTGTTTGCCAGCTGTGCTGTGTGGGAGAACTAGGTTCTGCGCACACAGCCACCACCTAGTTCATGCGTGTGTGGGTGAACTATTTTTCGCCCACACGACGCACCTACTTTGTGGATGGCAACTGCAGTTGATAGAGGCTAAGGTGTCCCGATGTTTCGATGAGATGGTGGCTATCGTTTTCTGTGGGAGTCGACCTTGACGATCCGACTACGAACGTGCGAGACGTCGCGCCTTAGCAATCGCTAAACAAACTTCCGAGGGTTATTGACCATGCCGGAGCACGATCAACCTGACCACGAGGGTCTGTTTCCTGCGAACAAACGAAGAACAAGCAAGAAACTGATATTGCAATCGGGATATTGCGAATATAAGATGAAAGCTTTATTGATCAAGGTGGGGTTCTGTGATGTCTTGGTCTGGTCGTTGGACACAAACGAAGTACGCGAAGTTGCAGCTATGGTGAACTTTTAATCTAAACAAAACCCAAAGTCTAAACGATGCCCTAAGGGCTGTATATATGGAGGAAGAGGGGGGAATTTCGTGGCCCTTGAGGGTGGGGTCCGAAACCAACCCTAACTCTTGTTTCCCCACACATACGGACTCTAAAAATAGCCTATACTTAAGTATTTCAAAATTACATGGGCCTGGCCCATTAATAAGGTGACGCAGCACCTAGAATAGCCTATGGACGAATATTATGAAGTGGCATATTGTATATTTCGTCCAAGGCTTCATGCACTCCTTATGGCGGCTTCAAAGTCCTGAAATCATCACTTGTAACTCCGTTCTTGATCCCCTTGCGCATGCCATCAACTCCATGCGTGTTCTTGCTCCAATGTTCATCCTTCTCCAAGCTAGGCCCTTCATTTGTAAGCAAAACAAATGTATCCAATTTAGGCAGCATCATAATCTCATGAACATTAGAATCATTACCAAGAAACGAAAGTACCTGGTAATTTAATTGGCGTGCGCGAGCAATAGTAATTGGTCCAGTATATGTAACAGTAGGGGCTGTGGGTGTAACAATGGTATTGATGTCCTCATCATCCTCCCCTTCTTGAAATGAAGTCGTCCTCGACGGAAGCGCGTATTCCTCACCCAAATAAGGCTTCAAATCTGCAATGTTAAAAGTGGGACTAACCCCAAAATCTACAGGAAGCTCAAGTTTATATGCATTATCATTTATTTTCTCTAACACCTTAAAAGGACCATCAGCACGTGGCATTAGCTTTGATTTGCAAAGATTAGGAAATCTATCTTTACGCAAATGTAACCAAACAAGATCTCCAGGCACAAACACAACATGTTTTCTACCCTTATCTCCAGCAAGTTTATATTTAGCATTCATACGCTCAATGTTTTCCTTAGTTAACTCATGCATTTTTAAAATCAATTCCGAACGTTCTTTAGCATCAAAATTAACCTTCTCTGAAGATGGAAGAGGCAACAAATCAATAGGTGCACGAGGTAGGAAACCATACACAATTTCAAAAGGGCACATCTTAGTAGTAGAATGCAATGAATGATTATAAGCAAATTCAATATGAGGCAAGCATTCTTCCCACATTTTCTTGTTATTCTTCAAAACAGCCCTAAGCATAGTAGACAATGTTCTATTGACTACTTCAGTTTGTCCATCAGTTTGGGGGTGACAAGTAGTACTAAAAAGCAGCTTAGTCCCCAACTTAGCCCATAAACATCTCCAAAAGTGGCTAAGAAATTTAGTGTCACGATCTGAAACAATAGTATTTGGCACACCATGTAAGCGAATAATTTCACGAAAGAACAAATCAGCAACATGAACAGCATCATCGCTTTTATGACATGGTATAAAGTGTGCCATTTTCGAGAACCTACCCACGACAACAAATATGCTATCCCTCCCCTTCTTTGTTCGAGGTAAACTTAAAACAAATTCCATAGATATATCCTCCCAAGGAACACTAGGTACAGGCAAAGGCATATATAAACCATGAGGATTGAGTCGTGACTTAGCTCTTTGACATGTAGTGCAGCGAGCAACAAAACGCTCAACATCCCGTCTCATCTTTGGCCAAAAGAAATGTGTAGCAAGTATATCCTCCGTCTTCTTGACGCCAAAGTGTCCCATTAATCCTCCTCCATGCGCCTCCTGCAACAGCAAAAGACGAACGGAGCTAGCTGGAATGCATAGCTTGTTAGCACGAAACACAAATCCATCGTTAAGAAACGAACTTGTTCCAAGTTCTCCCTTCCTTACAATTCTGCAATACATCTTTAAATTCAGCATCATGAACATATTGATCTTTGATGGTCTCCAAACCAAATATTTTAAAGTCAAGTTGTGAAAGCATAGTATAACGACGAGACAAGGCATCAGCAATAACATTTTTTTACCCTTCTTGTGTTTAATGACATAAGGGAAAGTCTCAATGAATTCAACCCATTTAGCATGTCTACGGTTCAGTTTTGCTTGACTTTTAATGTGTTTCAAAGATTCATGATCAGAATGTATAACAAATTCCTTGGGCCATAAATAATGTTGCCATGTTTCTAAGGTCCGAACAAGAGCATATAATTCTTTATCATAAGTAGAATAGTTCAGACTAGGCCCACTCAATTTTTCAGAAAAGTATGCAACAGGTTTTCCATCTTGTAATAACACACCTCCTAATCCAATTCCACTAGCATCACATTCAAGCTCAAAAGTCTTATTGAAATTAGGAAGTTGGAGTAAAGGAGCATGTGTCAACTTATCATTCAATAACGTGAAGGCTTCTTCTTGTGCGGTACCCCAAACAAAAGGCACATCCTTCTTTGTAAGCTCGTTGAGAGGTGCAGCAATGGTGCTGAAATCTCTCACAAAACGCCTATAGAAACCAGCGAGGCCAAGGAAAATCCTCACTTGTGTGACCGTTTTGGGCTGCGGCCAACTATCAATAGCTTCAATCTTGGCTTTATCAACTTCAATTCCCTGTGGAGTAACAACATAGCCAAGAAAAGATACTCGGTCGGTGCAAAAGGTGCACTTTCCAAGCTTACCAAACAAACATGCATCACGTAGAGCAACAAAAACAGCACGTAAATGTTCCAAATGTTCCTCCAAAGATTTGCTATAAATCAATATGTCATCAAAGTAAACTACCACAAATCGTCCAATGAAAGCACGTAAAACTTCATTCATTAATCTCATGAAAGTACTAGGTGCATTAGTTAACCTAAAAGGCATGACTAACCACTCATATAATCCAAACTTAGTTCTAAATGTTGTTTTCCATTCATCTCCCAATTTCATATGAATTTGATTGTATCCACTACGCAAATCCACTTTGGAGAATATTGTAGAGCCACTCAATTTATAAAGCATATCATCTAGCCTAGGAATAGGATGACGATAACGAATAGTAATATTATTAATGCCTCTACAATCAACGCACATACGCGACGTACCATCCCTTTTCGGCACTAAAATGATAGGAACAACACAAGGACTAAGGGATTCACATATATAACCTTTGTCGAGTAGTTCTCGTGCTTGACGCATAATGTCCTTCATCTCCTCTGGATTGGTATGGTATGGTGCACGGTTGGGTAATGATGCACCGGGAATTAAGTCAATTTGATGCTCAATCCCTTGAATAGGTGGTAATCCCGGTGGCACGTCTTGTGGAAAGACGTCAGTGAACTCCTACAAAATGTTAGTGACAGTAGGAGGCAGAGAGGAAGGCATGTCCTCGAATGAAAATAATGCCTCTTTGCACACAAAAGCATAGCAAACAGATTTGCTAAAATCTAGATCATCAATACAAGATTTCGTGGCAAGTAAACATGCACTTTTCAATTTAATTTCAGAAACAACACTAGATGGTTTATTATTAGGCTTCATTTGTTTCTCAAATTCTTTGCCACAATTTGATTTTCACTCTTATTTTTCTCCTGTTTTGCTTTATTAGCCCTATTAATATCATCTTTCAAAATGGAATCAGGAGTCATAGGAAGCAAAGTAATATTTTTATCCTTATGAACAAGAGTATACTAATTGTTTCTACCATGCTGTACAGAATTTTTATCAAATTGCCATGGTCTACCAAGTAATAAGGAACATGCTTGCATAGGTACCACATCACAATCAACATAATCAGCATATGTAGAGATACTAAAATGCACACGAATAGTACGTGTTACCTTAACCTTGCCGCTCTTGTTGAACCATTGGATGTAGTAAGGATGTGGATGTGGTCTTGTGGTGAGAGATAGCATCTCCACCATCTCCATGGTAGCCAAGTTATTGCAGCTCCCTCCATCTATGATGACGTGAACAGAACATTCCTTCACAACTCCCTTTGTATGGAACAAATTATGCCTCTGATTTTGCTTAGCTTGTGTAACCTGCACACTCAAAACACGTTGAGCAACTAAACATTCATACCTGTCAGCATCTTCAGGAGCCATGTATTGTGTCTCATGATCAGAATCATCTCCACCGTGTTCTTCATGTGTAATAAGAGCCAAAGTCTCCTCATCATAGTCACTAGCGGACTCATACCCACCATCCTCAGTAACAATCATCACACACTGAGATTTGCATTCTCTCGCAAAATGTCCTCTTCCCTTACAACGATGACAAATAAGATCACTTGTGTGCCCTGTTGATGCCATGGAAGAAGAAGAGCTCTGCGCAGGCCTAGCAGGTGTGCTCTTGGCAGATAGTGGTGGTTGTGCCTGATTTCTTGTGTCACGGCTGGAGGTGGCACCTGATGGAGGTGCTGGTCCAGTTGAAGTAGAGGATGCACGTGGTGTCCATGATGAAGATCGACATGCAGAAAAGTTAGTTCGCGCCAATGCTTGTTGATCCTGCACTTGACGTTCAGCTTTACAAGCAAGATGGAATAAACGAGTGATATTAGTATACTCCTTATACTCTAGAATGGTCTGAATATCTCTATTTAATCCACCCATAAAACATGCAAGCATAGCTTCATTCTCCTCAACAATACCACATCTAATCATGTCAGTTTGTAATTCTTGATAATATTCTTCTACAGAATTTTTCCTTGTCTTAAACGCTGCAATTTTTGAAGTAATTCACGTTGATAATAAGGTCGAACCCAACGAGTACGCATAGCAGCTTTCAAAGTAGCCCAAGTAGCTGGAATGGGATATAATCTACAATGTTCAGACCACCAAACACATGCAAAACTAGTGAAAGCACAAACAGTAGCAGGAACACGTCTCTCCTCAGGATATTGTAAACATGTAAAACGTTGTCCAGTTTCTCACTCCCAAGTAAGATATATATCAGGAACATATCTACCCTCAAATGGTGGAATATTCAATTTCAGTTTAGGAAGATGGTCATGATCTCGTACCTCAGGTGGTGGTGCAGCCCTACCGTTGCGATGATATGCATGAGGACGACCTGGTGGTGGTGCTCGTGGTTGCATGTAGTTCTGATTTTGATCAACCTCATCCTCGTAACGGTCCTCCACCTCTACAGTAGCAGCAGGAGC
Source organism: Triticum urartu (assembly GCF_056163025.1). Lineage (NCBI taxonomy): Eukaryota > Viridiplantae > Streptophyta > Magnoliopsida > Poales > Poaceae > Triticum > Triticum urartu. Next base: position 259,855,086 of record NC_141876.1, read on the forward strand.
TATCGAAGCACTAACAGTAGGTATAGCAGCACAAGAAGTTTGACTAGGCTCAATGAGAACACCCTGTGCTCGTCCCACCTGATTTGGAAGACGATGTTGTTGTTGTTGTTGTTGTTGTTGTTGTAGAGGTGCTACAGGTGCAGCAGGCGGTGGAAGACGCGCGAGCAATTCATTAAAATTGTTATCCAGCTTTGTTTCGAACGCCTTCTCAATGCCATCTATCTTCTCCATGGCCTCTTCAAATCTATTTAGCACATCTTCCACCTGTCCACTCATCAATTGCTGAAACTTATCATGTAACTCTTTGTTTTTCATATTCTCCCAGTTAGTCTCGCCGGCTTGTGATCCTATGATGGTTAGCAGCAATAGAAACACACAAGAATATGAACCTACAGACTACTAGGAAGTGGTGGTGATGGTGTGGTGGACAGTCACAAATCCATCAGGAGAATCTCAAATTCTTACCAGTTCTTACCATGCAGCAGGTGGTGATTAGCAACCGTTGTAGTCAAAACACTCAAAGCTTGGACAGAGATATTACCAGGGAGAGTCAAACGCACGACGTAGATGTATGTGGAGCTGGGAAGGCTTATAATATGGTAGCAAAAAGGGTCAGCAATAATCAATTCAGATATGCAAAGTTGAATAAACGCTCAACAACGGTACTGTGCTGGTCCTAGGCTAGACCGTGCTAGAGACGCGAGCCTAGAACACTAACAAAATCACAGCGCTGAACGTAAACAATGGAGAAGCACACTCTGGAACTTTATTTTTTCACTTTGTTTTTTTGCGCTCCTCTTTTTTTTTGCGAAAAATCACTATAATGGAGAGTTTCTCAAAACTCTTCCCTCGTCAAACTGATAGGATGGACATGAATTTTTTTTACTTTTTTCAGAAATTAGGGTAGCGACGACAAAAAAGTGCGACAAAAAATCACTATGATGGCACGTGGCTCAAAAGACTCACAAAATCCTAAAAATAAGATAGGGAAAAATACTTTTGCCTATGAAAATTTTGGCCTAAAAACTGCCCGGGGGTCTCCAGACTTTTTTTCTCCGAAACCTACTAAGGCAAAGAAACACAAAACGGAAAGTAGATGGATCTCGAAAACAAACCTAATATGAAAGGAACTCGGATTGGTGGTGGATATATGGTGGTAGGATATGGCAGGGGTGGATCTATATGGATACGGATTGGTGGTGGTATATGGATATGGACTGGTGGTGGTATATGGATACGGATTGGTGATGGTATATGGAGACGAATCGGTGGCGGATAAGAGGTGGTGGTAGATGGCAGGGGCGATGATGATGGTGCGGCGGCAGCGTGACAACTTATGACCAGAACTTGAAACTCTAAAATACTAGACTCTAAGACCAGCAACTTGACACGATGATGCAACCGCAAATTCAATAAACCAAATACAGAAAAGATTATGCAAAGGCTCAGATTGGTTCGGATAGGATGAACTAACCCTAATTTTTTTTGGCTTCTTCGTGGACTATAGGTATGAAGAATAGACTCGACATAAACTACGAAAAACTATAAAATCTCACCGAGCAACCTGGAAATATGATACCACTTGATAGAGGCAAAGGTGTCCCGATGTTTCGATGAGATGGTGGCTATCGTTTTCTGTGGGAGTCGACCTTGACGGTCCGACTTCGAACGTGTGATACGTCGCGCCTTAGCAATCGCTAAACCAACTTCCGAGGGGTTATTGACCACACTGGAGCACGATCAACCTGACCACGAGGGTCTGTCCTGCGAGCAAACGAAGAACAAGCGAGAAACTGATATTGCAATCTGGATATTGCGAATATAACATGAAAGATTTATTGATCAAGGTGGGGTTCTATGACGTCTTGGTATGGTCGTTGAACACAAACGAAGTACGCGAAGTTGCAGCTATGCCGAACTTTTAATCTAAACAAAACCCAAGGTCTAAACGACGCCCTAAGGGCTTTATATATGGAGGAAGAGGGGGGAATTTCGTGGCCCTTGGAGGAGGGGTCCGAAACCAACCCTAACTATTGTTTCCCCACACATACGGACTCTAAAAACAGCCTATACTTAAGTATTTTGAAAATACATGGGCCTGGCCCAATAATAAGGTGACGAAGCACCTAGAATAGCCTCTAGACGAAATTTATGAAGTGGCATCTTGTATATTTCGTCCATGGCTTCTTGCACTCCGTATGGTGGCTTCAAAGTCCTGAAATCATCACTTGTAACTCTGTTCTTGATCCCCTTGCGCATGCCATCATCTCCATGCTTGGTCTTGCGCTAGTGTTCATCCCTCTTATCCATGCTAGGCCCTTCATTTGTAAACAAAACAAATGTATCCAATTTAGGCAGCATCATATTCTCATGAACATCAGAATCATTACCAAGAAACGAAAGTACCTGATAATTCAATTAGCGTGCGCGAGCTCTAGTAATTGGTCCAATATGTATAGCAGCAGGGGTTGTGGGTGTAACAATGGTATTGATGTCCTCATCACTACACCTTCGCAAGGACCGCTTTCCCCAAGAGCGCAAGTCCAAACTTCGACCACGAGCGGACGGACCCTTCAAGCTGCTTGCACGCTACAACGACAACGCTTACAAGATCAACCTCCCCCGCGACAAGTACAACGTGACCGATATCTTCAATGTCAAGGACCTCTCGCCCTTCCATGGTGATGAATCTTCCCCAAGGGAGGGGAGATGATGTGGACCTACCATCGTGTCACCAAGTGACTAGTGGACCAATGACACGAGCACATGCAAGATCTCTCGAAACTATGGTGAACTCACTCCTCTCCGAACTACCACTTTCCATGCATGATAATTGGCTACTACCTCAAGCGGAAACCCTATGTGAGGTGCTTGGAGGAAGGCCACGGACCAACTACATTCGACGGACAAGACGATGAGGATGCCAAGTTCATGGGACAAGAAGAAGAACTGCTCGATGTCCCCAGGATCCGGACGACCGACGAACCCTGGACGTCCGACAAGCTCCAGGCTCCACACGTCCGGCCCTCTCCGGACGATCGACACTTCCATTACCGAGCCAAAACTACGGACTTCCAAAGTGCTATGGACGACCGACGACCTCTAGGCCCCGGACGTCCGACCCCGACCGGACGTCCGACCGAAGTACACCCGAGCCAAATCTACGGATGTCCGACAGGCACCGGACGTCCGGACCCTCGTGAGCCTCCGGACGACCGGTGACTCCCGGACGTCCGACGCCTGTGTGCTGCCATGAGTTGGGACACGGTGCATGTACCCCCCACTTCGTCCCCTTTTGCACTAAGGCTATAAATAGACCTCCTATTCCTTCTAGCTAGGGTTAGCATTGGTTTAGCTCATTTTAGAGATAGAGCATTGCTCATCCACATCGGATCTACTCCACAAGAAAGACCGCGGCCCCTCTTCGGAGAAGGTCCCTTTGGATTCAAGACCTCCTTGCGGAGAAGATCATCAAGACCTCCTCACGAGGAAGAACGACTACCTTCGTATCGTCCTTAGTTGTCCGTGGATCGTGTGATCTCTTATGTACCCTAGGATCTAGCACATGTGTGACTATTTCGTGTTGGTTTAGTGATTTTCTCGTGTTTCCTCTTGCGTTTCCCCCCTTGTGTTCTTCGTGTTCATCGCGGGATCTGCTCCTTTCGTGAAAGATCGGCCGATTAGGGTTCCACCCTACATCATAGAGTTGATCTTGCGAATGTTGAAAATGAGTGGATCCACTTGAAGAGGAGCATGCCGGTTGAGAAGAAATTGAGATGGCTAACTTGATGATCGAAAGGATTTGCATTCACATTGAAATATGAGAACACCGCTTAGGAAATGTTTGGAATCAACACTTGATATTGAAGCAACTCGAATACCAAAACAAAAACAAAACAAGGTTTTGGCTTGCAGCATAAGTCGGAACAAATACATATGATAGAGATTTACCCAATCCCATATCATGCATCTGTCGGGAAGATATTCTAGGAGCTACTTGAATTCCCACTTATAAACTCCCAAAACTTTCTGGTTATGCAACCTGGTGTTGGGGATACAGGGGAAGCATAATATCTCACCCAAACTAACAATCCGTACATCCAGCTGTATCCATCCGTCAACACATAACCAAGAAACCTTCGGAAATCGTGTACCTCGACCTTCAAAAAGCATCCGTTATACAAGTTATGACAATACTCTTGAACTCCCACCCTAGTACTTGGTGGCGTCGAGGTTATCTCACCAACAACTTCATAAAAGAAATTTTCGATGTCGGCGAACTAAGTTATTCCAGAACTGCAACGATAAAATTGTGGCGACAACACCTCGAGCTCAACTCCCTGGGACACTGCCACAACCCCTAAATGTCAGGAGGCACCAAGAACAATATTCTCGTCACAAGAATATCGAAACGATTCCAAGATACCCCCGTGATCCTGGAAAAAAATCTTGAAATTTGAGGAGAGGAAAGTCAAAACTTCTACGTCAGGAGGCCTCACCAGAGCGACGAAGGGACTGAGGAGTAAAAAGAATCCTACTCTCTGATATATATAATCCTAAGACTCAAAAAAATTTGTTCTAGGCTCAACAACATCAGCGATTCGATCAAGCAGGGGGCTCCTAAGTCGGGGATGGCTCTGATTACCAACTTGTAACGCCCACGATGCGGCTATATCTCCCACGTGTCGAGGCACGACATAGAGGCATAACCGCATAGTGGTTTTGTCGCAAGAGGGGTAATCTTCACACAACCCCATGTACCGAATAAGAGAGGGATAAAGAGTTGGCTTACAATCACCACTTCACACAAATAACAAGTTAAATATACATCATCCAGAGTACAATCAAGGTCCAACTATGGAACCAAAATAAAGGAAGACAACCCCAAATGCTAGATCCCCGATCGTCCCAACTGGGCTCCACTACTGATCATCCGGAAAAGACACATAACAATGACCAAGATCTTCATCGAGCTCCCACCTGATCTCGGTGGCGTCACCTGCACCGGTATCATCGGCACCTGCAACTATTTGGAAGAATCTGTGAGTCACGAGGACTCAACAATCTCACACCCACGAGATCAAGATTATTTATGCTTATGGGTAGGAGAAGGTAGTGAGGTGGAGCTGCAGCAAGCACTAAGCATATATGGTGGCTAACATACACAAATAAGAGTGAGAAGAGAAGCAACGCAACGGTCGTGAAGCTAGAAGTGATCAAGAAGTGATCCTGAAATTTCTTATGTTCAAAACATAACCCAAAACCATGTTCACTTCCCGGACTCCGCCGAAAAGAGACCATCACGGCTACACACGCGGTTGATTCATTTTAATTAAGTTAAGTGTCAAGTTGTCTACAAACCGGATATTAACAAATTCCCATCTGCCACATAACCGCGGGCACGGCTCTCTAAAGTTAATACCCTGCAGGGGTGTCCCAACTTAGCCCATCACAAGCTCTCACGGTCAACGAAGGATATTCCTTCTCCTGGAAAGACCCGATCAGTCTCGAAATCCCGGTTACAAGACATTTCGACAATGGTAAAACAAGACCAGCAAAGCCGCCCGAATGTGCAGACAAATCCCGAGAGGAGCTGCACATATCTCGCTCTCAGGGCACACCGGATGAGCAATCCGTAGAACTAAAACCAGCCCTCATGTTTCCCCGAGGTGGCGCTGCAAAGGGCTCTAGTTTGGACCAACACTCAGAGGAGCACTGGCCCGGGGGGTAAAAATAAAGATGACCCTTGAGTCTGCAGAACCCAGGGGAAAAGGCTTAGGTAGGCAAATGTAAAACCAAGGTTGGGCCTTGCTGGAGGAGTTTTATTCAAAGCAAACTGTCAAGGGGTTCCCATAACACCCAACCGCGTAAGGAACGCAAAATCAAGGAACATAACACCGATACGACGGAAACTAGGGCGGCAAGAGTGGAAGAAAACACCAGGCAAAAGGCCGAGCCTTCCACCCTTTAGTAAGTATATAGATGCATTAATTAAATAAGAGATATTGTGATATCCCAATATATCCATGTTCCAACATGGAACAAACTTCAACTTCACCTGCAACTAGCAACGCTATAAGAGGGGATGAGCAAAAGCGGTAACATAGCCAAACAACGGTTTGCTAGGAAGGTGGGTTAGAGGCTTGACATGGCAATATGGGAGGCATGATAAACAAGTGGTAGGTAACGCGACATAGCGATAGAGCGAACAACTAGCAAGCAAAGATAGAAGTGATTTCGAGGGTATGGTCATCTTGCCTAAAATCCGCAAGGAAGAAGAACGAGTCCATGAAGAAGACAAACAGACGTAGTCGAACGGATCCTCGCCAACGCAACGTTACCGGAACTAACACGACGAAGCAACACCAGAAAGAAGCAAACAACATGGTAAACAACCATCACATAAACATGGCATGATGCACAACCAAGTATGATGCATGCCCGGTTTAAAGAGGCATCACATGGCAAAGTGCAACAAACAATACTACAAATTAAGTGGAGCTCAATATGCAATGACTTGCGTATTGACGAAACACCACATGACTTATTTAGTTCTCTCTCGATTATGTACCCAACAATATTAAATGTTATTAATCCTAGAAAAGGGTGAAGCATAAGTCAACTAACTATCTACGCAAGTTTAAATGAGGCCGGAACAACAAACAACAATTCCGGAAAAATCCTCATATGCATATTATGAATTTGGTACTGTTCTGCCCTAAACCATATTTTAGAGTTGTTAAACATGCAAGATGAGCGCACCATGTTAAACTAGGCATTTTTCTAAGCAAGTTACATATATAATTTATTTAATTCGGAGCTACGATTAATTAGTTATGAAATAAATCATTTTAGCATGGCATTGGGAGAAAAATTAAACACACAGCATTTTAAACATTTTAAACATGGATGAAAATAGCATATTATGAAACTAGACGAAAATCTAAGCATTTTACATATTTAAAGGTTTACATAAGATGCACGGTTTGTGAGTTATTAAATGCATGAAGCTTAGGGTTTTTTTTTGCAAATCTGGCGTCTCTGGAAAATTAGACAAATTCGCAGCCAGGAAAAAAATATGCACTGGGCTGGATCTGGCAAGCCCAACAGGAACAGGGAATCTGGAGGGGGCTGTTCACATCGGGCCTTGGCCCGGCTGGAGGCTGTAGCGGCTCTGGGCCTTGGCATGCTGGACGCGAGCTGGGCCGGATCTGGAGGCAACGACGGGGTCAACGGGCACTACGGGACTTGGCACTGGTCATTCCTCCTCGCACGCAGAAGCATGGGAGCAACGCGATGAAGAGGCCAGGCGCACCGGCGCGATCCAGAGGAGGCAGGCGGCGCGCAGGTCGCGATGCAGGAGGCGCCAGCAGCGGAACTTGGCAGGTGCGTTGTCAGCGCAGGGCGGCGCTCGTTCGAAGAGGCAACAGAGTTCGAGACCATGGCAAATCGACGGCAGCGCTGCGGCTTCGAGGCGTCGTGTGATGGTCTGGTTTATTAGGGATGATAGACTACTCATATCAATAAGGAATTCCTTCTTTTCCGGGAGCCCATTCGGACAGAACTCCAAAGTTAAGTGTGCTCAGCTTGGAGTAGTGTCTGGATGGGTGACCGACCGGGAAGTTGCTCCCGGGTGCTCATGAGTGAGGACAAAGTGCGTAGAAAAGACTAGTATTGATCTGTGAGGCCAGTCTAGATCCCGCCAGGAGTAACGACCACCGGCGCATGTGTCCGGGGCGTTAGACATCGGAGCTCCCTGTGCGAGCAGACAGAGAGAGAGAGAGAAAGAGAGAGGGAGATGTGAGGGAGATGGAGAAGAATGGAAGGAGGGAGAAGAGAAGAGATGGGCGCGATGCTCATCTGGTGGTTAACGACGATTGCGTAGGACAACGTCGCGCATAGTGTTGGGATCCGGCAGTGGCGTAGGTCCAAGGCGCCGGGTGGGGCATGGAGGAGCTCCTCTCCGGATCGAACTGGAAGGAGAAGGCAGCGGGGCGCTGGTCTCTGACGAGGTTGGTCGAAGACGACGGTCTCAGGCAGGGGAGCTCGGGCTCCTGGATCGAGAGGGGCACGGGAAATTGGGCGCCATCGTGCTCTGCTCCCCGGTGAGCTCAAGCGAGGCCAAGGGTATCCACGGGCGCATGGGGCTGTTAAAGCGGGTGCAAGGAGAAGCAGAGGCCTCGGCACTCGCGGGCGTGGGAGAAGGAGCTCGGGCTCCTAGTTGGTGGGTGGAGGAAAACGAGGAGCGGGGTATCCCGAGGGGATTTGGTGCATGGCGGCGGCAGAGTGATTGGATGGATGGATGGGACAGGATCCCTAGTTTCTAGGGTTGTCCACTATTTATATTGCAATGAGATTAGGGTAGGGGCTATCACGTCCCTATGATCGTAATCGGGCGGCTGAGAAAATATAGGTTAGGAAGTCCAATTAAGAAAATGGAGATGGTTAATAGATGTTTGGGGATGATCTGGACCCAACGGTAACGATAATCCGGTTCGGGTTCGGAGAAGTTTTGGACACGGGCGAGGGGTTGATGCACTGTGCAAAGAGGGGTTAGGCGAACGAGGTCAAGTGTGTGGTTGGACCGAAAATGGTTAATGAAGACAAAGCAGTCTGACAACATTGCCACGGAGAAGACAAGAGAGAAGAGAGCGGTCCGGTTGATCTCGAAACGTTCAACCAAGGCAAGGGGAACGCAGCAACTACGAATGGATGCAAGTTTTGAAAACATGAAGATGCAATGCGGATGATGACATGGCAAAAATGCAACACGCAAACAAATGACAAGGCAACAACAGCGAAAAACTGGAAGACACCTCGCGCATCGGTCTCGGGGCTTCACACGGTACTGTAGCGACTCGACCCGAATGGATCAAGTCTCTGTGCTTATGTGTCATCCCTGGATCAGTATGCTGACACACACAGTACTCGAAGGATTTATAACAGAGGTAAATCACATGTATAGAGTAACGTAAATACTATTACCTCAATCCATATAGCGGAAACAACAAGGTTGTGGATTCCCATCAACACCAACGGCAAAGTTGAGTGTAGAAATCGTAACCCTAACGTATCACTTACTCGTCGTAAGAAACCTGCAACATAAGACGTTGCAGCCCGAAACGGGTCAGTACATTGAATGTACTGGCAAATTCACACCATAGAGAAAATGATGAACAATGGCTATCACTATATGCATATATGGCTGGTGGAAAAGCTCTATGGTTATAAGGTTTTTGCGTAAAGCCAATTTTTCCCTACTGCAAAGGAATAAATTTATTTAACTATCATGGTGGTTGTGAAACATTGAGAATGGTTGACAGCATTCTCAATCCCAATTAAAAATAATTAAAAACCCAACAACATTAATTAGAAGTAACATGATGAGATTCACAGGATATTCAAGTACTAGATACTCAAGTTGTCCATAACTGGGGACACGGCTAATCATGATTAGTTTGTACACTCTGCAGAGGTTTGCGCATTTTTCCCCACAAGACTCGATCGCCTCCGTTTGGTTTCTCGCACTACATGGTGTTTGAGAAGACGGATGACCGAGACATAGTCTTTCAGAAGCGCTAGCACCTTACGATTGGGTAGACCGGTACACCTACATCCCCTACATCTGCTAGTCCACCACTGTAAGAGTTCGCACAACTTAGTCAACTATGCCAAAGCCCATAATGGCTTGTGGACGCACACGGAAGTTTCTAGCATGAAAGATCTTATGATCCCTTTGAGCCTGGGTGGCGGTCCAAAAAAACAGGCAAGTCCTGATAGACATCAGGTGCCTCAATCCACCCAGATGTGTGTTTAAGTTGCCACCTTAGATAAACCATTAAAATTATCAACTCACATCTGTCATGGATTTCACTCACCCAATCCACGTCTACTAGCATAGCATGGCATAATAAGAAAACGTAGAAGTAACTCCCAAGGTTTCATAATAATACATGTAATAGGTACTACCTCATCTACTTCCCATCCCACAATTTAATTAGATCCTAATCATGCAATGTGAGAGGATAGATCTAATGCAATAAAACATGGGTTTTAGAAAAGGTATGATCAAAGTGTGAACTTGCCTGCAATGTTGATGAAGATGATTCGCACTCAAAACTCTTGATAGATCTACTCGTCACACTCCGGTCAATCTATCGTAAGCAAACAATAGTAACCACACAATAAGTACTCATCTAATGCACAAGTAAAACTCGAACGAGAGAACGAACTAGAGAGTTCAACTTAAGAACTCCGGTTGCAAAGAAAGATCGAACCGAACAAAGAAACGGAAAACAAACGGCGGAAGAAAACAACTCGGTTCTAGCAAGTGGAACTAGGTCAAATTTTAACGGGGCAAAAACTTGTTTAAGTTAATTAGACGGAACGGCGGTTTCGAAACGAAACTCCAGGCGCTTGAATCACCTGATTCCGATAAACGAGCGAGAAGATAAACTAGAACGAAGATCGGATCTGAGATCGCGATCGTGGAATAAATCCGACGAAAAGAAAAAGAAGAATGGTTAAACGAACGGACGTTCGTTAACCTAGAAGAATCCGGTGATCACGTTCGTTAGGACGAACGGTCCGGCGAACGGTCCAAAGGCAACTAAATCGGAAAAGAAAACGAATCCGACCTAGGGTTTCGGAGAAGAAAACCAAAACGAAAAAACCGATCTAGAAAACCGGAACGGTTTAGAGAAGAAAAGAATAGGAACGATTAGAAGAAAACGATCCGAGGAAAAGAGACGTGGGGAAACCTCCGGCGAGGTCTCCGGCGAGGGGCTCCGGCGGCAGCGGCGTAGGGCGGCGGCGTGGGCAAGGTGCGGCGGCGGCTCTAGGGCGGCGGCGTGGGCAAGGTGCGGTGGCGGCGCTAGGGCGTGGGGTGGCGCGGCGGTGACGCAGGGCGGCGGCGGTGCGGGTGTGGTGCGGCGGCTTGGGGCTTGGGGCTTGGTTTGATGATTTAGAGGGGGGGGGTTGTTGGGTTATTTATATTGGGGAGGGGAGGGGGTTTACTTGGGATAGAGGACAAGAAATAGAGTAGGAATAGGAATCCTAGATGAAAAAGAAAAACAAAGGAAAGAGGAGGGGGCTACCGACCTAAGTCCCGCTGGGACTTGGCCATCGAGCGAAGAGGCGGCGGCGGCCTCGCCTGCCTGGCGCCTGGCGCACGCGCAGGGGCTGGCGGCTGGCCTGGCCGGCCGGCTGGGCTTTGGCCCAGGGCGCTGCTCCCTTTTTTTTCTTTTTTTTAAACAGGTTCTGCGCGCAGAAAAAAAAACAAAAAAGAAAACTAAACGGGCTCCAAAATTCTAAAAGTAAATTTTCCCCGACTCCTAAAAATGAGTCGAACAAAATGAACTTTTCTCCGGACCTAAAATAAAATTTTCAAAAATGCGCATTTTTCCCTATCCAAATAAAACGCAAACAAACACCGGAAAACAAAAATTTGATCTATTTATTAAATCTTCATTTTTCCTATATTTTGGGAAAGTCATATTATTCCCTCTCTCATATTTTGATACCGGAAAATAATTGAAGATGAAATAAATAAATCAAATGATCCTCTTTTCAAATTTGAGAAAACTCTCAAATATGAAAATAACGAAATCTCCAACTCTCTCCGAGGGTCCTTGAGTTGCGTGAAATTTCTAGGATCGACCAAAAAGCAGGAAAATAAGATATGCATGATGATCTAATGTATAACATTCCAAATTGAAAATAAATTCAAAAGAGCTTTGAATTTAATTCTTTGAAACTCCCAACTCATTGAGTCATATAATTTGAAGAAGTCATTTTATCTTCTCTCGTGAAAATCATTGAGTCGCATAAAGTTTCAGAATTGGAATATTATCAAATGAAATTCAAATATTTTCAACACCCCTTGTCATTTAAATAAATGGAAGAAGTCTTGTCATCTTCTCTCCGGGGTTTTGTGTTGAAAAGAATTTGAATTCATGGAGATCAGAAAGCAAATATGAAAGTTTGGGAAAGTCCTTTTATTCCCTTTCATTTAACTTTCAAAAGTTTCGAATTCACTCACTTTCAGACAATCAATCAAACAATCAATCAAATCTATCTATTTGTTTATAACATTCCAAAATTTAGAATTTTGGGATGTTACAGGTACTTTCATGCGTCTCATGCATTATGTGTTTCGCCCTTACATTGGTGAGTTTGTTGTGGTCTACTTCGACGATATCCTTGTTTTTACCAAATCTCTCCAAGATCATGTCACCCATGTTTGAACCGTGTTGCAAACTCTTCGAAAAGAGCGTCTCTATGCTATCATGGAAAAATGCCTTTTTGGTGTTGATAAGCTCGTTTTCTTAGGTTTTGTTGTGTCCTCTAAGGGTGTTCATGTTGATGACTCTAAGATCAATGCTACTAAAACTTGGCCCCAACCAACCAACTTGCAACAAGTGCGTAGCTCCCTTGGTCTAGCCGTTTCTACCGTCATTTTGTAAAGGACTTTAGCAATATTGCTTCACCTTTGCATGCTTTGAGTAAGAAAAATGTGCCTTTTGTTTGGGGACCATCCCAAGATAATTATTTCAATGAGCTTAAGAATTTGCTTACTCATGCTCCCATGCTTGCATTACCAAACTTTGACAAACCTTTTGAAAATCATTGCGATGCTAGTGGTAATGGCATAGGAGGTGTGTTAACGCAAGAGAAGCACCCCATAGATTACTTTAGTGAGAAACTCTCCGGAGGGCAACTCAATTACCCCATCTATGACAAAGAGCTATATGCTTTAGTCCGCGTTTTGCGTGAATGGGAACATTACCTTTAACCCCACAAATTTGTCATCCATAAAAATCATGAAACGCTCAAGTACCTTAAGGGTCAAACCAAGTTGAACAAGCGTGATGCTAAGTGGAGTGAGTTTATTGAGTCTTTTCCTTATATCATCAAGTATATCAAAGGCAAAGACAGTGTTGTGGCGGATGCGCTTTCCTGTATATGCATGCCTATTAGTCAACTTGAATTGAATGTTTGACGCTACTTTCCTGTATATCATTGGCTTTGAGCACATAAAATCCTTGTATGCACATGATCCTACTTTTGCAATTCCTTATGCCAAATGTTTGACGCATACATCTTGGAAATGCTATTACATCAAAGATGTTTATCTTATGAGAGCTAACAAAATATGCATCCCTGTGTCTTCTCTTCGTTTGTTTCTTTTGAAAGAATCTCATGGAGCAGGACTAATGGGACATTTTGGACGCGACAAGACATTTGCTACGCTCTCCAAGAACTACTTTTGGCCTAAGATGTTCCGCGACGTTAACCGCTTCACCAACCGATGCCCAACATGTTGCAAAGCTAAGTCTAAACCTCAATCTCATGGCCTTTACATACCTCTCCCAATTTCATATCAACCATGGGAATACATTAGCATGGATTTTGTGCTTGGTTTGCCTAGACCTAGAAATGGGAAGGATTCCGTGTTTGTTGTTGTGGACCGATTCTCCAAAATGGCTCATTTCATTCCTTGCAACAAGATAGATGATGCTTCACATGTTGCCTATCTCTTTTGTAGGGAAATCTTACGACTACATGGAGTGCCAAAGACGATTGTCTCGGACTGCGACGTCAAGTTCTTGAGTTACTTTTGGAAGACCCTATGAGCCAAGCTCAGAATCAAGCTACTTTTCTCCACGGCTTACCATCCTCAAACTGACGGCCAAACGGAGGTCACCAACCGCACACTCTCCACTCTACTTCGCGTGCTCATCAAGAAGAACATCAAGGAGTGGGAGGAGTGTCTACATATCGCCGAGTACGCCTACAATCATGCAAGACACTTGACTACCGGGAAGTCCCCCTTCGAGGTCATCTACGGATTCAACCCGTTGTCCCCATTGGACATTCTTTCGCTACCACTACAAGAGCGCATCAATATGGACGCGAGTGAACGGGTGAAACATCTCAAGACGATGCATGAAGATACACGGAACGCCATCGAGCCCAAGTACAATGCCTCGTGACTAAGCTCAACGTCAACAAGCAACCCATGATATTCAACGTCGGAGATCTTGTGTCGCTACACCTTCACAAGGACCGCTTCCCCAACGAGCGCAAGTCCAAGCTTCTACCATGAGCCGATGGACCATTCAAGGTGCTTGCACGCTACAACAACAATGCCTACAAGATCAACATCCCACGCGACAAGTACTCCGTGTGTGACATCTTCAACGTCAACAATCTATCTCCCTACCATGGTGATGAAGAAGTCGATCCGTGGTCGGATCTTTCCCAAGGGAGGGGAGATGATGCGGAGCATCCCAAGGTCATCCCCATGGACCTATCATCGTCTCATCAAGTGCCTAGAAGACCCATGACACGAGCATGTGCAAGAGCTCTCGAAACCGGGGTGACATCTCTCCTCTCACAATTCCACTTCGATGCACATGAGACATGGCTACTACCTCAAACGGCCACATTATGCGTACTCAGGTACCAAGGAGTTAGCAATGGAGAAGCTAAGGAGCAAGAAGGATCTGAAGTGGATGACATGCGTCAAGACGGAGAAGAAATCAGCCAAGTCCTAGGCTGGCCGGACGATCCGGACGAGGTCTCGAACGATCCGGACCCCATCCCGGACGATCCGGATAAGTGGAGACCCAAGAGCACCCGAAGATGCACCCCGAGGCCGGATCATCTGGACCCCACCCGGACATCCGGACACGGGCCGCCAACGACACCGCCCGCCTCTTTGCTCATCCCGACCGCATCCCGGACCATCCGGGTCCCTGAAGCCCGGATCATCCGGCTGTCCGTCTGGATCATCCGGACCACCACCTGCGTGTGTGTGTTGGGCCGAAGCCCATGTACCCCTTCACCCCGTTTGCCTATATACACGACTCCTCCACCACTTTTCTAGGGTTAGCAAAGCATTAGCTCATATTTGTGTGAGAGCCTTGCTCATCCACTTGGTTAACTTCTCCTCGGAGATCGCGCCTCCTCGGAGAAGATCCCCCGGATTCAAGACCCCATCACGTGAAGAACCCCAAGGCCTCCTCACAGAGAAGATCGTGCTACTTGTATCGCCCTTAGTTGACTGTGTATCATGTATCTCTTATGTGTTTGAGGATCTAGCATATGTGTGATCGTTCTTGTTGGTTGGAGTGATTCTCTCGTGTTTCCCCTCGCGTTTACCCTCGTGTTTTCTCCTCGTGTTCTTCGTGTTCATTGCGGGATTTGCTCCTTTCGTGAAAGATCGGCCATCTAGGGTTCCACCCTACATCGTCAAGTTTATATGCATTATCATTTATTTTCTCACCTTAAAAGGACCATCAGTACGTGGCATTAGCTCTGATTTGCGTAAATTAGGAAATCTATCCTTACACAAATGTAACCAACAAGATCTCCAGGTGCAAACATAACATGTTTTCTAAACTTGTCTCCAGCAAGTTTATATTTAGCATTCATACGCTCAATGCTTTCCTTGGTTAACTCATGCATTTTTAAAATCAATTCAGCACGTTCTTTAACATCAAAATTAACCTTCTTCGAAGATGGAAGAGGCAACAAATCAATAGGTGCACGAGGTAGGAAACCATACACAATTTCAAAAGGGCACATCTTAGTAGTAGAATGCAATGAACGATTATAAGCAAATTCAATATGAGGCAAGGATTCTTACCACATATTCTGATGATTCTTCAAAACAGCCCTAAGCATAGTAGACAATGTTCTATTGACTACTTCAGTTTGTCCATCAGTTTGGGGGTGACAAGTAGTACTAAAAAGCAGTTTAATCCCCAACTTTGCCCATAAACATCTCCAAAAGTGGCTAAGAAATTTAGTATCACGATCTGAAACAACAGTATTTGCCACACCATGCAAGTGAATAATTTCCCGAAAGAAGAAATCAACAACATTAACCATCATCGCTTTTATGACACAGTATAAAGTGTGCCACTTTCGAGAATCTATCCACGATAACAAATATACTATCCCTCCCCTTTTTTGTTCGAAGTAAACCTAAAACAAAATCCATAGATATATCCTCCCAAGGAACACTAGGTACGGGCAAAGGCATATATAAACCATAAGGACTGAGTCGTGACTTAGCTTTTTGACATGTAGTGCAGCGAGCAACAAAACGCTCAACATCCTGTCTCATCTTTGGCCAAAAGAAATGTGTAGCCAGTACATGCTCCGTCTTCCTCACGCCTAAGTGTCCCATTAATCCTCGTCCACGCGCCTCCTGCAACAACAAAAGACGAGCAGAGCTAGCTGGAATGCATAGCTTGTTAGCACGGAACACAAATCCATCATTAACGACAAACTTGTTCCATGTTCTTCCTTCTTTACAATTCTCCATTACATCTTTAAAATCAGCATCATGCATATATTGATCTTTGATGGTCTCCAAACCAAATATTTTGAAGTCAATTTGTGAAAGCAAAGTATAGCGATGAGACAATGCATCAGCAATAACATCTTCTTTACCCTTCTTCCGTTTAATGACATAAGGGAAAGTCTCAATGAATTCAACCCATTTAGCATGTCTACAATTCAGTTTAGCTTGACTTTTAATATGTTTCAAGGATTCATGATCAGAATGTATAACAAATTCTTTGGGCCATAAATAATGTTGCCATGTCTCTAATGTCCGAAGAAGAGCATATAATTCTTTATCATAAGTAGAATAATTCATACTAGGCCCACTCAATTTTTCAGAAAAATATGCAACAAGTTTGCCATCTTGTAATAACACACCTCCTAATCCAGTTCCACTAGCATCACATTCTAGCTCAAAAGTCTTATTAAAATCAGGAAGTTGGAGTAAAGGATCATGTGTCAACTTATCTTTCAATACCATGAAGGCTTCTTCCGGTGCGGTACCCGAAACAAAAGGTACATCCTTCTTTGTAAGCTCATTGAGAGGTGCAGCAATGGTGCTGAAATGATAGAGGCAAGGGTGTCCCAATCTTTTTATGAGATGATAACTATTGATTTGGTGGAGATGACTTTGACGACCCGACTACAAACGTGCACGACGTTGTGCCTTAGCAATCACTAAACCAATCTCTTGAGGTTACTGAAGATGCCAGAAGCACGGTCAGCCTGACCATGAAGGTCTAGTCCTGCAAGCAATCAAAGAACGGGCAAGAGTATGATAAAGCAATCTGAATATTGTGAATATATGAAGTATTGATAATTGTGGGGATCCGTAAGCGGTCTTGTCTGGCCGTTGGACACAAACGAAGTACACGAACTTGCAATGGCTAACTTTTAACTAAACAAATCCCCAGGAAAAAGCTACTAGATGGATCTACATATCTAGGAGCAAGAGGTGGCGGCCAAGGAGGTGGGAGGACGTCCAAAGACAGCCTAAAACTAACCATAGGTCGTACAAGGCTTATGGGCCCAAGTGGAGGTGATTCAACACCTTTGGGCTTCTAGTTTGACTCGTATTCTGTTGTAATGTTAGATTGTTTCGTCCATAGCTCAACGCTCCGGACGAATTTGAAGGTGAACCCAATTGTGTTGGAAAGAGCACGAACTCTACTTTCAAACAAAAAAAGAACGGAAACACTAACGCCCCCACATGTGGGCGTTCCCTAACTCGCGCACACACCTGGATCATCGTTCATTATCTTTTGCATGAATCTTGACACGAAAAGGTGAATTTGGTGTGCCACGTAGGACGGGCTGGTGTGTGGGCATTGGGAGTTTGCCCACACGTCTGCACCATGCTGTTTGCCAGCTGTGCTGTGTGGGAGAACTAGGTTCTGCCCACACAGCCACCACCTAGTTCATGCGTGTGTGGGTGAACTATTTTTCGCCCACACGACGCGCCTACTTTGTGGATGGCAACTGCAGTTGATAGAGGCTAAGGTGTCCCGATGTTTCGATGAGATGGTGGCTATCGTTTTCTATGGGAGTCGACCTTGACGATCCGACTACGAACGTGCGAGACGTCGCGCCTTAGCAATCGCTAAACAAACTTCCGAGGGTTATTGACCATGCCGGAGCACGATCAACCTGACCACGAGGGTCTGTTTCCTGCGAACAAACAAAGAACAAGCAAGAAACTGATATTGCAATCGGGATATTGCGAATATAAGATGAAAGCTTTATTGATCAAGGTGGGGTTCTGTGACGTCTTGGTCTGGTCGTTGGACACAAACGAAGTACGCGAAGTTGCAGCTATGGCGAACTTTTAATCTAAACAAAACCCAAAGTCTAAACGATGCCCTAAGGGCTGTATATATGGAGGAAGAGGGGGGAATTTCGTGGCCCTTGAGGGTGGGGTCCGAAACCAACCCTAACTCTTGTTTCCCCACACATACGGACTCTAAAAATAGCCTATACTTAAGTATTTCAAAATTACATGGGCCTGGCCCATTAATAAGGTGACGCAGCACCTAGAATAGCCTATGGACGAATATTATGAAGTGGCATATTGTATATTTCGTCCAAGGCTTCATGCACTCCTTATGGCGGCTTCAAAGTCCTGAAATCATCACTTGTAACTCCGTTCTTGATCCCCTTGCGCATGCCATCAACTCCATGCGTGTTCTTGCTCCAATGTTCATCCTTCTCCAAGCTAGGCCCTTCATTTGTAAGCAAAACAAATGTATCCAATTTAGGCAGCATCATAATCTCATGAACATTAGAATCATTACCAAGAAACGAAAGTACCTGGTAATTTAATTGGCGTGCGCGAGCAATAGTAATTGGTCCAGTATATGTAACAGTAGGGGCTGTGGGTGTAACAATGGTATTGATGTCCTCATCATCCTCCCCTTCTTGAAATGAAGTCGTCCTCGACGGAAGCGCGTATTCCTCACCCAAATAAGGCTTCAAATCTGCAATGTTAAAAGTGGGACTAACCCCAAAATCTACAGGTAGCTCAAGTTTATATGCATTATCATTTATTTTCTCTAACACCTTAAAAGGACCATCAGCACGTGGCATTAGCTTTGATTTGCAAAGATTAGGAAATCTATCTTTACGCAAATGTAACCAAACAAGATCTCCAGGCACAAACACAATATGTTTTCTACCCTTATCTCCAGCAAGTTTATATTTAGCATTCATACGCTCAATGTTTTCCTTAGTTAACTCATGCATTTTTAAAATCAATTCAGAACGTTCTTTAGCATCAAAATTAACCTTCTCTGAAGATGGAAGAGGCATCAAATCAATAGGTGCACGAGGTAGGAAACCATACACAATTTCAAAAGGGCACATCTTAGTAGTAGAATGCAATGAACGATTATAAGCAAATTCAATATGAGGCAAGCATTCTTCCCACATTTTCTTGTTATTCTTCAAAACAGCCCTAAGCATAGTAGACAATGTTCTATTGACTACTTCAGTTTGTCCATCAGTTTGGGGGTGACAAGTAGTACTAAAAAGCAGCTTAGTCCCCAACTTAGCCCATAAACATCTCCAAAAGTGGCTAAGAAATTTAGTGTCACGATCTGAAACAATAGTATTTGGCACACCATGTAAGCGAATAATTTCACGAAAGAACAAATCAGCAACATGAACAGCATCATCGCTTTTATGACATGGTATAAAGTGTGCCATTTTTGAGAACCTACCCACGACAACAAATATGCTATCCCTCCCCTTCTTTGTTCGAGGTAAACTTAAAACAAATTCCATAGATATATCCTCCCAAGGAACACTAGGTACAGGCAAAGGCATATATAAACCATGAGGATTGAGTCGTGACTTAGCTCTTTGACATGTAGTGCAGCGAGCAACAAAACGCTCAACATCCCATCTCATCTTTGGCCAAAAGAAATGTGTAGCAAGTATATCCTCCATCTTCTTGACGCCAAAGTGTCCCATTAATCCTCCTCCATGCGCCTCCTGCAACAGCAAAAGACGAACGGAGCTAGCTAGAATGCATAGCTTGTTAGCACGAAACACAAATCCATCGTTAAGAAACGAACTTGTTCCAAGTTCTCCCTTCCTTACAATTCTGCAATACATCTTTAAATTCAGCATCATGAACATATTGATCTTTGATGGTCTCCAAACCAAATATTTTAAAGTCAAGTTGTGAAAGCATAGTATAACGACGAGACAAGGCATCAGCAATAACATTTTTTTACCCTTCTTGTGTTTAATGACATAAGGGAAAGTCTCAATGAGTTCAACCCATTTAGCATGTCTACGGTTCAGTTTTGCTTGACTTTTAATGTGTTTCAAAGATTCATGATCAGAATGTATAACAAATTCCTTGGGCCATAAATAATGTTGCCATGTTTCTAAGGTCCGAACAAGAGCATATAATTCTTTATCATAAGTAGAATAGTTCAGACTAGGCCCACTCAATTTTTCAGAAATGTATGCAACAGGTTTTCCATCTTGTAATAACACACCTCCTAATCCAATTCCACTAGCATCACATTCAAGCTCAAAAGTCTTATTGAAATTAGGAAGTTGGAGTAAAGGAGCATGTGTCAACTTATCTTTCAATAACGTGAAGGCTTCTTCTTGTGCGGTACCCCAAACAAAAGGCACATCCTTCTTTGTAAGCTCGTTGAGAGGTGCAGCAATGGTGCTGAAATCTCTCACAAAACGCCTATAGAAACCAGCGAGGCCAAGGAAAATCCTCACTTGTGTGACCGTTTTGGGCTGCGGCCAACTATCAATAGCTTTAATCTTGGCTTTATCAACTTCAATTCCCTGTGGAGTAACAACATAGCCAAGAAAAGATACTCGGTCGGTGCAAAAGGTGCACTTTCCAAGCTTACCAAACAAACATGCATCACGTAGAGCAACAAAAACAGCACGTAAATGTTCCAAATGTTCCTCCAAAGATTTGCTATAAATCAATATGTCATCAAAGTAAACTACCACAAATCGTCCAATGAAAGCACGTAAAACTTCATTCATTAATCTCATGAAAGTACTAGGTGCATTAGTTAACCTAAAAGGCATGACTAACCACTCATATAATCCAAACTTAGTTCTAAATGTTGTTTTCCATCCATCTCCCAATTTCATATGAATTTGATTGTATCCACTACGCAAATCCACTTTGGAGAATATTGTAGAGCCACTCAATTTATAAAGCATATCATCTAGCCTAGGAATAGGATGACGATAACGAATAGTAATATTATTAATGCCTCTACAATCAACGCACATACGCGACGTACCATCCCTTTTCGGCACTAAAATGATAGGAACAACACAAGGACTAAGGGATTCACATATATAACCTTTGTCGAGTAGTTCTCGTGCTTGACGCATAATGTCCTTCATCTCCTCTGGATTGGTATGGTATGGTGCACGGTTGGGTAATGATGCACCGGGAATTAAGTCAATTTGATGCTCAATCCCTTGAATAGGTGGTAATCCCGGTGGCACGTCTTGTGGAAAGACGTCAGTGAACTCCTACAAAATGTTAGTGACAGTAGGAGGCAGAGAGGAAGGCATGTCCTCGAATGAAAATAATGCCTCTTTGCACACAAAAGCATAGCAAACAGATTTGCTAAAATCTAGATCATCAATACAAGATTTCGTGGCAAGTAAACATGCACTTTTCAATTTAATTTCAGAAACAACACTAGATGGTTTATTATTAGGCTTCATTTGTTTCTCAAATTCTTTGCCCCAATTTGATTTTCACTCTTATTTTTCTCCTGTTTTGCTTTATTAGCTCTATTAATATCATCTTTCAAAATGGAATCAGGAGTCATAGGAAGCAAAGTAATATTTTTATCCTTATGAACAAGAGTATACTAATTGTTTCTACCATGCTGTACAGAATTTTTATCAAATTGCCATGGTCTACCAAGTAATAAGGAACATGCTTGCATAGGTACCACATCACAATCAACATAATCAGCATATGTAGAGATACTAAAATGCACACGAATAGTACGTGTTACCTTAACCTTGCCGCTCTTGTTGAACCATTGGATGTAGTAAGGATGTGGATGTGGTCTTGTGGTGAGAGATAGCATCTCCACCATCTCCATGGTAGCCAAGTTATTGCAGCTCCCTCCATCTATGATGACGTGAACAGAACATTCCTTCACAACTCCCTTTGTATGGAACAAATTATGCCTCTGATTTTGCTTAGCTTGTGTAACCTGCACACTCAAAACACGTTGAGCAACTAAACATTCATACCTGTCAGCATCTTCAGGAGCCATGTATTGTGTCTCATGATCAGAATCATCTCCACCGTGTTCTTCATGTGTAATAAGAGCCAAAGTCTCCTCATCATAGTCACTAGCGGACTCATACCCACCATCCTCAGTAACAATCATCACACACTGAGATTTGCATTCTCTCGCAAAATGTCCTCTTCCCTTACAACGACGACAAATAAGATCACTTGTGTGCCCTGTTGATGCCATGGAAGAAGAAGAGCTCTGCGCAGGCCTAGCAGGTGTGCTCTTGGCAGATAGTGGTGGTTGTGCCTGCTTTCTTGTATCACGGCTGGAGGTGGCACCTGATGGAGGTGCTGGTCCAGTTGAAGTAGAGGATGCACGTGGTGTCCATGATGAAGATCGACATGCAGAAAAGTTAGTTCGCGCCAATGCTTGTTGATCCTGCACTTGATGTTCAGCTTTACAAGCAAGATGGAATAAACGAGTGATATTAGTATACTCCTTATACTCTAGAATGGTCTGAATATCTCTATTTAATCCACCCATAAAACATGCAAGCATAGCTTCATTCTCCTCAACAATACCACATCTAATCATGTCAGTTTGTAATTCTTGATAATATTCTTCTACAGAATTTTTCCTTGTCTTAAACGCTGCAATTTTTGAAGTAATTCACGTTGATAATAAGGTCAAACCCAACGAGTACGCATAGCAGCTTTCAAAGCAGCCCAAGTAGCTGGAATGGGATATAATCTACAATGTTCAGACCACCAAACACATGCAAAACTAGTGAAAGCACAAACAGTAGCAGGAACACGTCTCTCCTCAAGATATTGTAAACATGTAAAACGTTGTCCAGTTTCTCACTCCCAAGTAAGATATATATCAGGAACATATCTACCCTCAAATGGTGGAATATTCAATTTCAGTTTAGGAAGATGGTCATGATCTCGTACCTCAGGTGGTGGTGCAGCCCTACCGTTGCGATGATATGCATGAGGACGACCTGGTGGTGGTGCTCGTGGTTGCATGTAGTTCTGATTTTGATCAACCTCATCCTCGTAATGGTCCTCCACCTCTGCAGTAGCAGCAGGAGCTATCGAAGCACTAACAGTAGGTATAGCAGCACAAGAAGTTTGACTAGGCTCAATGAGAACACCCTGTGCTCGTCCCACCTGATTTGGAAGACGATGTTGTTGTTGTTGTTGTTGTTGTTGTTGTTGTTGTTGTTGTTGTTGTAGAGGTGCTATAGGTGCAGCAGGCGGTGGAAGACGCGCGAGCAATTCATTAAAATTGTTATCCAGCTTTGTTTCGAACGCCTTCTCAATGCCATCTATCTTCTCCATGGCCTCTTCAAATCTATTTAGCACATCTTCCACCTGTCCACTCATCAATTGCTGAAACTTATCATGTAACTCTTTGTTTTTCATATTCTCCCAGTTAGTCTCGCCGGCTTGTGATCCTATGATGGTTAGCAGCAATAGAAACACACAAGAATATGAACCTACAGACTACTAGGAAGTGGTGGTGATGGTGTGGTGGACAGTCACAAATCCATCAAGAGAATCTCAAATTCTTACCAGTTCTTACCATGCAGCAGGTGGTGATTAGCAACCGTTGTAGTCAAAACACTCAAAGCTTGGACAGAGATATTACCAGGGAGAGTCAAACGCACGACGTAGATGTATGTGGAGCTGGGAAGGCTTATAATATGGTAGCAAAAAGGGTCAGCAATAATCAATTCAGATATGCAAAGTTGAATAAACGCTCAACGACGGTACTGTGCTGGTCCTAGGCTAGACCGTGCTAGAGACGCGAGCCTAGAACACTAACAAAATCACAGCGCTGAACGTAAACAATGGAGAAGCACACTCTGGAACTTTATTTTTTCACTTTGTTTTTTTGCGCTCCTCTTTTTTTTGCGAAAAATCACTATAATGGCGAGTTTCTCAAAACTCTTCCCTCGTCAAACTGATAGGATGGACATGAATTTTTTTTACTTTTTTCGGAAATTAGGGTAGCGACGACAAAAAAGTGCGACAAAAAATCACTATGATGGCACGTGGCTCAAAAGACTCACAAAATCCTAAAAATAAGATAGGGAAAATACTTTTGCCTATGAAAATTTTGGCCTAAAAACTGCCCGGGGGTCTCCAGACTTTTTTTCTCCGAAACCTACTAAGGCAAGGAAACACAAAACGGAAAGTATATGGATCTCAAAAACAAACCTAATATGAAAGGAACTCGGATTGGTGGTGGATATATGGTGGTAGGATATGGCAGGGGTGGATCTATATGGATACGGATTGGTGGTGGTATATGGATATGGACTGGTGGTGGTATATGGATACGGATTGGTGATGGTATATGGAGACGAATCGGTGGCGGATAAGCGGTGGTGGTAGATGGCAGGGGCGATGATGATGGTGCGGCGGCAGCGTGACAACTTATGACCAGAACTTGAAACTCTAAAATACTAGACTCTAAGACCAGCAACTTGACACGATGATGCAACCGCAAATTCAATAAACCAAATACAGAAAAGATTATGCAAAGGCTCAGATTGGTTCGGATAGGATGAACTAACCCTAATTTTTTTTGGCTTCTTCGTGGACTATAGGTATGAAGAATAGACTCGA
The DNA here is from genome assembly GCF_056163025.1 of Triticum urartu. Classification (NCBI taxonomy): domain Eukaryota; kingdom Viridiplantae; phylum Streptophyta; class Magnoliopsida; order Poales; family Poaceae; genus Triticum; species Triticum urartu. Next base: position 259,879,831 of record NC_141876.1, read on the forward strand.
CATAAACTACGAAAAACTATAAAATCTCACCGAGCAACCTGGAAATATGATACCACTTGATAGAGGCAAAGGTGTCCCGATGTTTCGATGAGATGGTGGCTATCGTTTTCTGTGGGAGTCGACCTTGACGGTCCGACTTCGAACGTGTGATACGTCGCGCCTTAGCAATCGCTAAACCAACTTCCGAGGGGTTATTGACCACACTGGAGCACGATCAACCTGACCACGAGGGTCTGTCCTGCGAGCAAACGAAGAACAAGCGAGAAACTGATATTGCAATCTGGATATTGCGAATATAACATGAAAGATTTATTGATCAAGGTGGGGTTCTATGACGTCTTGGTATGGTCGTTGAACACAAACGAAGTACGCGAAGTTGCAGCTATGCCGAACTTTTAATCTAAACAAAACCCAAGGTCTAAACGACGCCCTAAGGGCTTTATATATGGAGGAAGAGGGGGGAATTTCGTGGCCCTTGGAGGAGGGGTCCGAAACCAACCCTAACTATTGTTTCCCCACACATACGGACTCTAAAAACAGCCTATACTTAAGTATTTCGAAAATACATGGGCCTGGCCCAATAATAAGGTGACGAAGCACCTAGAATAGCCTCTAGACGAAATTTATGAAGTGGCATCTTGTATATTTCGTCCATGGCTTCTTGCACTCCATATGGTGGCTTCAAAGTCCTGAAATCATCACTTGTAACTCTATTCTTGATCCCCTTGTGCATGCCATCATCTCCATGCTTGGTCTTGCGCTAGTGTTCATCCCTCTTATCCATGCTAGGCCCTTCATTTGTAAACAAAACAAATGTATCCAATTTAGGCAGCATCATATTCTCATGAACATCAGAATCATTACCAAGAAACGAAAGTACCTGATAATTCAATTAGCGTGCGCGAGCTCTAGTAATTGGTCCAGTATGTATAGCAGCAGGGGTTGTGGGTGTAACAATGGTATTGATGTCCTCATCACTACACCTTCGCAAGGACCGCTTTCCCCAAGAGCGCAAGTCCAAACTTCGACCACGAGCGGACGGACCCTTCAAGCTGCTTGCACGCTACAACGACAACGCTTACAAGATCAACCTCCCCTGCGACAAGTACAATGTGACCGATATCTTCAATGTCAAGGACCTCTCGCCCTTCCATGGTGATGAATCTTCCCCAAGGGAGGGGAGATGATGTGGACCTACCATCGTGTCACCAAGTGACTAGTGGACCAATGACACGAGCACATGCAAGATCTCTCGAAACTATGGTGAACTCACTCCTCTCCGAACTACCACTTTCCATGCATGATAATTGGCTACTACCTCAAGCGGAAACCCTATGTGAGGTGCTTGGAGGAAGGCCACGGACCAACTACATTCGACGGACAAGACGATGAGGATGCCAAGTTCATGGGACAAGAAGAAGAACTGCTCGATGTCCCCAGGATCCGGACGACCGACGAACCCTGGACGTCCGACAAGCTCCAGGCTCCACACGTCCGGCCCTCTCCGGACGATCGACACTTCCATTACCGGGCCAACACTACGGACTTCCAAAGTGCTATGGACGACCGACGACCTCTAGGCCCCGGACGTCCGACCCCGACCGGACGTCCGACCGAAGTACACCCGAGCCAAATCTACGGATGTCCGACAGGCACCGGACGTCCGGACCCTCGTGAGCCTCCGGACGATCGGTGACTCCCGGACGTCCGATGCCTGTGTGCTGCCATGAGTTGGGACGCGGCGCATGTACCCCCCACTTCGCCCCCTTTTGCACTAAGGCTATAAATAGACCTCCTATTCCTTCTAGCTAGGGTTAGCATTGGTTTAGCTCATTTTAGGGATAGAGCATTGCTCATCCACATCGGATCTACTCCACAAGAAAGACCGCGGCCCCTCTTCGGAGAAGGTCCCTTTGGATTCAAGACCTCCTTGCGGAGAAGATCATCAAGACCTCCTCACGAGGAAGAACGACTACCTTCGTATCGTCCTTAGTTGTCCGTGGATCGTGTGATCTCTTATGTACCCTAGGATCTAGCACATGTGTGACTATTTCGTGTTGGTTTAGTGATTTTCTCGTGTTTCCTCTTGCGTTTCCCCCCTTGTGTTCTTCGTGTTCATCGCGGGATCTGCTCCTTACGTGAAAGATCGGCCGATTAGGGTTCCACCCTACATCATAGAGTTGATCTTGCGAATGTTGAAAATGAGTGGATCCACTTGAAGAGGAGCATGCCGGTTGAGAAGAAATTGAGATGGCTAACTTGATGATCGAAAGGATTTGCATTCACATTGAAATATGAGAACACCGCTTAGGAAATGTTTGGAATCAACACTTGATATTGAAGCAACTCGAATACCAAAACAAAAACAAAACAAGGTTTTGGCTTGCAGCATAAGTCGGAACAAATACATATGATAGAGATTTACCCAATCCCATATCATGCATCTGTCGGGAAGATATTCTAGGAGCTACTTGAATTCCCACTTATAAACTCCCAAAACTTTCTGGTTATGCAACCTGGTGTTGGGGATACAGGGGAAGCATAATATCTCACCCAAACTAACAATCCGTACATCCAGCTGTATCCATCCGTCAACACATAACCAAGAAACCTTTGGAAATCGTGTACCTCAACCTTCAAAAAGCATCCGTTATACAAGTTATGACAATACTCTTGAACTCCCACCCTAGTACTTGGTGGCGTCGAGGTTATCTCACCAACAACTTCATAAAAGAAATTTTCGATGTCGGCGAACTAAGTTATTCCAGAACTGCAACGATAAAATTGTGACGACAACACCTCGAGCTCAACTCCCCGGGACACTGCCACAACCCCTAAATGTCAGGAGGCACCAAGAACAATATTCTCGTCACAAGAATATCGAAACGATTCCAAGATACCCCCGTGATCCTGGAAAAAAATCTTGAAATTTGAGGAGAGGAAAGTCAAAACTTCTACGTCAGGAGGCCTCACCAGAGTGACGAAGGGACTGAGGAGTAAAAAGAATCCTACTCTCTGATATATACCATCACAGCTACACACGCGGTTGATTCATTTTAATTAAGTTAAGTGTCAAGTTGTCTACAAACCGGATATTAACAAATTCCCATCTGCCACATAACCGCGGGCACGGCTCTCTAAAGTTAATACCCTGCAGGGGTGTCCCAACTTAGCCCATCACAAGCTCTCACGGTCAACGAAGGATATTCCTTCTCCTGGAAAGACCCGATCAGTCTCGAAATCCTGGTTACAAGACATTTCGACAATGGTAAAACAAGACCAGCAAAGCCGCCCGAATGTGCAGACAAATCCCGAGAGGAGCTGCACATATCTCGCTCTCAGGGCACACCGGATGAGCAATCCGTAGAACTAAAACCAGCCCTCATGTTTCCCCGAGGTGGCGCTGCAAAGGGCTCTAGTTTGGACCAACACTCAGAGGAGCACTGGCCCGGGGGGTAAAAATAAAGATGACCCTTGAGTCTGCAGAACCCAGGGGAAAAGGCTTAGGTAGGCAAATGTAAAACCAAGGTTGGGCCTTGCTGGAGGAGTTTTATTCAAAGCAAACTGTCAAGGGGTTCCCATAACACCCAACCGCGTAAGGAACGCAAAATCAAGGAACATAACACCGATACGACGGAAACTAGGGCGGCAAGAGTGGAAGAAAACACCAGGCAAAAGGCCGAGCCTTCCACCCTTTAGTAAGTATATAGATGCATTAATTAAATAAGAGATATTGTGATATCCCAATATATCAATGTTCCAACATGGAACAAACTTCAACTTCACCTGCAATTAGCAACGCTATAAGAGGGGATGAGCAAAAGCGGTAACATAGCCAAACAACGGTTTGCTAGGAAGGTGGGTTAGAGGCTTGACATGGCAATATGGGAGGCATGATAAACAAGTGGTAGGTAACGCGACATAGCGATAGAGCGAACAACTAGCAAGCAAAGATAGAAGTGATTTCGAGGGTATGGTCATCTTGCCTAAAATCCGCAAGGAAGAAGAACGAGTACATGAAGAAGACAAACAGACGTAGTCGAACGGATCCTCACCAACGCAACGTTACCGGAACTAACACGACGAAGCAACACCAGAAAGAAGCAAACAACATGGTAAACAACCATCACATAAACATGGCATGATGCACAACCAAGTATGATGCATGCCCGGTTTAAAGAGGCATCACATGGCAAAGTGCAACAAACAATACTACAAATTAAGTGGAGCTCAATATGCAATGACTTGCGTATTGACGAAACACCACATGACTTATTTAGTTCTCTCTCGGTTATGTACCCAACAATATTAAATGTTATTAATCCTAGCAAAGGGTGAAGCATAAGTCAACTAACTATCTACGCAAGTTTAAATGAGGCCGGAACAACAAACAACAATTCCGGAAAAATCCTCATATGCATATTATGAATTTGGTACTGTTCTGCCCTAAACCATATTTTAGAGTTGTTAAACATGCAAGATGAGCGCACCATGTTAAACTAGGCATTTTTCTAAGCAAGTTACATATATAATTTATTTAATTCGGAGCTACGATTAATTAGTTATGAAATAAATCATTTTAGCATGGCATTGGGAGCAAAATTAAACACACAGCATTTTAAACATTTTAAACATGGATGAAAATAGCATATTATGAAACTAGACGAAAATCTAAGCATTTTACATATTTAAAGGTTTACATAAGATGCACGGTTTGTGAGTTATTAAATGCATGAAGCTTAGGTTTTTTTTTTGCAAATCTGGCGTCTCTGGAAAATTAGACAAATTCGCAGCCAGGAAAAAAATATGCACTGGGCTGGATCTGGCAAGCCCAACAGGAACAGGGAATCTGGAGGGGGCTGTTCACATCGGGCCTTGGCCCGGCTGGAGGCTGTAGCGGCTCTGGGCCTTGGCATGCTGGACGCGAGCTGGGCCGGATCTGGAGGCAACGACGGGGTCAACGGGCACTGCGGGACTTGGCACTGGTCATTCCTCCTCGCACGCAGAAGCATGGGAGCAACGCGATGAAGAGGCCAGGCGCACCGGCGCGATCCAGAGGAGGCAGGCAGCGCGCAGGTCGCGATGCAGGAGGCGCCGGCAGCGGAACTTGGCAGGTGCGTTGTCAGCGCAGGGCGGCGCTCGTTCGAAGAGGCAGCAGAGTTCGAGACCATGGCAAATCGACAGCAGCGCTGCGACTTCGAGGCGTCGTGTGATGGTCTGGTTTATTAGGGATGATAGACTACTCATATCAATAAGGAATTCCTTCTTTTCCGGGAGCCCATTCGGACAGAACTCCAAAGTTAAGTGTGCTCAGCTTGGAGTAGTGTCTGGATGGGTGACCGACCGGGAAGTTGCTCCCGGGTGCTCATGAGTGAGGACAAAGTGCGTAGAAAAGACTAGTATTGATCTGTGAGGCCAGTCTAGATCCCGCCAGGAGTAACGACCACCGGCGCATGTGTCCGGGGCGTTAGACGTCGGAGCTCCCTGTGCGAGCAGACAGAGAGAGAGAGAGAGAAAGAGAGAGAGGGAGATGTGAGGGAGATGGAGAAGAATGGAAGGAGGGAGAAGAGAAGAGATGGGCGCGATGCTCATCTGGTGGTTAACGACGATTGCGTAGGACAACGTCGCGCATAGTGTTGGGATCCGGCAGTGGCGTAGGTCCAAGGCGCCGGGTGGGGCATGGAGGAGCTCCTCTCCGGATCGAACTGGAAGGAGAAGGCAGCGGGGCGCTGGTCTCTGACGAGGTTGGTCGAAGACGACGGTCTCAGGCAGGGGAGCTCGGGCTCCTGGATCGAGAGGGGCACGGGAAATTGGGCGCCATCGTGCTCTGCTCCCCGGTGAGCTCAAGCGAGGCCAAGGGTATCCACGGGCGCATGGGGCTGTTAAAGCGGGCGCAAGGAGAAGCAGAGGCCTCGGCACTCGCGGGCGTGGGAGAAGGAGCTCGGGCTCCTAGTTGGTGGGTGGAGGAAAACGAGGAGCGGGGTATCCCGAGGGGATTTGGTGCATGGCGGCGGCAGAGTGATTGGATGGATGGATGGGACAGGATCCCTAGTTTCTAGGGTTGTCCACTATTTATATTGCAATGAGATTAGGGTAGGGGCTATCACGTCCCTATGATCGTAATCGGGCGGCTGAGAAAATATAGGTTAGGAAGTCCAATTAAGAAAATGGAGATGGTTAATAGATGTTTGGGGATGATCTGGACCCAACGGTAACGATAATCCGGTTCGGGTTCGGAGAAGTTTTGGACACGGGCGAGGGGTTGATGCACTGTGCAAAGAGGGGTTAGGCGAACGAGGTCAAGTGTGTGGTTGGACCGAAAATGGTTAATGAAGACAAAGCAGTCTGACAACATTGCCACGGAGAAGACAAGAGAGAAGAGAGCGGTTCGGTTGATCTCGAAACGTTCAACCAAGGCAAGGGGAACGCGGCAACTACGAATGGATGCAAGTTTTGAAAACATGAAGATGCAATGCGGATGATGACATGGCAAAAATGCAACACGCAAACAAATGACAAGGCAACAACAGCGAAAAACTGGAAGACACCTCGCGCATCGGTCTCGGGGCTTCACACGGTACTGTAGCGACTCGACCCGAATGGATCAAGTCTCTGTGCTTATGTGTCATCCCTGGATCAGTATGCTGACACACACAGTACTCGAAGGATTTATAACAGAGGTAAATCACATGTATAGAGTAACGTAAATACTATTACCTCAATCCATATAGCGGAAACAACAAGGTTGTGGATTCCCATCAACACCAACGGCAAAGTTGAGTGTAGAAATCGTAACCCTAACGTATCACTTACTCGTCGTAAGAAACCTGCAACATAAGACGTTGCAGCCCGAAACGGGTCAGTACATTGAATGTACTGGCAAATTCACACCATAGAGAAAATGATGAACAATGGCTATCACTATATGCATATATGGCTGGTGGAAAAGCTCTATGGTTATAAGGTTTTTGCGTAAAGCCAATTTTTCCCTACTGCAAAGGAATAAATTTATTTAACTATCATGGTGGTTGTGAAACATTGAGAATGGTTGACAGCATTCTCAATCCCAATTAAAAATAATTAAAAACCCAACAACATTAATTAGAAGTAACATGATGAGATTCACAGGATATTCAAGTACTAGATACTCAAGTTGTCCATAACTGGGGACACGGCTAATCATGATTAGTTTGTACACTCTGCAGAGGTTTGCGCATTTTTCCCCACAAGACTCGATCGCCTCCGTTTGGTTTCTCGCACTACATGGTGTTTGAGAAGACGGATGACCGAGACATAGTCTTTCAGAAGCGCTAGCACCTTACGATTGGGTAGACCGGTACACCTACATCCCCTACATCTGCTAGTCCACCACTGTAAGAGTTCGCACAACTTAGTCAACTATGCCAAAGCCCATAATGGCTTGTGGCCGCACACGGAAGTTTCTAGCATGAAAGATCTTATGATCCCTTTGAGCCTGGGTGGCGGTCCAAAAAAACAGGCAAGTCCTGATAGACATCAGGTGCCTCAATCCACCCAGATGTGTGTTTAAGTTGCCACCTTAGATAAACCATTAAAATTATCAACTCACATCTGTCATGGATATCACTCACCCAATCCACGTCTACTAGCATAGCATGGCATAATAAGCAAACGTAGAAGTAACTCCCAAGGTTTCATAATAATACATGTAATAGGTACTACCTCATCTACTTCCCATCCCACAATTTAATTAGATCCTAATCATGCAATGTGAGAGGATTGATCTAATGCAATAAAACATGGGTTTTAGAAAAGGTATGATCAAAGTGTGAACTTGCCTGCAATGTTGATGAAGATGATTCGCACTCAAAACTCTTGATAGATCTACTCGTCACACTCCGGTCAATCTATCGTAAGCAAACAATAGTAACCACACAATAAGTACTCATCTAATGCACAAGTAAAACTCGAACGAGAGAACGAACTAGAGAGTTCAACTTAATAACTCCGGTTGCAAAGAAAGATCGAACCAAACAAAGAAACGGAAAACAAACGGCGGAAGAAAACAACTCGGTTCTAGCAAGTGGAACTAGGTCAAATTTTAACGGGGCAAAAACTTGTTTAAGTTAATTAGACGGAACGGCGGTTTCGAAACGAAACTCCAGGCGCTTGAATCACCTGATTCCGATAAACGAGCGAGAAGATAAACTAGAACGAAGATCGGATCTAAGATCGCGATCGCGGAATAAATCCGACGAAAAGAAAAAGAAGAATGGTTAAACGAATGGACGTTCGTTAACCTAGAAGAATCCGGTGATCACGTTCGTTAGGACGAACGGTCCGGCGAACGCTCCAAAGGCAACTAAATCGGAAAAGAAAACGAATCCGACCTAGGGTTTCGGAGAAGAAAACCAAAACGAAAAAACCGATCTAGAAAACCGGAACGGTTTAGAGAAGAAAAGAATAGGAACGATTAGAAGAAAACGATTCGAGGAAAAGAGACGTGGGGAAACCTCCGGCGAGGTCTCCGGCGAGGGGCTCTAGCGGCAGCGGCGTAGGGCGGCGGCGTGGGCAAGGTGCGGCGGCGGCGCTAGGGCGGCGGCGTGGGCAAGGCGCGGTGGCGGCGCTAGGGCGTGGGGTGGCGCGGCGGTGACGCAGGGCGGCGGCGGTGCGGGTGTGGTGCGGCGGCTTGGGGCTTGGGGCTTGGTTTGATGATTTAGAGGGGGGGGGGGTTGTTGGGGTATTTATATTGGGGAGGGGAGGGGGTTTACTTGGGATAGAGGACAAGAAATAGAGTAGGAATAGGAATCCTAGATGAAAAAGAAAAACAAAGGAAAGAGGAGGGGGCTACCGACCTAAGTCCCGCTGGGACTTGGCCATCGAGCGAAGAGGCGGCGGCGGCCTCGCCTGCCAGGCGCCTGGCGCACGCGCAGGGGCTGGCGGCTGGCCTGGCCGGCCGGCTGGGCTTTGGCCCAGGGCGCTGCTCCCTTTTTTTTCTTTTTTTTAAACAGGTTCTGCGCGCAGAAAAAAAAACAAAAAAGAAAACTAAACGGGCTCCAAAATTCTAAAAGTAAATTTTCCCCGACTCCTAAAAATGAGTCGAACAAAATGAACTTTTCTCCGGACCTAAAATAAAATTTTCAAAAATGCGCATTTTTCCCTATCCAAATAAAACGCAAACAAACACCGGAAAACAAAAATTTGATCTATTTATTAAATCTTCATTTTTCCTATATTTTGGGAAAGTCATATTATTCCCTCTCTCATATTTTGATACCGGAAAATAATTGAAGATGAAATAAATAAATCAAATGATCCTCTTTTCAAATTTGAGAAAACTCTCAAATATGAAAATAACGAAATCTCCAACTCTCTCCGAGGGTCCTTGAGTTGCGTGAAATTTCTAGGATCGACCAAAAAGCAGGAAAATAAGATATGCATGATGATCTAATGTATAACATTCCAAATTGAAAATAAATTCAAAAGAGCTTTGAATTTAATTCTTTGAAACTCCCAACTCATTGAGTCATATAATTTGAAGAAGTCATTTTATCTTCTCTCGTGAAAATCATTGAGTCGCATAAAGTTTCAGAATTGGAATATTATCAAATGAAATTCAAATATTTTCAACACCCCTTGTCATTTAAATAAATGGAAGAAGTCCTGTCATCTTCTCTCCGGGGTTTTGTGTTGAAAAGAATTTGAATTCATGGAGATCAGAAAGCAAATATGAAAGTTTGGGAAAGTCCTTTTATTCCCTTTCATTTAACTTTCAAAAGTTTCGAATTCACTCACTTTCAGACAATCAATCAAACAATCAATCAAATCTATCTATTTGTTTATAACATTCCAAAATTTAGAATTTTGGGATGTTACAGGTACTTTCATGCGTCTCATGCATTATGTGTTTCGCCCTTACATTGGTGAGTTTGTTGTGGTCTACTTCGACGATATCCTTGTTTTTACCAAATCTCTCCAAGATCATGTCACCCATGTTTGAACCGTGTTGCAAACTCTTCGAAAAGAGCGTCTCTATGCTATCATGGAAAAATGCCTTTTTGGTGTTGATAAGCTCGTTTTCTTAGGTTTTGTTGTGTCCTCTAAGGGTGTTCATGTTGATGACTCTAAGATCAATGCTACTAAATCTTGGCCCCAACCAACCAACTTGCAACAAGTGCGTAGCTCCCTTGGTCTAGCCGTTTCTACCGTCATTTTGTAAAGGACTTTAGCAATATTGCTTCACCTTTGCATGCTTTGAGTAAGAAAAATGTGCCTTTTGTTTGGGGACCATCCCAAGATAATTATTTCAATGAGCTTAAGAATTTGCTTACTCATGCTCCCATGCTTGCATTACCAAACTTTGACAAACCTTTTGAAAATCATTGCGATGCTAGTGGTAATGGCATAGGAGGTGTGTTAACGCAAGAGAAGCACCCCATAGATTACTTTAGTGAGAAACTCTCCGGAGGGCAACTCAATTACCCCATCTATGACAAAGAGCTATATGCTTTAGTCCGCGTTTTGCGTGAATGGGAACATTACCTTTAACCCCACAAATTTGTCATCCATAAAAATCATGAAACGCTCAAGTACCTTAAGGGTCAAACCAAGTTGAACAAGCGTGATGCTAAGTGGAGTGAGTTTATTGAGTCTTCTCCTTATATCATCAAGTATATCAAAGGCAAAGACAGTGTTGTGGCAGATGCGCTTTCCTGTATATGCATGCCTATTAGTCAACTTGAATTGAATGTTTGATGCTACTTTCCTGTATATCATTGGCTTTGAGCACATAAAATCCTTGTATGCACATGATCCTACTTTTGTAATTCCTTATGCCAAATGTTTGACGCATACATCTTGGAAATGCTATTACATCAAAGATGGTTATCTTATGAGAGCTAACAAAATATGCATCCCTGTGTCTTCTCTTCATTTGTTTCTTTTGAAAGAATCTCATGGAGCAGGACTAATGGGACATTTTGGATGCGACAAGACATTTGCTACGCTCTCCAAGAACTACTTTTGGCCTAAGATGTTCCGCGACGTTAACCGCTTCACCAACCGATGCTCAACATGTTGCAAAGCTAAGTCTAAACCTCAATCTCATGGCCTTTACATACCTCTCCCAATTTCATATCAACCATGGGAATACATTAGCATGGATTTTGTGCTTGGTTTGCCTAGACCTAGAAATGGGAAGGATTCCGTGTTTGTTGTTGTGGACCGATTCTCCAAAATGGCTCATTTCATTCCTTGCAACAAGATAGATGATGCTTCACATGTTGCCTATCTCTTTTGTAGGGAAATCTTACGACTACATGGAGTGCCAAAGACGATTGTCTCGGACTGCGATGTCAAGTTCTTGAGTTACTTTTGGAAGACCCTATGAGCCAAGCTCAGAATCAAGCTACTTTTCTCCACGGCTTACCATCCTCAAACTGACGGCCAAACGGAGGTCACCAACCGCACACTCTCCACTCTACTTCGCGTGCTCATCAAGAAGAACATCAAGGAGTGGGAGGAGTGTCTACATATCGCCGAGTACGCCTACAATCATGCAAGACACTTGACTACCGGGAAGTCCCCCTTCGAGGTCATCTACGGATTCAACCCGTTGTCCCCATTGGACATTCTTTCGCTACCACTACAAGAGCGCATCAATATGGACGCGAGTGAACGGGTGAAACATCTCAAGACGATGCATGAAGATACACGGAACGCCATCGAGCCCAAGTACAATGCCTCGTGACTAAGCTCAACGTCAACAAGCAACCCATGATATTCAACGTCGGAGATCTTGTGTCGCTACACCTTCACAAGGACCGCTTCCCCAACGAGCGCAAGTCCAAGCTTCTACCATGAGCCGATGGACGTGCTTGCACGCTACAACAACAATGCCTACAAGATCAACATCCCACGCGACAAGTACTCCATGTGTGACATCTTCAACGTCAACAATCTATCTCCCTACCATGGTGATGAAGAAGTCGATCCGTGGTCGGATCTTTCCCAAGGGAGGGGAGATGATGCGGAGCATCCCAAGGTCATCCCCATGGACCTATCATCGTCTCATCAAGTGCCTAGAAGACCCATGACACGAGCATGTGCAAGAGCTCTCGAAACCGGGGTGACATCTCTCCTCTCACAATTCCACTTCGATGCACATGAGACATGGCTACTACCTCAAACGGCCACATTATGCGTACTCAGGTACCAAGGAGTTAGCAATGGAGAAGCTAAGGAGCAAGAAGGATCAGAAGTGGAAGACATGCGTCAAGACGGAGAAGAAATCAGCCAAGTCCCAGGCTGGCCGGACGATCCGGACGAGGTCTTGAACGATCCGGACCCCATCCCGCATGATCCGGATAAGTGGAGACCCAAGAGCACCCGAAGATGCACCCCGAGGCTGGATCATCTGGACCCCAGCCGGACATCCGGACACGGGCCGCCAACGACACCGCCCGCCTCTTTGCTCATCCTGACCGCATCCCGGACCATCCGGGTCCCTGAAGCCCGGATCATCCGGCTGTCCGTCTGGATCATCCGGACCACCACCTGCGTGTGTGTGTTGGGCCGAAGCCCATGTACCCCTTCACCCCGTTTGCCTATATACACGACTCCTCCACCACTTTTCTAGGGTTAGCAAAGCATTAGCTCATATTTGTGTGAGAGCCTTGCTCATCCACTTGGTTAACTTCTCCTCGGAGATCGCGCCTCCTCGGAGAAGATCCCCCGGATTCAAGACCCCATCACGTGAAGAACCCCAAGGCCTCCTCACAGAGAAGATCGTGCTACTTGTATCGCCCTTAGTTGACTGTGTATCATGTATCTCTTATGTGTTTGAGGATCTAGCATATGTGTGATCGTTCTTGTTGGTTGGAGTGATTCTCTCGTGTTTCCCCTCGCGTTTACCCTCGTGTTTTCTCCTCGTGTTCTTCGTGTTCATTGCGGGATTTGCTCCTTTCGTGAAAGATCGGCCATCTAGGGTTCCACCCTACATCGTCAAGTTTATATGCATTATCATTTATTTTCTCACCTTAAAAGGACCATCAGTACGTGGCATTAGCTCTGATTTGCGTAAATTAGGAAATCTATCCTTACACAAATGTAACCAACAAGATCTCCCGGTGCAAACATAACATGTTTTCTAAACTTGTCTCCAGCAAGTTTATATTTAGCATTCATACGCTCAATGCTTTCCTTGGTTAACTCATGCATTTTTAAAATCAATTCAGCACGTTCTTTAACATCAAAATTAACCTTCTTCGAAGATGGAAGAGGCAACAAATCAATAGGTGCACGAGGTAGGAAACCATACACAATTTCAAAAGGGCACATCTTAGTAGTAGAATGCAATGAACGATTATAAGCAAATTCAATATGAGGCAAGGATTCTTACCACATATTCTGATTATTCTTCAAAACAGCCCTAAGCATAGTAGACAATGTTCTATTGACTACTTCAGTTTGTCCATCAGTTTGGGGGTGACAAGTAGTACTAAAAAGCAGTTTAATCCCCAACTTTGCCCATAAACATCTCCAAAAGTGGCTAAGAAATTTAGTATCACGATCTGAAACAACAGTATTTGCCACACCATGCAAGTGAATAATTTCCCGAAAGAAGAAATCAACAACATTAACCATCATCGCTTTTATGACACAGTATAAAGTGTGCCACTTTCGAGAATCTATCCACGATAACAAATATACTATCCCTCCCCTTTTTTGTTCGAAGTAAACCTAAAACAAAATCCATAGATATATCCTCCCAAGGAACACTAGGTACGGGCAAAGGCATATATAAACCATAAGGACTGAGTCGTGACTTAGCTTTTTGACATGTAGTGCAGCGAGCAACAAAATGCTCAACATCCTGTCTCATCTTTGGCCAAAAGAAATGTGTAGCCAGTACATGCTCCGTCTTCCTCACGCCTAAGTGTCCCATTAATCCTCGTCCACGCGCCTCCTGCAACAACAAAAGACGAACAGAGCTAGCTGGAATGCATAGCTTGTTAGCACGGAACACAAATCCATCATTAACGACAAACTTGTTCCATGTTCTTCCTTCTTTACAATTCTCCATTACATCTTTAAAATCAGCATCATGCATATATTGATCTTTGATGGTCTCCAAACCAAATATTTTGAAGTCAATTTGTGAAAGCAAAGTATAGCGATGAGACAATGCATCAGCAATAACATCTTCTTTACCCTTCTTCCGTTTAATGACATAAGGGAAAGTCTCAATAAATTCAACCCATTTAGCATGTCTACAATTCAGTTTAGCTTGACTTTTAATATGTTTCAAGGATTCATGATCAGAATGTATAACAAATTCTTTGGGCCATAAATAATGTTGCCATGTCTCTAATGTCCGAAGAAGAGCATATAATTCTTTATCATAAGTAGAATAATTCATACTAGGCCCACTCAATTTTTCAGAAAAATATGCAACAAGTTTGCCATCTTGTAATAACACACCTCCTAATCCAGTTCCACTAGCATCACATTCTAGCTCAAAAGTCTTATTAAAATCAGGAAGTTGGAGTAAAGGATCATGTGTCAACTTATCTTTCAATACCATGAAGGCTTCTTCCGGTGCGGTACCCGAAACAAAAGGTACATCCTTCTTTGTAAGCTCATTGAGAGGTGCAGCAATGGTGCTGAAATGATAGAGGCAAGGGTGTCCCAATCTTTTTATGAGATGATAACTATTGATTTGGTGGAGATGACTTTGACGACCCGACTACAAACGTGCACGACGTTGTGCCTTAGCAATCACTAAACCAATCTCTTGAGGTTACTGAAGATGCCAGAAGCACGGTCAGCCTGACCATGAAGGTCTAGTCCTGCAAGCAATCAAAGAACGGGCAAGAGTATGATAAAGCAATCTGAATATTGTGAATATATGAAGTATTGATAATTGTGGGGATCCGTAAGCGGTCTTGTCTGGCCGTTGGACACAAACGAAGTACACGAACTTGCAATGGCTAACTTTTAACTAAACAAATCCCCAGGAAAAAGCTACTAGATGGATCTACATATCTAGGAGCAAGAGGTGGCGGCCAAGGAGGTGGGAGGACGTCCCAAGACAGCCTAAAACTAACCATAGGTCGTACAAGGCTCATGGGCCCAAGTGGAGGTGATTCAACACCTTTGGGCTTCTAGTTTGACTCGTATTCTGTTGTAATGTTAGATTGTTTCGTCCATAGCTCAACGCTCCGGACGAATTTGAAGGTGAACCCAATTGTGTTGGAAAGAGCACGAACTCTACTTTCAAACAAAAAAAGAACGGAAACACTAACGCCCCCACATGTGGGCGTTCCCTAACTCGCGCACACACCTGGATCATCGTTCATTGTCTTTTGCATGAATCTTGACACGAAAAGGTGAATTTGGTGTGCCACGTAGGACGGGCTGGTGTGTGGGCATTGGGAGTTTGCCCACACGTCTGCACCATGCTGTTTGCCAGCTGTGCTGTGTGGGAGAACTAGGTTCTGCCCACACAGCCACCACCTAGTTCATGCGTGTGTGGGTGAACTATTTTTCGCCCACACGACGCGCCCACTTTGTGGATGGCAACTGCAGTTGATAGAGGCTAAGGTGTCCCGATGTTTCGATGAGATGGTGGCTATCGTTTTCTGTGGGAGTCGACCTTGACGATCCGACTACGAACGTGCAAGACGTCGCGCCTTAGCAATCGCTAAACAAACTTCCGAGGGTTATTGACCATGCCGGAGCACGATCAACCTGACCACGAGGGTCTGTTTCCTGCGAACAAACGAAGAACAAGCAAGAAACTGATATTGCAATCGGGATATTGCGAATATAAGATGAAAGCTTTATTGATCAAGGTGGGGTTCTGTGACGTCTTGGTCTGGTCGTTGGACACAAACGAAGTACGCGAAGTTGCAGCTATGGCGAACTTTTAATCTAAACAAAACCCAAAGTCTAAACGATGCCCTAAGGGCTGTATATATGGAGGAAGAGGGGGGAATTTCTTGGCCCTTGAGGGTGGGGTCCGAAACCAACCCTAACTCTTGTTTCCCCACACATACGGACTCTAAAAATAGCCTATACTTAAGTATTTCAAAATTACATGGGCCTGGCCCATTAATAAGGTGACGCAGCACCTAGAATAGCCTATGGACGAATATTATGAAGTGGCATATTGTATATTTCGTCCAAGGCTTCATGCACTCCTTATGGCGGCTTCAAAGTCCTGAAATCATCACTTGTAACTCCGTTCTTGATCCCCTTGCGCATGCCATCAACTCCATGCGTGTTCTTGCTCCAATGTTCATCCTTCTCCAAGCTAGGCCCTTCATTTGTAAGCAAAACAAATGTATCCAATTTAGGCAGCATCATAATCTCATGAACATTAGAATCATTACCAAGAAACGAAAGTACCTGGTAATTTAATTGGCGTGCGCGAGCAATAGTAATTGGTCCAGTATATGTAACAGTAGGGGCTGTGGGTGTAACAATGGTATTGATGTCCTCATCATCCTCCCCTTCTTGAAATGAAGTCGTCCTCGACGGAAGCGCGTATTCCTCACCCAAATAAGGCTTCAAATCTGCAATGTTAAAAGTGGGACTAACCCCAAAATCTACAGGTAGCTCAAGTTTATATGCATTATCATTTATTTTCTCTAACACCTTAAAAGGACCATCAGCACGTGGCATTAGATTTGATTTGCAAAGATTAGGAAATCTATCATTACGCAAATGTAACCAAACAAGATCTCCAGGCACAAACACAACATGTTTCCTACCCTTATCTCCAGCAAGTTTATATTTAGCATTCATACGCTCAATGTTTTCCTTAGTTAACTCATGCATTTTTAAAATCAATTCAGAACGTTCTTTAGCATCAAAATTAACCTTCTCTGAAGATGGAAGAGGCAACAAATCAATAGGTGCACGAGGTAGGAAACCATACACAATTTCAAAAGGGCACATCTTAGTAGTAGAATGCAATGAACGATTATAAGCAAATTCAATATGAGGCAAGCATTCTTCCCACATTTTCTTGTTATTCTTCAAAACAGCCCTAAGCATAGTAGACAATGTTCTATTGACTACTTCAGTTTGTCCATCAGTTTGGGGGTGACAAGTAGTACTAAAAAGCAGCTTAGTCCCCAACTTAGCCCATAAACATCTCCAAAAGTGGCTAAGAAATTTAGTGTCACGATCTGAAACAATAGTATTTGGCACACCATGTAAGCGAATAATTTCACGAAAGAACAAATCAGCAACATGAACAGCATCATCGCTTTTATGACATGGTATAAAGTGTGCCATTTTCGAGAACCTACCCACGACAACAAATATGCTATCCCTCCCCTTCTTTGTTCGAGGTAAACTTAAAACAAATTCCATAGATATATCCTCCCAAGGAACACTAGGTACAGGCAAAGGCATATATAAACCATGAGGATTGAGTCGTGACTTAGCTCTTTGACATGTAGTGCAGCGAGCAACAAAACGCTCAACATCCCGTCTCATCTTTGGCCAAAAGAAATGTGTAGCAAGTATATCCTCCGTCTTCTTGACGCCAAAGTGTCCCATTAATCCTCCTCCATGCGCCTCCTGCAACAGCAAAAGACGAACGGAGGTAGCTGGAATGCATAGCTTGTTAGCACGAAACACAAATCCATCGTTAAGAAATGAACTTGTTCCAAGTTCTCCCTTCCTTGCAATTCTGCAATACATCTTTAAATTCAGCATCATGAACATATTGATCTTTGATGGTCTCCAAACCAAATATTTTAAAGTCAAGTTGTGAAAGCATAGTATAACGACGAGACAAGGCATCAGCAATAACATTTTTTTACCCTTCTTGTGTTTAATGACATAAGGGAAAGTCTCAATGAATTCAACCAATTTAGCATGTCTACGGTTCAGTTTTGCTTGACTTTTAATGTGTTTCAAAGATTCATGATCAGAATGTATAACAAATTCCTTGGGCCATAAATAATGTTGCCATGTTTCTAAGGTCCGAACAAGAGCATATAATTCTTTATCATAAGTAGAATAGTTCAGACTAGGCCCACTCAATTTTTCAGAAAAGTATGCAACAGGTTTTCCATCTTGTAATAACACACCTCCTAATCCAATTCCACTAGCATCACATTCAAGCTCAAAAGTCTTATTGAAATTAGGAAGTTGGAGTAAAGGAGCATGTGTCAACTTATCTTTCAATAACGTGAAGGCTTCTTCTTGTGTGGTACCCCAAACAAAAGGCACATCCTTCTTTGTAAGCTCGTTGAGAGGTGCAGCAATGGTGCTGAAATCTCTCACAAAACGCCTATAGAAACCAGCGAGGCCAAGGAAAATCCTCACTTGTGTGACCGTTTTGGGCTGCGGCCAACTATCAATAGCTTTAATCTTGGCTTTATCAACTTCAATTCCCTGTGGAGTAACAACATAGCCAAGAAAAGATACTCGGTCGGTGCAAAAGGTGCACTTTCCAAGCTTACCAAACAAACATGCATCACGTAGAGCAACAAAAACAGCACGTAAATGTTCCAAATGTTCCTCCAAAGATTTGCTATAAATCAATATGTCATCAAAGTAAACTACCACAAATCGTCCAATGAAAGCACGTAAAACTTCATTCATTAATCTCATGAAAGTACTAGGTGCATTAGTTAACCTAAAAGGCATGACTAACCACTCATATAATCCAAACTTAGTTCTAAATGTTGTTTTCCATCCATCTCCCAATTTCATATGAATTTGATTGTATCCACTACGCAAATCCACTTTGGAGAATATTGTAGAGCCACTCAATTTATAAAGCATATCATCTAGCCTAGGAATAGGATGACGATAACGAATAGTAATATTATTAATGCCTCTACAATCAACGCACATACGCGACGTACCATCCCTTTTCGGCACTAAAATGATAGGAACAACACAAGGACTAAGGGATTCACATATATAACCTTTGTCGAGTAGTTCTCGTGCTTGACGCATAATGTCCTTCATCTCCTCTGGATTGGTATGGTATGGTGCACGGTTGGGTAATGATGCACCGGGAATTAAGTCAATTTGATGCTCAATCCCTTGAATAGGTGGTAATCCCGGTGGCACGTCTTGTGGAAAGACGTCAGTGAACTCCTACAAAATGTTAGTGACAGTAGGAGGCAGAGAGGAAGGCATGTCCTCGAATGAAAATAATGCCTCTTTGCACACAAAAGCATAGCAAACAGATTTGCTAAAATCTAGATCATCAATACAAGATTTCGTGGCAAGTAAACATGCACTTTTCAATTTAATTTCAGAAACAACACTAGATGGTTTATTATTAGGCTTCATTTGTTTCTCAAATTCTTTGCCCCAATTTGATTTTCACTCTTATTTTTCTCCTGTTTTGCTTTATTAGCTCTATTAATATCATCTTTCAAAATGGAATCAGGAGTCATAGGAAGCAAAGTAATATTTTTATCCTTATGAACAAGAGTATACTAATTGTTTCTACCATGCTGTACAGAATTTTTATCAAATTGCCATGGTCTACCAAGTAATAAGGAACATGCTTGCATAGGTACCACATCACAATCAACATAATCAGCATATGTAGAGATACTAAAATGCACACGAATAGTACGTGTTACCTTAACCTTGCCGCTCTTGTTGAACCATTGGATGTAGTAAGGATGTGGATGTGGTCTTGTGGTGAGAGATAGCATCTCCACCATCTCCATGGTAGCCAAGTTATTGCAGCTCCCTCCATCTATGATGACGTGAACAGAATATTCCTTCACAACTCCCTTTGTATGGAACAAATTATGCCTCTGATTTTGCTTAGCTTGTGTAACCTGCACACTCAAAACACGTTGAGCAACTAAACATTCATACCTGTCAGCATCTTCAGGAGCCATGTATTGTGTCTCATGTCAGAATCATCTCCACCGTGTTCTTCATGTGTAATAAGAGCCAAAGTCTCCTCATCATAGTCACTAGCGGACTCATACCCACCATCCTCAGTAACAATCATCACACACTGAGATTTGCATTCTCTCGCAAAATGTCCTCTTCCCTTACAACGACGACAAATAAGATCACTTGTGTGCCCTGTTGATGCCATGGAAGAAGAAGAGCTCTGCGCAGGCCTAGCAGGTGTGCTCTTGGCAGATAGTGGTGGTTGTGCCTGCTTTCTTGTATCACGGCTGGAGGTGGCACCTGATGGAGGTGCTGGTCCAGTTGAAGTAGAGGATGCACGTGGTGTCCATGATGAAGATCGACATGCAGAAAAGTTAGTTCGCGCCAATGCTTGTTGATCCTGCACTTGACGTTCAGCTTTACAAGCAAGATGGAATAAACGAGTGATATTAGTATACTCCTTATACTCTAGAATGGTCTGAATATCTCTATTTAATCCACCCATAAAACATGCAAGCATAGCTTCATTCTCCTCAACAATACCACATCTAATCATGTCAGTTTGTAATTCTTGATAATATTCTTCTACAGAATTTTTCCTTGTCTTAAACGCTGCAATTTTTGAAGTAATTCACGTTGATAATAAGGTCGAACCCAACGAGTACGCATAGCAGCTTTCAAAGCAGCCCAAGTAGCTGGAATGGGATATAATCTACAATGTTCAGACCACCAAACACATGCAAAACTAGTGAAAGCACAAATAGTAGCAGGAACACGTCTCTCCTCAGGATATTGTAAACATGTAAAACGTTGTCCAGTTTCTCACTCCCAAGTAAGATATATATCAGGAACATATCTACCCTCAAATGGTGGAATATTCAATTTCAGTTTAGGAAGATGGTCATGATCTCGTACCTCAGGTGGTGGTGCAGCCCTACCATTGCGATGATATGCATGAGGACGACCTGGTGGTGGTGCTCGTGGTTGCATGTAGTTCTGATTTTGATCAACCTCATCCTCGTAATGGTCCTCCACCTCTGCAGTAGCAGCAGGAGCTATCGAAGCACTAACAGTAGGTATAGCAGCACAAGAAGTTTGACTAGGCTCAATGAGAACACCCTGTGCTCGTCCCACCTGATTTGGAAGACGATGTTGTTGTTGTTGTTGTTGTTGTTGTTGTTGTTGTTGTTGTTGTTGTTGTTGTTGTTGTTGTAGAGGTGCTACAGGTGCAGCAGGCGGTGGAAGACGCGCGAGCAATTCATTAAAATTGTTATCTAGCTTTGTTTCGAACGCCTTCTCAATGCCATCTATCTTCTCCATGGCCTCTTCAAATCTATTTAGCACATCTTCCACCTGTCCACTCATCAATTGCTGAAACTTATCATGTAACTCTTTGTTTTTCATATTCTCCCAGTTAGTCTCGCCAGCTTGTGATCCTATGATGGTTAGCAGCAATAGAAACACACAAGAATATGAACCTACAGACTACTAGGAAGTGGTGGTGATGGTGTGGTGGACAGTCACAAATCCATCAAGAGAATCTCAAATTCTTACCAGTTCTTACCATGCAGCAGGTGGTGATTAGCAACCGTTGTAGTCAAAACACTCAAAGCTTGGACAGAGATATTACCAGGGAGAGTCAAACGCACGACGTAGATGTATGTGGAGCTGGGAAGGCTTATAATATGGTAGCAAAAAGGGTCAGCAATAATCAATTCAGATATGCAAAGTTGAATAAACGCTCAACGACGGTACTGTGCTGGTCCTAGGCTAGACCGTGCTAGAGACGCGAGCCTAGAACACTAACAAAATCACAGCGCTGAACGTAAACAATGGAGAAGCACACTCTGGAACTTTATTTTTTCACTTTGTTTTTTTGCGCTCCTCTTTTTTTTGCGAAAAATCACTATAATGGCGAGTTTCTCAAAACTCTTCCCTCGTCAAACTGATAGGATGGACATGATTTTTTTTTACTTTTTTCGGAAATTAGGGTAGCGACGACAAAAAAGTGCGACAAAAAATCACTATGATGGCACGTGGCTCAAAAGACTCACAAAATCCTAAAAATAAGATAGGGAAAAATACTTTTGCCTATGAAAATTTTGGCCTAAAAACTGCCCGGGGGTCTCCAGACTTTTTTTCTCCGAAACCTACTAAGGCAAGGAAACACAAAACGGAAAGTAGATGGATCTCGAAAACAAACCTAATATGAAAGGAACTCGGATTGGTGGTGGATATATGGTGGTAGGATATGGCAGGGGTGGATCTATATGGATACGGATTGGTGGTGGTACATGGATATGGACTGGTGGTGGTATATGGATACGGATTGGTGATGGTATATGGAGACGAATCGGTGGCGGATAAGCGGTGGTGGTAGATGGCAGGGGCGATGATGATGGTGCGGCGGCAGCGTGACAACTTATGACCAGAACTTGAAACTATAAAATACTAGACTCTAAGACTAGCAACTTGACACGATGATGCAACCGCAAATTCAATAAACCAAATACAGAAAAGATTATGCAAAGGCTCAGATTGGTTCGGATAGGATGAACTAACCCTAATTTTTTTTGGCTTTTTCGTGGACTATAGGTATGAAGAATAGACTCGACATAAACTACGAAAAACTATAAAATCTCACCGAGCAACCTGGAAATATGATACCACTTGATAGAGGCAAAGGTGTCCCGATGTTTCGATGAGATGGTGGCTATCGTTTTCTGTGGGAGTCGACCTTGACGGTCCAACTTCGAACGTGTGATACGTCGCGCCTTAGCAATCGCTAAACCAACTTCCGAGGGGTTATTGACCACACTGGAGCACGATCAACCTGACCACGAGGGTCTGTCCTGCGAGCAAATGAAGAACAAGCGAGAAACTGATATTGCAATCTGGATATTGCGAATATAACATGAAAGATTTATTGATCAAGGTGGGGTTCTATGACGTCTTGGTATGGTCGTTGAACACAAACGAAGTACGCGAAGTTGCAGCTATGCCGAACTTTTAATCTAAACAAAACCCAAGGTCTAAACGACGCCCTAAGGGCTTTATATATGGAGGAAGAGGGGGGAATTTCGTGGCCCTTGGAGGAGGGGTCCGAAACCAACCCTAACTATTGTTTCCCCACACATACGGACTCTAAAAACAGCCTATACTTAAGTATTTCGAAAATACATGGGCCTGGCCCAATAATAAGGTGACGAAGCACCTAGAATAGCCTCTAGACGAAATTTATGAAGTGGCATCTTGTATATTTCGTCCATGGCTTCTTCCACTCCGTATGGTGGCTTCAAAGTCCTGAAATCATCACTTGTAACTCTGTTCTTGATCCCCTTGCGCATGCCATCATCTCCATGCTTGGTCTTGCGCTAGTGTTCATCCCTCTTATCCATGCTAGGCCCTTCATTTGTAAACAAAACAAATGTATCCAATTTAGGCAGCATCATATTCTCATGAACATCAGAATCATTACCAAGAAACGAAAGTACCTGATAATTCAATTAGCGTGCGCGAGCTCTAGTAATTGGTCCAGTATGTATAGCAGCAGGGGTTGTGGGTGTAACAATGGTATTGATGTCCTCATCACTACACCTTCGCAAGGACCGCTTTCCCCAAGAGCGCAAGTCCAAACTTCGACCACGAGCGGACGGACCCTTCAAGCTGCTTGCACGCTACAACGACAACGCTTACAAGATCAACCTCCCCCGCGACAAGTACAACGTGACCGATATCTTCAATGTCAAGGACCTCTCGCCCTTCCATGGTGATGAATCTTCCCCAAGGGAGGGGAGATGATGTGGACCTACCATCGTGTCACCAAGTGACTAGTGGACCAATGACACGAGCACATGCAAGATCTCTCGAAACTATGGTGAACTCACTCCTCTCCGAACTACCACTTTCCATGCATGATAATTGGCTACTACCTCAAGCGGAAACCCTATGTGAGGTGCTTGGAGGAAGGCCACAGACCAACTACATTCGACGGACAAGACGATGAGGATGCCAAGTTCATGGGACAAGAAGAAGAACTGCTCGATGTCCCCAGGATCCGGACGACCGACGAACCCTGGACGTCCGACAAGCTCCAGGCTCCACACGTCCGGCCCTCTCCGGACGATCGACACTTCCATTACCGAGCCAAAACTACGGACTTCCAAAGTGCTATGGACGATCGACGACCTCTAGGCCCCGGACGTCCGACCCCGACCGGATGTCCGACCGAAGTACACCCGAGCCAAATCTACGGATGTCCGACAGGCACCGGACGTCCGGACCCTCGTGAGCCTCCGGACGACCGGTGACTCCCGGACGTCCAACGCCTGTGTGCTGCCATGAGTTGGGACGCGGCGCATGTACCCCCCACTTCGCCCCCTTTTGCACTAAGGCTATAAATAGACCTCCTATTCCTTCTAGCTAGGGTTAGCATTGGTTTAGCTCATTTTAGAGATAGAGCATTGCTCATCCACATCGGATCTACTCCACAAGAGAGACCGCGGCCCCTCTTCGGAGAAGGTCCCTTTGGATTCAAGACCTCCTTGCGGAGAAGATCATCAAGACCTCCTCACGAGGAAGACCGACTACCTTCGTATCGTCCTTAGTTGTCCGTGGATCGTGTGATCTCTTATGTACCCTAGGATCTAGCACATGTGTGACTATTTCGTGTTGGTTTAGTGATTTTCTCGTGTTTCCTCTTGCGTCTCCCCCCTTGTGTTCTTCGTGTTCATCGCGGGATCTGCTCCTTTCGTGAAAGATCGGCCGATTAGGGTTCCACCCTACATCATAGAGTTGATCTTGCGAATGTTAAAAATGAGTGGATCCACTTGAAGAGGAGCATGCCGGTTGAGAAGAAATTGAGATGGCTAACTTGATGATCGAAAGGATTTGCATTCACATTGAAATATGAGAACACCGCTTAGGAAATGTTTGGAATCAACACTTGATATTGAAGCAACTCGAATACCAAAACAAAAAAAAACAAGGTTTTGGCTTGCAGGATAAGTCGGAGCAAATACATATGATAGAGATTTACCCAATCCCATATCATGCATCTGTCGGGAAGATATTCTAGGAGCTACTTGAATTCCCACTTATAAACTCCCAAAACTTTCTGGTTATGCAACCTGGTGTTGGGGATACAGGGGAAGCATAATATCTCACCCAAACTAACAATCCGTACATCCAGCTGTATCCATCCGTCAACACATAACCAAGAAACCTTTGGAAATCGTGTACCTCAACCTTCAAAAAGCATCCGTTATACAAGTTATGACAATACTCTTGAACTCCCACCCTAGTACTTGGTGGCGTCGAGGTTATCTCACCAACAACTTCATAAAAGAAATTTTCGATGTCGGCGAACTAAGTTATTCCAGAACTGCAACGATAAAATTGTGACGACAACACCTCGAGCTCAACTCCCCGGGACACTGCCACAACCCCTAAATGTCAGGAGGCACCAAGAACAATATTCTCGTCACAAGAATATCGAAACGATTCCAAGATACCCCCGTGATCCTGGAAAAAAATCTTGAAATTTGAGGAGAGGAAAGTCAAAACTTCTACGTCAGGAGGCCTCACCAGAGTGACGAAGGGACTGAGGAGTAAAAAGAATCCTACTCTCTGATATATATAATCCTAAGACTCAAAAAATTTTGTTCTAGGCTCAACAACATCAGCGATTCGATCAAGCAGGGGGCTCCTAAGTCGGGGATGGCTCTGATTACCAACTTGTAACACCCACGATGCGGCTATATCTCCCACGTGTCGAGGCACGACATAGAGGCATAACTGCATGGTGGTTTTGTCGCAAGAGGGGTAATCTTCACACAACCCCATGTACCGAATAAGAGAGGGATAAAGAGTTGGCTTACAATCGCCACTTCACACAAATAACAAGTTAAATATACATCATCTAGAGTACAATCAAGGTCCAACTATGGAACCAAAATAAAGGAAGACAACCCCAAATGCTAGATCCCCGATCGTCCCAACTGGGCTCCAGTACTGATCATCCGGAAAAGACACATAACAATGACCAAGATCTTCATCGAGCTCCCACCTGATCTCGGTGGCGTCACCCGCACTGGTATCATCGGCACCTGCAACTATTTGGAAGTATCTGTGAGTCACGAGGACTCAACAATCTCACACCCACGAGATCAAGATTATTTATGCTTATGGGTAGGAGAAGGTAGTGAGGTGGAGCTGCAGCAAGCACTAAGCATATATGGTGGCTAACATACACAAATAAGAGTGAGAAGAGAAGCAACGCAACGGTCGTGAAGCTAGAAGTGATCCTGAAATTTCTTATGTTCAAAACATAACCCAAAACCATGTTCACATCCCGGACTCCGCCGAAAAGAGACCATCACAGCTACACACGCGGTTGATTCATTTTAATTAAGTTAAGTGTCAAGTTGTCTACAAACCGGATATTAACAAATTCCCATCTGCCACATAACCGCGGGCACGGCTCTCTAAAGTTAATACCCTGCAGGGGTGTCCCAACTTAGCCCATCACAAGCTCTCTCGGTCAACGAAGGATATTCCTTCTCCCGGAAAGACCCGATCAGTCTCGGAATCCCGGTTACAAGACATTTCGACAATGGTAAAACAAGACCAGCAAAGCCGCCCGAATGTGCAGACAAATCCCGAGAGGAGCTGCACATATCTCGCTCTCAGGGCACACCGGATGAGCAATCCGTAGAACTAAAACCAGCCCTCATGTTTCCCCGAGGTGGCGCTGCAAAGGGCTCTAGTTTGGACCAACACTCAGAGGAGCACTGGCCCGGGGGGTAAAAATAAAGATGACCCTTGAGTCTGCAGAACCCAGGGGAAAAGGCTTAGGTAGGCAAATGTAAAACCAAGGTTGGGCCTTGCTGGAGGAGTTTTATTCAAAGCAAACTGTCAAGGGGTTCCCATAACACCCAACCGCGTAAGGAACGCAAAATCAAGGAACATAACACCGATACGACGGAAACTAGGGCGGCAAGAGTGGAAGAAAACACCAGGCAAAAGGCCGAGCCTTCCACCCTTTAGTAAGTATATAGATGCATTAATTAAATAAGAGATATTGTGATATCCCAATATATCCATGTTCCAACATGGAACAAACTTCAACTTCACCTGCAACTAGCAACGCTATAAGAGGGGCTGAGCAAAAGTGGTAACATAGCCAAACAACGGTTTGCTAGGAAGGTGGGTTAGAGGCTTGACATGGCAATATGGGAGGCATGATAAACAAGTGGTAGGTAACGCGACATAGCGATAGAGCGAACAACTAGCAAGCAAAGATAGAAGTGATTTCGAGGGTATGGTCATCTTGCCTAAAATCCGCAAGGAAGAAGAACGAGTCCATGAAGAAGACAAACAGACGTAGTCGAACGGATCCTCACCAACGCAACGTTACCGGAACTAACACGACGAAGCAACACCAGAAAGAAGCAAACAACATGGTAAACAACCATCACATAAACATGGCATGATGCACAACCAAGTATGATGCATGCCCGGTTTAAAGAGGCATCACATGGCAAAGTGCAACAAACAATACTACAAATTAAGTGGAGCTCAATATGCAATGACTTGCGTATTGACGAAACACCACATGACTTATTTAGTTCTCTCTCGGTTATGTACCCAACAATATTAAATGTTATTAATCCTAGCAAAGGGTGAAGCATAAGTCAACTAACTATCTACGCAAGTTTAAATGAGGCCGGAACAACAAACAACAATTCCGGAAAAATCCTCATATGCATATTATGAATTTGGTACTGTTCTGCCCTAAACCATATTTTAGAGTTGTTAAACATGCAAGATGAGCGCACCATGTTAAACTAGGCATTTTTCTAAGCAAGTTACATATATAATTTATTTAATTCGGAGCTACGATTAATTAGTTATGAAATAAATCATTTTAGCATGGCATTGGGAGCAAAATTAAAAACACAGCATTTTAAACATTTTAAACATGGATGAAAATAGCATATTATGAAACTAGACGAAAATCTAAGCATTTTACATATTTAAAGATTTACATAAGATGCACGGTTTGTGAGTTATTAAATGCATGAAGCTTAGGGTTTTTTTTGCAAATCTGGCGTCTCTGGAAAATTAGACAAATTCGCAGCCAGGAAAAAAATATGCACTGGGCTGGATCTAGCAAGCCCAACAGGAACAGGGAATCTGGAGGGGGCTGTTCACATCGGGCCTTGGCCCGGCTGGAGGCTGTAGCGGCTCTGGGCCTTGGCATGCTGGACGCGAGCTGGGCCGGATCTGGAGGCAACGACGGGGTCAACGGGCACTGCGGGACTTGGCACTGGTCATTCCTCCTCGCACGCAGAAGCATGGGAGCAACGCGATGAAGAGGCCAGGCGCACCGGCGCGATCCAGAGGAGGCAGGCGGCGCGCAGGTCGCGATGCAGGAGGCGCCGGCAGCGGAACTTGGCAGGTGCGTTGTCAGCGCAGGGCGGCGCTCGTTCGAAGAGGCAGCAGAGTTCGAGACCATGGCAAATGGACGGCAGCGCTGCGGCTTCGAGGCATCGTGTGATGGTCTGGTTTATTAGGGATGATAGACTACTCATATCAATAAGGAATTCCTTCTTTTCCGGGAGCCCATTCGGACAGAACTCCAAAGTTAAGTGTGCTCAGCTTGGAGTAGTGTCTGGATGGGTGACCGACCGGGAAGTTGCTCCCGGGTGCTCATGAGTGAGGACAAAGTGCGCAGAAAAGACTAGTATTGATCTGTGAGGCCAGTCTAGATCCCACCAGGAGTAACGACCACCGGCAGGTGTGTCCGGGGCGTTACACGTCGGAGCTCCCTGTGCGAGCAGACAAAGAGAGAGAGAGATAGAGAGAGAGAGAGATGTGAGTGAGATGGAGAAGAATGGAAGGAGGAAGAAGAGAAGAGATGGGCGCGATGCTCATCTGGTGGTCAACGACGATGGCGTAGGACAACGTCGCGCACGGTGTTGGGATCCGGTAGTGGCGTAGGTCCAAGGCGCGGGGTGGGGAATGGAGGAGCTCCTCTCCGAATTGAATTGGATGGAGAAGGCAGCGGGGCACTGGTCTCTGACGAGGCTGGTCGAAGACGACGGTCTTAGGCAGGGGAGCTCGGGCTCCTGGATCGAGAGGGGCACGGGAAATTGGGCGCCATCGTGCTCTGCTCCCCGGTGAGCTCAAGCGAGGCCAAGGGTATCCACGGGCGCATGGGGCTGTTAAAGTGGGCGCAAGGAGAAGCAGAGGCCTCGGCACTCGCGGGCGTGGGAGAAGGAGCTCGGGCTCCTAGTTGGTGGGTGGAGGAAAACGAGGAGCGGGGTATCCCGAGGGGATTTGGTGCATGGCGGCGGCAGAGTGATTGGATGGATGGATGGGACAGGATCCCTAGTTTCTAGGGTTGTCCACTATTTATATTGCAATAAGATTAGGGTAGGGGCTATCACGTCCCTATGATCGTAATCGGGCGGCTGAGAAAATATAGGTTAGGAAGTCCAATTAAGAAAATGGAGATGGTTAATAGATGTTTGGGGATGATCTGGACCCAACGGTAACGATAATCCGGTTCGGGTTCGGAGAAGTTTTGGACACGGGCGAGGGGTTGATGCACTGTGCAAAGAGGGGTTAGGCGAACGAGGTCAAGTGTGTGGTTGGACCGAAAATGGTTAATGAAGACAAAGCAGTCTGACAACATTGCCACGGAGAAGACAAGAGAGAAGAGAGCGGTCCGGTTGATCTCGAAACGTTCAACCAAGGCAAGGGGAACGCGGCAACTACGAATGGATGCAAGTTTTGAAAACATGAAGATGCAATGCGGATGATGACATGGCAAAAATGCAACACGCAAACAAATGACAAGGCAACAACAGCGAAAAACTGGAAGACACCTCGCGCATCGGTCTCGGGGCTTCACACGGTACTGTAGCGACTCGACCCGAATGGATCAAGTCTCTGTGCTTATGTGTCATCCCTGGATCAGTATGCTGACACACACAGTACTCGAAGGATTTATAACAGAGGTAAATCACATGTATAGAGTAACGTAAATACTATTACCTCAATCCATATAGCGGAAACAACAAGGTTGTGGATTCCCATCAACACCAACGGCAAAGTTGAGTGTAGAAATCGTAACCCTAACGTATCACTTACTCGTCGTAAGAAACCTGCAACATAAGACGTTGCAGCCCGAAATGGGTCAGTACATTGAATGTACTGGCAAATTCACACCATAGAGAAAATGATGAACAATGGCTATCACTATATGCATATATGGCTGGTGGAAAAGCTCTATGGTTATAAGGTTTTTGCGTAAAGCCAATTTTTCCCTACTGCAAAGGAATAAATTTATTTAACTATCATGGTGGTTGTGAAACATTGAGAATGGTTGACAGCATCTCAATCCCAATTAAAAATAATTAAAAACCCAACAACATTAATTAGAAGTAACATGATGAGATTCACAGGATATTCAAGTACTAGATACTCAAGTTGTCCATAACTGGGGACACGGCTAATCATGATTAGTTTGTACACTCTGCAGAGGTTTGCGCATTATTCCCCACAAGACTCGATCACCTCCGTTTGGTTTCTCGCACTACATGGTGTTTGAGAAGACGGATGACCGAGACATAGTCTTTCAGAAGCGCTAGCACCTTACGATTGGGTAGACTGGTACACCTACATCCCCTACATCTGCTAGTCCACCACTGTAAGAGTTCGCACAACTTAGTCAACTATTCCAAAGCCCATAATGGCTTGTGGCCGCACACGGAAGTTTCTAGCATGAAAGATCTTATGATCCCTTTGAGCCTGGGTGGCGGTCCAAAAAAACAGGCAAGTCCTGATAGACATCAGGTGCCTCAATCCACCCAGATGTGTGTTTAAGTTGCCACCTTAGATAAACCATTAAAATTATCAACTCACATCTGTCATGGATTTCACTCACCCAATCCACGTCTACTAGCATAGCATGGCATAATAAGCAAACGTAGAAGTAACTCCCAAGGTTTCATAATAATACATGTAATAGGTACTACCTCATCTACTTCCCATCCCACAATTTAATTAGATCCTAATCATGCAATGTGAGAGGATTGATCTAATGCAATTAAACATGGGTTGTAGAAATGGTATGATCAAAGTGTGAACTTGCCTGCAATGTTGATGAAGATGATTCGCACTCAAAACTCTTGATAGATCTACTCGTCACACTCCGGTCAATCTATCGTAAGCAAACAATAGTAACCACACAATAAGTACTCATCTAATGCACAAGTAAAACTCAAACGAGAGAACGAACTAGAGAGTTCAACTTAAGAACTCCGGTTGCAAAGAAAGATCGAACCGAACAAAGAAACGGAAAACAAACGGCGGAAGAAAACAACTCGGTTCTAGCAAGTGGAACTAGGTCAAATTTTACCGGGGCAAAAACTTGTTTAAGTTAATTAGACGGAACGGCGGTTTCGAAACGAAACTCCAGGCGCTTGAATCACCTGATTCCGATAAACGAGCGAGAAGATAAACTAGAACGAAGATCGGATCTGAGATCGCGATCGCGGAATAAATCCGACGAAAAGAAAAAGAAGAACGGTTAAACGAACGGACGTTCGTTAACCTAGAAGAATCCGGTGATCACGTTCGTTAGGACGAACGGTCCGGCCAATGGTCCAAAGGCAACTAAATCGGAAAAGAAAACGAATCCGACCTAGGGTTTCGGAGAAGAAAACCAAAACGAAAAAACCGATCTAGAAAACCGGAACGGTTTAGAGAAGAAAAGAATAGGAACGATTAGAAGAAAACAATCCGAGGAAAAGAGACGTGGGGAAACCTCCGGCGAGGTCTCCGACGAGGGGCTGCGGCGGCGGCGGCGTAGGGCGGCGGCGTGGGCAAGGTGCGGTGGCGGCGCTAGGGCGTGGGGTGGCGCGGCGGTGACGCAGGGCGGCGGCGGTGCGGGTGTGGTGCGGCGGCTTGGGGCTTGGGGCTTGGTTTGATGATTTAGAGGGGGGGGGGTTGTTGGGGTATTTATATTGGGGAGGGGAGGGGGTTTACTTGGGATAGAGGACAAGAAATAGAGTAGGAATAGGAATCCTAGATGAAAAATAAAAACAAAGGAAAGAGGAGGGGGCTACCGACCTAAGTCCCGCTGGGACTTGGCCATCGAGCGAAGAGGCGGCGGCGGCCTCGCCTGCCTGGCGCCTGGCGCACGCGCAGGGGCTGGCGGCTGGCCTGGCCGGCCCGCTGGGCTTTGGCCCAGGGCGCTGCTCCCTTTTTTTTCTTTTTTTTAAACAGGTTCTGCGCGCAGAAAAAAAAAACAAAAAAGAAAACTAAACGGGCTCCAAAATTCTAAAAGTAAATTTTCCCCGACTCCTAAAAATGAGTCGAACAAAATGAACTTTTCTCCGGACCTAAAATAAAATTTTCAAAAATGCGCATTTTTCCCTATCCAAATAAAACGCAAACAAACACCGGAAAACAAAAATTTGATCTATTTATTAAATCTTCATTTTTCCTATATTTTGGGAAAGTCATATTATTCCCTCTCTCATATTTTGATACCGGAAAATAATTGAAGATGAAATAACTAAATCAAATGATCCTCTTTTTAAATTTGAGAAAACTCTCAAATATGAAAATAACGAAATTTCCAACTCTCTCCGAGGGTCCTTGAGTTGCGTGAAATTTCTAGGATCGACCAAAAAGCAGGAAAATAAGATATGCATGATGATCTAATGTATAACATTCCAAATTGAAAATAAATTCAAAAGAGCTTTGAATTTAATTTTTTGAAACTCCCAACTCATATTTCATATAATTTGAAGAAGTCATTTTATCTTCTCTCGTGAAAATCATTGAGTCGCATAAAGTTTCAGAATTGGAATATTATCAAATGAAATTCAAATATTTTCAACACCCCTTGTCATTTAAATAAATGGAAGAAGTCTTGTCATCTTCTCTCCGGGGTTTTGTGTTGAAAAGAATTTGAATTCATGGAGATCAGAAAGCAAATATGAAAGTTTGGGAAAGTCCTTTTATTCCCTTTCATTTAACTTTCAAAAGTTTCGAATTCACTCACTTTCAGACAATCAATCAAACAATCAATCAAATCTATCTATTTGTTTATAACATTCCAAAATTTAGAATTTTGGGATGTTACAGGTACTTTCATGCGTCTCATGCATTATGGGTTTCGCCCTTACATTGGTGAGTTTGTTGTGGTCTACTTCGACGATATCCTTGTTTTTACCAAATCTCTCCAAGATCATGTCACCCATGTTTGAACCGTGTTGCAAACTCTTCGAAAAGAGCGTCTCTATGCTATCATGGAAAAATGCCTTTTTGGTGTTGATAAGCTCGTTTTCTTAGGTTTTGTTGTGTCCTCTAAGGGTGTTCATGTTGATGACTCTAAGATCAATGCTACTAAAACTTGGCCCCAACCAACCAACTTGCAACAAGTGCGTACCTCCCTTGGTCTAGCCGTTTCTACCGTCATTTTGTAAAGGACTTTAGCAATATTGCTTCACCTTTGCATGCTTTGAGTAAGAAAAATGTGCCTTTTGTTTGGGGACCATCCCAAGATAATTATTTCAATGAGCTTAAGAATTTGCTTACTCATGCTCCCATGCTTGCATTACCAAACTTTGACAAACCTTTTGAAAATCATTGCGATGCTAGTGGTAATGGCATAGGAGGTGTGTTAACGCAAGAGAAGCACCCCATAGATTACTTTAGTGAGAAACTCTCCGGAGGGCAACTCAATTACCCCATCTATGACAAAGAGCTATATGCTTTAGTCCGCGTTTTGCGTGAATGGGAACATTACCTTTAACCCCACAAATTTGTCATCCATAAAAATCATGAAACGCTCAAGTACCTTAAGGGTCAAACCAAGTTGAACAAGCGTCATGCTAAGTGGAGTGAGTTTATTGAGTCTTTTCCTTATATCATCAAGTATATCAAAGGCAAAGACAGTGTTGTGGCGGATGCGCTTTCCTGTATATGCATGCCTATTAGTCAACTTGAATTGAATGTTTGACGCTACTTTCCTGTATATCATTGGCTTTGAGCACATAAAAGCCTTGTATGCACATGATCCTACTTTTGCAATTCCTTATGCCAAATGTTTGACGCATACATCTTGGAAATGCTATTACATCAAAGATGGTTATCTTATGAGAGCTAACAAAATATGCATCCCTGTGTCTTCTCTTTGTTTGTTTCTTTTGAAAGAATCTCATGGAGCAGGACTAATGGGACATTTTGGACGCGACAAGACATTTGCTACGCTCTCCAAGAACTACTTTTGGCCTAAGATGTTCCGCGACGTTAACCGCTTCACCAACCGATGCTCAACATGTTGCAAAGCTAAGTCTAAACCTCAATCTCATGGCCTTTACATACCTCTCCCAATTTCATATCAACCATGGGAATACATTAGCATGGATTTTGTGCTTGGTTTGCCTAGAACTAGAAATGGGAAGGATTCCGTGTTTGTTGTTGTGGACCGATTCTCCAAAATGGCTCATTTCATTCCTTGCAACAAGATAGATGATGCTTCACATGTTGCCTATCTCTTTTGTAGGGAAATCTTACGACTACATGGAGTGCCAAAGACGATTGTCTCGGACTGCGACGTCAAGTTCTTGAGTTACTTTTGGAAGACCCTATGAGCCAAGCTCAGAATCAAGCTACTTTTCTCCACGGCTTACCATCCTCAAACTGACGGCCAAACGGAGGTCACCAACCACACACTCTCCACTCTACTTCGCGTGCTCATCAAGAAGAACATCAAGGAGTGGGAGGAGTGTCTACATATCGCCGAGTACGCCTACAATCATGCAAGACACTTGACTACCGGGAAGTCCCCCTTCGAGGTCATCTACGGATTCAACCCGTTGTCCCCATTGGACATTCTTTCACTACCACTACAAGAGAGCATCAATATGGACGCGAGTGAACGGGTGAAACATCTCAAGACGATGCATGAAGATACACGGAACGCCATCGAGCCCAAGTACAATGCCTCGTGACTAAGCTCAACGTCAACAAGCAACCCATGATATTCAACGTCGGAGATCTTGTGTCGCTACACCTTCACAAGGACCGCTTCCCCAACGAGCGCAAGTCCAAGCTTCTACCATGAGCCGATGGACCATTCAAGGTGCTTGCACGCTACAACAACAATGCCTACAAGATCAACATCCCACGCGACAAGTACTCCGTGTGTGACATCTTCAACGTCAACAATCTATCTCCCTACCATGGTGATGAAGAAGTCGATCCGTGGTCGGATCTTTCCCACGGGAGGGGAGATGATGCGGAGCATCCCAAGGTCATCCCCATGGACCTATCATCGTCTCATCAAGTGCCTAGAAGACCCATGACACGAGCATGTGCAAGAGCTCTCGAAACCGGGGTGACATCTCTCCTCTCACAATTCCACTTCGATGCACATGAGACATGGCTACTACCTCAAACGGCCACATTATGCGTACTCAGGTACCAAGGAGTTAGCAATGGAGAAGCTAAGGAGCAATAAGGATCAGAAGTGGAAGACATGCGTCAAGACGGAGAAGAAATCAGCCAAGTCCCAGGCTGGCCGGACGATCCGGACGAGGTCTTGAATGATCCGGACCCCCTCCCGGATGATCCGGATAAGTGGAGACCCAAGAGCACCCGAAGATGCACCCCGAGGCCGGATCATCTGGACCCCAGCCGGACATCCGGACACGGGCCGCCAACGACACCGCCCGCCTCTTTGCTCATCCTGACCGCATCCCGGACCATCCGGGTCCCTGAAGCCCGGATCATCCGGCTGTCCGTCTGGATCATCCGGACCACCACCTGCGTGTGTGTGTTGGGCCGAAGCCCATGTACCCCTTCACCCCGTTTGCCTATATACACGACTCCTCCACCACTTTTCTAGGGTTAGCAAAGCATTAGCTCATATTTGTGTGAGAGCCTTGCTCATCCACTTGGTTAACTTCTCCTCGGAGATCGCGCCTCCGCGGAGAAGATCCCCCGGATTCAAGACCCCATCACGTGAAGAACCCCAAGGCCTCCTCACAGAGAAGATCGTGCTATTTGTATCGCCCTTAGTTGACTGTGTATCATGTATCTCTTATGTGTTTGAGCATCTAGCATACGTGTGGTGCCAGCCATTGGATACACTCGGGAGAGAGCTTCAACACCTTCAATATTTTGAGTGAAGCTCTGGTGTTCTGCATTCTGAAGACATAGTGGTTGCTTGGCCGGTTCTGGATATATTGCTTCAGCAGATGTGTCCACATCTGGCAAAAATATCCTACGATTGCGGGCTGAGGGTTGATAGGAGATTGTAGAGTGAAGCTTGATCAGCCTCATAACCCAAGGAGCATAAAACTTTAATCCAAACAGTTCTGAAGCAGACGCTGCAAATTGACGGATGAAGAGATCCTGTGTATTGAAGCATTTGCCGCGAAGAATGCAGAAGATGAGAGTCTTCATTGCACCATCAATCGTTGCATATCGAGAGTGTCCCTTGACTGGCCAGAGAGTCCGCCTTATGATGTGATATATTGTTCTGGGCAGGTACTCTAAGTCTTCAATGAAGAACTTAGTTGGATAGGGTGCATTTGGAGGAAATGGCTTCATCATTGAGAGCATCTGACTCATATCTGGCTCAGGACGCTGAAATATGCTCTCAATTGCTTCAGCATGGAGTTGGCACCCTTCTTCAAAGAATTTGCCAGGAGTGGGAAGGCCGGTAAGCTCAATTAGATCGAAAGCATTGGCTTCATGATGGATATTTCCTGTCATCCACTCCAGGATCCATGTCTTCGGATCTCTGTTATAGCCTTTGATATGCAAGGTGGCATAGAACTGGAGCAGAAGTTCTTCGTTCTAGTGCTCTTCGTCAGTGATAAATGGCAGCAAACCCACTTGCTTGAAGCAATCCAGTGCTTCTTCCAGACCAGGCAGACCTGCAACAGCTTCAACCTCAAGGCGCTTGTGAGGAAAGATGCGGCCTTGGTTGTAGAGGATGCATGAATAATAGCTGCGCTGTTGATGGCTCCAGAACCTATCTGATACAATCCGTTCCCTTGAATAAGGGTTCTTGGAGCGGTCGAAAAACGTGTTATCTGCCCTGAAGCCATTGATGTTGAAGGAACCAGGAGCTGATGCAGGACCTGGGAACCTTGGTAGTCGTGAGATCGGCTTCTGGACCTGGGGCCTGTGCGCAATATGATAGTTGAATTGTGGTCCGGCAGCAGACTCAGGCACAGAATGTTCAGGAGCAGTAGCTTCGGTGTCTTCGGAAGCTGTTGTTGGGGAGGGCTCCACACTTGCTTCGGCGTTGTTTGTGGCAGCCTCAACATTTTCAGCTTCAGGCACGTTCTCCTTGAGAACTGCTTCTTGTTGGTGCGGTGGAGTTGGAGCTTGTGGTATTTCTGCTTGCTCTTCGGCTGATGCAGTCGGAATGTCTTCAGCAGCCTGAGCCCTTGGCCCTTTGCGAAGCCTATGGAGTGTAGGCGCTGGTGGAGTTGCAGTGGGTTGGGGCTCATCTTCCTCCTGTGGGCGATCTGCCCACGATGCATTTTGTGTGATTGGCGTCAATGGACGACCGATACTGATCTGTTCGCTTGTCTCAAGCTGAGGAAGGGCTGAATCACCTTGCACATTGTCTTGGGGACCAATGTCTTCAGCAGCATTGGGGTTGGCTGCTGGAATGTCTTCAGCGTGCGGAGCCTCTATGTAAGCAGGCTCATGCACTGTCAACTGACGGTCTGCGTCAGGATAGCGGACGCAGAGTGGTTCAACTATCAGGGGCTCTGTGGGAGCAGCCCGAGTCTTCTTGGTCTTGCGCTTCTTGATGATGGGTTCAGAAGGAGAGGCTTCAGAATGTTTTCTCTTCTTAGCTTTAGCCTCTGTAGTCCGTGTCTTCTTGTGCTGTGAGGCGGTTGATCGACTCTTTGGCTTCGAGCCAGTCATTGCAGCTGGGAAGACAATCGGAGCATCAGGTTCTGACCTTGGCGCTTCAGGTTCGGGCACAGCCACCATATTTTTCTTCTTCGCGGCCATCCTGGGGTCAATGCCGGGACGCCCAAGTGCCTTGCGCTTTTCTGCCTCATTGTAGGCTTGCACGCAGCGATCAGCCAAAGTCTTCATGCGTTCTCGCGAGCCTTGAGCTTCGGCACGCGTCTTCAGGAAGTTTTCTTTCAGCTCGTGCAACATGATCTTGAAGTTTTTCACTTCTTGCACACTGAGCTTGGCCACGTGCATCTTGAACTGAGGCTTTTCATGATCAATTTTCTGCTTCAGTTCTACAATTCGCTGGGCTATTGCAAGTTCTGAAGCGATTGCACCTTGAAAGGCAACGCTGAGGCCTATGGGTAGCTGCAGATCATTGAAGCTTATGTCTGGTGTGTCAAACCATTCATCGATCAAGTTGTGGATGATGGCGACATCAAACAGAGGCAGATTGTTGAAGATTTCAGCCTCCTCCTTGCTCTTGATGAGCTGCTCAAGAGCATCATCTCCAAGATCTTCATCGCTTGAGAGATCAATGGCTTCGCAGCGCAGGATGTCAGCAGCTGTGAGCTCTTTGCCTGTGTGTGACTGAGGCTTCTTGGCTTCTTGGGGCTTGGACACTAGTGATAAGCCTTCTGACTGCACACTGGCTTCAGGAGGTGCAGTTGCTAAAGGCTTCACTCTTGCGATCTTGGGAGAAGTGGCTGGCTTTGAAGCTTTTGGTGCTTTTGGCTTCTTCTGCTTTGGCTTCGGAGCAGCAGGGGCGTCATCTGACTCAGTATCTGCTGGAGGGTCATTCACAGCAGTCCCTTGGACTAGGATGCGAGTGATGAGGCCTGCAAGATTGGCATACGGCCCGATGATATTGGGATCGGCGTTGCGTGTGCCATCTGCCCTTGGTGAGGAGGGACCAGGGTTGAAGTCAAGCCCAAATTTCTTCTTGTTTATCTTCGCTGACTGTTGTGCAAACTGAAAGTTGCGCTTGAAGAGATTATCATCGCGGCACCAGAGAAGTGATGACGGATGTGCCTCAGCTGGCTGTGGGCCTCTCACCATGCATGGATAGAAGCCTTGAGCAATGGCTTCGTCTCTGGACCTGGGTACGAGATTTTTGTATAATACATCTCCCCACGGTCTCTTGATGGCGCACTTCTCCGCATATTCCTGAGTGACGAAGCGGTAGTGGAACCATTGCTCTGCCCAATATCTTCGAATCCATTGGATTCGTGTCTTGCGCTGACCATAGCTTTCTTCAGGATCAATTTTGTACATCTCTGCCAATTCATCAGGCAGATCTTTGGACGTTTCACCACGTCGCTGTCTGCCTCCCTTCCTTGCTGCTGTTTCTGAAGCCATGAATAACTTGGAAGGCTTCAAGATGTTCAAAGGCTTCAAAGGCTTCCTTTTGCAAGAACTGGCTTCAGGCGAGTTGATGTGATGCTGCAAGTACTCTGCAAATGAATGCAGACTATGAGAACCAAAGGATTCTCCCACGGACATGTACCTGTGACAGCATTAAGGTGCGAGGGAAGGGGAAGAGGTCATATGCATTCTCAGAAGATTTTGAAGATAAATCGGTTTAGAAGACATTGACCTCATTATGCGAAGACATTCACTTATAGATAAGAAGTTGGTTCCAGATTTGTACGAAACCATAGATCCGTACAAGTGAGGAATCTAACTACTTTATGAAGCACAAGTGAATATACTAGGCATGTTATGAGATGCAGCGAGAGATTTAACTGGTGTGAAGAGAAACTTCTTATGGCAGAAAGTGACTGAACTGTAGGATCAAAAGAAGCTATAAAAGGAGGTTTTATTTACCACACTTGGAACTGCTAGACGAAGTGAGAGTTGAGGCCGAGCAGTTCGATCCTCCGTGCCCTAACTTGGCGACGGAAGACACCTACGGCGACGGCGGAGAGAGCGATGTCCGCTGTCGGCGTGAAAACGGCGTCGGAGAGGTTGCGGCAGTGAAGCGCTTCGTCGCCGGCGTCGTCGAGTGCTAGCGGTGGCGCTAGGGTTCGTGCGAGGGTGGAAGAAGGAGATAATGACCGCAGTGAATCGTGTATTTATAGGGATAGAGGCGGCACTGCGCTATTACGCAGGTACCCCTGGCGGTTCGCATTTGAGGCACGCGTGGCCAGTTAGAGGAAGATTGGGATTTGTTCCATGTCCCACGCACGCCTAAATTGTCGGACGGTCGTTCCTGCTTCTCCGGATCTTATGTGGAGGAATGAGCATTAAAAACGGACTTTTATGGTTGTCACTATGTCTTCAGCTGACAAGGACACAGTGAAGACATTTGACAGTTTCAACAGAATGCATATGACTTGGAGAGATAGAGTTTGAGATAGAAAGCGTAGAGAGGTTAGGGTCCGATCACATTCACTTAGTTCAAAAGATTCAACCAAGAAGACATAGCTATAAGTGAATGCTGTAGAGGACAGAACATCAGTACATATATATCCATATAATCAACGCAGTGAAGATAATCATGAAGACATATTGAGAATGAAACCAAACCAATTGTGAAGACATTGAGAGGTAACGCCATGAGAGAAACACTTCAAAATGGAATGTTTGGTGGTGGCGTTACCCACAGTATAGTAAGTATTAGACCCAGACACGGTGCACAATTATCGTGGCGCTCCGAAGTCAAATTCCACATTAATGTATTCACACTTAGAATGTATGTCTTCATTGTTTGAAGATATACGCTACTTCGTGTGTTGCACATCTAAGTCATCAATACGCTTAAGTGTTAGGATGTGTGCCTGATCACAGGACATTTGAGGATTCCAAGATATTTAGCTCACACCGTAACTTGCAAAATCTCTTCTCATCCAAGGGCTTTGTGAAGATATTTGCCAATTGCTCTTCAGTGTTGACGTGTATGATATCAATGTCTTCCTTCACAACATGATCTCTGAGAAAGTGATGACGAATTTCAATGTGCTTTGTCTTCGAGTGCTGAACTGGGTTGTTGGCAATCTTGATGGCGCTTTCGTTGTCGCAGTAAAGTGGCACTTGCTTCAGATGAATGCCATAATCCTTGAGTGTTTTCTTCATCCACAGAAGCTGAGCGCAGCAAGATCCAGCAGCAATGTATTCAGATTCAGCAGTGGAGAGTGATACACAGTTCTGCTTCTTTGAAGACCAACATACAAGTGATCGTCCCAGAAAGTGACATGTGCCTGATGTAGACTTGCGATCAACTTTGTCACCAGCATAATCAGCATCCGAAAATCCAACTAAATCAAACTCTGAGCCCTTTGGATACC
This sequence comes from Triticum urartu, assembly GCF_056163025.1. Classification (NCBI taxonomy): domain Eukaryota; kingdom Viridiplantae; phylum Streptophyta; class Magnoliopsida; order Poales; family Poaceae; genus Triticum; species Triticum urartu. The sequence continues at coordinate 259,921,002 of NC_141876.1, forward strand.
ATAATCCTAGAGTTGGGGTGTGAGCCAAATATCGAAGAATTCGCTTCACAGCTAAGTGATGCGACTCCTTTGGTGTCGCTTGAAATCGAGCACACATGCAAACACTAAGCATGATATCTGGCCTAGATGCACATAAATAAAGCAAAGACCCAATCATGGAGAGGTATACCTTTTGATTGAACTCTTTACCATTGTCGTCGGGACCCAGATGATGCTTGGCTGGCATTGGTGTTGTGAAGCCTTTGCAGTCTTGCATACCGAACTTCTTCAGGCACTCTTTAAGATATTTCTCTTGAGATATGAAGATGCCGTTGCGTTGTTGCCGTATTTGAAGACCGAGAAAGAACTTCAGCTCCCCCATCATGGACATCTGATATTGCTCTTGCATCATGTATCCAAACTCTTCACTATACTTCTGATTGGTGCAGCCGAAGATAATGTCATCCACATATATTTGGCACACAAACAGTTCACCATCCTATGTCTTCATGAAAAGAGTGGGATCCAGGGAACCAGGTATGAAGACTTTGCTTTTCATAAAGTACTTGAGTGTATCATACCAGGCCCTAGGGGCTTGTTTGAGGCCATACAGTGCCTTGTTGAGCTTGTATACCATATCAGGATATTTTGGATTTTCAAAGCCAGGTGGTTGTGCAACATACACTTCTTCTTCAATCTTGCCATTGAGAAAGGCACTTTTCACATCCATCTGATAGAGAAGTATGTTATGATGATTTGCATAGGCCAGCAGTATGCGTATGGCTTCAAGCCTAGCCACAGGAGCAAATGTTTCATCGAAGTCAATGCCCTCCACTTGAGTATATCCTTGAGCAACTAGACGAGCTTTGTTTCTGACAACTTGACCATGCTCATCTTGCTTGTTGCGGTATATCCATTTGGTGCCTATTATGTTGTGCTTCCGTGGATCAGGACGCTTAACCAGTTCCCATACATTATTCAGCTCAAACTGTTGAAGCTCTTCTTGCATAGCTTGAATCCATTCAGGTTCCATGAAGGCTTCTTCAACTTTCTTGGGTTCTGATATTGAGATGAATGCGAAATGCCCACAGAAGTTTGTTAGCTGAGTTGCCCTTGAACGAGTGAGTGGACCAGGTGCATTGATGCTGTCCAGTATTTTGTCAATTTGTACTTCATTTGCAACACGAGGGTGTGTGGGGCGAAGACTTTGCTCTTGCTGATCTATGTGGTCATTTGAAGGTATATCTTCAGGCTGAGCATTGTCTTCATGTGGATCAGGTGCTGAGATGATAAGTTCTTCTTCAGGTTGAGCTTCAGAAGGTACAATTTCTCTAGTTCCCATAAGCTTGATTGATTCATTTGCTGGAACTTCATCTAGCACATTTGGCAATTGCTCTCTTTGTGATCCATTGGTTTCATCAAACCGCACATCCACTATTTCAACCACTTTGTAGTGGTAGAGGTTGAAGACTCTGTAGGAGTGCGAATCCTTTCCATATCCAAGCATGAAGCCCTCATGTGCTTTTGGTGCAAACTTTGAGGTGTGGTGTGGGTCCTTGATCCAGCATTTTGCGCCAAATACTCTGAAGTAACTGACATTTGGCTTCTTGCCAGTTAGGAGTTCATAGGATGTCTTGTTCAGAAGCTTGTGAAGATAAACACGATTGATTGTATGGCATGCAGTATCAATGGCTTCAGTCCAGAATTTTCTTGGAGTCTTGTATTCATCTAGCATTGTTCTGGCCATCTCAATGAGTGTTCTGTTCTTGCGTTCGACGACGCCATTCTGCTGTGGCGTGTATGGAGCTGAGAATTCATGTGTGATGCCCAAGATGTCCAGATATGTATCAAGGCCAGTGTTCTTGAATTCAGTGCCATTGTCACTTCTGATGTGCTTTATCTTGGCGCCAAAATTGTTCATAGCTCGATTTGCGAAGCGTCTGAAGACATCCTGCACTTCAGTCTTGTAAAGGATTATGTGCACCCAAGTATATCTAGAATAATCATCAACAATTACGAAGCCATAGAGGCATGCAGAAGTAGTAAAAGTTGAGTAGTGAGTGGGACCGAAAAGATCCACGTGAAGCAGTTCGAAGGGTTGAGTAGTGGTCATGATTGTCTTCGAAGGATGTTTTGCCCTTGTCATCTTCCCTGCTTCACAGGCACCGCATAAGTGATCTTTCTTGAACTTGACGCCTTCGATGCCTATGACGTGCTTTTTCTTCGCAAGGGTGTGGAGGTTCCTCATGCCAGCATGCCCAAGCCTTCGATGCCAAAGCCAGCATTCTGAAGCTTTTGCAAGAAGACATACTGCAAGTTGTGGTCCTTCTGAGAAATCTACCACATACAAATCACCTTTCCTATACCCTTCAAACACTAGAGATTTGTCAGATTCCATTAGCACCAGGCAGCGATATTTGCCAAACATTACAATCATATTCAAATCGCAAAGCATTGAGACAGACATTAAGTTGAAGCCAAGGGATTCAACAAGCATGACTTTATCCATGTGTTAATCCTTTGAGATTGCAACTCTACCTAGACCCAATACCTTACTTTTACCAGTGTCAGCAAATGTAATGTGGCTCTTGTCGGATGGACGTAAAGTTGAGTCCATAAGAAGGCTTCTTATGCCAGTCATGTGATTTGTACACCCACTGTCAATAATCCATTCTGACGACTTTGAAGTCGCTGGTATCGTACCCTACAGTGCAGTTAGGGGGATAGGCTTCACGAAGAGTGTTGTGAAGCATAAACATTTGACGAACTAGTGGGTTATGAAAACTTAGATCCAGATTAGGACTAATGGGGAGAGTAGCATGCGATTCAGGAACGAAGTACATAATGATGCCATTTGGGCAGTTTATCTTGCGCCCCACAAGATTTTTATGGTCCCCAGCAATAGCATCAGAAGATTTTGTTTTTGTGCTGGAGACCTTTCCCTGCAAAGGAGAGTTAAGCTTTCTTAACCACCCACATCTTCAAGGGTGGCTTAGAAGCTATAAGTCTAAGTGCAGCATCTGAGAATTTTGGCTTTGAAACCTTAGCAAACAGTCTAGCAGGTGGACAATAATACTCATAGGAATAAGCAGAATAATTTTTGGTCATATGAACATGACGGTTCGATGAACCACTCTCATATTCATATGCCTGAGTATGGTTCCCCTGCAAAACATTTGCGTTAGTGCGACTCAGGTGAGTCCCCTGTTTGTATGAAGCATTTGGACCATATGAAGCCTTTGGTCTGAGGTTTGTCTTCTTCAAGTGAGGTGTCATGAAGACATTCACAGGAAGATTTTCCAGACATGTTTTCGGAACCCAGATCTTCTTCATAGGCGGTCCATTCCTGCAGTTAGTACCAATGTACCTGGCAAACACTTCACCATTCTGATTCTTAAATAGTTTATAGTTTGCATCAAAGGATTCATCAATGATAATTGGGTTAGCACAAGTGAAGCCAGATAAATTGGATGGATCTGCTGAAAGTTCCTTTGCAGCAACCCATGTAGTTTTGGGGTACTGCTCAGGTTTCCAGTAAGACCCATCTGCATTAATTTTCCTCACGAACCCAACACCCTCTTTCCTAGGGTTTCGGTTCAGAATCTGCTTCTTAAGGACATCACATAATGTCTGATGCCCTTTCAGACTTTTGTACATCCCTGTTTCAAGCAATGTCTTCAACCTAGCATTCTCATCAGCAATAGCAGTGGTATCCTCAGCAGAGGGGTTAGTTACCACATCAACAGTTGAAGATATTGAAACAGTAGTAGCAGTGGAACATTCAGCAACAGAAGCAGCATTATCACGCTCAATGCATTTAAGACATGGTGGTTCAAATCCTTCCTGAGCAGGACTGATCTGTTCAGCGCGAAGTGACTCGTTTTCCTTTTGAAGATCTTCATGAGCCACCCTCAATTTCTCAAGTTCTTGCTTCCTTTGAAGATAATCATAGGAAAGCTTTTCATGAGTTGTTGAGAGAGTATCATGACGATCTTCAAGTTCCTGACACTTAACGTGAAGGTTTTTTATGTCTTCAATTAAGGATTCAGATCGAGTCATTTCAGCACCCAACAGATCATCGCTTCTGTCTAACAATTTTTGAATATGTTCCATAGCTTTCTGTTGTTCAGTTGCAATTTTAGCAAGTGTTTTGTAGCTAGGTTTTGAATCACATTCAGAGTCATCGTCACTAGATGTTTCATAGCGAGTTGTGCGTGTGTTTACCTTGGCACCGCGTGCCATGAAGCAGTAGGTAGGAGTGGAGTCGTTCTTGTCATTTGCGTCGGTGTCAGTGATGCAGTCATTGTCTTCAGTATTGAAGATGGACTTGGCGACGTATGCTGTAGCCAGACTCGCAATGCCAGAATCAGACTCCTCCTCAGACTCCACCTCTGCCTCCTCAGATGCGGACTCCTCCTCTGAATCCATCTCCTTTCCAACAAACGCACGTGCCTTGCCAGATGAGCTCTTCTTGTGTGATGAAGACCTTGATGAAGTTTTGGAAGAAGACTTTGAGTATTTCTTCTTCTTCTTGTCGTCAGAATCATATTCCTTGCTCTTCTTCTTCCTTCTGTTCTCATTCTCCCACTGTGGACACTCAGAGATGAAGTGTCCAGTTTTTTTGCACTTGTGACATGTTTTCTTCTTGTAGTCATGAGCAGAAGCTTCATCATTCCTTGAGCTTGATCGTGAAGATTTCCCGAAGCCTTTCTTCTTAGTGAATTTTTGGAACTTCTTCACTAGCATTGCAAGTTCTCTTCCAATGTCTTCAGGATCATCAGAACTGCAGGCAGATTCTTCTTCAGATGAGGAGATAGCTTTTGCCTTCAAGGCACGAGTTCGCCCATAGTTTGGACCGTAGATATCTCTTTTCTCAGAAAGCTGAAACTCATGTGTGTTGAGCCTCTCAAGTATGTCAGACGGATCGAGTGTCTTGAAATCAGGACGTTCTTGAATCATCAGGGCCAGAATGTCAAACGAACTATCAAGTGATCTCAGCAGCGTCTTGACGATTTCATGTTTGGTGATCTCAGTAGCGCCGAGGGCTTGAAGCTCATTTGTGATGTCAGTGAGCCGATCAAAGGTGTGCTGGACATTCTCATTGTGATTTCGTTTGAAGCGGTTGAAGAGATTGCGAAGGACACTGATTCTTTGATCTCTCTGGGTTGATATGCCTTCATTAACTTTGGAGAGCCAATCCCAGACCAGTTTGGATGTCTTCAAGGCACTCACACGGCCATACTGTCCTTTGGTCAGATGACCACAGATGATATTCTTGGTAGTAGAGTCCAGTTGAACGAACTTCTTGACATCAGCAGCAGTGACACCTTCTCCAGCCTTGGGAACGCCGTTTTCGACGACATACCATAGGTCGACGTCAATGGCTTCAAGATGCATGCGCATCTTATTCTTCCAGTAGGGATATTCAGTTCCATCAAAGACGGGACAAGCAGCGGAGACTTTGATTATCCCTGCAGTCGACATAGCTAAAACTCCAGGTGGTTAAACCGAATGACACAGAACAAGGGAGCACCTTGCTCTGATACCAATTGAAAGTGTGTTATATCGACTAGAGGGGGGGTGAATAGGCGATTTTTATGAAAGTCTTCAAAACGTGAGAGTTGTGAAGACAAACAGTGAAGATCGTGCCTATTACTATGCAGCGGAAGTTAGATTACACTAGGCCAGCCATGGTCATGTATTCAATAGAGTGAAAGCGCAATGACAAACAGCTTCAGTGTAATAAGGATCAGGTAGGAAGAAGTTATGAAGCCAAACAGATCATACATTCATGTTGTGAAGACAAAAGATAAAGCAAGCATGCAATGGCTTCACAATGAATAACTGTAAGCGAGAGGAAGTGAAGATGAAACCAGTGACACGTTGAAGACAATGATTTGTTGGACCAGTTCCAGTTGCTGTGACAACTGTACGTCTGGTTGGAGCGGCTAGGTATTTAAACCAAAGGACACACAGTCCCGGACACCCAGTCAAGGACACTTAGTCCAAGACACCCAGTCCTCACCGTTTTCTCCTTGAGCTAAGGTCACACAGACCTCGCCCAATCACTCAGGTAAGTCTTCAAGGTAGACTCCCAAACCTTCACAGACTTCGTTCACTGACAATCCACAATTTCTCTTGGATGCTCAGAACGCGACGCCTAACCGTCTGGAGGATGCACAGTCCTCAAGTGTAATAAGTCTTCAAATCACACAGACACGAAGACTTAAGTGATGCCCAATTTACTCTGGCTCTGGGTGGTTAGGGCTTTTCTCCTCACTGGGAATTTTTCTTTCAAAGGCTTCGAGGTGGGTTGCTCTCAAATGACAAAAGCCGTGCACTGAAATCTGAGCAGCCAACCGTTTATGGTTGTGGGGGGTGGACTATTTATAGCCACTTGGCAACCCGACCTGATCTGTCCGAAATGACCCTGGGTCACTAAGGAACTGACACGTGTACCAACGGTCGAATTTTGAACTCACACGGCAACTTTACTTGGGCTACAAGTAAAGCTGACTTGTCTGACTCTAGACAAGATTTTCTCTCAAAGTCTTCGCTCAAAGACATAGGATTTGAATTAGGCATCACTTCAGTCATTCTGACTGGTTCTCTTCGACCCCACTTAACAGTACGGTGGTTCCTATGACACAACATGAATGAAATAAAACTACGAAGGATCTAGGTCTTCGAGTTCCAAAAGCTTCATAGGGAGTCTTCTCATGTCATTGTCTTCAATATGAATATCTTCATAAACCACCATTGTCTTCAATGTCTTCGTACATTTTTAGGGGTCATCTCTGGTACTAAAACCGAATCAATGAGGGACTTCTACCTGTGTTTTCCTGCAATTCTCACAAACACATTAGTCCCTCAACTAGGTTTGTCGTCAATACTCCAAAACCAACTAGGGGTGGCACTAGATGCACTTACACAATCTTATATGCAATGTGGTATGATGCTATGGCACTTGCTTACAAGCTCTTTGTTCACTCTTTTTCTTTTGCTTAAACACAATGCGAAATGCACAAACCAAGATAGCAATTGGGTATATGCGGGAACAAACTTGAGGCACATGAGATGATATGATACCAATATGATATGGTATGTATGCAATGTATGGTGTGGATCACTAATGTGCACAAGTAATGTTGCCGGCAATACTCAAATGGCTAGTCTCGATAGGCAAGTGACGCAAAATAGGCTAGGGGTTAACAATGCAATGGCAAGGGAATATACAATGGAGGGATACCACGATACAAGATGATATGGAGGTTACCGTCCATGGCGATGATGAATGGCGGTGATCTTGATGGAGATACCAAGATGATGGTGACTCGTCCCTAAGTAGACGAAACTCCTTAGGAAATGGAAAAACCGCGAACTCAAAATCTCAAAGGCAAATGTCAAATGGTGGTATCAGGATGCGGTGGTGGTTGCGGAAGCTCAATGGGATTGCGGAAATTCAGTGATGGGTTTTGTGAGTAGGCAGTGCGAAAATGGAGGGTAAGGTGGTGTATTATACACGACGTTGAAGTTGAGGTCACCGTCTCTAAGTAGCCGAAACACCTTAGGAGACACAACACACAACTCAAACAAGGTCAAACAAAATTTGGTTATGTTGGGGTGGTGGAAATGTATGGTGGGCTATGCCTATGCGGAAGTGGTGGTGGTGGTTGATGAGGAAGCAACCGTCCCTAAGTAGCCGAAACACCTTAGGAGACTCCAATCGCTACTCAAGCAACCACATATGCAACGGGGGTCAATATGGGTTAGGTTGCGGAAGTCGGTGGTGGTGTAGCGGATGATGTGGTGGAAGCCCTAGCCAAAGATGCCAAAGTTCCAAAAAATTTATGGAGTCAAAAGATTTTGGTGGTATTTTTGTGAGAAGGAGGATGTCAAGAGCTTTTCAACGAGCTAAAGAACGCGAAAATCGGACACCAGACGAATTAGTTATGGCCGAAACAAAAATCAGCCGAAGGTGATATTTTCAGGTTAGGGACGTCCGGACAAGGTCGGATGTCCGAGGGGGGGACGTCCGGGCGAGCTCGGAAATCCGTAAATTTGGCTTGGGTTAGGGGTTCCGGTCGTCCGTAAAAGGTCGGACGTCCGGTCGTTCTAGGGGCTCCGGACGTCCGGAAAGCGTCGGTCGTCCAGGGGTCGGGGTCAACGCGAGATGCGAGTTTCGGGATGCGATTTTGGGCGGAAATTGGGGATTTTGGGGTCAAAAATGAGGAGATTTCGTGCATGAAAGATGGGGAAACTTGGGGAGATGCTAGATCCAGTTGAAACCAAGCAAATCCATGGATCAAATCCAACAAAACTTCGTCAAACTAACAAATCACAAAAAAAATTGGGGCTATTCTTGGTGGGGAATTTTTGAATTAGGGACAAAATCAACAAAAACTAGGCTAGCAACACAATGGGGAGGCTCCGAAATCGTGATGAACGTGGCTCTTGATACCAAGATTATGTAGGGTAAGAATCCTATGGGCCGATCTTTCATGAAACGAGCAGATCTCGTGATGAACACGAAGAACACGAGTAGAGAAATATGGGGAAAATCAAGAGGGAAACACAAGAGAACACTCAAATCAACAAGAATGATCACACATGCGCTAAATCCATGAACACAAAGGAAGATACAAGATCCAAAGTCAACAACAGACGATACAAGAGGTAACCGGTCTTCTCCGCGAGGAGGTCTTGAAGTTCTTCTCCGCAACGAGGTCTTGAATCCAAAGGGACTTTCTCCGTAGAGGTCGCGGTCTCTCTCGTGGAGTAGATCCGATGTGGATGAGCAATGCTCTATCTCTAAACATGAGCTAAACCAATGCTAAACCTAGAAAGGATGAGGGGAAGGTCTATTTATAGTCTAAGCCACGAAGGGGTAAGTGGGAGAGATATACAAGGCCAAAGGCCCAGCTGCGCACAGGCACGGTCGGACGTCCGGTCGGCCTCGGACGTACGGTCGCTCGCGGGGGTCCGGTCGTCCGGAGGGCGTCAGACATCCGTCATTTTGCTTCTGGATGGGTGGCAGCGGATTTTTGGAAAGCGTCGGACGTCCGGTGCCTGGGACTTGTCGGACGTCTGGTCTTCGTCGGTCGTCCGGCGGCTGTAGAGGGTCGGACGTCCGGTGGCGTCTGGTCGTCCGGTCGCTGTAGACTTTGCAGCTCCTTCTTCTTCCGTCTTCTCTTCCATGCTTCCCTCGCGGATGGTGTAGGTGTTCCTTGGCGCTTGCACTCCTCCTCGTCATCCGTGAAGTTCTGACAATACCTATGCATGCACATGAGAGGGGTGTCAAGTAGTATACCATCCTCGAAGGGGTCAAGTGAACACGTGTGAAGAAGAAGATTCACCTTTAGGTATGAGAAGTAGATGTCGCGCGTGTCACTTGCCAAATGGACTCTTGACATGGTGATGTCCGTAGGATGCTCCGCATTACCGCGCGCAATGATCGTCTAGCAATCCTCAATCCTCTACGCGACACCAACTCTCAAGAGCACCGACAACGTCAAACCCAAGAGGCTTTTGCGCTAGCACGAGAACATCAACGACAACGCCAACATGAAGAGGAAGAGCGCGCACGTCTACACCAATATGCACAAGATGTCGAGGTACTACGCCAAGAACAACAACTCCGTGAAGCTCAAGTACTTGAGGCGCAATGTGCCCTTCAAGATTCAAGTCACGTCGTCGCCACAAGTAATCGCCATAGGCGTGAACAAGAGGCAGCACTTCGCGAAGAAGCTCACGAACGAAGATTTCTAGCTCGCGCGCATCGTCAAGTTCCTCCTCGAGCTCGAAAAGCTCCTCCACAAGCTCGCATGAAGACAATGGAAATCCTCCACGACAAGAGCAACATGAGGTTGACAATCCTCCTCACCAAGAGCAACATGAGCTTGACAATCATCAACAACATGGACGTCATCATCCCCGACCCCAACACAATGAAGAGCAACGCTATGGCAAGCTAAAGTTCACCATGCCCAAGTAGAATGGAAGAAATGATCCCGAAGAGTACCTTTCATGGGCATTGAAGGTCAACAAAATCTTTTGCTTGCACAACTATGAAGAATAGAAGAAGATCGCGATGGCATCCCTTGAGTTCCAAGACTATGTCCTCATTTGGTGGGAACAAGTTATCAAGCGCCGAGGGGCAAAAGGTGAACCACCCATCACTACTTGGGCGCAAATGAATGATGTCATGAGAGCACGCTTTGTGCCTACCTACTACAACCACAACCTCTTCAAGACACTCCAACTACTCAAGCAAGGAACCAAAAGCGTTGAAGAGTACTACAAGGAGATGGAGATTGCCATGATAAGAGCCAATGTCACGGAAGGTGATGAGCAAACAATGGCACGTTTCTTGAACGGACTCAACCATCCTATCAAGAAGATCGCTGACTTCAAACCATACTCGAACCTCATCGAGCTAGTGCATCAAGTTACAAAGGCAGAACGTCAAGTGCAAGATGATTTCAAGTATGCCATGTTCGCATCCAAGTCATACGGCTTCTCCAACATCCAAGATTCAATGACTCCAACACCATCTACCGAGCCTTCTACAAGCAACGCCGACAAGTTGAGTCATAAGAAAGCTTCGTCAACTCCAAGTCATCCTCCTACTACAAGCAACTTCAAGCCAAGAGCTTCATCATCAACCCCCACCGATGAGACCGTCAAGACAAGTTCCTTCAAATTCTTCACATGCGGTGCCCGAGGCCACAAGTCCTATGAGTGCACCAACAAGGGGACCATGATTCTCAACGATGACGGCACCTACGACTCGATGAGTGAAGGAGAAATGGACGCTATTGACCAAGTCGCCATGCACCAGCAAGTGAATGATGACAAGGAACAAGTCTTTTGCGATGAAGATTCAAGTCCCGCTCTTGTTGTCTCGAAGGTCTTGACTCTCCAACATCACCAAGAAGAAGACCAACGATGCCACATACTTCATACCAAGGCCGGCATCAGTGGATGATCCGTCAAGGTCATCATCGATGGAGGGAGTTGTCATAACCTCGCAAGTGAAGAACTTTGCTCCAAGCTCCAATTGCCCAAGAGGAAGCACCCACATCCATACAAAGTTCAATGGCTTAGCGACTCCGGCACTCTCCAAGTCGAGCATCGAGTACAAGTCTCCTTCAAAATTGGCGCCTACGAAGACACTTTGGAGTGTGACGTCGTTCCAATGACCGTTTGCCACCTTCTCCTTGGACGCCCATGGCAATTTGATAGAGGAGTCATTCACAACAGCCAAACGAACCACTACATCTTAAAAATGAAGGGCAAGGAGTACGTACTTCGTCCCATGTATCCAAGCCAAGTGATCGCCGACAAGAAACATCGTTGAGAGCATAGTGAGAGAGTGAGCCACCAAAAAGAGAATGAGCACCACAAGCCCAAATCGAGCGCCTCCACGATGAGCGAAAAGAAAAACTTAGTCCTATTTGCCACTAAAAGTGAGATAAGAGGAGTGTGTGAGAACCCATCTAGTGTCCTACACTACGTCCTTTTGTGCAAGGACAATGAACCACAAGCTAACACCTCTCACACTCTTCCTCTAGTGTTGTCTTCTCTTTTGCAGGAATTTCACAATATTTTCCACGACGAGCTACCTCCGGGACTACCTCCACTATGAGGCATCGAGCACCGCATCGACCTCATCCCCGGAGCACCTCTTTCGAACAAGGCTCCCTACCGCGTCAACCCTGAAGAAACCAAAGAAATACAAAGGCAAGTAAAGCATCTCATAGAACATGGACATGTGCGTGAAAGTTTGAGCCCTTGTGCCGTCTCGGTCATTCTTGTGCCGAAACGAGACTATAGCTTTTGTTGTGCTCCGATTGTAGACCTATCAATGCTATCAGTATTCGTTATAGGTATCCCATTCCATGCCTTGATGATATGCTTGATGTACTTAGTGGTGCCACTATCTTTTCAAAAATTGATCTTAAGAGTGGTTACTATCAAATCTGCATACAAGAGGGTGATGAATGGAAAACAACTTTCAAAACTAAGTTTGGGTTATATGAATTGTTAGTCATGCCTATGGGTCTATCAGAAGCACCGGGTACTTTTATGTGTCTTATGAATCATGTCTTTCGCCCTTACATTGGTGTGTTTGTTGTGGTCTACTTCGATGATATCCTTGTTTGTTGCAAATCTCTTCAAGATCATGTCACCCATGTTCGAACCGTTTTGCAAACTCTTCGAAACGAGCACCTCTTTGCTAACATGGAGAAGTGCCTTTTCGGTGTTGATAAGCTCGTTTTCTTGATTTTTGTTATTTCTTATAAGGGTGTTCATGTTGATTACTCCAAGATCAATGCTATTAAAACTTGGCCCCAACCAACCAACTTGCATCAAGTGCGTAGCTTTCTTGGCCTTGCGGGTTTCTATCGTCGCTTTGTGAAAGATTTTGGCACCATTGCTTCGCCTTTGCATGCTTTGAGCAAGAAGAATGCGCCTTTTGTTTGGGGACCATCCCAAAATACCGCTTTCAATGAGCTTAAGAATTTTCTTACTCATGCTCCCGTGCTTGCTTTACCCAACTTTGACAAACCCTTTGAGATTCATTGTGATGCTAGTGGTAATGGCATAGGAGGTGTGTTAACGCAAGAGAAGCGCCCCATAGCTTACTTTAGTGAGAAACTTTCCGGAGCGCAACTCAATTAGCCCATCTATGACAAAGAGCTCTATGCTTTAGTGCGCGTTTTGCATGAATGGGAACACTATCTTCACCCTCATGAATTCATCATTCATTCCGATCATGAAACACTCAAGTATCTTAAAGGCCAACCAAGTTGAACAAGCATCATGCTAAATGAGTGAATTTATTGAGTCTTTTCCTTATGTCATCAAGTACATTAAAGGTAAGGAAAACATTGTGGCGGATGCCCTTTCCCGCATATGCATGCTTGTTACTCAACTTGAATTGGATGTCATTGGCTTTGAGCATATAAAAGACTTGTATGAGCATGATCCTGCTTTTGCTACTCCTCATGCCAAGTGTTTGGCGCACACCTCTTGGGAATGCTATTACATCAAAGATGGTTATCTTATGAGAGCTAACAAGCTTTGCATCCCCGAGTCTTCTCTTCGTTTGTTGCTTTTGCATGAATCTCATGGAGGAGGCTTAATGGGACATTTTGGACGCGACAAGACTTTCGACACGCTCTGCAAGAACTACTATTGGCACAAGATGTTTCGCGACGTCAACCGCTTCACCAACCGATGCTCTACATGTCGCAAAGCTAAGTCTAAAGCTCAATCCCATGGCCTTTACATGCCTCTCCCAATTCCATATCAACCATGGGAAGACATTAGCATGGACTTTGTACTTGGATTGCCTAGGACTAGAAATGGAAAGGATTTGGTATTTGTCGTTGTGGACCGTTTCTCTAAGATGGCACATTTCATTCCTTGCAACAAGATAGACGATGCTTCAAATGTTGCTAATCTGTTTTGTAGGGAAATATTGCATCTACATGGTGTGCCAAAGATGATCATCTCGGACCGTGATGTCAAGTTCCTTAGCTACTTTTGGAAGGCCCTATGCGCCAAGCTCGGCGTATCATCCACAAACCGACGGCCAAACGGAGGTGACCAACCACACACTCTCCGCTCTACTTCGAGTACTCATCAAAAGAACATCAAGGAGTGGGAGGAGTGCTTACCTATCGCTGAGTTCTCCTACAACCGAGAAAGACACTCAACAATCAACAAGTCCCCCTTCGAGGTCGTCGACGGATTCAACCCATGGTCACCATTGGACATCCTCCCTCTACCACTCCAAGAGCGCATCAATTTGGACGCAAGTGCACTTGTGACTCATCTCAAGAAGGTGCATGAAGATACAAGACATACTATCGAGCGCCAAGTACAACGACTTGCGACCAAGCTCAGCATTAACAAGCACCCCATGGTCTTCAACATTGGTGACCTCGTGTGCCTACATGATAGAGGCGAAGGTGTCCCGATGTTTCGACGAGATGGTGGCTATCATTTTCTGTCAGAGTCGACCTTGACGATCCGACTATGAACATGCGAGACGTCGCGCCTTAGCAATCTCTAAACCAACTTCCGAGGGGTTATTGACCACGCTGCAGGACGATCAACATAACCACGAGGGTCTGTTTCCTGCGGGCAAACGAAAAACAAGCAATAAACTGAGATTGCAATCTGGATATTGCGAATATAAGATGAAAGCTTTATTGATCAAGGTGGGGTTCTGTGATGCCTTGGTCTGGTCGTTGAAGACAAACAAAGTATGTGAAGTTGCAGCTATGCCAAACTTTTAATCTAAACAAAACCCAAGGTCTAAACGACGCCCTAAGGGCTGTATATATGGAGGAAGAGGGGGGGATTTCGTGGCCCTTGGAGGAGGGGTCCGAGACCAACCCTAACTCTTGTTTCCCCACACATACGGACTCGAAAAACAGCCTATACTTAAGTATTTCGAAAAATACATGGGCCTGGCCCAATAACAAGGTGACGCAACACCTAGAATAGCCTCTGGACAAAATTTATGAAGTGGCACCTTGCATATTTCATCCAAGGCTTCTTGCACTCCTTATGGTGGCTTCAAAGTCCTGAAATCATCACTTATAACTCCATTCTTGATCCCCTTGCGCATGCCATCATCTCCATGCTTGGTCTTGCTCCAGTGTTCATCCCTCTTATCCATGCTAGGCCCTTCATTTGTAAGAAAATCAAATGTATCCAATTTAGGCAGCATCATATTCTCATGAACATCAGAATCATTACCAAGAAACGAAAGTACCTGATAATTCAATTGGCGTGCGCGAGCTCTACTAATTGGTCTAGTATGTATAGTAGCAGGGGCTGTGGGTATAACAATGGTATTGATGTCCTCATCATCCTCCCCGTCTTGAAATGAAGTCATCCTCGACAGAAGCTCATCTTCCTCACCCAAATAAGCCTTCAAATCTGCAATGATAAAAGTGGGACAAACGCCAAAATTTGCAGGCAGCTCAAGTTTATATGCATTATCATTTATTTTCTCTAACACCTTAAAAGGACCATCAACACGTAGCATTACCTTTGATTTGCGCAAATTAGGAAATCTATCCTTACGCAAATGTAACCAAACAAGATCTCCAGGTGCAAACACAACATGTTTTCTACCCTTATCTCCAGCAAGTTTATATTTAGCATTCATATGCTCAATGTTTTCCTTAGTTAACTCATGCCTTTTTAAAATCAATTTAGCACGTTCTTTAGCATCAAAATTAACCTTCTCCGAAGATGGAAGAGGCAACAAATCAATAGGTGCACGAGGTAGGAAACCATACACAATTTCAAAAGGACACATCTTAGTAGTAGAATGCAATGAACGATTATAAGCAAATTCAAGGCAAGCATTCTTCCCACATTTTCTTATTATTCTTCAAAATAGCCCTAAGCATAGTAGACAATGTTCTACTGACTACTTCAGTTTGTCCATCAGTTTGGGGGTGAAAAGTAGTAATAAAAAGCAGTTTAGTCCCCAACTTAGCCCATAAACATCTCCAAAAGTGACTAAGAAATTTGGTATCATGATTTGAAACAATAGTATTTGGCAAACCATGCAAGCGAATAATTTCACGAAAGAACAAATCTGCAACATTAACAACATCATCGCTTTTATGACATGGTATAAAGTGTGCCATTTTAAAAAAACTATCCACGACAACAAATATGCTATCCCTCCCCTTCTTTGTTCGAGGCAAACATAAAACAAAGTCCATAGATATATCCTCCCAAGGAACACCAGGTACAGGCAAAGGCATATATAAACCATGAGGATTGAGTCATGAGCTTTTTGACATGTAGTGCAGCGAGCAACAAAATGCTCAACATCCCGTCTCATCTCTGGCCAAAAGAAATGTGTAGCAAGTATATCCTTCGTCTTCTTGACGCCAAAGTGTCCCCTTAATCCTCCTCCATGCGCCTCCTGCAACAACAAAAGACGAACGGAGCTAGCTGGAATGCATAGCTTGTTAACACGAAACACAAATCCATCGTTAAGAATGAACTTGTTCCAAGTTCTCCCTTCCTTAGAATTCTGCAATACATCTTTAAATTCAGCATCATGCACACATTGATCTTTGATGGTATCCAAACCAAATATTTTAAAGTCAAGTTCTGAAAGCATAGTATAGCGACGAGACAAAGCATCAGCAATAACATTTTCTTTACCCTTCTTGTGTTTAATGACATAAGGGAAAGTCTCAATGAATTCAACCTATTTAGCATGTCTACGGTTCAGTTTTGCTTGACTTTTAATGTGTTTCAAAGATTCATGATCAGAATGTATAACAAATTCCTTGGGCCATAAATAATGTTGCCATGTTTCTAAGGTTCGAACAAGAGCATATAATTCTTTATCATAAGTAGAATAGTTCAGACTAGGCCAACTCAATTTTTCAAAAAAGTGTGCAACAGGTTGGCCATCTTGTAATAACACACCACCTAATACAATTCCACTAGCATCACATTCAAGCTCAAAAGTCTTATTAAAATCAGGAAGTTGGAGTAAAGGAGAATGTGTCAACTTATCTTTCAATACCGTGAAGGCTTCTTCTTGTGCGGTACCCCAAACAAAAGGCACATCCTTCTTTGTAAGCTCGTTGAGAGGTGCAGCAATGGTGCAGAAATCTCTCACAAAACGCCTATAGAAACCAACGAGGCCAAGGAAACTCCTCACTTGTGTGACCATTTTGGGCTGCGGCCAACTCTTAATAGCTTCAATCTTGGCTTGATCAACTTCAATTCCCTGTGGAGTAACAACATAGCCAAGAAAAGATACTCGGTCGGTGCAAAAGGTGCACTTTCCAAGCTTACCAAACAAACAAGCATCACGTAGAGCAACAAAAACAGCACGTAAATGTTCCAAATGTTCCTCCAAAGATTTGCTATAAATCAATATGTCATCAAAGTAAACTACCACAAATCGTCCAATGAAAACACGTAAAACTTCGTTCATTAAACTCATGAAAGTACTAGGTGCATTAGTTAACCCAAAAGGCATGACTAACCACTCATATAATCCAAACTTAGTTTTAAATGCTGTTTTCCATTCATCTCCCAATTTCATACGAATTTGATGGTATCCACTACGCAAATCAACTTTGGAGAATATTGTAGAGCCACTCAATTCATCAAGCATATCATCTAACCTAGGAATAGGATGACGAGAACGAATAGTAATATTATTAATGCCTCTACAATCAACGCACATACGCGACGTACCATCCTTTTTCGGCACTAAAATGATAGGAACAGCACAAGGACTAAGGGATTCGCGTATATAACCTTTGTCGAGCAGTTCTTGTACTTGACGCATAATCTCCTTCGTCTCCTCTGGATTGGTACGGTATGGTGCACGGTTGCGTAGCGAAGCACCGGGAATTAAGTCAATTTGATGCTCAATCCCTCGAATAGGTGGTAATCCCGGTGGCACGTCTTGTGGAAAGACGTCAGCGAACTCCTGCAAAATGTTAGTGACAGCAAGGGGCAAAGAGGAAGGCACGTCCTCGAATGAAAATAATGCCTCTTTGCACACAAAAGCGTAGCAAACAGATTTGCTAAAATCTAGCTCATCAATATCAGATATGGTGGCAAGTAAACATGCACTTTTCAATTTAATTTCAGAAACAACAGTAGATGGTTTATTATTAGGCTTCATTTGGTGCTCAAATTCTTTTGCCACAATCTGATTTTCACTCTTATTTGTCTCCTGTTTTGCTTTATTAGCTCTATTAATATCATCTTTCAAAATGGAATCAGGAGTCATAGGAAGCAAAGTAATATTTTTATCATTATGAACAAGAGTATACTGATTGTTTCTACCATGGTGTACAGAATTTTTATCAAATTGCCATGGTCTACCAAGTAATAAGGAACATGCTTGCATAGGTACCACATCACAATCAACATAATCAGCATATGTAGAGATACTAAAATGCACACGAACAGTATGTGTTACCTTAATCTTGCCGCTGTTGTTGAACCATTGGATGTAGTAAGGATGTGGATGTGGTCTTGTGGTGAGAGATAGCTTCTCCACCATCTCCATGCTAGCCAAGTTATTGCAGCTCCCTCCATCTATGATCACGCGAACAGAACGTTCCTTCACAACTCCCTTTGTATGGAACAAATTATGCCTCTGATTTTGCTCAGCTTGTGTAACCTGCACACTCAAAACACGTTGAGCAACTAAACATTCATACATGTCAGCATATTCAGGAGCCATGTATTGCGTCTCATGATCAGAATCGTCTCCACTATGTTCGTCATGTGTAATAAGAGCCAAAGTCTCCTCATCATAGTCACTAGCGGACTCATACCCACCATCCTCAGTAACAATCATCACACGCTTAGATGGGCATTCTCTCGCATAATGACCTCCACCCTTGCAACGTCGACAAATAATATCTTGTGTTTGCCCTGTTGATGCCATGGATGAAGAAGAGCTCTTTGCAGGCCCAGAAGGTGTGCTCTTGGCAGATAGTGGTGATTGTGCCTGCTTTATTGTATCACGGTTGGAGGTGGCAGCCAACGGAGGCGCCGGTGTAGCAGAACGTGTGGAAGTAGATGATGCACGTGGTGTCCATGATGAAGGTCGACCTGCAGAAAAGTTAGTCCGCGCCAATGCCTGTTGATCCTGCACTTCACGTTCAGCTTTACAAGCAAGATGGAATAAACGAGTGATATTAGTATACTCCTTATACTCTAGAATCGTCTGAATCTCTCTATTTAATCCACCCATGAAACGTGCAAGCATAGCTTCATTCTCCTCAACAATACCACATCTAATCATGCCAGTTTGTAATTCCTGATAATATTCTTCTACAGAATTTTTTCCCTGTCTTAAGCGCTACAATTTTTGAAGTAATTCACGTTGATAATATGGTGGAACCCAACGAGTACGCATAGCAGTTTTCAAAGCAGCCCAAGTAGCCGGAATAGGATATAATCTACAATGCTCAGACCACCAAACACATGCAAAACTAGTGAAAGCACAAACAGCAGCAGGAACACGTCTCTCCTCAGGATATTGTAAACATGTAAATCGTTGTTCAGTTTCTAACTCCCAAGTAAGATATATATCAGGAACATATCTACCCTCAAATGGTGGAATATTCAATTTTAGTTTAGGGAGATGGTCATGATCTCGTACCTGAGGGTGAGCCCTACCATTGCCATTATTTGCATGTGGACGACCTGGTGGTTGCTGTGCTGGTGGTGGCACGTAGTTCTGATTTTGATCAACCTCATCCTCATAATCTCCCACATAATCATCCTCCTCCACATCAGCAGTAGGAGCCACAGAAGTATCAACAGCAACACCAGCAGTTTGGCCCGACTGAAGAGGGACACGACTCGCTCGGCGGAGGGCGGTTTCCCGACATGGAGGTAGTCGGTGTTGTTGCTGTTGTTGCAGAGGTGCGGCAGGAGCAGCCGGTGGTGGTGGTGGAAAATGCGAAAGCAATTCAGCAAACTTGTTATCGAGCTTTGTTTCAAACGTCTTCTCCATGCCATCTATCTTTTCCATGGCCTCTTCAAATCTGTTTATCACATCTTGCACCTGTCCACTCATCATTTGCTGAAATGTGTCATGAAGCTCCTTGTTCGTCAAGTTCTCCCAGTCAGTCTCGTCGGCTTGTGATCCTGGCATGGTTAGCAGCAATAGAAACACACAAGAATATGATCCTACAGACTACTAACAAGTGGTGGTGGTGGCGGGTGTCACAAATCCGTCAAGCAAATCTCAAATTCTTACCAGTTCTTACCCAGTAGCAGGCGGTGATCGGCAACCGTTGTAGTCAAAACTCTCAAAAGCTTGGACAGAGCGATTGCCAGGGAGAGTCAAACGCATGACGTAGATGTATGTGGAGCTGGGAAGGCTTATAGTATGGTAGCAAAAAGGGTCAGCAATAATCAATTCAGAGATGCAAAGTTGAATAAACGCTCAACGACGGTACTGTGCTGGTCCTATGCTAGACCATGCTAGAGACGCGAGCCTAGAACACTAACAAAATCACGGCGCTGCACGTAAATAAGGGAAAAGCACACTCTGGAACTCTCTTTTTTTTCGCTCTTTTTTTTGCGCTCCTTTTTTTTGCGCTCCTCTTTTTTTTTGCGAAAAATCACTATAATGGCGAGTGTCTCAAAACTCTTCCCTCGTCAAACTGATAGGATGGGCACGAAATTTTTTTTTCACTTTTTTCGGAAATCAGGGCAGCGACGACGAAAAAGTGCGACAAAAAATCACTATGATGGCACGTGGATCAACAGACTAAGAAAAGCCTAAAAATAGGATAGGGAAAAAAATTTGTTCGTGAAAATTTTGGCCTAAAAACTACCCGGGGGTCTCCGGACTTTTTTTTTTCGAGAACTACGCAGGCAAGGAAACACAAATCGTAATTTAGATTGATCTCAAGAACAAACCTAATATGAGAAGAACTCGGATTGGTTGTGGATATATGGTTGTGGTATATGGCAGCGGTGGTGGTATATGGTAGCGGTGGTGGTATATGGATAGAGATTGGTGGTGGTATATGGATATTGATTGGTGGTGGTATATGGATATGGATTCAGAGCGGTGGCGGATAAGAAAAAGTGGTAGATGGGCAATGATGATGGTGCGGCGGCGGCGTGACAACTTATGACCATAACACGAAACTCTAAAAGACTAGACTCTAAGACCAGCAACTTGACACGACGATGCAACCGCAAATTCAACAAAGCAAAAACCCTAAAAAGATTATGCAAAGGCTCAGATTGGTTCGGATATGATGAACTAACCCTAATTTTTTTGTGTGGCTTTTTCGTGGACTGTAGGTATGAAGAACAGACTTGATCTAATCTACGAAAAACTGTAAAATCTCACCGAGCAACCTGGAAATCTGATACCACTTGAAAGAGGCTAAGGTGTCCCAATGTTTCGATGAGATGGTGGCTATCGTTTTCTGTGGGAGTCGACCTTGACGATCCGACTATGAACATGCGAGACGTCGCGCCTTAGCAATCGCTAAACCAACTTTCGAGGGTTATTGACCACGCCGAAGCACGATCAACCTGACCACGAGGGTGTGTTTCCTGCGAACAAACGAAGAACAAGCAAGAAACTGAGATTGCAATCGGGATATTGCGAATATAAGATGAAAGCTTTATTGATCAAGGTGGGGTTCTGTGACATCTTGGTCTGGTCGTTGGACACAAACGAAGTACGCGAAGTTGCAGCTATGGCGAACTTTTAATCTAAACAAAACCCAAAGTCTAAACGATGCCCTAAGGCCTGTATATATGGAGGAAGAGGGGGGGATTTCGTGGCCCTTGAGGGTGGGGTCCGAAACCAACCCTAACTCTTGTTTCCCCACACATACGGACTCTAAAATAGCCTATACTTAAGTATTTCGAAATTACATGGGCCTGGCCCATTAATAAGGTGACGCAGCACCTAGAATAGCCTATGGACGAACATTATGAAGTGGCATCTTGTATATTTCATCCAAGGCTTCATGCACTCCTTATGGCGGCTTCAAAGTCCTGAAATCATCACTTGTAACTCCGTTCTTGATCCCCTTGCGCATGCCATCAACTCCATGCATGTTCTTGCTCCAATGTTCATCCTTCTCCAAGCTAGGCCCTTCATTTGTAAGAAAAAAAAATGTACCCAATTTAGGCAGCATCATAATCTCATGAACATTAGAATCATTACCAAGAAACGAAAGTACCTGCTAATTTAGTTGGCGTGCGCGAGCTCTAGTAATTGGTCCAGTATATGTAACAATAGGGGCTGTGCGTGTAACAATGGTATTGATGTCCACATCAGCAGTTACGCGAACGTGGCAGCTACGTAAACACACATGGAAACTGTGATTCTTTGCTAGACGGCAACTGTAGTTGCGCGTACGTGGCAATCAGATAAACACACATGGCAACTGTGGTTAACAATACATGACAACTATGGTTGGACCACACGTGGCAACTAGGTAAACACACATGGCAACTGCTGTTTGATCATATGTGGCAAGTAGTTAATCACACACGGCAACTACGGTTTGATTACACGCGGCAACTACCAAAAATTATACATGGCAACTATAGTTAACCAAAACAGATAGATTTGCCATGCTTTTACAACTACACTTGCCATCCCGGATAACTACATCTGCCAACCAGGATGGCAACTAAATTGTCATCCCACAGGGTACGTAACGTAGCTGCGCCAGGACGTGTGGGCATTTTTGTTTCGTGCCACACGCGCGGGGTGGTGATGAGTAGTACTTGTTGGACGTGTGGCACGAAGTAGCCGTGCCCACACGTGTGGGAAATTCTAATGTCTGCCCCCACACACAGCCCGTGTGGGCTGCCTCCTGCTCACACCATACACGGTGTGTGGGTGCATGTCAAATATACCACACGTGTGGTAGATATTAGCGTCCAAAAAGAAACACCCAATTCAGAGTCTGTATGAAAAATTTGTTGGCGTTTTGAGTCAGGTATGTCTGTGCAGTCTGAATCTGATTCCAGAACAAGATAGACTTGGACTCTATCTTCTCTTGGCCCAAAAGTGACGTGAGAGGACTTTTTGAACAACACCTAAACTTCTCTTTTTTCCTTATCTTCATATGTGGATTGTACAAATGTCCCATACACCTGCAATTAGACATGGCACAAAAGTTTGTGAAGTATTTTTTGTCCTGGATGACATAAATAAATTATTGCATAGTTTGCATTATAAATCACCTTACAAATATACATGTATGCAATATTTTTGGTCGTATCCAAGGTAGTCATGACCTCATGATCCTCCCCTTCTTGAAAACAAAGCAGTCCTCAGCGTTGCTTAATCTGAAATGTGGCTAACAAAAGAGACAAGGTGTACATGTTGTATATGTATATGTCATCCATTTTTACTTCCCTTGGTTTTTGCACGAATGACCCATGTATACATGAGTTACTTTCATAGTTCATGAAATCTGAAGCCAAAATATTATCACAAGAAGTAGAAGGCATGTAAATATTGCAACTCAATTTGCGCATATAAGTGAAGCTCTTATTCATATCAAAGGATTGACAATGTTCAACATTAAACCATCCCAATATTGGTGAATAAACCTTACTTGCATCAAATTTACATGCTACAACATGCTTAAATAAGCAAACATGGAATAAGTCATTTGACACAGAATCATCACCAAGATTAGAGGTCATATCAAAATGATTAAACATTGGTTCTTTTGCATCAACAGTTAATTCAATGGGTGCACTCAAAATTGTTGGTATTTCAGTTATTTGATCACATGATGCATTCATGACAGTAACAAGATTCTCTAAAATAGGTGGTGTGCTCAAATCAAGAGCTAACTCAACACATGATCCAATCAAGTTAACTAGGCATGCATCATTCTCATGTGAAGTTATCTCATCAATACCTTTACTGTTACCTTGTCACAAAGACATAGCTTATGTAGGTACGGACCTTGACAATGTATCATACTCTTGAGATGATGTCACGCTCATAATCCGAGGTGGGGCTCCTCTAGTAGGTGTAACAGTGGAGGAACCAACCAGCGGTGGTGAGCATGAACTGGAATATTTGTTGTTGTTGTCACCAAATGCATCCTCCTGTATCTGTCTCTCAAAGGTAGAAGCACGAACATACATACCAGTAATGCAACGAGGAATATACTGAAATCTTGCCTGAATATCATGGTTCAAACCACCAAAAAAAATCTATTCGTTGTATCATCCTCAGATTCTTCTATGTCACAATGATGCATATAAGATTTGAACTCTTGATAGTAAGCATGAACAATGTTGTTGCCTTGTTTAAATTGTTCAAATTTGCGAAGCAATTCACGACGATATTAAGGAGGGAAAATTGTTGCCTCATTACATATTTCAAATCTTTCCAAATTGTGGGTTGGTTACCAATGTTTTTCTTACAATGCACACTCCACCAAACAGAAGCAAAACCAGTAAATGCTCTAGTGGCAGCTCGCACTCGCTCAAGTTCAGAAAAGTCATGGAGACTAAAAACATGTTCTACTTCAAGCTCCTAAGCTAGATAAATAGCAGGATTAAATCTACCCCCAAATGACAGTAAAAAGATAACCTGACCGTGTGCTTGTGTGTGTTGTCCCAACTCTTGTGATGGTGAAGATGTGTCCGTCGTCCAAGAACTTATATCTCCGGAACCTCTCATGATTAGTAGAAACAAGA
This sequence comes from Triticum urartu, assembly GCF_056163025.1. NCBI lineage: Eukaryota > Viridiplantae > Streptophyta > Magnoliopsida > Poales > Poaceae > Triticum > Triticum urartu. The sequence continues at coordinate 259,945,227 of NC_141876.1, forward strand.
AACAAAATTCAAGAATAATGTTCCTATGAACTACTAGGATGTGGTTGTAATGTGCTCACAGTAAAGCAAATATCAATATCTTACAAGTTCTTACCATGCGGCAGGTGGTGACAGGAAACCAGCGGTGTCAAATAAATCTGAAGATTGTGTAAAGCGATTTCCAGGGGAACGTACGTATACACGGTGTAGAAATATGTGGAGCTGAGTTGGGTATATATGGTAGCAAAAGATTAGCAATAATCAATTCATAGATGCAATGTTGAATAAACACTCAACGACGGTACTGTGCTGGTCATAGGCTAGACCACTAGAGACGCGATCCTAGAACACTAATGAGGTCACGACGTAGCAAAATTAGCATCAATAAAGGATACGAATAGCTCTGGACAGCAAGATATAAGTGAAGATCACTATGGCAGTAAAGATAATGATGTGAAACAACTGCCAAGCGGGATATACAACAACTTTCTCTCAAACTTTTCTCCTGACAATTTTTCTCAAGAATGACACTGACACAAGATTTCAAATGCAAAAAGAATCACTCAGTTCTGAGTTGATATGACGAGTCAAAAAATTCTAAAACTGGCCTGAAAAACTGGAACAAGTTGTGTTGCGAACTTCGGAGGGCAAAAAGACCTATTTGGAAGCCTATTTTGAGGTGCCAAATATTGAACATGTCTCTGCAACTATTTAGATGCGGCTCGTCACTAGCTTTCACTTGAGTACTTGTGGAGTCAAAACGGACTTTGTATGAGGAAGTTATGGTTGTTTTATTGAACAGTGCATGAAACAGATTCCAATCCGAATTCAACTATGAGATTGAGTCTAGATAAATCCAAAAAAAATTCTTCTCTTTTTTTTCGCACACTTTTTTCTTTCTCTCATTTTTTTCTCTGTCCCTCTTTCCAAAACAAACTAGATAAGACGCAGGTTGGATCAAGCAAAGATGTGAACGATCTCATCTATGATTATGACAATGAACGGTGGGTAGCACGTGGTGGAACCGATGGATGGGTAGTGGACAGCGGAAGGGATAACAATGCAGCGGCGGAGTGACTAATGTGAACAGAACTCAAAACTCTAAACGAACTAGACACTAAGACCAGCAACTCGACACGACGATTCAACCGATAATTCAACTATGCAAGCAATGGAAAGAAAATTGCAAAGGCTCAGACTGGCTTGGACAAAGGATGAATGAATCTAACTTTTTTTCTGGCTTTTTCTAGGATAATAGGTAAGAAAATAAATTTAATCTAGGAAAAACTGGAAATTCTCACCGAGCAACCTGAAAACTGATACCACTTGATAGAGGCGAGGGTGTCCCGATCTTTCGATGAGATGATAACTATCGATTTGGTGGAGATGACTTTGACGATCCGACTACAAACATGCACGACGTTGCGCCTTAGCAATCGCTAAACCAATCTCTTGAGGTTACCGATGATGCCGGAAGCACAGTTAGACAAACCGGATATTAACAAATTCCCATCTGCCACATAACCGCGGGCACGTCTCTCTAAAGTTTATACCCTGCAAGGGTGTCCCAACTTAGCCCATCACAAGCTCTCACGGTCAACGAAGGATATTCCTTCTCCTGGAAAGACCCGATCAGTCTTGGAATCCCGGTTACAAGACATTTTGATAATGGGAAAACAAGACCAGCAAAGCCGCCCGAATGTGCAGACAAATCCCGAGAGGAGCTACACATATCTCGCTCTCAAGGCACACCGGATGAGAAATCCGTAGAACTAAAACTAGCCCTCATGTTTCCCTGAGGTGGCGCTGCAAAGGGCTCTAGTTTGGACCAACACTTAGAGGAGCACTGGCGCGGGGGGTAAAAATAAAGATGATCCTTGAGTCTGCAGAACCCAAGGGAAAAGTCTTAGGTAGGCAAATGTAAAACCAAGGTTGGGCCTTGCTGGAGGAGTTTTATTCAAAGCAAACTGTCAAGGGGTTCCCATAACACCCAACCGTGTAAGGAACGCAAAATTAAGGAACATAACACCAATACGACGGAAACTAGGGTGGCAAGAGTGGAACAAAACATCAGGCAAAAGGTTGAGCCTTCCACCCTTTACTAAGTATATAGATGCATTAATTAAATAATAGATATTGTGATATCCCAATATATCCATGTTCCAACATGGAACAAACTTCAACTTCACCTGCAACTAGCAACGCTATAAGAGGGGCTGAGCAAAAGCGGTAACATAGCCAAACAACGGTTTGCTAGGAAGGTGGGTTAGAGGCTTGACATGGCAATATGGGAGGCATGATAAATAAGTGGTAGGTAACGCGACATAGCGATAGAGCGAACAACTAGCAAGCAAAGATAGAAGTGATTTCGAGGGTATGGTCATCTTGCCTAAAATCCGCAAGGAAGAAGAACGAGTCCATGAAGAAGACAAACAGACGTAGTCGAACGGATCCTCACCAACGCAATGTTACCGGAACTAACACGACGAAGCAACACCAGAAAGAAGCAAACAACATGGTAAACAACCATCACATAAACATGGCATGATGCACAACCAAGTATGATGCATGTCCGGTTTAAAGAGGCATGGCATGGCAAAGTGCAACAAACAATACTACAAATTAATTGGAGCTCAATATGCAATGATTTGCGTATTGACGAAACACCGCATGACTTATTTAGTTCTCTCTCGGTTATGTACCCAACAATATTAAATGTTATTAATCCTGGCAAAGGGTGAAGCATAAGTCAACTAACTATCTAAGCAAGTTTAAATGAGGCCGGAACAACAAACAACAATTCCGGAAAAATTCTCATATGCATATTATGAATTTGGTACTGTTCTGCCCTAAACCATATTTTTGAGTTGTTAAACATGCAAGATGAGCGCACCATGTTAAACTAGGCATTTTTCTAAGCAAGTTACATATATAATTTATTTAATTCGGAGCTACGATTAATTAGTTATGAAATAAATCATTTTAGCATGGCATTGGGAGCAAAATTAAGCACACAGCATTTTAAACATTTTAAACATGGATGAAAATAGCATATTATGAAACTAGACAAAAATCTAAGCATTTTACATATTTAAAGGTTTACATAAGATGCACGGTTTGTGAGTTATTAAATGCATGAAGCTTAGGGGGTTTTCTGAAAATCTGGCGTCTCTGGAAAATTAGACAAATTCACAGCCAGGAAAAAAATATGCACTGGGCTGGATCTGGCAAGCCCAACAGGAATAGGGAATCTGGAGGGGGCTGCTCACATCGGGCCTTGGCCCGGCTGGAGGCTGTAGCCCTCTGGGCCTTGGCGTGCTGGACGCGAACTGGGCCGGATCTAGAGGCAACGATGGGGTCAACGGGCACTGCGGGACTTGGCACTGGTCATTCCTCCTCGCACGCAGAAGCATGGGAGCAACGCGATGAAGAGGCCAGGCGCACTGGCGTGATGCAGAGGAGGCAGGCGGCGCGCGGGTCGCGATGCAGGAGGCGCCGGCAGTGGAACTTGTCAGGCGCGTGGTCAGCGCAGGGCGGCGCTCGTTCGAAGAGGCAGCAGAGTTCGAGACCATGGCGAATCAACGGCAGCGCTGCGGTTTCGAGGCGTCGTATGATGGCCTGGTTTATTAGGGATGATGGACTACTCATATCAATAAGGAATTCCTTCTTTTCCGGGAGCCCATTCGAACAGAACTCCAAAGTTAAGTGTGCTCAGCTTGGAGTAGTGTCTGGATGGGTGACCGACCGGGAAGTTGCTCCCGGGTGCTCATGAGTGAGGACAAAGTGCGCAGAAAAGACTAGTATTGATCTGTGAGGCCAGTCTAGATCCCACCAGGAGTAACGACCACCGGCAGGTGTGTCCGGGGCGTTACACGTCGGAGCTCCCTGTGCGAGCAGACAAAGAGAGAGAGAGAGAGAGAGATGTGAGTGAGATGGAGAAGAATGGAAGGAGGAAGAAGAGAAGAGATGGGCGCGATGCTCATCTGGTGGTCAACGACGATGGCGTAGGACAACGTCGCGCACGGTGTTGGGATCCGGTAGTGGCGTAGGTCCAAGGCGCGGGGTGGGGAATGGAGGAGCTCCTCTCCGAATTGAATTGGATGGAGAAGGCAGCGGGGCACTGGTCTCTGACGAGGCTGGTCGAAGACGATGGTCTTAGGCAGGGGAGCTCGGGCTCCTGGATCAAGAGGGGCACGGGAAATCGGGCGCCATCGTGCTCTGCTCCCGGGTGAGCTCAAGCGAGGCCAAGGGTATCCACGGGCGCATGGGGCTGTTGATGCGGGCGCAAGGAGAAGCAGAGGCCTCGGCGCTCGCGGGCATGGGAGAAGGAGCTCGGGCTCCTGGTTGGTGGGTGGAGGAAAACGAGGAGCAGGGTATCCTGAGAGGATTTGGTGGACGGCGGCGGTGGAGTGATTGGATGGATGGATGGGACAGGATCCCTAGTTTCTAGGGTTGTCCACTATTTATATTGCAATAAGATTAGGGTAGGGGCTATCACGTCCCTATGATCGTAATCGGGCGGCTGAGAAAATATAGGTTAGGAAGTCCAATTAAGAAAATGGAGATGGTTTATAGATGTTTGGGGACGATCTGGACCCAACGGTAACGATAGTCCGGTTCGGGTTCGGAGAAGTTTTGGACACGAGCGAGGGGTTGATGCACTGCGCAAAGAGGGGTTAGGCGAACGAGGTCAAGTGTGTGTTTGGACCAAAAATGGTCAATGAAGACAAAGCAGTCTGACAACATTGCCACGGAGAAGACAAGGGAGAAGAGAGCGGTCTGGTTGATCTCGAAACGTTCAACAAAGGCAAGGGGGAACACGGCAACTAGGAACGGATGAAAGTTTTGAAAATATGAAGATGCAATGCGGATGATGACATGGCAAATATGCAACACGCAAACAAATGTCAAGGCAACAACAGCGAAAAACTGGAAGACACCTCACGCATCGGTCTCGGGGCTTCACACGGTAGTTTCATGCGTCTCATGCATTATGTGTGGGCTGCCTCCTGCTCACACCATACATGGTGTGTGGGCGCATGTCAAATATACCACACGTGTGGTAGATATCAGCGTCCAAAAAGAATCACCCAATTTGGAGTCTGTATGAAAAAGTTGTTGGCGTTTTGAGTCAGGTATGTCTGTGCAGTCTGAATCTGATTCTAGAACGTGATAGACTTGGACTATATCTTCTCTTGGCCCAAAAGTGACGTGAGAGGACTTTTTGAACAACATGTAAACTTCTCTTTTTTCCTTATCTTCATATGTGGATTGTACAAATGTCCCATACACCTGCAATTAGACATGGCACAAAAGTTTGTGAAGTATTTTTGTCCTGGATGACATAAATAAATTATTGCATAGTTTGCATTATAAATCACCTTACAAATATACATGTATGCAATATTTTTGTTCGTATCCAAGGTAGTCATGTCCTCATGATCCTCCCCTTCTTGAAAACAAAGCAGTCCTCAGCGTTGCTTAATCTGAAATGTGGCTAACAAAAGAGACAAGGTGTACATGTTGTATATGTATATGTCATCCATTTTTACTTCCCTTGGCTTTTGCACGAACGACCCATGTATACATGATTTAATTTCATAGTTCATGAAATCTGAAGCCGAAATATTATCACAAGAAGTAGAAGGCATGTAAATATTGCAACTCAATTTGCGCATATAAGTGAAGCTCTTATTCATATCAAAGGATTGACAATGTTCAACATTAAACCATCCCAACGTTGGTGAATAAACCTTACTTGCATCAAATTTACATGCTATAACATGCTTAAATAAGAAAACATGGAATATGTCATTTGACACAGAATCATCACCAAGATTAGAGGTCATATCAAAATGATTAAACATTGGTTCTTTTGCATCAATAGTTAATTCAATGGGTGCACTCAAAATTGTTGGTATTTCAGTTGTTTGATCACATTACGCATTCATGACAGTAACAAGATTCTCTAAAATAGGTGGTGTGCTCAAATCAAGAGGTAACTCAACACATGATCCAATCAAGTTAACTAGGCATGCATCATTCTCATGTGAAGTTATATCATCAATACCTTTACTGTTACCTTGTCACAAAGACGTAGCTGATGTAGGTACGGACGTTGACAATGTATCATACTCTTGAGATGATGTCGTGCTCACAATCCGAGGTGGGGCTCCTCTAGTAGGTGTAACAGTGGAGGAACCAACCAGTGGTGGTGAGCATGAACTGGAATATTTGTTGTTGTTGTTGTTGTTGTCACCAAATGCATCCTCCTGTATCTGTCTCTCAAAGGTAGAAGCACGAACATACATACCAGTAATGCAACGAGGAATATACTGAAATCTTGCCTGAATATCATGGTTCAAACCACCAAAAAAATCTATTCATTGTATCATCCTCAGATTCTTCTATGTCACAATGTGGCATATAAGATTTGAACTCTTGATAGTAAGCATGAGCAGTGTTGTTGCCTTGTTTAAATTGTTCAAATTTGCGAAGCAATTCACGACGATAGTAAGGAGGGAAAATTGTTGCCTCATTACATATTTCAAATCTTTCCAAGTTGTGGGTTGGTTACCAATGTTTTTCTTACAATGCACACTCCACCAAACAGAAGCAAAACCAGTAAATGCTCTAGTGGCAGCTTGCACTTGCTCAAGTTCAGAAAAGTCATGGTGACTAAAAACTTGTTCTACTTCAAGCTCCCAAGCTAGATAAATAGCAGGATTAAATCTACCCCCAAATGACAGTAAAAAGATAACCTGACCGTGTGCTTGTGTGTGTTGTCCCAACTCTCATGATGGTGAAGATGTGTCCGTCGTCCAAGAACTTATTTCTCCGGAACCTCTCATGATTAGTAGAAACAAGAAACAAAATTCGAGAATAATGTTCCTATGAACTTCTAGGATGTGGTTGTAAAGTGCTCACAGTAAAGTAAATATCAATATCTTACAAGTTCTTACCATGCGGCAGGTGGTGACAGGCAACCAGCGGTGTCAAATAAATCTGAAGATTGTGTAAAGCGATTGCCAGGGGAACGGATGTATACACGGTGTAGAAATATGTGGAGCTGAGTTGGCTATATATGGTAGCAAAAGATTAGCAATAATCAATTCATAGATTAAATGTTGAATAATCACTCAACGATGGTACTATGCTGGTCCTAGGCTAGACCACTAGAGACGCGAGCCTAGAACACTAATGAGGTCACGACGTAGCAAAATTAGCATCAATAAAGGATACGAATAGCTCTGGACAGCAAGATATAAGTGAAGATCACTATGGCAATAAAGATAATGATGTGAAACAACTGCCAAGCAGGATATACAACAACTTTCTCTCAAACTTTTCTCCTGACAATTTTTCTCAAGAATGGCACTGACACAAGCTTTCAAATGCAAAAAGAATCACTCAGTTCTGAGTTGATATGAGGAGTCAAAAAATTCTAAAACTGACCTAAAAAACTGGAACAAGTTGTGTTGCGAACTTCGGAGGGCAAAAAGACCTATTTGAAAGCCGATTTTGAGGTGCCAAATATTGAACTTGTCTCTGCAACTATTTAGATGCGGCTCGTCGCTAGCTTTCATTTGAGTACTTGCGGAGTCAAAACGGACTTTGTATGAGGAAGTTATGGTTGCTTTACTAAACAGTGCATGAAACAGATTCCAATCCGAATTCAACTATGAGATTGAGTCTAGATAAATCCAAATTTTGTTTTTTTTCTTCTCTTTTTTTTCGCACACTTTTTTTCTTTGTCTCATTTTTTTCTCTATCTTTCTTTTTCTCTCTCCCTCTTTCCAAAACAAACTAGATAAGACGTAGGTTGGATGAAGCGAAGATGTGAACGATCTCAACTATGATTATGACAATGAACGGTGGGTAGCACGTGGTGGAAATTGATGGATGGGTGGTGGACAGCGGAAGGGATAACAATGCAGCGACGGAGTGACTAATGTGAACGGAACTCAAAACTCTAAACGAACTAGACACTAAGACCAGCAACTTGACACGACGATTCAATCGATAATTCAATTATGCAAGCAATGGAAAGAAAATTGCAAAGGCTCAGACTGGCTTGGACAAAGGATGAATGAATCTAACTTTTATTCTGGCTTTTTCTTGGATAATAGGTAAGAAATAAATTTAATCTAGGAAAAACTGGAAATTCTCACCGAGCAACCTGAAAACTGATACCACTTGATAGAGGCGAGGGTGTCCCGATCTTTCGATGAGATGATAACTATCGATTTGGTGGAGATGACTTTGACGATCCGACTACAAACGTGCACGGCGTTGCGCCTTAGCAATCGCTAAACCAATCTCTTGAGGTTACCGACGATGCCGGAAGCACGGTTAGCCTGACCACGAAGGTCTATTCCTACAAGCAATCGAAGAACGAGCAAGAATATGATACAAAATCTCTCACCTAAACTTCTCTTTTTTCTTTATCTTCGTATGTGGATGGTACAAATGTCCCATGCACCTGCAATTAGACATGGCACAAAATTTCTGAAGTATTTTTGTCCTGGATGACATAAATAAATTATTGCATAGTTTGCATTAGAAATCACATTACAAATATACATGTATGCAATATTTTTGGTCATATCCAAGGTAGTCATGTCCTCATCATGAAATCTCTCACAAAGCGGCTATAGAATCCAGCGAGGCCAAGAAAACTCCTCACTTGTGTGACCGTTTTGGGCTGCGGCCAACTCTCAATAGCTTCAATCTTGGCTTTATCAATTTCAATTCAATGTGGAGTAACAACATAGCCAGGAAAAGATACTCGGTCGATGCAGAAGGTGCACTTCCCAAGGTTACCAAACAAACGTGCATCACATAGAGCAATAAAAACAACACATAAATGTTCCAAATGCTCCTCCAAAGATCTGCTACAAATCAGTATATCATCAAAATAGACTACCACAAATCATCCAATGAATGCACGTAAAACTTCGTTCATTAATCTCATGAAAGTAGTAGGTGAATTAGTTAACCCAAAAGGCATGACTAACCACTCATATAATCCAAACTTAGTTTTAAATGTTGTTTTCCATTCAACTCCCAATTTCATACGAATTTGATGGTATCCACTATGCAAATCAACGAATAGTAATATTATTAATGCATCTACAATCAACACACATACGCGACGTACCATCCTTTTTTGGCACTAGTATAATAGGAATAGCACAAGGACTAAGAGATTCGCGTATATAACCTTTGTCGAGCAGCTCCTGTACTTGATGCATAATCTCCTTTGTCTCCACTGGATTGGTACGGTATGGCGCACGGTTAGGCAGCGAAGCACCGGGAATTAAGTCAATCTGATGCTCAATCCCTTGAATAGGTGGTAATCCCAGTGGTTCGTCTTATGGAAAGACGTCAGCGAACTCCTGCAAAATGTTAGTGATAGCAGGAGGCAAAGAGGAAGGTACATCCTCAAAAGAAAATAACGCCTCGTTGCACACAAAAGCATAGCAAACAGATTTGCTGAAATTTAGATCATCAATATCAGATTTGGTGGCAAGTAAACATGCACTTTTCAATTTAATTTCACAAGCAACACTAGATGGTTTATTATTAGGCTTCATTTGTTGCTCAAATTCTTTTGCCACAATCTGATTTTCACTCTTATGTTTCTCCTATTTTGTTTTATTAGCTTTATTAATTTCATCTTTCAAAATGGAATCCGGAGTCATAGGAAGCAAAGTAATATTTTTTTCCTGAGGAACAAGAGTATACTGATTGTTTCTACCATGGTGTACATAATTTTTATCAAATTGCCATGGTCTACCAAGTAAAAAAGAACATGCTTGCATAGGTACCACATCACAATCAACACAATCAGCATATGTAGAGATACTAAAATGCACACAAACAGTACGTGTTACCTTAACCTTGCCGCTGTTGTTGAAGCATTGGATGTAGTAAGGATGTGGATGTGGTCTTGTGGTGAGAGATAGCATCTTCACCATCTCCAAGCTAGCCAACTTGTTGCAGCTCCCTCCATCTATCATGACGCGAACAAAACATTCCTTCACAACTCCCTTTGTATGGAAGAAATTATGCCTCTGATTTTACTCAGCTTGTGTAACCTGCACACTCAAAACACGTTGAGTAACTAAACATTCATACCTGTCAGCATCTTCAGCAGCCATGTATTGCATCTCATGATCAGAATCATTTCCACCATGTTCTTCACTTGTACTAAGAGCCAAGGTCTCCTCATCATAGTCACTAGCAGACTCATACCCATCATCCTCAATAACAATCATCACACGCTTAGAAGGGCATTGTCTTGCATAATGATCTCCACCCTTGCAACGACGACAAATAATATCATGTGTTTGCCATGTTGATGCCATGGATGAAGAAGAGCTCTATGCAGGCCCAGAAGGTGTGCCCTTGGTAGATAGTGGTGGTTGTGCGTGCTTTCTTATATCATGGTTGGCGGTGGCAGCTGACGGAGGCACCAGTGCAGTAGAACATGTGGAAGTAGAGGATGCACGCGGTGTCCATGATGAAGATCGACCTGCAGAAAAGTTAGTTCGCGCCAATGCTTGTCGATCCTGCACTTCACGTTCAGCTTTACAAGCAAGATGGAATAAACAAGTGATATAATTATATTCCTTATACTCTTTATTTAGTCCATGCATAAAACGTGCAAGCATAGCTTCATTATCCTCAACAATACCAACCGAATCATACCAGTTTGTAATTCCTGATAATATTCTTCTAAAGAATTTTTCCTCGTCTTAAATGCTGCAATTTTTGAAGTAATTCACGTTGATAATATCGTGGAACCCAACGAGTATGCATAGCAGTTTTCAAAGCATCCCAAGTAGTTGGAATATTATTCTGATATAATCTACGATGTTTAGACCACCACACACAAGAAAAACTAGTGAAAGCACAAAGTGCAGCAGCAACACGTCTATCCTCGGGATATTCTAAACATGTAAAATGTTGTTCGGTTTCTAACTCCCAAGTAAGATATATATTAGGAACGTATCTACCCTCAAATGGTGGAATATTCAATTTCAGTTTAGGGAGATGGTCATTATCTCATACCTGAGGGGGGGGCTACCATTGCCATTATTTGCATGTGGACGACATGGTGGTTGTGGTGCTAGTGGTTGCATGTAGTTCTGATTTTGATCAGCCTCATCCTCGTAATCTCCCGCATAATCATCCTCCTTCACATCAGCAGTAGGAGCCACAGAAGTATCAACGGCAGCACCAAAAGTTTGGCCAGGCGGAGGGCTGTTTCACGACATGGAGGTAGTCGTCATTGTTGTTGTTGCAGAGGTGTGGCAGGTACAACCATTGGTGGTTGTGGAGACGCGCAAGCAGTTCATTAATTTTTTTTATTGAGCTTTGTTTCAAACATCTTATCCATGGCCTCTTCAAAATTGTTGAGCACATCTTGCACCTGTTCAGTCATCATTTGCTGAAATTTATAATGCAACTCCTAATTCGTCATGTTCTCCCAGTCAGTCTCATCGACTTGTGATCCTGCCATGGTTAGCAAATCTCAAATTCTTACCAGTTCTTACCCAGTAGCAGGCGGTGATCGGGAACCGATGTAGTCAAAACACTCAAAGTTTGGATAGAGCGATTACCAGGAAAGATTCAAACGCATGATGTAGATTTATGTGAAGCTAGGAAGGCTTATAATAAGGTAGCAAAAAGATTAGCAATAATCAATTCAGAGATGGAAATTTGAATAAACGCTCAACGACGGTACTGTGCGGGTCCTAGGCTAGACCGTGCTAGAGACGCGAGCCTGGAACACTAACAAAATCACGGTGCCGCACGTATACAAGGGAAAAGCACACTCTAAATTTTTTTCTGCTCTTTTTTTATTTGCGCTTTTTTTGTGCTCCTCTTTTTTTGCGAAAAATCACTATAATGGCGAGTGTCTCAAAACTCTTCCCAGGTCAAAATGATAGGATGGGCACGACATTTTTTTGACAATTTTTTTCGGAAATCAGGGCAGCGACGACAGAAAAGTGCGAGAAAAATCACTACGATGGCGAGTGTCTCAAAAGACTCAGAAAAGCCTAAAAATAGGATAGGGAAAAAATATTTTTGGTCGCTGAAATTTTGGCCTAAAAACTGCCCGGGGGTCTCCAGACTTTTTTTTACGAAACCTACTGAGGCAAGTAAACACGAATCAGAGATTAGATGGATCTTGAAAACAAACCTAATACGATAAGAACTCGGATTGGTGGTGGATATATGATGGTAAGATATGGCAGCGGTGGTGGTATATGGATACGGATTGGTGGTGGTATATGGATACGGATTGGTGATGGTACATGGAGACGGATTTGTGGCAGATAAGCAGTGGTGGTAGATGGCAGGGGCGATGATGATGGCAACCTATGACCAGAACTCGAAACTCTAAAAGACTAGACTCTAAGACCAGTAGGTAGACACGACGATGCAACCGCAAATTCAACAAAGCAAAATACTAAAAAGACTATGCTAAGGCTCAGACTTGTTCGGATATGATGAACCAACCCTAATTTTTTTTGGCTTTTTCGTGGACTGTAGGTATGAAGAACAGACTCGATCTAAACTACGAAAAACTGTAAAATCTCACCTAGCAACCTAGAAATCCGATACCACTTGATAGAGGCAAAGGTGTCCCGTCTTTCGATGAGATGATGGATATCGCTTTGGTGGAAGTTGACTTTGACGATCCGACTACAAATGTGCAAGGACGTTGCGCCTTAGCAATCACTAAACCAACTCCGAGGACGCACGATCAACCTAGCCACGAAGGTATATTTCCTGCAAGCAAATGAAGAAGAAGCAAGAAACTAAGATTGCAACATGGATATTGCAAATATAAGATGAAAGCTTTATTGATCAAGGTGGGGTTCTGTGATGTCTTGGTGTGGTCGTTGAACTCACACGAAGTACGCGAAGTGGAAGCTATGGCGAACTTTTAATCTAAACAAAACCCAAAGTCTAAATGATTCCCTAAGGGATGTATATATGGAGGAGAGAGGGGGGAATTTCATGGCCCTTGGAGGAGGGGTACGAACCAACCCGAACTCTTGTTTCCCCACACATACGGACTCTAAAAACAACCTATAATCAAGTACTCGAAATTACATGGGCCTGGCCTGAAAATAAGGCGACGCGACGCCTACAATAGCCTCTGGACGAAATTTATGAAGTGGCATCTTGTATATTTCGTCCAAGGCTTCATGCACTCATTATGGTGGCTTCAAAGTCCTGGAATCATCACTTGTAACTCCGTTCTTGTCCCCCTTGCACATGCCATCACCTCCATGCTTGAATTTTCTCCAAGGTTCATGCATCTTGTCCAAGCTAGGCCCTTCATTTGTAAGCAAAACAAACATATCCAATTTAGGCAACATCATATTTTCATGATCATTAGAATCGTTACCAAGAAACAAAAGTACCTGGTAATTCAATTGGCATGCGCGAGCTCTAGTAATTGGTCTAGTATGTATAGCAGCAGGGGCTGTGGGTGTAACACTGGTATTAATGTCCTCGTCACCTAAGATGCAAAAAGCTACGAGGTTTTCTTATGCACAAGTCTTTATTTATAGAACGCGTATGGAAAGAGAAAGAACTTATCTATTTGGCTTGCCGAAGATCGCAGTGTAGGCTCATCTTTCCATCTCCTCTTGGAGATCAAGTCCTTAACAGGAGCCTGCAGTTTATGCAGATGAAAACAATGCCAGACGCGTACTTATCTACATGAACATGCGATGCTCATGAAATGCTTATGCAGGCATGCAACTTGTCGGGGGTCCCAGGGCTTCATTTATTTCTCTGTTGCTCGGGGTCTATGCTTGGCTTTTTACAAGGGGTTACATGCAACTGGGGCAAGGCCTGTACAAAAGGGTGGCTGCCGGTCAGGGCCCGACAGCTGCACCTTATGGGTCGAACTTGCAGAGATGCTCAATATTCCATGAGATTTGCAAGTGAATGCCATCTCCGGTGATGTAGGGTGGAACCCTATATGGACGATCTTTCACGAAAGGAGCGGATCCCGCGATGAACACAAAGAACACGAGGGTAAACACAAGGGGAAACACGAGATAAACACTAAAACCAACAAGATTGATCACACATATGCTAGATTCTCGAACAGAAAAGAGTTCACACGATCCATGATCAACAAAGGACGATACACGATAACCGGTTCTTCTCCAAAGGAGGTCTTGATGGGGCCACCCAAAAGGGGGTCTTGAATCCAAGTGGATCTTCTCCGTAGAGGGGCCGCGATCTCTCTCAAGGAGTAGATCCGATGTGGATGAGCGAGGCTCTATCTCTAATATGACCTACCACAATGCTAACCCTTGAAAAGAGGAGGTGGGTATATATATAGTCTTAGAGGTCGAAGGGGTACATGGGCTTCTACCCAACACGAAATCAGCACACAGGCGCCAGTCATCCGGAGGCTCGCGAGGGTCCAGACGTCCGGTGCTCGTCGGGCGTCCCAGATTCGGCTCGGGTGTGCTTTGGTCGGACGTCTGGTCGGGGTCGGAATCCCGGGGCGTCGGTCGTCCGGAGGTCTTCGGAAATCTGGCGTTTTGGCTCGGGAGTGGTAGCGCCGGTCGTCCAGAACCTGGAGTTCGTCCGACGTCCATGGTTCACTGGTCGTCTAGTGCCTGGGAGTTTCGAGCAATCCTTCTTCTTTTCCATGGAGCTTGGTGTCCTCACCGTCTTGTCTGTTGGGTATAGCTGATCCGTGGCTTTCCTCCAAGTACCTGATCACACATAGGGTTTCCGCTTGAGGTAGTAGCCATGTCTCATGCATAGAAAGTGGTAGTTCAAAGAGGAGCAAGTTCACCTTATCTTTGATAGCCTTGGCTCGTGCTCTTGTCATTGGTCCAAGTAATGTCCTAGGAGACGTAGGTAGGTCCATGGGGATGACCTTGGGATGCTCCGCATCATCTCCCCTCCCTTGGCAAAGATCCGACCTCGGATCGGATTCTTCATCACTATGGTAGGGCGAGAGATCCTTGACATTGAAAACGTCGCACACGTTGTACTTGTCGCGCGGGAGGTCGATCTTGTAGGCGTTGTTGTTGTAGCATGCAAGCACCTTGAAGGGTCCATCCGCTCGTGGTAGGAGTTTGGACTTGTGTTCGGTGGGGAAGCGGTCCTTGTGAAGGTGTAGCCACACAAGATCACCAATGTTGAATACCATGGGGTGCTTGTTGATGTTGAGCTTGGTCGCAAGTCGTTGTACTTGGCGCTCGATGGTGTGCCTTGTATCTTCATGTACCTTCTTGAGATGGGTCACGCGTGCACTTGTGTCCATATTGATGCGCTCTTGTAGTGGTAGAGGAAGGATGTCCAATGGGGACAATGGGTTGAATCCGTAGACGACCTCAAAGGGGGACTTGCCGGTAGTTGAATGTCTTGCGCAGTTGTAGGCAAACTCGGCGATAGGTAGACACTCCTCCCACTCCTTGATGTTCTTATTGATTAGCACGTGAAGTAGAGTGGAGAATGTGTGGTTGTTCACCTCCGTTTGGCCGTCGGTTTGTGGGTGGTAAGCCATGGAGAAGAGTAGCTTGATTCCGAGCTTGGCGCATAAGGTTTTCCAAAAGTAGCTTAGGAACTTGACGTCTCGGTCCGAGACTATCATATTTGGCACTCCATGTAGATGAAGTATTTCCCTACAAAAGAGATTGGCAACATGTGAAGCATCATCTATCTTGTTGCAAGGAATGAAATGTGCCATTTTAGCGAATC
Source organism: Triticum urartu (assembly GCF_056163025.1). Classification (NCBI taxonomy): domain Eukaryota; kingdom Viridiplantae; phylum Streptophyta; class Magnoliopsida; order Poales; family Poaceae; genus Triticum; species Triticum urartu. The sequence continues at coordinate 259,960,962 of NC_141876.1, forward strand.
TATCCACGGCAACAAACACGGAATCCTTTCCATTTCTAATTCTAGGCAAACCAATCACAAAATCCATGCTAATATCTTCCCATGGTTGGAACGGTATTGGAAGGGGCATATAGAGACCATGAGATTTTGCTTTAGACTTAGCTTTGCGACATGTAGAGCATCGGTTGGTGAAGCGGTTGACGGTGCAAAACATCTTGGGCCAAAAATAGTTCCTAGAGAGCGTAGCAAATGTCTTGTTGCGACCAAAATGTCCCATTAGGCCTCCTCCATGAGATTCCTGCAAAAGCAACAAACAAAGAGAAGACTCGGGGATGCAAAGTTTGTTAGCTCTCATAAGATAACCTTCTCTGATATAATAGCGATCCCAAGAGGTATGCGTCAAACACTTTTCATAAGGAATAGCAAAAGTAGGATCATGCGCATAAAAGTCTTTTATGTGCTCAAAGCCAATGACATCCAATTCAAGTTGAGTAACAAGCATGCACATGCGGGAAAGAGCGTCCGCCACAATATTTTCCTTACCTTTAATGTACTTGACGACATAAGGAAATGACTCAATGAATTCACTCCATTTAGCATGACGCTTGTTGAACTTAGTTTGACCCTTAAGGTATTTAAGCGTTTCATGGTCGGTATGGATGACAAATTCATGAGGGCGAAGATAGTGTTCCCATTCATAGATGGGGTAATTGAGTTGCGCTCCAGAAAGTTTTTCAGTAAAGTAAGCTATGGGGCACTTCTCTTGCGTTAACACACCTCCTATGCCATTACCACTAGCATTGCAATGAATCTCAAAGGGTTTGTTAAAGTTGGGTAATGCAAGCATGGGAGCATCAGTAAGAAAATTCTTAAGCTCATTGAATGTGGTATCTTGCGATGGTCCCCAAACAAAGGGTGCATTCTTCTTGCTCGAAGCATGCAAAGGTGAAGCAATGGTGCTAAAGTCCTTCACAAATCTACAGTAGAAACCGGCTAAGCCAAGGAAGCTACACACTTGTTGCAATTTGGTTGGTTGTGGCCAAGTTTTAATAGGATTGATCTTAGAGTCATCAACATGAACACCCTTAGAGGATACAGCAAAACCTAAGAAAATGAGCTTATCAACGCCGAAAAGGCATTTTTCCATGTTAGCATATAAACACTCTTTTCAAAGAGTTTGCAACATGGTGCGGACATGGGTGACATGATCTTTGAGAGATTTTCTAAAAACAAGGATATCGTCGAAGTAGACCACAACAAACTCACCAATGTAAGGGTGAAACACATAATGCATAAGACGCATGAAAGTACCCGGTGTGTCCGATAAACCCATAGGCATGAATAACCACTCATACAAACCAAACTTTGTTTTCAAAGTAGTTTTCCATTCATTACCCTCTTGTATGCGGATTTGATAGTAACCACTTTTAAGATCAATTTTGGAAAAAATAGTGGCACCACTAAGTTCATCAAGCATATCATCAAGGCGTGGAATGGGGTACCTATATCGAACGGTGATAGCATTGATAGGTCTACAATCAGAACACATGCGAAAGCTACCATCTCTTTTTGGCACAAGAATGACCAGAATGGCACAAGGACTCAAACTTTCATGCACTTGTCCATGGTCTATGAGATGTTTTACTTGCCTTTGTATTTCTCTGGTTTCTTCAGGGTTGACGCGGTAGGGGGCCTTGTTCAGAAGTGGTGCTCCGGGGATGAGGTCGATGCGGTGCTCGATACCTCGTAGTGGAGGTAGACCCGGAGGTAGCTCGTCAGGGAAAACATCATGGAATTCCTATAAAAGAGAAGACAACACTAAAGCTAGAGTGTGAGAGGTGTTAGCTTTTGGTGCCTTGTCCTTGCATAAAAGGACATAGTGCATGACACTAGATGGGTTCTCACACACTTCTCTTATCTCACGTTTGGTGGCAAATAGAACTAGGTTCTTCTTGTCGCTCATCGTGGAGGCGCTCAATTTGGGCTTCTGGCGCTCACTCTCTTTTTGGTGGTTCGCTCTCTCACTATTCTCTCCATGATGGGTGGTTTGCTTGTCGGCGATCACTTGGCTTGGAGACATAGGGCGAAGTACGTACTCCTTTCCTTTCATCTTGAAGATGTAGTGGTTCGTTCGGCTATTGTGGATGACGCCTCTATCAAATTGCCATGGTCGTCCGAGAAGAAGGTGGCAAACGGTCATTGGAACGACATCACACTCCAAAGTGTCTTGATAAGCTCCGATTTTGAAGGAGACTTGCACTCTATGCTTGACTAGAATAGTGTCGGAGTCTCTTAGCCATTGAACTTTGTAGGCATGTGGGTGCTTTGTCTTGGGTAATTGGAGCTTGGAGCAAAGTTCTTCACTTGCTAAGTTATGACAACTTCCTCCATTGATGATGACCTTGACGGAACTCCATTGATGCCGGCCTTGGTATGAAAGATATGACATCTTTGGTCTTCTTCTTGTTGATGTTGGAGAGTCAAGACCTTGGAGACAACGAGAGCGGGACTTGAATCTTCGTCACAAAAGACTTGTTCCTCTTCATCGTTCACTTGTCGGTGCATGGCGACTTGCTCAAGTGCTTCTGTTTCTCCTTCACTCATGGAGTCGTATGTACCATCATCGTTGAGGATCATGGTCCACTTGTTGGTACACTCAAAGGACTTGTGGCCTCGACCTCCGCATGTGAAGCATTTGAAGGAACTTGTCTTGACGGTCTTGTCGGTTGGGGTAGATGATGATGAAGCTCTCGGCTTGAAGTTGCTCATTATAGGAGGATGACTTGAGGTTGTCGATGCCTTCTTGTGACTTGACTTGTCGTTGTTGCTTGTAGAAGGCTTTGTTGAGGTAGACGGTGTTGGAGTCGTTGAATCTTGGGCGTTGGGTGTTGGAGAAAACATAGGACTTGGATGAGAACTTGGCATATTTGAAGTCATCTTGCACTTGACGTTCCGCTTTGGTAGCTTGATGCACTAGCTCAATGAGGTTCGAGTATGGTTGGAATTCGGCGATCTTCTTGATAGGATGATTGAGTCCATTCAAGAAACGTGCCATAGTTTGATCATCATCTTCCGTGACATTGGCTAGTATCATTGCAATCTCCATTTCATTATAATATTCTTCAACGCTCTTGGTTCCTTGCTTGAGTAGTTGGAGTTTCTTGAAGAGGTCGTTGTTGTAGTAGGTTGGCATGAAGCGTGCTCTCATGACATCCTTCATTTGCGCCCAAGTAGTGATGGGTGTTTCACCTTTTGCCTCTCGGCGCTCAATGACTTGTTCCCACCAAATGAGGACATAGTCTTGGAACTCAATGTATGACATCACGATCTTATTTTCTTCTTAATAGTTGTGCAAACGGAAGATTTTGTCGACCTTCAATGCCCATTAAAGGTACTCTTCAGGATCATTGCTTCCATTGAACTCGGGAATGGTGAACTTTAGCGTGCCATAGCGTTGCTCTTCATTGTGTTCGGGTCGGGGATGATGACGTCCTTGACGAGCTCTTGACGTGGAGGATTTCCAATGTCTTCTTGCTCTTGTTGAACTTGGTGTTCTTGGTGAGCTTGTGGAGGAACTTGTTGAGCTTGACAATGCACGCGAGCTTGGTATATTCGTTCATGGACTTCATCACAAAGCGCTTCTTGACGCTCACGAGCTTGTCGGCCTTGGTTGGCTATGGCTCGACTTGATTCTCGGAGGGCTTGTTGCGCATCAAGTGCTTGAGCTTCTCGCAATTGTTGTTCTTGACGTTGTGCCTCGGCATCTTGTGCTTCTTGGTGTAGTCGCGCTCGCTCTTCCTCTTTGTGTTGGTGTTTGCATTGCTGTTCTCGTGCTTGCGCAAAAGTAGATTGGTTTTGACTATGTCGTTGTTCTTGAGAGTTGTTATCGTGTAGAGGGTTGCGGTTTTCTTGACGATCTTGGCACGCGGCACGATGAAGAGTATTGGATGTCGGTGTACTTGAGCCAGAGATGGTGTAGTCGAAGTGTCTAGTTGAGCGGCTCCATCGTGATGAGGACGAAGTGGAAGAAGAGCGGTTGAGCAACAAAGCACGAATCTTGTCCATTCTTGCATCGTTCTCTTGCTTGTGGTCGTCGATCTTGTGGTCGGAGTAATCTCTTGTGCATTGCTCGGAGAGTCGCAAGTCGGTGGAGAGGTTGTCGATGCGTTCACTCAATGCTTGGTGCTCTTGATGCAAAGCACGTTGTGCACCAAAGAGGGGGCTCTTTGTGATGTAGGAGTTCATGTCGCCGTCTTGCTCGATGTAGAGTGGGTTGGTAGAAGTACTTGGCGTATCCATCATTTCAAACAAATATGTGTGGGAGAAGGATAAGAACTTATACCAAATGTACCTTGACCGATGTTGATGATCACTCAATGTGGAACAAGGAAAGAGCACAATTGGTACCAATTCTTGTCGGTTTCTCGCACCTACGCAAGTAAAAGCTTATGGTGGAGCTCGGTTAGGTTGGTGGCACAAAAAATTGATGCAATTGTTAGTGAGCTTCTAAAATGTTGGAAAAGATTCGCAAGTTTGCAATGCAACAAGTAGACCAATAGAAAAATATGGTACGTGGAAACACACATGCAAAGAGAAGAATGGGATCATGCAACCAAGGATGAGCGAAAATGTGGAATCCACGAAAATGCTCTTGCTAGCACGATTGCACAATAGGCGGATACGAAGACATGAGCACAACCTACTAAGAAAAAATGCAAAAACTTCTATCCCAAGTATGTTCTATGTATGGTGTTCCGATGATATGATCCAAGATGCTCTAGTATGATGATCTTAATGTTGTATGATGCTATGGTTCTTGCTTAAAAGCTCTTTGCTTATCTTTCCATGTTTCTTAAAACCTTGTTTGGCTCTTTGTATTTGAGCTCTTTTCTCATGCAATGCTTCATGAACCAAGATAGCAATTGAGTATGCGATGACACTCTGTGTCACAAGAGATGATATGCACCAATGATATGTATGTATGCTATGGGAAGTATGATCACTAATGTACACAAGTCACGTTGCCAGCAATACTCAAGGGCTAGTCTCGATGGGTAAGCTACGCAAAATTGGGCTATGATGGCTATCAATGTAGTGGCAAGAATGATGTATCACGACACCAAGATGAGGTTACCGTTCTTGCTTACCGTATGGTGTCAAAATGGTGGATTAGTTGTTGTTAGTGACGCATCCGTGGCGAAGATGTGCGGCGGTGATGTTGATGTCGAACCGTACCTAAATAGACGAAACAAAATAGGACATGGAACCGCAACTCAAATTCTCAAAGCACAATGTGGCAAAAACGCAACGGAGTACGAAACGAGTAAGCAATTGTGGTTGCGGAGAGTGGTGGTGGTATGGGGATGTGTATGAGGAAGTGGGGTGGTGGGTAAAATTTTCGGGGGAAAATTTGGTTCCGTTAGGGTATTACGGACGTCCGGGGGTTTACAGTCATCCGGTCGTCGGAAGTCCGGAGGCTGTCGGATGTCCGGTGCCTGGGCGAAATTCTGGCACGGGAAGAACAACTAGGGTTCGTGGTGGAAAGGTCAAAATCCGTCGAACCAGGGCGATTTTGTGGATGGAAAAGGTGGGGATGATGGGGGAAATCTAGACCCACTCAAGGCAAAGCAAATCCATGAATCAAATCCAACAAAATTTAATCACACCAACAAATCACAAAAAAAATTGTGGCTATTTTTGTGGGGAATTTTCGAATTAGGGACAAAATCAACAAAACAAGGCTAGAAAACACAACGGGGAGGACCCGAAATTGTGATCAACGTGGCTCTAGATACCAAGATGATGTAGGGTGGAACCCTATATTTCCGATCTTTCACGAAAGGAGTGGATCCCGCGATGAACACGAAGAACACGAGGGGAATCACGAGGGTAAACACGAGGGTAGACACTAAAACCAACAAGATTGATCAGACATATGCTAGATTCTCGAACACAAAAGAGTTCACACGATCCACGATCAACAAGGCACGATACATAGTAATCGGTTCTTCTCCAAAGGAGGTCTTGATGGGGCCACCCAAAAGGGGGTATTGAATCCAAGGGGATCTTCTCCGTAGAGGGTCCGCGGTCTCTCTCAAGGAGTAGATCCGATGTGGATGAGCGAGGCTCTATCTCTAATATGAGCTATCACAATGATAACCCTAGAAAAGAGGAGGTGGGGGTCTATATATAGTTTCAGAGGTCGAAGCGGTAAATGGGCTTCGACCCAACACAAAATCAGCACACAGGCATCGGACGTCTGGTAGCTACCGGACGTCCGGTGCTCGTCTGGCGTCCGTAGATTTGGCTCGGGTGTGCTTCGGTCGGACGTCCGGTCGGGGTCGGAGGTCGAGGGTGCCGGTCTTCTGGAGGTCTTCGGAAATCCGGCGTTTTGGCTCGGTAGTGGTAGTGCCGGTCATCCGGAGTGGGCCGGTCGTACGGAACCTGGAGTTCGTCGAACGTCTGTGGTTCGCTGGTCGTCCGGTCCATGGGAGTTTTGAGCAGTCCTTCTTCTTTTCCATTGAGCTTGGTGTCCTCACCATCTTGTCTGTTGGGTATAGCTGATCTGTGGCTTTCCTCCAAGTACCTGATCACACATAGAGTTTCCGCTTGAGGTAGTAGCCATGTCTCATGCATAGAAAGTGGTAGTTCGGAGAGGAGCGAGTTCACCTTATCTTCGATAGCCTTGGCTCATGCTCTTGTCATTGGTCCAAGTGGTGTCGTGGGAGACGTAGGAAGGTCCATGGGGATGACCTTGGGATGCTCCGCATCATTGGGTCTCCAGACAGACTGCGCCAGGTCTGATGACTCGTACTACCTGGTAAGGGCCTTCCCACTTTGGCATCAACTTTTTTGCACCCTTGGCGGACTGAACGCGCCTAAGGACAATGTCGCCTTCCTCAAAACACTGGGCATGAACCCTGCGGTTGTGATAGCGACGCATGGCTTGCTGGTAGCCTGCATCACACATAGTAGGCCGGAGATGGTTCTTCTCGAGAAGCACAGTGTCGTCACGCGGGTGCTGATCCTGTGCTACTTCATTGTATCCAAGCACTTGAGGTGACCCGTAAATGAGTTCCGTGGGGATAACTGCTTCTTCCCCATAGACTAGGGAGAAGGGAGTATGCCCGGTAGCTCGATTTGGTTTCATTCTAAGGGACCAAAGAACCATCGGCATCTCGTCGATCCATCGCCTGCAGCACTTCTACAACTTATCAAATGTTCTTGTCTTGAGTCCTCGCAACACTTCAGCGTTCGCCCCCTCAGCTTGTCCATTGCTTCTGAGATGTGCAATAGAGGCAAATGATATCTTGCTTCTGAGGGCATGAATATATTGCATGAAGGCGCGGCTCGTGAACTGGGTGCCATTGTCGGTGATGATCCATGCAGGGACCCCGCGGCACACCAATTCTTTCAAGAACTTGATAGCTGACTGAGCAGACATCTTTCTCACGGCTTCTACTTCCGGCCACTTTGTTAACTTGTCGATGGCAACGAACAAGAATTCGAAGCCCTCGGCAGCTCGGGTGAAAGGGCCGAGGATATCGAGCCCCAGACCGAAACAGCCATGACAAAGGGATTGTCTGAAGATCTTGGGCAGGCAGATGGATGTTCTTGGAATGGAACTGGCAGGCTTTACATTTGGTGACTAGCTCGACCGCATCTTGGAGGGCTGTGGGCCAATAGAATCCTTGCCGAAATGCTTTCCCAACCAAGGCCCTTGATCCAATGTGGGAGCCGCACATGCCTTTGTGTATTTCTGCCAGCATATCCTTTCCTTCTTCCCGGCAAATCACTTTGATTTCACACCATTGGGCCTTCTTCTGCATAGTGTGTCATCGACAAACTGATACATACTGGCCCTCCGGGCTACTCTTTTAGATTCTTCTTGCTCTTTGGGAAGTTTTCCAGTTTGCAGGAAGTGGACTATGTGCCTTGCCCAAGTTGGAGCCTGGGCTTGGCAACAAGGACTAGCGGCACCTCCTCATTTGCGGGGGTGCGTTCCTTGACTGTGGGGACCAGTGGCCCAACAGGTGGGTGCAGCCCGCCAATCGAAGGGGAGTTGTTTCCGGCAGGGTCCTTGCAGGAGCCCCGAGAGGCTCTACCGGCAGAGGCTTACCGGAGTCCAGTTTCCTCCTCATTTGGTCCATTGTTGCCAGGATACAGAGGGCTGAGTAAGATGGAGAACAAAAGTTCCTGGTTCCACATGAAGCTTTTGCGCAGCACACTTTGACAGATGATTAGCAATGCTATTTTCTGCATGGGGTACATGCTCTGTTTGCAATCCATCAAAGCGCTCCACCAGTCTTCCCACTTCCTCAACGTATGCCTCCATCAATGGACTTTGGTTATCCCTGTTGACTTGTCTCCCCACAAGTTGTGAATCTGATGAGGACATCAATACCATTGTTACACCCACAACCCATGCTGCTATACATACTGGACCAATTACTAGAGCTCGCGCACGCCAATTAAATTACTAGGTACTTTCGTTTCTTGGTAACGATTCTAATGTTCATGAGAATATGATGCTGCCTAAATTGGATACATTTGTTTTGCTTACAAATGACAGGCCTAGCTTGGAAAAGAAAGATGAACCTTGGAGCAAGTTCAAGCATGGAGATGATGGCGAGCGCAAGGGGAACAAGAACAGAGTTACAAGTGATGATTCCAGGACTTTGAAGCCACCATAAACAATTTTTTATACATGATCATAATTATTCTACTTATGATAAATAATTATATGCTCTTGTTCGGACTTTAGAAACATGGCAACATTATTTATGGCGCAAAGAATTTGTTATACATTCTGATCATGAATCGCCGAAACATATTAAAAGTCAAGCTAAACAGAATCATAAACATGCTGAATGGGTTGAATTCATTGAGACTTTCCCTTATGTCATTAAACACAAGAAGGGTAAAGAAAATGTTATTGCTGATGCTTTGTCTCGTCGCTATACTATGCTTTCAGAACTTGACTTTAAAATATTTGGTTTGGATACCATCAAAGATCAATGTGTGCATGATGCTGAATTTAAAGATGTATTGCAGAATTCTAAGGAAGGGAGAACTTGGAACAAGTTCATTCTTAACGATGGATTTGTGTTTCGTGTTAACAAGCTATGCATTCCAGCTAGCTCCGTTCGTCTTTTGTTGTTGCAGGAGGCGCATGGAGGAGGATTAAGGGGACACTTTGGCGTCAAGTAGACGAAGGACATACTTGCTACACATTTCTTTTGGCCAAAGATGAGACGGGATGTTGAGCATTTTGTTGCTCGCTGCACTACATGTCCGAAAGCTAAGTCACGACTTAATCCTTATGGTTTATATATGCCTTTCCATATACCTAGTGTTCCTTGGGAGGATATATCTATGGACTTTGTTTTAGGTTTACCTCGAACAAAGAAGGGGAGGGATAGCATATTTGTTGTCATGGATAGATTTCTGAAAATGGCACACTTTATACCATGTCATAAAATCGATGATGCTGTTAATGTTGCTGATTTGTTCTTTTGTGAAATTATTCGCTCGCACGGTGTGCCAAATACTATTGTTTCAGATCATTATACTAAATTTCTTAGCCACTTTTGGAGATGTTTATGGGCTAAGTTGGGCACTAAACTGCTTTTTAGTACTACTTGTCACCCCCAAATTGATGGACAAACTGAAGTAGTCAATAGAACATTGTCTACTATGCTTAGGGCTGTTTTCAAGAATAATAAGAAAATGTGGGAAGAATGCTTGCCTCATATTGAATTTTCTTATAATTGTTCATTGCATTCTACGACTAAGATGTGCCCTATTGAAATTGTGTATGGTTTCCTACCTCGTGCACCTATTGATTTGTTGTCTCTTCCATCTTTGGATAAGGTTAATTTTGATGCTAAAGAACGTGGTGAATTGATTTTAAAAATGCATGAGTTAACTAAGGAAAACATTGAGCGTATGACTGCTAAATATAAACTTGCTGGAGATAAGGGTAGAAAACATGTTGTGTTTGCACCTGGAGATCTTGTTTGGTTACATTTGCGTAAGGATAGATTTACTAATTTGCGCAAATCAAAGCTAATGCCACGTGCTGATGGTCCTTTTAAGGTGTTAGAGAAAATAAATGATAATGCACATAAACTTGAGTTGCTTGCATATTTTGGGGTTAGTCCCATGTTTAACATTGCAGATTTGAAGCCTTATTTGGGTGAGAAGATAAGCTTCCGTCGAGGACGACTTAATTTCAAGAAGGGGAGGATGATGAGGACATCAATACCATTGTTACACCCACAACCCCTGTTGCTATACATACTGGACCAATTTCTAGAGCTCGCGCACGCCAACTAAATTACAAGGTACTTTCGTTTCTTGGTAACGATTCTAATGTTCATGAGAATATGATGCTGCCTAAATTGGATACATTTGTTTTGCTTACAAATGAAGGGCCTAGATTGGACAAGAAAGATGAACCTTGGAGCAAGTTCATACATGGAGATGATGGCGTGCACTAGGGGAACAAGAACGGAGTTACAAGTGATGATTCCAGGACTTTGAAGCCACCATAATGAGTGCATGAAGCCTTGGACGAAATATACAAGATGCCACTTTATAAATTTCGTCCAGAGGCTATCCTAGGTGCTGTGTCACCTTATTTATGGGCTAGGCCCATGTATTTTCGAAATACTTAAGTATAGGCTGTTTTTAGAGTCCGTATGTGTGGGGAAACAATAGTTAGGGTTGGTTTGGGACCCCTCCTCCAAGGGCCACGAAATTCCCCCCTCTTTCTCCATATATATAGCCCTTAGGGCGTCGTTTAGACTTTGGGTTTTGTTTAGACTAAAGTTCGCCATAGCTGCAACTTCGCGTACTTCGTTTGTGTTCAACAACCAGACAAAGGCGTCACAGAACCCCACCTTGATCAATAAAGCTTTTCTCTTATATTCGCAATATCCTGATTGCAATCTGAGTTTATTGCTTGTTCTTCGTTTGCTTGCAGGAAACAAACCTTCGTGGTCAGGTCGATTGTGCTCCGGCATGGTCAATAACCTCTCCGAGTTGGTTTAGCGATTGCCAAGGTGCGACGTCCTCGCACGTTCGTAGTCGGATCGTCAAAGTTGACTTCCTCCAAAACGATAGCCACCAACTCATCGAAAGATGGGACACCTTTGCCTCTATCAGAATTTCCTCGAACGATTAGCTTCTTGATTCCCAATTCACTTGCAATCCTGAGCCAGGTAAGGATCCCTTCATACTCTGCTATATTGTTGATCGCCTCCTCCCAAGGAAAATGCATCTGGACGGCATACTTTAGGTGCTCTCCAGTGGGAGCAACGAGAAGCACGCTAGCCCCTGCACCTTCTAGGGTGAAGGCACCATTGAAATACATGATCCATTCTTGGGGGGCTTTCTTGTCGGGAATAACTGTTTCCAACACTTCTTTATCGGGGGTTGGCATCCATTTTGCAATAAACTTTGCCAACACCCTGCTCTAAATCGTTGATGTGCTTTCGAATTTTAGGCAAAAGCTGGATAACTCCAATGCCCATTCCACTATTCTTCTGGTAGCCCCACGGTTTTAGAGTATCCTTTGCAAAGGAAAATGAGTGACAACCGTGATCTCATGGGCTTGGAAGTAGTGGCGCAGTTTCCTTGTGGCCATGACAAGGCCAAAAATCAACTTTTGCACACCAGAGTACCTAGATCTAGCCCCCTACAATAGGGAGCTGACGAAGTACACTGGGCGATGCACCACTTTCTTCCTTGCCGCGTCCTTGGGTTGGTCTCCGCTGCCGCGCTCTTCCTTGTCCTGCTCCATAACTGGCCTTGTCGGGTTGTTCTCACTCCCCCCCCCCCAGAAGGGACACTAGCTGAGGCTATTGCTTTCTCCACTTCCCGCTGCGCCACTAGTGCTACACTAACCACTTCATTAATTGCTGTCAGATATAGCAACAATGGCTTTTATGGTTTGGAGCAACCAAAGTGGGCATAGAGGACAAGTAGTTCTATAAATCTTCAAGTGTTGTATTTGCTTTCGGGGTCCAATTCATGGGTCCTGCCTTTTGAAGACCTTGAAGAACAGCAAGGCGTGCTCGGCAGACTTGGAGACGAATCTGCTAAGCGCAGCAATGCACCCTGTCACACGCCTTACATCCTTAACTATCTTAGGTGCATGAATCTAGCCTCTACCCTGCGATGGGACACAAAGAAACCAAGTAGCTTGCCGAAGGGAATGCCAAACACACACTTCTCTGGGTTCAGCTTCAAGTTGATCTTGGGCAGATTAGCAAACGTCTCTTCTAAATCCTGGATGAGGGTTGATCTGTCCTTGGTCTTGACCACATTACCATCCATATAAGCTTCAATGTTCCTGTGCAACTGTGATTCAAAACCAATTTGGACTGCTCTTCCAAAAGTGGACCCGGCACTCTTCAACCCGAAAGGCATGCACACGAAGCAATATGTTCCACATGGGGTGATGAATGAGGTCTTCTCTTTGTCTTCCTTGGACATAAAAATCTGATGATATCCAGAGTACTCATCTAGAAAAGAGAGAAAATCACATCCTGAAGTGGAATCCACAATCTGGTCAATGTGCGACAAGGTAAATGGGTCCTTCGGGTAGGCCTTGCTAAGATCTGTGAAATCTTTGCAAAGTCTTCATTTTCCATTAACCTTGTGTACGACCACTGGGTTTCGTAACCACGTTGGATGCAGTACTCCTCTGATCAAACCAGTTGCCTCAAGTTTCTTGATCTCTTCTGCAATGAATTGTTGCCGCTCCAAAGCTTGCTTTCGGACCTTCTGCTTGATGGGTCAGGCAGGTGGGCAGACAGCAAGGTGGTGCTCAATTACCTCCCTAGGAACACCGGGGATATCATACGGTTTCCAAGCAAACACATCGATATTCGCCTGCAGGAAGGCAACGAGCACGTTTTCCTATTTGTCATCAAGGGTGGCATTGATAGTAAAGGTACCATCTGCGCCAGCCAGCCCTGCCGGGACCTATTTCACATGTGGTGCAGCAGCCTGGGATCTCTTGTTGTTGGAACTCTCTGGCAAGTCATCAACAGGCGAAGTATACTCCGAAGAGGTGCGCTTCCCGGATTCCTTGCTAGTTTCCCTACTAGCCTTCCTATTTCCTTTGATTTCCTTGGCGGGAACTATGCCTTCCGCAGTCTCTGCCACGACTGCGTCTCGGTACATCTTATCCATGCAAATAATTGCGCCCTTCTCGTCTGACGGAATGGCAATGACTCCCACCGGCCCTGGCATCTTCAAAGTGTTATAGGCATAGTGGGATGCCACCATGAATTTTGCTAGATTTCGGAATTTAAGGATTCCACTGTACGGCAGGGGGAGGTCGACCACATCGAACACAGCCTTCTCAGTCCGGTAGTTCAACTCTCCTTCAAATGTCACTGGCAACATGGTCTTTCCCTTAGGATGACTCCTACGGGGGTTGATTCCTTGAAACGTGCCCGTGACTTTGAGTTCTTCCTCTGCTATCTGAAGTTCACTGATAACCTTTGGGAAAATCAGGTTCAACCCGGGCCCGCTATCAACCAACATCTTTGTGACTTTGAGGTTGCGGATTGTTGGTGAAACCAACAACGGCAAGCATCCTACCGCGGTGGTGCAATCAGGATGGTCCTCTTCATCAAAGATTATGGGCGTGCGTGACCACTTGAGTGGCTTCCGAGACTCTGCCGCTGACTCCACGACATTGACCTCACGCGCCCACCATTTAAGTTGGTGGTGAGAGGAGTGGAGAGTTGACCTTCGTCAATGCACAGGGCATCTGTGGCCTTCTGGAATTCCTGCTCATTGGTTTCCTCTTCGTCCCCTCCATCACTTTCACCATTGCAATCTTCCTTCTCTCGGCCCCTGGCAAGTTTTCCTTGGTTTCGAAGAGCCTTGTCGGGGTGATTTGCTTCACCGCCTTGGCCCTTCCCGCTAGCGCCATTCTGACCTTTTTCCTTATCACACTTCTCATATTCAGCCCTCTGCTTCTCAACTAGCTGCTCAACCTGATTGCATTCCTGGAGATCGTCGCCCTTGGTTCGACGAATGTTGCAATACGACCCATCACCTTTTCCAGCCTTCTCGACAGCCGCAGCCTCCTGGCAGTCAGTCCACATAGCAACTTACTTGCCGGGGGCTTTAGCCTTAGCCTTCTTGCTAGTACTAGGTGTGCCCGATCCTTCAATGGCCAGTATGGCTTTATCCTTGCGCTTCTTGTTCTTTTTTTTCTGACTGGTGGCCTCATCGTCATCTTCTGAGTCGGCGTCGACACCATCCTCTTCTCTAGGGAGTTTTATCCCCTCCTTCACCCGAGCACACTTGTCCACCAAGGTGTAAAGTTCCTTCACAATCTTGGGGAATCAGACGTTCATGTTGGAACATATCCAATGGTTGCGGATGTTGGAGTGGAATGCGGCTATCACAGCTATCGAGTGGATATATGGAATATTCCGGTGGACTCGACTGAACCTTTGCATCTACTTTCGTAGAGTCTCTCCGTCCTTCCGCGGGGGATGATGCAAATCGTTGGGCCGTCCTCGTTCCTGTGAAGCCGCCGACGAACTCATGGCACAGGTCAGCCAGGTCGAGACGTAGTTCTCCTGGAAATGCATCAGCCAATATCTCATGTTTGGTTTGAGAGCCAAAGGGAAGTAGTTGGCAAAACCCTTCTCATCACTTCCCTCGGCAGCTTGAACAGCGATGGTGTAGATGCTCAAGAACTTCTATGGAATCTCTGGCCTGAACGTGCGAGCGGACGGCCAACAGACTTGCCGCAGCTCACGGGGGAAGGGAGGTTACCCGGCCTCGAAAGGTAGGTGATGTAGGATAGAACCCTAATCGGCCAATCTTTCACGAAAGGAGCGGATCCCGCGAAGAACACGAGAGGGAAAAACGAGGAGATACACAAGGGAAAACATGAGAGAATCACTAAACCAACACGAAATAGTCACACATGTGCTAGATCCTCGGGTACATAAGAGATCAGACGATCCACGGACAACTAAGGACGATACAAAGGTAGCCGGTCTTCTCCGTGAGGAGGTCTTGAATCAACAAGGGGATCTTCCCTTTGAGGGATCTTGAATCCAAAGGGATCTTCTCCGAAGAGGGGCCGTAGTCTCTCTCGTGGAGTAGATCTGATGTGGATGAGCAATGCTCTATCTATAAATATGAGCTAAACCAATGCTAACCCTAGCTAGGATGAATAGGAGGTCTATTTATAGTCTTAGTGCAAATGGGGGCGAAAGGAGGGGGTACATGGGCTTCGGGCCCGGAACTGGACACAGCCAGGTACCGGACGTCCATTGGGGACCGGTCATCCAGTGTCTCATGGGCGGCCGGACGTCTGGTGGTTGTCGGTCGTCCGCTCGTTCTGGCTCGGATGCTGGTGTAGCGGATTTCTGGCAGAGGCCGGTCGTCCGGTCGCCGGACTTCCGCTTGTTTGGCTTGGGTGCAGGGGCACCGGTCGTCTGGTCCAGGCTGGATGTCTGCTCACTGTAGCTCGGCTAGGGCTTCAGGCGATGGACGTCCGGTCCCGACCAGTCGTTCGGTGGCTGGGACTTCTTCCGTAGCCGAGGGAGTCCTAGACTAAGGGGTCCTCGGGCGTTCCGCCTGTTATCCATGGGCTGGACTGATGGGCTGTGAAGACATGAAGGCTGAATATTGCACCGTGTCCGGATTGGACTCTACTTGGCGTGGAAGGCCAGCTTGGCGACCGAAGATTCCATCTTATGTAGCCAACTCCATGTAAACCCTAGATCCCCTTGGTGTCTATATAAATTGAAGGGGATAGTCTGGAAAGGACACCACATATACTCATTACCATACCCATATAGGCTAGACTTCTAGGGTTTAGCCATTACGATCTCATGGTAGATCAACTCTTGTAATACTCATATTCATCAAGATCAATCAAGCAGAAAGTAGGGTATTACCTCCATAGAGAGGGCCCAAACCTGGGTAAACATCGTGTCCCCCGTCTCCTGTTACCATCGATCCTAGACGCACAGTTCGGGACCCCCTACCCGAGATCCGCCGTTTTTGACACCGACATTGGTGCTTTCATTGAGAGTTCCACTGTGCCGTCGACAAAAGGTTCGATGGCCCCTTCAATCGTCAATAATGACACTGTCCAAAGAGGAACCTTCCTCCCCGGACAAATCTTCATATTCGGCGGCTTCGTACTGTGGGCCAACTCGCTTGGCCATCTAGAGTAGCTCAACAGCTACGCCCCTGTCCATCAGGTCAGAATCGGAGGCTTGAATTACGTCACGGACATCCATGGAGATTTGATCTTTGACGGATTCGACACCGTGACAACCGCTCCCCATCGCCTCGATGAACATGGTTCAAACCTGTCATCGGGCCGCATCCAGGAGATAGCTCCTGTAGCAGCTCTGGCCTTAAATCTGGAGCAGTTCAAGCTGCCCGAAGATGGGAAGCTCGACCCCATCACGGGGGCTACCGATTCTGTGGCACTGGAGCCGCACGTAGATTCCACTTCATACAGTATCTGCATCAACAGCACCTCAGACTCGCCTCCAATGTCGAACTCTGAACCCTGCGAGCCCGCGTATACCGAACTCGATCGGTTATCGATCTTCAAGTTCAGCGTCGCAGATGTCTTCTAGCTCTCGCCCATGGGTGACATAATAAACCCGCTAAAAAACCTATCCCTTGCAATCGACTCATCGCCGAACTATGTTTGGTTTGAACTTTCAGCGGACGATGGAGAATTTTGTTTCCCACCCACCACCCATTTCGTAGCCACTGTTGAAGACCTAACCAACACGTCCGACCCCGGCCCCGAAGACACCGACGGTGTGGACGACGATAAGGGGTAGGGCCAGAGCTTACTAGCCGCTCGACACGAGATGACCACTTCATGGTATGACAGGTGTATGATAAACACACCTTACGACACTTTCGACGATGACAAGGAGGATCCGGTCGAGAATAAACTGCCTGGTACACAGCCCGAACACCGGCGCCCTAGGTCACATCGCCCAAGAGAAAACACTGCCAGCACCAGAGAAGATGATACTCCGGACAACAAAGACCCTGTTGAGGTAGAATCCGAGTAGGAGGAACAGGAAGGCGGGCAAGACAGCTCTGATGAACAGATCAATATGGGGACTCGGAGGACAGCAATTATCTCCCACTCTCGAGCAGGACCGCTTCAAACGCCAGCTTATAGCCACTGCAAGGATCCTAGGAAAGAAGCAGCTACAGCTTCAAGCAAACCAAGATTTGCTCAATGATAGATGGACCGAGGTCTTGGCTGCCGAATAATACGGCCTTAGCAACCCAGTCAAAAGCCACCCCAAGAATAGGTGGCTCCCACAATACGATGGTAGAGCGATGGAACCCATACCACCATCGAACAATGCGGCGGGCCGAACACAGTTCAGTCCAGACAAAGCAGCGGCCCAAGCAGAGCACCATACCAACCCGTCCGGCATTCAAAACGAAACAGCTTGGTGGAATACCCATGATATCAACCAAGACATGGAGGGTAGAGCAGGACGCACAAGATCGATGTACAGATCACGAAGATATACCCCGACCGACGATGATGGTCGCTTATTCGGACGCTATAAAGCTGACCATGCCCGGTTCGAGCACCGCAAACGGAGCCCGCCGGAGGTGATTCATAGTGTGGCCCATTATAGAGGAGTCGCACACCCTCTCTGCTTCACTAACGAAGTAATGGAGCACGAATTTCCAAACGGGTTTAAACCCATCAACATCGAATCATACGATAGAACCACAGATCCCGCGATATGGATCGAGGATTACCTCCTCCATATTCACATGGCCCATGGAGACGACCTCCACGCCATTAAATACCTACCTCTCAACCTTAAAGGGCCAGCTCCGTACTAGCTAAACAGTTTGCCAGAAAATTCCATTGGCAACTGGGAAGACTTGGAAGGCGCCTTTCGAGACAACTTCCAGGGAACATATGTCCGGCCATTATACGCCAATGACTTAAGACACATTGTCCAGGAGCCCGGCGAGTCAGCCAGGGAGCTCTGGACCAGATTCTTAGTCAAAAAGAACCAAATTGTCGACTATCCGGACGCAGAAGCCCTTGCGGCCTTCAGACATAGCGTTCGGGATGAATGGCTAGCATGCCACCTCGGCCAGGAAGGACCCAAATCCATGGCAGGCCTTACCGCTCTGATGACCCGCTTCTGCGCGGGAGAAGACAACTGGCTTGCTCGTAAAAGCAACGATGTCAGCGGCCCAGCCACTTCCGAAATCCGAGATGGCAACGGCAAGCCACGACGAACCGAACAAAACAGTCGCAGTAATATACGCGACACAGCATGAACACCAGATTTCACAATCCGAAGCCCGGTCAACGGAAGAAGCCACTAAAGGCAAACCAGGATGGACCATCCACCCTTGACAGGATATTGGACCGACCTTGTCAGATTCACGGCCACCCCGACAGGCCAGCCAATCATACCAACTGAAATTGTTGGGTATTCAAGTAGGCAGGCAAGCTCAACACTAACCGTAAGGGGAGGAGGCCACCAAGCGATAAAGCCGACGGATCGGCTCGCCGGCAAAACGCCAGGGGCTAGAAACAGTTCCCCTCTGATGTTCGACCACTCTCAGAACGCAAGTAGCTCGTCTTCCGCCACCCACGTGCTGTACTGGAAAAATTTGCACCACGCGCACATCACTACGCACTCAAGATACCATGGGCATCGGCGGAAGCACAATACGGACCACCCTACAAGCATTCCCGTAACGTTTTTTATCTGCTTACCTTATTTTTCTGTATAATCCCTAAAGAACAGGTGACCAGCTAGACATCATCTACAGCGGATTCTATCAGAGTTCGGATCCGTATGCTCAGCTAAGGGGCTACTTCCGTTAAGGATTCCCCTTCCCGAGGACGGGCGACGCAGACGTGCGACAGGAGGTCCAAAATAAACTTTTTGTGGACCACACTCTTTATTCCGAGCCTGTACTATGCCCTCTTTCCTCTGATCTCGACCCCGAGCATGTCAAATAGCCGGGTTCGCAGTTTCTTTTATTATTATTATTATTATTATTATTATATATACATAAATTTATCATTGGCACATCGCTCCGTTCTTAATAAGTCTCATCCGAACCAATCTTTCATACTCATTCAACAATAAGTATGGCCTTAACGGCTTCTCTGCAGATACACCTCGGCATACCCTGCAAGGGGCTCGGCATGGGAACGAATGAGCTACCAGTAAAAGTCCGAACAGCTCTATAGCGTACTTCGGCGTCGCAAGTTTGGCCTTATATGCATCAGCTCTGAATCATTGTCTTGGGTCAATAGTTGGGTTTCCCGGCTCCTGTGTTTGCTTCCCTACGTTCCGCTCTATCAGCTAGGGTAGTAAAGGGAGACCTACTGTGGTTGTGCCCTGGCCTAGACCGGATGAGCACCTCAGTAGAGAAAGCCGAAAACTGACTGTCATGATGCGGCGAGAGCTGGTCAACCACTTGACGACTTATTGGAATCTTTAGCGATTCTCAGTGTAACACGAGGGATCTTTTTCAGATCAGATATGCAAGGCACCACACGCCGCATACACACCAGGGGCTATGTCGTAGACCCACCATAAAACTCCTATGGTTAAGTGAAAGTGTTAACGCCTTATAGTCTGATTGCCTGGTTCACCGCATTATCACCTCCTTCATGGACCAAGACTTTGGATAAAGAGTGATTAAATGTTTTTCCGAACACCCCCGTACTTCCTACGACGGGCTGAAGCCGATGACTGGAAAACTTTTAGATTATATTAAAACGACCACACAGGAGGAATTCAAGCTCTTCGAGCAAAACATAAATAGATTAACTATAACATTGTCTCTTACAATCATCATACACCTCACTCGAACATTATGTTTTTCGAGCATTGACCCTCTATCAAGAGGGCGGCCTCCAGGACGTCTTCAAAATAACTCTCCAGTTCCGGACGGTCCCTGCGGAGGACCCTTCGTGGCGACGTAGATGGACTTCATCCTTCCCCGGAATGTCTTGACTCGGGCAAGGGCCATCTGTGCACCTTCAATGCACGCCGATCACTTCGCAGTATCGATTCGTGACACCACGTTGACAAGCTTCTGCACCACACCAAAATAGCTACTCGGCACAGGCTTGGTTGGCCACAACCGGATTATAACATCCTTCATGGCAGCGCCAGATATCCTATGAAGTTCGGCCCATTGGGACATCTGTTCATTGAGCAGCAGCGGGCGCTTCGACGCACCGAACTGTGACAAAAAAAAGCTTCTCCGTTGCATATCCAGCTCGCGCTTGGTAATACCGTGCTGCATCGGAAGAACTCTTCGGCATGTCCAAATACTCGCCCGGAGAACTCCACACGTGGTTCAGCTGAGCATAGTCCGGGTCGCCGAACTTAGTCTGTAGCAGATAAGGCATTCCAGCCACTATCTCTTTTGCCTGCTAAACCTCCTCACGGAGTGCTCTCGACTCTGATCGCGCTTCTCTTGCCTCCTATCGAGCCTTGTCATGTTCATCCGTTAAGGCTTTATTCTCCTTCTCAAGAAATTCGCAGCGGCCAGTAGCATTCTCCAAAGAGAGTGTCATCATGGATACCTTCTCCTCGCCCTGGCATCACGCAACTTGTTCGGCCTTCAGTTCAACCGATGACTCTTCAGCAATAGCATCACTAAGCCGGGCCTGCTCCTTGGCCCGGACTAGCTTCGCCCGAAGAGCCTCCATGGCGGCAGCACCATCTACATTTCATGCGCATTTCATATAAAGTACTTTCCCGCGTCAAGCACACTGGTGTAAAGAATGCTCGAAATACATACCTTGAGAGTCGTCAAGACGCATGTCGATCAATGCAAGGTCATCCTCCGCAATATCCAGCTTTTGGTGTAGTTCGGCCATTTCCGTATTCCAGGAAGCCACAGGAGGGGAAGCAACATGTATTTCAAATTAAACCAAGGTTAATGCCTGAGTATATCTCTTTGATCCTCCGATCGCTTCCTTTAGAACACAATTCGAGTCCCAGGGGCTACTCCACATAAAAAAGGTGCATTCTGTCAATAAAATTCAATTGACAAAACTACATCACAAACCTCAAAACATCTTAGAAGGCTCGCTAAGGCCTCGTTCAATCCACTCTTCGCGGATAGAACCCTTTTGACCACCGTAGCCATCAAGGTACAGTGCTCTTCTGAAATGGATGCTCGTCGTTGCAAGCCCGTCAGCATGTCCGGCGCTCCTGGGTCTTCGAAAACCGCCGCCAGAGTATGACATTCCTGTGAAGGAACCAGCTTAATTGCCTCCAGAATCATCTCCGGCTGTAAACCGGATGGTTCGGGGATGCCAGTCTTGATACCGAAACCCCGAGTGACAGAGGCACCGCCTTTGGGTAACACCTTCTTCACTTCCTGTACTACTTGGCATTCAGGAGGAGCCCGTTGAGACGATACATCGGTATCATCTCCCCTATTGGGCGATGTGGCCGGAGAAGGCGTGTCACTCTCCATCATCTCCGGAAGAAGATCTCCCGAGGAGGAGGGCGATTGAGAAGCACCAGGCGTTAACCTGCGTGGACGAACATATATCAGATGATTACTTCACTAATAGGAAAAGAGTGAGGTGCATTTAAAGTACCCCATCCTCACTTACGGTCTGCCTCGAGGTTCGTCCTTGTCATCAAACTCTACGGCAGCCTTGCTCGCCCGGCCCAAGCCGCTCGATGATGGCGTTTTTCCGCTCTTGGAAGGATTCCCCTCCTGATCTTCAGAGGCGACCCTCTTCTTGCCCTGGAGGGCCCCCTCTGCACTCCTGGCCTTGGTCAAAAGGATTTCGGTTTCCCCAAACGCAGCCACCTGGTACGGTGTCGGGATCAGCATTCTCGTAAGCAGGTCGGTCGCAGGGCCTTCGGGAAGAGGCACTGGACACCAGATTAGCACCGCTTTCTTTATCCAGTCCTGTACAGGGATGGATTGTTCAGTATCTTGTTAAGAGATGCCTGAATGGAAGGGGCTCGGATATCGAATACTTACTGAAGTGTCTGGATGATTGCAGTCAAGGCCAAGGTCTTCGGTGGTGTCCGGCCATTGCTCTCGTTCCCTGAAATATAACATCCACATTCCTTCATGTGTAGTGCCAAAGAAGTGCTGTAGAGTCTGCCACCCTTCTGGGTTAAACTCCCACATACGAAGAGGCTGCCGCTGACATGGCAGGATCCAGCGGACTAGCATTATTTGAACGACGTTCACAAGATCGATGCCCTTCTCGGTATGGCTCCGGATGCGACTTTGAAGAGTCTGCACTTCATCAACGGATCCCCAACCCAATCCCTTATTAACCCATGAAGCGAGCTGAATTGGAGGGCCGGGCCGGAACGCAGGTGTAGCCGCCCACTTGGGGCCCCGTGGCTCGTTGATATAAAACCACCCATGCTGCCATTTGTCGGAAGATCTGGCGAAAGATCCTTCAGACCAAACCGCGTCGGCCAGCTTGCCTATTATGACGCTGCCGCACTCCGCCTGCTCCTCCTCTGCCACTTGCGGCCTCACATCAAAGGTCTTGAGCCACAAACCAAAGTGTGGAGGAGTCCGGAGTAAGGCCTCACACGTGACGATAAATGTCGAGATGAGGAGAACAGAGTCCGGGGACAGATCATGAAAATCTAGCCCATAGTAAAACATGAGCCCCGGACGAAGGGGTTAAGCGCGAACCCTAGCCCGTGAAGGAAGTGGGATACGAATACTACCCTCTCACCAGATCTGGGGGTCGGTATGACTTGCCCTTGCGCCGGAAGCCGATGAAAGATTTCCGGGGTCAGATACCTCGCTATGCGGAGCTTCGCAATATCCTCCTCTATGACAGAAGAAGCCACCCACAGGCCCTGACGGTTGGATCCGGACATGACTAGGGCTAGTGGCGATTAGAACCCGATGGTTGGAACTTGGGGTGGCTGGGATTGAGGAAGGAGCAAGCGCAAGGGGAGAGGACGAGACTGGGTCTCTATATAAAGGCCCCGAATACTGGGCATCTCCCTCGGGGTTTCTAAACTTACCTATCACCAAGGAGTTGTACCCAGGGGACGATTGAGTTACCTACACCTGCATTAATGAAAATCCCGCAAATAAAGGGACACGATCCCTGCCTTGACGGGACGTGCCAATAAAACCGCGCCCCCCACGTGGGGCGGCTCGCTAGCTGACGGTTGGAAATAGTAACCGGGCAGGCATGATACGATGTCGTGAACAGTTATCAACAAGTTGGGCTCGAGGGATATTATATTCTCTGCAATTATATATACAGGCCCAAATATGCTAACCTCGTCCGAAGACTATTCTGGAGTTCGGAAGGTGGGAACCCGCCTTGCAATGCCGAAGACAAATCTACGCGCCAGACTCCTTGTCATTGAAGCCAGGTTTAGGGGCTACTGAGGGAGTCCTGGACTAAGGGGTCCTCGGGCGTCCAGCCTGTTATCCATGGGCCGGACTGATGGGTGAAGACATGAAGGTCGAAGACTGCACCGTGTCCGGATTGGACTCTACTTGGCGTGGAAGGCAAGCTTGGTGACCGAAGATTCCTTCTTATGTAACCGACTCCATGCAAACCCTAGATCCCCTTGGTGTCTATATAAACCGAAGGGGATAGTCCGGAAAGGACACCACATATACTCATTACCATACCCATATAGGCTAGACTTCTAGGGTTTAGCCATTATGATCTCGTGGTAGATCAACTCTTGTAATATTCATATTCATCAAGATCAATCAAGCAGGAAGTAGGGTATTACCTCCATAGAGAGGGCCCAAACCTGGGTAAACATCGTGTCCCTTGTCTCCTGTTACCATCGATCCTCGACGCACAGTTTGGGACCCCATACCTGAGATCCGCCGGTTTTGACACCGACAGCAGCTCTCCTTCTTCTCCATCTTCACGCCCATCTTCCTCTTCTGATTCTCCTTGCTCCTTAGCTTCTTCATGGCCAACTCCTTGATACATGTGTATGCACAATGTCCCCTTCTGAGGTAGTAGCCATGTCTCATGTGCATCGAAGTGGGAATGTGAGAGGAGAGATGTCACCTCGTTTTCGTGAGCTCTTGCACATGCTCGTGTCATGGGTCCGCTAGGCACTTGGTGAGACGATGGTAGGTCCATGGGGATGACCTTGGGATGCTCCGCATCATCTCCCCTCCCTTGGGGAAGATCCGACCTCAGATCAAATTCTTCATCACCATTGTAGGGAGAGAGATCTTTGACGTTGAAGATGTCGCTCACGGAGTACTTGTCGCGTGGAATGTCGATCTTGTATGCGTTGTTGTTGTAGCATGCAAGCACCTTGAAGGGTCCATCCGCTCATTGCCGAAGTTTGGACTTGCGTTCTTGGGGAAAGCGGTCCTTGTGAAGGTGTAGCCACACAAGATCTCCAATGTTGAATACCATAGGGTGCTTGTTGATGTTGAGCTTGGTTGCAAGTCATTGTACTTGGCACTCGATGGTATGCCTTGTATCTTCATGCAGCTTCTTGAGATGATTCACACATGCACTTGCGTCCACATTGATGCGCTCTTGGAGTGGTAGAGGAAGAATGTCCAATGGTGACAATGGGTTGAATCCGTAGACGACCTCGAAAGGGGACTTGCCGGTTGTTAAGTGTTTTTCTTGGTTGTAGGCGAACTCGGCGATATTTAGACACTCCTCCCACTCGTTGATGTTCTTCTTGATGAGTACTCGAAGTAGAGCGGGGAGTGTGTGGTTGGTCACCTCCGTTTGGCCGTCGGTTTGCGGATGATACGCCATGGAGAAGAGTAGCTTGATTCCGAGCTTGGCGCATAGGGTCTTCCAAAAGTAGCTTAGGAACTTAACGTCGGGGTCCGAGACGATCATCTTTGGCACACCATGTAGACGCAATATTTCCCTACAAAAGAGATTGGCAACATGTGATGCATCGTCTATCTTGTTGCATGGTATGAAGTGTGCCATCTTAGAGAATCGGTCCACAATGACAAATACCGAATCCTTTCCATTTCTAGTCCTGGGCAATCCAAGTACAAATCCATGCTAATATCTTCCCATGGTTGATATGGAATTGGGAGAGGCATGTAAAGGCCATGGGATTGAGCGTTGTTCTTAGCTTTGCGGCATGTAGAGCATTGGTTGGTGAAGCGGTTGACATCGCGAAACATCTTGGGCCAATAGTAGTTCTTGGAGAGCGTGGTGAAAGTCTTGTCGCGTCCAAAATGTCCCATTAAGCCTGCTCCATGAGATTCTTGCAAAAGCAACAAATGAAGAGAAGACTCGGGGATGCAAAGCTTGTTAGCTCTCATAACTTATCCATCTTTGATGTAATAGCGTTCCCAAGAGGTATGCGTCAAGCATTTGGCATAAGGAGTAGCAAAAGTAGGATCATGCTCATACAAGTCTTTTATGTGCTCAAAGCCAATGACATCCAATTCAAGTTGAGTAACAAGCATGCATATGCGGGAAAGGGCATCCGCCACAATATTTTCCTTACCTTTAATGTACTTGATGACATAAGGAAAAAACTCAATAAATTCACTCCATTTAGCATGATGCTTGTTCAACTTGGTTTGGCCCTTAAGGTACTTGAGTGTTTCATGATTAGTATGAATGATGAATTCATCAGGGCGAAGATAGTGTTCCCATTCATGCAAAACGCGGACTAAAGCATATAGCTCTTTGTCATAGATGTGGTAATTGAGTTGCGCTCTAGAAAGTTTCTCACTAAAGTAAGCTTTGGGGCGCTTCTCTTGCGTTAACACACCTCCTATGCCATTACCACTAGCATCACAATGAATCTCAAAGGGCTTGTAAAAGTTAGGTAAAGCAAGCGCGGGAGCATGAGTGAGCAAATTCTTAAGCTCATTGAAAGCGGTATCTTGGGATGGTCCCCAAACAAAAGGCGCATTCTTCTTGCCCAAAGCATGCAAAGGCAAAGCAATGGTGCTAAAATCTTTCACAAAGTGACGATACAAACCCGCAAGTCCAAGAAAGCTACGCACTTGATGCAAGTTGGTTGGTTATGGGCAATTTTTAATAGCATTGATCTTGGAATCATCAACATAAACACCCTTATAAGATACAACAAAACCCAAGAAAACGAGCTTATCAACGCCGAAAAGGCACTTTTCCATGTTAGCAAAGAGATGCTCATTTCGAAGAGTTTGCAAAACGGTTCGAACATGGGTGACATGATCTTGAAGAGATTTACTATAAACAAAGATATCATCAAAGTAGACCACAACAAATATACCAATGTAAGGCCGAAAGACATGATTCAAAAGACGCATAAATGTACCCGGTGCTTCCGATAGACCCATAGGCATGACTAACCACTCATACAACCCAAACATGGTTTTGAAAGCGGTTTTCCATTTATCACCCTCTTGTATGCGGATTTGATAGTAACCACTTTTAAGATCAATCTTGGAGAATATAGTGTCACCACTAAGTTCATCAAGCATATCGTCAAGGCGTGGAATGGGATACCTATAGCGAACGGTGATAACATTGATAGGTCTACAATCGGAGCACATGCGAAAGCTACCGTCTCGTTTTGGCACAAGAATGACCGAAACGACACAAGGGCTCAAACTTTCACGCACAAATCCATGATCTATGAGATGCTTTACTTGCCTTTGCATTTCTTTGGTTTCTTCGGGATTGACGCGGTAGGGAGCTTTGTGCGGAAGACGTGCTCCGGGGATGAGGTCGATGCGGTGCTCAATGCCTCGTAGTGGAGGTAGTCCCAGAGGTAGCTCATCGGGGAAAACATCTTAAAATTCCTGCAAAAGAGAATACAACACTAAAGGTAGAGCGTGAGAAGTGTTAGCTTGTGTTGCATTGTCCTTGCACAAAAGGATATAGTGTAGGACACTATGGACTCTCACACACTCCTCTTATCTCACTTTTGGTGGCAAAGAGAACTAAGTTTTTATTGACCCTCATCGTGGAGGCACTCAATTTGGGCTTGTGGCACTCACTCTCTTTTTGGTGGCTCGCTCTCTCACTATTCTCTCCATGATGGGTAGCTTGCTTGTCGGCGATCACATGGCTTGGAGACATGGGGCGAAGTACGTACTCATTTCCTTTCATCTTGAAGATGTAGTGGTTCATTCGGCCGTTGTGGATGACACCTCTATCAAATTTCCATGGGCGTCCAAGGAGAAGGTGGCAAATGGTTATTGGAACGACGTCGCACTCCAAAGTGTCTTCGTAGGCACCAATTTTGAAGGAGAGTTGTACTCGATGCTCGACTTGGATATTGACGGAGTCGCTAAGCCCTTGAACTTTGTAGGGGTGTCGGTGCTTCGTCTTGGGAAATTAGATCTTGGAGCAAAGTTCTTCACTTGCGAGGTTATGACAACTCCCTCCATCGATGATGACCTTGACGGATCGTCCATTGATGCCGGCCTTGGTATGAAAGGTT
Source organism: Triticum urartu (assembly GCF_056163025.1). Taxonomy (NCBI): domain Eukaryota; kingdom Viridiplantae; phylum Streptophyta; class Magnoliopsida; order Poales; family Poaceae; genus Triticum; species Triticum urartu. The sequence continues at coordinate 259,988,399 of NC_141876.1, forward strand.
ATGGCAATTTTTTCTGTCCCCCGGTGTTTTGTTGGTGAGGCTCATCCTCGTCTTCACTTGGTGTCTCCCTCCCCTTGTGTTCGGCGTTTAGCTTGCCAGCCTGCTTAAACACCCATCATTCTCTATTCGTGTGATTTGCAGATTTATCGGAGGTGCCGTGAATCTGACATAATCTGTCAAGAATCTTGTTTAGGCTGGACGGTCCATCTCTGCTGCCTTTGAATGGCTTTTTCCGTTGACCGGGTCGAGAGCCCCTGAATCCGGTGTTTACAACCGTGTTGTCTGGGCTGTCCTTGTTGCTTTGACGCTTTCTTTTATTGCGTCATGGTTTTCCATTGCCATCCCTGACTTTGGATGTGCTTGGGTCGTTGGTGCCGTTGCGGGCCAGCCAACTATCCTCGCCCGCACAAAAGCGGGTCATAAGGCTTGTTAGGGCTGCCATTGTCCTTGGTTTTTCTTGGCCGAGGTGTCTGGCAAGCCATTCGTCCCGGACACTATGCTTGAAAGCCACGAAGGCTTCGGCGTCCGGGCAATCAACAATTTGATTATTCTTAGTGAGGAATCTATTCCAAAGCTTTCGGGCTGACTCTCCGGGTTGCTGAATTATGTGACTTAAATCGTCTGCATCCGGAGGTCGGACATAGGTTCCTTGAAAATTAGTCCTGAAAGCGTCCTCGACCTCTTCCCAACTTTCGATTGAGTTTTCGGGGAGGCTTTTCAACCAGTGCCTAGCTGGTCCTTTAAATTTTAAGGGCAAGTATTTGATGGCGTGGAGATCATCTCCACGAGCCATGTGGATGAGAAGGATAAAGTCCTCAATCCAGACCCCAGGGTCTGTTGTTCTGTCATATGACTCTATGTTCACGGGTTTGAATCCTTCTGGGAATTCATGGTCCAGTACCTTGTCGGTGAAGCATAGGGGGTGCGTAGCACCCCTGTATTTGGGTGTGCCTGACGGTTGTACTGTTCGGATTTGATTTCGAACTATTATTCTGTCAGTATGGTCATTTGGGCGGCGATGATTCTATGCCGGAGCGCGCTTCCTAGGTCCGTAAATGGTCCTGGTCAAACCGGCTTTTTGTGTAGATCCTCACGTAGGTCGTGTGCTGACTTGTGTACGTCATCATTAACCGCCCTGTCACGACCACGGGGTGGCCGGTCCGGTTGATCGGCCGTTTTATTTTCCGGCTGAGTGGGCTCTAAGGCCTCATCGTCGAATTCAGGCAGCAGCTTGCACTTTGGATAGCTTTTTGTGTGGCGATTACCGCCGTATTTTTCTTCCGTGTCAAGCACTTTATTCCATCTGCTGTTGAGCGTATTCTGCGCGGTCTTAAGCCTTTGCTTGTCCTTCTTCAGGCTCCGCGCGGTTTCAATGAGCCTTTTATGAAGGTTCTCTTGTTCCAAGTGTCTTTCAGGGATGATGTGTGCATCGTCGTCCGTACTATTCATGTCTCCGGAGACATGTTGATGAGTTTTACCCTCGGGGTCGTCGTGACCTGACAGCGGCTCCGTACTATGTTCGCCGTCCGCAAGTTCACCCTGCTCCACCGCTGGGTTCATGTGGTCGTTGTCTCATTTGGGTCGACCGGGGTGTTTCTTTTTCTTACACTGTTATCGCTGTTTTTGCCGGGGCGGGATTTGGAGCGGCGCTTACGCCGTCGCTTTGGTTGCTTCTCGAGGGAATTGTCCTCTGCTACTTCCTCCCATTCCTCATCATCATTTTCTTGGGGTGCATCAACCATGTATATATCATGTGATGAAGTGGCAGTCCAGCGCCCTGCGGGCGGTGGTTCCTGTTCGTTTCCCGCATCGTCGTCCATACCGTTGATGTCTTCGGATCCGAAATCAAGCATGATGGTTAAGTCATCGACAATGGCTATTAAGTGGGTGTTGGGTGGGGAGCGAATTTCTTCGTCGTCCGCTTCCCACTCGAGCCAAACACAGTTCGGCCAAGGGCCTCCTGACAAGGAGTGAGACCTTAATGAATTTAGCACATCGCCCAAGGGCAAGTGCTGAAAGATATCCGCGGAGGAAAACTCCGTGATCGGTGCCCAATCAGATTTGATAGGTACGGATGTAGGCGGTTCGGAGATCGTGGCCGGGGACGAATCCAAAGGCCCGGCAACACAGGTCTCGTAGGAGGTGAAGTCAGTATTCGGCTCTATCGCCGCTGAGTGTGCGGCCTCCGTGGCGGGGTCCATCCACCCGTCCTCGGATGGCGCGATCTGTTCCGGATTGAGAGCCGGAGTAGTTACATGTGTGATCTCCGGAACACTTTCTGATGGAAGAGCTAAATCATGCTCATCGTGACTATGCGGCGTACCTGACATGGGTTCGAATCCATCAAAGATCAAGTCTCCGCGGATGTCAGTGGTATAGTTCAAGCTTCCAAACCTGACCTGATGGCCAGGGGCGTAGCTCTCGACCTGCTCCAGATGGCCGAGCGAGTTGGCCCGCAGTATGAAGACACCGAAGACGAAGATCTGCCCGGGGAGGAAAAGCTCACCCTGGATCTCATCGTTGCCGATGATCGAAGGAGCCATCAAGCCTTGTGATGACGACACAGTGGAACTCTCAATGAAAGCACCAATGTCGGTGTCAAAACCGGCTGATCTCGGGTAGGGCTCCCGAACTGTGCGTCTAAGGCGGATGGTAACAGGAGGCGGGGGACACAATGTTTACCCAGGTTCGGGCCCTCTCGATGGAGGTAATACCCTACTTCCTGCTTGATTGATCTTGATGATATGAGTATTACAAGAGTTGATCTACCACGAGATCGAAGAGGGTAAACCCTAGAAGCTAGCCTATGGTATGATTGTTGTTGTCCTACGGACTAAAACCCTCCGGTTTATATAGACACCGGAGGGGCTAGGGTTACATAGAGTCGGTTACAAGGGAGGAGATCTACATATCCGAATCGCCAAGCTTGCCTTCCACACAAAGGAGAGTCCCACCCGGACACGGGACGAAGTCTTCAATCTTGTATCTTCATTGTCCAACAGTCCGGCCAAAGTATATAGTCTGGCTGTCCGGGGACCGCCTAATCCAGGACTCCCTGAATTGGCTGGTATCATGGCAATCTCCATCTCCTTGTAGTACTCATCAACGCTCTTGGTTCCCTTCTTGAGTAGTTGGAGTTTCTTGAAGAGGTCGCGGTTGTAGTAGGTAGGCATAAAGCGTGCTCTCATGACATCCTTCATTTGTGCCCAAGTAGTGATGGGTGGTTCACCTCTTTCCTCACGGCGCTTGATTACTTGTTCCCACCAAATGAGGACATAGTCTTGGAACTCAAGGGATGCCATTGCGATCTTTTTCTCTTCTTCATAGTTGTGCAAACAAAAGATTTTATCGACCTTCAATGCCCATGAAAGGTACTCTTCGGGATCGTTGCTTCCATTGAACTTGGGCATGGTGAATTTTAGCTTGCCGTAGCATTTCTCTTCATTGTGTTGGGGTCGAGGATGATGACGCCAATGTTGTTGATGGTTGTCAAGCTTGTGTTGCTCTTTGTGAGGAGGGTTGTCAACCTCATGTTGCTCTGGTCATGGAGGATTCCCATTGTCTTCATGCTCTTTGTGAAGTTCATGTCTTTGAGGATCTTGTGGAGGGGCTTGTCGAGCTTGAGGAACTCGACGTTGTACGCGAGCTTGATGTCATCGTTCCTGAGCTTCTTCGCGAAGTGCTTATTCATGTTCACAAGCTTGTCGGCCTTGGTTGGCTATGGCTCGACTTGAATCTTGGAGGGCTTGTTGCGCCTCAAGTGCTTGAGCTTCACAAAGTTGTTGTTCTTGATGTTGTGCCTCGGCATATTGTGCTTCTTGGTGTAGACGCGCTCGCACTTCATCTTCATGTTGGCATTGTCGTTGCCGATCTCGTGCTAGCGCGAAAGCCTGTTGGATTTGACGTTGTCGGTGCTCTTGAGAGTCAGTGTCGCGTAGAGGATTGAGGCTTGCTTGATGATCATTGCACGCGGCACGTTGAAGAGTGTTCGATGTCAGTGTACTTGAGCCGGAGAGGGTGAACTCGGAGTGTCGACTTTAATGGCTCCTTCTTGAAGAGGACGAAGTGGAAGAAGAGCGGTTGAGCAACAAAGCGCGAATCTCATCCATTCTTGCGTTGTTCTCTTGCTTGTGATCGTCGAGCTTGTGGTCGAGGTAGTCCCTTGTACGTTGCTCGGAGAGTCGCAAGTCGGCGGCGAGGTTATCGATGCATTCACTCATTGCTTGTTGCTCTTGATGCAAAGCACGTTGTGCACCAAAGAGGTGGCTCTTGGTGACGTAGGAGTTCATATTGTCGTCGTGCTAAATGAAGAGTGGGTTGGTAGAAGTACTTGGCCTATCCATCATTCCAAGAGAAAAATCTGAGTGGTAGAAAGAGAAGAACGAATACCAAATGTACCTTGACCGAAGTTGAAAGTGGATCAATGATCACTCCAATGTGGACAAGGAAATAGCACAATTGGTACCAATTCTTGTCGGTTTCTCACACCTACTTAAGTAAAAGCTTATGGTGGAGCTTGGTTAGGATGGTGGCACAAAATTTGATGCAATTGTAAGTGAGCTTCAATAATGTTGGAAAAGATACGCAAGATTGCAATGCAACAAATAGACCAAGCAATATAAGGTACACGAAAACACACACGCAAAATGATAAGTGGGGTCGTTCAACCAAGGATGAGCCAAAATATGGAATCCACAAAAATGCTCTTGTTGCACAACACTAGAGAGACGCTAGCACGATTTCACAATAGGTGGATACAAAGACTTGTGCACAACCTACTAAGCAAAAATGCAACGACTTCTATCCCAAGTATGCTCTATGCAAGGTGTTTCTATGATATGATCCAAGATAATCTAGTATGACAATATTAATGTTGTGTGATGCTATGGTTCTTGCTTAAAAGCTCTTTGCTTATCTTTCCCTTTGCTTAAAAGGTTGTTTGGCTCTTTGTTGTTTGAGCTCTTTTCTCATGCAATGCTTGACAAACCAAGATAGCAATTGTGTAATCGATGACAACTTTGTGACACAAGAGATGATGCCAATATATGCACCAATGATGTGTGTATGCTATGGGAAGTATGATCACTAATGTGTACAAGCCTCATTGCCGGCAATACTCAAAAGCTAGTCTTGATGGGTAAGCAACGCAAAGGACTAAGGCTATGATGGCTATCAATGTAATGGCAAGAATGATGTATCACGATACCAAGACAAGGTTACCGTTCTCGCTTACGGTATGGTGTCAAAATGGTGGCACGAATACCAAGATGTAGTCGAGGTGGTCATTGTTGATGATGCGTCCGTGGCGAAGATAAGCGGCGGAGATGTTGATGTCGAACCGTACCTAGATAGCCAAAACATAAAAGGATATGGAACCGCAACTCAAATTCTCAAAGCTCGAAGTGGCAACATGTGTCAGAGTGCGAAACGGGTAAGCAATGGTGGTGTTATGCGGAAGTGCTGATGGTGTACAGGTGGTAGGAGTGCGTATGCGGAAATGTGGGGCGGTGGTGGTGACTAAACTGAAAAAAAATCAGTTTCATCAGGGAACTCCAGACGTCCGGTGGTGAGCGGTCGTCCGGTCGCCGGACGTCTAGTGGCGAGCGGACGTCCGGTGCCTCTACACTATTCGGGCACAGGATGAGCTGCACGTGGGGGGGTGGGTGAGGTGAAATTCATCGAATCCGGGCGATTTCTTGGATGGAAAGGGTGGGGAAAAGGGGGGAAATCTAGATCCACTCAAAACAAAGCAAATCCATGGATCAAATCCAACAAAATTTCAACAAACCAACAAATCACAAAAAAATGGGGCTATTTTTGGGGGGAATTTTTGGATTAGGGACAAAATCAACAAAAACTAGGCTAGAAACACATCGGGGAGGCTTCGAGATCGTGAAAAACGTGGCCCTAGATACCAAGATGATGTAGGGTTGAATCCTAATCGGCCGATCTTTCACGAAAGGAGCGGATCCTGTGAAGAACACGAGAGGGAAAACGAGGGGAAACACAAGGGAAAACACGAGAGAATCACTGAACCAACATGAAATAGTCACACATGTGCTAGATCCTCGGGTACATAAGAGATCACACGATCCACGGACAACTAGGGACGATAGAAAGGTAGCCGGTCTTCTCCGTGAGTAGGTCTTGAATCCACAAGGGGATCTTCCCTTAGAGGGGTCTTGAATCCAAAGGGATCTTCTCCGAAGAGGGGCCGCGGTCTCTCTCGTGGAGTAGATCCGATGTGGATGAGCAATGCTCTATCTCTAAATGTGAGATAAACCAATGCTAACCCTAGCTAGGATGAATAGGAGGTCTATTTATAGTCTTAGTGAAAATGGGGGCGAAAGGAGGGGGTACATGGGCTTCGGGCCCGAAACTGGACACAACCACGTACCGGACGTCCGCTAAGGACCGGTCGTCCGGTGTCTCATGGGAGGCCGAACGTCCGGTGGTCGCTGGTCATCCGCTCGTTCTGGCTCGGATGCTGGTGTAGCGGATTTCCGGCAAAGGCCGGTCGTCCGGTCGCTGGACGTTCGGTGGCGTCGGACTTCCGCTTGTTTGGCTCAGGTGTAGGGGCACCGGTCGTCCGGTCCAGGCCGGACGTCCGCTCGCTGTAGCTCGGCTGGGGCTTCAGGCGCCGGACATCCGGTCCCGACCGGTCATCCGGTGGCTGGGACTTCTTCCGCAGCTCTCCTTCTTCTCCATCTTCACGTCCATCTTCCTCTTCTGGTTCTCCTTGCTCCTTAGCTTCTTCATGGCCAACTCCTTGATACCTGAGTATGCACAATGTCTCCGTTTGAGGTAGTAGCCATGTCTCATGTGCATCGAAGTGGAAATGTGAGAGGAGAGATGTCACCTTGGTTTAGAGAGCTCTTGCACGTGCTCGTGTCATGGGTCCGCTAGGCACTTGGTGAGACGATGGTAGGTCCATGGGGATGACCTTGGAAAGCTCTGCATCAGTAGGTACCCGCCTCTACCGAGCACAGGCTTGTCGACGTTGGGGCCATCGCGCCTATTGGACTGGTGGTGGCCTTCGCGGCGTCACTCGATGGTGATGTGCACGCCCTCCATCGGCCTGTCCTCTGGGCTCGTCGCCAGCCTTGACGTGCTCGAGGATCGGACGAAGCCATCGAGACGTCATCAAGCTCTTGGTCCCGTGGCCCTCGCACTGGTTGCCGCGGAGGGGATTGCACCATGGGGGCCCTTCCGCACGGCCAGCAGCGTGGGCCGCCGTCATCTTCTGGGGAGGCCATGGCAGGCCAGCTCATTGTGAGCCTCCAGTGATGAGGTCATGGCTACCACAGTTACACCCATATCCCCTACTGTTTTACCTCTTGGAATAGTTGCTAGAGCTCAGATACGCCAATTAAATTATTAGGTACTTCCGTTTCTTGATAATGTTTTTAGTGTTCATGAGAATATGATGCTGCCTAACTTAGATACATTTGTGTTGCTTGCTACTGAAGGGCCTAGCACGGACAAGAAGGTTAAACATTGGAGCATGGTCAAGCACGGAGATGAAGGTGCGTGTGAAGAGAACAAGAACAGAGGTTCAAGTGGAGATTTCCGGACTTTGAAGCCACCATGATGACATACAAGAAGATGGATGAAATATATAAGATGGACTTTCATAAATTTTGTCCATAGCTTATTATTGGTGTTGCGCCACCTTATTTTGGGCCAAGCCCATGTAATCTATTTTTAGAGTCCATATTGTAGGGAAAACGACTGAGGAGGTGTTTTAGTCCCACCTTGCCAAGGGTGGACAAAATCCCCTCTCTTTTCCATATAAATATAGCCCTTAAGGCATCATTTAGACCTGGGTTTTATTTAGTTAAAAGTTAGCCATCGCTGTAACTTCGTGTACTTCGTTTGTGTCCAACAACCAGACCAAGACCGCTTATGAAACCCCACTCTTATCAATACTTCATCCATACTGGCAATATTCAGATTGCTTAATCATATTCTTGCTTGTTCTTCGATTGCTTGCAGGAATAGACCTTCGTGGTCAGGTTGATCGTGCTCCGGCGTGGTCAATAACCCCTCGGAGTTGGTTTAGCGATTGCTAACGCGCAACGTCGTGCATGTTTGTAGTCGGATCGACAAAGTCGTCTCCACCAAATCAATAGTTATCATCTCATCGAAAGATTGGGACACCCTCGCCTCTATCAAGTGGTGTCAGTTTTCAGGTTGCTCGGTGAGATTTTACAGCTTTTCGTAGTTTAGATCGAGTCTGTTTTTCATACCTATAGTCCACAAAAAAGCCACAAAAAAGTTAGATTAGTTCATCATATCCCAGACTGTCTGAGCCTTTCGCTATTATCACTTAGTTTTTGCATTGTTGAATTTTCAGTTGCATCGTGTGTCAAGTTGCTGGTTTTAGTGTAGACTTTTAGAGTTTCGAGTTCTAGTCATGTTTTGTTCACACAACTTTCGCCAACACCATCATCTAGTTCATCACCATCTTTCATTGTCATTTTTTTCCGCCGTTGCCGCTGCCGCCGCCCATCCGCTGATATAGTTTGTCACTGTCTTGAAGCCTAATTCATGTTGGAGAGAGAGACAAAATCAGCCAAGAAGTTTGGATCAAGGAGGGAGATGAGATTTTAACAGTGAAGGAATCTGTGCCATTGAGATTCTTAGAATTGGTTGCTGTTATAGCTAGTACAAAAAACAGCTATCAAATCTAATTCGATTGTAAAGAAAAAGGTTGTTGAGCGATTAGAAGAAGACGAAGACGTGACTTGGATGGTTGGGACACGGTAGTACTATTTAGATGGAAAAGAAAAAAATTGCGAATAGAAAGAGCTTGGAAGTCTCACGGCTGAAAGGACTAAAGTACTACTAGTAGCAAAGTAGAGCCCATACGGTTATCCTCACGTTTTCCTAGGAGATAAAATGGAAAGACATTGAGCAAGTACTGATTTGCTTTGGAAAGTGTACATCTCTAAAACAGAAGAAAACTTTATAGGCTGACAGTTTTGTGTTACAACAATTTTGGTTGGAAAGATTCTGCCACAAAGTTTCCTTGATTTCTGTGCATCTAGGAAGGAGAGATAAAAAATAATATTCCAAAAAAAAGAGAGAAGCTCTGCGCAGCACATCTGGTCGGTTGGAGAAGAAAAGAAAAAGGCAGGTCTGGATGTCCAACGAAATTGAAAACAGCGTCATTCCTTTTGGAAGGAAGTGCAGATCAGATTTGGTGGGCTGTTGCCTTTGAAAAAAATGGATACAAGGAAGGACGTGTGGATTGTGTGCTACTACTTGGAAAGTAATACAAAAAATACAAATTTGGCACGTTTGGATATGGGTGTCCTCGTGTGGCACGTTTGATTTTTTTAAGGAGTTTCCTTATGGTAGTATTGGAGATCGTGGCAAAAAAGGAAGGAGAATCCATTACGGGAGAAGTGCAAAATCACAGCAAAAAAAAGGAAGGTGCCCATCAATTGCCTTGTTAGAAAGGTAGGTCCGCATTTTTATTATAGGTAAGGATCCTTTTTTTTGCCCAGCTTAAAAGAAGGAAACAAATAAGCGAATTCTATGCAGATTTGATTTTTATTTGGAGAGAGAGGTCATTTCCTAAGAGAGAGTTGAAAAAAGGGCAAGTTTCGTTGGAAGTAAAAAAAGACAGGGAAATATCTAGACTAGTAGTACTAGTTCGTTTGAGGAAGTTTCTCTTGTTAAAAGAAGGCATCATGTGGCTTGTTTGATAAAACAAAGGAAAGAGATTTGTTTCTTTTGGAGAGAGAGAGAGAGAGTCCAATTTCGATTAATCCTATAGAGAAAAAAAGGGAACCAGACTTGGTGTGCATCTAAGTGATACGTGGAGAAGGAAGAAAAACGAAAAATAGTGTTCCACGTGTCTTGTTGCTGTAAAAATGGGGCGTGGTTAAAAGAGAAGTACAGCTGGTGTTCGCGGCATATCGGGAATTCATCTGTGTCTTAGGCTCGCGTCTCTAGTACAGTCTAGTCTTGGACCAGCACTCGACCACTTTGAGAGAATTTTCAGTTTGCATTAACTATTGAGGTCTACTCCAGTGTGGTGTGGTGGACTGCCTTGTAGGCCGAGGCTGAACAAGTACAAGGGATGAACAACCTCCTGAGGAGAGGTGTTCTTGAGCTCGATGAGCTCGTGTGTGTGTGGATGGTCTGGATCCTCTCATTCTATGGTGGTGGCTAGTCCTATTTATAGAGACCCTGGTCCTCTTGCCAAATATTAGGCGGGAAGGGATCCCACAATGGCCTATTTGAAGGAGGACAACTAGTACAAGTTATCCTGACAAAAGGTGGTCTTCGCCTGCCAAAGGCTCTGGTGGTGACGCCATCGTGGGCTCCGCGGTGACCTCCTTCCTGCCGTCATGCTGGTCTTTGTCTCGTTGCACCGATATGGAAACCTTTGCGTAGTGCCTCGAGACTCCTCGCCTGCGCTTTCCCCTTTAGCACCAAAGAGGCAACGAGTACGTTGCGCCCGCTGGCTTCCGCCTGGCCTTGGTCATCATGGCTCACTTCATGCACTCCTCGCGAGGTGCCCGTTGCACAGATATCTCTGCCCCTCGGGAGCCAGCCTAGGGAGGCTGCCCCTGAGGAGGTCTTGCGTCATCCACCTCACGAGGCTTGGCTCCTCGCGAGGGTCTTGAATGGTTGCTGATGAAGATGGGTCGTACCAGGCGGGCCGTAGGCAGGAAAGTCTGGGTACCCCCATTCCCAGGACACGGATAGTAGCCCCCGGGCCCAAGGCGCGCTCGAACTTGGTTTCCAGGAGCGCCACGGGCCCCAATAGCCTGTGGCCTCGATTGACGCATGGCGATTGACTGGACGTGGGCGTCTCCGCTTCCCCATGCTGCCTGGGCAACTGCTCCTGACTTGACGAGACCCTGTTGCATGCAGAAGAAAGTCATCATTAACATAGATCATGGATGCCGGCGGTTGGCCTCCCTCTGGCTATAAATGAGGAGAGGGGCAGAGCCCCCGTCGCTCATCTCTTCCTCCATTCCACCCGCTTCTTCTTCTTCCTTCTTGCTCCGCCGCCCGGCAGCGATACTCATGGCCCCGGTGAAGAGGTTATCGGCCGTCGAGAAGAGGAAAGCTCGCCAGGAGGGTCCTGGCTCGCCACCGCCTAAGAGGGGGCGTGGTCACCCCCGCAAGCATGCCACAACCCCTACTGTGGTCCCTCGTGGGTGTGGGCAAACTTCCCCGGGGTCCGGCACAGTTGCTGGCGGCCGCGGTCGCGCCTCTTCGCGCGGCGGGAGCCGCCTAGGGCGCGACAGCCCCGTCAATGAAGGGAGGCGTGCCATGGTCGCTCGGCCTCCCCGGCCGCGCTTCCACTCGGCGGAGGTGCTGCCTGAATTTGTCATGTGGTTGGAGAACCCGGCCGGCACTTATCTTCAACTTCGCGCTCCTTCGCCGGCGAACTGCCGGCCCCAGGTCCCAGCGGCCTCTGGCTGTAGGCCGACGGCTGCTGCAGCAACGTAGCCCTGGCCTGCGACTGGTAGACTTTCTCCTGCGCGTGCGGCCTGGGCAGGCGGTGCACCCTCCACTTCAAGTTTGATGGGGTAGTGACCCTTTTCGTGAGGGTGTTCAGGGAAAACGGTCGCCACGCCGGATGTGGCCCTGAAGACGACAACGTTGGTGGCGAGGTGCTTGGCCTTGGCGATGGCCGTGGCGAGCCTGAGGGTGAACTCGCCCTCGGTGGCCGCCGTGGCTCGCCCAGCTGCGGCTCCTCCTCCTCCGGCGAGAGCTCCAGCAGTGGCGGCTACGACCAGGCGCCACGCCGTCGGGCTCGCTTCGAGGATGGTGGTGTGTCATCCCGTTGTCGCGCCCCGGTGAAGCACGAGGAGGGCTCTGTCTGAGTCCGAGGGGCCGATCCTCATGAGGAGCCGCTTCGTAGGAGCCGATTTTGCTTGTCCTCTCCTTCCCTTTCCCCCTGCATCATCAGAAACGAATATGGGGCCCTGAGAGGGGGCATAATGAACCATGGTGTTTATGTTGCTTTTGTGGTGTGTTTATTGTTTCTAGGTAGTGTTGTGAAATATGTGCCTTATGCGGGTGTAGAGGGGTAACTTAGCTTGATGTATCTGGGGTAGACTTGACCTCGTGAGGGCGGGCACCTCTGGGCACCTCGTGGTGCTTCCCCGCTGCCGGCTTGAGCGATATCGTGAAGCTGCAAAAATTCGTTAAGAAATCCTTGTCCCTTCTTGCACGAGGCCTGAGGCATGGGTTGGTCATGGCAAACGCACCGCGTCGCGATACCCGTGGGGCACGGACTAAAAAGGGGACGCACCAATCCTGAGTTCAAACGAGGATGCCTCGCGGAGACAAGGGGAGTGCGCACACGTGCATACCTATCCATCCCCCTCGTGAGGCATGCGAGGGAGAGCGTCGGGCAACTTCCACCCTCCCTGGCGCAAAATAAAGAATCGGGGGAAGAATCGGAAAGAAGAGGGGGTTCAACCAAGCCATCGAGAAACAACAGAACTCCAAATTTCATTAAAGAAAAAGGGGCAAGCCAACTACAGAAAGCAAATGAACAGCCGCGTCCGGCACCTAGTCTAGTCTTCTCACCAGCGCGGAGCTAAGTGTTGCCACTAGGATGTGGGAGGGAGCCCCCGAGGCCCGAGGGTGGCACTCCGGAGACTCTGGGGCGTGTATAGCCCCACTCATTATTACGTGAGAGTGTCACGAGCGGAGACCTTCACAGGCACTGTGCCTTGCTTCATGGGTAGAACTTCCGGAGGTGCTGGATGTTCCAGGCGTTCTGGATGGGGATCCCGTCCTACTTCTCCAGGCGCGCGGCGCTAGGCCTGGAGACGTGGGTGATCCTAAACGGGCCCTCCCACATGGGTGAGAGCTTATGCATCCCTCCCCTGGAGAGCACCCGCCTCAGGACGAGATCGCCCACCTCGAGCGTCCTAGAGCGGACGTTGCGACAGTGGTACCATCGCAGCGCCTGCTGGTACCTTGCCGCTTGGAGCGAGGCTTCACGGTGGTGTTCCTCCCCCAGCAGAAGGTCCATCCCCCGCATGGCATCTTACTGCGTCTCATCAAACGCCAAGACCTGCGCGGTGCGATGCCTGACCTAGTGATGGAGAACCGCTTCTGCTTCGTAGACAAGGAAGAACGGGGTCTCGCCTGTTGGCTTGGTGGCGGTGGTGCGGATGGACCACAGCACGGACTGGAGCTCGTCGTGCTAGCCCCTGCCGCAGGCTTAGAGCTTCTTCTTGAAGGTCTGGGTCTTGAGGCCTTTCAAGACCTCGGCGTTGGCGCGCTCGGCTTGGCCATTGCTCCTGGGGTGTGCCACCGAAGCGTAGCAAATCTGCGTTCCAAGGTTAGCACAATAGGTCCTAAAGAGATTGCTAGTGAACTGTGAGCTGTTGTCGGTGATGACGCAGTTAGGGACCCCGAACTGGCTCATGAGGCCCTTGATGAACTTAACTGCCGACCTGGCTGGGATGGTGCGGATGGCCCCCACCTCTACCCATTTGGTGAACTTGTCGATGGAGACATGGAGGTAGCGGTAGCCCCAAGGCGCTCGCGAGAATGGACCCGGGATATGTAGCCCCCAGACCGTGAATGGAGTCGAGAGCGGGATAGTCTGGAGGCCCTGTGCCGGCTGGTGGATTTGCTTGGCATGGAATTGGCGGGCCTCGCAGGACCTCACCAGCTCGGTCGCGTCTTCGAGTGTCATAGGCCAGTAGAACCCGCTGCGGAACACCTTGCCGACCAGGGTACGTGATGACGAGTGGTGCCTGCAGTCTCTGCCGTGTATGTCAGCTAGCAGCTCGTTCCTCTACTCCCTGGAGATGCATCGAAAGGAAACATCATTTGGTCGCTTTTTGTATAGCTCACCATCCTGTATGCAGTATGTCGTAGCCCGCCGGGCCACACGCTCCATGATGAGGACATAAATACCATTGTTACACCCACAGCCCCTGCTGCTATACATACTGGACCAATTACTAGAGCTCGCGCACGCCAAATGAATTATCAGGTACTTTCGTTTCTTGGTAACGGTTCTAATGTTCATGAGAATATGATGCTGCCTAAATTGGATACATTTGTTTTGCTTACAAATGAAGGGCCTAGCCTGGACAAGAAAGATGAACCTTGGAGCAAGTTCAAGCATGTAGATGATGGCATGCGCAAGGGGATTAAGAACGGAGTTACAAGTGATGATTTTAGAACTTTGAAGCCACCATAAGGAGTGCATGAAGCCTTGGATGAAATATACAAGATGCCACTTCATAAATTTCGTCCAAAGGCTATTCTAGGTGCTGCGTCACCTTACTTTTGGGCCAGGCCCATGTAATTTCAAAATACTTGATTATAGGCAGTGTTTAGAGTCCGTATGTGTGGTGAAACAAGAGTTAGGGTTGGTTTCGGACCCCTCCTCCAAGGGCCACAGAATCCCCCCCCCCTCTCTTGTCCATATATACAGCCCTTAGGGCATCGTTTGGACTTTGGGTTTTGTTTAGATTAAAAGTTCGCCATAGCTGCAACTTCGCATACTTCGTTTGTGTCCAACGACCAGACCAAGACATCACAGAACCCCAGCTTCATTAATAAAGATTTCCTCTTTTATTCGCAATATCCTAATTGCAATCTTAGTTTCTTGCTTGTTCTTCATTTGCTCGCAGGAAATAGACCCTCGTGGTCAGGTTGATCGTGCTCCGGCATGGTCAATAACCCTCGGAAGTTGGTTTAGCGATTGCTAAGGCACGACGTCTTCGCACGTTCGTAGTCGGATCGTCAAAGTCGACTCCCAAAAAAACGATATCTATTTCATCGAAACATCGGGACACCTTTGCCTCTATCAAGTGGTATCAGATTTCCAGGTTGCTCGATGAGATTTTATAGTTTTTCGTAGTTTAGATCGAGTCTGTTCTTCATACCTACAGTCCACGAAAAAAGCCAAAAATATTAGGGTTAGTTCATCATATCCGAACCAATCTGAGCCTTTGCATAGTCTTTTCAGTATTTTGTTTTGTTGAATTTCCGGTTGCATCGTCGTGTCTAGTTGCTGGTCTTAGAGTCTATTTTTTTAGAGTTTCAAGTTCTGGTCATAAGTTGTCACGCCGCCGCCGCACCATCATCATCGCCCCTGCCATCTACCACCACCGCTTATCCGCCATCGATCCGTCTCCATATACCATCACCAATCCGTATCCATATACCACCACCAATCAGTATCCATATACCACCATCAATCCGTATCCATATACCACCACCGCTGCCATATCCTACCACCATATATCCACCACCAATCTGATTTCCTTTCATATTAGGTTTGTTTTGGAGGTCCGAATAATTTTCGATTTGTGTTTCCTTGCCTGAGTAGGTTTCGAAAAAAAAGAGTCTGTTGACCCCCGACAGTTTTTAGGCCAAAATTTTCCCAGGCAAAAACATTTTTCCCTACCCTATTTTTTGTTGCACTTTTTCATCGTCGTTGCCCTGATTTCTGAAAAAAGTCAAAAAAAAATTCATGCACATCCTGTCAGTTTGACGAGGGAAGAGTTTTGAGACACTCGCCATTATAGTGATTTTTCACAAAAAAAAGAGGAGCGCCAAAAAAATAGAGCGAAAAAAGTTCCAGAGTGTGCTTTTCCCTTGTTTACGTGCAGCGCCGTGATTTTGTTAGTGTTCTAGGCTCGCATCTCTAGCACGGTCTAGCCTAGGACTAGCACAGTACCATCGTTGAGCATTTATTCAACTTTGCATCTCTGAATTGATTATTGCTAACCCTTTTTGCTACCCTATTATAAGCCTTCCCAGCTCCACATACATCTACGTCGTGCATTTGATTTTCCCTGGTAATCGATCTATCCAAGCTTTGAGAGTTTTGACTACGACGGTTGCCGATCACCCCCTGCTACTGGGTAAGAACTGGTAAGAATTTGAGATTTGCTTGATGGATTTGTGACGGCCACCACCACCTCTTATTAGTAGTCTGTAGGATCATATTCTTGTGTGTTTCTATTGCTACTAACCATGGCAGGATCACAAGCCGACGAGACTGACTGGGAGAACATGACGAATAAGGGGTTGCATGATAAATTTCAGCAAATGATGAGTGGACAGGTGCAAGATGTGCTAAACAGATTTGAGGAGGCCATGGAGAAGATAGATGGAATGGAGAAGTTCGAAACAAAGCTCAATAACAAGTTTAATGAATTGCTCGCGCGTCTTCCACCACCACCACCGGCTGCCCCTAACGCACCTCTACAACAATAACAATAACAACAACAACAACAACAACGTCGCTTTCCAAATCAAGTGGGATGAGCACAGTGCGTTCCCATTGACCCTGGGAAAAATTCTGGTGCCGTTGTTGATGCTTCTGTCGCTCTTGCTGCTACTGCACAGGTGGAGGACCATTACGAGGATGAGGTTCATCAAAATCAGAACCACGTGCATCCACCAGCACCACCACCACCAGGTCGTCCTCAGGTATATCATCGCAATGGTAGGGCTGCACCACCATATGAGGTACGAGATCATGACCATCTTCCTAAACTAAAATTGAATATTCCACCATTTGAGTGTAGATACGTTCCTGATATATATCTTACTTGGGAGTTAGAAACTGAACAACGTTTTACATGTTTACAATATCCTGAGGAGAGATGTGTTCCTGCTGCTGTTTGTGCTTTCACTAGCTTCACATGTGTTTGGTGGTCTGAACATTATAGATTATATCCTATTCCAACTACCTGGGCTGCTTTGAAAACTGCTATGCGTACTCGTTGGGTTCCACCATATTATCAACGTGAATTACTTCAAAAATTGTAGCGTTTAAGACAAGGAAAAAATTCTGTAGAAGAATATTATCAAGAATTACAAACTGGCATGATTAGATGTGGTGTTGTTGAGGAAAATGAAGCTATGCTTGCACGTTTTATGGGTGGATTAATTAGAGAGATTCAGACCATTCGAGAGTATAAGGAGTATACTAATATCACTCGTTTATTCCATCTTGCTTGTAAAGTTGAACGTGAAGTGCAGGATCGACAGGCACTGGTGCGAACTAACTTTTCTGCAGGTCGATCTTCATCATGGACACCACGTGCATCCTCTACTTCCACTACACCAGCACCTCCATCAGGTGCCACCTCCAGCCGTGATACAAGACAGCAGGCACAACCACTACTATCTGCCAAGAGCACACCTGTCGGGCCGGCGCAGAGCTCTTCTTCTTCCATGGCATCAACACGGCACACAAGTGATATTATTTGTCGTCGTTGTAAGGAAAGAGGAGACTTTGTGAGAGAATGCAAATCTCAACGTGTGATGATTGCTACTGAGGATGGTGGGTATGAGTCCTCTAGTGACTATGATGAGGAGACTTTGGCTCTTATTACACATGAAGAACACGGTGGAGATGATTCTGATCATGAGACGCAATGCATGGCGCCTGAAGATGTTGACAGGTATGAATGTTTAGTTGCGCAACGTGTTTTGAGTGTGCAAGTTACACAAGCCGAGCAAAATCAGAGGCATAATTTGTTCCATACAAAGGGAGTTGTGAAGGAACGTTCTGTTCGCGTCATCATAGATGGAGGGAGCTGCAACAACTTGGCTAGCATGGAGATGGTGGAGAAGCTATCTCTCACCACAAGACCACATCCATATCCTTACTACATCCAATGGTTCAACAACAGCGGCAAGGTTAAGGTAACACGTACTGTTTGTGTGCACTTTAGTATCTCTACATATGCTGATTATGTTGATTGTGATGTGGTACTTATGCAAGCATGTTCCTTATTACTTGGTAGACCATGGCAATTTGATAAAAATTCTGTACACCATGATAGAAACAATCAATATACTCTTGTTCATAAGGACAAAAATATTACTTTGCTTCCTATGACTCCTGATTCAATTTTGAAAGATGATATTAATAGAGCTAATAAAGCAAAATAGGAGGAAAATAAGAGAGAAAATCAGATTGTGGCAAAAGAATTTGAGCAACACATGAAGCCTAATAATAAACCATCTAATGTTGTTTCTGAAATTAAATTGAAAAGTGCATGTTTACTTGCCACCAAATCTGATATTGATGATCTAGATTTTAACAAATCTGTTTGCTATGCTTTTGTGTGCAAAGAGGCATTATTTTCATTCGAGGACGTGCCTTCCTCTTTGCCTCCTGCTGTCACTAACATTTTGCAGGAGTTCGTTGACGTCTTTCCACAAGACGTGCCACTGGGATTTCCACCTATTCGAGGGATTGAGCAACAAATTGAGTTAATTCTCGGTGCATCATTACCCAACCATGCACCATACCGTACCAATCCAGAGGAGACGAAGGAGATTATGCATCAAGTACAAGAGCTGCTCGACAAAGGTTATATACGTGAATCTCTTAGTCCTTGTGTTGTTCCTATTATACTAGTGCCTAAAAAGGATGGTACATCGCGTATGTGTGTTGATTTTAGAGGCATTAATAATATTACTATTCGATATCGTCATCCTATTCGTAGGCTAGATGATATGCTTGATGAAATGAGTGGCTCTATAATATTCTCCAAAGTTGATTTGCGTAGTGGATACGATCAAATTCGTATGAAATTGGGAGATGAATGGAAAACATCATTTAAAACTAAGTTTGGATTATATGAGTGGTTAGTCATGCCTTTTGGGTTAACTAATGCACCTAGTACTTTCATGAGATTAATGAACGAAGTTTTATGTGCTTTCATTGGACGATTTGTAGTAGTTTACTTTGATGACATATTGAGCAAATCTTTGGAGGAACATTTGGAACATTTACGTGCGGTTTTTATTGCTCTACGTGATGCACGTTTGTTTGGTAACCTTGGAAAGTGCACCTTTTGCACCGATCGAGTATCTTTTCTTGGCTATGTTGTTACTCCACAGGGAAGTTGATAAAGCCAAGATTGAAGCTATTGAGAGTTGGCCGCAGCCCAAAACGGTCACACAAGTGAGGAGTTTTCTTGGCCTCGCTGGTTTCTATAAGCGTTTTGTGAGAGATTTCAGCACCATTGCTGCACCTCTCAACGAGCTTACAAAGAAGGATGTGCCTTTTGTTTGGGGTACCGCACAGGAAGAAGCCTTCACGGTATTGAAAGATAAGTTGACACATGCTCCTTTACTCCAACTTCCTGATTTTAATAAGACTTTTGAGCTTGAATGTGATGCTAGTGGAATTGTATTAGGAGGTGTGTTATTACAAGACGGCAAACATGTTGCATACTTTTCTGAAAAATTGAGTGGGCCTAGTCTGAACTATTCTACTTATGATAAAGAATTATATGCTCTTGTTCGGACCTTAGAAACATGGCAACATTATTTATGGCCCAAGGAATTTGTTATACATTCTGATCATGAATCTTTGAAACACATTAAAAGTCAAGCAAAACTGAACCATCGACATGCTAAATGGGTTGAATTCATTGAGACTTTCCCTTATGTCATTAAACACAAGAAGGGTAAAGTTGATGCATTGTCTCGTCGTTATACTATGCTTTAACAACTTGACTTTAAAATATTTGGTTTGGAGACCATCAAAGATCAATATGTGCATGATGCTGAATTTAAAGATGTATTGCAGAATTGTAAGGAAGGGAGAACTTGGAACAAGTTCGTTCTTAACGATGGATTCGTGTTTCGTGCTAACAAGCTATGCATTCCAGCTAGCTCCGTTCGTCTTTTGTTGTTGCGGGAGGCGCATGGAGGCATATTAATGAGACACTTTGGCATCAAGAAGATGGAGGATATACTTGCTACACATTTCTTTTGGCCAAATATGAGATGGGATGTTGAGCATTTTGTTGCACGCTGCACTACATGTCAAAAAGCTAAGTCACGACTCAATCCTCATGGTTTATATATGCCTTTGCCTGTACCTAGTGTTCCTTGGGAGGATGTATCTATGGACTTTGTTTTAGGTTTACCTCGAACAAATAAGGGGAGGGATAGCATATTTGTTGTCGTGGATAGGTTCTCGAAAATGGCACACTTTATACCATGTCATAAAAGCGATGATGATGTTAATGTTGCTGATTTATTCTTTCGTGAAATTATTCGCTTGCATGGTGTGCCAAATACTATTGTTTCAGATCGTGATACTAAATTTCTTAGCCACTTTTGGAGATGTTTATGGGCTAAGTTGGGGACTAAACTGCTTTTTAGTACTACTTGTCACCCCCAAACTGATGGACAAAATGAAGTAGTCAATAGAACATTGTCTACTATGCTTAGAGTTGTTTTGAAGAATAATAAGAAAATGTGGGAAGAATGCTTGCCTCATATTGAATTTACTTATAATCGTTCATTGCATTCTACTACTAAGATGTGCCCTTTTTAAATTGTGTATGGTTTCCTACCTCGTGCACCTATTGATTTGTTGCCTCTTCCATCTTCGGAGAAGGTTAATTTTGATGCGAAAGAACATGCTGAATTGATTTTTAAGGAAAACATTGACCGTATGAATGCTAAATATAAACTTGCTAGAGATAAGGGTAGAAAACATGTTGTGTTTGCACCTAGAGATCTTGTTTGGTTACGTTTGCGTAAGGATAGATTTCCTAATTTGCGCAAATCAAAGCTAATGCCACGTGCTGATGGTCCTTTTAAGGTGTTAGAGAAAATAAATGATAATGCATATAAACTTGAGCTGCCTGCAGATTTTGGGGTTAGTCCCACTTTTAACATTGCAGATTTGAAGCCTTATTTGGGTGAGGATGATGAACTTTCGTCGAGGACAACTTCATTTCAAGAAGGGGAGGATGATGAGGAGATCAATACCATTGTTACACCCACAGCCCCTGCTACTATACATACTGGACCAATTACTAGAGCTCGTGCATGCCAATTGAAGTATCAGGTACTTTCATTTCTTGGTAACGATTCTAATGTTCATGAGAATATGATGCTGCCTAAATTAGATACATTTGTTTTGTTTACAAATGAAGGGCCTAGCTTGGAAAAGAAAGATGAACCTTGGAGCAAGTTCAAGCATGGAGATGATGGCATGCACAAGGGGATCAAGAACGGAGTTGCAAATGATGATTTCAGGACTTTGAAGTAACCATAAGAAGTGCATGAAGCCTTAGACGAAATATACAAGATGCCACTTCATAAATTTCGTCCAAAGGCCATTCTAGGTGCTGCGTCACCTTATTTTTGGGCTAGGCCCATGTAATTTGGAAATACTTGATTATAGGCAGTTTTTAGAGTCTGTATATGTGGGGAAACAAGAGTTAGGGTTGGTTTCGGACCCCTCCTCCAAGGGCCACGAAATCCCCCCCCCCCTCTCTTCTCCATATATACAGCACTTAGGACATCGTTTAGACTTTGGGTTTTGTTTAGATTAAAAGTTCACCATAGCTGCAACTTCGCGTACTTCGTTTGTGTCCAATGACCAGACCAAGATGTCACAAAACCCCACCTTCATTAATAAAGCTTTCCTATTTTATTCGCAATATCCTGATTGCAATCTCAGTTTCTTGCTTGTTCTTCGTTTGCTCGCAGGAAATAGACCCTCGTGGTTAGGTTGATCGTGCTCCGGCGTGGTCAATAACCCTCGGAAGTTGGTTTAGCGATTGCTAAGGCGCGATGTCTTCGCACGTTCATAGTCGGATCGTCAAAGTCGACTCCCACAAAAAACGATATCTATCTCATCGAAACATCGGGACACCTTCGCCTCTATCACTCTGCGTCCTCCTCCTTCTCCGGCAGCGTCCCTTGCACCAAGTATGCCTTGAACTCCTCGGTCCAGCACCCCTCCTGAGGCTCGAGCGCCAGGAGAAGACGTGCTCCCGAGGTCGAATTGCAAGCGGGGGCCCCTAATGCTAGTGGCTGGGGTAGTTCCTCTCGAGATGATGTAGTCTCCATGGACACGGGGGTCGCCGAAGGCTTGAAGAGTCGCTCTTTGAAGACACCATGTTCTTGGGGTAGATGCCTTGACGCCCTCTTGGTGATCTTGTCAGCCTCCTCGTTGGTGTCGCGTGGCACATGTTGTAGCTCTAGGCCCTAGAATTGCTTCTCCATCTTGCGCACCTTCGTGAGGTACGCCTCCATATGCTTGTCCCTTGGTTCATACACCTTGTTGGAGAAGTTGACAAGGAGCTACGAGTCACCCTTGATGGTGAGAAACCTCACCCCCAAGGTTGCGGCGGCCTTGAGGCCGGCGATTAACCCCTCGTATTCCGCGATGTTGTTGGAGACCTTCTCACCCCGCTGGAAGCAAACCTGCACGGCATAGTATAACTTGTCTTGGGTGGGCGAGAT
The DNA here is from genome assembly GCF_056163025.1 of Triticum urartu. Lineage (NCBI taxonomy): Eukaryota > Viridiplantae > Streptophyta > Magnoliopsida > Poales > Poaceae > Triticum > Triticum urartu. The sequence goes on from NC_141876.1 coordinate 260,010,650, forward strand.
GAGCACAGCACCAGCCCCGTTCCTTGCCATGCGAAAGTGCCATCAAAGTACATGACCCAGCAATTCGGTGCTTCATCTCCCAGCGAGAGGGATTGGCTCTCACCCGCTTTGGGCTCTGCAGCGCCGGTCCATTCCGCAACGAAGTCAGCGAGTGCGGCTCCCTTGATGACCCTGGTCATGCTGAACTCCAACTGAAACGCTTGTAGTTAAATGTTCCATTCGGCAACTCTCCCGACGGCATTGGGGCTCCGGAGCACCCTCTCAAGGGGTAGGCTGAGACGACCTTGATTGGGTGGCCATGGAAATAACGGTGTAACTTGCGCGAGGCCACCAAGAGCGTGAGTAAGAGCTTCTGTGGCATGGGATACCGTGCTGTCGCGTCCCGTAGCACAGTGCTGACGAAGTATACTAGGTGTTGGATGAGGGCAGGAGCGTCGATGGAGCCTGTGTCCTCCTGACGTTGTGGTGCCTCCTGAGGTGGGGGACCTCAGGAGCCCAGTCGCCCATTGGGGCCTCCTCAGGCCCGGGAGCGCCATCTTGCAAGGCCCGATCATTAGCTGATGCCATCGTGGCTTCAGTGGCGCCGCCTTGGTGCCGTATCATACCCACCGAAGGTGCGGCATTGCTCACTGGGCTCTTGGCCTGGCGCTCCACCCGGACAGCCACAGGCACCGCACTGGCAGAGTGGGGTGTGGCAGCCATGTAGAGCACCAGGGGCTCGAGGGGACGAGGCGCGACCATCACTGGTGGGCTGGTCAAGTATCTATTGAGGTCTTGAAATGCCAGGTTGGCCTCTGGGGTCCATTCGAACGGGCCCTTCCTCTTCATAAGCTTGAAGAATGGCAGGGCGCTCCCCCAACTTGGAAATGAAGCGCCCCAATGAGGTCACGCAGCCCGTGAGCTTCTGCATTTCCTTTAGGGTTTGCGGCGGGCTCATGTCTTCTATTGCCTTGACCTTCTCTGAATTGGCCTCGATCCCGCGGTGCGACACGAAGAAGCCCAGTAGCTTGCCGGAAGGGAAACCAAACACGCACTTCTCCGGGTTGAGCCTATAAGTGCATCTAGTGCCACCCCTAGTTGGTTTTCGAGTATTGACGACAAACTTGGTTGAGGGACTAATGTGTTTGTGAGAACTGCAAGATAACACAGGTAGAAGTCCCTCATTGATTCGGTTTCCCTACCAGAGATGACCCCTAAAACTGTATGAAGACATTGAAGTCAAAGGTGGTATGTGAAGACATTCACATTGAAGACTATGACAAAAGAAGACATCGCGTGAAGACTATGGAGCGCGAAGACTTAGTTGTTTTGTCGTTCTTTTTCTTCTTTGTTGGGTCATAGGAACCACCGTACCGTTAAGTGGGGTCCATGTGAACTAGTCAGAATGACTGAAGTGATGCTTAACCAAAATCCTATGTCTTCGAGCAAAGACAATGAGAGCAAATCTTATCCAGAGCTGGATAAGTCAGCTTTGCTTGTAGCCCAATTAAAGTTGCCGTGTGTGTTTGAAATCTGACCGTTGGAACACGTGTCAGTTCCTTAGTGACCCAGGGTCATTTTGGACAAATCAGGTCGGGTTGCCTAGTGTCTATAAATAGCCCACCCCCTACAACCATAAACAGTTGGCTGCTCAGAGTTAGTGTACGGCTTTTGTCATTTGAGAGCAACCCACCTCGAAGCCTTTGAGAGAGAAGTCCTTGCGAGGACAAAGCCCTAAACACCCAGAGCCAAAGAGTGTTAGGCATCACTGAAGTCTTCCTGTCTGTGTGATCTGAGGACTTATTACACTTGAGGACTGTGAATCCTCCAGCCGGTTAGGCATCGAGTTCTGAGCATCCAAGAGTCATTGTGGATCACCGGTGAACGAAGTCTGTGAAGGTTTGGAAGTCTACCTTGAAGACATACCAGAGTGATTGGGCGAGGACTGGGTGTCCTTAGCTCAAGGGGAATAAGGTGAAGACGCGGTCTTCTGAGTTGAATCTTAGCCTCCCTAACCAGACGTACAGTTGTCACAGTAACTGGAACTGGTCCAACAAATCATTCTCGTCAACGAGTCACTGGTTCCATTCTTCCCATCTCTTTATTTGCAGATTGTTCCTTGTGAAGTCATTGCCTGTTTGCATTATCTATTTGTCTTCACTGTGTGACTGCTTATTCTGTTTGGCTTCGTACTATTCTCCATCCTGATCTATACTGCCTAGCTGCTATTAGTCTTTGTGCTTTCATCTCATTGAATACTTGACTATGGCTTGCTTAGTGTAGTCTACCTTCCGATGCATGGTAATAGGTTTGTTTCTATCGTTTGTCTTCAAAACTTCCATGTTTTGAAGACTTTCATAAAAATCGCCTATTCACCCCCCCCCCTAGTCGATCACTAGCACTTTAAATTGGTATCAGAGCAAGGTACTCCCTTGTTCTGTGTGATTCGGTTTAACCACCTCGAGTTTTAGCCATGTCGACTGTAGGGATAATCAAAGTCTCTGTTGCGTGCCCAGTCTTCGATGGAACTGAATATCCCTACTAGAAGAATAAGATGCGCATCCATCTTGAAGCCATTGATGTCGACCTCTGATATGTCGTTAAGAATGGCGTCCCCAAGGCTGGTGAAGGTGTCACCGCTGTTGATGTCAAGAAGTTCGTTCAATTGGATTCCACTGCCAAGAACATCATCTATGGTCATCTGACCAAAGCATAGTATGGCCGTGTGAGTGCTCTGGAAACATCCAAGCTAGTCTGGGACTAGCTCTCCAAGGTCAACTGTAACGCCCTCGATGCGGCTATATCTCCTACGTGTCGAAGCACGACTTAGAGCCATAACCGCATTGAAAGCAATGTCGCAAGTAAGGCAATCTTCACAACATCCCATGTAATATGAATAATAAAAGGGGAAGGTACATAGTTGGCTTACACTCACCACGTCAAACAAAGTACATAAATAGCATTACATCATCCAATCACTCATGGCCCGACTATGGTGCCAAAATAAAAGACCAACCCAACATGCGACACGATCCCGATCGCCCCAACTGGGCACCACTACTGATCATCAGGGAAAGACACGTAGTATCGGCGCGAGTCCTCGTCGAACTCCCACTTGAGCTCAAGCGCGTCATCTGGAACGGAGTCATCAGGCCCTGCATCTGGTTTGGAAGTAATCTGTGAGCCACAGGGACTCAGCAATCTCTCACCCTCGCGATCAAGACTATTTAAGCTTATAGGTAAGGCAAGGTAATATGTGGAGCTGCAGCAAGCGACTAGCATATATGGTGGCTAACCTGTTCGCAAAAGAGAGCGAGAAGAGAGGCAAATCGCGAACGATGAACTAGAGAACATCCTGCGACAAGCATTACTCCAACACCGTGTTCACTTCCCGGACTCCGCCGAGAAGAGACCATCACGGCAACTCACACAGTTGATTCATTTTAATTAAGTTAAGGTTCAAGTTATCTACAACCGGACATTAACAAATTCCCATCTGCCCATAACCGCAGGCACGGCTTTCGAAAGTTCAAATCCCTACAGGGGAGTCCCAACTTAGCCCATGACAAGCTCTCACGGTCAACGAAGGATATACCTTCTCCCGAGACATTCCGATCAGACTCGGTATCCCGGTTCTACAAGACACTTCGACAAGTTAAAACAAATCCAGCAACACCGCCCAAATGTGCCGACAAATCCCGATAGGAGCTGCACATATCTCGTTCTCGGTGCACACTCGGATTGTCCAAGGTATGGGTAGGCCAGCCCAGAGTTGCCCCTGGTGGCCACCGGCAGCTGACAGGTGGACCAACACTCAGAGGAGCACTGGCCCGGGGGGTTTAAATAAGATGACCCTTGGGCTCCGGAAACCCAAGGGAAAAAAGAGGCTAGGTGGAAAATGGTAAAACCAAAGTTGGGCATTGCTGGAAGAGTTTTATTCAAGGCGAACCATCAAGGGGTTCCCATTATTACCCAACCGCGTAAGGAACGCAAAATCCGGGAACATAACACCGATATGACGGATACTAGGGCGGCAAGAGTGGAACAAAACACTAGGCAAAAATGCCGAGCCTTCCACCCTTTACCAAGTATATAGATGCGTTAAGATAACAAGGCAATATGATGATATCCCAACAAGAAAATAATGTTCCAACAAGGAACGGTCTCCAATCTTCACCTGCAACTAGCAACGCTATAAGAGGGGCTGAGCAAAGCGGTAACATAGCCAATCAATGGTTTGCTAGGACATGGTGGGTTAGAGGTTTGACATGGCAATTTGGGAGGCATGATAAGCAAGTGGTAGGCATCGTAGCATAGGCATAGCAAAAGAGCGAGCATCTAGCAAAGCAAGGATAGAAGTGATTTCGAGGGTATGATCATCTTGCCTGCAAAGTTGTCAGAGTTGACTGGATCCTCGAAAGCAAACTCAACGGGCTCCTCGTTAGCGAACTCGTCTCCCGGCTCTACCCAAACAAGACAAACAAGCAAGGGGAACGCAATCAACCACGTGCAAAGCTCAAACAACATGATGCAAACATGGTATGCTATGCGGGATGCGAAATGTGATGCATATGCAAGATTTGACAAGAGATGAATGAACCTGGCCTCAACATGGAAATCCAAGTGTTCCACTTGAAAGGTGAGGTGATTTCGGTTGAAATCGATATAAAGAACACCGGAAACGGATGCACGTTTGGAAATGGCAAGCAATTCAAATATGGCACCGGCCTGCGATAAACAGCAAGTAGCCATCTAAATGCAACAAGACAAACATGCTACACACCCAAACATGGCAACACAATACATGGCAGGGATCCACTCATGATGCTTGACAAAAGAGGAACACTGAGCTACGGCCAATTCATCCATTAACAGGTTCAAACAAGCATGGCAAAAGTGCAATTGGTTAACAGATTTCAGACTTAGTGAAATTAACACTTGTCTGAAATTTCAGATCAGGTAGCACACTTTGGAGAAAGAAATCTATATGCTACAGGAACTTAACATGGCAAAGTAAAGCATGGTCTGGAGCTACTCAAAGAGCTTAACAAAAGTCCCTTAGTGACCTTGAGGCAAAAGGGATCAGAACATACAATTGCAAGCATGTGAACATGGAAAAAACATAATCAGATCACAGACTTAGTGAAAACCTGGAGCATGCAAAACAGATATCAAGTAGGCATGTTTACGAGCTCGATGCACTCACTACACAGCAAGGCATGACAATCTAAGAATGCACCCATCAAGAATACACATTAGACAAGCTAGACATGGCAAGAACAATAACATAGCATGCACGGATCAACTACAACATCCTCGGCAAAATCGCTAACCAGTAGACAATCTGCCCAGATTCACGAAATAGCAAAAGTTGAGCTCGATTGACTCAAGCTAAGGTGCTCCATAATTGCAAACAAAGACACGGATGGATAGATCACTACAAGATTAACAAATCATCCTTACTGATCATCCCCAAAGAGGCACGGATCACTAGGAAACAACATGAACATATGGCATATTGATAAAAACAGTCCAAGGACTTGGTGGAATTGCTAAGTCCCTGAAATCAGCATTAACGAATGCACCACTTTGCAAGCTTGTGATAGTCACCACACACATCACAAAAATACATGGATGGCACCACTGGAAAGATGACAAATCATATAACAAAACACATGTAGAGCTCAGGGGCATATCATGCCCACAATAATCATGGCAAAAATGACAAATAGCTATTTGGAGCAGCAGATCTGACAATTATCCCAAATAGCACTCTTCCAACAGCATTTCGGGCATCGAGATGAACTCAAATGAAAATGATGCAATGAGATGAAATGATGTACTCTCTGAGATGAACATTTTGGTATGCTACATGCCCAAAACAGATCTACGGATGCAAAGTTACGGCACGATGAACATGGCAATAAAATTATGGTTTCGGGAGGAAAGTCAACCGAGTTTTGGATCTGGATCTGGATCCGGTTACTGTTCACGCGTGCTTCCCGAGGTTCGCCGGAGAACTCGAGGTCGCCGGAGGAAGAGTCGGCCGGAGCGGGGAGGATCTCGCCGGCTTGCCGGAGTGGAGGAGGAGGCCGGAGCCGGGGAGGCCGCGGGCGTCGCCGGCGCTGGCCGCGGCGGCGAGGGGCGGCGTCGGCGGCGAGTTGCGGCGCGGCCGGCGGGCGGTGGCGGCCGGCAATGGCGGCGCGGCGGCCGGCCGGGAGGAGCTGCGCCGGCCACGGGGACGACGGGAGGCGGCGCAGAGGACGGCGGTGACGGGCGCGCGGGCCGGGGAGGGCCCGCCCCGGGCCTCGTGGGCTGGCGGCGGAGGAGGCCGGGCGGTGCCACGTGGCGCCCCATCAGGGGCCGCGGGCGGCGGCGGACATGTCCGGTGGCGGCGGATCTGGATCTTTAGGGTTTCGGGGGGAAGAAGAACCGAAATTTCGGAAGGGTGGTGTATTTATAGGCATAGAGGGAGCTAGGAGTGTCCAAATGAGGTGCGGTTTTCGGCCACGCGATCGTGATCGAACGCTCTAGATGATGGAGAGGGTTTTGGTGGGATTTGGGCCAAATTGGAGGGGTGTTGGGCTGCAACACACACAAGGCCTTCTCGGTCCCTCAGTTAACCGTTGGAGCATCAAACGAAGTCCAAATGGTACGAAACTTGACAGGTGGTCTACCGGTAGTAAACCAAGGCCGCTTGGCAAGTCTCGGTCCAATCCGGAAATGCTTAAATCCCACACACGAAAGAAAGGTAGAAATTACCACCGGAGGATAACGGAGCGCCGGAATGCAAAACGGACAATGGGGAAAATGCTCGGATGCATGAGACAAACACGTATGCAAATGCAATGCACATGATGACATGATATGAGATGCATGACAACGACAACAACACACGAAGACAAAAACCCGAACCCGAGAAAATAAAATAACTTAACGCCGGAAACGGCAAGAGTTGGATTACATATTAGGTAAATCATATCCGGGGTGTTACATCAACGAAGGCGTCTCAACCCAGAGAGATCAAAGAATTAGTGTCCTTCGCAACCTCTTCAACCGCTTCAAGAGAAACGACAATGAGAATGTTTAGCTCACGTTTGATCGACTCACTGACATCACAAATGAGCTTCAAGCCCTCGGCGCTACTGAGAGCACCAAGCATGAAGTCATCAAGACACTCCTGAGATCACTTGATAGCTCGTTTGACACCCTAGCCCTGATGATTCAAGAATGCCCTAACTTCAAGACACTCGATCCATCTAACATACTTGAAAGGCTCAACACACCTGAGTTTTAGCTTTCTAAGAAAAGAGATATCTGCGGTCCCAACTATTGAACTTGTACTTTGAAGGCAAAAGTTGTTTCCTCATCTGAAGAAGACTCTGATTGCAGTTCTGATGATCCTGAAGACATTGGAAAGGAGCTTGCTATGCTTGTGAAGAAGTTCCAGAAATTCACCAAGAAGAAAGGCTTCAGGAAGTACCTCACGATCTAGCTCAAGGAATGATGAAGCTTCTGCTCATGACTACAAGAAGAGAACATGCCAGAAGTGCAAGAAACCTGGCCACTACATCTCTGAGTGTCCGCAGTGGGACAATGAGAACAACAACAACAACAACAACAACAACAACAACAACAACAACAACAACAACAACAACAACAACAACAACAAGAAGAAGAAGAAGAAGAAGAAGAAGAAGAAGAAGAAGAAGAAGAAGAAGAAGAAGAAGAAGAAGAAGAAGAAGAAGAAGAAGAAGAAGAAGAAGAAGAAGAAGAAGAAGAAGAAGAAGAAGAAGAAGAAGAAGAAGAAGAGCAAGGAATATGATTCTGACAACAAGAAGAAGAAGTACTCAAAGTCTTCTTCCAAGTTTTCATCACACAAGAAGAGCTCATCTGACAAGGCTCATGCGTTTGTTGGCAAGGAAATGGATTCAGAGGAGGAGTCTGCTTCTGAGGAGGCGGAGGTGGAGTCTGAGGAGGAGTCCGATTCTGGCATTGCAAGTCTGGCTACAGCCTACGTTGCCAAGTCCATCTTCAACATTGAAGACAATGACTCCATCAGCGACGCCGATGCTAATGACGAGGACGACTCCGCTCCCACCTACTGCTTCATGGCACGCGGTGCCAAGGTAAACTCACGCACTACTCACTATCAAACATGAAGTGAAGATGACTCTGATTGTGGTTCCAAACTCAGCTACAAAACACTTGCTAAAATTGCAACTGAACAACAGAAAGCTATGGAACATATTCAAAAACTATTAGACAAAAGCGATGACCTGTTAGACGCTGAAATGACTCGATCTCAGTCCTTAATTGAAGACATAAAAAATCTTCATGTTAAGTATGATGAACTTGAAAGTCGTCATGAAACGCTCTCAACAACTCATGAAAAGCTTTCCTATGATTATCTTCAAAGGAAGCAAGATCTTGAGAAATTGAGAGCGGCTCATGAAGATCTTCAAAAGGAAAACGAGTCACTTCGCGCCAAATAGATCAGTTCCGCTCAGGAAGGATTTGAACCACCATGTTTTAAATGCATTGAGCGTGACAATGCTACTTCTGTTGCTGGATGTTCTACTGCTGCTATCGTTGCAATATCTTCAACTGTTGATGTGGTAACTAACCCCTCTGCTGAGGATGCCACTGCTATTGCTGATGAAAATTCTAGGTTGAAGACATTGCTTGAAACAGGGATGTACAAAAGTCTCAAAGGGCATCAGACACTATGTGATGTCCTCAAAAGGCAGATCCTGAACCGAAACCCTAGGAAAGAGGGTGTTGGGTTCGAAAGGAAAATGAATGCTGATGGATCTTACTGGAAACTTGAGCAGTACCCCAAAACCACATGGGTTGCTGCAAAGGAACCTTCAGTGGATCCATCCACCCTATCTGGCTTCACTTGAGCTAATCCCATTGTTATTGATGAATCCTTTGATGCAAACTATAAACTGTTTAAGAATCAGAATGGTGAAGTGTCTGCCAGGTATATTGGTACTAACTGCAGGAATGGGCCACCTATGAAGAAAGTCTGGGTGCCGAAAAGGTGTCTGGAGAATCTTCCTGTGAATGTCATCAAGACACCACAAGTGAAGAAGACAAACCCCATACCACAAGCTTCATATTGTCCAAAGGCTTCATACAGACAGAGGACTCACCTGAGTCGCACTAACGCAAATATTTTGCAGGGAAACCATACTCAGGCCTATGAATATGAGCGTGTTTCATCAAACCGCCATGTTCATAAGACCAAGAACTACTCTGCTTATTCTTATGAGTACTATTGCCCTCCTTCAAGACTATTTGCTAGGGCTTCAAAGCCAAACTTCTCAGATGCTGCACTTAGACTCATTGCTTCGAAGCCACCCTTGAAGATGTGGGTGGCTAAGAAAGCTTAACTCTCTTTTGCAGGGAAGGGTCTCCAGCCGAAAATCAAATTCGTCTGAAGCTATTGCTAGGGACCTTAAACATCTTGTAGGGAGCAAGATCAAATGCCCAAATGGTCTTATTATGTATTTTGTTCCTGAGTCGCTTGCTACTTGCCCTATCAGGCCTAACCTCGATCTAAGCTTTCATAATCCACTTGCTCATCAAATGTTTATGCTTCACAATTCTCTTCGTGAAGCCTATCCCCCTAATTGCACTGTAGGGTATGACACCAGCTGCTTCAGAATGGATTATTTCTAGTGGGTGTACTAATCACATGACTGGCAAGCAAAGTCTTCTCATGGACTCAACTTTACATCCATATGACAAGAGTCACATCACATTTGCTGATACTAGTAAACGCAAGGTATTGGGTCTAGGTAGAGTTGCAATCTCAAGGGATCAACACATGGATAAAGTGATGCTTGTTGAATCCCTTGGTTTCAACTTAATGTCCGTCTCAATGCTTTGCGATTTAAACATGATTGTGATATTTGGAAAATATCGTTGCCTTGTTCTAATGGAATCTGACAAGTCTCTAGTCTTTGAAGGGTATCGGAAAGATGATTTGTACGTGGTAGATTTCTCACAGGACCACAGCTTGCCGTATGTCTTCTAGCATAAGCTTCAGAATGCTGGCTCTAGCATCGGAGGCTAGGGCATGCTGGCATGATGAACTTGCACACTCTTGCAAAGAAGAAGCATGTCATAGGCATCGAGGGCGTCAAGTTCAAGAAGGATCACCTATGCGGTGCCTGTGAAGCTGGAAAGATGACGAGGGCCAAGCATCCCTCGAAGACAATGTTGACAACGACTCAATCCTTCGAACTGCTACACATGGACCTCTTCGGTCCCACTCACTACTCAAATCTCACTACCACTGCTTGACTCTATGGCTTCGTCGTCATTGATGATTATTCAAGATATACATGGGTGCATATAATCCTCTACAAGACTGAAGTGCAGGATGTCTTCAGACGCTTCGCCAATTGAGCCATGAACAACTATGGCATCAAGATCAAGCACATCAGAAGTGACAATGCCACTGAATTCAAGAACACTGGCCTCGACACTTATCTTGATATTTTGGGCATCACTCATAAGTTCTCAGCTCCGTACACGCCGCAGTAGAATGGCCTCGTGGAATGCAAGAACAGAACACTTATTGAGATCGCCCGGACGATGCTCGATGAATACAAGACTCCAAGAAAGTTCTGTCCTGAAGCCATTGATACTGCATGCCATATTATCAACCGTGTTTATCTTCACAAGCTTCTAAACAAAACATCCTATGAGCTCCTCACTAGTAAGAAGCCAAATGCCAGTTACTTCAGAGTATTTGGTGCCAGGTGCTGGATGAAGGATCCACATCACACTTCAAAATTTGCACCGAAAGCACATGAAGGTTTTATGCTTCGATACGGAAAGGATTTGCACTCCTACAGAGTCTTCAACCTCTTTCACTATAAAGTGGTTGAAACTATGGATGGGTGGTTCGATGAGACTAACGGCTCGCAAAGAGAGCACCTGCCAAATGTGCTAGATGAAGTTCCATCCAGTGAATCAATCAAGCTTATGGGAACTAGAGAAATCATACCGTCTGAAGCTCAGCCTGAAGAGGAACTCATCATCTCTGCACCTTATCAACCTGAAGACAATGCTCAGCCTGAAGACAATCCTTCTAACGATGACAATGGTCAGCAAGAGCAAAATCTTCGTCCTGTTCATCCTCATGTTGCAAATGAAGTACAGATTGAGAGAATAATTGACAGCATCAATGCACCTGGTCCACTCACTCGTTCAAGGGCAACACAACTAGCACATTTCTATGGACACTTCGCATTCATCTCAATATCTGAACCCAAGAAAGTTGATGAAGCCTTCATGGAGCCTGAATGGATTCAAGCAATGCAAGAAGAGCTTCAACAATTTGAGCTGAATAATGTATGGGAACTGGTCAAGCGTACTGATCCTCGTAAGCACAATATCATAGGCACTAAATGGATATATCGCAACAAGCAAGATGAGCATGGTCAAGTTGTCAGAAACAAAGCTCGTCTCGTTCCTCAAGGATACACTCAAGTTGAAGGAATTGACTTCGATGAAACATTTGCTCCTGTGGCTAGGCTTGAAGCTATACGCATACTGCTGGCCTATGCAAATCATCATAACATTCTTCTGTATCAAATGGATGTGAAGAGCGCTTTTCTCAATGGCAAGAATGAAAAAGAAGTGTATGTTGCACAACCGCCTGGCTTTGAAGATCCAAAACATCCTGACATAGTTTATAAGCTCAACAAGGCACTGTATGGCCTCAAACAAGCCCCTCGTGCTTGGTACGACACACTAAAGGACTTCCTAAAGAGCAAAGGCTTCAAACCTGGTTCTTTGGATCCCACACTCTTCACAAAGACATATGATGGTGAAATGTTTGTGTGCCAAATATATGTGGATGACATTATCTTTGGCTGCACCAACCAGAAATACAGTGATGAGTTTGGATATATGATGCAAGAGCAATATCAGATGTCCATGATGGGTGAACTGAAGTTCTTCCTTGGTCTTCAAATACGATAGCAACACAACGACATCTTCATATCTCAAGAGAAATACCTCAAAGACTACCTGAAGAAGTTTGGAATGCAAGACTGCAAAGGTTACACGACGCCAATGCCAGCTAAACACCATCTGGGTCCCGACGACAATGGTAAAGAGTTTGATCAAAAGGTATACCGCTCCATGATTGGTTCTTTGCTTTATTTGTGTGCATCTAGGCCAGATATCATGCTTAGTGTTTGCATGTGTGCCCGATTCCAGGCGGCACCAAAGGAATCGCATCACTTAGCTGTGAAGAGAATTCTTCGATATTTGGCTCACACCCCAACACTAGGATTATGGTATCCAAAGGGCTCAGAGTTTGATCTAGTTGGATTCTCGGATGCTGATTATGCTGGTGACAAGGTGGATCGCAAGTCTACATCAGGCACATGTCACTTTCTGGGACGATCACTTGTATGTTGGTCTTCAAAGAAGCAGAACTGTGTATCTCTCTCCAGTGTTGAATCTGAATACATTGCTACTGGATCTTGTTGCGCTCAGCTTCTATGGATGAAGCAAACACTCAAAGACTATGGCATTCATCTGAAGCACGTTCCACTCTACTACGACAATGAAAGCACCATCAAGATTGCAAACAACCTAGTTCAGCACTCGAAGACAAAGCACATTGAAATTCGTCATCACTTTCTCAGAGATCATGTCATGAAGGAAGATATTGATATCATACCCGTCATCATTGAATAGCAACAGGCAGATATCTTCACAAAGCCCTTGGATGAGAAGAGGTTTTGCAAGTTACGGTGTGAGCTAAATATCTTGGAATCCTAAAATGTCCTGTGATCAGGCACACATCCTAACACTTATGCATGTTGATGACTTAGATGTGCAACACATGAAGTAAAGTATGTCTTCAATCAATGAAGACTTACATTCTGAGTGTGAATACATTAACGTGGAATTTACTTCGGAGTGCCACGATAATTGTGCGCCGTGTCTGGGTCTAATACTTCCTATACGGTGGGTAACGCCACCACCAAATTCTTCCCTTAGAAGTGTTTTCCATATGGCGTTACATTTGCAAAGTCTTTGCATTTTGTTTGTCTTCAATGTTAACATGTCCTCATGTTTATCTTCAATTTAGTTTCTGTCCTCTACATCATTCACTTATAGCTATGTCTTCACGTTGAATCTTTTGAACTAAGTGAATGTGATCGGACCCTAAACTTTCTATGCTCCTGTCTCAAGTCTATCGATCCAAATCATATGCATTCTATTGAAACTGTCGAATGTCTTCGTTGTGTCCTTGTCAGCAGGAGATACAGAGACAAACATTAAATCCGTTTTTAAATTCTCAATCCTTTTTCCTAAAACCCGGAGAAGTGGGAACGACCACCCAACAATCCAGGCGTGCGTGGGAATGCGGAACAACCTCTAATGTGTTGCATGATCGCCACGTGTCCTTCAGATGTGAACCGCCAGGGGCACCTGCGTAATAACGTTGTGCCATCCCTGTCTCTATAAATACACACCTCACCCCAGTCATTATCTCTTCTTCCACTCTCACACAAACCCTAGCGCCACCTCTAGCACTCAACGACGCTGGCAACGAAGCGCTTAGCTGCCGCGGCCTCACCGACGCCGTCCTCACGCCGGCCACGGACATCGTCTTGTCCGCCGTCGCCGTAGGTGTCCTCCATCACCAAGTTAGGGCACGGAAGATCGAACTGCTCGGCCTCCTCTCCCACTCCATCTAGCAGTTCCTCGTGTGGTAAATAAAACCTCCTTTTTACAGTCTTTTTGATCCGATAGATTCATCCTTTTCAACCACAAGTGGTTTCTATTCCCACAAGTTGGATCTATCTCATTCTGCATCTCATAGCATGCCTAGTATGTTCACTTATGCTTCACAAAGTAGTTAGATTCCTCACTTGTACTTATTCGTGGATTCGTACAAATCTGGAACCAACTCTCTACATATGAGTGAATGTCTTCGCACAATGAGGTCAATGTCTTCTAAACTGATTTATCTTCAAAATCTTCTGAGAATGCATATGACCTCTTCCCCTTCCCTCGCACCTTTAATGCTGTCAGAGGTACATGTCCGTGGGAGAATCCCTTGGTTCTCATAGTTTGCATTCATTTGCAGAGTTCTTACAGCATCATATAAATTCTCGTGAAGCCAGTTCTTGTCTGACCAATAGACGAAAGACTTTGATAGTGTTGAAGCCTTTCAGTCTTAACTTCATGGCAACAGAGAAGTATGAAAGGAAGGGTGGCAGACAGCGTCGTGGAAACACCTCAAGAGATTTGCCTCCTGACCTCTATGAGTTGTACAAGACAGATCCAGAGGAGGACTACAATCAGCGGAAAACCCGAATCCAATGGATTCGAAGATATTGGGCAGAACAATACTACAGGTACAGGTTCGTGACCCAGGAATATGCTGAGAAGAATTCCATCAAGCGACCCTGGGGAGAAATCTTGTACAAAAACCTTCAACCCAGGTCTAGAGCTGAAGCCATTGAACAAGGCTTCTATCCTTGAATGGTCCATGGACCACAGCCTGCAGATGCAGACCCATCTTCATTACTATGGTGCCGTGACGACAATCTATTCAAGCGCAACATCCAGTTTGCCAAGAACTCAGCCAAAGAAAACAAGAAGTTGCGGGGATTAGACTTCAATCCAGGCCGCTCTGCTCCTCATGCTGACGGCACACGCGAAGCTGAACCCAATCTGGTTGGGCCCTTCTATAACTTAGAAGGTCTCACCACTCACATAAAGGTTCAAGGGGCAGTCGTGGATCAACCTGCAGACGACGCTGATTCTGACGAAGCGCCTGCACCACCGAAGACAAAGAAGCTGAAGAAACCTAAAGCTTCGAAGCCTTCCCCTGCACCAAAGGTTTCACGGGCGAAGCCTATGGCCACTGCACCTCCTGAAGACAGTGTGCAGTCTGAAGATCTTTCACGCATCTCCAAGCCCACCAAAGTGAAGAATCCCATACGACCCACTGGTCAAGCACTGACCCCTGCTGCTGTTTTGCAAAATGAAAATGACGCCATTGATCTGTCCAGTGACGACGATCTTGGTGATGACGCTCTTGAGCAGTTGATCAAGAGCAAGCAAGAGGCGGAAATCTTCAATGACCTCCCTATCTTTGATGTGGAAATCTTAAACAAGTTTATTGATGAGTGGTTTGACAGCCCAAATGTCAGCTTTGATGATCTTCGGCTTCCTATTGGCCTCAGCGTCGCCTTCCACTGAGCCATTGCTCCTGAGCTGGCTCTACCTCAGAAAATTGTTGAGCTGAAGCATAAGATCGATTATGAAAAGGCTTAGTTCCAGAAGCACATGGCCAAGCTCAATGTTGAAGACATTCAAAACTTCAAGGTCATGATGCATGAGCTCAAGGAAGCATTCCACAAGAAACGTGAAGAAGCCAAAGGTTCTCGTGAGCGCATGAAGGATCTTGCTACCAAATGTGTTCAAGGATACAAAGAAGCTGAAAAGCGCAAGGCTTTGGGGCGACCAGGCATCGACCCTAGAATGGATGCCAAGAAGAAGAAGAAGCCAGCTGTGACAGAACCAGAAGCATCAAGGCAGGAAGAACCTTGCATTGCCTTCCCAGCCAGTATGATAGGCTCGAAGCCTAAGGACACCACAGTGGCTTCCGAACTCAAGAAAACAAGGGCGGCTGAAGCCAAAGCCAGAAAATGCAAGACCAAAGCCACCACTGATGATGCTCCCCCAACCAAGAAACGGAAAACCAAGAAGAGAGACCGGGCTGCTCCCACAGAGCCCCTTCATGTCGAGCCAATCTCTGTGGCTCGTCCTGCGTCCGAACATCAAGAGCACCAGTTGATAGTTCATGAGCCTGCTTCCATAGAGGCTCCTAAAGCTGAAGACAATCTAGCTGTTGACCCCACCACAGCTGAAGACATTGGTCCTCACGACAATGTTGAAGATGATGAAGTCCTTCCTCAGATCGAGCGCAATTTGGTATCATCACCTGTGCTCACGCATAGCGAGCTCATCAGCATTGGTCATCCTCTGACGCCAACTGCTCAGGATGCATCATGGGCTGATCACCAACAACAACAAGACACCCCAAGTGCTCCCCAACCACAAGATGACGATGACTTTGAGGCCCAGCCGACTCCATCTCCACAAGCGTCGCCAGCATTCCGCAGGCTTCGCAAAGTATCAAGGCCCCAAGTCCCTCCAACTGTGAACGTCTCTGAGTCTGAAGCCAAAACGGCTGAAGATATTCCGGCTGCATCAGCCGATGAAGAAGAAGAACCAAGATTCTATGTAGAAAGAGTTGCTACACCCGCGTCCCACCAAGATGTTGTTCTCGAGGAAAACGTGTCCGACCCTCCAGCTCCTGAAGTGGAGGTTAACAATACTGAGGTGGCCACCAACATCAACACTAAAGCCAATGACGTTGTCATGGCTGAAGCTAATGTGGCGCCTGATGCTAATGTGGCTCCTGAAGCTAATGCGGTGCCAGAAGTGCATTGTAACACACCGGATATGACTTTCCCAATATGTATTCCAACTCTTGCCGTTTCTGGCCTTAAGTTATTTTATTTTCTCGGGTTCGGGTTTTTGTCTCCATGTGTTGTTTTCGTTGGCATGCATCTCATATCATGTCATCATGTGCATCGCATTTGCATATGTGTTCATCTCATGCATTCGAGCATTTTCCCCGTTGTCCGTTTTGCATTCCGGCGCTTCGTTCTCCTCCGGTGGTCATTTCTACCTTTCTTTCGTGTGTGGGGATTAAACATTTCCGGATTGGACTGAGACTTGCCAAGCGGCCTTGGTTTACTACCGGTAGACCGCCTGTCAAGTTTCGTACCATTTGGACTTCGTTTGATACTCCAATGGTTAACCGAGGGACCGAAAAGGCCTCGTGTGTGTTGCAGCCCAACACCCCTCCAAGTTGGCCCAAAACCCACCAAAACCCTCTCCATCATCTAGAGCGTTCGATCACAATCGCGTGGCCGAAAACTGCCCCTCATTTGGACTCTCCTAGCTCCCTCCACCTCTATTTAAAGGCCCCTCCTCGAAAATCTCGGATCCCCTCCTCGAAACCCTAAAAAATATCTCCTCCGCCGCGAACCAATCCGCGCGCGCCACGTGTCCTCGGCGACGCCCACTTCGCCGCCGACCGCGAGGGCCCGCCAGGCCCGAGGCCGTCCCCCGCGGCCCATCCGCCGCGCGCCGCCAGGCTCCCTCGCCCCGCGCCGCCCAGATCCGCCCGTGCCCGCCGGATCCCGCGGCCGCGCCTCTCGCCGGCACATCGTTCGACGTTGCCGGAGCCGCACGCCGGCCGCCTCATCTCGCCGGTGCACCGCCGCACCACCGCCCAACGTCGCCGGCGCCGCCGCCTTCATCCGCCACCACCGCGCTCGCCTTCGGTCGCCGGTGCCAGCCGCCGCCTCGCCGGCGTCGTTCACCGGCGTCCTCCCCGCCCTCTTCTCCGGAGAAGACCCGGCCCGCCTCGGTTTGCGTGCATTCAGATCAAACACTAGATCTGAGATCTGTGAGAGGTTGTTTTTTCCCTAAGTCCTGAGATTTCAGATCCATGTGCCCATCTTCATCGCATCGTAACTTTGCATCCATAGCTCCGATTCTTGCATATAGCATATCAAAATGTTCGTCTCAGAGAGTACACCATTTCATTCCATTGCATCTTTTTCATTTGAGTTCATCTTGAGGCCCGAAATGCTGTTAGAAGAGGGTTACTTGAGATAATTGTCAGATCTGCTGCTCCATTTAGAGATTTGTCATTTTTTCCATGATTATTGTGTGCATGATATGCCCATGAGCTCTACATATGTTTTGTTAAGGGGTTTGCCATCTTTCCAGAGGTACAACCCATGTATTTTTGTGATGTGTGTGGTGACTATCACAAGCTTGCAAAGTGAGGCACTTGGTAATGCTGATTTCAGAGACTTAGCATTTCCACTAAGTCCTTGATCTGTTTATCTCATATGGTCATATGTTCATGTTGTTTCCTAGTGATCCGTGCCTCTTTTGAGGATGATCAGTAAGTATGTTTTGTTAATCTTATAGTGCCTCTTTTGAGGATGATCAGTAAGTCTGAGATCTGTTTACCATATGCATTTTTGCCATGCTTGTTTGAACCTGTTAATGGATGAATTGGCCGTAGCTCAGTGCTAGACTTTTGTTAACCATCTTGAATGTATCCCTGCCATGTATTTTTTTTGTCATGTTTGGGTGCTGTAGCATGTTCATCTTGTTGCATTTAGATGGCTACTTGCTGTAAATCGCAGAACATGCTCATATTTGAATTGCTTGCCATTTCCAAACCGTAACTCCGATTCCGGCGTTCTTTATATCGTTTTCAAGCGATTTCATCTCATCTTTCCAGTGCCACAGTTGAATTTCCAAGTTGAGGCCAGGTTAATGCATTCCTTGTCACATCTTGAATATCCATCCTACATCGCATCCCGCATAGCATATCATCCTTGCATCATATTGTTCGAACTTTGCACGTGGTTGATTGTGCTCCGTTTGCTTGTTTGTCTTGTTTGGGTAGAGCCGGGAGACGAGTTCCCTAATGAGGAGCCCGTTGAGTTTGCTTTCGAGGATCCAGTCAACTCTGACAACTTTGCAGGCAAGATGATCATACCCTTGAAATCACATCTATCTTTGCTTTGCCAGATGCTTGCTCTTTTGCTATGCCAATGCTACGATGCCTACCACTTGCTTTCAAGCCTCCCAAATTGCCATGTCAAACCTCTAACCCACCATGTCCTAGCAAACCGTTGACTGGCTATGTTACCGCTTTGCTCAGCCCCTCTTATAGCGTTGCTAGTTGCAGGTGAAGATTGGAGACCGTCCCTTGTTGGAACATTAATTACTTGTTGGGGTATCATTATATTGCCATGTTATCTTAATGCATCTATATACTTGGTAAAGGGTGGAAGGCTCGGCCTCTCACCTAGTGTTTTGTTACACTCTTGCCGCCCTAGTTTCCGTCATATCGGTGTTATGTTCCCGGATTTTGCATTCCTTACGCGGTTGGGTTATAATGGGAACCCCTTGATAGTTCGCCTCGATTAAAGCTTTTCCAGCAATGCCCAGCCTTGGTTTTACCATTTGCCACCTAGCCTCTTTTTCCCTTGGGTTTCCGGAGCCCGAGGGTCATCTTATTTAACCCCCCCCCCCCCGGGCCAGTGCTCCTCTGAGTGTTGGTCTGACCGAGTAGACTGTGGGGCCACCTCGGGGCAACTTGAGGGTTGGTTTTACTCGTAGGATGTCTCATCTGAGTGTTCCCTGAGAACGAGATATGTGCAGCTCCTATCGGGATTTGTCGGCACATTCGGGCGGTGTTGCTGGTCTTGTTTTAACCTGTCGAAGTGTCTTGAAGAACCGAGATACCGAGTCTGATCGGAACGTCTCGGGAGGAGGTATATTCCTTCGTTGACCATGAGAGCTTGTCATGGGCTAAGTTGGGACTCCCTGCAGGGATTTGAACTTTCAAAAGCCGTGCCCGCGGTTATGGGCAGATGGGAATTTGTTAATGTCCGGTTGTAGATAACTTGAACCTTAACTTAACTAAAATGAATCAATGGTGTGAGTTACCGTGATGGTCTCTTCTCGGCGGAGTCTGGGAAGTGAACACGGTGTTGGAGTAATGTTTGCGCAGGTTGCTCTCTAGTTTCTCGCTCACGCTTTGCCTCCTCTTCTCGCTCTCTTTTGCGAACAGGTTAGCCACCATATTTTGCTAGTTGCTTGCTGTAGCTCCACATATTTACCTTGCCTTACCTATAAGCTTAAATAGTCTTGATCGCGAGGGTGCGAGATTGCTGAGTCCCTGTGGCTAACAGATTACTATTAAACTAGATGCAGGGCCTGATGATTCCGCTCCAGGTGACGCACTCAAGCTCAAGTGGGAGTTCGACGAGGACTCTCAACGATACTACGTGTCTTTCCCTGATGATCAGTAGTGGTTCCCAGTTGGGGGTGATCGGGACCGTGTTGCATGTTGGGTTATCTTTTATTTTGGCGCCATAGTCGGGCCATGAGTGTTTGAATGATGTAATGTTATGTATGTACTTGATTGACGTGGCGAGTGTAAGCCAACTATGTTATCTCCCCTTTTATTATCTATATTACATGGGATATTGTGAAGATTGCCTAACTTGCGACATATGCCTTCAATACGATTATGCCTCTAAGTCGTGCCTCGACACGTGGGAGATATAGTCGCATCGAGGGTGTTACAAGTTGGTAATCAGAGCCTTCCCCGACCTTAGGAGCCCCATTGCTTGATCGTTATTAGTGGCCGAGTTATGTCTAGAAAAATGTTTTGAGTCATTTAGGAATTATATATCGGAGAGTTTAGGAATTCTTTTTACTTCCCAGTCTTCTCATCGCTCTGGTAAGGCATCCTGACGTAGAGTTTTGACTCTTCTCTTCTCAAATTTCACTAAAAAAAATTTAGGATCACGCGGGTATCTTGGAATCGTTCCGATAGTTTTATGACGAGAACATTGTCTTGGTGCCTCCTGTCAGGGGTTTTGTGGAAGTGTCCCGGGGAGTTGAGCTCTGAGGTGTTGTCGTCATAATTTTATCGTTGCAGTTCTGGAATACCTGAGTTTAGTACGCCGACATCGAAAATCTCTTTTATGCAGTTCATTGGTGAGATAACCTCGACGCCACCCAGTACTGGGGCGGGAGTTCGGGAGTATCGCCATAACTTGTATAACGGATGCTTTTCGAAGGTTGAGGTAGATGGTTTCCGAAGTTTTTCTCGGTTATGTGTTGACGGATGGATACAGCTGGATGTAGGATTTGCTAGATTTGGGTGAGATATTATGCTTCCCCTGTATCCCCAACACCTGATTGCATAACCGGAAAGGTTCGGGAGTTTCATAGGTGGGAATTCTCGTAGCTCTAGTCCTTCTTCCACGGATATTTGGTTTGAGATTGGGATTTCTTACCGATTATTCGTTCTTGATCTGTACCTTGTTGATTTATTTCTCTACCTAAATTCTAAGTGGCTTCTCAATTTATGTATATGTGACCATTTCAAGAGGAATGCATTCGTTCGTTTTGTTCGGATGTGAAGACTATATGTTGCAATTTTCATTCCGTTGGATTCAGCTTCATTTATCTGTCTATGTGCTAACAGTGGTCAACCTCTTCAGGATGGCTCCCGCTAAGAGCACCAATCAGAATCAGAATCAGGATCCGCCACCACCTCCACCTCCTTCGGAGGCATGGCAAGCTGTGTTGGCCGCAACCAATGCAAACACACAGTTGATCATGCAAATTCTTCAAGAGCGCAATCAAGGCAACCAAGGGAACCAAGGCAACAATCAGAATCACTTTGCTACACTCAACCAGTTCCTTGCTAACGGGCCAAAGACTTTAAGCAATTGTGTTGAGGCAACCGATGCAGACGATTAGCTCATGGATCTGTGCAAGCATTTCGAGTGCAGTAACATCAGGCCTGAGGACTTCGTCAAGTTCGCTTCCTTCCAACTCAAAGATCAAGCTGCAGAATGGTTCCAGCAGTACAAGTATTCTAGAGGTGGACGTGTTATCACTTGGGATGAATTTCGTCAAGATTTCAGAGCTCACCATATCCCTCAGAGCGTGATTGAAAGCAAGCATGAGGAATTCCGCAAACTGAAGCAAGGTTCTTTGTCTGTCTATGACTACAACAAGTTGTTCCAGAAGCTCGCCCGCTTTGCCAAGCAGGACGTACCTGATGAGAAGAGCATGATATACCAGTTCAGGGGTGGTCTCAGAGAAGAAATTCAGCTAGCTCTTGTTCTCTTTGAGCCCTTGAGGTACGATGAGTTCTACAACATGGCATTGAAGCAAGAGGCTGCTCAACTGAGGTGTGATGCTTCCAAGAAGCGAGTCAGAGATGCTACTCCTTCTTCCTCTACTCAAGTGGCCAAGCAGCAGAAGTATTGGCTTCCTCCTCCTCCGTTCCGTCAGCCATATCAGCAGAAGAGCAAAGGTGGCAGTGGATCTTCCCACTCACCCAACCCTGGCTTTCAGAACAAGACTTTGTCTCAAGCTCCAAGATCAAGTGCTCCGTATCACCGTCCTCTTTCATAGGTCACGTGCAACAAGTGCCAACAGAAGGGTCACTATGCCAACAAGTGTTTCAACCAGAGGCGCCTTCCTCCTCCTCCTTCTGTGAGATCGGCAAGTACAGCTGTGGTCAAGCATAACCCCAAGCACGCCAAGGTCAACTTGATGAATGCAGCTCAGGCAGAGGACTCGTCAGATATCATCATGGGTAACCTTTCTGTTAACGATGTTCCTGCAAAAGTACTTTTTGATATTGGGGCATCGCATTCTTTCTTGTCATGCCCTTTTGCATGGAAGCACAATGTTGATACTGAGATAATGCCCAAAGTCATGCAAGTTGTTTCTCCCGGCAAGCTTTTGACTTCTAGTTTGGTTGCTCCCGATATATCTATCACGTTGGGCGACTACAAGTTTCTTTCTTCTCCGGTGGTTCTTGGTAATTCGGATATTGATCTTATTCTCGGAATGGATTGGCTTTCTAAGCACAAGGCGCATCTTGATTGTGCAGCTAGGCAGATTCAATTGACTCATTCGTCTGAGGATGTAATTGTCTTTGCCGCTCGGGATAATACCATCCGTCTGTTTTCTCTCAATGAGAAGGGTGAACTGGATGCTATCTCGCAAATTCCAGTCGTTTGCGAATATCAAGACGTCTTTCCAGAAGAGCTTCCAGGAATGCCTCCGCACCGGCCAGTTGAATTCGTCATCGATCTTGAGCCTGGCACGGAACCAGTGTGCAAGCGTCCTTACAAGCTCGGACCTGAAGAGTTGAAGGAGATGAAGAAGCAACTCGATATTCAAGAGAGAATGGGTCTCATCCGGCATAGTTCTTCTCCGTGGGGTTGTGGTGTTCTTTTTGTGAAGAAGAAGGATGGAACGGACCGACTTTGTGTTGATTACCGTCCATTGAACAAGAAGACCATCAAGAACAAATACCCACTTCCCAACATCAATGAGCTGTTCGAACAACTCAAAGGTGCCCAAGTATTCTCCAAGCTTGATCTCCGTATGGGTTATCATCAGATTCGAATCCGTGAGCAAGATATTCCCAAGACGGCTTTCAGGACAAGCTATGGTTCATATGAATACACTATCATGTCTTTTGGCCTCGTCAACGCTCCTCCGACGTTCTCTCGCATGATGAACTTCATCTTCAACGCCTACACCAATGACTTCGTTTTGGTCTATCTTGACGACATTCTGGTTTTCTCGAAGAACAAGGAAGATCATGCCAAGCACTTGCGTTTGGTACTCGATAAGCTCAGAGAACACAAGTACTACGCCAAGTTCTCCAAGTGCGAATTTTTGCTCGATGAGGTTCTTTATCTTGGTCATATCATCTCTGCCAAGGGCATTGCGGTGAATCCTGAGAAGGTGTATGCAATTGTGAATTGGGAACCTCCTCAGAACGTGAAGCAACTCCATAGCTTCCTCGGTCTCGCAAGCTACTGCCAAAGATTCGTTGAAAACTTTTCTAAGATCGCGAAGCCTCTCTCAAATCTTCTCCATAAGCACGTCAAGTACGTTTGGTCTCCAGAGTGTGACATTGCTTTCAACACTTTGAAAGAGAAATTGATCACTGCTCCAGTTCTCACTCCGCCTGATGAATCCAAGCCGTACGAGGTCTTTTGTGATGCCTCTCTCCAAGGTCTTGGCGCAGTGTTGATGCAAGAGAAGAAAGTGGTTGCTTATACCTCTCGCCAATTGAAGCCCAATGAGAAGAACTACCCCACTCATGATCTTGAGTTGGCGGCTGTTGTGCATGCTCTTTTGACTTGGAGACATCTCTTATTGGGAAGAAAAGTGGACATCTTCACTGACCACAAGAGTCTCAAGTACATCTTCACTCAGCCTAATCTCAACCTCAGGCAGACTCGATGGGTCGAAATGATTCAAGAGTATAATCCGAGTATCGAGTATACTCCAGGTAAGGCCAATGTGATTACTGACGCATTGAGCAGGAAGGCTTATTGCAACAGTCTGATTCTAAGATCTCGAAGCCTCTCTCAAATCTTCTCCAGAAGCACGTCAAGTACGTTTGGTCTCCGGAGTGTGACATTGCTTTCAACACTTTGAAAGAGAAATTGATCACTGCTCCAGTTCTCACTCCACCTGATGAATCCAAGTTGTACGAGGTCTTTTGTGATGCCTCTCTCCAAGGTCTTGGCGCAGTGTTGATGCAAGAGAAGAAAGTGGTTGCTTATACCTCTCGCCAATTGAAGCCCAATGAGAAGAACTACCCCACTCATGATCTTGAGTTGGCGGCTGTTGTGCATGCTCTTTTGACTTGGAGACATCTCTTATTGGGAAGAAAAGTGGACATCTTCACTGACCACAAGAGTCTCAAGTACATCTTCACTCAGCCTAATCTCAACCTCAGGCAGACTCGATGGGTCGAAATGATTCAAGACTATAATCCGAGTATCGAGTATACTCCAGGCAAGGCCAATGTGATTGCTGACGCATTGAGCAAGAAGGCTTATTGCAACAGTCTGATTCTCAAGCATTATCAACCCGAGATTTGTGAAGCTTTCCGCAAACTTAATCTGCAAGTTGTTCCTCAAGGTTTCCTCGCCAACCTTCAAGTCTCTCCTACCTTGGAAGACCAGATTCGCCAAGCCCAGCTTCTTGATGCTATGGTGAAGAAGGTGAAGATTGGGATTGCCAAGAGTCAACCCAAGTACAAGTGCTACCGCCTTGATGACAAGGATATTCTCTTCTTCGAGGATCGTATTGTTGTACCCAAAGGTGACCTTCGTAAAGTGATCATGAACGAGGCTCACAATTCTCTACTCTCCATCCACCCTGGGAGCACGAAGATGTATCAGGACCTCAAGAAGGCTTATTGGTGGACTCGAATGAAGCGCGAGATTGCTCAATTCGTGAATGAGTGTGATGTTTGCAGAAGAGTGAAGGCGGAACACCAAAGGCCAGCTGGTCTCCTCCAACCTCTTGCCATTCCAGAATGGAAGTTTGACCACATTGAGATGGACTTCGTGACTGGTTTTCCAAAGTCCAAACGTGGCAATGATGCTATATTCGTTGTCATCGACAAACTCACCAAAGTGGCTCACTTTCTGCCTATCAAAGAGTCAATCACTGCAGCTCAATTGGCGGAACTCTATACCTCTCGAATTGTCTCTCTGCACGGTATTCCACAAGTGATCTCTTCAGACCGTGGCAGCATCTTTACCTCCAAGTTTTGGGATTCTTTTCAGAAGGCCATGGGCACCAACATCCGCTTCAGCACAGCTTTCCATCCTCAAACTAGCGGTCAAGTCAAGCGTGTCAACCAGATTCTTGAAGATATGCTCAGGGCTTGTGTGATCTCCTTCGGCATGAAATGGGAGGATTGTCGTCCATATGCTGAATTCTCCTACAACAACAGTTTTCAAGCAAGTTCGGGCAAAGCCCCATTTGAAATTCTGTATGGCAGGAAGTGCCGTACCCCTCTCAACTGGTCTGAAACGGGTGAACGTCAGCTTCTCGGAAATGACTTAATCACAGAGGCAGAGGAAATGTGCAAAGTCATTCGAGATAACCTCAAAGCAGCCCAATCCCGCCAAAAGAGCTACTATGATAGTAAGCACCGTGATTTAGATTTCAAGATCGGAGATCATGTTTACCTCCGCGTCTCTCCTATGAAAGGTACTCGTCGCTTCGGTATCAAAGGGAAGCTTGCCCCCAGATACGTGGGACCTTTCAAGATTGTCAGCAAGAGAGGCGATCTCGCCTATCAACTTGAGCTTCCTTCAAACTTTGCAAATGTTCATGACGTGTTCCATGTCTCTCAGCTCCGAAAGTGCTTCAAGACTCCTGACCGCACCGTCAACTTTGAGGACATTGAGCTCCAAGAAGATCTCTCCTATCGTGAGCACCCAGTTGCTATTCTTGAAGAGACTGAACGCAAGAATCGCAACAAGTCAATCAAATTCCTCAAAGTCAAGTGGTCACACCATTCCGACCGTGAAGCTACCTGGGAACGTGAGGATCACCTCCATTCTGACTACCCGGCGTTCTTTCAGTCCTAGATCTCGGGACGAGATCCTTTCGTAGTGGTGGAGTGTTGTAACACCCCGGATATGACTTTCCCAATATGTATTCCAACTCTTGCCATTTCCGGCCTTAAGTTATTTTATTTTCTCGGGTTCGGGTTTTTGTCTCCGTGTGTTGTTTTCGTTGTCATGCATCTCATATCATGTCATCATGTGCATGGCATTTGCATACGGGTTCATCTCATGCATTCGAGCATTTTCCCCGTTGTCCGTTTTGCATTCCGGCGCTTCGTTCTCCTCCGGTGGTCATTTCTACCTTTCTTTTGTGTGTGGGGATTAAACATTTCCAGATTGGACCGAGACTTGCCAAGTGGCCTTGGTTTACTATCGGTAGACCGCCTGTCAAGTTTCGTACCATTTGGACTTCGTTTGATACTCCAACGGTTAACCGAGGGACCGAAAAGGCCTCGTGTGTGTTGCAGCCCAACACCCCTCCAAGTTGGCCCAAAACCCTCTCCATCATCTAGAGCGTTCGATCACAATCGCGTGGCCGAAAACCGCACCTCATTTGGACTCTCCTAGCTCCCTCCACCTCTATTTAAAGGCCCCTCCTCGAAAATCTCGGATCCCCTCCTCGAAACCCTAAAAAATATCTCCTCCGCCGCTGCCGGACACGTCCGGATGGAGCGGACGTGTCTGCCCACCGCCGCTGACCAATCCGCGCGCACCACGTGTCCTGGGCGACGCCCACTTCGCCGCCGACCGCGAGGGCCCGCTAGGCCCGAGGCCGGCCCCCGTGGCCCATCCGCCGCGCGCTGCCAGGCTCCCTCGCCCCGCGCCGCCCAGATCCGCCCGTGCCTGCCGGATCCTGCGGCCGCGCCTCTTGCCAGAACCTCGTTCGACGTCATCGGAGCCGCACGCCGGCCGCCTCCTCTCGCCAGTGCACCGCCGCACCACCGCCCAACGTCGCCGGCGCCGCCGCCTTCATCCGCCGCCACCGAGCTCGCCTCCGGTCGCCGGTGCCAGCCGCCGCCTCGCCGGCGTCGTTCACCGGTGTCCTCCCCGCCCTCTTCTCCGGCGAAGACCCGGCCCGCCTCGGTCTACGTGCATTCGGATCAAACCCTAGAACTGAGATCTGTGAGAGGTTGATTTTTCCCTAAGTCCTGAGATTTCAGATCCATGTGCCCATCTTCATCGCATCGTAACTTTGCATCCATAGCTCCGATTATTGCATATAGCATATCAAAATGTTCGTCTCAGAGAGTAAATCATTTCATTCCATTGCATCTTTTTCATTTGAGTTCATCTTGAGGCCCGAAATGCTATTAGAAGAGGGCTACTTGAGATAATTGTCAGATCTGCTGCTCCATTTAGAGATTTGTCATTTTTTCCATTATTATTGTGTGCATGATATGCTCATGAGCTCTACATATGTTTTGTTAAGGGGTTTGCCATCTTTCCAGAGGTACAACCCATGTATTTTTGTGATGTGTGTGGTGACTATCACAAGCTTGCAAAGTGAGGCACTTGGTAATGCTGATTTCAGGGACTTAGCATTTCCACTAAGTCCTTGATCTGTTTATCTCATATGGTCATATGTTCATGTTGTTTCCTAGTGATCCGTGCCTCTTTTGAGGATGATCAGTAAGTATGTTTTGTTAATCTTATAGTGCTATATCTATCCATGTCTTTCTTTGCAATTATGGAGCACCCTAGCTTGAGTCAATCGAGCTCTACTTTTGCTATTTCGTGAATCTGGGCAGATTGTCTACTTGTTAGCGATTTTGCCAAGGATGTTGTAGTTGATCCGTGCATGCTATGCTATTGTTATTGCCATGTCTAGCTTGCATTTTGTGTATTCTTGATGGGTGTTGGTTAGTTTGTCATGACTTGCTCTGTAGTGAGTGCATCGAGCTCGTAAACATGCCTACTTGATATCTGTTTCAGCATGCTCCAGTTTTCACTAAGTCTGAGAACTGATTATGTTTTTGCCATGTTCACATGCTTGAAATTGTATTTTCTGATCCCTTTTGGCTCAAGTTCACTAAGGTACTTTTGTTAGGCTCTTTGACTAGCTCCATGCCATGCTTTACTTTGCCATGTTCAGGTCCTGTAGGATGTAGTTTTGTTGCTCCGAAGAGTGCTATCTGATCTGAAATTCCAGACAAGTGTTAATTTCACTAAGTTTGAGATCTGTTTACCATATGCATTTTTGCCATGATTGTTTGAACCTGTTAATGGATGAATTGGCCGTAGCTCAATGCTAGACTTTTGTTAAGCATCTTGAATGCATCCCTGCCATATATTTTGTTGTCATGTTTGGGTGTTGTAGCATGTTCATCTTGTTGCATTTAGATGGCTACTTGCTGTAAATCGCAAAACGTGGTCATATTTGAATTGCTTGCCATTTCCAAACCGTAACTCCGATTCCAGCATTCTTTATATCGTTTTCAAGCGATTTCATCTCATCTTTCCAGTGGAACACTTGGATTTCCAAGTTGAGGCCAGGCTCATGCATTCCTTGTCACATCTTGCATATCCATCCTACATCGCATCCCGCATAGCATATCATCCTTGCATCATATTGTTTGAGCTTTGCACGTGGTTGATTGTGCTCCGTTTGCTTGTTTGTCTTGTTTGGGTAGAGCCGGGAGACGAGTTCTCTAACGAGGAGCCCGTTGAGTTTGCTTTCGAGGATCCAGTCAACTCTGACAACTTTGCAGGCAAGATGATCATACCCTTGAAATCACTACTATCTTTGCTTTGCTAGATGCTCGCTCTTTCGCAATGCCAATGCTACGATGCCTACCACTTGCTTTCAAGCCTCCCAAATTGCCATGTCAAACCTCTAACCCACCATGTCCTAGCAAACCGTTGATTGGCTATGTTACCGCTTTGCTCAGCCCCTCTTATAGCGTTGCTAGTTGCAGGTGAAGATTGGAGACCGTCCCTTATTCGAACATTATTTACTTGTTGGTATATCATTATATTGCGATGTTATCTTAATGCATCTATATACTTGGTAAAGGGTGGAAGTCTCGGCCTCTCGCCTAGTGTTTTGTTCCACTCTTGCCGCCCTAGTTTCCGTCATATCGGTGTTATGTTCCCGGATTTTGCGTTCCTTACGCGGTTGGGTTATAATGGGTACCCCTTGATAGTTTGCCTCGATTAAAGCTTTTCCAGCAATGCCCAACCTTGGTTTTACCATTTGCCACCTAGCCTCTTTTTCCCTTGGGTTTCCGGAGCCCGAGGGTCATCTTATTTAAACCCCACCCCCCGGGCCAGTGCTCCTCTGAGTGTTGGTCCGACCGAGTGGACTGTGGGGCCACCTCGGGGCAACTTGAGGGTTGGTTTTACTCATAGGATGTCTCATCTGAGTGTGCCCTGAGAACGAGATATGTGCAACTCCTATCGGGATTTGTCGGCACATTCGGGCGGTGTTGCTGGTCTTGTTTTAACCTGTCGATGTGTCTTGAAGAACCGAGATACCGAGTCTGATCGGAACGTCTTGGGAGGAGGTCTATTCCTTCGTTGACCGTGAGAGCTTGTCATGGGCTAAGTTGGGACTCCCCTGCAGGGATTTGAACTTTCAAAAGTCGTGCCCGCGGTTATGGGCAGATGGGAATTTGTTAATGTCTGGTTGTAGATAACTTGAACCTTAACTTAACTAAAATGAATCAACGGTGTGAGTTACCGTGATGGTCTCTTCTCGGCGGAGTCTGGGAAGTGAACACGGTGTTGGAGTAATGTTTGCGCAGGTTGCTCTCTAGTTTCTCGCTCGCGCTTTGCCTCCTCTTCTCGCTCTCTTTTGCGAACAGGTTAGCCACCATATTTTGCTAGTCGCTTGCTGCAGCTCCACATATTTACCTTGCCTTACCGATAAGCTTAAATAGTCTTGATCGCGAGGGTGCGATATTGCTGAGTCCCTATGGCTCACAGATTACTATTAAACCAGATGCAGGGCCTGATGATTCCGCTCCAGGTGACGCGCTCGAGCTCAAGTGGGAGTTCGACGAGGACTCTCAACGATACTACGTGTCTTTCCCTGATGATCAGTAGTGGTGCCCAGTTGGGGGTGATCGGGACCGTGTCGCATGTTGGGTTATCTTTTATTTTGGCGCCGTAGTCGGGCCATGAGTGTTTGAATGATGTAATGTTATGTACTTGATTGACGTGGCGAGTGTAAGCCAACTATGTTATCTCCCCTTTTATTATCAATATTACATGGGATGTTGTGAAGATTGCCTAACTTGCGACATATGCCTTCAATGCGATTATGCCTCTAAGTCGTGCCTCGACACGTGGGAGATATAGTCGCATCGAGGGTGTTACATGCATGGACCTGAAGCCACTGCAGCGCCCGAAGCCAATACTAAAGCACCTGAAACCAATGTGGCCCCTGAAGCCCATGTCAACGACAATGCCAATGCCCCTGTACCCCCTCCAAGACCTCATACAATTGAGTTGGCATTTGATCGTGGTCAGCCTGTTATGGTTCGATGGCCCATTCTGGTTCCTCCACTTGCTGCGGGTCCACAATTTGACTATCATGTTGAGCACAGACCTCAAGTCCAGAAGCCCAAGCCAAGACTTCCAAGATTCCCAGGCACTGCAACTTCACCCGGGGTCTTCAATGTGAATGGCTTCGTGGCACACAACACCTTCTTCAACAGCGCCAAGAACCCTTACACCAAACCTCGCATTTCACCCCCCCCTCTAGTCGATATAACGCACTTTCACAACACCCTCTACCTCTACCAAGCCTTCTACAAGCAACGTCGACAACTCAAGTTACAAGAAAACTTTGACAACCTCAAGTCGTCCTCCTACAACAAGTAACTTCAAGTCGAGAGCTTCATCACCCTCTACCCTAACCGATGACACCATCAAGAGAAGTTCCTTCAAATGCTTCGCATGCGGCGGCCGAGGCCACAAGTCCTTTGAGTGTACCAACAAACGCACCATGATCTTCAACGACGATGGTACATACGACTCCATGAGTGAAGGAGAAATGGAAGCCCTTGAGCAAGTGGCCATGCACCGGAAAGTGAACGAGGATGAAGATAATCAAGTCTTTTGTGATGAAGATCCGAGCCCCGCTCTCATTATCTCCAAGGTCTTGACTCTTCAACATCAACAAGATGAAGACCAAAGATACCATATCTTCCACACCAAGGCCGGCATCAATGGAAGGTCCGTCAAGGTCATCATCGATGGAGGGACTTGTCATAACTTAGCAAGTGAAAAACTTTGCTCCAATCTCCAATTGGTTAAGATGAAGCACCCGCATCCCTACGAAGTTCAATGGCTAAGTGACTCCGGCCATATCCAAGTCGAGCATATGGTACAAGTTCCCTTCAAGATCGGAGCTTACGAAGACACTTTGGAGTGTGATGTCGTTCTGATGTCCGTTTACCACCTACTTCTTGGAAGACCATGGCAATTTGACAGAGGTGTCATCCATAATGGGTGAACGAATCTCTATAGCTTCAAGATGAAAGGAAAGGAATATGTGTAACGACCAATGTCTCCAAGCCAAGTGATCGCCAACAAGCAAGCCACCCATCATTGAGAAAATACTGAGAGAGCGAACCACCAATAAGAGACTGAGCGCCACAAGCCCAAATTGAGTGCCTCCACGATGAGCCACAAGAAAAACCTAGTCCTATTTGCCACCAAAAGTGAGATGAGAGAAGTGTGCGAGAACCAATCAAGTGTCATGCACCATGTCCTTTTGTGCAAGGACGAGGGATCAAAAACTAACACCTCTCACAATCTAAGTGTTATCTTCTCTTTTGCCGGAATTCCAAGACGTGTTCCCCGACGAGCTACCTCCGAGTCTACCCCTACTATGATGCATCAAACACCGAATCGACCTCATCCCCAGAGCACCCCTTCCTAACAATGCTTCCTACCATGTCAACCACGAGGAAACTAAGGAGATCCAACGGCAAGTACAACAACTCATTGACAACGGCCATGTACGAGAAAGCTTGAGCCCTTGTGCCGTACCGGTAATCCTTGTTCCTAAGGAAGATGGTACATATTGCATGTGTTCTGATTGTCGTCCTATCAATGCTATTACCGTGCGTTATCGTTACCCTATTCCATGCCTAGATGATATGCTTGATGAGCTTAGCGGAGCCACCATTTACTCTAACATTGACCTTAAAAGTGGCTATTATCAAATGCGCATCCAAGAAGGTGATGAATGGAAAACCGCATTTAAGACAAAATTTGGCTTATATGAATGGCTTGTTATGCCAATGGGTTCATCCGAAGCACCCGATACTTTCATGCGAGTCATGCATTTTGTCCTTCGACCCTATATTGGTGTATTTGTTGTGCTCTACTTTGACGATATTCTTGTTTTTAGCAAATCTCTTGAAGATCATGTCACCCATCTTAGAACCGTGTTGCAAAATCTTAGGAAAGATCGCCTTTATGCTAATATGGACAAATGCCTTTTTGGTGTTGATAAGCTTGTTTTCTTGGGTTTTGTTGTGTCTTCTAAGGGTGTTCATGTAGATGAAACTAAGATCAATGCTATTAAAACTTGGCCCCAACCAACCAACTTGCAACAAGTGCGAAGTTTTCTTGGTTTAGCCGGTTTCTATCGTATATTCGTTAAGGATTTTAGCACCATTGCTTCACCTTTGCATGCTTTGAGTAAGAAGAATGCGCCATTTGTTTGGGGACCATCCCAAGATACCGCATTCAATGAGCTTACGAATTTGCTTACACATGCTCCTTTTCTTGCTTTACCCAACTTCGATAAACCATTTGAGATTCATTGCGATGCTAGCGGTTATGGCGTAGGAGGTGTGTTAATGCAAGAGAAGCGCCCTCATGAGTGAAAACTTTCCGGAGCACAACTCAATTATACCATCTATGAAAAAGAGCTATATGCTTTAGTGATAGTCTTGCATGTTTGGGAGCATTATCTCCGTCCTCATGAGTTCATTCTTCACGCCGATTATGAAACACTTAAGTATCTTAAGGGTCAAACTAAGTTGAACAAGCGTCATGCTAAATGGAGTGAATTCATTGAGTCATTTCCTTATGTCATCAAGTATATTAAATGTAAGGAAAATGTTGTGGCGGATGCTCTTTCCCGTAGATGCATGCTTGTTACCCAACTTGAATAGAATGCCATAGGCTTTGAGCACATAAAAGACTTGTATGCGCATGATCCTACTTTTTCCACTCCTTATGCTAAATGTTTGACGCATACGATTTGGGAATGCTATTACATCAAAGATCATTATCTTATGAAGCTAGCAAACTTTGCATCCCTAAGTCTTCTCTTCGTTTGTTACTTTTGCAAGAATCTCAGGGAGGAGGACTAATGGGACACTTTGGACGCGACAAGACATTTGCTACGCTCTCCAAGAACTATGTTTGGCCCAAGATGTTCCACAACGTCTCATGCTTCACCAATGGATGTTCTACATGTCGCAAAGCTATGTCTAAATCTCAATCTCATGGCCTTTATATGCCCCTTCCAATTTCGTATCACCCATGGGAGGATATTAGCATGGATTTTGTGCTTGGTTTACCTAGAACTAGAAATGGAAAGGATTTAGTGTTTGTTGTTGTGGACCGATTCTCTAAAATGGCACATTTCATACCATGCAACAAGATAGACGATGCTTCGCCTATTGCAAATCTTTTTTGTAGGGAATCTTACTCCTACATGGAGTTCCAAAGACGATTGTCTCGGACCGCTACGTCAAGTTCTTGAGTTACTTTTGGAAGACCTTATGCGCCAAGCTCGGAATCAAGCTCTTGTTCTCTTCGGCATACCATCCCCGAACCGATGGCCAAACGGAGGTGACAAACCGAACGCTCTCCGCCCTACTACGCGTATTGATCAAGAGGAACATCAAGGAGTGGAAGGAGTGCCTACCCATCGCCGAGTATGCCTTCAATCACGCAAGACATTCGACTACCGGCAAGTCCCCCTTCGAGGTCGTCTACGATTTCAACCCATTGTCCCCATTGGACATTCTTCCTCTACCACTTCAAGAGCGCATCAACATGGACGCGAGTGCACGAGTGAACTATCTCAAGAAGATGCATGAAGATACGAGGCACACCATCGAGCGCCAAGTACAACAACTCGCGACCAAGCTCAACTTCAACAAGCAATCCATGGTATTCAACATTGGTTATCTCGTGTGGCTACACCTTCGCAAGGACCGCTTCCCCAACGAACGCATGTCCAAACTTCTATCACGAGCCGATGGACCCTTCAAGGTGCTAGCACGCTACAACAACAACAACGCTTACAAGATCAACCTCCCACGCGACAAGTCCAACGTGAGCGATGTCTTCAATGTCAAGGATCTCTCGCCCTACCATGGTGATGAAGATTTCGATGTGAGGTCGGATCTTTCCCAAGGAGGGGAGATGATGCAGAGCATCAAACGGTCTTCCCCATGGATGTATCGACATCTCCCACGACACCACTTGGACGAGAGCTCGAGCAAAGGCCATCGAAGATAAGGTGAACTCGCTCCTCTCTGAACTACCACTTTCTACACATGCGACATGGCTACTACCTCAAGCGGAAACACTATGTGTGATCAGGTACTTGGAGGAAGGCCATGGAGCAGCTACATCCAACGGACAAGACATCGAGGACACCAAGTATGAGGGACAAGAAGAAGAGTTGCAAGTAGAGCTACGAACCAGACGTCCGGGCTAGCCTAAAGGCCGCGCCAACCAGAAGAAGACATGCGAGTGAGTGCTACAGCGCCCGGACGTCCGCCCAGGACCGGACAACCGACAACTCCCAGCGACCGGATGTCCGGGCTCCACCGGAAATCCGGCAGGTCCCCAACCGAATGAAATCAGTGGATGTCCGAAGCGACCGACGACTGGACGACCGGTCGTCTTCGGAAATCCGGTGCCACTTCAACCGAGCCAAAACGACGGAAGTTCGGCGACTTCCGAACGTCCGCGAGCCATCGGACAATCAGAACCCACCGTACGTCTGGTACCTGTTTGTGCACAGTTTCGGGCCCGAGGCCCATCACTACAACAAGAACCCCCCCTTCAGCAACGCATAAATGCATTGTTGTATGTCCATATATGTGTTGCCAAGGCCTACACCAACGAATTAGTATGCGTTGCCGTTGGTGGCGTTGCAATGGTCTACAACAACATATATGCATGCATTGGTAAACTTCATGTGGATGCGTTGGTAGATAGCAACATATAGAGCTATAGCTCAACAACGCTTCATATGCGTTGGTGGCGGTCGTGGATATAATAGACCATTGCTTGATATGTGTTGGTGGCAATCATGGACAAACAGATTTTAAAATGGACAGAACAAATTAGTAGCACAATTCATGACCTTGCAATGTCGACAGTTGCAGGCAAAATATAACAAACATAAACTTCTCATGTATTAAATTGACTATGTTGCATTACAAGGAACGTGATCCAAAGATTACAAGAGGTGAAACTATCTATCTGTAGCCCAATTCTTGACCTTGCAATCAACTATGATGTCTGAAACTTTGGTCCTAAAAATGACATTCTAATTATCTTGTAGTAGCCCATTCTTAACCTTGCAATCAACATGTGAGCCATGCATTGTCAATTTGTCTTCATGATCTACAGCAACAACAACAATGTTAATAGTATTAGATGAGCAACTTACATTATAGAAATCAGGTTAATAGAGAAGTGCGATTTAAAGGAGCACCTTACAAATGTGATTTATCATGACATAGATTTATTATATAGATAAGGGGATAATTAATAATCTGAATACAAAAACATGAACATGAATTTATTAAATAACATCTTGTATCAACTCAAAACTATATGAACTAACATTATATGTTTTTAGTGTTCCAGTCTATTTTCTCTTAAAAAAGACCAAAATTCAAATGTGGAAACTTCACATACTTGCAATGTCAGTATCATCACTCGGTAAAAAATAACAATAATACACACTAGCAAAAGGGCCATCGCCATGCTATGGAGTACAAACACAGACTTTGAGTCTTCACTCTTGACCAATTCTTTGTAAACTGAGGGCCTTCTATTTACCTTAATTGCCTTGCACATATTCTGAATGTCCATGGCTCGTGAGATAAGAAACTGCATATTAATACAGCAAGCACCTTTGAGATGTGGTTGTTCATTATGAACAACCATCAGCTTGCATATACTACTAAAGATCCAAAAAATATATTATATAAACAATGAAATGAATTCACCAACCAACTAAATGACAAGTTGGTAACTAATAATACCGAATATACTGAGTTGAATATTTCCATTTTCGAGAGGTCTCTGCATTAATTAGCTTTGTGTCACATTATTCCCGTACTACTCGTTCTTGGGATTATTTATTAGTCATGCGTGTCATGATGTATTAGGAGAAACCTCAGTGCCGACAACTCAAAAATCTTTGCATAATATACATCACACAAGAGATCCTAATTACCTGAGATTTACCATGTCACATATTAGAATTTCCTGATCTATGAATAAAATTTGCAGAACCTACAGAAGCAACAACACGAGAAAAAAAATCATCAAACTTGCGACAGTAGGAGTTATCAACTCATGCATAGAAAGCAGGAGAACTACAAACTATCTAATCCACTTCTGGTCATCATCACGCCAACCTGAGCCCCTGACTTGACCTTGAAGGGGTGCGGGGTCTAATTAGTATAGAAAAGAGTGCGCCCTAATTATAAACAAGAAAGGGCATAAAAATAATAATTTATTAGCAGCAGGGAAAGATGAGTGTGCCAGACTGAGCCACCATAGGAAGTCTGGTTTCTACATGGGTTTGTCTTAAACTTAACTGGTTGTTCATGGCTTATACGGTAGCATTATGTATAATGTCAAACAACTTTTGAGTACCAAGTTCAGCTGGTGCCATCATGAGTTCATGACCGACATTCTAAACTGAACTGGAACCCCAAAAAGATCACAAGTTTAGATGTAAGTGAATTAGTTACCCCTACTCTATCTAGGAGATCGATGGATGGAAGACCAATGCTTTTCTGGTTGATCACCACAAAATTATTGTAACTTCCTGACCGAACCTGCACGTCATAGAATCAAGCGAGCACAATCTTTTTCGAGAGAGATAGAGATAAAGAGCAGGGGACACACTAAACAAAATACCTTATATTTCAATTCAATGATCTTCTTGACATGTTCATCAACTTGACGTCCCTCAGCAGAAACCATCTTTTCTTCTTGTTCAATGTTTGAGTAGAAGAATCCTGCATTTATTTCACTGAGAAACTTATGTGTCAACTGTAACCTTTAGTGATGCATGTGAAACAGTAAATCTGTGGGCCCGTTTGCAGCGAAGTATTTTCTCAGTATTTGGAAAATACTGTGGTTTCTAAAAAATACTATAGTTTTAAATACTTTAGGCCTAGTTTGGCAACCCGGTTTTTCCAAAACCATGGTAATTGAAAACCTCGGTATTCCAATATGTTGGCAATGAATACTTCGGTTTCTAAAAACCGCAGCTTTTCTCTGTTTTAGAAAAACTATAGAGATGTTTGGCAAGTGCAGTTTTTCTTAGTTTCTTGGTTTTGACCACTCGTTGCATGGATAATCCTAAATATAGCTAGTTGAACCTACAACAAAGGAGTTATACAACGACGTGATCAGCGTGTGCTAATTAATGGCCGCTGCGTGCCTATAGCCTTGTCATGCACGCGAACATCCTCTAGATGCTAGGATATGTTGTTGAGTAATCTTGTATCTCTGGCCACATCGAATCGAACGGCTAGCTAGCTTAGACTACTATGTATAACTTTGCTCAGTATCAATCGATCTACTCCAGGGTCTAAGCATTCGCTAAATCTTTTGTATGTGTAAACGCATCATCTGATAGGACCGTACCTCTAGTACTATCTAATGTACAGGCCAAACAATAGTAAACAATTGAAGAAATCAACGGCAGAGTAGTCAAGCTTCCCAGGTGGTAATCTTAATTGCATGGCTGCGGAAGAGATGGGTGAGGAGGACCGGAAGAAGATGTACTCGAGCGAGTGTTTCTCAGTTTACAAAAAGAGGTTGAGACCTCTTTTTTAGATACAGCAAAAAAACCATAGTTTTAGATATACCATGGTTTGTAAAACTAAAATATTTGTCGAAACCAAACACGTCAAAGTATTTAAAACTGGGGTTTCTACAAAAACAATGGTATTTTCCTAAAACTCAAAAAATACTGAGCAGCCAAACGGAGCCTTAGTGTGTTTCTGTGGCGGACCTACAAAAAAAATAGCAGGGCAGGCCAGGCTGAAGGAAAGTTGTTATGCACTCATCCTAACAACAATTTTTCACTAGATACAGTTTCTTTTGAGGCACTGTGGATATGAATTGGAAATTTCACGCAGTCAGATTGTTCTCATGTTAACAATGCTTCACTCGATACAATTTACTCAGATTGATGTCATGCTAACCAGTGTTAACAAGAATTCTTTACTGGATACAATAAAAGCTGTAGAAATAAGTAATTAGATTAATAGAAAATTTTGTAACTTGTAAGTGAAATTTAGGGATATGCGAAAGAATCAAAGGAAATTACCTGCACCATCTTGCAAGTTATTTTCCCCTTACGCAGGCAGTACTTAGTACTTACATCACTACACCGGCAAATATCTCCTGCGGAAAAGTACTCACATCAGTTGCAAATGATCTCCATGAAAAAGGGCAATTTTATCAAGACATATGAATAGTTGATACAAATCAGCAGAGCAACTCACAAATAATACTAGCAGGGACTCGGGATTTTGGAGAGGTCGAGAGGAGTTGCTCCTTTCCTTTGGAGCTGAGTCACTGCCTGGAAGCTGTGAGCTGTGTAGGTCGATGGGCTGCGACCAATCGGCTGCTGTGCGCCAGTGGGCGCCATCGGCAAGGAACAAACAAGACGAGCGAGGACAGGGGGCGTACCGCTGAGCTAATGCAGTTGAGGACGGGGCGTCGGTGCGTGCGTCGTCCCTGGCTGTGCGGAGGAGAACAACGGCCTCGGCATCTCAGGTCGCGCGTAGGAGCGGCGGCGACGGCACCTTCCCAGACGCGAGGAGGATGGCGACGACGCCATGTGTGTGTCCCCGACGCGAGGAGGATGGAAAAGATGCAGTGTGCGTCTTTGAAGCGTGGAGAAAGTGGCAAGGGACTCGGGCTTGGTGAAGGAACAAGGGACGGCGGCGGCGAGGGCAATGGGACGGCGGCCGATGCAGCTCGCTTAGGTTGTTTTATTAGGATAAAGGCCAAAACGTAGGGAGAATAGGCTTTGTCTGCCAGCAGGGATTTTTTTAGGGATGTGCGGAAACAGGTGGAGCGCGAGCGCTGACCAATGGATGGAAGGGGTGGAGGTGGGTACTGGGAGGTAAGTGCTAAGTGGGGAATATGGGAGGTTCAACCACACAACACATCATTTAGCTTCGTTGCTAGCCATGCGTTGCTATATGGGGGGTTTTGCATGTACCCCTTCGCTTCGCCCCCATTTGCACTAAGACAATAAATAGACCTCCTCCTCCTAGTTAGGGTTAGCGTTGTGATAGCTCATATATGAGATAGAGCATCTCTTATCCATCCGGATCTACTCCACCGAGAGAGACCATCGCCTCTTCAGAGAAGATCCACTTGGATTCAAGACCCCTAATGGGAAGACCTCAAGACCTCCTCACGGAGAAGAACTAGTGACCCTATGTATCGTCCTTTGTTGGATTTGGATCGTGCATCTCTTTGTTTTTCGAGAATCTAGCATATGTGTGACCGAATCTTGTTGGTTTGGGTGATTTCTCTTGTGTTTCCCCTCGTTCCCTCCTCGTGTTCTTTGTAGGATCCGCTCCAATCGTGAAAGATCGGCTCGAGAATTTCCACCCTACATCATGGTTGGTCGTCACTCAGCAGACCATCGACGAGAAGGTCGCGATTACGGTCAATAAGACCAAAGCTGAGACCAAACAAGAGTTGGTCGGGCTAGTCAATGTAGCGGTCACTAACGCGGTGGTCCGCTTGATTCCGGCAATTTTCGATTGGTTAAAGAACAATCCAAATGCATGGCCGGAGGACTTTCCCCTTCCCAGCTTTGTCCGGAGCAATTCTGCGAACACCACAGCACTAGCACCTACTCAAGCAACCACAAAAGGTCCCGCTCCGGTTCATGGCAGCCCGACCTCCGTCTTTGGCATGCTCGGCGGGCCTTCGTCGCTGGCTAAGCTCGACGCCCTCATTGTAATTACACGTCATACCCTTTCCACCAGCATGTCTATAGTCTTCCGTTTCAGTTGCCTTTCGGATGTTTGACGTTGCAGACATGTCTTCTTCGTAGGCCGACGATACCCCGTGCATCCTACTGTACGACATCAAGGGCCAAAAGGTGGCCATGGGAAACGCAATGATCGTGAAGCCGAAGGACCGCATGTTCCACAACTGACAGATGCCCGATGGTGTCTTCAAAGTTAACGTGGCCAGTGTCTTAGTGGGCTTCGAGGATTGGCCTCCTCTGGTACCAGTCGATGACGACGAGACCCCTAAGAGGATTGGCGCATGCAAGGGCTGGTTGTTGCCTTGGCCGAAGTCTCTCCTTCGTCTCGAGGCGCCCAGTATCACACCAAGGCCACCTTCTCAAGAAGGTATGAACACCACCCCACCTACCAGATTATCTGCCCCTGTCGTGGCGGGTGATAGCGGACGACGCGAGGGAGAGCCTCCATTAGTGCCAGATCATGTCGCCCCCGTTGTCGAAGCAGCAAATGTTGATGATGACATGGAGGAGGAGAAGGAGGATGATGACCCAGACAAGTATTTCAATACCGCCTATTATGATGCAGGATTGATGGTTGAGGATGGCGAAGAGATGGGTTATGAGCGTGGAGATGATGACTTGATGCTGCCTGATTTGCCAGAGCCGAAACGTCCTAAGGCGGAATGTAGAAAGTCTCTCTTCAAGAGATCCTCGCAGGAGACGCCTCCAGATGCCGCCTCTACCCAGCAACCCCCCAAGGGTCGTCCACTGATTAGCCCGATGACACTAGGGCTAGTGATTAGGGAAGGTATGGTGGGCTAACTACCGCCACCCGCCAAGAAGCAAAGGAGGAGAGCGGACAAGAATGGCCCTAAAGGCGCCAGAGCCGCTTCAAGAAGCCAGCCGCCTCTGAAGCCCCAGTGGTGGATAGAATACTTGTCGAAGGTGCGAAACTTTTCCATGTCGCCGGCGAACCGATCCTACCCGCAAAAGCGCTAGAGAACATACTGAACAATGATCTAAGGAGACTCCATGAAGATGTGCTGGCAAGAGAGAAAATCCTTCTCATCTCGGAAAACCCAGGATACCCGCTTTACGCGGCTCAAGTGCCGGGTGGGAGGTTGTACGTTGAGAGATGGCCCACAGATAAGTTCATCCTGCGATTTGACTACATCTACGACATGTTCCACATGACCAAGATGGATTTCCAGTTCATCCGCATGTATTCGCTGTATCTCACTACTTCATCAAGATTGAGAACATAAAATATATCTGCATCGCGGGCCCATACTATATGCACGAGATCTTCTTGGCAGTTTGTAAAGAGCACCATGACTATGCGAGCAAGTACCTCGGCGACTTCATGATCGCTAATAAGGACAAGGAAGCGATTCTCCTGCCGTATCATCCCACGTAAGTCATCTGCGCATATCCTTTCGTAAGTGTTAATCATTCCTTTGTAAGCATGGAGGCTAATTTGAGGTGTACTAAATTTGCACAGCGAGGGGGGGGGGCGTTGTCCTCATCATTCTGTACCCGGAATACTCCCATGCTATGTGCTTGGACTCATCGAAGAACCTCAAGAAAAAGGATTACAAGCACATAAAGAGTGTTCTCGATAGTGCCATGTTAACCTTCAGCCTATCTGGTGGATATATCAAGGTGAAAAAGTACATGAATCACGGGGTGGCATTTGGCCATAAGACTGACTTTTGCTGCATCCAGGAACCGCACACTAGTAAGGCTGATCGATTCTACCTCATGCATCACCTGACCGAGTACATAAGGGATAATCAGCTACTACCAACAATGCCGAGATTGTCAACTAGGCCACAAGCATATGAAAGACACCGGATCGTCGAATCAGAGCAGAGTTTTATCTTGTACAGTGTGAACTTGCCCAAGTGATCATGAAGCAGGTCCTCGAACTAACAAGGATGTTCTACCATGGGCCAATCACGTGGGATGATGTCCGAGCACTGCTACTCGCTCAACGTCTGGACCTGAAGCCTTTCAAGAAGCCTGGGTGCTTCCTCCCTGGCTATGAAGGTTGGGCCACCGACATGGAGGACTAATTGTCAATGACAATGTGTCACTACTGTCTTTGTATTGCAAAACTTTGAATTTATGCACGGTGAAACTTTGTGATGTAACTAAACTGTGGTCCTGAACTAGCGTAGATTGCTCTAGTTAATTAGTTTGGGTATGAAGAACTTCATCATTCATGTTAACTATTGGTTTCTTGTATTTTTTCAATTATGCCTCTTTGTTTTCTTAAGTACATTATGTTGCATATTATAGTTCAGTTCATCAACTGGCGATGCAGGTAGATAGATCAGAGATGGCGAAGGACTGCTACGCCTTGTTCGTTGGGAGGGATCCAGGAGTCTACGACCACTAGCCAGACACTCAGGCCCAAGTGGACAAGTACCTGGGTGCTA
Organism: Triticum urartu; assembly: GCF_056163025.1. NCBI lineage: Eukaryota > Viridiplantae > Streptophyta > Magnoliopsida > Poales > Poaceae > Triticum > Triticum urartu. The sequence continues at coordinate 260,053,390 of NC_141876.1, forward strand.
GCCACAGAGGGTTCGACAGCAAAGATGAAGCGGAAACTAGTTACTTGAGGTGGGGCTCCGGCTTGAGCGAGGGCAGGACCGGCGGTGCCTCAAGTTCTACATAGTCGCGCTCTTGCTCATGCTGATCTCTGTTCTCTTCTACATCATGGTTTAGATAGAGATGATGAAACATGTGTGTGTGCCATGACCATGCAGTTGCACTTATTCAAGACATGACATGACTTGTGTATTGCTATTTTCGAGATGTGATGATATTTGTGTTGAATGATGATGATGATGGTATGACGAGACTACTGTATGTGTATGATATGATGAGAATAGTGTATGTTTATTATGATCTGATGAAACTACTGTATAGAGCCTCTAAAAATACATCACAAATACGTAGAGGGGGTATAAATCTGTGAAAGCAGGAATACTAGCAGTAGCGCTGGAATCCATCTAGCAGCAACACTTGCTTTGTTGCGGCACTACATACAGTTAGTAGTAGCGCTGCCCTGACCAGCGCTACTGCTAGCCATACTTACCAGTAGCGCTTGTCAAGGTAGCACTACTGCTACAACTTAGCTGTAGCGCATTAGCAGTAGCACTGGACCCAACGCTACTTCTATAGGTATTTCAAGCGCTACTACTGGGCTTTCTACTAGTAGTGGTATCTGATGTGCTCAAGAAGTCAATACTTCACAATAGTCCTCGAAAGGAAGGTTTTGGGTTTCTAAAGATAACTCAATGTTGATGGAACATACCGGACTCCCGAGCAATATCCTCGAACAAGTTGGGTTGTTGCTAAAAGCAAAACACTCGAACATGCAACTATATCAGGATATGATTCTTCTCTTCCTACCATTTCTGATGAGTCTGGTGACTCGAATTATAAATTGTTCAAACAACATAATGTTAAGGTTTTCACTCAATATATTGGGACTAACTGTAGGTCTGCCTCACCCAAGAAACAAATATGGGTGAAGAAATGCATCATTGAATATCTATCTGTCACAGCTAACTTGAACATGGAGAGTAATTTTCTTCGAGACACTAGTTATCATGCACAGAATGAGCACCGGGCAAAGCTTCGACACAAGGAGTACATGCATACCTCCTCGAATCAATACACTCATGTCGCTAGAAATAACTTCCATGCATATTGATACGTCTCCACTTTTCTACTTTTCCAAACACTTTTGCCCTTGTTTTGGAATCTAACTTGCATGATTTGAATGGAACTAACCCGGACTGACGTTGTTTTCAGAAGAATTGCCATGGTGTTATTTTTGTGCAGAAATAAAAGTTCTCGGAATGACCTGAAAGTCAATGGAGAATATTTTTGGAATATATAAAAATACTGGCGAAAGAATCAAGGCAAGGGGGTCCACACCCTGTCCATGAGGGTGGGGGCGCGCCTACCCCCTGGGCGCGCCCCCTGCCTCATGGGCCCCCTGGTGCTCCATCGACCTCAACTCCAACTCTATATATTCACATTCGTGGAGAAAAAAATTAGGGAGAAGGATTCATCGCGTTTTACGATACAGAGCCGCCGCCAAGCCCTAATCTCTCTCGGGAGGGCAGATCTTGAGTCCGTTCGGGGCTCCGGAGAGGGGAATCCGTCGCCATCATCATCAACAACCTTCCTCCATCACCAATTTCATGATGCTCACCACCATGCGTGAGTAATTCTATCGTAGGCTTGCTGGACGGTGATGGGTTGGATGAGATTTATCATGTAATCGAGTTAGTTTTGTTAGGGTTTAATCCCTAGTATCCGTTATGTTCTTAGATTGATATTGCTATGACTTTGCAATGTTTAATGCTTGTCACTAGGGCCCGAGTGCCATGATTTCAGATCTGAACCTATTATATTTCCATGAATATATGTGAGTTCTTGATCCTATCTTGCAAGTCTATAGTCACCTATTATGTGTTATGATCCGTTAACCCGAAGTGACAATAATCGGTTTACTTACCGGTCATGACCGTAGTTTGAGGAGTTCATGTATTCACTAGGTGTTATTACTTTGGTCTGGTACTCTATTAAAAGGAGGCCTTAATGTCCCTTAGTTTCCAATAGGACCCCGCTGCCACGGGAGGGTAGGACAAAAGATGTCGTGCAAGTTCATTTCCATAAGCACGTATGACTATATTCGGAATACATGCCTACATTACATTGCTGAACTGGAGCTAGTTCTGTGTCACCCTATGTTATAACTGTTGCATGAGGAATCGCATCCGACATAATTATCCATCGCTAATCTATTGCCTAAGAGATTTTCATATATTGATCTTTGCTTAGTTATTTTACCATTGCCACTGTTACAATTACTACAAAACTGCTACTGTTACCTTTGCCACCGTTACCATTACTTCCATATTACTTTGCTAATAAATACTTTGCTGTAGATATTAAGTTTTCCAGGTGTGGTTTAATTGAAAACTCAGCTGCTAATACTTGAGACTATTCTTTGGCTCCCCTTGTGTCGAATCAACAAATTTGGGTTGAATACTCTACCCCCGATAACTATTGCGATCCCCTATACTTGTGGGTTATCAAGACTATTTTCTCGCGCCGTTAATGGGGAGCATAGCTCTATTCTTTGAGTCACTTGGGATTTATATCTGCTGATCACTATGAAGAACTTGAAAGATTAAAGAACCAAGATTTATCCCTCAACTACGAGGGGAGGTAAGGAATTGCCATCTAGCTCTGCACTTGATTCACTTTCTGTTATGAGTAAACTTGTGACACCTACTCCTATTATTCATTCTGATATGTCGAATGTTATTGATGATGCCACTTCTGCTATGCATGATGCTTATGATGAAACTACTTCTATGCTTGATAATATTGTGCCACTAGGTGAATTTTTGGATGAAAAACTTGCTAGGGTTAGAGAGAATTAAATTATTGAAACTGATAATATTGATGAAAGTGATGATGAAAATTCTCCCCCTAGATATGAATTGCCTGTTGTGCTTGAGGGTTATATTATGGATGAAGAAACTGCTAGAGACTTTTTAGCTTGCAATGATAGATATGATCTTAAGAAATTATTAGCTAAGCTTAAAGAAAAATCTTTGAATGCTAGAATGAAATATGACCCTGCTTTTGCTACTTCACCTATCTGTATTTCCGATAAGGATTATGATTTCTCTGTAGATCGTGAGATAATTACTTTGGTTGAATCTGATCCTTTCTATGGCTATGAATCTGAAACTGTTGTGCCACATCTTACTAAATTAAATTATATAGCCACCCTATTCACTAATGATGAGAAAACTCGCTACTATTATATCCTTAAGTTATTTCCGTTCTCATTAAAGGGCGATGCTAAAACATGGTTTAATTCTCTTGATCCTGGCTGTGTGCGTAGTCCCGAGGATATGATTTATTAATTCTCTGCTAAATATTTCCCCGCTCATAAGAAACAAGTTTCCTTAAGGGAAATATATAATTTTGTGCAAATTGAAGAAGAGAGTCTCCCACAAGCTTGGGGGAGGCTTCTCCAATTACTTAATGCTTTGCCTGATCATCCTCTCAAGAAAAATGAAATACTTGATATCTTTTATAATGGACTAACCGAAGCTTCCAGAGACCACCTGGATAGTTGTACTTGTTGTGTTTTGAGGGAAATAACTGTTGATCAGGCTGAATTGCTATAGAATAATATGTTGAGTAAAGAAAATGCTTGGACACTTCCTGAGCCAACTCCTAAGCCAACTCCGAAGAAAAGGGGTATTCTATTTTTCAGTCCTGAAGATATGGAAGAGGCAAAGAAATTTATAAAAGAGAAAGGTATTAAAGCTAAAGATGTTAAGAATTTACCACCTATTGAAGAAATACATGGTCCTGATAACCCGACACAGGTAGTAAAGGTAAATTCTCTCTAGAGATTTTATGAAGGTGATATTCCTCGTTATAAGTCTGCTAGCCAATGCTTAGATGAGTTTGATAATTTTATTGTTAAACAAGAAAACTTCAATGCTTATGTTGGTAGACAATTGAAACGCAATGCTTATATGATTGAACACTTGAGTGATTATATGTCTAGAGTTAAAGGTTAACTTCAACTTATTAGTAAACATGCTTCTATGGTTACCACTCAAGTAGAACAAGTACTTAAGGCTCAGAATGATTTGCTCAATGAATAAATAATAAGAAAAATGATAATGTTGTTAGAGTTATGACTAGAGGGGGTAAAATGACTCAGGAACCTTTGTATCCTGAGGGCCACTCTAAGAGAATTGAGTAAGATTCTCAGAGAACTAATATTGATGCACCTAGTTCTTCTAAGAGGAAGAAAAAGAAAAATGATAGGACTTTGCATGCTTCTAGTGAACCTGTTGTTGATACACCTAAGAATACCAATGGTATTTCTATTTCTGATGCTGAAACACAATCTGGTAATGAACATGAACCTAGTGATAATTTTAATGATGATGTTCATGTTGATGCTCAACCTAGCAATGACAACGATGTAGAGATTGAACCTGCTGTTGATCTTGATAACCCACAATCAAAGAATTGATGTTATGATAAGAGAGACTTCGTTGCTAGGAAGCATGGTAAAGAAAGAGAACCATGGGTTCAGAAACCCATGCCTTTTCCTCCTAAACCATCCAAGTAAAAGGATGATGAGGATTTTGAGCGCTTTGCTGAAATGATTAGACCTATCTTTTTGCATATGCATTTGACTGATATGCTTAAAATGAATCCTTATGCTAAGTATATGAAAGATATTGTTACAAATAAAAGAAAGATACCGGAAGCTGAAATTTCCACCATGTTTGCTAAGTATACTTTTAAGGGTGGAATATCAAAGAAACTTGTAGATCCAGGAGTACCAACTATACCATGCTCCATTAAAAGAAACTATGTTAAAACTCCTTTATGTGATCTTGGAGCCGGTGTTAGTGTTATGCCTCTCTCTTTATATCGTAGACTTGATTTGAATAAGTTGACACCTACTGAAATATCTTTGCAAATGGTTGATAAATCAACTGATATACTGTCGGTATTTGTGAGGATGTGCCTGTTGTGGTTGCAAACGTTACTATCTTAACAGACTTTGATATTCTTGATATTCCCGAGGACGATAGTATGTCTATTATTCTTGGTAGACCCTTTCTGAATACTGCAGGGGCTGTTATTGATTGCAACAAAGGCAATGTCACTTTTGCTGTTAATGATAATGAGCATACGGTACACTTTTCGAGGAAACAACCTCAAGTCCATAGTATTAATTCTATTGGAAAAATTTCAAGGATTATTATTGGAGGTTTTGAATTTCCTCTTCATACTGTCAAGAAGAAATATGATATTCTTATTGCTGGGGATGTGCATATCCCCGTTGAGGTAGGTGTTATTCGAAAGTTCTCCGGTATCATGCGATTTGGAACGAGTTTGTTAACAAGATTTGATCAACCTTGTTAGTGGCTTCTTTTTGATGAGCATGAGATGGATGAAGTTAGAAAACACAATTTTCTGTACCCTCTTTTTACTTTTTGTTAATTAGACTTAATAAAGAAAAAGTAGTATTTTCTGTCTGTTTTCTGAATTATCCTTGCAATAAAAAAATACCCTGAAAATAAAAGTTCTCCAAATGTCCCGAAAATGAAATATGATTTTTTTGTAGAATATTTAAGAATTATTGGCACTGAGAACACACTGGAGGGGGCAACCACCTGGCCACGAGGGTGCAGGGCGCGCCCTACCCCCTGGGCGCGCCCCCTGCCCCGTGGAACCCACGTGGGCCCCCTCCACTTATTCTTGCACCCACACACTTCGTCTTCCTCTAGAAAAAATCACCCACCAGCTCAAATCCGAGTTCTAGCTCATCTTGCTGCCATTTTCGATCTCCTTGCTCAAAGCTCCATTCACAAAACTGCTTTGGGGGATTGTTCTTCGACATGTGATTCCTCCAATGGTCCAATTAGTTTTCGTTCTAGTGCTTTATTTATTGCAAATTTTTGCTGCTTAGGTGACACTATTCTTGAGCTTGCATGTCAAATTTATATGGTCCCAAGTAGTTTTAATGCATGATATAGTGTCTAGGCAATTGTGGGAGTAGTTGCTATCAAGCTTGTTGAGTTTAGTTCACTTGTATTTTGAGTTACTAAAACTTTCAGAAATTTTTCAGAGGAAGAAATATGTTTAGGAAAATGTACCAAAGTGGTTCCTCAAGGAAGCAAGGACCCAGGCCCACGATACATGAGCCGGACTATGAACTACCAAGAGAAGCTGAAGTGCGTCCTTGTGAATGGCCATCAGAAGATTTTATGGTCCAAGCAGGAATTAAGGAGGAATTTGACGTGTATGTGCGTAATGCTGAATTTGAGGTTTTCATGTCACATAAGTGCCCCCAATATTATCACCTAACTGATTCCTTTGTGAGAAGGTTTAAATTTACATCATCACGCAATTCTCACATTGTCCTATTTGATCTCTATGATAAATCTTATACCATGGACTTAGAAGATTTTAATACTGCTTGTAAACTCCCGCAGTGGGGTAATGTTAGTGAACCTCGCAAATCTGAATTTAAATAATTTCTTGCTAGTATCACTGTGGGGGAATCTAGAGAAATAACACAAGCTACCATAGGGAGCATTCCTTTTCCTGCCATAGATTATTTTGCTCTCTTTATAGGTAGATGCATTAATGGTAAGGATGAGGCATGTCACATGTGTGTTCCCGATCTTAGTATTCTCAAGAGTTTTGTATTAGGAGATAAACAATACAGCTTGGGGCCATTGTTGCACGTAGGTTGCATCATAACAGTATTAGTGGACATTTGTTCGATGGAATTTATGCAACCCGTTTAGCTAATTTTCTTCAGGTACCCGTACATGAAAATGATATGGAGTTGCCACCTGCTTATCTAGATTTTAATGCTATGGTTCGCCATCAGTTTATTGAGAAGAATGAACAACCTCTCTAGTACAGACTAATCTTTGATAAGCGTCGTATTGTGCATGTTGCTCTCCCTGCTCCTACTTTCTTTGACTTTCAGACAAAAGGGAGATATGTTATAACCAGGAAGGAGGCGAACGAGTACGAGAGGAGGACGGAGGCAGCTCGCCTCCAAGCTGCTGCATCTCAGTATGACCCCAGCTTCAACTTCGGATATCCCACAGGCTAGCCATGGCGATAGACCAACTTATGCCAAAAGCCTAAGCTTGGGGGAGTACGTATTTCTCACCGACATTACATTCATGTTCAGACACTCCTGCCAGTTGTCGGTGCTCATACTTTTTCATTGTATCATCCATGCTAGTTTATTTTCTTTTTAAGCTTTCTTCTTGTGTGTTTGAAAAACCTTAAGAAAAACACAAAAAAATTAGTTGTAGCTTTTAGCTAAGTTTACTTTCCATTCCTGTAGTAGTAATAATTAAAAGAAAACCCAAAAAGATTTCTCGTTCTTCTTTTGCTTGTTGGGAGGTTTCCCATGTAAATAGTTTTGTTTCTTTTCTTTGGGGGTCGAGAGGAGAAGACCATAATGAAAATGTTGAGTGGCTCTCATATGCATTATTATTGATCTAACAAAGAGCCCATATTACCTTGTCTTCTCCCTTGAATTGAATGCTTGCAGATTCCATCTTAGTCTGATGCACGCGCACTATTATTATTATCCACACCGTTCGGTTGTGCAAGTGAAAGGCAATAATGACGATATATGATGAACTGATTGAGATGAGAAAAGCTGGTATGAACTCGACCTATCTTGTTTTTGTTAATATGATTAGTTCATCATTCCTGATTCAGCCCATTATGAATGAAACATGTTTGCAATGACAATTAGAGATTATAGTTTCTCATGCCATGCTTAATTAGCTAGGAGTTTATAATGGTTTACCTTGCATGCCAACATGCTATTAAAATGGTTGTGCTGTGGTATGATAGGGCAGTATCCTCCTTTGAACGATTCGAGTGGCTTGACTTAGCACATGTTCATGCATGTAGTTGAAACAAAATCAACATAGCCTCCATGATATTTATGTTCATGGTGGATTATATCCTACTCATGCTTGCATTCAGTGTTGATTAATTTTAATGCATGTTCATGACTGTTGTCGCTCTCTAGCTGGTCGCTTCCCAGTCTCTTTCTAGCCTTCACTTGTACTAAGCGGGAATACTTCTTGTGCATCCAACTCCATAAACCCCAAAAGTTAATCCATATGAGTCCACCATACCTTCCTATATTGGTATCTACCTGCCGTTCCAAGTAAATTTGTATGTGCCAAACTCTAAACCTTCAAATGAAATTCTGTTTTGTATGCTTGAATAGGTCATGTATCAACTAGGGCTGTCTATATCTTCCATGCTAGGTGGGTTATTCTCAAGAGGAGTGGACTCCGCTCCTCAATCACGAGAAAATGGTTGGTAACCGGGATGCCCAGTCCCATGCTCAAATCAAATCAAAATAATTGCAAACAAAACTCCCCCAGGATTATTGATAGATAGAGGCACTCGTTGTTTCGGCCAAGACATGGATTGATGTTTGTTTGGGAACCGCCTATAATGTGTGTAGCATGGAAGACATCGAGATCTCTCGGTTGTTATGTTGACAATGAAAGTATACCGCTCAAAATATTATTTATCTCTATTTCAAAATCGAGCTCTAGCACCTCTACAAATCCCTTCTTCCCCCTGCGAAGGGCCTATCTATTTACTTATATGTTGAGTCATCATCCTCTTATTAAAAAGCACCAGTTGGAGAGCAGCGCTGTCATTTGCATGCATTACTATTAGTTTACATTGAGTATGACTATGACTGGATCTCTTTTACCATGAATTACAATGTTTAGTCAGTCCTTGATCTTCAGATGTGCTCTGCATTTATGTTTTGCGGTCTCAGAAAGGACTAGCGAGATACCATCTTGTTATATCATATTATGATTGTTTTGAGGAAGTGTTGTCATCGGAGATTTACTATTATTGCTCGCTAGTTGATTATGTCATTGATATGAGTAAACATGAGACCTAAATGTTATTGTGCATATGGTTAGTTCATAATCTTTGCTGAAATCTTGAATGCTGGCTTTAAATATTTACAACAACAAGAGCAAACAGAGTTTGTAAAAGTTTTTCTTTATCACTTTCAGTTTATCAACTGAATTGCTTGAGGACAAGCAAAGGTTTAAGCTTGGGGGATTTGATACATCTCCATCGTATCTACTTTTCCAAACACTTTTGCCCTTGTTTTGGACTCTAACTTGCATGATTTTAATGGAACTAACCCGGTCTAACGCTGTTTTCGGCAGAATTGCCATGGTGTTATTTTTGTGCATAAATAAAAGTTCTCGGAATGACCTAAAAATCAACGGAGAATATTTTTGGAATATATAAAAAATATTGGCGAAATAATCAAGGCCAGGGGCCCACACCCTGTCCACGAGGGTGGGGGGTGCGCCTACCGCCTGGGCACGCCCCCCTGCCTCGTGGGCCCCCTGGTGCTCCACCGACCTCAACTCCAACTATATATATTCACGTTCGGGGATAAAAAAATCAGGGAGAAGGATTCATCGCATTTTACGATACGGAGCCGCCACCAAGCCCTAATCTCCCTTGGGAGGGCTGATCTGGAGTCCGTTCAGGGCTCTGGAGAGGGGAATCCGTCGCCATCGTCATCATCAACCTTGCTCCATCACCAATTTCATGATGCTCACCGCCGTGCGTGAGTAATTCCATCATAGGCTTCCTGTACGGTGATGGGTTGGATGAGATTTATCATGTAATCGAGTTAGTTTTGATAGGGTTTGTTCCCTAGTATCCATTATGTTCTGAGATTGATGTAGCTATGACTTTGCTATGCTTAATGCTTGTCACTAGGGCCCGAGTGCCATGATTTCAGGTCTGAACCTATTATGTTTCCATGAATATATGTGAATTCTTGATCCTATCTTGCAAGTCTATAGTCACCTATTATGTGTTATGATCCGTTAACCCCGAAGTGACAATAATCGGGATAATTACCGGTGATGACCGTAGTTTGAGGAGTTCATGTATTCACTAAGTGTTAATGCTTTGGTCCGGTACTGTATTATAAGGAGGCCTTAATATCCCTTAGTTTTCAATAGGACCCCGCTGCCATGGGAGGGTAGGACAAAAGATGTCATGCAAGTTCTTTTCCATAAGCACGTATGACTATATTTGGAATACATGCCTACATTACATTGATGAACTGGAGCTAGTTCTATGTCACCCTATGTTATAACTGTTCCATGAGGAATCGCATCCGACATAATTATCCATCACTGATCCATTGCCTACGAGCTTTTCATATATTGATCTTTGCTTAGTTATTTTACCGTTGCCACTATTACAATTACTACTAAACTGCTACAGTTACCTTTGCCACCGTTACCGTTACGTCCATATTACTTTGCTACTAAATACTTTCCTGCAGATATTAAGTTTTCTAGGTGTGGTTGAATTGACAACTCAGCTGCTAATACTTGAGAATATTCTTTGGCTCCCCTTGTGTCAAATCAACAAATTTGGGTTGAATACTCTACCCTCGAAAACTGTTGTGATCCCCTATACTTGTGGGTTATCACATATTCATATGATTACTCTCAAAGTACACAGGTATATTACAGGTACCTCCAGAATAATGTTCTTTCTTAGACGAACAAAATGAGATCCTCGTTGCCCACACAAGTGTGGGTTGCGAAGAAGAACTAACTCTCTCTTGTAGGAGATATCTCCGGGATCCACATTGTTCATATCTTGCCCTGAGATCTATTGTTGGTGCTGGTTCTTTCTGTGTGACGCGGACCATCCCAAGGATATCCCCATGGACCTACCTACGTCTCCCACGACACCAGTTGGACCAATGACAAGAGCACGAGCAAAGGCTATCGAAGATAAGGTGAACTCGCTCCTTTCCGAACTACCACTTTCTATGCATGAGACATGGCTGCTACCTCAAGCGGAAACAGTATCTGTGATCAGGTACTTGGAGGAGAGCCATGGAGAAGCTACATCCATTATACAAGACGGTGAGGACACCAAGCGTCAAGCCCAAGGAAATCAGGCCAAAGAAAGCTACAGCGGCCGGACGTCCGACCAGGTCCGGACGTCCGACACCTCCAAGGCTCCGGACGACCGACCATCTCTGGACGACCGGCGCCCCTGCAACCGAACGGAACCAACAGAAGTCCGAGGAAGACTGGACAACCGGCGACCGAGCGTAATTTACGGAAGTCCGAAGATCTATAGACGTCCGACGCCCACTGGACGTCCAGCCCCTGGCTGTGTCCAATTGCGGGCTACGGCCCATGTACCCCTTCACTTTGCCCCCCATTTGTACTATGACTATAAATAGACCTCCCCCTCCTCCTAGCTATGGTTAGCAAAGGATCGGCTCATTTTGTGTGAGAGCTTTGCTCATCCACTTGGTTACCTTCTCCTCGGAGATCCCGCCTCCTCAGAGAAGATCCCCCAAGTGGATTCAAGACCCCTTTATGGGAAGAACATCAAGACCTCCTCACGGGGAAGATCATGCTACTTTTATCGTCCCTAGTTGACTATGGATCTTGTATCTCTTTTGTGTTCCAGCATCTAGCATATTTGTGATCATTCTTGTTGGTTTTAGTGTTTCTCTTGTGTTTTCCCTCGGGTTTCCCCTCATGTTCTTTGTGTTCCTCGCAGGATCCGCTCCTTTCGTGAACGACTCCAACACCTTCTACCTCAACCAAGTCTTCTACAAGAAACAACGACAAGTCGAGTTACAAGAAAACTTTGACAACCTCAAGTCATCCTCCTACAACAAGCAACTTCAAGCCGAGAGCTTCATCATCATCTACCACAACCGATGAGACCGTCAAGAAAAGTTCCTTCAAATGCTTCACATGTGGAGGCCGAGGCCACAAGTCCTTTGAGTGTACCAACAAGCGCACCATGATCCTCAACGACGATGGTACATAAGACTCCATGAGTGAAGGAGAAATGGAAGCACTTGAGCAAGTGTCCATGCACCGGCAAGTGAACGAAGATCAAGAGGATCAAGTCTTTTGTGACGAAGATTCAAGTCTGGCTCTCGTTGTCTCCAAGGTCTTGACTCTTCAATATCAACAAGAAGAAGACCGAAGATGCCATATCCTTCATACCAAGGCCGGCATCAATGGAAGGTCCATCAAAGTCATCATTGATGGAGGGAGTTGCCATAACTTAGCAAGTGAAGAACTTTGCTCCAAGCTCCAATTGGTCAAGACGAAGCACCCACATCCCTACAAAGTTAAATGGCTAAGCGACTCCGGCACTATCCAAGTCAAGCAAAGAGTGCAAGTCTCCTTCAAAATCAGAGCTTACGAAGACACTTTGGAGTGTGATGTCGTTCCAATGACCGTTTTCCCCTTCTTCTTGGGCGACCATGGCAATTTTACAGAGGTGTCATCCACAAAAACTGAACGAATTACTATATCTTCAAGATGAAAGGAAAGGAAGACGTACTTCGCCCTATGTCTCCAAGCCAAGTGATTGCCGACAAGCAAGCCACCCATCATGGAGAGAATAGTGAGAGAGTGAACCACCCAAAAGAGAGTGAGCGCCACAAGACCAAATCGAGTGCCTCCACGATGACCGACAAGAACTTAGTTCTATTTGCCCCCAAAAGTGAGATAAGAGAAGTGTGTGAGAACCCATCTACTGTCGTGCACTATGTCCTTTTGTGAAAGTATGAGGCACCAAAAGCTAACACTTCTCACAATCTCCTTTTACTGTTATCTTCTCTATTGCAGGAATTCCAAGATGTTTTCCCCGACGAGCTACCTCCGGGTCTAACTCCACTATGAGGCATTGAGCACCGAATCGACCTCATCCCCGGAGATCCTCTTCCTAACAAGGCCCCCTACCGTGTCAACCCAAAAGAAACCAAAGAAATACAAAGGCAAGTACAACACCTCATAGACCATGGACATGTGTGTGAAAGTTTCAGTTCTTGTGCCGTACCGGTCATTCTTGTGCCAAAAGAGATAGTAGCTTTCGCATGTGTTCTGATTGTAGACCTATAAATGCTATCACCGTTCACTATAGGTACCCCATTCCACGCCTTGATGATATGCTAGATGAACTTAGCGGTGCCACTATTTTCTCAAAAATTGATCTTAAAAGTGGTTACTATCAAATATGCATACAAGAGGGTGATGAATGGAAAACCACTTTCAAGATAAAGTTTAGTTTGTATGAGTGGTTAGTTATGCCTATGGGTTTATCGGAAGCACCCAGTAATTTCATGCGTCTTATGCATTATATGTTTCGCCCTTATATTGGTGAATTTGTTGTTGTTTACTTTGATGATATTCTCGTGTTTAGCAAATCTCTCAAAGAGCACGTGACCCACCTTCGCACCGTGCTACAAACTCTTCGAACAGAGCGTCTCTATGCTAATATGAAAAAATGCCTCTTTGGCATTAATAAACTTGTTTTCTTGGGTTTTGTAGTATCTTCTAAAGGTGTTCATGTTGATGAATCTAAGATTAATGCTATTAAAACTTGGCGACAACCAACCAACTTGCAACAAGTACGTAGCTTCCTTGGTTTAGCTGGTTTCTACCATAGATTTGTGAAGGACTTTAGCACCATTGCTTCACCTTTGCATGCTTTGAGTAAGAAGAATGTACCCTTTGTTTGGGGACCATCCCAAGATACCGCATTCAACGAGCTTAAGAATTTTCTTACTCATGCCCCCGTGCTTGCTTTACCAAACTTTGACAAACGGTTTGAGATTCATTGCGATGCTAGTGGTGATGGCATAGGATGTGCGTTAACGCAAGAGAAGCTTTCCAGAGCACAACTCAATTACCCCATTTATGACAAAGGCTATATGCTTTCGTGCGAGTTTTGCATGAATGGGAACATTATATTTGCCCTCATGAATTTATCATCCATGCCGACCATGAAACACTTAAATACCTTAAGGGTCAAACTAAGTCGAACAAGTGTCATGCTAATTGGAGTGAGTTTATTGAGTCTTTTCCTTATGTCATCAAGTACATTAAAGGTAAGGAAAATGTGGTGGCGGATGCGCTTTCCCGCATATGCATGCTTGTTACTCAACTTGAATTGGATGTCATTGGCTTTGGACACATAAAAGACTTGTATGCGCATGATCCTACTTTTGCAATTCCTTATGACAAATGTTTGATGCATACATCTTGGGAATGCTATCACATCGAAGATGGTTATCTTATGAGATCTAACAAACTTTGCATCCCCGAGTCTTCTCTTCGTTTCTTTCTTTTGCAAGAATCGCATGGAGGAGGAATAATGGGACACTTTGGGTGCGACAAGAAATTTTCTATGCTCTCCAAGAACTAGTTTTGGCCCAAGATGATTCGCGACGTAAACCGCTTCACCAACCGATGCTCTACATGTCACAAAGCTAAGTCCAAAGCTCAATCCCATGGTCTCTATATGCCTCTTCCAATACCGTACCAACCATGGGAAGATATTAGCATGGATTTTGTGCTTGGTTTGCCTAGAACTAGAAATGGAAAGGATTCTGTGTCTGTTGTTGTGGACCGATTCTCCAAAATGGCTCATTTAATTCCTTGCAACAAGATAGACTGTCAGGACCCCGATCCTAAGTCACACCGATCTAGCATGTAACACATCATATCACTTTGCGGCCACACGCATGGTAGCCCCACGGGTGCCACCTTACCTGGCCCGGGACCGTTTGTGCCTTTTGGCTCATGTATATGATAGTGTCGCTAGCATCCATATGACAGAGAACACGAGCCGACATGACTAGTCGTAAACCCAAGGTGGCACTAACTTACATGGACAGGCATACATGACCCAGCAACGAACGTGTCGGTCATCAACATATGAACCCAAGTCGTAGCAAGGTACAAGGACTTAAAGGAACAACGCGTGACATTTCCCCGAAGGGACAGACACAAGAACGAAGAAGGACACATTCCGGCCAGCCTAAGTGTTCTGGAGCAGTAGGAAGCTACCATGGCTAAGTGGAAGCACTAGGAGACATTTCCCCATAAGAGAGGCTACCAAGAATAAACAACTAGGTTGTCAGATCCCACACATACCAAGCATTTCAATAACATACACACAATATGCTCGATATGTGCAAATACAACATGGCATCACAACAAAACTCTATGACTCAAAGTATTTATTCATAAGGCTCTGAAGAGTCATACATAGTAAGAATTACAATCATGGGTCACATGACCCAACATACAAAGCATACAGGCACCAGAAGCATAACATGTCTAGGTACAGACATCTACAAATGAAAAAGGCTAGGAAGCCTGACTATCTACATGACCCTCCCAAGGGTACAAGATCGTAGCTAAGGTAACAAGCTAAACGTCGAAGTCCATGCGGAACTACTAGTGAGACTGAAGTCTCTCTACAAAAACATAAATTAATCAACTGTGAGTACAAATGTACACAACAAGACTTACATCAGAACTAGCTACATATGCATCAGTATCAACAAATGGGTGGTTGAGTTTAACTGCAGCAAGCCAGCTTTTACTTGGTTGCTATCCTGAACTACGACTGCAAGTAACTCTTTTGAGGTGGCGCACACGAGTCCACATATTCACCATATCAATACACCACTATGGATCCGCTCTCGTCTCCCTACGAGAACACCATCTCCATAGCACTCACTCTTATCTTGCACATTTTAGTGTATCCACTTTCACTTGTCTATGAACTGTATAGGCAACCTAGAAGTCCTTTTCCGCGGACGCGGCTATTCGAATAGATCATTTATAACCCTGGAGGGGTGTATTTCTTCAGACACGCTCTCGCCACTTACCACCATGTACACGTCGTGCATCTCGCCAACCTTCAAGCGGAAGCCCAGCGAGGGCGTCGGCCACGACCTGACTAACCACACATGTCTCTAGTCCAGGTTTATCACCTATTCGGGTTCCATCCGCAAGGAGATCCGGCCGGGGTTTCACACACGGCCCCAAACGATGAGAGCATGGTTCCCAAGGCACCAAAGAGGCGTCCCAGTACACCGTGCCTCGTGACTCTACCGCATCATAGCCCACCCCTAGGGTCAACGCTACGCACGGCCCCCAACACATATCCTACAAACACCATAAACTAGTTGCAACCCCTGGATAGAGATCAAGGCAATTAATAAGTCAAGAGGGGCACTTAAGCATTCCAATGCATGGTAGTAGCCGTTCATGGATCATAAACACAGAACTCAGTTCCCGAGGACGGTTTCAATGAGACAACCCACCATGTACTCCTACATGGCCTCTCACAGCTACCTTTACCAAATCGTGTTCACACACTTAGCTCTCAACAGTAGGACATGTTCACCACATTCCAATTCATCCCCGATGAATCAGACCTGACTCAACTCTAAGCAGTAGCAGGCATGACAACAAGCATGAATGAGTAGGCACGTCAGGGCTCAGACAACTCCCACTCATTGATGTAGAGCATCCTATGGACATCACCATGTACTCCTTCATAGCACATCAAGCCCCAAGTGGACCTACCGGACTTATGGTGAACCTGCTCCTCTCCAAGATTTACATGAATATCCATAGGACTTGGTTGCTACCTCACCATGGATCATTGTGCATCACTAGGTACGAGGACGACCGCCACCAAGCAGTTGGGGAGCATCCCGGAGGCCAAGGAGAAGAACCCTAAGGCCACAAGGAGGAAGAAGGAGTGCAACAAGATCAACTCTGCACCTCCCAGGCGACCCCGTGCCCACGAGCCTCGAAGACCCCGTGCGCATGGACTACATAGGGAGCTGGCGCTGGAGTACCCCGTGCGC
Source organism: Triticum urartu (assembly GCF_056163025.1). NCBI lineage: Eukaryota > Viridiplantae > Streptophyta > Magnoliopsida > Poales > Poaceae > Triticum > Triticum urartu. Next base: position 260,070,168 of record NC_141876.1, read on the forward strand.
ACGGGCTTGTACTGTGCCCACGGCACCCCCGTGCGCACGGGCCCAACTTACCCCATGCACACGGGCCCTACAGGATGGACGGTTGTGATTGCTGTTTGGGCCTCCTCTTCATCCACCTCGTCCCTCACCTCCAGCCACCTATATATTCCATACCTAGACCATTTGTTAGGGATAGCAAAGTATATGAGATGATTATGTGAGGTATTCTCCTTGTACCCACTCCTCTAGGAGATCATGTCCTCCTAAGGGAGAAGATCCACTTGTGGATATCAAGACCCCCACATGTGGGAACGATCCCCATCATAGGATCATCAAGACCTCTCTCCTCACAGGATTGGGATGAACTAGTATCTTGTATCTTTCCTTTGTTGTTCTTGAATCATTGTGACCTCTTGTATGTTCTTGGATCTAGCATATGTGTGGTTGGATCTAGTCAATTGAGTGTTTCCTCTTGTTTTCCCTCTTGTGTTCATCTTGTTCTTGGGGATTCCCCCTCCAATTCATGAAAGATCTCCACTTAGGGTTCCACCCTACAACATCTTGGTATCATGAGCAAGGTTTCTCATGAAATTGGAGCCCCCCTTTTGTTTTTCTAGCCTAGTTTTGTTGATTTTGTCCCAATTTCGAAAATTCCCCACCAAAAATAGCCCCTAATTTTTTTTGTGATTTGTTGGTTTGAGGAGTTTTTTTGGATTTGATCCATGGATTTGCTTGGTTTCAAGTGGATCTAGCGTTCCTCCACCTTCCCCTATCTTCCATCCTTCGATTTTGACAACAGATTCGAGATTACCCACGGATCCGGAGCAGTTCGTCCGCTCAAAGAGCACCCCATGCACACGGGCCATCGGGGCCCTGTGCACACGGGACAGACGGACCCCGTGCGCATGGACCTTCCAGTGCGCTTCGGCCACTTGGTTTTCTCCCACCCCACCCTCCCATACCACCCCCATACTACCCAGCTAAACCCCTGCAACGAAATCCATCCATTTGGAGCCCAGATCGCGAAGAACTCAGCCAAACACGTGTGTCCCAGGTGACCCCGTGCCCTCGGTGTGTGTACCGTGTGCATGGGACCCCGTGTCCACGGTCCTTGGACCCCGTGCGCACGACCCCCCTATAGCAGCCGCGTGCACTTCACTGTTTCGGCCATAACTTCCACATCCGGAGTCCGATTTTCGCAATCTTTAGCTCGTCGAGTAGCTATTGACATCCCCCATCCACCTAGATAGTTTCCAACACCATTTGAATCCATCAATGTTTTGAAATCTCGGTATCTTTACCCAGGCCTCCACCATATCATCAGCAAAACCACCATAGCCTTCCGCAACCTAACCCTTTTTGCTCCATATAGCATGTGTGGTTATTTGAGTGGTGACTTGAGTCTCCTAAGGTGTTTCGGCTACTTAGGGACGGTCGCTTCTTCATCAACCACCACCACCACTTCCGCATTTCCATCTCCGCTTCCACCATTTGACCTTTTCCGTATGAGATTTTGAGTTTGTGGTTTTTACCGTTTCCTAAGGTGTTTCGGCTACTTAGGGACGGGTCCACATCATCTTGGTATCTACATTAAGACCACCGCCACTCATCATCGCCACGAGGTCGTCATCGACATTGACCACTTCACCATTTTGACACCATAACCATAAGCAAGAACGGTAACCTCTATATCATCTTGGTATTGTGGTATCCCATCATTGTACATTCCTGCCATTACATTGTTAACCCCTTAGCCCATTTTGCTCACTTGCCTATCGAGACTAGCCATTTGAGTATTGCCGGCAACATTACTTATGCACATTAGTGATCCGTACCTTCCATTGCAGACATACCATATCATATTGGTATCATCTTGGCATTATATCATCTCTTGTGTCACAAGATTGTTCCCGCATATACAAAATCGCTATCTTGGTTTGTGCATTTCGCATAGTGGCCATATCAAAAAAAGAGAATATGCTTTTAAGCAAAAAGAGAGCAAAGAATCTTGTAAGCAAGAGCCATAGCATCGCCAGATTGCATACCATACTACCAATTGATCATCTTGGATCATCGTATGCGAAACACCGGAACATCATACACATAGCATACTTGGGATAGAAGGCTCCTAAATTTTGCATCTTATAGGTTGTGCACAAGTGTCGTATCCGCCTATTGAGCAAGCGTGCTAGCGTCTCTCTTGAGTTGAGCAACACGAGCGTTTTCTGTGGATTCCACATTGTGTGCTCATTCCTTGGTTGCACGACCCCATTTATCTATATGTGTGTGTGTTTCTGTGTGCCACATATTGCTATTGGTCTACTTGTTTCACTTGCGAATTTGTGAATCTTTTCCAACATTATTGACTCTTGCTAACATTTTTGCATCACATTTTTGTGCCACTATCCTCACCGAGCTCCACCATAAGCCTTACTTGTGTAGGTGTGAGAATTGACAAGATCCGGTACCAATTGTGCTATTTCCTTGTTACATTATTGAGTGATCATTGATCCATCTTCAACATTGGATAAGGTACATTGGTCTAGTTCTTTCCTTTCTTCCACTCACATTAGCTCGAGTCTTGTGATGGATAGGCAAGGAATATCATCTCCGGTCTTCCACGACAACGACAGCGCGAATAACTACATAACCAAAACGCCCACCTTCGGACTACAACGAGCAATGCGAGGCATTGAGCGACTCACCATCGACATTCACCAACGTGAAGCGCGGACAAGGGACTACATCGACACCAAGTTGGATGCACAATTGGATGACATCCGACACGTGTGGGCACCTACAAGTCTTCTTCCTCTTCGTCATCCTCACGGCGGAGGTGCTCAAGTCGCAAGGCTTTGTTACGGCCACAAGATGCAAGTACCACACGGCACCATAAGGAAAACCTTCAAGAGTACAAGAGAAGACCGCGAGACGAGCACCACCAAGACGGAGCTACGACTACTACTACCACTTCGGCATCTTCGCCAAGTGTTATCAAGGCATCTTCACCTTTCGACGTACGGCGTCTTTGCCTACCTCCGACGAGTACGCCTACTTCGACATCATCAAGTCCAAGGCAATTACCTACGAGCGAGGGCGACACTTCCATCTTTGGAAGCCCCTCAAGGGAGATGGTTGAGCATGGGATTTTCCCTTCGACCAGGGCGACATATGATGACTTGAGTGACTTGTGCCACCATATTGAGAGTGAGAGTGACTTCACCACTAGCCCCATATATGACGAGTTGCCACAACTCCCATGTGAGGAGACCCACAACCCCCACCACTTGAGTGAGATGAGTGACTCCACCATATGTGAGTTTGAGTGCACCTACCTTGAGGGAGTGAGTGAACCACCAGATAGAGAGAGTGAGATAGTTGATAGGTCATGGGAGGCCACTTTCAACTCTAACGACTTGACCTCTACCTCTATAGTGTCTTCTCATTTGGTGCTAGGTCCCATTTATGATGATGCGGCGACCCTCGACGACTTCGTCCTTCCTATGGACAAAATGATGGCTATGGTGGAATACAATGCACCCCCACATGGTTCCATCATGATGAAGATGACCACGACTCATTCTTCGACACCTCACCTACACCACATGAGTGGAGCTCCAAAGGTAACATAGGTGATGGTGCTTCTTTTGTACCACTAGTGGGCTATCTTGCAAATGATTGCTTGCATGATGATGATCACCATATGGATTCATCACATACTATGTCTTGTTTCGATATGCCACTCATTTATGATGAATATGATGATGATCATGTTGATTTGCCATGGATTAGGGGGTCCTCGGACACTCTCGTATAGCTGGGATATATCCCTTGGCCGGACTGTTGGACTATGAAGATACAAGATTGAAGACTTTGTCCCGTGTCTGGGTGGGACTCTCCTTTGCATGGAAGGCAAGCTTGGCAGTTCGGATATGTAGATCTCCTCCCTTGTAACCGACTCTGTGTAACCCTAGCTCCCTCCGGTGTCTATATAAACTGGAGGGTTTTATTCCGTAGGACAACAACAATCATCCCATAGGCTAGCTTCTAGGGTTTTGCCTCTCCGATCTCATGGTAGATCAACTCTTGTAATACTCATATCATCAAGATCAATCAAGCAGGAAGTAGGGTATTACCTCCATCGAGAGGGCCCGAACCTGGGTAAACATTGTGTCCCCCGCCTCCTGTTACCATCCGCCTTAGACGCACAATTCGGGACCCCCAACCCGAGATCCGCCGGTTTTGACACCGACATTGGTGCTTTCATTGAGAGTTCCACTGTGTCGTCACCATAAGGCTGGATGGCTCCTTCGATCATCGGCAACGATGCGATCCAAGGTGAGGTTTTTATCCCCGGACAGATCTTCGTATCCGACGGCTTCATACTGCGGGCCAACTCGCTTGGCCATCTAGAGCAGATCGAAAGCTACGCCCCTGGCCATCAGGTCAGGTTTGGAAGTTTGAACTATACTGCCGACATCCGCGGGGACTTGATCTTCTACGGATTCGAGCATGCGTCAGGTGTGCCGCACAGTCACGGCGGGCATGACTTAGCTCTACCGCCGGACAGTGTTCGGGAGATCACACCTGTGGCGACACCGGCCCTTGATCCGGAGCAGATCGCGCCGTTTGAGGACGGGTGGATGGACCCCGCCCCGGAGGCCGCACACTCAGCGGCGATAGAGCCGAATACTGACTTCACCTCCTACAAGATCTGTGTTGCCGGACCTTTGGATTCGTCCCCGGCCACGATCTCCGAACCGCCTGCATCCGTACCTATCAAATCTGATTGGGTGCCGATCACGGAGTTTTCCTCCATGGTATCTTTCAGCACTGGCCCTTGGGCGATGTGCTAAATTCATTAAGGTCTCTCTCCTTGTCAGGAGGCCCTTGGCCAAACTGTGTTCGGCTCGAGTGGGAAGCGGACGGTGAAGAAATTCGTTCCCCACCCACCACCCACTTAATAGCCACTGTCGATGACTTAACCGACATGCTTGATTTTGGCTCCGAAGACATCAATGGTATGGACGACGATGCGGGAGACGAACAGGAACCACCGCCCACAGGGCGCTGGACTGCCACTTCATCACATGATATATACATGGTGGATACACCCAAAGAAAATGATGACGAGGAACGGGAGGAAGCAACGAAGGACAATTACCTCGAGAAGCAACCAAAGCGACGGCGTAAGCGCCGCTCCAAATCCCGCCCCCGCAAAAACAGCGATAACAGTGCAAGAAAGAGTAACACCCCGGTCGACCCCAAAGGAGACAACGACCACATGAACCCATTGGTGGAGCAGGGCGAACCAGCGGACGACGAACATAGTATGGAGCCGCTGTCCGGTCACGACGACCCCGAGGGTAAAACTCATCAACCTGTCTCCGGAGACATGAATAGTCCGGATGGCAATGCACACATCATCCCTGAAAGACACTTGGAATAAGAGAACCTTCATAAAAGGCTCATTGAAACCGCGCGGAGCCTGAAGAAGTAGAAGCAAAGGCTTAAGACCGCGCAGAATACGCTCAACAACAGACGGAATAAAGTGCTTGACACGGAAGAAAAGTACGGCGGTAATTGCCACACAAAAACCTATCCAAAGTGCAAGCTGTTGCCTGAATTCGACGACGAGGCCTTAGAGCCCACTCAGCCGGAAAATAAGACGGCCGATCAACCGGACCGGCCACCCCGTGGTCGCGGCAGGGCGGCTAACAATGACGTACACAAGTCAACACATGACCTACGTGAGGACCTACACAAAAAAGCCGGTTTGACCAGGTCCATTTACGGACCTAGGAAGCGCGTTCCGGCACAGAATCATCGCTGCCCAAATGACTATACTGACAGAATAATAGTTCGAAATCAAAACCGAACACTACAACCATCAGACACACCCAAATACAGGGGTGCCACGCACCCCCTATGCTTCACCAATGAGGTACTGGACCATGAATTTCCAGAAGGATTCAAACCCATGAACATAGAGTCATACGACGGAACAACAGACCCTGGGGTATAGATTGAGGACTTTATCCTTCACATCCACATGGCTCATGGAGATGATCTCCACGCCATCAAATACTTGCCCTTAAAGTTGAAAGGACCAGCTAGGCACCGGTTGAAAAGCCTCCCCGAAAACTCAATTGGAACTTGGGAAGAGCTCGAGGACACTTTCAGGGCTAATTTTCAAGGGACCTATGTCCGACCTCCGGATGCAGACGATTTAAGTCACATAATTCAACAACCCGGAGAGTCAGCCCAAAAGCTGTGGAACAGATTCCTCACTAAGAAGAATCAAATTGTTGATTTCCCGGACGCCGAAGCCTTGGCGGCTTTCAAACATTGTGTCCTGGACGAATGGCTTGCGAGACACCTCGGCCAGGAAAAACCAAGGACAATGGCAGCCCTAAGAAGCCTTATGATGCGCTTTTGCGTGGGCAAGGATAGTTGGTTGGCCCGCAGCGGCACCAGCGACCCAAGCACATTCGAAGTCAGGGATGGCAATGGAAAACCACGACGCAATAAAAGCAAGCGTCAAAGCAACGAACATAGCCCAGACAACACAGCGGTAAATGACGGATTCAGGGGCTCTCGACCCGGTCAATGGAAAAAGCCATTCAAAGGCAGCAGAGATGGACCGTCTAGCCTAAACAAGATTCTGGACAAATTATGTCAGATTCACGGCACCTCCGATAAACCTGCAAATAAAACCAACAAAGAATGTTGGGTCTTTAAGCAGGCTGACAAGCTAAACGCCGAACATAAGGGGAGGGAGACACCAAGTGAAGACGAGGATGAGCCTCACCAACAAAACACTGGGGGACAGAAAAAATTCCCACCAGAAGTCAAAACAGTGAACATGATTCACGTAACAAAGAGGAGGAGCACACACGCACTCCGAGACGTATACATCATAGAGCCCGCTACCCGCAAGTTCAACCCTTGGTCGGCCTGCCCAATGACTTTTGATCGCATGGATCACCCGACTAGTATCCGGCATGGAGGATCGGCTGCCTTGGTACTAGACCTTGGGGAATCAAGAGTTAAGGTTGGTTTCGGACCCCTCCACCAAGGGCCACAAAATTCCCCCTCTCCCCTTCACATATAAAACCCTTAGGGCATCGTTTAGACCTTGGGGAATTGTTTAGATTAAAGTTCGCCATAGCTTTAACTTCGCGTACTTCGTTTGTGTTCAACGACCAGACAAAGGCGTCACAGAACCACACCTTGATCAACAAAGCTTTCATCTTATATTCACAATATCCAGATTGCGATCTTAGTTTCTTGCTTGTTCTTTGTTTGCTCGCAGGAAACAGACCCTCGTGGTCAGGTTGATCGTGCTCCGGCGTGGTAAATAGCCCTCGGAAGTTGGTTTAGCGATTGCTAAAGCATGACGTCTTCGCACGTTCGTAGTTGGATCGCCAAAGTCGACTCCCACAAAAAACGATATCTATCTCATCGAAACATCGGGACACCTTCGCCTCTATCAAATTCTCTATACTAACCTAAGGCAATTCACAATTGATCGTTTGAAGTAGTTCGGAGAAATGGCATGCTCGGGCTACAATGGATGATGTGGACTACCTTGTTGAAGATAACGCAACGGATGATCTTTGCTTATCATCGAAAAGGGATGGGACCCATGGTAAGTCAACTTTTGAAGATGATCCTGGACAACAATTACTAAGAAGGTAGGCCATAATAAAATGGCACAAATGATGCGGAGCATCCCAAGGTCATCCCCATGGACCTACCTATGTCTCCTACGACACCACTTGGACCAATGATAAGAGCCCGAGCGAAGGCTATCGAAGATAAGGTGAACTCACTCCTCTCCGAACTACCACCTTCCATGCATGAGAATTGGCTACTACCTCCAGTGGAAACCCTATGTGTGATCAAGTGCTTGGAGGAAAGCCACGGACCAACTACACTCAACGGACAAGATGGTGTGGACGCCAAGTCCATTGGACAAGAAGAAGAACTACTCAAAGTTCCCAGGATCCGGACGACCGACGAACCCCGGACTTCCGACGACCTCTAGGTTCCGGACGTCCGGCCATCTCCGGGCGACCGACACTTCCACACCCGAGCCAAAACTACGGACTTCCAAAGCTCTACGGACGACCGACGCCCCGGACGTCTGACCCCGACGGACGTCCGACCGAAGACAACCTGAGCCGAATCTACGGACGTCCGACAGGCACCGGACATCCGGACCCTCGCGAGCCTCCGGACGACCGGTGACTCCCGGACGTCCGACGCCTGTGTGCTGTTACATGTTGGGCCGTAGCCCATGTACCCCTTCGCCCCTCGTTTTCACTAAGACTATAAATAGACCTCTCCCTCCTCCTAGTTAGGGTAGCATTGGTTTAGACCATATTAGAGATAGAGCATTACTCATCCACATCGGATCTACTCCTCGAGAGAGACCGCGGCCCCTCTTCGGAGAAGAACCCTTTGGATTCAAGACCCCTTTACGGGAAGAACCTCAAGACTTCCTCATGGAGAAGACCAGCTACCTTTGTGTCATCCTTAGTTGTCCGTGGAATGTGTGATCTCTTATGTACTCGAGGATCTAGCATATGTGTGACTATTTCTTGTTGGTTTAGTGATTTTCTCGTGTTTCCTCTCGTGTTTCCCCTCGTGTTCTTCGTGTTCTTAGCTGGGATCCACTCCTTTCGTGAAAGATCGACCGTATAGGGTTCCACCCTACATCAAGAAAGGTGGTTGCAAGCTGGGAACAAAATGCGAATGTTGTGAATGATTCTAGTAACTGGGAAAAAACCCAACAATCGAGAGTGATTCCACTGTTTGAATGGTTGTAGTATAATCGAAGAAACTAGGAGCCCAAGAATCCCTAAGGAACAACTTCTAGAATAAGTTGCTCAAATTCCTCATGGAGAAGATGGTCAAATAACTCAATCAAGATACTATAATGATAGATCTTCCAACTAGGTTTGTCGGCCAGAACATCGACCTGGTCGGGACCTACATTATAGATCTTGGAAAACTTCCAACCATCATATCTTCCTGAGATTCAGATCTGGTTGGAAACAGGATATTTTAGACAGCCTGTCTGCAAAAGAAAGTTTGCAACACAAACCGATAGCAAGCTCCAAAACATGAGCTGGTTCTGCTACATACCTGTGAACACACTGTCCAATACAGGCATGACCACATAGTAGTCTTACAAAAAAATACTACCGAGTTCAGGTGGAAACCATCATCGAGGATATTGAAGTCTTGTGCATGTCCGTCTGGGCCCTTCGGGAATAGGATTTGAACTTCTTATCCTTAAACAAACCAAGCAGTGGCTTTGTGTGCTAGGGAATACATATGGGATGGAGATGATCAGTCTATCAGACCATAGAATACTTCACACGTACATGGTTGACTTGGGATGAATCCAGAGGAAGCAAAACAAACCTTTCTCAAATTCATGGTGGCAACTTGTACCTAATGCATGTGAACTTGGAGAACGTCACTTCTTACACCAAACATATGCTTCATGAGCTAGCATGAAGAAATGCTTTCAAAGTTTCCAACACTAGCTTAATGTTCAACATGAATCACGGACAAGATGAAAATATTGCCAATGGACTCGACAACAGGTCATCCAGATTTCCATGAAGATGGAATTCCACAACTATGTGAACAAAGAGATAGCATTGGTCAGACCAAAAGATATAATGGTGCATGCTCGAGGGATCAACCACGAATAAGACTACATTACCAACATCGTTGGTTCTGATTTGATTTAATGATAGCCCACACTCAAACCAAAGTTCTGACAAGACAATAGATCCAACAACTGATACGAAGACCAATTGATTAAGATATCATCTTTCTTCAGCACACACACACACACACAAAGATATCCCTTCAAATGAACTAAGTTAGGCAAAGCTTTTATCTTCCAACTCTCCAAGTTGTTGTTTAGCTTAACCAACTAGCTCAGGGTATCCGACACAGATTCCTGGAGAAAGGGTGGTTTACAAGAAACTAACTTGATCACAAGCTCAACATAACAGTCAGGGGACAACCTGGTGATACTTCCAAGAAGATATTCGGAAAATCACGGACCACAGATATGTTATTAAGCTCAGGAGCAATCTTGCTTTCGAGGCAAGATGATATGATCAAAAGAGCGAGGGTTTGACAAAATCCTAACTCATCGACCGAAGAGTGCACCAGAAAATATAGACTAGGTATCACGATCAATCTTAAAGTGTTGATTCAATAACGAGCACGCTAAGAATGGGAGTATTGTCCATTAACTACCAAGCAACACAGTTGCTAGGAGTATTGATTTCACACATCATGGTTCACTTGTCGATATTCCGGTTACAACAACACGGGGACCGAGGAATGAATGATGATGGTGAGAAGTATCGCTGCATCAAGAATTCATAGGATGGTGTGCAATTCCCATGACAATCCTGACATAAAGAAGGTAATACTTCAGGGTAGAACAGACTAGGAGCTGGATTAGCATTGTTCATCTGCGGAATACAATTACTTTGACCCAATCCTAGAAATGGATGAGGTACTGGAGTTTGTTTCTCCTAGTCATTCTGAAATAGAACGGCTTGATAGACCAGATGAATAATAGGCACCGATGAACACGAATGCAAGACATACTCTTGACTATCAACTGATACACGAGGGTCAGACTACAACAAAAAAGGGACAACTCAAAGGAACATATCACTTTCTGAGTTGTGGATGCATAGATTAGTATGTCGATCAAGGCTCAACATTTCTTCCGGATAACCCATGCAGAAGAGGAAGGACTGGAAAATTCACAATGTAGGATGGAGAACCCATCAAGAGCTCTCTAGTGGTGATCTTTTGGTTCAGGATGAGCTTTTGCCAGGATGGTTCATGATATTTGGAAGAAGGATATACCATGGACCTCGAGGACAATTTCAAAGGTTACTAATATCATAAAGGAACTAGCAAACACTACCCACATGAATGAGTAGAGTGAATCTCGGGTTCAAGAACCCATAAATGGAATGCTGATACATCCATTTTGCATCATGCTTTTATATCGATATTTATTGCATTATGCGCTGTTATTACACATTATGTCACAATACTTATGCTTGTTCACTCTTATTTTACAAGGTTTACATGAAGAGGGGGAATGCCGACAGCTGGAATTCTTCGCTGGAAATGGAGCAAATATTAGAGACCTATTCTGCACAGCTCCAAAAGTCCTAAAACTTCACGGATGTTATTTTTGGAATTAATAAAAAATACTGACGAAAGAATCCACTAGAGGGGGCCCACACACTGGCCACGAGGGTGGGGGACGCGCCCTACCCCCTTGGGCGCGCCCATGCCTCGTGGGCCCCCTGTTGGCCCTCCAATGCCCATCTTTGGCTATATGGAGACTTTCATCGAGGAAAAAATCATAAGCAAGCTTTCAGGAAGAAACTCTGCCGCCACGAGGCGGAACCTTGGCGGAACCAATCTAGGGCTCCGGCAGAGCTGTTCTGCTGGGGAAACTTCCCTCCGGGAGGGGAAAATCATCACCATCGTCATCACCAACGATCCTCTCATCGGGAGGGGGTCAATCTCCATCAACATCTTCACCAGCACCATATAATCTCAAACCCTAGTTCATCTCTTGTATCCAATCTTTGTATCCAAACTTCAAATTGGTACTTGTGGGTTGCTAGTAGTGTTGATTACTCCTTGTAGTTGATGCTAGTTGGTTTACTTGGTGGAAGATCATATGTTCAGATCCATTATGCATATTAATACCCCTCTGATTATGAACATGAATATACTTTGTGAGTAGTTACATTTGTTCCTGAGGACATGGGAGAAGTCTTGCTATAAGTAGTCATGTGAATTTGGTACTCATTCGATATTTTGATGAGATGTATGTTGTCATCCCTCTAGTGGTGTCATGTGAACGTCGGCTACATGACACTTCACCATTGTTTGGTCCTAGAGGGAGGCATTGGGAAGTAATAAGTAAATGTTGGGTTGCTAGAGTGACAGAAGCTTAAACCCTAGTTTATGCGTTGCTTCGTAAGGGGCTGATTTGGATCCATATGTTTCATGCCATGGTCAGGTCCACCTTAATACTTCTGTTGTAGTTGCGGATGCTTGCAATGGGGGTTAATCATAAGTGGGATGCTTGTCCAAGTAAGGACAGTACCCAAGCACCGGTCCACCCACATATCAAATTATCAAAGTACCAAACATGAACCATATGAACATGATGAAAACTAGCTTGACGATAATTCCCATGTGTCCTCGGGAGCGCTTTCCTTCATATAAGAGTTTGTCCAGGCTTGTCCTTTGCTAAAAAAAGGATTGGGCCATCTTGCTGCACCTTATTTACTTTTATTACTTTCTACTCGTTACAAATTACCTTATCACAAAACTATCTGTTACTGATAATTTCAGTGATTGCAGAGAATACCTTACTGAAAACTGCTTATCATTTCCTTCTGCTCCTCGTTGGGTTCGACACTCTAACTTATCGAAAAGGCTACGATAGATCCCCTACACTTGTGGGTCATCAAGACTCTTTTCTGGCGCCGTTACCGGGGAGTGAAGCGCCTTTGGTAGGTGGAATTTGGTAAGGAAAAATTTATATAGTGTGCTGAAATTTACTGTCACTTGTTACTATGGAACATAATCCTTTGAGGGGCTTGTTCAGGGTATCTTCACCCCGACCAGTAGAGAAAAGAGTTGCTCCTCAACCTACTGAACCTACTGAAAATGTTTACTTTGAAATTCCTTCGGGTATGATAGAGAAACTACTAGCTAATCCTTTTGCAGGAGATGGAACATTGCATCCCGATTTACACTTAATCTATGTGGATGAAGTTTCTGGATTATTTAAGCTTGCAGGTATGCCCGATGATGTTATCAAGAAGAAGGTATTCCCTTTATCTTTGAAGGGAGAGGCATTTATATGGTACAGGCTATGTGATGATATGGGATCATGGAACTACCAACGATTGAAATTGGAAATTCATCAGAAGTTTTATCCCATGCATCTTGTTCATCGTGATCTTAATTATATATATAATTTTTGGCCTCGCGAAGGATAAAGCATCGCTCAAGCTTGGGGGAGGCTTAAGTCAATGTTATATTCATGCCCCAATCATGAGCTCTCAAAAGAAATGATTATTCAAAAAATTTATGCTCGGCTTTCTCTCAGTAATCGCTCCATCCTCGATACTTCTTGTACTGGATCATTTATGATGAAGACTATTGAATTCAAATGGGATTTATTGGAAAGAATTAAATGCAACTCTGAAGATTGGGACCTCCACGAAGGTAAGTAGTGAGGTATAACACCTAAGTTTGACTGTGTTAAATCTTTTATGGATACCGATGCTTTCCATGAATTTAGCACTAAATATGGACTTGACTCTGAGATAGTAGCTTCTTTCTGTGAATCCTTTGCTACTCATGTTGATCTCCCTAAGGAGAAGTGGTTTAAATATAATCCTCCCATTGAAGTAAAAGTAGTTTCACCTATTAAAGTTGAAGAAAAGACTGTCACTTATGATGTTCCTGTTGTTCCTGCTACTTATATTGAGAAGCCACCTTTCCCTGTTAGAATAAAGGATCATGCTAAAGCTTCAACTGTAGTCGACAAAAGTAATATTAGGACACACAAACCCCCTGAGCAAGTTAAAGTTGAACCTAAAATTGCTATGGTTAAAGATCTCTTGGCCGATAATATTGATGGGCACATTATTTACTTCGGCAATGAAGCTGCTAGAATTGCTAGACGTGATGCTAAAAATAAACATAGACATGTTGTAGGCATGCCTGTTATTTCCGTTAAAATAGGAGATCATTGTTATCATGGCTTATGTGATATGGGTTCTAGTGCAAGTGCAATACCTCGTTCCTTATACAAAGAAATTATGCATGATATTGCACCTACTGAGATAGAAGAGATAGATGTTACAATTAAGCTTGCCAATAGTGATACTATTTCTCCTGTTGGGATTGTTAGAGATGTTGAAGTCTTGTGTGGGAAAGTTAAATATCCTGCTGATTTTCTTGTTCTTGGTTCCCCACAAGATGACTTTTGTCCCATTATATTTGGTAGACTCTTCTTGAATACTGTTAATGCTAAGATAGACTGTAATAAGGATATTGTTTCTGTTGGTTTAGGGGATATGTACCATGAGTTAAATTTTGCTAAATTTCGTAGACAACCCCGTGATGAGGAATTGCCTATTAAAGATGAAATTATTGGTCTTTCTTCTATTGCCGTGCCTCCTACTGATCCTTTAGAACAATATTTGCTAGACCATGAAAATGATATGTTTATGAATGAAAGAAGGGAAATAGATGAAGTATTGATGTAGGGTGGAACCCTATACGGCCCATCTTTCATGAAAGGAGTGGATCCCAACTAAGAACACAAAGAACACAGGGAAGAACGGAGAGAAATCACAAGGGGAAACACTCAAGAACAAGTCCAATCACACATCCACTAGAGAATCAAACACACAAGATCCACAATGTACATGAACAACAAAGGGAAAGATACAAGGTAAGGTTCATCTCCAAAAGGAGGTCTTGATGATATCCTAGACGGATCTTCCCATGAAGGGGTCTTGACGGTATATCCCGCAGGATCTTCTCCTAGATGGAGGTCTTGGCCTCGAATGGAGTAGTAGTCTCTCTCTCTCTCTCAAGAGTAGAGTGGTACAAGGAGCAAAGCTCTCTATCAAATGAGCTATCACTTTGCTAACCCTAGAAAGGATGAGGGGAAGGTCTATTTATAGTCTAAGCCACGAAGGGGTAAGTGGGAGAGAGATACAAGGCCAAAGGCCTCGCTGCGCATAGGTAGGGTCGGACGTGCGGTTGGCGTTGGACGTCCAGTCGCTCGCGGGGATCCGGTCGTCCGGAGGGCGTCAGACGTCCGTCATTTTGCTTCGGGATGGGTGGCACCGGATTTTCGGTGAGCGTCGGACGTATGGTGCCTGGGACTTGTCAGACATCTGGTGTTCGTCGGACGTTCGGAGGCTGTAGAGGGTCGGACGTCCAGCGGCTTCCGCTCATCCGGTCGCTGTAGACTTTGCAGCTCCTTCGTCCGTCTTCTCTTCCAGGCTTCCCTCGCGTATGGTGTAATTGTACACTTGCGCTCACACTCCTCCTCGTCGTTCGTACCATTCCGACAATACCTATGCATGCACACGAGTGGAGTGTCATGTAGTATACCATCCTCGAAGGGGTCAAGTGAGCACGTGTAAATGAGATGATTCACCTTTGTGTATGTGAAGTAGATGTCGCATGTGTCACTTGCCGAATGGACTCTTGACATGGTGATGTTCGTAGGATGCTTCGCATCATCTCCCCTCCCTTGGGAAAGATCCAACCTCGGATCGAAATCCTAATCACCATGTGAAAGAGATGGCGTCGCCGTGTAGGAGTGGTCGATCACCAAGTTCTCGTCATCTTGAAGCTCAAAATGGGCACTCTCCAATGTCGCACCATCTTGGGATTCCTTCAAAAGGAGAAAAGAGAACAAACACTTGGAAAAACAAATGTGGTTAGCGTTAGTGCAAAACCAAGCATTCAAGAGGTGATTCACCAAACAAGTGTCGTCATCATGCAAAGCATATGGTTTGACAAAGGATTGTGACATGGCATATAAGCACATAAATTTAGCACAAGCAAGGATATCATGGAACAAGTATGCAAGTGTGAGGTAGTGATGCAAATGTGTGACAAGAGAAGAATCATCTACCTCATGGTCATAGCCAGCATGCATAAAGCTCACAATGAAAGGTCTATGGTAGGCATAGGAAGCATTCACGACACCAAATAAAATGAAGTGTCTAAACACATGGGTCAAGTGCAAGACAATCCAAGCATAATGTGCATTGGGTGTAGTGAATATAGTGTGGCACTCAACACAATAGAAAGAGAAAGTGTTCATCATGTGTGAGGCAATCAAGGCAAGCATGTAGCAACCGATAGGACATGGCATATGTGAAGTGATGACATTGTTGCAACCAAACAAATGAGAGGAGCAAGTAATCCAAGAATTGGATGCAACACACAAGGCATATATATCATGATGCATGGAGCGGTGAAAATGACAAGTCGAAGCAAGGTCTCTAACATGTGTGCAATCAAGTGGTCCAAGTCTCATGGTGCAATGTAACGCCCTCGATGCGACTATATCTCCCACATGTCGAGGCACGACTTAGAGGCATAATCGCATTGAAGGCATATGTCACAAGTTAGGCAATCTTCACAACATCCCATGTAATATAGATAATAAAAGGGGAGATAACATAGTTGGCTTACACTCGCCACGTCAATCAAGTACATAAATAACATTACATCACCCAAACACTCATGGCCCGACTATGGTGCCAAAAATAAAAGATAACCCAACATGCGACACGGTCCCGATCACCCCCAACTAGGCACCACTACTGATCATCAGGAAAGGAAACATAGTATCGTTGAGAGTCCTCGTCGAACTCCCACTTGAGCTCAAGCGCGTCACCTGGAGCGGAATCATCAGGCCCTGCATCTGGTGTAATAGTAATCTGTGAGCCACAGGGACTCAGCAGTCTCGCACCCTCGCGATCAAGACTATTTAAGCTTAATAGGTATGGCAAGGTAATTATATGTGGAGCTGCAGCAAGCGACTAGCATATGTGGTGGCTATCCTGTTCGCAAAAGAGAGTGAGAAGAGGAGGCAAAGCGCGAACGCATAACTAAAGAGGACAACCTACGCAAGCATTACTCTAACACCGTGTCCACTTCTCGGACTCCGCCGAGAAGAGGCCATCACGGTAACTCACATTGTTGATTCATTTTAATTAAGTTAAGGTTCAAGTTATCTACAACCGGACATTAACAAATTCCCATCTGCCCATAACCACGGGCACGGCTTTCGAAAGTTCAAATGCCTGCAGGGGAGTCCCAACTTAGCCCATGACAAGCTCTCACGGTCAACGAAGGAATAGACCTCCTCCTGAGACGTTCCGATCAGACTCGGTATCTCGGTTCTTCAAGACACTTCGACAGGTTAAAACAAATCCAGCAACACCGCCCGAATGTGCCGACAAATTCTGATAGGAGCTGCACATATCTCGTTCTCAGGGCACACTCAGATGAGACTAGCTATGAGTAAAACCAACCCTCAAATTTCCCCGAGGTGGCCCCGCAGGCAGCTCAGTCGAACCAACACTCAGAGGAGCACTGGCCCGGGGGGGTTTAAATAAGATGACCCTTCGGCTCCGGAAACCCAAGGGAAAAAGAGGCTAGGTGGCAAATGGTAATACCAAGGTTGGGCATTGCTGGAAAAGCTTTAATCAAGGCGAACTATCAAGGGGTTCCCATTATAACCCAACCGCGTAAGGAACGCAAAATCCGGGAACATAACACCGATATGACGGAAACTAGGGCGGCAAGAGTGGAACAAAACACTAGGCGAGAGGCTGAGCCTTCCACCCTTTACCAAGTGTATAGATGCATTAAGATAACAAGATAATATAATGATATCCCAACAAGTAAATAAATGTTCCAACAAGGAACGGTCTCCAATCTTCACCTGCAACTAGCAACGCTATAAGAGGGGCTGAGCAAAGCGGTAACATAGCCAATCAACGGTTTGCTAGGACATGGTGGGTTAGAGGTTTGACATGGCAATTTGGGAGGCTTGAAAGAAAGTGGTAGGCATCGTAGCATTGGCATAGCAAAAGAGCGAGCATCTAGCAAAGCAAAGATAGTAGTGATTTCGAGGGTATGATCATCTTGCCTGCAAAGTTGTCAGAGTTGACTGGATCCTCGAAAGCAAACTCAACGGGCTCCTCGCTAGCGAACTCGTCTCCCGGCTCTACCCAAACAAGACAAACAAGCAAACGGAACACAATCAACCACGTGCAAAGCTCAAACAATATGATGCAAGGATGCTATGCTATGCGGGATGCGATGCGGGATGCATATGCAAGATTTGACAGGGAATGCAAGAATCTAGCCTCAACTTGGGAATCCAAGTGTGCCACTTGAGAGATGAGATGAAATCGCTTGAAAACGATATAAAGAACGCCGGAATCGGAGTTACGGTTTGGAAATGGCAAGCAATTCAAATATGACCACGTTTTGCGATTTACAGCAAGTAGCCATCTAAATGCAATGAGATGAACATGCTACAGCATTCAAACATGGCAACAAAATACATGGGAGGGATGCATTCATGATGCTTAACAAAAGTCTAGCACTGAGCTACGGCCAATTCATCCATTAACAGGTTCAAACAAGCATGGCAAAAATGCATATGGTAAACAGATTTCAGATCAGATCAGATAGCACACTTGTCTGGAATTTCAGATCAGATAGCACACTCCGGAGCAACAAAACTATATGCTACAGGACCCGAACATGGCAAATTAAAGTATGGCATGGAGCTACTCAAAGATCTCAACAAAAGTCCCTTAGTGACCTTGAGCCAAAAGGGATCAGAAAGTACAATTGCAAGCATGTGAACATGGCAAAAACATAATCAGTTCTCAGACTTAGTGAAAACTGGAGCATGCTAAAAACAGATATCAAGTAGGCATGTTTACGAGCTCGATGCACTCACTACAGAGCATGTCATGATAAACTAAGTATACATCCATCAAGAATACACAAAATGCAAGCTAGACATGGCAAGAACAATATCATAGCATGCACGGATCAACTACAACATCCTCGGCAAAATCGCTAACAAGTAGACAATCTGCCCAGATTCACGAAGTAGCAAAAGTAGAGCTCGATTGACTCAAGCTAGGGTGCTCCATAATTGCAAACAAAGACATGGATGGATAGAGCACTACAAGATTAACAAAACATCCTTACTGATTATCCTCAAAAGAGGCACGGATCACTAGGAAACAACATGAACACATGGCCATATGAGATAAACAGCTCAAGGACTTGGTGGAAATGCTAAGTCCCTGAAATCAGCATTACCAAGTGCCTCACTTTGCAAGCTTGTGCTAGTCACCACACACATCACAAAAATACATGGGTTGCACCTCTGGAAAGATGGCAAAACCCTTAACAAAATATATGTAGAGCTCATGGGCATATCATGCACACAATAATCATGGCAAAAATGACAAATAGCTAAATGGAGCAGCAGATCTGACAATTATCTCAAGTAGCCCTCTTCTAACAGCATTTCGGGCATCAAGATGAACTCAAATGAAAATGATGCAATGAGATGAAATGATGTGCTCTCTGAGGCGAACATTTTGATATGCTGTATGCCAAAAACGGAGCTACGGATGCGGAGTTACGATGCAATGAACAGGAGCATATGAGCTAGGGTTTCGGGCAAAAAAGTCAACCCTCGAGATTTAGATCTCAGATCTGGCACGGATTTCGATGTCCACCGGAATCACTCTTCACCGCCAGAGATGAAGCTCGCTGGAGGTCGTGGCTGCGATGGCCGGCCGGAGGAAGGACGGAGAGGAGGCGGCGGCGTGGAGGAAGCCGCGGGGCGACGCGGGCCGGCGATGGCCGCGGCGACTCCGCGCGGCGGCCAAGGTCAGCGAGGCGGAGCACGGCGGCGGAGCGGCGACCATGGCGAGGAGGCGGTGGCCGGCGCGGGCTCCGGGCACCGGCGAGGAGGAGCAAGGCGGCGGGGCGAGCCGGGTGGGCGGCGCTAGCGCGCGGGCCTCGGGGGCTGGCGAAGGGCCTGCCCGGGCCGGCGGCGCGGGGGCGTTGAGGCACCACGTGGCACTACGCCACTGGTGCGGGGTGGCGGCGCGACTTCGTCCGCCCAGGACGGACATGTCCGGCGGCGGCGCGAGGGGATTTTTTTAGGGTTAGGGAGAGAGGAGATCCGCGAATTTCGGGAGGGGTCTTTATATAGAGGTAGAGGGAGCTAGGAGAGTCCAAATGAGGTGCGGTTTTCGGCCACGCGATCGTGATCAAACGATCTAGGTGATGGAGAAGGTTTTGGTGGGTTTTGGGCCAAATTGGAGGGGTGTTGGGCTGCAACACACACGAGGCCTTTTCAGTCCCTCGGTTAACCGTTGGAGTATCAAACGAAGTCCAAATGGTACGAAACTTGACAGGCGGTCTACCAGTAGTAAACCAAGGCTGCTTGGCAAGTCTCGGTCCAATCCGGAAATGTTTAATCCCCACACATGAAAGAAAGGTAGAAATGACCACCGGAGGAGAACGGAGCGCCGGAATGCAAAACGGACAATGGGGAAAATGCTCGAATGCATGAGATGAACACGTATGCAAATGCAATGCACATGATGACATGATATGAGATGCATGACAACGACAAAAACACACGGAGACAAAAACCCAAACCCCAGAAAATAAAATAACTTAAGGCCGGAAATGGCAAGAGTTGGAGTACATATAGGGTAAGTTACATCCGGGGTGTTACAACACTCCACCACTACGAAAGGATCTCGTCCCGAGATCTAGGACTGAAAGAACGCCGGGTACTCAGGACGGAGGTGATCCTCGCGTTCCCAGGTAGCTTCACAGTCAGAATGGTGTGACCACTTGACTTTGAGGAATTTGATTGACTTGTTGCGAGTCTTGCGTTCAGTCTCTTCAAGAATAGCAACTGGGTGCTCACGATAAGAGAGATCTTCTTTGAGCTCAATGTCCTCGAAGTTGACGGTGCGGTCAGGAGTCTTGAAGCACTTTCGGAGCTGAGAGACATGGAACACATCATGAACATTTGCAAAGTTTGGAGGAAGCTCGAGTTGGTAGGCGAGATCGCCTCTCTTGCTGACAATCTTGAAAGGTCCCACGTATCTGGGGGCAAGCTTCCCTTTGATACCGAAGCGACGAGTACCTTTCATAGGAGAGACGCAGAGGTATACATGATCTCCGATCTCGAAAGCCAAATCATGGTGCTTACTATCATAGTAGCTCTTCTGACGGGATTGGGCTGCTTTGAGGTTATCTCGAATGACTTTGCACATTTTCTCTGCCTCTGTGATTAAGTCATTTCCAAGAAGCTGACGTTCACCGGTTTCAGACCAGTTGAGAGGGGTACGGCACTTCCTGCCATACAGAATTTCAAATGGGGCCTTGCCCGAACTTGCTTGAAAACTGTTGTTGTAGGAGAATTCAGCATAAGGAAGACAACCCTCCCACTTCATGCCGAAGGAGATAACACAAGCCCTAAGCATATCTTCAACAATCAGGTTAACACGCTCGACTTGACCGCTAGTTTGAGGATGGAAAGCTGTGCTGAAGCGGATGTTGGTGCCCATGGCCTTCTGAAAAGAATCCCAAAACTTGGAGGTAAAGAACCTGGCTCTGATACCAACTTGTAACACCCTCGATGCGACTATATCTCCCACGTGTCGAGGCACAACTTAGAGGCATAGTCGCATTGAAGGCATATGTCGCAAGTCAGGCAATCTTCACAACATCCCATGTAATATAGATAATAAAAGGGGAGATAACATAGTTGGCTTACACTCGCCACGTCAATCAAGTACATAAATAACATTACATCATCCAAACACTCATGGCCCGACTACAGCGCCAAAAATAAAAGATAACCCAACATGCGACACTGTCCCGATCATCCCCAACTGGGCACCACTACTGATCATCAGGAAAGGAAACATAGTATCGTCGAGAGTCCTCGTCGAACTCCCACTTGAGCTCAAGCGCGTCACCTGGAGCGGAATCATCAGGCCCTGCATCTGGTGTAATAGTAATATGTGAGCCACAGGGACTCAACAATCTCGCACCCTCACGATCAAGACTATTTAAGCTTAATAGGTATGGCAAGGTAATTATAGGTGGAGCTGCAGCAAGCGACTAGCATATGTGGTGGCTATCCTGTTCGCAAAAGAGAGCGAGAAGAGGAGGCAAAGCGCGAACGCATAACTAAAGAGGACAACCTGCGCAAGCATTGCTCCAACACCGTGTCCACTTCCCGGACTCCGTCGAGAAGAGGCCATCACGGTAACTCACACTGTTGATTCATTTTAATTAAGTTAAGGTTGAAGTTATCTACAACCGGACATTAACAAATTCCCATCTGCCCATAACCGCGGGCACGGCTTTCGAAAGTTCAAATCCCTGCAGGGGAGTCCCAACTTAGCCCATGACAAGCTCTCACGGTCAATGAAGGAATAGACCTCCTCCCGAGACGTTCCGATCAGACTCGGTATCTCGGTTCTTCAAGACACTTCGACAGGTTAAAACAAATCCAGCAACACTGCCCGAATGTGCCGACAAATCCCGATAGGAGATGCACATATGTCGTTCTCAGGGCACACTCAGATGAGACTAGCTACGAGTAAAACCAACCCTCAAGTTTCCCCGAGGTGGCCCCGCAGGCAGCTCAGTCGGACCAACACTCAGAGGAGCACTGTCCCGGGGGGGGGGCTTAAATAAGATGACCCTCGGGCTCCAGAAACCCAAGGGAAAAAGAGGCTAGGTGGCAAATGGTAAGACCAAGGTTGGGCATTGCTGGAAAAGCTTTAATCAAGGCGAACTATCAAGGGGTTCCCATTATAACCCAACCGCGTAAGGAACGCAAAATCCGGGAACATAACACCGATATGATGAAAACTAGGTCGGCAAGAGTGGAACAAAACACTAGGCGAGAGGCCGAGCCTTCCACCCTTTACCAAGTGTATAGATGCATTAAGATAACAAGATAATATAATGATATCCCAACAAGTAAATAAATGTTCCAACAAGGAACGGTCTCCAATCTTCACCTGCAACTAGCAACGCTATAAGAGGGGCTGAGCAAAGCGGTAACATAGCCAATCAACGGTTTGCTAGGACATGGTGGGTTAGAGGTTTGAAATGGCAATTTGGGAGGCTTGAAAGCAAGTGGTAGGCATCATAGCATTGGCATAGCAAAAGAGCGAGCATCCAGCAAAGCAAAGATAGTAGTGATTTCGAGGGTATGATCATCTTGCCTGCAAAGTTGTCAGAGTTGATTGGATCCTCGAAAGCAAACTCAACGGGATCCTCGTTAGCGAACTCGTCTCCCGGCTCTACCCAAACAAGACAAACAAGCAACCGAACACAATCAACCACGTGCAAAGCTCAAACAATATGATGCAAGGATGGTATGCTATGCGGGATGCGATGTGGGATGCATATGCAAGATTTGACAGGGAATGCAAGAATCTGGCCTCAACTTGGGAATCCAAGTGTGCCACTGGAGAGATGAGATGAAATCGCTTGAAAACGATATAAAGAACGCCAGAATCGGAGTTACGGTTTGGAAATGGCAAGCAATTCAAATATGACCATGTTCTGCGATTTACAACAAGTAGCCATCTAAATGCAATGAGATGAACATGCTACAGCATCCAAACATGGCAAAAAAATACATGGCAGGGATGCATTCATGATGCTTAACAAAAGTCTAGCACTGAGCTACGGCCAATTCATCCATTAACAGGTTCAAACAAGCATTGCAAAAATGCATATGGTAAACAGATTTCAGACTTAGTGAAATTAACACTTGTTTGGAATTTCAGATCAGATAGCACACTTCGGAGCAACAAAACTATATGCTACAGGACCCTAACATGGCAAAGTAAAGTATGGCATGGAGCTGCTCAAAGAGCTCAACAAAAGTCCCTTAGTGACCTTGAGCCAAAAGGGATCAGAAAATACAATTGCAAGCATGTGAACATGGCAAAAATATAATCAGTTCTCAGACTATGGGGGTCTTGTTATGAGAAATATCGGAAACATCATATCGAGAAAATGGAGAACATCCAAAACAATGCATATCCGAAGCTAGGTGCTTATGGCATGGCATATGAGATAAATGATGAAAAGGTAGCATGTCAATATCATCACAAGAGAAACAAATGCCAATAACCATAGGCTTGTCATCTATGCCATAAGTGCAAATTGGGTTAATTTTAATGGCACATGCATAGTCACTATGAAGAGATTGCAAATAAGACATATGGTTGATCTCATGCATAGCATATGACAAGGCAAGCGGGTTGTCAAACATGATGTGACCTAGAGAATTGTCACAAGAAATCCTATGTAACATGGCATCACAACTAATAGACTCCACATGGCAATCATCATACTCATCATAAATGGGCAAATCATCACATGGGGAAGTCGAACTAGCATGAAGCATGGTAATAGGTTGATCAACATCATGCAAGCAATCAATATCTAGAATGTCCACTATGTTACCATTTTCATTCCACTCAAATGGTGTAGGTGAGGTGGTAAAGACCAAATGGTGGTCATCTTCATCTTGATGGAACCATGTGCGGGGTGCATCATATTCCACCATGGCCATCGTCTTGTCCAACGGGAGGACATAGTCATCGTGAATCGGCGCGTCATCATATATGGGACCTAGCACCA
Organism: Triticum urartu; assembly: GCF_056163025.1. Taxonomy (NCBI): domain Eukaryota; kingdom Viridiplantae; phylum Streptophyta; class Magnoliopsida; order Poales; family Poaceae; genus Triticum; species Triticum urartu. The sequence continues at coordinate 260,094,519 of NC_141876.1, forward strand.
AATGAGAAGACACAATAGAGGTACATGTCAAGTCATTAGTGTTGAAAGTGGCCTCACATGACCTATCAACAATCTCACTCTCTCTATGTGGTGGTTCACTCAATCCCTCAAAATAGGTGCACTCAATCTCATGTATGGTGGAGTCACTCATCTCACTCAAGTGGTGGGGTTTGTGGCTCTCCTCACATGGGAATTGGGGTAACACATCATATATGGGGCTAGTGGTGAAGTCACTCTCACTCTCAATATGGTGGCACAAGTCACTCAAGTCATCATACGTCGCCGTGGTCGAAGGGAAAATTCCATGCTCAACCATCTCATTGTTGTCGCCGTGGATGAAGGCCGAAGATGGCACATCATCACTCTCACCTCCTAAGATGGAAGCATCATCCTTTCTCGTCACCATGTCGCTCGCCTCCAAAGCATGTTCCTTGATTGGCTGCATAGTCATAGTCGTCACTACCGCACCATCTTGAAAAAGAGTCATGGAGGACTCGTCATCATCAATCCCACAAAGAGGGATGGCGGTGAAGTCGAACTTGGGAGCATCGTCTTGGAGCTCGTTGGGCTTGGACATCGTGGTGGTACTAGCCTCATGCTCGTTCTCATGGAGCTTGGTCATCGCGAAGTGAGCTTGGGGTGAGGAAGTCTTGGCCTTCATGAGTTCTTGTTCTGCCTTGAGAGAACAAATGTTGTCGTCGTCGAGGGACTTGTAGTTCTCGACGAAGATCGTCTTGGAGATGTCGTTGTGCAATCCCATCATGAAGTGGAACTTCATTGAAATGGGGACGTCCACGCCGGCACGTCGTAAGGCAATCTTCATCTCCTTGAAGTACTCGTCGATGGACTTGCATCCTTGGATGGTTTTCTCCAATTGGTGTTGAAGTTGTTCCGTGTAGGTTGGAGGCACGAACTCTCGCCGCAAAGCTCTCTTCGTCTTGGGCCAACTCATGTCATAGGACTCCGAAGGTGCGTGAAGCCACCATGTGGACACATAGTCGTGGAAGTTCCTTGTGGCGCACTTCACTTGATCTTCGGGAGGAACTTGATGTAGGTTGAGGTAGTCGTCCATCAAACGCTCCCACTCGAGATACTCGTCGGGTTCTTGAGTCCCATAGAAAGGAATCGTGTGGTCGGTGTCGAGGTCGTAGTAGCTCGTGGAAGTTGTGGACTTGAGCTTGGGGAGCTTCTCTTGAGGTGCTTGTGGGCGAAGATGTCGTATGTCCGTAGGCTAAGATGCCTTGAAGTCGCTTGGCGAAGATGCCAAGGGAGATGGTGAAGTCGTTGAGCGGTTGTTGGTGTTGAGCTCTTGACCTTCACGTCCTTGTTGGTGATGGTGTCGATGCCGATGTGACCTTGCCGGAGATGGTATCTTGGAAGCATGTGTACTTGAGCGTCTTCTCGAAGATGAGGAAGATCGCTTGTAGGAATTGATGAGGGCTTTGATCTCATCCATTTGAGCTTGCATCTTGGCATCGGTAGAGTTATTCATGGCATCGAACTCGCCGTTGTTGTCATAGACCGAAGATGAAATGCCTTGCCTATCCATCACAAGACTCGAGTAGAGGTGAGTAGGAAATGAGATAAACAATACCAAGTTACCTTTTCCCAAAGTTGAGGATCTATCTCGTTTCACTCAATGTGAGATGAAAAATAGTGGAATTGGTACCGGACTTGTTCACTCACACCTACAAACTAAAGCTTATGGAGGAGCTTGGTGAGGATAGTGGAACAAAATTTTTATGCAAGATGTTAGCAAGGGTCAATAATGTTGAAAGATATTCACAAATTCACAAGTGTAAAAAGTAGACCAATAGCAATATGTGGCACACGGAAACACACACATGGATAGATAAATGGGGTCGTGCAACCAAGAATGAGCACAAAATGTGGAATCCATGGAAAACGCTCGTGTTGCACAACTCAAGAGAGACGCTAGCATGATTGCTCAATAGGCGGATACGACACTTGTGCACAACCTATAGGATGCAAAATGTAACAACTTCTATCCCAAGTATGATATATATGTATGATGTTCCGGTGCTATGATCCAAGATGATTGGATATGACAATCATATGCAATTGGGTATGATGCTATGACAATCTTACAAGCTTCTTTGCTCTTTCTCTTTTGCGTAAAAGCTTATTCTCTTTTTTTGTATATGGCCACAATGTGAAATGCACAAACCAAGATAGCAATTGGGTATATACGGGAACAAACTTGTGGCACAAAGGATGATATGATACCAATATGATATGGTATGGTATGTATGCAATGTATGGGCGGATCACTAATGTGCACAAGTAACGTTGCCGGCAATACTCAAATGGCTAGTCTCGATAGGCAAGTGACGCAAAATGGGCTAGGGGTTATCAATGCAATGGCAAGGGAATATACAATGGAGGGATACCATGATACCAAGATGATATGGAGGTTACCGTCCTTGGCGATGATGAGTGGCGGTGATCTTGATGGAGATACCAAGATGACGGAGACTCGTCCCTAAGTAGCCGAAACACCTTAGGAAACGGAAAAACCGCGAACTCAAAATCTCAAATGTCCAATGTCAAATGTCAAATGGTGGTAGCGGGAATGCGGTGGTGGTTGCGGAAGCTCAAAGGGATTGCGGAAATGCAATGATGGGTTGTGGAGTACGCAATGCGGAAATGGAGGGTAAGGTGGTGTACTATACATGATGTCGGAGTTGGAAGCATGGTAGCTAAGTAGCCAAAACACCTTAGGAGACACAACTCACAACACAAACAAAATTGGGTTAGGTCGGGGTGGCGGGAGTGTGAGGCGGGCAAAACTATGCGTAAGTTATGGTGGTGGTGGTGGTTGATGAAGAAGCAACCGTCCCTAAGTAGCCTAGACACCTTAGGAGACTCAAATCACTCCTCAAGCAACCACTAATGTGATGGTGATAGAGTCAAAGGTGTCCCGTCTTTCAATGAGATGGTGGCTATCATTTTGGAGCAAGTTGACTTTGACGATCCGACAACGAACGTGCGAGGACGTCGCGCCTTAGCAATCGCTAAACCAATTCTGAGAGGTTATTGACCACGCCGGAGCATGATCAACCTGACCACAAAGGTCTATTTCCTGCAGGCAAACGAAGAACAAGCAAGAAACTAAGATTGCAATCTGGATATTGCGAATATAAGAGGAAAGCTTTATTGATCAAAGGTGGGGTTCTGTGACGTCTTGGTCTGGTCGTTGGACACAAACAAAGTACGCGAAGTTGTAGCTATGGCGAACTTTTAATCTAAACAAAACCCAAAGTCTAAACGACGCCCTAAGGGCTGTATATATGGAGGAAGAGGGGGGAATTTCGTGGCCCTTGGAGGAGGGGTCTAAAATCAACCCTAACTCTTGTTTCCCCACACATACGGACTCTAAAAACAGCCTATACTTAAGTATTGCGAAAATACATGGGCCTGGCCCAATAATAAGGTGACGCCGCACCTAGAATAGCCTCTGGATGAAATTTATGAAGTGGCATCTTGTATATTTCGTCCAAGGCTTCATGCACTCCTTATGGTGGCTTCAAAGTCCTGAAATCATCACTTGTAACTCCGTTCTTGATCCCCTTGCGCATGTCATCATCTCCATGCTTGGTCTTGCTCCAGTGTTCATCCCTCTTATCCGTGCCAGGCCCTTCATTTGTAAGCAAAACAAATGTATCCAATTTAGGCAACATCATATTCTCATGAACATTATAATCATTATCAAGAAACAAAAGTACCTGGTAATTTAATTGGCGTGCGCGAGCTCTAGTAATTGGTCCAGTATGTATAGCAACAGGGGCTGTGGGTGTAACAATGGTATTGATGTCTTCATCATCATCCCCTTCTTGAAATGAAGTCGTCCTCGACGGAAGATCATCTTCCTCACCCAAATAAGGCTTCAAATCTGCAATGTTAAAAGTGGGACTAACCCCAAAATCTGCAGGCAGCTCAAGTTTATATGCATTATCATTTATTTTCTCTAACACCTGAAAAGGACCATCAACACGTGGCATTAGCTTTGATTTTCGCAAATTAGGAAATCTATCCTTACGCAAATGTAACCAAACAAGATCTCCAGGTGCAGACACAACATGTTTTCTACCCTTATCTCCAGCATGTTTATATTTAGCATTCATACACTCAATGTTTTCCTTAGTTAACTCACGCATTTTTAAAATCAGTTCAGCACGTTCTTTAGCATCAAAATTAACCTTCTCAGAAGATGGAAGAGGCAACAAATCAATAGGTGCACGAGGTAGGAAACCATACACAATTTCAAAAGGGCACATCTTAGTAGTAGAATGCAATGAACGGTTATAAGAAAATTCAATATGAGGCAAGAATTCTTCCCACATTTTCTTATTATTCTTCAAAACAGCCCTAACCATAGTAGACAATGTTCTATTGACTACTTCGGTTTGTCCATCAGTTTGGTAGTACTAAAAAGCAGTTTAGTCCCCAACTTAGCCCATAAACATCTCCAAAGGTGGCTATGAAATTTAGTATCACGATCTAAAACAATAGTATTTGGCACACCATGCAAGCGAATAATTTCACGAAAGAACAAATCAGCAACATTAACAGCATCATCGCTTTTATGACATGGTATAAAGTGTGCCATTTTCGAGAACCTATCCACGACAAAAAATATGCTATCCCTCCCCTTCTTTGTTCGAGGTAAACCCAAAACAAAGTCCATAGATATATCCTCCCAAGGAACCCTAGGTACAGGCAAAGGCATATATAAACCATGAGGATTGAGTCATGACTTAGCTTTTTGACATGTAGTGCAGCGAGCAAGAAAACGCTCAACATCCCGTCTCATCTTTGGCCAAAAGAAATGTGTAGCAAGTACGTCCTCCGTCTTATTCACGCCAAGTGTCCCATTAGTCCTCCTCCATGCGCCTCCCGCAACAACAAAAGATGAACGGAGCTAGCTGGAATGCATAGCTTGTTAGCACGGAACACAAATCCATCATTAAGAATGAACTTGTTCCAAGTTCTCCCTTCCTTACAATTCTGCAATACATCTTTAAATTCAGCATCATGCATATATTGATCTTTGGTGGTCTCCAAACCAAATATTTTAAAGTCAAGTTGTGAAAGTATAGTATAACGACGAGACAAAGCATCAACAATAACATTTTCTTTACCCTTCTTGTGTTTAATGACATAAGGTAAAGTCTCAATGAATTCAACCCATTTAGCATGTCTACGGTTCAGTTTTGCTTGACTTTTAATGTGTTTCAAAGATTCATGATCAGAATGTATAACAAATTCCTTGGGCCATAAATAATGTTGCCATGTTTCTAAGGTCCGAACAAGAGCATATAATTCTTTATCATAAGTAGAATAGTTCAGACTAGGACCACTCAATTTTTCAGAAAAGTATGCAACAGGTTTGCCATCTTGTAATAACACACCTCCTAATCCAATTCCACTAGCATCACATTGAAGTTCAAAAGTCTTATTAAAATCAGGAAGTTGGAGTAAAGGAGCATGTGTCAACTTATCTTTCAATACCGTGAAGGCTTCTTCCTGTGCGGTACCCCAAACAAAAGGCACATCCTTCTTTGTAAGCTCGTTGAGAGGTGCAGCAATGGTGCTGAAATCTCGCACAAAACGCCTATAGAAACCAGCGAGGCCTAGGAAACTCCTCACTTGTGTGACCGTTTTGGGCTGCGGCCAACTTTCAATAGCTTCAATCTTGGCTTTATCAACTTCAATTCCCTGTGGAGTAACAACATATCCAAGAAAAGATACTCGGTCGGTGCAGAAGGTGCACTTCCCAAGGTTACCAAACAAACGTGCATCACATAGAGCAATAAAAACAGCACGTAAATGTTCCAAATGTTCCTTCAAAGATTTGATATAAATCAGTATATCATCAAAATAGACTACCACAAATCATCCAATGAAAGCACGTAAAACTTCGTTCATTAGTCTAATGGAAGTACTAGGTGCATTAGTTAACCCAAAAGGCATGACTAACCACTCATATAAACCAAACTTAGTTTTAAATGCCATTTTCCATTCATCTCCCAATTTCATATGAATTTGATGGTATCCACTACGCAAATCAACTTTGGAGAAAATTGTAGAGCCACTCAATTCATCGAGCATATCATCTAGCCTAGGAATAGGATGACGATAACGAATAGTAACATTATTAATGCCTCTACAATCAACACACATACGCGACGTACCATCTGTTTTAGGCACTAGTATAATAGGAACAACACAAGGACTAAGAGATTCGCGTATGTAACCTTTGTCGAGCAACTCCTGTACTTGACGCACAATCTCCTTCGTCTCTTCTGGATTGGTCCGGTATGGTGCACGGTTGGGTAGCGATGCACCGGGAATTAAGTCAATTTGATGCTCAATCCCTCGAATAGGTGGTAACCCCGGTGGCACGTCTTGTTGGAAGACGTCAGCGAACTCCTGCAAAATGTTTGTTACTGCAGGGGGCAAAGAGGAAGGCATGTCCTCGAATGAAAATAATGCCTCTTTGCACACAAAAGCATATCAAACAGATTTGCTGAAATCTAGCTCATCAATATCAGATTTTGTGGCAAGTAAACATGCACTTTTCAATTTAATTTCAGAAGCAACACTAGATGGTTTATTATTAGGTTTCATTTGTTGCTCAAATTCATTTGCCACAATCTGATTTTCACTCTTATTTTTCTCCTGTTTTGCTTTATTAGCTCTATTAATATCATCTTTCAAAATGGATTCAGGAGTCATAGGAAGCAAAGTAATATGGCTATCCTTATGAACAAGAGTATACTGATTATTTCTACCATGGTGTACAGAATTTTTTTCAAATCGCCATGGTCTACCAAGTAATAAGGAACATGCTTGCATGGGTACCACATCACAATCAACATAATCAGCATATGTAGAGATACTAAAATGCACACGAACAGTACGTGTTACCTTAATCTTGCCGCTATTGTTGAACCATTGGATGTAGTAAGGATGTGGATGTGGTCTTGTGGTGAGAGATAGCTTCTCCACCATCTCCATGCTAGCCAAGTTGTTGCAGCTACCTCCATCTATGATGACGCGAACAGAACGTTCCTTCACAACTCCCTTTGTATGGAACAAATTATGCCTCTGATTTTGCTTGGCTTGTGTAATTTGCACACTCAAAACACGTTGAGCAACTAAACATTCATACCTGTCAGCATCTTCAGCAGCCATGTATTGCGTCTCATGATCAGAATCATATCCATCGTGTTCTTCATGTGTAATAAGAGCCAAAGTCTCCTTATCATAGTCACTAGCAGACTCATACCCACCATCCTCAGTAGCAATCATCACACGCTGAGATTTGCATTCTCTTGCAAAATGTCCTCTTCACTTACAACGACGACAAATAATAGCACTTGTGTGCCATGTTGATGCCATGGAAGAAGAAGAGCTCTGCGCAGGCTCGGCAGGTGTGCTCTTGGCAGATACTGGTGGTTGTGCCTGCTTTCTTGTATCACGACTGGAGGTGGCACCTGATGGAGGTGCTGGTGTAGTGGAAGTAGAGGATGCACGTGGTGTCCATAATGAAGATCGACCTGCAGAGAAGTTAGTTCGCGCCAATGCCTGTCGATCCTGCACTTCACGTTCAGCTTTACAAGCAAGATGGAATAAACGAGTGATATTAGTATACTCCTTATACTCTAGAATGGTCTGAATCTCTCTAGTTAACCCACCCATAAAACGTGCAAGCATAGCTTCATTCTCCTCAACAATACCACATCTAATCATGCCAGTTTGTAATTCCTAACAATATTCTTCTACATAATTTTTTCCTTGTCTTAAACACTGCAATTTTTGAAGTAATTCACGTTGATAATACAGTGGAACCCAATGAGTAGGCATAGCAGCTTTCAAAGCAGCCGATATAATCTACAATGTTCAGACCACCAAACACATGCGAAGCTAGTGAAAGCACAAACACAGCAGGAACACGTCTCTCCTCAGGATATTGTAAACATGTAAAACGTTGTTCGGTTTCTAACTCCCAAGTAATATATATGTCAGGAACATATCTACCCTCAAAAGGTGGAATATTCAATTTCAGTTTAGGAAGATGGTCATGATATCGTACCTCATATTGTGGTGCATCCCTACCGTTGCGATGATATACCTGAGGACGACCTGGTGGGGGTGGCACGTAGTTCTGATTTTGATCAACCTCTTCCTCGTAATGGTGCTCCACCTCTGAAGTAGCAGCAGGAGCGATAGAAGCATCAACAGCGGCACCAGAATTTTGCCAAGGTTAATGGGTACGCGTTGTGCTCGTCCCACTTGATTTGGAAAGCGACGTTGTTGTTGTTGTTGTTGTTTTTGTTGTTGTTGTTGTTGTTGAAGAGGTGCATTAGGGGCAGCCGGTGGTGGTGGTGGAAGATGCGCGAGCAATTCATTAAACTTGTTATCGAGCTTTGTTTCGAACGTCTTGTCCATGCCATCTATCTTCTCCATGGCTTCTTCAAATCTGTTGAGCACATCTTGCACCTGTCCACTCATCATTTGCAGAAATTTATCATGCAACTCCTTATTCATCATGTTCTCCCAGTCAGTCTCGTCGGCTTGTGATCCTGCCATGGTTAGCAGCAATAGAAACACACAAGAATATGATCCTACAGAATACTAACAAGAGGTGGTGGTGGGTGTCACAAATCCGTCAAGCAAATCTCAAATTCTTACCAGTTCTTGCCCAGCAGCAGGCGGTGATTGGCACCCGTCGTAGTCAAAACTCTCAAAGCTTGGATAGAGCGATTACCAGGGAAAATCAAACGCACGATATAGATGTATGTGGAGCTGGGAAGACTTATAATATGGTAGCAAAAACGGTCAGCAATAATCAATTCAGAGATGCAAAGTTGAATAAACGCATAACAACTGTACTGTGCTGGTCCTAGGCTAGACCGTGCTAGATACGCGAGCCTAGAACACCAGCAAAATCACGGCGCTGCACATAAACAAGTGAAAAGCACACTCTGGAACTTTTTTTCGCTTTGTTTTTTTTGGCGCTCCTTTTTTGCGCTCCCCTTTTTTTGTGAAAAAACACTATAATGGCGAGTGTCTCAAAACTTGTGGGGACCCCGACTCATAAGTCGTGATCACCGAATGCACGTGTACAGTGATCCCAGAGATCAATGCTCACTGAACACACAGAAGCTGAATAACATGAGTCTTACATCCATACATACCGTCTTACATAAATTATGACCATTATGGTCAAGTCTTGAGTATAACTTCACAGCGGAAATCTTCGTCGATAACTTGGACCCATGCCATCTGTCTTAACCCTACAGGCATTCTGACTGGGAAGTGTCCTAGCTCGCATGTTCGTCACCAAGGTACTCTTCATTATATCCTGTTCTTTCATGCCTGGCCAATACAATACCCAGTGGCAAGCCAATGAGTACTTTGAATGTACTCGCAAGCAACCCATGTTTTGGTTCAAGATACAACAATTCATGATATAGGTAAATTTTTGTGGAAAGCTAGTTTTGAGTGCAATGACATGTTCAACAACTCGTAAGACATGCATCAGGAGAATTCAAGTAACCAAGAGGACGGTTACAGATATCAACATAAAGGGAGTGGGCTCCAACCCAACTCAATCATGTCAAGTCCTTTGACTTGACCCAAGTAGTTCTCCCCACTTATCCAAACACACACTGGTTTGTAAACATGTGGACGTATCCCAAGAGTGGTTACCAAACTGTCCTTGACCGTGGACACGGCTATTCGAATAGTTTTACACTCTGCAGAGGTTGCACACTTTACCCACAAGATCCGGGGAACTTCCGTGTCATCCATGACCCGCGGTACCTCAAGTACCAGGGGTAATCACCCGATCACTATCTTTCCCTAGACGACACTAACAAGGAGTCCACTCGTTGTTCCGTATCCTCACGATGTACATCATACGAGACTCACTCGAGATCGTAACATCTGAGAGGGGACACAATGGTGTATCCGGTGCCCTGTGAAAACAGTCATGGCCGCCCTACCTGGAACGACCCCGTCCCGAGAGAGAGCACCAACTCTCCCCCGTCACTAGTAATGCGGGCTCCAAGCTAGTATCGGCCTAGGTAATCAATAATGCCCTTTCCCATACAAGGGTAGAGTGGTTGCGCATGTAAGGTTGGAATAACGGTCGCAACTTAAACCAATCCGTTTTGAAAACAACACACACACACACTTGCCCCGGTACACCACTTCGTCATCAAGTGGCTACCCAACTCATCATCTCCCCCAGGCATAAGTGGCACCCGATGGGTTTTTTTGAAAAGTCTTTTGAAAATACTTCGTCTCCATCACCATGCATATTCCCGTCCCTTTTTGCGTAGCACTACTTTAGCATCCTATCTACTCCCACCGGCATAACCCTCATAAGGAGGTAGGGTCATGCACAATGCAAGTATCAACGAGGAAGTAATAGAGGCAACCCATCAAAGTGGTTACCATCTCATCATGATTCCGATGCAACACTAATAAAGTGCTATACGACATGCATAAAAAGGGTTTCATAGACATGGTCAAAGGGCTGCTTGCCTGGTTCATCAGAGTCTTGAGATCTTCTGGTCCTTCTCCAAGTACTCCGTCTACTTCGTCAACTAACGTCAAAACAATCATAATAAGCAACACAACAAGGCAGAAAATAAAGTGCTCTAAAAATATGGATTTGACTTTTCTAGGACTTCCCTGGTCATATGAAAAATAACCATGGTGGTTTCATTGGAATTGGATTAGTGAATATTTCTGAACATTTCAATATGATGGAATCAAGGGGTTTATGGATTTGCAAGAAGTGTACAGAAATATATTTTTGAAAAATTATAAAAGGCACCCATTTAACAAACCATGATTTTAGATGCATCTAGGAGTTGGTTTCACTGGATTTGGAGTTCAAATGATTTTCCTATGAATTTGCAAAGTTGAAAAATATGAAGAAATGGCTCATTATATTGTGTTGTACAGAGAGTATTAAGAAAAATGTTCATAAACTAAGTTATGAACTTAGAAGCATCTAGGAATTTAAATCATGGCATTTGGATCAATTTTGAGCTCTTTGTGATTTTCTAAAGTTTATGACAGAAATGGAAAAATGGTATTTGATAATTATTTGTGAAAGAAATATTTCTGTAAAATGTGCAAATAGCACCATGAGGTAGGGCATGAATTTAGAAACCACTAGAAATTTGAATCATCAAATTTGGAGCTCTGTTGGATTATTTATGGATTTTTGAATTTGACTGAAAAAAGAAAAAGGAAAAAAAAGGTTTAGGGTTTACCCAAAGCGTGCACAGGGCGCAGGATAGCCACTGGGCCGGCCCAGTGGCTCAGCCGTGCAGCACTCGGGCGACGTCAAAAGCGGCTTTCCGCAAGTACGCCTTCACGAGGGGGAAACGGGTTTACTCCCGGCCCGTCTCCACCTAAACGGGCAGGGCCCGCCCACCGGGTCGCTGATGAGCGGGGCCCGGTGCTCAGGCCGTCTCCTACCTCCCGCTCGAACAGAGCAGAGGCAGGGGAGGCGACGCCGAGTGGCGCTGGCGCTCTCCCGGGCGGCACGGGCCACATCCGGCCGCGCCCGGCACACCGGAGGGCTCAGCGCGCCGTGGCGCACCCGTCCATGTGCTGCACGCCCACGGGGGAGCCCGGAAAGAGGAGGGCTTCGGGTGCGGCAGACCGGGGCTGACGGCGGGTTCGGCAAGGTGAGGAAGGCACGAGGAGGAGGGGATGGAGCACAGGGGGAGTTGGCGGTGGTGATGAGAGGGTGCGGGTGTGTTCATGGGGATGAGAGAGGGGTTGAGGCCCATGAATTTAAGCGGCGGCCGACGGCTCGGCTCCGGCCATGGACGGGGTTGGAAGGCGCGAGGAGGGGAGTGGGTTGGTCCAGGGGATGCACGGGAGGGTGAGAGGGCCAAAGGAGTAGAGAGGGGGCTCGGGGGTGGCCTTAAGTAGCTGACCAGCGGCTCACCGTGGGCGCGGCGCACGGGTGGCCGCGACAACGGCTCGGGAGGCCAGGAGAGAGGGCGAGGGGCTGTCTACGGCGTCCATGGGAGTTGAGTGGGGCACCAGGAAGAGAGAGGAGGAGCAGGGCAAGGCTCTGGTGCTCACGCGTGCGAGGCCATGCATTGGCCGAGCCGGGCGGCTCTGGGCACGCGCCGCAGGAGGTGAGAGAGAGGGAGAGATGAGGGGGCCTGCACGGTGGCGTGTTGCGGACGTCGAGGCACCTCGACTGGCGCGAGGGGGAGGCCCGAGGCGGTCGGGGGACGCGACGTCAACGGTCGAAGCCCTGCCAGGCGCTCTAGAGCATGCAAATGGCCGGCGTCCGTGGCTTTTTGCGCGCACCCGCGCGTCCACTTGTGTCTGGCGTCTGTAGGAAGAGTAAACAAGAGGGAGGGAGGCTTTGGATGCTCTGTAACTTGCCAGGAGTGGGAGAGAGATGAGAAAGGGAGGGAAAAGTGGCTGTCCAGAGAAGAAAAATGGGGTTCTACCCCCCCTTAATCATGGCTCCTCGGGCAGGGAAAGATGCAGGGGGTTAGAGGAGGACCAGATGAGGCTGTGGGAAAAAGTTGACATCATGGAGATTTGTGGAAATGTACAAAACATGCATTTTAAGTTTCTGCCAGAAGGTGTTTGATGTAGGTTTGGGCAAGCAAATGGACTTCTCTTGTCATGAGGCTTGACAGGGTCAAATGGCATGAGAAAATAAGAGGTTCCACCAAGATTGAGTTCATTTGGGCAAAGTTGCCAATGCAACTTTTGTAAACCCTAGAAATCAACAGAAATGGACTTTCCAAGATTTACTTATGCAAATCAATTCTCCTTGATGCACCACTTGGTGTAGTGTCATCATTTGAGGATTTGAACATGTCCACAAAAATTCAGATCAAAAGGACACACTTGGCAATGTAGAGTTGTTCAAACTTGGATCTGGACAGAGAGGGTTTTGGGGCACTTTTGTGAACCAAAGTTATTTTGATTGATATGAAACTTTGCAAGATCATCACATTATGAATATGTGACTTGCTAGAATTTTCCTGGATTTATTTGAAAATATTTCTTATAGAAATATTTCAAATATTTGAAATGAGCTGAAATAGTTCTAGAGGGTTTTGTCCAATATTTTGATCATGACCATGTGTTGAAACTCATATATATGGACAATATATGTCCACTGAGCTTCCCTGATTTTTCTCAAATATTTTTGAAGCTTTAAAATAATTTTAACCTATTAAAGACCATTTCTGGCCTAAAGAAAAAGCATTTAAATAAAATAGGAAAATAACTTTTAAAATTATATTTTTGTGGTTTCTGGGTGTCCTATATCTAATAGGAGTCAAATATATTTTTGGAAAGATTTTTACTGCCCTGAATTCAGGGGTTTTTGGAAAACTAATTTTTGAAAATACTATTTGGCCAAATTATTTTTGGAAGAAATTATTTTTATGTCCTATACACATGGCATGATCATTAGGGTTTGGAGCAAGGAGATGAAGTATAGGAGTTGGAGGATTTATTTGATTTTTAGAGCACTTGCATACAACAGACAAAATCCAATCAAGGCAAGGTCCAAAATACTCAAAAGTTTTTGTCAAACCACATTTTATCATGATTTATTAGCTTAAGTGTTGTGGCATGAAAATCTAGGTGTGACAAAACTCTTCCCTTGTCAAACTGACAGGATGGGCACGAATATTTTTTTACTTTTTTTCGGAAATGAGGGCAGCGACGACGAAAAAGTGCGACAAAAAATAACTATGATTGCACATGGCTCAAAAGACTCAGAAAAGGCTAAAAATAGGATAGGGAAAAAATATTTTTGCTCGCCGAAATTTTGGCCTAAAAACTGGCCGATTTTTTTTCGAGACCTACTCAGGCAATGAAACACAAAACAAAAACTAGATGGATCTCAAAAACAAACCTAATATGAAAAGAACTCGGATTGGTGGTGGACAGGCAGATATATATATATGTGGACTCGGATTGGTGGTGGACATGCAGATATATATGTGGACTCAGATTGGTGGTGGACAGGCGGATGTATATGGCAGTAGTAAGGAATATGTTGGTGGTGGTGGTATGTGGTAGGAACGATGACGATGGTGCGGCGGCGACATGACAACTTGTGAACAGAACTTGAAACTCTAAAGGAAACAAGACGCTAAGACCAGCAACTAGACACGATGATGCAACCGCAAATTCAACAATGCAAAACCCTAAAAAGATTATGCAAAGGCTTAGATTGGTTCAGATATGATGACCTAACCGTAATATTTTTTTTGGCTTTTTCGTGGACTGTAGGTATGAAGAACAGACTCGATCTAAACTACGAAAAACTATAAAATCTCACCGAGCAACCTGGAAATCTGATACCACTTGATAGAGGCAAAGGTGTCCTGTCTTTCGATGAGATGGTGGCTATCGTATTGGAGGAAGTCGAATTTGACGATCCGACTACGAACGTGCGAGGACGTCGCGCCTTAGCAATCGCTAAACCAACTCCGAGAGGTTATTGACCACGCCGGAGCACGATCAACCTGACCACAAAGGTCTATTTCCGGCAGGCAAATGAAGAACAAGCAAGAAACTAAGATTGCAATTTGGATATTGCGAATATAAGAGGAAAGCTTTATTGATCAAAGGTGGGGTTCTGTGACGTCTTGGTCTGGTCGTTGGACACAAACAAAGTATGAGAATTTGCAGCTATGGCGAACTTTTAATCTAAACAAAACCCAAAGTCTAAACGACGCCCTAAGGGCTGTATATATGGAGGAAGAGCGGGAATTTTGTGGCCCTTGGAGGAGGGGTCCGAAATCAACCCTAACTCTTGTTTCCCCACACATACGGACTCTAAAAACAGCCTATACTTAAGTATTTCTAAAATACATGGGCCTGGCCCAATAATAAGGTGACGCAGCACCTAGAATAGCCTCTGGACGAAATTTATGAAGTGGCATCTTGTATATTTCGTACAAGGCTTCATGCACTCCTTATGGTGGCTTCAAAGTCCTGAAATCATCACTTGTAACTTCGTTCTTGATCCCCTTGCGCATGCCATCATCTCCATGCTTGGTCTTGCTCTAGTGTTCATCCCTCTTATCCGTGCCAGGCCCTTCATTTGTAAGCAAAACAAATGTATCCAATTTAGGCAGCATTATATTCTCATGAACGTTAGAATCATTACCAAGAAACGAAAGTACCTGATAATTTAATTGGTGTGCGCGAGCTCTAGTAATTGGTACAATATGTATAGAAGCAGGGGTTGTGGGTGTAACAATGGTATTGATGTCCTCATCAGATTGGGAACAAAATTGGTTAGGTTGCGGAAGTCGGTGGTGGTGTAGCAGATGATATGCTGGAAGCCCTAAGCAAAGATGCCAAAATTGTCAAAATTTGATGGAGTCAAAAGATGTTGGTGGTATTTTTGTGGGAAGGGGGATGTCAAGAGATTTCCAACGAGCTAGAGAACGCGAAAATCGGACTCCGGATGAATTAGTTATGGCTGAAACAAAAATTAGCCGAAGGTGATATCTACAGGTTATGGATGTCCAGACAAGGTCGGATGTCTAGGGGCCGGACGGCTGGGCGGGCTCGGAAATCCGTAAATTTGGCTCGGGTTAGGGGTTTCGGATGTTCGGAAAAGGTCGGACGTAAGGTGTTTCCTGGGGCTCCGGACGTCCGTAAAAGGCCGGTTGTCCGGTGGGTCGGGGTCAACGCGAGATGCGAGATCCGGGCCGCGATTTTGGGCGGAAAATGGAGGTTTTGGGGTCAAAATTGATGAGATTTCATGGATGGGTAAACTTGTGGAGATGCTAGATCCACTTGAAACCAAGCAAATCCATGGATCAAATCCAACAAAACTTCGTCAAACCAACAAATCACGAAAACAATTGGGGCTATTTTGCTGGGGATTTTCGAAATTGGGGAAGAACACAACGAAATTAGGCTAGAAAACATAGAGGGGAGGCTCCAAAATCATGATCAATGTGGCTCAAGATACCAAGACGATGTAGGGTAGGAACCCTATACGGCCGATCTTTCACGAAAGGAGCGGATCCCAGCTAAGAACACGAAGAACACGGGGAAGAACGGAGAGAAATCACAAGGGTAAACACTCAAGAACAAGTCCAATCACACATCCACTAGACAATCAAACACACAAGATCCACAAGGTACATGAACAACAAAGGGAAAGATACAAGGTAAGGTTCATCTCCAAAAGGAGGTCTTGATGATATCCTAGACGGATCTTCCCATTAAGGGGTCTTGACGATATATCCCACAGGATCTTCTCCTAGATGGAGGTCTTGGCCTCCAATGGAGTAGTAGTCTCTCTCTCTCAAGAGTAGAGTGGTACACAGAGCAAAGCTCTCTATCAAATGATCTATCACTTTGCTAACCCTAGAAAGGATGAGGGGAAGGTCTATTTATAGTCTAAGACACGAAGGGGTAAGTGGGCGAGAGATACAAGGCTGTTGTAGGGTGGAACCCTAAGTGGAGATCTTTCACGAATTAGAGGGGGGATCCCCAAGAACAAGATGAACACAAGAGGGAAAACAAGAGGAAACACTCAATTGACTAGATCCAATCACACACATGCTAGATCCAAGAACATACAAGAGGTCACAATGATTCAAGAACAACAAAGGAAAGATACAAGATACTAGTTCATCCCAATCCTATGAGGAGAGAGGTCTTGATGATCCTATGATGGGGATCCTTCCCACATGTGGGGGTCTTGATATCCACAAGTGGATCTTCTCCCTTAGGAGGACATGGTCTCCTAGAGGAGTGGGTACAAGGAGCAAAGCTCACATAATAATCTCATATACTTTGCTATCCCTAACAAATGGTCTAGGTACAGAATATATAGGTGGCTAGAGGTGAGGGACGAGGTGGATGAAGAGGAGGCCCATACAGCAATCACAGCCATCCATCCTGTAGGGCCCGTGTGCACGGGGTAAGTTGGGCCCGTGTGCACGGAGATCCCGTGCGCACTGGGTGCTCCAGCGCCAGCTCCCTGTGTAGCCCAGGGACACGGGGTCTCGAGGGCCCGTGCGCACGGGTCGCCTGGGACTTCATGTCCAGCTGCGGTTGTGCTTCTCCTTCCCCCTCGTGGTCTTGGGGTCCTTCTCCTTGGCCTCTGGGATGCTCTGTAGCTGCCGGGTGGCGGTCGTCCTCGTACCTAATGATGCACAATGTTCCGTGTTGAGGTAGTGACCAAGTCCAAAAGATATTCATGTAAATCTTGAAGAGGTGCGGGTTCACCTTAGGTTCGTTAGGTCCACTTGGGGCTTGAGGTGCAATGAAGGTGAACATGGTGATGCCCATAGGATGCTCCTCATCATCCCCACCCCCTTGGGAAAGATCCGACCTCGGATCGTAAACCATATCACCATGGGAAAGAGATGATGTCACCGTGTATAAGTTGACGATCACCTAGCATTCATCCTCTTGTAGCTTGAAATGGGCACTCTCCAATGTCGCACCCTCTTGAAATTCGTTCAAGAGGAGCAAAGATAACAAGCACTTGGAAAAACAAATGTGGTTGGCATTAGAGCAAAACCAAGCATTCGAGAGGTGATTCACCCAACAAGTGTTGTCATCACACATAGCATATGGTGTAACAAAGGATTGTGACATGGCATGAAAGCACATAAATTGAGCGAAATAAAGGACATCATGGAAACAAGCATGTAAATGTGAGGTAGCGATGCAAATATGTGTGTCAAGAGAATAAGCATCTACCTCAAACTAACAGAAAGCATGCATAAGGCGCTTAATAAATGGTCTATGGTATGCATATGAAGCATTCACAACACCAAATATAATGAGATGTCTAAACACATGGGGCAAGTGCAAGACAATCCAAGCATAATGTGCACGGGGTGTAGTGAATATAGAGTGGCACTCAACACAATAGAAAGAGCAATTGTTCATCATGTGTGAGGCAATCATAGTGATCAAGTAGTGCAAGCTAGTAGTGCGAAGATGCAACATACTAGAAGGAATCATGGCTAGCATGTCATGTGTACAAATAGTGGGCATGGATAATTCACACGACATAGCACAAGCATGAAAGCAAGATATGAGCAAAACATCATCAATATATTGGCGAGAGGGCATATGTAAATAGCAATGGGGCATAATGACTCTCCCAACACAACAAGCATCAAAAGCATTGGGCACAAAGAAAGCATGGCAATAGCTACTAGGATCTCCACCAAGCATGCAAATACACATAGAAGTAGTATAAAGATGAATCATTGGTAGATGCAAGAAAGGGTCACAATTGCATGGCAAAGGCATGGAAAGAGGCATAGCATGCAAAGTGAACACAAGAAAATGGGCATAACATAACAAGTGATATATAACCCAAAGCCGTGTGAGAGCCAAGTAGAAGAGATGCGCGTAGTCGGTCGTTGTGCGAAGGGAACAGTGGTAAGGATAGTCCACGTGATCCCAAGTCATCGTTGCTCTCAAGAGCTCGTTTCGTCAACTCTTGGGATTGAGAGGTTGACGAATATACATGAGTACCTACACAAAACAAAGGCAAAGGAAAAATTGTGTGTGTGTGGTAGATGTACACATCATCCATCATGATGTGCATGTGCTTGTGTTGGTTAGCACAAAATATCCAATGCTCAAATAAATGAGTTGCATGATATAGAAACATGTCATCCATCATGATAGGTTTGTTGTTATGTATAGCATAATGGAGACTCAACGGATGTAATGCATCACGAGCAATATGTAGAGCATTGTTATTCATGGAATGCATATTGTGCACACAATCATGGGAATCATGCAAGGTATGGAATGCATAAAAATCTCCTAATATGTATGAGGAAACTATTGGGGTCTCCTCATGATCATTAGTGGAAACATCACATGGAGAATATTGACAACATCCAAGACAATGCATATGCGCAATAATGTGACCATGGCATGGCATAGTGGATGAATTGCACAAATCATGTAAAGGAAGCATGGCAATATCATCACAAGAGAAACAAAAGCCAATGACTATCATCTCGTCATCTATGCCATATGTGCAAATATGATTTATTTTAATAGCATATGCATAGTCACTATGAAGATATTGCAGATATGACATATGATTGATCTCATGCATAGCATATGACAAGTTCAATGGTTTGTCAAACATGATGTGACCAAAAGAATTTTCACATGATATCCTATGGAGCATAGCATCACAACTAGGCAATTCAACATGCTCACCATCATATTCATCATAAATGGGTGGCATATCGAAACATAATATAGCATGCGATGAATCCATAATGTGATCATCATCATGCAAGCAATCATTTGCAATATAGTCCACTAGTGGGACAAGAGAAGCACCATCACCTATGTTACCTTTGGAGCATCGCTCATGTGGTGTAGGTGAGGTGTCGAAGACCGAGTCGTGGTCATCTTTGTCATGATGGAACCATGTGGGGGTGCATCGTATTCCTCCATGGCCATCATCTTGTCCATAGGAAGGATGAAGTCGTCGAGGATCGGTGCATCATCATAAATGGGACCTAGCACCAAATGAGAAGACACAATAGAGGTAGAGGTCAAGTCGTTAGAGTTGAAAGTGGCCTCACATGAGCTATCAACTATCTCACTGTCTCTATGTGGTGGTTCACTCACTCCCTCAAGGTAGGTGCACTCAAACTCACATATGGTGGAGTCACTCATCTCACTCAAGTGGTGGGGGTTGTGGCTCTCCTCACATGGGCGTTGTGGCAACCCGTCATATATGGGGCTAGTGGTGAAGTCACTCTCACTCTCAATATGGTGACACAAGTCACTCAAGTCATCATATGTCACCGTGGTCGAAGGGAAAATCCCATGCTCAACCATCTCCCTTGAGGGATTTCCGAAGATGGAAGTGTCGCCCTCGCTCGTAGGTGATCGCCTTGGACTTGATGATGTTGAAGTAGGCATGCTTGTCGGAGGTAGGCGAAGATGCCGTACGTCGAAAGGCGAAGGTTCCTTGATAACACTTGGCGAAGATGCTGAAGTGGTGGTAGTAGTCGTAGCTCCGTCTTGGTGGTGCTTGTCTCGCGGTCTTCTCTTGTACTCCTGTAGGTCTTCTTGATGGTGCTGCGTGGTACTTGCATCTTGTGGCCGTAACGAAGCCTTGCGACTTGGGCGTCTCCGCCGTGAGGATGACAAAGAGGAAGAAGACTTGTAGTTGGCCCACACGTGTCGGATGTCATCCAATTGTGCGTCCAACTTGGTTTCGATGTAGTCCCTTGTCCGTGCTTCGCGTTGGTGAATGTCGACGTTGAGTCGCTCAATGCCTCGCATTGCTCGTTGTAGTCCGAAGATGGGCGTTTGGGTCATGTAGTTGTTCGCATCGTCGTTGTCGTGGCAGACCGGAGATGAAATGCCTTTCCTATCCATCACAAGACTCGAGAAAATGTGAGTGGAAGAAAGGAAAGAACTAGACCAATGTACCTTATCCAATATTGAAGATGGATCAATGATCACTCAATAATGTAACAAGGAAATAGCACAATTGGTCCCGGATCTTGTCAATTCTCACACCTACACAAGTTAGGCTTATGGTGGAGCTCGGTGATGATAGTGGCACAAAAATTTGATGCAAATTCTTAGCAAGAGTCAATAATGTTTGAAAAGATACACAAATTCGCAAGTGAAACAAGTTGACCAATAGCAATATGTGGCACACAGAAACACACACGGGTAGATAAATGGGATCGTGCAACCAAGGAATGAGCACACAATGTGGAATCCATGGAAAACGCTCGTGTTGCACAACTCAAGAGAGATGCTAGCATGATTGCTCAATAGGCAGATACGACACTTGTGCACAACCTATAAGATGCAAAATGTATGAGCTTTCTATCCCAAGTATGCTACGTGTATGATGTTCCGGTGTTTCGCATACGATGATCCAAGATTATCAATATGGTAGTATGGTATGCAATGTGGCGATGCTATGGCTCTTGCTTACAAGATTCTTTGCTCTCTTTTTTATTAAAAGCTTATTCTCTTTTTTATATGGCCACTATGCGAAATTCACAAACCAAGATAGCGATTTTGTATATGCGGGAACAATCTTGTGACACAAGAGATGATATGATACCAAGATGATACCAATATGATATGGTATGTATGAAATGGAAGGTACGGATCACTAATGTGCACAACTAACATTGTCGGCAATACTCAAATGGCTAGTCTCTATAGGCAAGTGACGCAAAAATGGGCTAAGGGGTTAACAATGTAATGGCAAGAATGTACAATGATGGGATACCACGATACTAAGATGATATAGAGGTTACCGTTCTTGCTTACGGTTAGGGTGTCAAAATGGTGAAGTGGTTGATGTCGATGATGACCTCGTGGAGATGATGAGTGGCGGTGGTCTTGATGTAGATAGCAAGATGATGTAGACCCGTCCCTAAGTAGCCAAAAACACCTTAGGAAACGGTAAAAACCGCAAACTCAAAATCTCATACGGAAAAGGTCAAATGGTGGAAGTGGAGATGGCAATGCGGAAGTGGTGGTGGTAGTTGATGAATAAGAAACCGTCCCTAAGTAGCCGAAACACCTTAGGAGACTCAAGTCACCACTCAAACAACCACAAATGCTATATGGAGCAAAAAGGGTTAGCTTGCGGAAGGCTATGGTGGTTTTGCGGATGATATGATGGAAGGCGTAGGCAAAGATGTCAAAATGTAAAGAATTTTATGGAGTAAAATGGTGATGGAACCTATCTAAATGGATGGGGGATGTCAATAGCTACTCAACGAGCTAAAGAACGCGAAAATCGGACTCCGGATGTGGAAGTTATGGCCGAAACGGTGAAGTGCACGCGGCTGCTGTAGGGGGGCCATGCGCACGGGGTCCAAGGCCCGTGAACACGGGGTCCCGTGCTCATGGTACATGTACCGAGGGAACGGGGTCACCTAGGACTACGTGGGGGCCCGTGGGCACGGGGCTGGGAGCCCGTGGGCACAGGGTAGGCGGAAATTTCGCGATTTCGTGGCAGAAATTGGAGATTTCTTGGGCAAACTTGGAGAGATTTTGGTGATGGATGGTGGGGAAAAGATGGGGGAAAGCTAGATCCACTTGAAACCAAGCAAATCCATGGATCAAATCAAACAAAACCTCATCAAACCAACAAATCACAAAGAAATTGGGGCTATTTTTGGTGGGGAATTTTCGAAATTGGGACAAAAACAACAAAACTAGGCTAGAAAACAAAGAAGGGGCTCCAGTTTCGTGATCAAGCATGGATCTGCTACCAAGATGTTGTAGGGTGGAACCCTAAGTGGAAATCTTTCACGAATTGGAGGGGGAATCCCCAAGAACAAGATGAACACAAGAGGGAAAACAAGAGGTAACACTCAATTGACTAGATCCAATCACACATATGCTAGATCCAAGAACATACAAGAGGTCACAATGATTGAAGAACAACAAAGGAAAGTTACAAGATACTAGTTCATCCCAATCCTATGAGGAGAGAGGTCTTGATGATCCTATGATGGGGATCCTTCCCACATGTGGGGGTCTTGATATCCACAAGTGTCTTCTCCCTTAGGAGGACATGGTCTCCTAGACGAGTGGGTACAAGGAGCAAAGCTCGCATAATCATCTCATATACTTTGCTATCCCTAAAATGGTCTAGGTACAGAATATATAGGTGGCTGGAGGTGAGGGACGAGGTGGATGAAGAGGAGGCCCAAACAGCAATCACAGTCGTCCATCCTGTAGGGCCCGTGCGCACGGGGGTCTCATGGGCACGATACAAGCCCGTGCGCACGGGGTGCTCCAGCGCCAGCTCCCTGTGTAGCCCGTGGACACGGGGTCTTGAGGGCCCGTGTGCATGGGGTCGCCTGGGACTTCATGTCCAGCTGCGGTGTGCTTATCCTTCCCCCTCGTGGTCTTGGGGTCCTTCTCCTTAGCCTCCGGAATGGTCCGTAGCTGCTGGGTGGCGGTTGTCCTCGTACCTAATGATGCACAATGTTCCATGGTGAGGTAGTGACCAAGTCCAAAAGATATTCATGTAAATCTTGAAGAGGAGCGGGTTCACCTTAGGTTCGTCAGGTCCACTTGGGGCTTGAGGTGCAATGAAGGTGAACATGGTGATGTCCATAGGATACTCCGCATCAAAGGCCAAAGGCCCGGCTGCGCACAGGCAGGGTCGGACGTCCGGCCGGCATCGGACGTCTGTTCGCTCGCGGGGGTCCGGTCGTCCGGAGGGCGTCGGACGTCCGTCGTTTTGCTTCGGGATGGGTGGCACTAGATTTCCGCTGAGCGTCGGACGTCCGGTGCCTGGGAATTGTCGGACGTCCGGTGTTCGTCGGTCGTCCGGCGGCGGTAGAGGGTCGGACGTCCGGCGGCTTCCGGTCATCTGGTCGCTGTAGACTTTGGAGCTCCTTCTTCCGTCTTCTCTTCCAGGCTTCCATCACGGATGGTGTAGTTGTACATTTGCGCTCGCACTCCTCCTCGTCGTCCGTACCATTCTGACAATACCTATGCATGCACACGAGTGGAGTGTCACGTAGTATACCATCCTCAAAGGGGTCAAGTGAGCACGTGTAAAGGAGATGATTCACCTTTGTGTATGTGAAGTAGATGTCGCACGTGTCACTTGCCGAATGGACTCTTGACATGGTGATGTCCGTAGGATGCTCTGCATCAAGTATTCTTTAAACAGGGACCCATTCTGAAACACAACTTGCATGTTGAAATCCTAGGGGATCCTCCTCCACCCAAGGGTGATCCCATGTTTGAGCTTAAACCATTGTCTGATACTCTTAAATATGCTTATCTTGATGAAAAGAAGATATATCCTGTTATTATTAGTGCTAACCTTTCAAAGCATGAAGAAGAGAAATTATTGAAAACTCTGAAGAAGCACCATGCTGCTATTGGATATACTCTTGATGATCTTAAGGGCATTAGTCCCACTCTATGTCAACACAAAATAAACTTGGAGAAAGACGCCAAACCAGTTATTGATCACCAACGACGGCTAAATCCTAAGATGAAAGAAGTGGTAAGAAAGAAATATTAAAGCTCCTTGAAGCACGTATAATTTATCCCGTTGCTGATAGTCAGTGGGTAAGCCCTGTCCATTGTGTCCCTAAGAAGGGAGGTATTACTGTCGTTCCTAATGATAAAGATGAATTGATTCCGCAAAGTATTATTACAGGTTATAGGATGATGACTGATTTCCGCAAATTAAGTAAATCTACTAAAAAAATCATTACTCTTTGCCTTTCATTGATCAAATGCTAGAAGGATTATCCAAGCATACACATTTTTGCTTTCTAGATGGTTACTCTGGTTTCTCTCAAATACCTGTGTCAACTGATGATCAAGAAAAGACTACTTTTACTTGCCCTTTCGGTACCTTTGCTTATAGACGTATGCCTTTTGGTTTATGTAATGCACCTGCTAGCTTTCAAAGATGCATGATGGCTATATTCTCTGACTTTTGTGAAAAGATTTGTGAAGTTTTCATGGATGATTTCTCTGTTTATGGATCCTCTTTTGATGATTGCTTGAGCAACCTTGATCAAGTTTTGCAGAGATGTGAAGAAACTAACCTTGTCTTGAATTGGGAGAAGTGCCAGTTTATGGTTAATGAAGGTATTGTCTTGGGGCATAAAATTTCTGAAAGAGGTATTGAAGTTGACAAAGATAAAGTTGATGCTATTGAAAAGATGCCGTGTCCTAAGGACATCAAAGGTATAAGAAGTTTCCTTGGTCATGTCGGTTTTTATAGGAGGTTCATTAAGGACTTCTCAAAAATTTCCCGGCCTCTGACTAACCTATTGCAAAAAGATATTCATTTTGTCCTTGATGATGATTGTGTAGAAGCATTTGAAACACTTAAGAAAGCCTTGATTTCTGCACCTATTGTTTGGCCACCTGATTGGAATTTACCATTTGAAATCATGTGTGATGCTAGTGATTACGATGTAGGTGTTGTTCTAGGACAAAAAGTTGATAAGAAATTAAATGTTATCCAATATGCTAGTAAAACTCTAGAAAGTGCCCAAAGAGATTATGCTACTATTGAAAAAGAATTTTTAGCAGTTGTATTTGCTTGTGATTAGTTCAGACCTTATATTGTTGATTCTAAAGTAACTATTCACACTGATCATGCTGCTATTAAATATCTTATGGAAAAGAAAGATGCTAAACCTAGACTTATTGGATGGGTTCTCTTGCTACAAGAATTTGATTTGCATATTATTGATAGAAAGGGAGCTGAGAACCCTGTTGCAAACCCACTACCTATTGATGATAGCTTTCCTGATAAATGCTTCTCGTACTGCTCCATGGTATGCTAATTATGCTAATTACATTGTTGCTAAATTTATCCACCTAGTTTCACGCACCAGCAAAAGAGAAAGTTCTTCTATGATTTAAGACATTACTTCTGGGATGACCCACATCTTTATAAAGGAGTAGATGGTGTTACCAGACGTTGTGTACCTGAGCATGAACAGGAACATATCTTACGCAAGTGTCACTCCGAAGCTTATGGAGGACACCATGCTGGAGATAGAACTGCACATAAGGTATTGCAATCCGGTTTTTATTGGCATGCTCTCTTCAAGGATGCCCATAAGTTTGTCTTATCTTGTGATGAATGTCAAAGAATTGGTAATATTAGTAGACGTCAAGAAATGCCTATGAATTATTCACTCGTTATTGAACCATTTGATGTTTGGGGCTTCGATTATATGGGACCGTTTCCTTCCTCTAATGGGTATACACATATTTTAGTTGCTGTTGATTACATTACTAAGTGCGTAGAAGCTATCCCAACTAGTAGTGCTGATCATAACACCTCTATTAAGATGCTTAAAGAAGTTATTTTTCCGAGGTTTGGAGTCCCTAGATATCTAATGACTGATGGTGGTTCAGATTTTATTCATGGTGCTTTCCGTAAAATGCTTGCTAAGTATGATGTTAATCATAGAATTGCATCTCCATATCATCCACAGTCTAGTGGTCAAGTAGAACTTAGCAATAGAGAGCTTAAATTAATTTTGCAGAAGACTGTTAATAGATCTAGAAAGAATTGGTCCAAGAAACTTGATGATGCATTATAGGCTTATAGAACTGCATATAAAAATCCTATGGGTATGTCCCCGTATAAAATGGTTTATGGAAAAGCATGTCACTTACCTCTTGAACTAGAACATAAGGCATATTGGGCTATTAAAGATCTCAACTATGACTTCAAACTCGCCAGTGAGAAGAGGCTTTTTGAGATTAGCTCACTTGATGAATGGAGAACACAGGCTTATGAGAATGCCAAGTTGTTCAAAGAAAAAGTTAAAAGATGGCATGACAAGAGGATACAAAAACGTGAGTTTAATGTAGGTGATTATGTATTGCTATACAACTCTCGTTTAAGATTTTTGCAGGAAAACTCCTCTCTAAATGGGAAGGTCCTTACATCATCGAGGAGGTTTACCGTTCCGGTGCCATAAAAATCAACAACTTCGAATGCACAAATCCGAGGGTAGTGAACGGTCGAAGAATCAAACATTATATCTCAGGTAATCCTATAAATGTTGAAACTTGTCACACCCTAGCTAGTTCAAGCATTAGAGTGTGCGTCATATTTAAATTCCCTTAAATTTGAAATGGGGAAGACAGAACCCCCAACACCCCCTGGAAACAACTAGGGTTTACTAAAATTATTTTCAATGAACCCAAAATGGTCTTCACAAAATGTTCATCATTTCTGGATTGGGCTAAAACCCCTGGCAAAAATGGTGCACTCTTTTCTAGGACATTCTGGATTTTCTGAATTAAATCGTAAGTATTTGAATTTGGGCATTTAAATGCTATAAAATAATCTAAATGCTCAAATAATTATGGAAATAAGTGTGGGCTGTTGGGAATAATCTAAACAGAGCCCCTGATTATTTTCAGGATTTTTAAAGATGCCTAGGTATTTTTAATAAAGCCCAACAGTTGCAGAAAAATAGATAAAAGAAAACAAACAAGAAAAAAAAGAGAGAGAGAAACTTACCAGGCGCAGCCCACCAGCCCACCTGGCTCGGCCCAGTCGACTGGCCTTGCTAGTCGTCCTCCTCCTCCCGCCAGGAGGACGAGGAGCGCGTGGCCGGCGCCTGCGGCCACACGCCGGCCACCTCCTTCTTCCGCCGACGCCATGGAGGCATCTAGGAGTGCCATGCCTCCCCCCACGTCCCCCTCTCTTTCTTCCCACTCTCCCCGTGGCCTCTTTCCCTCTCTGGCTCTCTCCCCCTCTTCCTGCCGAGCGCAGCCGTCGCCGCCGACAAGCTTCACCACAGCCACCACCGTCCATTTGCTGCCCCGACATGCTAGGAAGCTCCGCCGTCGTCGACTGCATCAAGTAGGCCGAGCCCCGTGCGCTCGCTCGCCCCGGAGACGCTGCACCGAGCTCGTTCTCAACTCCGGCCACCAGAGATCCCCCTCGCCGCCTCACTCGCTCCAGCCCTTCCCCGAGCTCGCCGATCGCTCCCCTGCAACCGCTGTGAGCTCCGCCACCGTTTCCCCCTCTCCCCGCGCTCGTCCGCGTCCTCCAACCCCCTCTGCCATCGAGGCCAAGAGCTCGGCTCCGCCGGCCATGTCGCCGCCGTGGCCACAGACGCGTAAGCTTGAATCCGAGCATGCCTTCGTCTTCCACGCGCTCCCAGGAGCCTAACGCACCACTCCCCGCGCCTCGCCGTGCCCCATAGCGTCGGGTTCATCCACACCCGAACTCCGGCGACCGCCAAGGTCGTCGCCGGCGTTGTTCCAAGCCTCCCCGAGCTCCACTTTCTCCACCAAACGACGCGGCTCGCTCCCCGCGTCATGTAGCTGCTCTCCGCCGTCGATTTGGTCGCCGGAGACGCAAAGCCGAGCCCCTCCGCCGCGTCTGTCGTCGCCGGCGTCAAGCCGCCGGCGAGTTTGATTCAGTTTGACCCCTGTGCAGGCCCAGGTAGACCCCCCTGAGTCTATGACAGGTGGGGCCGGTCTGCTAATCAGTTTAAGATTAGTTTTAACTAATTCTAATTAGTTTAGACACTGACATGTGGGCCCAGGCCCCACTGACAGCTAATTAGTGTTAATCTAATTCTGTTAACTAGTTGTGACACTGACAGAGAGGGCCCACCAGTCAGGTTTGACGTGGCCGACCCAGTTGACCGCTGACGTCACACCTATGTCATGCTGACGCATTAATTCAATTACTGGAATTATTTTTATATAGGAAATTCCAAAAAATATCCAAAACTTCTAAAAATCATAGAAAATCAACCATAGCTCCAAATGCAAAGATTTTTATATGAAAAATGATCAGAAAAATTCAATCTATCCATCTGTAATGGTTTCATGCATGACAAAACAAGTTAACCTTGCTGTTTAAGAAGAATAAGGTAATGCACTAATAAGGCCATGTTTAATGAGCTAATATTTGAATCTTTGATTCAAATGAGTTCATCCCCTTCTGTTTTAGCTTGCATTAGGCCAAGACATTTTCATCTTGCCATGTCATAGCATGCATCATATTGTTGCATATTGCCATGTGTTGATTATGTTCGGTGTGTCTTTCGTGGTAGGTTCTACCTCCGAGGATAACCCCGAGTATCCGTCTGAAGGGCAGTACCATACTACCTCTACAACAGGCAAGCAACCCATTGATCATTCCGATACAAACCCATGTTCTCGCTTCTGCTCTTATTTACTGCATTAAGACAACGTGATTCAAACTGCTGTGTGCTACGGTAGTTGAACCCTTATCCTCTGCATGACCTGTCATTGCCACAGTAACTAGATGAAACCCACTAGCATGTGTAGGAGTTGATTGAGCCATGTATGTGATTCCTACCTTGCTATGCCTGCTATGCTTAGAGTTGTGTCAGGTCTGGTTCATTTGGGTGATGGGCTAGAGCGATATGATTAAGTCGGTAATGTGAGGGATGTGTTGAACTTTTGGTAAAGGTATCGATGAGAGGCCATGTAGGAGTACATGGTGGGTTGTTTCATTGAGACCGTCCATAAGAACTGAGATCTGTATGCGTGATTTAAGATTCAGCTACTACCACACATTGGGCCCTGAAATATGACCCCGCTCGACTTACTGACCCCTCTCGCCCTCTGTCCAGGAGTTGCAACTAGTTTCTGGTGTTTGTAGGTTATGTGTTGGCGGCCGTGCGTAGCGCTGACCCTAGGGTAGGCTATGTTGCGGTAGATACACCGTGGCCGGGTATGCCAGGCGCCCGTTTAGCATCTCGGGACTCTATACACATCGTTTGGGGCCGTTGAGGACACCCCGGCCGGATTTCCTTGCGGATGGAACCTGAATAGGCGATAAACCTGGACTAGAGACTTGTGAGGTTAGTCAGGTCATGGTCTACACCCACGTCGGTTTTCGCTTGAAGTCTGTTGAGCACATGTCGTGTGCAGACGCTAAGTGGTGGAAACATGTGTGACGAAGTACACCCCTGCAGGGTATAAAACTATTCGAATAGCCGCATCCGCGGTAAAGGACTACTTGGTTGCCTATACAGTTCATAGACGAGTTAATGGTTACTACTAAAAGACTCAAGATAAGTGTGAGTACCGAGGATGGCCCTCTCGTAGGATGACGAGAGAGGATCCCCGGTGGAGTATTGTGTTGGTGAGTAGTGGACTCGTGTGCGAAAACTATTTTACTAGTGGAGTTTCGTAGGATAGCTTAGCCAAGAGTCAAAGCTGGCTTGCTGCAATAACCCCACCACCTTCTTGAGAATGAGCATGTATAGTAGGTTCTGTTGTAAGACTTGCTGAGTACCTTTGTACTCATGTTTTCTTAATTACTGTTTTTAGACGACAACACCGCCCCCTCCGATGGGTTCTACGTAGACCTTGACGTGGAAGAGTGACTAGCCACCCAGGTGGTGATCCTGGCCATGGAGGGCCCTATGTAGATAGACATGCTTCGAGAAGCCTTCTTTCTTTCTAGTGTATGTACTCAGATTAGTTGCTTCCGCATGTGCTTGTATGATTGTATGACTTGAGTGTCGGGTCATGTGACCCCTATCTGTATGAACATGTTATGTATGGCTCTCTGGAGCCTTTAAATAAAGTACTTGAGTTGTAGAGTTTTGTTGTGATGCCATGTTGTATGTACTCATATCGGGCATATTGTATGTATGATTGAAATGCTTGGTATGAGTGGGATCCGACAATCTAGTTGTTTATCCTTGGCAGCCTTTCTTATGGGGAAATGTAGTCTAGTGTTCCTCGAGCCATAGTAGTCTGCTACAGCCCGGTTCACCGGAGTCCTGCTAGCCCAGCACTACTGCTCAGGACACTTGACTGGCCGGCATGTGTTTCACGTCGTTCCTATGTCTGTCCCTTCGGGGAAATGTCATGCGGTGACATCCGGAGTCCTTCCTAGCCTGCTACAGCCCTGGTTCACCGGAGTCCTGTTAGCCCAGTGCTACAGCCCGGAATCACTCGCTGATGACCGACATGCTCGATGTGATTCATGTATGCCTGTCTGCATAGGTCTGTGCCGCGTTGGGTTCACGACTAGCCATGTCGGCCCGGGTTCTCTGTCATATGGATGCTAGCGACATTATCATATACGTGAGCCAAAAGGCGCAAACGGTCCCGAGCCATGGTAAGGCGACACCCGTGGGATACCGTGTGTGAGGTCGCAAAGTGATATGAGGTGTTACCGGCTAGATCGATGTGACTTGGAATCGGGGTCCTAACAGCGTTGGCATCAGAGCTGGACTGCCTGTAGGTTCGTTGACCCAAACTGGTCGATGTCGAGTCTAGAAATGCTTTAGTTATATGTAGGGGAATTGATTGTGGAAGGGAACGTAAGGCTCTTTTACTCCTTTACCTTATGTCCTCTGATCTGAGTCATTCTCTTCTCATTCAACGTGGGTTAAGGACTAGGCTCTCTTCTTCTATCAGGTTCACGTGTTACTAATCCGTAGTAGCTTATAGGATTGTTGTTACAAGCCCCAATTCAGTTTCTACTATTTTAGTATGTTGCTAATTGAATCAGAACCTTGATATGATGTTGTTGAGTGGTATTGCAAACTGTTGTGGATGTCTCAAATCTTTTTCTGAGCATTTACAGCTGTTATGCTGTCCAATTTTCCCTAGAAATTCTAATGTCTTTACATTGTGGTTGTGCTTTCATATGGCCAACCGTGTTCAAAACCAAGCGGTTCACCTGACCCGATGCCTCGACGTGCCCGGTCATACTGCTATGTTAGTCCGGGTAATGATCGAGACGGGTTACCGTTGGTATCCCGAATACACCGTCGAAGAGCAATTCCGAGACTTTAATCAAAGCCAATATTTCTGCACCGTCAGGATATTTCCTTCTTATGCTGGATCTACCGAGCCCCTTCACTGTTCCTATGGACTCGGGGTTACTGTTGAGATGGCTGTGCAGGATGCTGCCTATTCCATGATGACCATCATGCGAGTCCGGACTGGCCTGCTTCGGAACACCGACTTCCGTTACATGCCAGCTTCACTTCCAGGAGCGCAAGGGTATCTTCAGGCTATCTATGCTGACTACACTCAGGAGGACTCATTAACTCGTACCACTGCCGAGATGCTCGAAGATAAGGACCAAGAGAATCGGGCCTTGAGGCTGGAGCTTTTCAATACCCGTGCTCATCATTGGGCCACATTGACTCGGTTTGCACCTGCGGTGCAAGCTGGATGTATGGATACAAGGGATCCATATCCTGTGAGATCTGCTCTGCCAGACATGGTGGATTGGCGTGATGTGGGAGGCATCACCCCACCCCGTGGTCCCCGCAGGCCACCGTTTGTTGGTCCAAGACCTCATCCTAGCCCCTATGGTCCACAGGCTCCTCAGGACCGTCTGTTCCCGGATGATCACGTTGAACTTCCAGGCTATGGAGGTGACTTCTATGAGGACTACTACGGAGCTATCTGAGTTAGTAGTATTATCACTAGTATTGTAATAGTGGTATCTCCACTGTCCTGCGTGACTTGTGGGATATGACTTTGTGTGTAATCAATTCTGGAGGTGTAGACAAATAATGTATAGGAGCTTGGAATGCCTCCGATGAGATGTAACGTCTTTCATCATAGTTGTACTGTAGCCTGGGCTTGTACTAAACTATGTATGATGTGTATGACCGTTGGTATATATATATGGCAGTTTTATATTACCATGACATACGGATGAACATCTCTACATTCCGTGTTATCCATTACATTATGCACTTCCTTGCTAAGTTTGAGCCATCCTTATCTAAACCATTGTCTTGTTTTCTCCTAGATGGTCAACACCCGCAGCAACCCAGCTGCCCCGGAGCAGGGGGAAGCCAGTGCAGCTAGGGGTGAAAATCTGCCTCACCCGCCGTAACACCCCGGATGTAACTTACCCAATATGTATTCCAACTCTTGCCGTTTCCGGCCTTAAGTTATTTTATTTTATCGGGTTCGGGTTTTTGTCTCCGTGTGTTGTTGTCGTTGTCATGCATCTCATATCATGTCATCATGTGCATTGCATTTGCATACGTGTTCATCTCTTGCATTCGAGCATTTTCCGCGTTGTCCGTTTTGCATTCCGGCGCTCCGTTCTCCTCCGGTGGTCGTTTCTACCTTTCTTTCGTGTGTGGTGATTAAACATTTCCGGATTGGACCGAGACTTGCCAAGCGGCCTTGGTTTACTACCGGTAGACCGCCTGTCAAGTTTCGTACCATTTGGACTTCGTTTGATACTCCAACGGTTAACCGAGGGATTGAAAAGGCCTCGTGTGAGTTGCAGCCCAACACCCCTCCATTTTGGCCCAAAACCCACCAAAACCCTCTCCATCATCTAGAGAGTTCGATCACGATCGCGTGGCCGAAAACCGCACCTCATCTGGACTCTCCTAGCTCCCTCTATGCCTATATATAGACCCCTTACCCGAAATCCGGATCTCTCCCCCGTCCAAACCCTACAAACGCCCTGCCGCAACCGGACATGTCCGCCTCCGCGCCGGAAACCGCCCCGCGCCATTAGACGGGCGCCACGTGGCGGCTCCTGTCCCCGCCGCCGAGGCCCGCCGGCCCGAAGCCGGCCCTCCCCGCGTTCCGCCCAGGCCAGAGCCTCCGCCCGCGCGTGCCGCCCTCCTTCCCCGACGCTGTCGCCCGTCCCTCCTTCCCCGAAGCCGTCGCCCGGACCTCCCCGCGCCGGCGCCGCCGCGCCATTGCCGGCCGGAGCGAGCTCCGCCGGCCGGACCTCCTCGCCGCCGCCTCACCTCGCCTCCGCTGCCCCGGCGCCGTCGCGCGCTACCCGACGCCGCCCCGTCGTCCGAGCCTGCCGTCGCCGCCTCCTCACCGCCCCTCGTCGCCGGCAAGCGCTGCCCCGGCCATCCTCGGTGACCGTGCCAGCTATAGTACCGATCCGATCTGGATCTGAGATCCAAAATCGGGTTGACTTTTTATCCCTAACCCTAGTTCATGTTGCCCTGTTCATCGTGGCGTAACTTTGCATCCGTAGCTCCGTTTCGCGCATATAGCATATCAAAATGTTCGCCTCAGAGAGTACATCATTTCATACCATTTCATCATTTTCATTGGAGTTCATCTTGATGCCCGAAATGCTGTTAGAAGAGGGCTACTTGAGATAATTGTCAGATCTGCTGCTCCATTTAGATATTTGTCATTTTTGCCATGATTATTGTGTGCATGATATGCCCATGAGCTCTACAAATGTTTTGTTATGGATTTTTCCATCTTTCCAGAGGTATAAACCATGTATTTTTGTGATGTGTGTGGTGACTAGCACAAGGTTGCAAAGTGAGGCACTTGCTAATGCTGATTTCAGGGACTTAGCATTTCCACTAAGTCCTTGACCTGTTTATCTCATATGGCCATATGTTCATGTTGTTACCTAGTGATCCGTGCCTCTTTTGAGGATGATCAGTAAGGTTGTTTTGTTAATATTGTAGTGCTATATCCATCCATGTCTTTGTTTGCAATTATGGAGCACCCTAGCTTGAGTCAATCGAGCTCTACTTTTGCTACTTCGTGAATCTGGGCAGATTGTCTACTTGTTAGCGATTTTGCGGAGGATGTTGTAGTTGATCCGTGCATGCTATGCTATTGTTTTAACATGTCTAGCTTGAATTTTGTGTATTCTTGATGGATGTATGCTTAGCTTGTCATGACTTGCTCCGTAGTGAGTGCATCGAGCTCGTAAACATGCCTACTTGATACCTGTTTCAGCATGCTCCAGTTTTCACTAAGTCTGTGATCTGATTATGTTTTTGCCATGTTCACATGCTTGGAATTGTATTTTCTGATCCCTTTTGGCTCAAGGTCACTAAGGGACTTTTGTTAAGCTCTTTGAGTAGCTCCATGCCATGCTTTGCTTTGCCTTGTTAAGGTCCTGTAGCATATAGTTTTGTTGCTCCGAAGGGTGCTATCTGATCTGAAATTCCAGACAAGTGTTAATTTCACTAAGTCTGAGATCTGTTTGTCATATGCATTTTTGCCATGCTTGTTTGAACCTGTTAATGGATGAATTGGCCGTAGCTCAATGCTAGATTTTTGTTAAGCATCATGAATGCATCCCTGCCATGTATTTTTATGCCATGTTTGAGTGCTTTAGCACGTTCATCTTGTGGCATTTAGATGGCTACTTGCTGTAAATCGCAGAATGTGGCCATATTTGAATTGCTTGCCATTTCCAAACCGTAACTCCGATTCCGACGTTCTTTATATCGTTTTCAAGCGATTTCATCTCATCTTTCCAGTGGCATACTTGTATTCCCAAGTTGAGGCCAGGTTCATGCATCCCTTGTCAAATCTTGCATATGCATCCCGCATAGCATACCATCTTTGCATCATGTTGTTTGAGTTTGCACGTGGTTGATTGTGTTCCATTTGCTTGTTTGTCTTGTTTGGGTAGAGCCGGGAGATGAGTTCTCTAACGAGGAGCCCGTTGAGTTTGCTTTCGAGGATCCAGTCAACTCTGACAACTTTGCAGGCAAGATGATCATACCCTCGAAATCACTACTATCTTTGCTTTGCTAGATGCTCGCTCTTTTGCTATGCCTATGCTACGATGCCTACCACTTGCTTTCAAGCCTCCCAAATTTCCATGTCAAACCTCTAACCCACCATGTCCTAGCAAACCGTTGATTGGCTATGTTATCGCTTTGCTCAGCCCCTCTTATAGCGTTGCTAGTTGCAGGTGAAGATTGGAGACCGTTCCTTGTTGGAACATTATTTACTTGTTGGGATATCGTTATATTGCCATGTTATCTTAATGCATCTATATACTTGGTTAAGGGTGGAAGGCTCGGCCTCTCTCCTAGTGTTTTATTCCACTCTTGCCGCCCTAGTTTCCGTCATATTGGTGTTATGTTCCCGGATTTTGCGTTCCTTACGCGGTTGGGTTATAATGGGAACCCCTTGATAGTTTGCCTTGATTAAAGCTTTTCCAGCAATGCCCAACCTTGGTTTTACCATTTGCCACCTAGCCTCTTTTTCCCTTGGGTTTCCGGAGCCCGAGGGTCATCTTATTTAGCCCCCCCGGGCCAGTGCTCCTCTGAGCGTTGGTCCAAACTGGAGTCCTGTGCAGCGCCCCCTCGGGGAAACTCGAGGTTTGTTTTTAGTTGTATGGAGAGCTCATCTGAGTGTGCCCTGAGAACGAGATATGTGCAGCTCCTATCGGGATTTGTCGGCACATTCGGGCGGTGTTGCTGGTCTTGTTTTAACCTGTCGAAGTGTCTTGAAGAACCGAGATACCGAGTCTGATCGGAACGTCTCGGGAGGAGGTCTATTACTTCGTTGACCGTGAGAGCTTGTCATGGGCTAAGTTGGGACTCCCCTGCAGGGATTTGAACTTTCGAACGCCATGCCCGCGGTTATGGGTAGATGGGAATTTGTTAATGTCCGGTTGTAGATAACTTGAACCCTAACTTAATTAAAATGAATCAACTAAGTGTGTTACCGTGATGGTCTCTTCTCGGCGGAGTCCGGGAAGTGAACACGGTATTGGAGTAATGCTTGCATAGGTTGCCCTCTAGTTTCTCGCTCGCGCTTTGCCTCCTCTTCTCGCTCTCTTTTGCGAACAGGTTAGCCACCATATGTGCTACTCGCTTGCTGCAGCTCCACATATTTACCTTGCCTTTCCTATTAAGCTTAAATAGTCTTGATCGCGAGGGTGCGAGATTGCTGAGTCCCTGTGGCTCATAGATTACTATTACACCAGAAGCAGGGCCTGATGATTCTGCTCCAGGTGACGCGCTCGAGCTCAAGTGGGAGTTCAACGAGGACTCTCAATGGTACTATGTTTCCTTTCCTGATGATCAGTAGTGGTGCCCAGTTGGGGGTGATCGGGACCGTGTCGCATGTTGGGTTATCTTTTATTTTGGCGACGTAGTCGGGCCATGAGTGTTTGGATGATGTAATGTTATTTATGTACTTGATTGACGTGGCGAGTGTAAGCCAACTATGTTATCTTCCGTTTTATTATCTATATGTTACATGGGATGTTGTGAAGATTGCCTAACTTGCGACATATGCCTTCAATGCGATTATGCCTCTAAGTCGTGCCTCGACACGTGGGAGATATAGTCGCATCGAGGGTGTAACAAGTTGGTAATCAGAGCCTTCCCCGACCTTAGGAGCCCCATTGCTTGATCGTTTTTAGTGGCCGATTTGTGTCTAGAAAAATGTTTTGAGTCATTTAGGAATTATATATCGGAGAGTTTAGGAATTCTATTTACTTCCCAGTCTCCTCATCGCTCTGGTAAGGCATGCTTACATAGAGTTTTGACTCTTCTCTTCTCAAATTTCACTAAAAATTTTTTTAGGATCACGCGGGTATCTTGGAATTGTTCCGATGGTTTTATGACGAGAACATTGTCTTGGTGCCTCCTGTCAGGGGTTTTGTGGAAGTGTCCCGGGGAGTTGAGCTCTGAGGTGTTGTCGTCATAATTTTATCGTTGCAGTTCTGGAATACCTGAGTATAGTACGCCGACATCGAAAATCTCTTTTATGCAGTTCGTTGGTGAGATAACCTCGACGCCACCCAGTACTGGGGCGGGAGTTCGGGAGTATCACCATAACTTGTATAACGGATGCTTTTCGAAGGTTGAGGTAGATGGTTTCCGAAGTTTTTCTCGGTTATGTGTTGAAGGATGGATATAGCTGGATGTAGGATTTGCTAGATTTGGGTGAGATATTATGCTTCCCCTGTATCCCCAACACCTGATTGCATAACCGAAAAGGTTTGGGAGTTTCATAGGTGGGAACTCTTGTAGCTCTAGTTCTTCTTCCATGGCTATTTGGTTTGGGATTGGGTAATCCTCACCGAGTATTCGTTCTTGTTCCGTACCTTGTTGGTTTTATTCTTGTACCTCAATTCTAAGTGGCTTCTCAATTTATGGATATGTGACCATTTCAAGAGGAATGCATTCGTTCTTTCGTTCGGATGTGAAGACTTTATGTTGCAATTTTCATTCCGTTGGATTCAGCTTCATTTATCTGTCTATGTGCTAACGGTGGTCAACCTCTTCAGGATGGCTCCCGCTAAGAGCACCAATCCGAATCAGAATCAAGATCCGCCACCACCTCCACCTCCTCCGGAGGCATGGCAAGCTGTGATGGCCGCAACCAATGCAAACACACAGTTGATCATGCAAATTCTTCAAGAGCGCAATCAAGGCAACCAAGGGAACCAAGGCAACAATCAGAATCACTTTGCTACACTCAACCAGTTCCTTGCTAACGGGCCAAAGACTTTCAGCAATTGTGTTGACGCAACCGATGCTGACGATTGGCTCATGGATCTGTGCAAGCATTTCGAGTGCAGTAACGTCAGGCCTGAGGACTTTGTCAAGTTCGCTTCCTTCCAACTCAAAGATCAAGCTGCAGAATGGTTCCAGCAGTACAAGGACTCCAGAGGTGGACGTGTGATCACTTGGGATGAATTCCGTTAAGATTTCAGAGCTCACCATATTCCCCAGAGCGTGGTTGAAAGCAAGCATGAGGAATTCCGCAACCTGAAGCAAGGCTCTTTGTCTGTCTATGACTACAACAAGTTGTTTCAGAAGCTCGCCCGCTTTGCCAAGCAGGACGTACCTGATGAGAAGAGCATGATATACCAGTTCAGGGGTGGTCTCAGAGAAGAAATCTAGCTAGCTCTTGTTCTCTTTGAGCCCTTGAGGTACGATGAGTTCTACAACATGGCATTGAAGCAAGAGGCCGCTCAACTGAGGTGTGATGCTTCCAAGAAGCAAGTCAGAGACACTACTCCTTCTTCCTCTACTCAAGTGGCCAAGCAGTAGAAGTATTGGCTTCCTCCTCCTCCGTTCCGCCAGCCGTATCAGCAGAAGAGCAAAGGTGGCAGTGGATCTTCCCACTCACCCAACCCTGGCTTTGAGAACAAGACTTCGTCTCAAGCTCCAAGATCGAGTGCTCCGTACCACCGTCCGCTTTCAGAGGTCACGTGCAACAAGTGCCAACAGAAGGGTCACTATGCCAACAAGTGTCGCAACCAGAGGCGTCTTCCTCCTCCTCCTCCTCCTATCAGATCGGCAAGTACAGCTGTGGTCAAGCATAACCCCAAGCACGCCAAGGTCAACTTGATGAACGCAGCTCAGGCAGAGGATTCGTCAGATGTGATCATGGGTAACCTTCCTGTTAACGATGTCCCTCCAAAAGTTCTTTTTGACACTGGTGCATCGCATTGTTTCATTTGCAAACCTTTTGCATCGAAGTATGAGTGCGATTATCAGTATCTGCAAAATTCCTTGCAAATCGTGTCACCGGGCAAGCAAATGACATCTAATTTCTGCGTCCCGGATATTACTATCACGTTGGGCGACTACAAATTTCTAGCTTCTCCTATTGTTCTGGGTGACTCGGATATTGATCTTATTCTCGGAATGGATTGGCTTTCTAAGCACAAGGCGCATCTTGATTGTGCTGCCAGGCAGATTCAATTAACTCATTCGTCTGAGGATGTAATTGTCTTTGCCGCTCGTGATGATACCATCCGTCTATTTTCTCTCAATGAGAAGGGTGAACTGGATGCTATCTCGCAAATTTCCAGTCGTTTGCAAATATCAAGACGTCTTTCCAGAAGAGCTTCCAGGAATGCCTCCACACCGGCCAGTTGAATTCGTCATTGATCTTGAGCCTGGCACGGAACCTGTGTGCAAGCGTCCTTACAAGCTCGGACCTGAAGAGTTGAAGGAGCTGCAGAAGCAACTCGATATTCAAGAAAGAATGGGTCTCATCCGGCCTAGTTCTTCTTCGTGGGGTTGTGGTGTTCTTTTTGTGAAGAAGAAGGATGGAACAGACCGATTTTGTGTTGATTACCGTCCATTGAACAAGAAGACCATCAAGAACAAATACCCACTTCCCAACATCAATGAGTTGTTCTAACAACTCAAAGGTGCTCGAGTATTCTCCAAGCTTGATCTCCGTATGGGTTATCATTAGATTCGAATCCGTGAGCAAGATATTCCCAAGACGGCTTTCAGGACAAGCTATGGTTCATATGAATACACTGTCATGTCTTTTGGCCTCGTCAACGCTCCTCCGACTTTCTCTCGCATGATGAACTTCATCTTCAATGCCTACACCAATGACTTCGTTTTGGTCTATCTCAAAGACATTCTGGTTTTCTCGAAGAACAAGGAAGATCATGCCAAGCACTTGCGTTTGGTGCTCGATAAGCTCAGAGAACACAAGTTCTACGCCAAGTTCTCCAAGTGCGAATTTTGGCTCGATGAGGTTCGTTATCTTGGTCATATCATCTCTGCCAAGGGCATTGCGGTGAATCCTGAGAAGGTGTCTGCAATTGTGAATTGGGAACCTCCTCAGAACGTGAAGCAACTCCATAGCTTCCTCGGTCTCGCAAGCTACTGTCGAAGATTCGTTGAAAACTTTTCTAAGATCGCGAAGCCTCTCTCAAATCTTCTCCAGAAGCACGTCAAGTACGTTTGGTCTCCGGAGTGTGACATTGATTTCAACACTTTGAAAGAGAAATTGGTCACTGCTCCAGTTCTGACTCCGCCTGATGAATCCAAGCCGTACGAGGTCTTTTGTGATGCCTCTCTCCAAGGTCTTGGCGCAGTGTTGATGCAAGAGAAGAAAGTTGTTGCTTATACCTCTCGCCAGTTGAAGCCCAATGAGAAGAACTACCCCACTCATGATCTCGAGTTGGCAGCAGTTGTGCATGCTCTTTTGACTTGGAGATATCTCTTATTGGGAAGAAAAGTGGACATCTTCACTGACCACAAGAGTCTCAAGTACATCTTCACTCAGCCTAATGTCAACCTCAGGCAAACTCGATGGGTCGAAATGATTCAAGAGTGTAATCCGAGTATCGAGTATACTCCAGGCAAGGCCAATGTGATTGCTGACGCATTGAGAAGAAAGGCTTATTGCAACAGCCTGATTCTTAAGCCTTATCAACCTGAGCTTTGTGAAGCTTTCCGCAAACTTAATCTGCAAGTTTTTCCTCAAGGTTTCCTCACCAACCTTCAAGTCTCTCCTACCTTGGAAGACCAGATTCGCCAAGCCCAGCTTCTTGATGCTATGGTGAAAAAGGTGAAGATTGGGATTGCCAAGAGTCAACCCAAGTACAAGTGCTACCGCCTTGATGACAAGGATACTCTCTTCTTCGAGGATCGTATTGTTGTGCCCAAAGGTGAACTTCGTAAAGTCATCATGAACGAGGCTCAAAATTCTCTCCTCTCCATCCACCCTGGGAGCACGAAGATGTATCAGGACCTCAAGCAGGCTTATTGGTGGACTCGAATGAAGAGCGAGATTGCTCAATTCGTGAATGAATGTGATGTCTGCAGAAGAGTGAAGGCAGAACACCAAAGGCCAGCTGGTCTCCTCCAACCTCTTGCCATTCCAGAATGGAAGTTTGACCACATTGCGATGGATTTCGTGGCTGGGTTTCCAAAGTCCAAACGGGGAAATGATGCTATATTCGTTGTCATCGACAAACTCACTAAAGTGGCTCACTTTCTTCCTATCAAAGAGTCAATCACTGCAGCTCAATTGGCGGAACTCTGTACCTCTCGAATTGTCTCTCTGCACGGTATTCCACAAGTGATCTCTTCAGACTGTGGCAGCATCTTTACCTCCAAGTTTTGGGATTCTTTTCAGAAGGCCATGGGCACCAACATCCGCTTCAGCACAGCTATCCATCCTCAAACTAGCGGTCAAGTCGAGTGTGTCAACCAGATTCTTGAAGATATGCTCAGGGCTTGTGTGATCTCCTTCGGCATGAAGTGGGAGGATTGTCTTCCATATGCTGAATTCTCCTACAACAACAGTTTTCAAGCAAGTTCGGGCAAGGCCCCATTTGAAATTCTGTATGGCAGGAAGTGCCGTACCCCTCTCAACGGGTCTGAAACCGGTGAACGCCAGCTTTTGGGAAATGACTTAATCACGGAGGCAGAGGAAATGTGCAAAGTCATTTGAGATAACCTCAAAGCAGCCCAATCCCGCCAGAAGAGCTACTATGATAGTAAGCACCGTGATTTGGCTTTCGAGATCGGAGATCATGTTTACCTCCGCGTCTCTCCTATGAAAGGTACTCGTCGCTTCGTTATCAAAGGGAAGCTTGCCCCTAGATACGTGGGACCTTTCAAGATTGTCAGCAAGAGAGGGGACCTCGCCTATCAACTCGAGCTTCCTTCAAACTTTGCAAATGTTCATGATGTGTTCCATGTCTCTCAGCTCCGAAAGTACTTCAAGACTCCTGACCGCACCGTCAACTTCGAGGACATTGAGCTCCAAGAAGATCTCTCCTATCGTGAGCACCCCGTTGCTATTCTTGAAGAGACTGAACGCAAGACCCGCAACAAGTCGATCAAATTCCTCAAAGTCAAGTGGTCACACCATTCCGACCGTGAAGCTACCTGGGAACGCGAGGATCACCTCCGTTCTGAGTACCCAGCGTTCTTTCAGTCCTAGATCTCGGAACGAGATCCTTTCGTAGTGGTGGAGTGTTGTAACACCCCGGATGTAACTTACCCAATATGTATTCCAACTCTTGCCGTTTCCGGCCTTAAGTTATTTTATTTTCTCGGGTTCGGGTTTTTGTCTCCGTGTGTTGTTGTCGTTGTCATGCATCTCATATCATGTCATCATGTGCATTGCATTTGCATACGTGTTCATCTCTTGCATTCGAGCATTTTCCGCGTTGTCCGTTTTGCATTCCGGCGCTCCGTTCTCCTCCGGTGGTCGTTTCTACCTTTCTTTAGTGTGTGGGGATTGAACATTTTTGGATTGGACCGAGACTTGACAAGCGGCCTTGGTTTACTACCGGTAGACCGCCTGTCAAGTTTCGTACCATTTGGACTTCGTTTGATACTCCAACGGTTAACCGAGGGACCGAAAAGGCCTTGTGTGTGTTGCAGCCCAACACCCCTCCATTTTGGCCCAAAACCCACCAAAACCCTCTCCATCATCTAGAGCGTTCGATCACGATCGCGTGGCCGAAAGCCGCACCTCATTTGGACTCTCCTAGCTCCCTTTATGCCTATATATAGACCCCTTCCCCGAAATCCGGATCTCTCCCCCGTCCAAACCCTAAAAACGCCCCGCCGCCACCAGACATGTCCGCCTCCGCGCCGGACACCGCCCCGCGCCAATAGATGGGCGCCACATAGCGCCTCTTGTCCCCGCCGCCGCCGAGGCCCGCCGGCCCGACGCCAGCCCTCCCCGTGTTCCGCCCGGGCCAGAGCCTCCGCCCGCGCGCGCCGCCCTCCTTCCCCGACGCCGTCGCCCAGCGCCGCTGCCCCGGCCGCCGCCTCCCCGCGCCGGCGCCGCCGCGCCATTGCCGGCCGGAGCGAGCTCCGCCGGCCGGACCTCCTCGCCGCCGCCTCACCTCACCTCCGCCGCCCCGGCGCCGCCGCG
This sequence comes from Triticum urartu, assembly GCF_056163025.1. Taxonomy (NCBI): domain Eukaryota; kingdom Viridiplantae; phylum Streptophyta; class Magnoliopsida; order Poales; family Poaceae; genus Triticum; species Triticum urartu. Next base: position 260,137,473 of record NC_141876.1, read on the forward strand.
CGCTGCCCGACGCCGCCCCGTCGTCCGAGCCCACCGTTGCCGCCTCCTCGCCGCCCCTCGTCGCCGGCAAGCGCCGCCCCGACCATCCTCGGCGACCGTGCCAGCTACAGTACTGATCCGATCTGGATCTGAGATCCAAAATCGGGTTGACTTTTTATCCCTAAACCTAGTTCATGTTGCCCTATTCATCGTCCCGTAACTTTGCATCCGTAGCTCCGTTTCGCGCATATAGCATTCAAAATGTTCGTCTCAGAGAGTACATCATTTCATTCCATTGCATCATTTTTATTTGAGTTCATCTTGATGCCCGAAATGCTGTTAGAAGAGGGCTACTTGAGATAATTGTCAGATCTGTTGCTCCATTTAGATATTTGTCATTTTTGCCATGATTATTGTGTGCATGATATGCCCATGAGCTCTACATATATTTTGTTAAGGGTTTTTCCATATTTCCAGAGGTGCAACCCATGTATTTTTGTGATGTGTGTGGTTACTAGCACAAGCTTGCAAAGTGAGGCGCTTGCTAATGCTGATTTCAGGGACTTAGCATTTCCACTAAGTCCTTGACCTGTTTATCGCATATGGCCATATGTTCATGTTGTTACCTAGTGATCCATGCCTCTTTTGAGGATGATCAGTAAGGATGTTTTGTTAATATTGTAGTGCTCTATCCACCCATGTCTTTGTTTGCAATTATGGAGCACCCTAGCTTGAGTCAATCGAGCTCTACTTTTGCTACTTCATGAATTTGGGCAGATTGTCTACTTGTTAGCGATTTTGCCGAGGATGTTGTAGTTGATCCGTGCATGCTATGCTATTGTTCTTGCCATGTCTAGCTTGAATTTTGTGTATTCTTGATGGATGTATGCTTAGCTTGTCATGACTTGCTCCGTAGTGAGTGCATCGAGCTCGTAAACATGCCTACTTGATACCTGTTTCAGCATGCTCCAGTTTTCACCAAGTCTGTGATCTGATTATGTTTTTGGCATGTTCACATGCTTGGAATTGTATTTTTTGATCCCTTTTGACTCAAGGTCACTAAGGGACTTTTGTTAAGCTCTTTGATTAGCTCCATTCCATGCTTTGCTTTGCCTTGTTCAGGTCCTGTAGCATATAGTTTTGTTGCTCCGAAGGGTGCTATCTGATCTGAAATTCCAGACAAGTGTTAATTTCACTAAGTCTGAGATCTGTTTGTCATATGCATTTTTGCCATGCTTGTTTGAACCTGTTAATGGATGAATTGGCCGTAGCTCAGTGCAAGACTTTTGTTAAGAATCATGAATGCATCCCTGCCATGTATTTTTATGCCATGTTTGAGTGCTGTAGCACGTTCATCTTGTGGCATTTAGATGGCTACTTGCTGTAAATCGCAGAATGTGGCCATATTTGAATTGCTTGCCATTTCCAAACCGTAACTCCGATTCCGACGTTCTTTATATCGTTTTCAAGCGATTTCATCTCATCTTTCCAGTGGCACACTTGGATTCCCAAGTTGAGGCCAGGTTCGTGCATCCCTTGTCAAATCTTGCATATGCATCCCGCATAGCATACCATCTTTGCATCATGTTGTTTGAGTTTGCACGTGGTTGATTGTGTTCCGTTTGCTTGTTTGTCTTGTTTGGGTAGAGCCGGGAGACGAGTTCACTAATGAGGAGCCCGTTGAGTTTGCTTTCGAGGATCCAGTCAACTCTGACAACTTTGCAGGCAAGATGATCATACCCTCGAAATCACTACTATCTTTGCTTTGCTAGATGCTCGCTCTTTTGCTATGCCTATGCTACGATGCCTACCACTTGCTTTCAAGCCTCCCAAATTTCCATGTCAAACCTCTAACCCACCGTGTCCTAGCAAACCGTTGATTGGCTATGTTACCGCTTTGCTCTGCCCCTCTTATAGCGTTGCTAGTTGCAGGTGAAGATTGGAGACCGTTCCTTGTTGGAAGATTATTTACTTGTTGGGATATTATTATATTGCCATGTTATCTTAATGCATCTATATACTTGGTTAAGGGTGGAAGGCTCCGCCTCTTGCCTAGTGTTTTGTTCCACTCTTGCCGCCCTAGTTTCCGTCATATCGGTGTTATGTTCCCGGATTTTGCATTCCTTACACGGTTGGGTTATAATGGGAACCCCTTGATAGTTCGCCTTGATTAAAGCTTTTCCAGCAATGCCCAACCTTGGTTTTACCATTTGCCACCTAGCCCCTTTTCCCTTGGGTTTCCGGAGCCCGAGGGTCATCTTATTTTAGCCCCCCTGGGCCAGTGCTCGTTTGAGCATTGGTCCAAACTAGAGTCCTGTGCAGTGCCCCCTCGGGGAAACTCGAGGTTTGGTTTTAGTTGTATGGAGAGCTCATCTGAGTGTGCCCTGAGAACGAGATATGTGCAGCTCCTATCGGGATTTGTCGGCACATTCGGGCGGTGTTGCTGGTCTTGTTTTAACCTGTCGAAGTGTCTTGAAGAACCGAGATACCGAGTCTGATCGGAACGTCTCGGGAGGAGGTTTATTCCTTCTTTGATCGTGAGAGCTTGTCATGGGCTAAGTTGGGACTCCCCTGCAGGGATTTGAACTTTCGAAAGCCGTGCCCGCGGTTATGGGCAGATGGGAATTTGTTAATGTCCGGTTGTAGATAACTTGAACCCTAACTTAATTAAAATGAATCAACTGAGTGTGTTACCGTGATGGTCTCTTCTCGGCGGAGTCCGGGAAGTGAACACGGTGTTGTAGTAATGCTTGCGCAGGTTGCCATCTAGTTTCTCGCTCACGCTTTGCCTCCTCTTCTCGCTCTCTTTTGCGAACAGGTTAGCCACCATATGTGTTAGTCGCTTGCTGCAGCTCCACATATTTACCTTGCCTTTCCTATTAAGCTTAAATAGTCTTGATCGCGAGGTTGCGAGATTGCTGAGTCCCTGTGGCTCACAGATTACTATTACACCAGATGCAGGGCCTGATGATTCTGCTCCAGGTGACGCGCTCGAGCTCAAGTGGGAGTTCAACGAGGACTCTCAACGATACTATGTTTCCTTTCCTGATGATCAGTAGTGGTGCCCAGTTGGGGGTGATCGGGACCGTGTCGCATGTTGGGTTATCTTTTATTTTGGCGCCGTAGTCGGGCCATGAGTGTTTGGATGATGTAATGTTATTTATGTACTTGATTGACGTGGCGAGTGTAAGCCAACTATGTTATCTTCCCTTTTATTATCTATATATTACATGGGATGTTGTGAAGATTGCCTAACTTGCGACATATGCCTTCAATGCGATTATGCCTCTAAGTCGTGCCTCGACACGTGGGAGATATAGTCGCATCGAGGGTGTAACACCCGCCCTCTCCGGCCGAAGTGATGCTGGAGGCAGAAAGAAACAAGCGTGAGACTAACCGCCAGCTAGAGCGGATTGAGCAGAACACTGCACGCCACCCGTGAAATGACTTGGTGTCAATTAATGACTTTATCAAGCTGTACCCACCAAAGTTTAACCATTCCGTCGAGCCCCTCGACGTGGATGACTAGCTTCGCAACATTACCCACAAGCTACGTTCTGCCAACGTAGCCGAAGCCGACAAGGTTACTTATGCTGCCTATCACCTCGAAGGCCCTGCTAGCCTCTGGTGGGAAAACTTCGAAGCTATGCGCCCGGTCGGCCAAATTACTACTTGGGCTGAATTCAGTGAGGCTTTCCATGAGCATCACATTCCGGAAGGTCTCATGGATCGCAAGAGGGAGGAGTTCTGCAATTTCACCCAAGGAAGATTGACTGTGGATGCATATAGTCGTGAATTTGGGAATCTGGCACGTTATTCTCCCGAAGAGGTATCTGCCGACGCTAAGAAGGAGGCAAGGTTCCGCAAGGGACTCAGCCCTGAGCTTCGCCGCGATCTTCGTCTGCACGAGTGCACCTCCTTTCAGAAGCTGGTCAATAAAGCCATCAGTGCTGAGACAGGCCAGACTGATTATGACGCTTCACGCAAGCACTCACGTGATTTTGGCTCTTCATCCGGCTCTGGAGCTTAGAAGCACCGGGTGCGGATCCCAAGCACGGCACTGCCACCTAGGTTCATCCCGAGGCCATCCTTTGAGGCGCCTCGTCCCAACCAGCAGTTTGCACCGCCCAAGCCCTATGGTGGCCCCGCTGCTAATGCTGCTCCACGCCCCAATGTGGTGACATGCTTCAAGTGTGGAGAGCCGGGTCACTATAGACGAGAGTGTCCCCAGAACAACAACGCCAATCAAACTGGAAAGTCCGTTGGCCATGGTAAGCCCGCGGGAAAGACATTCTATGCCAAGCCGGTCACCACTGCCCGTGGCCATGTCAACTATGTTTCAGATGAGGAGGCTCATGAGGTTCCTAACGTCGTCCTTGGTACGCTCCTTGTTAATTGCCATCCGGCATCTGTTCTTTTCAATACTAGAGCATCTCATTCATTCATATCCGAGAACTATGCTCGATTGCATAACACGACATTCTGTGACATGCCCTCTACCATGGAAATTCAAACCCCTGGCTCTAGATGGCAAACTTCTAGAGTAAGCCGTGGGAACGAAATTCTTGTCGATAGACTTGTATTCCTCGCATCCTTAATAGCTCTCAAGTCCTCGGACATAAACATCATCTTGGGTATGGACTGGATGTCAGCTCATTATGCTAAGATTGATGGTGCCACTAGGACCGTTCAACTTACTCACCCATGGGGCAGGACGGTCAATGTCTTAACTCAAGTGGCCAAGCGCCAACTTTACTCCCTAAATTCCAACCCCCTTCCAGACCTTGAAGATGTTCCGGTAGTCCGAGACTTTCCGGATGTCTTTCCAGAAGAACTGCCAGGTGTTCCACTTGACAGGGATGTCGAGTTTGTGATAGACCTTGTTCCAGGAACCGTTCCAATTTCTAGAAGACCCTACAAGATGGCACCCTTAGAACTAGCCGAGCTTAAGAACCAACTCAATGAGTCCTTGAAAAAGGGTTTCATCCGTCCTAGTTCCTCTCCTTGGGATTGCCCCGTCCTCTTCGTCAAGAAGAAAGATGGAACAGATCGAATGGTTGTAGATTACCGACCTGTCAACTTGGTCACCATCAAGAACAAGTATCCGCTTCCCAGGATCAATGATCTGTATGATCAGCTCGCTGGATCCTCAGTCTTTTCCAAGATGGATTTGAGGTTGGGCTACCATCAAATCAAAATCAGAAACGGGGACATTCCCAAAACGGCTTTTGTTACTCGTTATGGCCAATACGAGTACACCATTATGTCCTTCGGTTTAACCAATGCCCCAGCTACCTTTTCTCGGTTAATGAACTCGGTCTTCATGGAGTACTTGGATAAATTCGTCGTAGTATACCTCGATGACATACTCATCTACTCCAAGAATGAAGAGGAACATGCCGAACATCTAAGGCTGGTATTGATGAAACTTCGAGAGCATCGCTTTATGCCAAATTCTCCAAGTGTGAATTTTGGTTGACAGAAGTGACCTATCTGGGCCATGTAATCTCTGGTAAGGGTATTGCTGTCAATCCCGAGCGAGTTCAAGCCGTCCTTGATTGGACTCCACCTGAGACGGTCAAGCAAGTTCAAAGTTTCCTTGGCTTAGCGAGCTATTGCCGCCGCTTCGTCGAGAATTTCTCCAAGGTTGCTAAACCTCTAACTGAACTCCTCAAGAAAGATAAAAAGTTCGAGTGGACTCCATAGTGCGAGTTCAGCTTTCAGGAACTGAAAAGATGCCTGACATCTGCTCCCGTACTGGTACCACCAGATTTCTCCAAGGACTTTATTATCTATTGCGATGCCTCGCGACAAGGACTAGGTTGCATACTCATGCAAGATCGTCAGGTAATTGCCTATGCTTCACGGCAATTACATCCACATGAGGAAAATTATCCCACACATGATCTAGAGCTTGCAGCTGTAGTCCATGCACTTAAAACATGGCGACATTACCTCCTCGGTAATCGTTGCGAGATCTTCACCGATCACCAAAGTTTGAAATATATCTTCACCCAACCAGATTTGAATCTCAGGCAAAGACGTTGGGTCGAGTTGATCTCGAATTACGACTTAGGAATAACTTACACCCCGGGCAAAGCCAATGTCATGGCTGATGCACTAAGTCGTAAGTCCTATTGTAACAACCTGATGTTACAACAAAGTCAACCACTTCTCCATGAGGAATTTCGTAAGCTTAATCTTCACATTGTTCCTCGAGGTTTTCTATCCACCCTGGTGGCGAAGCCTACCCTTATGGATCAAATCATAGCTGCCCAGAAGCGTGATAAGGGCATATCCCGGATTAAGGAAAACATTGCTAGCGGAGTTGCTAAATGTTTTTCCATGGATAAGCGGGGTGCTATTTTCTTCGAGAACCGTTTGGTGGTTCCCAAGAAACAACATCTACGCCAGTTGATCCTTAAGGTAGCTCATGAATCCCCTCTCACCATTCATTCCGGTAGTACTAAAATGTATCAAGACCTACGCCAGAGGTTTTGGTGGACTAGGATGAAAAGAGAAATCGCTCAATACATTGCTAATTGCGACGTTTGTCATCGTGTTAAAGCAGAGCATCAACGGCCTGCTGGCACCCTTCAACCTTTGGCTATTCCCGAGTGGAAATGGGATAAAATCAGTATGGATTTCATCACTGGGTTTCCCAGGACCAAGAGAGGGAATAATGCCATCTTCGTCGTGATCGACCGTCTTTCCAAAGTAGCCCATTTCCTACCTGTTCACGAGAGTATCACCGCTAGCCAGCTAGCTGACCTGTACATCTCCCGAATAGTGTCTCTTCATGGTGTTCCATTGGAAATTAACTCAGACCGTGGGAGTCTTTTCAGCTCTCGATTTTGGGAAAGTTTCCAAAATGCTATGGGAACTCGTCTCTCTTTTAGCACCGCCTTCCATCCTCAATCAAGTGGTCAAGTAGAACGAGTCAATCAAATTCTGGAAGATATGCTCCGAGCCTCTGTCATCTCGTTCGGAATGGGTTGGGAGAAATGCCTTCCATTCGCGGAGTTTGCTTACAACAATAGTTATCAAGATAGCTTGGGCAAGGCTCCTTTCGAAGTTCTCTATGGACGAAAATGTCGAAGGCCTCTTAACTAGTCAGAAACCGGGGAAAGACAACTCTTTGGCCCAGATATGATTCAGGAAGAAGAAGAACAGGCTTGCGTTATTCGTGAGAAATTGAAAACAGCCCAATCTCGTCAAAGGAGTCAATATGATCGTAAACATAAGCCTATGACTTATGAATTCGGCGAGAAGGCTTACCTTCAGGTTACTCCGCTAAAGGGAACCCATCGTTTCGGTATCAAAGGCAAATTGGCTCCTCGTTACATCGGACCCTTTCGCATTCTTGCCAAACGAGGAGAAGTTGCCTACCAATTGGAACTACCTTCGCATCTTTCCAGAATTCACGATGTGTTCCACATTTCTCAACTCAGGTGTTTCCTCGCGGATCCTATCCGTGGAGTGGACCATGAAATGCTTGATCTACAAGATAACCTCTCATATCGGGAATATCCCGTTCGTATCCTTGATCAAGCCGAGCGTACCACTCGATGTCATAATATCAAGTTTCTCAAGGTTCAATGGTCACACCATTCCGAGAAAGAAGCCACTTAGGAAAGGGAGGATCGTCTTCGACTTGAGTACCCCACCTTCTTTCCGGAGGATCCTAAATCTCGGGACGAGATTCTTTTGAGTGGGGGTGAGTTCTCACACCCTAGCTAGTTCAAGCATTAGAGTGTGCATCATATTTAAATTCCCTTAAATTTGAAATGGGGAAGACAGAACCCCCAGCACCCCCTAGAAACAACTAGGGTTTACTAAAATTATTTTCAATGAACCCAAAATGCCCTTCACAAAATGTTCATCATTTCTGGATTGGGCTAAAAACCCTGGCAAAAATGGTGCACTCTTTTCTAGGACATTCTGGATTTTCTGAATTAAATCATAAGTATTTGTATTTGGGCATTTAAATGCTATAAAATAATCTAAATGCTCAAATAATTCTGGAAATAAGTGTGGGCTGTTGGGAATAATCTAAACAGAGCCCCTGATTATTTTCAGGATTTTTAAAGATGTCTTGGTATTTTTAATAAAGCCCAACAGTTGCAGAAAAATAGATAAAAGAAAACAAACAAGAAAAAGGAGAGAGAGAGAGAAACTTACTAGGCGCAGCCCACCAGCCCACCTGGCTCGGCCCAGTCGACTAGCCTTGCCAGTCGTCCTCCTCCTCCCGCCAGGAGGACGAGGAGCGCGTGGCCGGTGCCTGCGGCCACACGCCGGCCACCTCCTGCTTCCGCCGACGCCCTGGAGGCGTCTAGGAGTGCCACGCCGACCCCCACGTCCCCCTCTCTTTCTTCCCACTCTCCCCGTGGCCTCTCTCCCTCTCTGGCTCTCTCCCCCTCTTCCTGCCGAGCGCAGCCGTCGCCGCCGACAAGCTTCACCGCAGCCACCACCGTCCATTTGCTACCCCGACATGCCAGGAAGCTCCGCCGTCGTCGACTGCATGAAGTAGGCCGAGCCCCGTGCGCTCGCTCGCCCCGGAGACGCTGCACCGAGCTCGTTCTCAACTCCGGCCACCGGAGATCCTCCTTGCCACCCCGCTCGCTCCAGGCCTTCCCCGAGCTCGCCGATCGCTCCCCTGCAACCGCTGTGAGCTCCGCCACCGTTTCCCCCTCTCCCTGCGCTCGTCCGCGTCCTCCAACCCCCTCTGCCATCAAGGCCGAGAGCTCGGCTCCGCCGGCCATGTCGCCACCATGGCCACAGGCGCGTAAGCTCGAATCCGAGCACGCCTTCGTCTTCCACGCGCTCCCAGGAGCCTAACGCACCACTCCCCGCGCCTCGCCATGCCCTGTAGCGTCGGGTTCATCCACGCCCGAACTCCGGCGACCGCCAAGGTCGTCGCCGGCGTCGTTCCAAGCCTCCCCGTGCTCCACTTTCTCCACCAAATGACGCGGCTCGCTCCCCGCGTCAAGTAGCTGCTCTCCACCATCGATTTGGTCGCCGGAGACGCAAAGCCGAGCCCCTCCGCCGCGTCTGTCGTCGTCGGCGTCAAGCCGCCAGCGAGTTTGACTCAGTTTGACTCCTGTGCGGGCCCAGGTAGACCCCCCTGGGTCTATGACAGGTGGGGCCGGTCTGCTAATCAGTTTAAGGTTAGTTTTAACTAATTCTAATTAGTTTAGACGCTGACATGTGGGCCCAGGCCCCACTGACAGCTAATTAGTGTTAATCTAATTCTGTTAACTAGTTGTGACACTGACAGAGAGGGCCCACCAGTCAGGTTTGACCTGGCCGACCCAGTTCACCGCTGACGTCACACCTATGTCATGCTGACGCATTAATTCAATTACTGGAATTATTCTTTAATAGGAAATTCCGAAAAATATCCAGAACTTCTAAAAATCATAGAAAATCAACCATAGCTCCAAATGCAAAGTAATATCATCTTATTTTTCTCCTATTTTGCTTTATTAGGTCTATTAATATCATCTTTCAAAATGGAATTAGGAGTCATAGGAAGCAAAGTAATATTTTTGTCCTCATGAACAAGAGTATACTGATTGTTTCTACCATGGTGTGCAGAATTTTTATCAAATTGCCATGGCCTACCAAGTAATAAGGAAAATGCTTGCATTGGTACCACATCACAATCAACATAATCAGCATATGTAGAGATACTAAAATGCACATGAACGGTACGTGTTACCTTAACCTTGCCGCTGTTGTTGAACCATTGGATGTAGTAAGGATGTGGATGCGGTCTTGTGGTGAGAGAGAGCTTCTCCACCATCTCCATGCTAGCCAAGTTGTTGCAGCTCCCTCCATCTATGATGATGCGAACAGAACGTTCCTTCACAACTCACTTTGTATGGAACAAATCATGCCTCTAATTTTGCTCAGCTTGTGTAACTTGCACACTCAAAACACGTTGAGCAACTAAACATCCATACCTGTCAGCATCTTTAGTAGCCATGTATTGCGTCTCAGTATCACAATCATCTCGATTGTGTACTTCATGTGTAATAAGAGCCAAAGTGTCCTCATCATAGTCACTAGCGGACTCATACCCACCATCCTCAGTAGCAATCATCACACACTGAGATTTGCATTCTCTCGCAAAATGTCTTCTTCCCTTACAACGATGACAAATAATATCACTTGTGTGCCCTGTTGATGCCATGGAAGAAGAAGAGCTTTGCACAGGCGCGGCAGGTGTATCACGACTGGAGTTGGCACCTGATGGAGGTGTTGGTGTAGTGGAAATAGAGGATGCACGTGGTGTCCATGATGATGATCGACCTGCAGAAAAGTTTGTGCCAATGCCTGTCGATCCTGCACTTCACGTTCAGCTTTACAAGCAAGATGGAATGAACGAGTGATATTATTATACTCCGTATACTCTAGAATGGTTTGGATCTCTCTATTTAATCCACCCATAAAACATGCAAGCATAGCTTCATTCTCCTCAACAATACCACATCTATTCATGCCAGTTTGTAATTCCCGATAATATTCTTCTACAGAATTTTTTTCTTGTCTTAAACGCTACAATTTTAGAATTAACTCACGTTGATAATTTGGTGGAACCCAATGACCACGCATAACAGTTTTCAAAGCAGCCCAAGTAGCTGGAATAGAATATAATCTACAATGTTCAGACCACCAAACACATGCAAAGCTAGTGAAAGCACAAATAGTAGCAGGAACACGTCTCTCCTTAGGATATTGTAAACATGTAAATCGTTGTTCAGTTTCTAACTCCCAAGTAAGATAAATATCATGAACATATCTACCTCAAATGGTGGAATATTCAATTTCAGTTTAGGGAGATGGTCATGATCTCGTACCTGAGGGGGAGCCCTACCATTGCCATTATTTGCATGTGGACGACCTGGTGGTTGTGGTCCTGGTGGTTGCACATAGTTTTGATTTTGATCAACCTCATCCTCGTAATCTCCCGCATAATTATCATCCTCCGCATCAGCAACAGGAGCCACGGAAGTATCAACAACAGCATCAACAGTTTGGCCAGGCGCAAGAGGGACACGGCTCGCTCGGCGGAGGGCTGTTTCGCGACGTGGAGGTAGCCGTCGTCGTCGTCGTCGTCGTTGTTGTTGTTGTTGTTGTTGTGGTTGTTGTTGTTGTTGTTGTTGTTGTTGTTGTTGTTGTTGTTGTTGTTGTTATTGTTGTTCTTGTTGTTGTTGTTGTAGAGGTGCGTTAGGTGCCGCCGGTGGTGGTGGTGGAAGATGCGCAAGCAATTCATTAAACTTGTTATCAATCTTTGCTTGGAACGTCTTCTCCATGCCATCTATCTTCTCCATGGACTCTTCAAATCTGTTTAGCACATCTTGCACCTATCCACTCATCATTTGCTGAAATTTATCATGCAACTCCTTATTCGTCATGTTCTCCCAGTCAGTCTCGTCGACTTGTGATCCTGCCATTGTTAGCAGCAATAGAAACACACAAGAATATGATCCTATAGACTACTAACAAGAGGTGGTGGTGGGTGTCACAAATACGGCAAGAAAATCTCAAATTATTACCAGTTCTTACCCAGTAGCAGGCGGTGATCGGCAACCGTTGGTAGTCAAAACTCTCAAAGATTGGACAGAGCGATTGCCAGGTGGTTTCAAAAGCACGATGTAGATGTATGTGGAGCTGGGAAGGCTTATGATATGGTAGCAAAAATGTCAACAATAATCAAATGAGAGATGCAAAGTTGAATAAACGCTCAACGATGGTACTGTGCTGGTCCTAGGCTAGACCGTACTAGAGACGCGAGCCTAGAACACGAACAAAATCATGGAGCTTCACGTAAACAAGGGAGGATCATGCTCTGGATTTTTTTTTTCACTTTTTTCCTCTTTTTTTCCTCCGCAACAATTTTTTTTTCAAAAAATTCTACAAATGGTCTAAAAACTACCTAGCCAGAATTTTCCAGACTTAGTTTTTTTTAGTTTGGAACTATTTTTATACTGCGGGTAGCACGAAAGTTCGGGAGTGCTACTCTGTCACGACTCGGAGTATGGCGTGATCTGGAAATCCAAAACAGAGTAACAAAATACTGGAGTCGGACTAGGACTGGTGGTGGAGATGAATCTGGTGGAAACTCGGACTAGTAGCGAATCGGTGATGGAGGTGTACTCGGATTATCGTGATGTAGGTGGATATGTGGTATATGGTAGCGGTGATGACGATGGTGGTATATGGCAGCGGTGATGCCGATGGTGGTATATGGCAGCGGTGATGACGATGGTGGTATATGGCAGCGGTGATGACGATGGTGGTATATGGCAGCGGTGATGATGATGGTGGTATATGGCAGCGGTGATGACGATGGTGGTATATGGCAGCGGTGATGATGATGGTGGTATATGGCAGCGGTGATGACGATGGTGGTATATGGCAGCGGTGATGATGATGGTGGTAGATGGCAGCGGTGATGATGATGGTGGTATGTGGCAGCGGTGATGTAACATCCCAAATTTTCAATTTGGAATGTTATACATAGATCATCCATGCATATCATATTTTACTGCATTTTGTTTCGCGATCCTCGAAATCCTAAGAAACTCAAGGACCCTCGGAGAGAGTTGGGGATTTCATTGCTTTCATACTTCAATTTTATCAAATATTGAAACAAGGATTTTGCTTTCAATTATTTTTCCCTCCAAAACTGTTTCATATTATAATATATGAGAGGAGATAATATGACTTCTTCAAAATAATTGAAATATTGGAGGAAAAATATTAAAATCAAATATTTGATTTTATTCGGGTTTTATTACCATTTTATTTGCATTAGAAAAATTGCACGTTTTTCAAAATTGCATTTCAGGGCCAAAAAAATGTTCATCTCATTCTAAATATTTTATTTAGACGGTGAAAATTTGTTTTGGTATTTTTAGATTTTTATTTTATTTTCTAGGATTTATTTAAGTTCCGGCAAAATTATTTAAAAAAATCTCTCAGTGCCTGACTGGGCCGAAGCCCTGTCGAGCCGGCCGCTAGCCCCACGCCGCCGTCTCCCTCCAGGAGACTTGGAGGCCGCCGCCACCCCGACCCCGAGTTCGGCCGGGACTTCGCCTCCCCGCGCCGCTTGCCCCTTCCCCAAGCAGCCCCCCCTCCTTAAATACCCCACCACCGGACCCCCACCACCACCAACCCCGCCGCCTGCCCTGCCCCACCTGCAGCGCCGCTGACTCTGCAGCGCCGCCGCTGCCGCCCCTTGCCGTGCTGCCGCTGCCCGCGCACCCCACCGCCGGAGCCCCACCTCGCCGGAGGTATACGCCTCGTCGTCGTTCGTTTTTTTAAAACCGATCCGGTTTTTTTAGAAACCCTAATTTTCTTTTTATAGATCGGTTCGCCGGTTTTTCTCGGTTTAGTTTATTTAGCGGACGTTCGTCCATACGTTCGTTTTAGCGAACGGCTTTCGCTCGTTAGTTACAGACAACGAACGTTCGTTCGTTAGCTTGTTCGTCAGTTTTCTTTTTCTTGGATTTTTGCGCGATTATTTTCGATCGCGATTTCTGATCCAATTTTCGTTTTATTTATCTTTTCGCTCGTTTATCGGAATCAGGCGATTCAAGCGCCTAGATCTTCATCTCGAAACCCTCTTTCTGTTTAATCAGCTTGAACAAGATTTTGGTACTATAAAATTTGACTTTCGTTCAGATTACTCAACAGATCTTGTTTCTTTCGCAGTTTGAGTTTCGTTGCTCCGTTTGATTTGATTCTTTTCTCAAACCGGAGTTCTTAAGTTGAACTTTCTGGTCAATTCTTCTTATTTGAGTTTTACCCGTGCTTCTTTGCTTGATTGCTTATGTATGCTATTGTCTGTTTGCGATAGAATTCCTGGAGTGCGAAGCGTGCTACTACGAGTCCCTAGGTTTTGTGGATCGTTAGCAAGGCAAGTAACACATTGATCATACTGCTTCCATACCCAGTTTTTATGCATTAGTTTCAATCCTCAAACATTGCATGATTAGGATGTGATTAACATGTGGGTTGGGAGGTAGTTGATGAGGTAGAACCTATTGCCTTGTTATATTCAAACCCTTGGGAGTTACTTCTGCATATTGCTTATACTGCTATGCTATGCTCGTAGACGTGGTTTGTGTGAGTGAATCCATGACAGATGTGAGATTGTTAATTAATGGTTCAACTTAAGGTGGAAACTCTAATACACATCTAGGTGGATTGCTTGTCGGGCACTGGAGAACCCAGTGTTGTCCTAGGATATCCCGGAGTACCTGTGTGATCATCCTAAGGTCCGCCACCTGGGCTCAAAGGGAACTGAGATATTTTCATGCTAGAAACTTCCGTGTGCAGCCACAAGCTATTATGGGCTCTAGCATAGTTGAGTAGGTTGCATGAGCACTTGAAGAGGTGGATCGGCAGGTAGAGGGATGTAGGTTTGGTATGGTCTGCCCGGAGTAAAGAGTTGATGTTCTGAAAGACTGTGTCTCGGCCATCCATTTCTCAAACACCATGTAGTGCGAGAAATCCAACGGAGGCGATCAAGTCTTGTGGGGAAAAGTGCGCAAACCTTTGCAGAGTCTAAAATCTAATCATGGTTAGCCGTGTCCCCGGTTATGGACAATCTTGAGTATCTAGTACTTGGAGTATCCTAAGTATCTCATCACTCTAATCTAATATTGTTGGGTTCATAATTACATTAATTGGGATTGAGTTGGAGGAACCTTCTCAATGATGTTCCAACTACCATGATAGTTAAATAAAATTTATTCCTTTGTTGTATGGAAAAATTGGCTTTTCGCAAAAACTATAACCAGAGCTTTCCACCAGCCAAATATGCATGTAGTGATAACATTATTCTGTTCTTGCTCTACTGTGTTATATTGCCAGCATATTCCATGTGCTGACCCGTTTTCGGGCTGCAACGTATTATGTTGCAGACTTTTCAGATGAGGAGTAAGGTTCGTCTGGTTGTTGTCGTGCAGCTCAACTATACCATTGGAGTTGATGGACTCACTTTATCTTCCAAGCCTTCCGCTGTTATCGTATTAGATGGCCTTAAGCCATATTTATTGTAATAAGTTCTCTTTTGAGACATTCGATGTAATAAGTGTGTGATTGCTACTCTGTTATAAATCCTTCGAGTACTGTGTGTGTCAGCATTACCGATCCAGGGATGACACTAAAGCACAGAGACTTGACAGTTTGAGGTCGGGTCGCTACAAGATGGTATCAGAGCCAGGTTGAGTGTAGGACACGACCATTAAGATAAGCCATAGGTCACTCTTCTCTACTCATTTCTGACTCCTCTCCTACTTTCTACTCTTTAGGATGGCGGAATTGAAGAACAAGTTTGCACAACTGGATGAATACACACCCTTTGGACGCCACTTGAAGGAAATCACTAGATACTTGAACATCGGAATACCAAGCTTCACCGGGACGTACAACGCCACCTTACCAGAAGAGGAGAGCTGGATGATTCAAGTTCAAGTTCCAGGAAGGACATTCTTGCCAACCACTAAGCCCATAGAATTTTCTTTTGAAGCACCCACCTGGAGTCTAGGAAAGAGCATGGAATCTCACATCACCATAGGACGCATTGGAGAAGTTTACCAAAAGGAGCTTAAGGATACTATCTACAAGATTTGTGGGCGCCGAAATGAGCAATGGGAGATGATCAGCACCAGGAAGGATAGATCAATCGCAGGTTTCATCCAGGAGTTAAACCAGCACATTCGTCGCCAGGAGAACCAGATGTGCGCAGGAATGGTAGATCTGAGGAAGGCAATGACAAGGATCACGGAACTGGAGGAAGAACTCAAGGCTACATGTGAAGATTATGAGGAGGAAATCGTCGTACTAGTGGAGAAGAATCATGATTTGGAAAGGAAGCTAGGAGTATTCATGGGAGACCGCGCACCAAGAGGAGAAGACGAAGAACCCAAGGAGATTCATCCGGAGGACTACATCATCATCGACGACACCGACTCGGACCCCGACGATAGCGATGATGACTATGAAGACGAAGCTGGAGCAGACATTATGGAGTCTTCGACCGATCAAAATTTCTCGATGACCACCAAATGATAGTACTATTCCCCCATGTATATAGTAGTAGTTGAGCACTTTTACGATAGTTCTAGACCGTTTGTATGCCCTTGCTTGATTGATTGAGTGAAATGATTGTGTTTGTCTCATGTGCATATGGGTAGGGCTTTCTCACTAGATCCCTTCTCTATTCTAATCTCTCCCCTATAAACCCGCCAGATGACTCCGAGACGTGACACCGGATTTGCCTTCCTGCCAGAGTTCACTTAGTTGATCCAGCAGCAGAATGCCTTGATGCAATTGTTAGTCCAGAACCAAGGAAACAACAACAACAACCCGCCTCCAGTTGACAACTTAGATCGCTTTCTGAGGTTGCAGCCGCCGGTGTTTTCCAGTAGCACCGACCCTATAGTTACTGATGATTGGCTACGCCATATTAGAAGGGAGTTAACCACCGCAGGTTTCACAAATGCTGAGAAGGTGCGCTTTGCCGCACATCAATTGGATGGACTAGCAGCCTCATGGTGGGAGAATTACACGACCACTTTCCCCATAGCCAACGTCACATGGGATCAGTTTCAGCAAGCTTTCCGCACCTCCCATGCCTCAACTAGAGCTATGAATATGAAGAAGCGTGAGTTTCACAACTTACGCCAGGGGAACCGTACTGTAGCTCAGTACGTGGATGAGTTTAATAAGTTATCCCGCTATGCCCCGTATGATGTGGCCATAGATGCCGCGAAGTAGGAGAAGTTTATGGAAGGGCTGAATGATGAGATGAGCATGCAGTTGATGGTGACAACATTCAACAACTACCAGGAGTTGGTAGATAAGGCTCTGATGATTGAAGGGAAGCAACAGCAAATTGAGAACCGTAAGAGGAAGTATGGGCAAGGGAGGTATAACTCAGGAGCTCAGCAGAAGCCTCGCCTAACCCCGAACTCGGGAGGACTTGTTCATAACCATGGAGGTCATAACCACACCGGAGTAAGTTCGCATAACCACAATGGTTCTAAGAATGGGACTGGGAACGGAGCAAACAACAATCAGAACCGCCCCAATCCAGCCACACCCACCAAGAGAGCTCTAAGTCACATTACTTGCTTTAAGCGCGGGAAGACTGGACACTATGCCATGGAGTGCCCTAAAGCAAAGAATGGAAATGGCAATGGGAGCGCTGGGAAGAAGCCCAATCCATTCAACAAAGGACAAGTGAACCACGTTACTGTGGAGGAGGTTGAAGAGCAGCCAGATGCGGTTATAGGTAAGTTTTTGGTTAAGTCATTTACCGCCCTTGTTCTTTTTGATACTGGTGCATCGCATTCATACATATCAAGGGAATTCGTGGATAAGTTTAAACTACCAACCCAAACCCGTAGGACCCCTCTGTTAGTGAGTTCACCTGGAGCAGAGTATATGGCTAGTCGATGGTGCGACCAAATACCCTTAACCATTGGTAGCCATGTTTTTCCGTCCGACCTAATAATCTTGGAGTCACAAGGATTGGATGTGATATTAGGCATGGACTGGATGTCAAAGTATGGAGGAAGCATTGATTGTGCTAGTAAGTCGATTTATCTCACCACCCTGGAGGGAAAAAGGATAAGTATGTATCTAGGCATGCGCCTAGGAGGATCCAAGTAAATACCCTCACGGGAGTTGTTCAAGAGGAAGTGCCAGTAGTGAAGGATTACCCGGATGTTTTTCCAGAGGAGTTACCAGGCATGCCACCTGATCGAGACATCGAGTTTTTGATAGAGCTATTGCCAGGTACAGGGCCAATATCAAAGAGACCCTATTGGATGCCCACAAATGATCTGGAGGAGATTAAGAAACAGATCAAGGAGTTATTGGAGAAAGGTTACATTCGACGGAGTTCACCACCATGGGGAGCCCCAATGCTTTTGGTTGAGAAGAAGGATAAGTCTCTGAGAATGGTTGTTGATTATCGTGCATTGAATGAGGTGACGATCAAGAACAAATACCCACTGCCGATGATCAATGATTTGTTTAACCAACTACAAGGAGCCAAGGTGTTTTCAAAGATCGATCTACGATCAGGATATCACCTGTTAAAAATACGAGAGAAGGATATACCAAAGACAGCATTCACCACACGGTACGTGTTGTATGAATATACGGTCATGTCGTTTGGACTGACTAACGCCCATGCCTACTTCATGAGCATGATGAACAAAGTGTTCATGGAATATTTGGATAAGTTTGTTGTGGTGTTCATTGATGATATAATGGTATACTTGAAGAATGAGGAGGAGCACAAGGAGCATTTGCGTTTAGTTCTCGAGAAACTCAGGGAACATTAGTTGTATGCCAAGTTCAGCAAATGCGAGTTTTGATTGAAGGAAGTCGGATTCCTTGGACATGTTATATCAGGAGAAGGTATAGCGGTCGACCCCACCAAGGTTCAGTCAGTCACTGAATGGTTGGCACCCACTTCAGTTAGCGAGATCCGAAGTTTTCTTGGACTTGCGGGATACTACCGATGATTCATTGAGAATTTTTCCAAGATTGCGAAGCCAATGACGGAGTTATTGATGAAGGATACTAAATTTAAATGGACAGAAGAATGTGAGGCAAGTTTTTAGGAGTTAAAGAAAAGTTCGACCACAACCCGAGTGCTGATTTTGCCGGATATACGCAAGGATTTCCAAGTGTATTGCGACGCCTCTCGCCTAGGACTTGGAAGTGTGCTTATGCAAGACGGAAGAGTTGTTTCGTATGCCTCACGACAACTAAAACCGCACGAATTGAATTATGCCACGCATGATTTGGAGTTAGCAGCCGTAGTGCATGCGTTAAAGACTTGGAGACATTACCTTATTGGAAACCGTTGTGATGTGTACATGGATCATAAGAGTTTGAAGTACATTTTCACACAGAACGAGCTGAACCTTAGGCAGAGGAGATGGTTGGAGCTTATAAAGTATTATAACATGAAGCTTCACTATCATCCAGGCAAGGCCAATGTCATAGCAGACGCTTTGAGTCGGAAGAGTTATGCTAACACCCTAGTGAGCACAGGATTACTAAAGGAGTTAGCACAGGATCTCAGGGAACTTCGATTGGAGATTGTTCCTAGAGGTTTTATTGCAACAATGGAGGTTCAGTCTACATTGTTAGGAAAGATTTGAGAAGCTTAGAAGGATGACAAAGAGATTGCCGATATAAAAGAGAGAATGAGCAAAGGAAAGGCCAAAGGTTTTCTTGAGGATGAGCACGACACCTTATGGTTTGAGGAGCGTGTTTATGTGCCCAATAACACAGAGATCAGGAAGTTAATTCTTCAGGAGGCTCATGACTCACCATACTCGATACACCCCGGAAACACCAAGATGTATTTGGATTTGAAGGAACGTTTCTGGTGGACAGGTATGAAGAAGGATATTGCCGAGTATGTAGCCGTATGTGATGTATGTCAGAGAGTGAAGGCAGAACATCAAAAGCCAACAGGATTGTTACAGCCTATGCGGATACCCGAATGGAAGTGGGATAAACTTGGCATGGATTTTATCACCGGATTGCCCAGGACCAAATCAGGATATGATTCTATGTGGGTAGTAGTTGATCGCTTGACCAAAGTAGCTCACTTTATCCCAGTGAAAACCACCTATACAAGTGCAAGGTTGGCCAAGATATATATGACCAGGATCGTATGTCTGCATGGAGTTCTGAGGACCATCGTATTAGATAGAGGAACACAGTTTACTTCGAAGTTTTGGCATCAGCTGCACCAAACTTTGGGGACAAGGTTGGAGTTCAGTACAGCATTCCACCCGCAGACAGATGGACAGACCGAGAGAGTCAACCAGATTCTGGAGGACATGTTGAGGACATGTGCGCTAGATTATGGATCTAGTTGGGATGACAATTTTCCCTACGCGGAGTTCTCATAAACAATAGCTACCAAGCCAGTTTGAAGATCGCACCGTTCGAAGCCCTGTATGGACGAAGGTGCAGAACACCGTTGATGTGGGATGAAGTCGGAGACCGACAGTTGTTTGGACTAGATTTGATCAAGGAGTCTGAAGAGAAAGTTAAGCTGATCTGAGATAGACTGAAGGTAGCTCAGTCCAGGCAGAAGAGTTATGCAGATTCGAAACGCAAGGAGGTAACCTATGAAATTAGAGGCAGAGCATATCTGCGAGTATCACCCTTGCGAGGAGTGAAACATTTTGGAGTTAAGGGAAAATTCGCCCCGAGATTTGTAGGACCGTATCGTGTTTTGGAACGTATGGGAGAAGTTGCCTACAAGTTGGAGTTACCTGAAGGACTGTCAGGAGTTCATGATGTATTTCATGTTTCATAGTTGAAGAAGTGTCATGCTGATATGGCCGATATTCCGTTAAGAGATACAGTACCCTTGGAGGCGATTCAGTTGGACAGTGATTTGACCTATGAGGAGAAGCCAGTCATGATTCTTGAATTTGCCAGCCGAGTCACCCGCAACAAGGTTATCATGTTTTGCAAAGTTTAGTGGAGCCACCATACCGAGGATGAAGCCACCTGGGAACGAGAGGATGATCTTCGGAAAGACCACCCACACCTATTTTCTAGCCAACCCGAATCTCGAGGGCGAGATTCATCTTAAGGGGGGTAGGTTTCTTACATCCCAAATTTTTAATTTGGAATGTTATACATAGATCATCCATGCATATCATATTTTACTGCATTTCGTTTCGCGATCCTCGAAATCCTAAGCAACTCAAGGACACTCAAAGAGAGTTGGGGATTTCATTGCTTTCATATTTGAATTTTATCAAATATTGAAACGAGGATTTTGGTTTTAATTATTTTTCTCTCCAAAAATATCTCATATTAAAATATATGAGAGGAGATAATATGACTACTCCAAAATAATTGAAATATTGGAGGAAAAATAATAAAATCAAATATTTGATTTTATTCGGATTTTATTGCCATTTTATTTGTATTAGAAAAATTGCACGTTTTTCAAAATTGCATTTTAGGGCCAAAAAAATGTTCATCTCGTTCTACATATTTTTTTTAGACGGTGAAAATTTGTTTGGTATTTTTATATTTTAATTTTATTCTCTAGGATTTATTTAAGTTCCCGCGAAATTATTTAAAAAAAAATCTCCTAGCGCCTGACTGGGCTGAAGCCCAGCCGAGCCGGCCGCTAGCCCCGCGCCGCCGTCTCCCTCCAGGAGACTGGGAGGCCGCCGTCGCCCCGACCCTGAGTCCGGCCGGGACTCCTCCTCCCCGCGCCGCTTGCCCCTTCCCCAAGCAGCCCCCCTCCTTAAATACCCCGCCACCGGACCCCCCCACCACCAACCCCGCCGCCTGCCCCGCCCCGCCTGCAGCGCCGCCGCCGCTTTTGCCGCCGCTCGCACACCCCGCCGCCATAGCCCCACCTCGCCGGAGCCTCGCCGGAGGTATACGCCTCACCGCCGTTCGGTTTTTTTAAAACCGATCCGTTTTTTTAGAAACCCTAATTTCGTTTTTATAGATCGGTTCGCCAGTTTTTCTCGGTTTAGTTTATTTAGCGGACGGTCATCCGTACGTTCAATTTAACGAACAGTTTTCGCTCGTTAGTTACAGAAAACGAATGTTCGTTCGTTAGCCTGTTCGTCAGTTTTCTTTTTCTCGGATTTTTCCACGATTATTTTCGATCACGATTTAGGATCCGATTTTCGTTTTAGTTTATCTTTTCGCTTGTTTATCGGAATCAAGCAATTCTAGCGCCTAGATCTTCGTCTCAAAACCCTCTTTCCGTTTAATCAATTTGAACAAGATTTTGGTACTTTAAAATTTGACTTTAGTTCAGATTAGTAAACGGATCTTGTTTCTTTCGCAGTTTGAGTTTCGTTGCTCCGTTTGATTTGATTCTTTTCGCAAACCGGAGTTCTTAAGTTGAAATTTCGAGTCAATTCTTCTTATTTGAGTTTTACCCGTGCTTCTTTGCTTGATTTCTTATGTATGCTATTGTCTGTTTGCGATAGAATTCCCGGAGTGCGAAGCGTGCTACTACGAGTCCCTAGGTTTTGCGGATCATCTGCATGGCAAGTAACATATTGATCATACTATTTCCATACCCAGTTTCTACGCATTAGTTTCAATCCTCAAACATTGCTTGATTAGGATGTGATTAACATGTGGGTTGGGAAGTAGTTGATGAGGTAGAACCTATTGCCCTGTTATATTCAAACCCTTGGGAGTTACTTCTGCGTATTGCTTATACTGCTATGCTATGCTCGTAGACGTGGTTTGGGTGAGTGAATCCATGACAGATGTGAGATTGTTAATTAATGGTTCTACTTAAGGTGGCAATTTTAATACACATCTGGGTGGATTTCTTGTCGGGCACCTCGAGAACCCAGTGTTGTCCTAGGATATCCCGGAGTACCTGTGTGATCATCCTAAGGTCCGCCACCCAGGCTCAAAGGGAACTGAGATATTTTCATGCTAGAAACTTCCGTGTGCAGCCACAAGCTATTATGGCCTCTAGCATAGTTGAGTAGGTCGCATGAGATCTTGAAGAGGTGGATCAGCAGGTAGAGGGATGTAGGTTTGGTATGGTCTGCCTGGAGTAAAGAGAAAATGTTTCTGAAAGACTGGGTCTCGGTCATCCGTTTCTCAAACACCATGTAGTGCGAGAAATCCAACAGAGGCGATCGAGTCTTGTGGGGAAAAGTGCGCAAACCTCTGCAGAGTGTAAAATCTAATCATGGTTAGCCGTGTCCTCGGTTATGGACAATCTTGAGTATCTAGTACTTGGAGTATCCTGAGTATCTCATCACTCTAATTTAATATTGTTGGGTTGATAATTACTTTAATTGGGATTGACTTGGAGGAACCTTCTCAATGATGTTCCAACTACCATGATAGTTAAATAAAATTTATTCCTTTGCTGTAGGGAAAAATTGGCTTTTCGCAAAAACTATAACCATAGAGCTTTCCACCAGCCAAATATGCATGTAGTCATAGCATTATTCTGTTCTTGCTGTACTGTGTTATATTGCCATCATATTCCACGTGCTGACCCATTTTCGGGCTGCAAGATATTATGTTGCAGACTTTTCAAACGAGGAGTAAGGTTCGTTAGGTCGTTGCCGTGCAGCTCAGCTATGCCATTGGAGTTGATGGACTCACTTTATCTTCCAAGCCTTCCGCTGTTATCGTATTAGATGGCCTTAAGCCATATTTATTGTAATAAGTTCTCTTTTGAGACATTCGATATAATAAGTGTGTGATTGCTACCCTGTTATAAATACATCGAGTATTGTGTGTGTCAGCATTACCAATCCAGGGATGACACTGAGGCACAGAGACTTGACCGTTTGAGGTCGTGTCGCTACAGGTGATGATGATGATGCGGCGACGGCGTGACAACTTGTGAACATAAGTCAAAACTCTAAAGGACTAGACACTAAGACCAGCAACTAGACACGACGATGCAACCGCAAATTCAACAATGCAAAACCCTAAAAATATTATGCAAAGGCTTAGATTGGTTGGGATATGATGAACTAACCCTAAATATTTTTTTGGCTTTTTCATGGACTGTAGGTTTGAAGAACAGACTCGATCTGAACTACGAAAATCTGTAAAATCTCACCGAGCAACCTGGAAATCTGATACCACTTGATAGAGGCGAAGGTGTCCCGATGTTTCGATGAGATGGTGGCTATCATTTTCGGTGGGAATCGACCTTGACGATCCGACTACAAACGTGCGAGATATTGCTCCTTAGTAATCGCTAAACCAACTTCCGAGGGTTATTGACCACGCCGGAGCACGATCAACCTGACCACGAGGGTCTGTTTCCTGTGAGCAAACGAAGAACAAGCAAGAAACTAAGATTGCAATTCTGGATATTGCGAATATAAGAGGAAAGCTTTATTGATCAAGGTGGGGTTCTCTGACGCCTTTGTCTGGTCGTTGAACACAAACGAAGTACGCGAAGTTGCAGCTATGGTGTACTTTAATCTAGACAAAACCCAAAGTCTAAACAACGCCCTAACGACTGTATATATGGAGGAAGAGGGGGGGTGATTTTGTGGCCCTTGGAGGAGGGGTCCGAAACCAACCCTATCTCTCATTTCCCCACACATACGGGCTCTAAAAACAGCCTATACATAAGTATTTCGAAAATACATGGGTCTGGCCCAATAATAAGGTGACGCAACACCTAGAATAGCCTCTGGACGAAATTTATGAAGTGGCATCTTGTATATTTCGTCCAAGGCTTCATGCACCCCTTATGGTGGCTTCAAAGTCCTGAGATTATCACTTGTAACTCCATTCTTGATCCCCTTGCGCATGCCATCATCTCCATGCTTGGTCTTGCTCCAGTGTTCATCCCTCTTATCCATGCCAGGCCCTTCATTTGTTTGCAAAAAAAATGTATCCAATTTAGGCAAGATCATATTCTCATGAACATTAGAATCATTACCAAGAAACGAAAGTACTTGATAATTTAATTGGCGTGCGCGAGCTCTAGTAATTGATCCAGTATATATAGCAGCAGGGGTTGAGGGTGTAACAATGGTATTGATGTCCTCATCAGGACAACCTGGTGATACTTCCAAGGAGATATTCAGAAAATCAAGGACCATAGATATGTTATTAAGCTCAGGAGCAATCTTGCTTTCGAAGCAAGATGATATGATCAAAAGAGCGAGGGTTTGACAAAATCCTAACCCATCGACCGAAGAGTGCACCAGAAAATAGACTAGGTAGCACGATCAATCTTAAAATGTTGATTCAATAACCATCACGCTAAGAATGGGAGTATTGTCCATTAACTACAAAGAAACACGGTTGCTAGGAGTATTGATTTCACACATCATGGTTCACTTGTCGATATTCCGGTTACAACAACACGAGGACCGAGGAATGAATGATGATGGCGAGAAGTATCACTGCATCAAGAATTCATAGGATGGTGTGCAATTCCCATGACAATCCTAACATAAAGAGGGTAATACTTCAGGGTAGAACAGCCTAGGAGCTGGATTAGCATTCTTAATCTACGGAATACAATTACTTTGACCCAATCCTAGAAATGGATGAGGTACTGGAGTTTGTTTCTCCTAGTCATTTTGAAATAGAACAGCTTGACAGACCAGAGGAATAATAGGCACCGATGAACATGAATGCACGACATACTCTTGACTATCAATTGATACACGAGGGCCAGACTACAACTAAAAAGGGACAACTCAAAGGAACATATCACTTTCTGAGTTGTGGATGCATAGATTTGTATGGCGAGCAAAGCTCAACATTTCTTCCGGATAACTCATGCAGAAGAGGAAAGACTGGAAAATTCACAACGTAGTATGGAGAACCCATCAAGAGCACTCTGGTGGTGATCTTTTGGTTCAGGATGAGCTTTTGCCAGGATGGTTCATGGTATTTGGAAGAAGGGTATACCATGGACCTCGAGGACTATTTCAAAGGTTACTAATATCATAAAGGAACTAGCAAACACTACCAACATGAATGAGTAGAGTGAATCTCGGGTTCAAGAACCCAGAAATGTAATGCCTACTAACTAAATGGCATCACGGGATCCTTTCGAGAATGACGGCCAGGATCATCACACTGGGAACACAAAACATGGCTAGATTACTAGGTGATCCTCTAAGACACCTAGGGTCATAATAATAGCTCCAACATATATGTCGAGGCAACAGAGTACCTCAACTCACCGATTAGTGTGGTTAAACTGGCCCAAAGAAACATCGAGAACGAAAAGAAGGGATTTCCAAATGCATCAGACTATTTAGAAACCTGGGATGACTCAGACAACATAATGGATGTAAATGCTCGAAAAGATTTGAGACATCCTGCAAAATAGTGGCATGACCACTCGACATCACAATATCAAGGTTCTGAGGCCAGCAATGAATGTACGGAAGTAGTAGAAACTGAACTAAGACTTGAATCCATCTGTCCTATAAGTCTATGGATTAGTAACACGTGATCCTGATAGAAAGAATAGAAAGCCAAGTTTCTTGACCCCCGTAGAGGAGAAGAGGATGACTCAGATCAGAAGGACATAAGGTAAAGGAGTAAAAAGAGCCTTACGTTCCCTTGCCCAATCATTTCCCTTATATAACTAAAGCATTTCTAGACTCGACTTCGACCAGTTTGGCTTGGTAATCCTACAGGCAGTGAGGCTCTAATACCAAAGCTGTCAGGACCCTGATCCTAAGTCACACCGATCTAGCATGTAACACATCATATCACTTTGCGGCCACACGCACGGTAGCCCCACGGGTGCCACCTTACCTGGCCCGGGACCGTTTGCGCCTTTTGGATCATGTATATGATAGTGTCGCTAGCATCCATATGACAGAGAACCCGAGCCGACATGACTAGTCGTAAACCCAAGGTGGCACTAACTTACAGGGACAGGCATACATGACCCAGCAACAAACGTGTCGGTCATCAACATATGAACCCAAGTCGTAGCAAGCTACAAGGACTTCAAGGAAGAATGCGTGACATTTCGCCGAAGGGAAAGACATAGGAACGAAGAAGGACACATGCCAACCAGCCTAAGTGTTCCGGAGCAGTAGCAAGCTACCATGGCTTAGTGGAAGCACTGGCAGACATTTCCCCATAAGAGGGGCTACCAAGAATAAACGTCTAGGTTGTCGGATCCCACAGATACCAAGCATTTCAATAACATACACACAATATGCTCGATATGTGCAAATACAACATGGTATCACAACAAAACTCTATGACTCAAAGTATTTATTCATAAGCCTCCGAAGAGTCATACATAGTAAGAATTACAATCATGGGTCACATGACCCAACTTACAGAGCATACAAGCAACGGAAGCATAACATGTCTTGGTACAGACATCTACAAATGAAAAAGGCTGGGAAGCCTGAATATCTACAAGACCCTCCCAAGGGTACAAGATCGTAGATGAGGTAACAAGCTAAACGCCGAAGTCCACGCGGAACTACTAGTGAGACTGAAATCTCTCTGCAAAAACATAAATTAAGCAAACGTGAGTACAAATGTACCTAGTAAGACTTACATCAGAACTAGCTACATATGCATCAATATCAACAAAGGGGTGGTGGAGTTTAACTGCAACAAGCCAGCTGTGCCTCGGTGGCTATCCTGAACTACGACTGCAAGTAACTCTTTTGAGGTGGCGCACATGAGTCCACATATTCACCATATCAATACACCACTATGGATCCACTCCCGTCTCCCTACGAGAACGCCATCTGCATAGCACTCACGCTTATCTTGCGCATTTTAGAGTATCCACTTTCACTTGTCTATGAACTGTATAGGCAACCCAGAAGTCCTTTAGCCGGACATGACTATTAGAATAGATCATTTATAACCCTGCAGGGGTGTACTTCTTCACACATGCTCTCGCCACTTTCCACCATGTACACGTCGTGTATCTCGGCAACCTTCAAGCGGAAGCCCAGCGAGGGTGTCAGCCACGACCTTACTAACCACACAAGTCTCTAGTCCAGGTTTATCGCCTATTCAGGTTCCATCCACAAGGAGATCCCGCCGGGGTTTCACTCACGGCTCCAAACGATGAGAGCATGGTTCTCGAGGCACCAAACGGGCGTTCCGGTACACCGTGCCTCATGTCTCTACCGCATCATAGCCCACCCCTAGGGTCAGTGCTACGCACGGCCCCCAACACATATCCTACAAACACTAGAAACTAGTTGCAACTCTTGGACATAGATCAAGGAGATTAATAAGTCAATAAGGGCAATTAAGCATTCCAATGCGTGGTAGTAGATGTTCATGGATCACAAACATAGAACTCAGTTCCTGAGGACGGTTTGAATGACACAACCCACCATGTACTCCTACATGGCCTCTCACAGCTACCTTTACCAAATCGTGTTCACACACTTAGCTCTCAACAGTAGGACATGTTCACCACATTCCAATTCATCCCCGATGAATCAGATCTGACTCAACTCTAAGCAGTAGCAGGCATGACAACAAGCATGAATGAGTAGGCACATTAGGGCTCAAACAACTCCTACTCATGCTAGTGGGTTTCATCTATTTACTATGGCATTGACAGGTCATGCAGAGGAAAGGGGTTCAACTACCGCAGCAGGTAAAGTTGAAGAGTTGTTGTCCTAATGCAGTAAAAGAGAGCAGATGTGAGAGAGTGGGATGGTATCGGAATGAGCAAGGGGTTTTGCTTGCCTGACACTTCTGAAGATAGTATAGTTCTTCATCGGTGTCATCCAACTCATCGTCGGAACCACGCCTATTGAAAGGGGACAAGCACCGACAAACAAACAAGAAATACAATCAATGCAATGCAACAATATGATGCATGATAATGACATGGCAATATGTTGTTGATTGAGCTAATCCAACTAGCAACAAGTTAAATGAAGTTGGTTTGAACACAAGGTTCAAAATCAAACTCAATAAGTGGTTAGTTAAATGCCATTTATTTGTTTGGTCCAATTCAGCAACTACAAGTTTCTCCAACATGCATGAAAATGGTACAGATGGAAAGATTGATTTTTTCTGATCATTTTTCATATATAAATTATTTCATTTGGAGTTACAGATTATTTTTTCTATGATTTCTAGAAGTTCTAAACATTTTCTGCAATTTCCAAATCATTTAGAATTATAAATAATCCAGCAAAATGATTACTGCATCATCAGTGTGTCATGCTGACGTCAGCTAGTCAACAGCGTCTGCCCCAGCCAACCCCGGCGACGGGAGCTCGTGCGGCTGCTGTAGATACAGCGCGACAAGGAGCGTTGACCAGTGGTGGTGGGTGGTGCTAGGGTGGCCGGAATCGCTGACGGTGGTGAGCGGGGTGGCGGCCGGAGCGACTGCCTACACGGGGGCAGCATTAGAGCAAGCAGGGGAGCGAGCAAAGGGGCTAGGCGGCCTACTGGAGGCACTAGGAGCATGCTGGTGCCACTGGACCGAGCGGAGGTGCTCAGGAGCGAGGACCTCATCGGCCATGGCGGACGGCGGCGCTCGGAACTCGCGCGATGGCTAGCTAGAGGGCATGCGTGGATAGGGGGAGAAGGGTGAGACAACATGGGCCTCACACAGATCTCGCGGAGACGCTCAGAGTGGTCGGGGAGGTCCTGTAGGCGGCCAATCGAATTCGGTGGTGGTTGGATGCAGAGGATGAGGACGACGACATAGCCGTTGTCGCAGCGCGTCCAGTGAAGCGTGACTCGGTGGAGAGCTTCGGTGCGAGGATACGGAGCTCGAGGACAGGATGGGTAGGTGAGGCGGTGGCTGTGGCCGCAGTGGTTCAAGACGGCGCGGCGGCGATCACTCCGGTCATCGCGTGGGAGAGCAAGGGGGAGAGGGAGAGTGAGCGAGGGGGCGGAGGGATCCGGACGGCTCCAGGGGGTCACGTGGCATCTTGGGGGAGGCCGGGGGCAAGTAGGGAGAGGAGGTGTCCGGGCGCGTGCTCGCGCGTGCCGGCCACATGCGCGGCGTCCTTCTGTCCTGAGGAGAGGGATGACTGGCACCGGGCCAGTGGGCCGACCAGGTAACTAGGCTGCACAGGTAAGCCTTTGCTCTATTTACTTTCTATTTGTTTTCTATTTTGTTAAATTTATTTTGATTTGATTTTATACCAAATCATTTTTAGTAGCTTCTGAAAGATTTATGTAGCTTGATACTAATTATTCAAAGCCACTCACAAATTTTCAGAATTGTTGGACTTGCAATTCTTTTATAGAAGAATTAAATCCAACTCAAATATTTATTGATTTAAACACAAATGGACAATTCCTCAAAAATGTTCCATATTTTTTGTTTGGACCAAAACCCTTGCCAAAAATATTAAACATCAGTGAGGAGCATTTTGGAAACATTGATGCATTTTCCAGGGTTATTTGCCCTTCTTTTAATTACAATTCTGAGGCTTTCAAATTTCCTCAACTCAAATTTCTGGAGAAAATTAAAAATGATGCATCACTCCAGCTAGTCCTAATGCAAGTGCTAACTAGGGTTGTGAGAACGATGATGCTTCACATTTTGCCAATCTCTTTTGTAGGGAAATCTTACGACTACATGAAGTTCCAAAGACGATTGTCTCGAACCGCGACGTCAAGTTCTTGAGTTTCTTTTGGAAGACCATATGCGCCAAGCTCGGAATCAAGCTACTCTTCTCCACGACTTACCATCCTCGAACCGACGCCCAAATGGAGGTGACCAACCGCACACTCTCCGCTCTACTTCGCGTGCTCGTCAAGAAGAACATCAAGGAGTGGGAGGAGTGTCTACCCATCGCCGAGTATGCCTACAACCGAGCAAGATACTCGAGTACAGGCAAGTCCCCCTTTGAGGTTGTCTATGCATTCAACCCGTTGTCCCCATTGGACATTCTTCCTCTACCACTACAAGAGCGCATCAATATAGACGTGAGCGCCCGAGTGAACTATCTCAAGAAGATACATGAAGACACAAGGCACACCATCGAGCGCCAAGTACAACGACTCCCGACCAAGCTCAACATCAACAAGCAACCCATGATATTCAACATCGAAGATCTTATGTGGCTACACCTTCACAAGGACCGCTTCCCGAACGAACGCAAGTCCAAACTTCTACCACGCGCGGATGGACCCTTCAAGGTGCTTGCACACTACTACAATGATGCTTACAAGATCGACCTCCCACGCGACAAGTACAACGTGAGAGACGTCTTCAACGTCAAGGATCTCTCGCCCTACCATGGTGATGAAGAATTCGATCCGAGGTAGGATCTTTTCCAAGGGAGGGGAGATGATGCGGAGCATCCCAAGGTCATCCCCATGGACCTACCTACGTCTCCCACGACACCACTTGGACCAATGACAAGAGCATGAGCAAAGGCTATCAAAGATAAGGTGAACTCGCTCCTTTCCAAACTACCACTTTCTATATATGAGACATGGCTGCTACCTCAAGCAGAAACACTATGTGTGATCAGGTACTTGGAGGAGAGCCATGGAGCGGCTAAATCCATTGGACAAGATAGCGAGGACACCACACATCAACCCCAAGGAAATCAGGCCAAAGAAAGCTACAGCGGCCGTACGACCGACTAGGTCCAGACGTCTGACACCTCCCAGGCTCCGGACTACCGACCATGTCCGGACGATCGGCGCCCCTACAACCAAACGGAACCAACTGAAGTCCGAGGAAGACCGGACGACCAGCGACTGGACCCCTACGGACGTCCATCGCCATGGCGACTGAGCGTAATCTACGGAAGTCTAAAGATCTATGGACGTTCGATGCCCATCGGACATCCGGCCCCTGGCTGTGTCCAACTGCGGGCTACGGCCCATGTACCCCTTCACTGTGTTGGTGCTTGCGCTTCCTCAAACACTTTGGCATTTCGTTCAGTTACTGAGATTTTTGGATGAAACGCCTGACACGTGCCCACGATCTCCTGATCGTGATCTCGTCAGCTGAATGTGGAACGTCCCGTGCTTTTCGGCCATGGATATCGAGGAGTGCGGTTTCGCCCCCCGGCTATATAAATCCCCCTTCCAGGCTTGTTTCTCCTTGGTTCTTTATTTCTTCAACCTCATAACTTCCCTCCCGCTGTCCGCCCAAGCCCGAGCTCAAAGTAGCATCGATGTCATGCCTTGCCGTGCAACTCTAGCGAACCCCCGTCACCATTAGTTATGCCAGTGTGATACTTCTTCTCTCCCGTGCTGCCGTAGTTGATTAGTACTACCAAATTAGGGCATATAGATCTGGAACTAGCCTTGTCACCCATCTGTTGTAGGGCTGTTCGTCCCAAGGATATGATAGAGGCAAAGGTGTCCCGTCTTTCGATGAGATGGTGGCTATCGTTTTGGAGGAAGTCGACTTTGATGATCTGACTACGAATGTGTGAGGACGTAGCGCCTTAGCAATTGCTAAACCAACTCTGAGAGGTTATTGACCACGCTAGAGCACGATTAACCTGACCACGAAGGTCTGTTTCCTGCAGGAAAATGAAGAATATCGGTGTCAAAACCACTGGATCTCGGGTAGGGGGTCCCGAACTGTGCGGCTAAGGCGGATGGTAACAGGAGGCAGGGGACACGATGTTTACCCAGGTTCGGGCCCTCTTGATGGAGGTAATACCCTACGTCCTGCTTGATTGTTCTTGATGATATGAGTATTACAGGAGTTGATCTACCACGAGATCAAAGAGGCTAAACCCTAGAAGATAGCCTATGGTATGATTGTATGTTGTTCTATGGACTAAAACCCACTGGTTTATATAGACACCGGAGGGGGCTAGGGTTACACAAGGTCGGTTACAAAGGAGGAGATATACATATCCGTTTTGCCTAGCTTGCCTTCCACGCCAAGTAGAGTCCCATCCGGCCACGGGACGAAGTCTTCAATCTTGTATCTTCATAGTCCAACAGTCCGGCCAAAGGATATAGTCCGGCTGTCCGGAGACCCCCTAATCCAGGACTCCCTCAGTAGCCCCTGAACCAGGCTTCAATGACGATGAGTCCGGCGCGCAGTGTTGGCTTCGGCATTGCAAGGCGGGTTCCTCCTCCGAATACACCATGGAAGAGTTTGAATACAAGGATAGTGTCCGACCCTGCAAAATAAGTTCCACATACCACCGTAGAGAGAATAATATTTCCACAAATCTAATCTGTTGACACGTTTTGATAGCATGACATCATGCCACGGCCCGGTTATTATTTGAACCGCTTTTCTCAACCAGCTCCGCACATATCGCGAGGCGGTTTTCTTGACACATCTTGTCAAAGCAGATATCGTGTTCCCCTTATCACAGGATTCTCATCAATACGTACGTGGGTAACCCACTCGCACCATCAATTACGGTGCCTGGGGAATAAGTGGTTTTGCCAGACAAGTGGGGAGACACATCGCCTCTTCCGCCCTTATGAAGGGACAGAGATTTACTTTTTTCACCCACGCCTTCTTCCTCCTCGCTTACCCATTCCCGCACACTCGAGCTCTAGCGCCCAAGCTCGCGTTCTTCTTGTCAAACCACTCCAAGCATGTCCGGAGCAGGAGGCAAGTGAATGGTCTCCTCCGTCACGGAGGAGAACATCAAAAAGTTACGGGAAGCCCGATACCTGGCTGCGGATATCGCGCACTGGCTGCCAAATGCGGGGCAGATCGTCCCAATGCCCGAACCCCATGAGAGGGTAGTTTTTCTTACCCATTTCGTCTGCATACTGGGATTTCCTCTCCTCCCATTTGTCCGCGGGCTCATGTTCTACTATCAACATCTCTGCGTTTATCGTCGTGTGTGAGGCCTTCCTCTGCATTAGGCCCCACTTCGGCCTATGGCTGAAAACCTTCAATGTCAAACCGAAGGTGGTGGGTGGCCAACAAGCAGAGTGCGGAGGCGCCATGGTGGGCAAGATGCCTAATGTCACCTGACTCGAGGGCACCTATGTGGATACCATAAAGGGGTGGCAATCGGGGTGGTTCTACATCACCGAGCCGCGCAACTCCAACTGGGTCGCGGCCCCCAAATTTCGATCCGGAATCCCCAAGCGGCTCACCTCCTGGAAAAAGAAGGGCCTGTCCTGGGGTTCTTCGGTAGAGCTGACCAGACTCCAGACCTGCATCCAGAACATGACGAACAAGAAAATCAAGCTTGTCAACATGGTCCAGGTTATGCTCTTCCGCTGGATCCTTCCGTGTCAACGACGGGCATTTGTTTTGTGGGAGTTCGACTCGGCCAAGCAGCAGACGCTGCGAGAGCTCTACGACATGACGCACGAGGACGTCTGGAGGGTGCTGTTCAAGAGCGCCGAGATTCCTCCCTCGCTCACCGAGGACCGCGGACTCAGCGCAAAGCGTCGCGCTAATCCGGTAGGCTTTTATATCTCTCAGGGTATTTATTTGCCCCGGTTTAGTTATGTGCTGGATCTAAGCTTCCATGTCGTTAACAGGACTGGATAGAGACAGTGGAGCAGCTTGATTGCCTAGCCCCCTGCCCGAAGATCCTGCAGACGCTCTTCTAACGAAGATGCTGACTCTGGCACCTTACGAGGTGCCGGCAAACAAGACCAAGAAGAAGGCCACGGGGACCTGAAAGGGTCTCCGGCGCAAGGTTGTATCGGACTCATCGTCCGATGACTCCGACGCGCACTCCTCCCATGGAAACGAGGAGGAGGAGGAGAAAAGTTCTCCCCCCTGCTGGGGAGACAACAAAAGGAAGGCCGACCCATCTGGGGAGGCCGAAGGGTCCAAGAAGGGAAGGACCCTCCCTCCGGACTGTGCCATGACGGCTGCCGACAGCGGCGATGAGTGGCTACCCAGGGACAAGCCCCTGGCGAAGTCGTAAGTGTCCGGACACCATAGTACTTCATGGTATGTTTTATTGCACTGCCTCTCCTCATGCCGAACATGATTATGCAGTCCGTCCCGAGCTCATCTCGACGTACCCTCATCGAGCGGCTCCTTGGACTCGTCGGATATGAACAACGGTTCTCTTCCGACCGCTTCCACCCCTCTCCCTACGGACAAGCAGAGGTGTTGTCTCAAAAGGCACCGAGCCACGGGGAGGTGGTCCTGGGGGTGCCTCGCGGCGACTTCCCAGACCCTGGGTACCAAGGGAGCGAGGCTCCTATGGGCTTCGAGTTCGGGCCCCAACCGGACACTGCGCCGGAACCTTCGATGGTTCCGGACTCCGGTAGGCGGTCCCCCGTCCAGGGGGGCCAACCATCCGTGACGGTGTCCTCTATCCAACCAGAGGCACCGGACAACCTGCTGGAAGCGCTTCACAGCGCTTCCATCCAAGAAGAGCACCGCACTATCATGACTGCGATGGTCGAGAAGGTTCAGTCTGCCAAAAATGGACTGACCGAAGCTTGCGCCAGCCTCCTAACAGGCTTTGAGGTAAGCGATCAGAATATAAGAAAATATTACCGCATATATAGTAGCCCCTGATGCTCTATTCGGCGTTCGCGAAGAAAAGCCGAATAGAGGATCAAATGATGACTCAGGAGTCTAATTAGATTATGTCTATGTGTATATGCAGGCTTCACTGTTGGTCGCTACTGCATGTACTGCGGAGGTCTCTGCGCTGAAGCAGGACCTAAAGCGGTCCGAGGACGAGCTCGGCCTTACCAAGAGGTAGCTCGAAGAGAACAAAGGTAAGAAATACCCTGTCTATGTAGTTAAAAAGAAGTACAGGTGTAAAGTAATAGGATCATCATGGATTTGTCAGGGGCCATGACCGAGGTGGCCACCCTGAGGAAGGCGTTGTCTAAGGCCAAAGACAAAGTGGCCAAAGAATGCATTAAATGGGAGAAACAAGAAGCCCGGGTAGGCGAGGTGCAGCAAGAGCTCGAGGCTGTCGCCAAAAAGCACGAGTCCTTGGAGCTTGACTCTAAGACGCGAGAGTCCGAGCTCACGCAGGCGCTTGAAAGCATCAGGAGCGCCAAGGCCGAAGCCCACAAGGCCCTCCAGAAGATTTACGCGGTGAAGAAGATAGCAGCAGGTAAGGCCTTCATTATGCAAAGAAAGCACGTGAAGGAGACTTTCCTTTTTCTTACCCGAGTTCGGAGCTCTCCAGGAGCGTTTGTGGATCTTCCCCGCAGTGTACTGGGTGCCGCGGAGTTTTACCGGGCTGAGGAGGGGAGCTCAATGGAGAAGTTGTTCAGGTCTCAGTATACTGGTACCGAACACCCCGTGCCCTTGAGCGACCAGTTGAAGTAGTTGGTCGAACTTCACAAGGCAGCCGAACAGGCCATGAGGGCCCTTATAATCCGGATGTGGCCTGGCAAGCCCTTGTCTGGCAGCTACTTCGGTCTGGTTAGGCGGCTTGTAGAAGCCTGCCCACGGCTTGAAGTCATCAAGCGGTCCGTCTGCATCGAGGGTGCATGCAGGGCTTTTGCCGAGCGAAGGTGCACTAGGCGAAGCTGCACGCCGTGAAGCTGGTGAAGGAGGGGCCGCCGGAGGGCAAGGAGCATCGCTGCCCCGAGAATTATGCTACGTCTCGAGCTAGCGTTGGTTTTCCCCGAAGAGGAGGGGGTGATGCAGCACAGTAGCGTAAGTATTTCCCTCAGTTTTTGAGAACCAAGGTATCAATCCAGTAGGAGGTACCTCGCAAGTCCCTCGTACCTGCACAAAACGGTAGCAACTCGCAACCAACGCTTAGGGGTTGTCAATCCCTTCACGGTCACTTACGAGAGTGAGATCTGATAGAGATAATATTTTTGGTATTTTTGGTATAAAGATGCAAAGTAAAAAGTAAAAGCAAAACAAGTAAAATAAAGTAATGGAGATTGATATGATGAGAATAGACCAGGGGGCCATAGGTTTCACTAGTGGCTTCTCTCAAGAGCATAGATATTCTACGGTGGGTGAACAAATTACTGTTGAGCAATTGATAGGATTGAGCATAGTTATGAGGTTATCTAGGTATGATCATGTATATAGGCATCACGTCCGTGACAAGTAGACCGACTCCTGCCTGCATCTACTACTACTACTCCACTCATCGACCGCTATCCAGCATGCATCTAGAGTATTAAGTTAAAAACAAAGTAATGCCTTAAGCAAGATGACATGATGTAGAGGAATAAATTCATGCAATATGATAAATACCCCATCTTGTTATCCTCGATGGCAACAATACAATACGTGCCTTGCAACTCTTTCTGTCACTAAGTAAGGACACCGCAAGATTGAACCCAAAGCTAAGCACTTCTCCCATTGCAAGAACTACCAATCTAGTTGGCCAAACCAAACGGATAATTTGAAGAGACTTGCAAAGATAACTCAATCATACATAAAAGAATTCAGAGAAGATTCAAATATTCTTCATAGATAAGTTGGATCATAAACCCACAATTCATCGGTCTCAACAAACACACCGCAAAAAGATGATTACATCGAATAGATATCCACGAGAGAGGGGGAGAACATTGTATTGAGATCCAAAAAGAGAGAAGAAGCCATCTAGCTACTAGCTATGGACCCGAAGGTCTGAAGTAAACTACTCACACTTCATCGGAAGGGCTATGGTGTTGATGTAGAAGCCCTCCGTGATGGATTCCCTCTCCGGCGGAGCTCCAGAACAGGCCCCAAGATGGGATCTCGTGGATACAGGAAGTTGCGGCAGTGGAATTAGGTTTTTGGCTCCGTCTCTGGTCTAATGGGGGTACGTAGGTATATATAGGAGGAAGGAGCACGTCGGTGGTGCCCACGAGGCAGGGGGCGCGCCCAGGGGGGGACGCCCTCCACCCTCGTGACCTCCCCGGAAACTTCTTGGAGTAGGGTCCAAGTCTCCTGGATCACGTTCGGTGAGAAGATCACGTTCCCGAAGGTTTCATTCCATTTGGACTCCGTTTGATATTCTGTTTCCTCGAAATACTGAAATAGGCAAAAAAACAGCAATTCTGGGCTGGGCCTCCGGTTAATAGGTTAGTCCCAAAAATAATATAAAAGTGGAAAATAAAGCCCAATATAGTCCAAAACAGTAGATAAAGTAGCATGGAGCAATCAAAAATTATAGATACGTTGGAGACGTATCAGGCATCCCCAAGCTTAATTCCTGCTCGTCCTCGAGTAGGTAAATGATAAAAAGAGAATTTTTGATGCGGAGTGATGCTTTGGCATAATTTCAATGTAAATCTTCTTAATCATGGTATGAATATTCAGATCCGAAAGGTTCAAGACAAAAGTTCATATTGACATAAAAATGATAATACTTCAAGCATACTAATCAAACAATTATGTCATCTCAAAATAACATGGCCAAAGGAAGTTCATCCCTACAAATCATATAGTTAGGCTATGCTTCATTTTCGTCACACAAAGATGTTCCCAACTTCTATACCCCTAATGACAAGCCAAGCAATTGTTTCATACTCAAATAATCTCAAACTTTTCAACCTTCACGCAATTCATGAGCGCGAGCCATGGACATAACACTATGGGTGGTATAGAATATGATGATGGGGATTGTGTGGAGAAGACAAAAAAGGAGAAAGTCTCACATCAACAAGGCTAATCAATGAGCTATGGAGATGCCCTTCAATTGATGTTAATGCAAGGAGTAGGGATTTCCATGCAATGGATGCACTAGAGCTAAGAATGCTCAACAAAACAAAACTAGTGGGTGTGCATCAAACTTGCTTGCTCATGAAGACCTAAGGCATTTTGAGGAAGCCCATCGTTGGAATATACAAGCCAAGTTCTATAATGAAAAATTCCCACTAGTAGGAACAAGACAACTTATGAGACTCACTATATGAAATCATGGTGCTACTTTGAAGGACAATATATGAGACTCACTACATGAAGAACAAGGTGCTACTTTGAAGCACAAGTGTGGAAAAAGAGATAGTAGCATTGCCCTTTTTATTTTCTCCTTTTTTTGGGCCTTTCTTTTTTTCTTTTTGGCCTTTCTCTTTTTTTTGATTGGGCAATGCTCTAATAATGATGATCATCACACTTCTATTGATTACAACATAATGATTACAACTCGATACTAGAACAAGATATGACTCTATATGAATGCCTCCGGCGGTGTACCGGGATGGTGCAATGAATCAAGAGTGACATGTATGAAAAATAATGCATGGTGGCTTTGCCACAAATACGATGTCAACTACAAGATCATGCAATGGCAATATGACAAAAGTAAAGCATGTCATGATGATGATGATGATGGTGGAAGTTGCATGGCAATATATCTCGGAATGGCTATGGAAATGCCATGATAGGTAGGTATGGTGGCTGTTTTGAGGAAGATATAGGGAGGTTTATGTGTGAAAGAGCGTATCATATCACGGGGTTTGGATGCACCGGAGAAGTTTGCACCAACTCTCAATGTGAGAAAGGGCAATGCACGGTACCGGAGAGGCTAGCAAATGGCGAAAAGGTAAAAGTGCGTATAATCCATGGACTCAACATTAGTCAAAAGAACTCATATACTTATTGCAAAATTTAGAAGTCATCAAAAATCAAGTACTACGCGCATGCTCCTAGGGGGGATAGATTGGTAGGAAAAGACCATCGCTCGTCCCCGACCGCCACTCATAAGGATGCACAAGCCAGGTACACTTCATGTTTCAAATTTGTTACGCAACTTTAACCATACGTGCATGCTACGGGACTTGCTAACTTCAACACAAGTATTTCTCAAATTCACAACTACTCAACTAGCACGACTATGATATTATCACCTCCATATCTCAAAACAATTATCAAGCATCAAACTTATCTTAGTATTCAACCCACTAAAAAGAAAGTTTCACATATCTTGAATACCAAGTATATTAACATTAAGCAAATTACCATGCTATTAACGACTCTCAAAATAATCTAAGTGAAGCATGAGAGATCAAGTTTCTTTAAAACAATCCACCACCCTGCTCTAAAAGATCTAAGTGAAGCACTAGAGCAAAAATTATCATGCTCAAAAAGATATAAGTGAAGCACATAGAGTAAACTATCAAGCTCAAAAGATATAAGTGAAGCACATAGAGTATTCTAACAAATTTCAATTCATACATGGCTCTCTCAAAAGGTGTGTACAGCAAGGATGATTGTGGTAGAATAACAAGCAAAGACACAAATAATACAAGAGGCTCCAAGCAAAACACATATCATGTGGTGAATAAAAATATAGCTCCAAGTAAATTACCGATGGAAGTGGACGAAAGAGGGGATGCCTTCCGGGGCATCCCCAAGCTTTGACTTTTTGGTGTCCTTGTATTATCTTGGGGGTGCCATGGGAATCCCCAAGCTTAGGCTCTTGCCACTCCTTGTTCCATAATCCATCAAAAGAATTCACCCAAAACTTGAAAACTTCACAACACAAAACTCAATAGAAATCTTGTGAGCTCCGTTAGAGAAAGAAAACAAAAGACTACTTTAAGGTACTGTAGTGAACTTGTTCTTTATTTGTACTGGTGTTAAACCTACTGTATTCCAACTTCTCTATGGTTTATAAACTATTTTACTAGCCATAGATTCATCAAAATAAGCAAACAACACACGCAAAACAGAATCTGTCAAAAACAGAACAGTCTGTAGTAATCTGTTACTAACGCAAACTTCTGGAACCCAAAAATTTCTACCAAAATTAGACGACCTGGGCAATTTGTTTATTGATCAGCAGCAATTGGAATTACTATTTTATCACGTTCTGGTGATTTTTGACAATTCGGGCACTGAGCGCAAAGATTCTGCAAATTACAGCAAGATCAAATAACTATCTTCCAAGAAGATCTAATAGGTTTAACTTGGCACAAACACTAATTAAAAGATAAAACCACATCTAAAAAGAATCTAGATGGATTATTTATTCCTAAATAGAACCAAAAAAACACAACATAAAATTGTGTTGCCTCCCAACAAGCGCTATCGTTTAACGCCCCTAGCTAGGCATAAAAGCAAGGATAGATCTAGGTATTGTCATCTTTGGTAGGTAATTCTTCAATGAGGCATCCACCTCCTTTAGAATTTTCTTTATTTCTAGTGATTATCAAATTCTTAGGCATAAGATCGAAAAATTCATTCGTGGCAAATGGTTCCTTAATGATTGTAAAAAGATCGGGGTGAATACTTATAGATTTAAGATCCGCATTTTCCTTACTAGATGATTCACCCTTATTTTTAGGAACATACATAAACTTGGCAATTTTAGTGGGAGGACTAGGAGTACTTTTTACGGAAGAAAAAGCAGTTCCCAAGTTGGTAATGATACCCTCAAGTTTAACGATTCGAGTAGAGTCTAGATTTATTTTTTCATTAACCATGGGTTCCTTCTCCTTAATATTTTTCAAAGTCATTCCTACCTTAGATCCATATTGAGTAATTTGATTATGAATCTTTTTATCTAGATTTTCAATGGATTCAATGGTAGCAACTTTGTTTTCAATAATTTCAAGCCTTTGCATAACATGCTCCAAGGTTAACACAGTTCCATTAACCAAAAGGGGAGGTGAGCCAAATAAATCTATTAAAACATTATAGGAATC
Source organism: Triticum urartu (assembly GCF_056163025.1). NCBI lineage: Eukaryota > Viridiplantae > Streptophyta > Magnoliopsida > Poales > Poaceae > Triticum > Triticum urartu. The sequence goes on from NC_141876.1 coordinate 260,178,468, forward strand.
AAAAGTATGTCTACCCAAAAAATTCCCTCCGGTAATGGTATCAAGGATATATCTATACCAAGGATTAGCACCTACATAAAAATTGCGAAGTAGGACTAAAGTAGATTGCTTTCTGGTAGATCTATTTTGAGCATTGAAAATTCTATACCAAGCATCTTTTAGATTTTCTCCCTCCCTTTGTTTAAAATTTAGCACTACATTCTCGGGAGATAGCGGAGAAGATAAGGAATTCGACATAGCGATAGGTAAGCAAACTAACACACGAGCAAACAAAAGGCAAGGGGAAAAAGAGGAGGGAGAATAAAATGGTAAGGGTGAAGTGGGGGAGAGGAAAACGAGAGGCAAATGGCAAATAATGTAATGCGAGAGATAGAGATTGTGATGGGTACTTGGAATGTTGACTTTTGCGTAGGCTTCCCCGGCAACGGCGCCATAAATGGCTCGTTGACGGGAGAGTAAATCTTGACTTGACATTGGCGTAGGCCTCCCCGGCAACGGCGCCAGAAATGGCTCGTTGACGGGAGAGTAAATCTTGACTTGACTTGGCGTAGGCCTCCCCGGCAACGGCGCCAGAAATCCTTCTTGCTACGTCTCGAGCTAGCGTTGGTTTTCCCCGAAGAGGAGGGGGTGATGCAGCATAGTAGCGTAAGTATTTCCCTCAGTTTTTGAGAACCAAGGTATCAATCCAGTAGGAGGTCACGCGCAAGTCCCTCGTACCTACACAAAACGGTAGCAACTCGCAACCAACGCTTAGGGGTTGTCAATCCCTTCATGGTCACTTACGAGAGTGAGATCTGATAGAGATAATATTTTTGGTATTTTTGGTATAAACATGCAAAGTAAAAAGTAAAAGCAAAAAAAGTAAAATAAATTAATGGAGATTGATATGATGAGAATAGACCAGGGGGCCATAGGTTTCACTAGTGACTTCTCTCAAGAGCATAGATATTCTACGGTGGGTGAACAAATTACTGTTGAGCAATTGATAGAATTGAGCATAGTTATGAGGTTATCTAGGTATGATCATGTATATAGGTGTAACATCCCAAATTTTCAATTTGGAATGTTATACATTAGGTCATCATGCATATCATATTTTATTTTGCTTTTGGTCTTGATCCTAGAAAATCCTAAGCAACTCCAGGACCCACGGAGAGAGTTGGGGATTTCGTTATTTACATATTTGAGTTTTCTCAAATTATGTAAACAGGATCATTTGATTTATTTTATTTTATCATCAATTATTTCTATTACAAAAATATGAGAGAGGGAATAAAATGACTTTCCCAAAATATAGAAATATTGAGGATTTAATAAAAAATCAAATAAGTTTTATTTCAGAGTTTTTCGGTATTTTATTTGAATTTAGGAAAAATGCGCGTTTTTCAAAGTTGTATTTTGGGCCCAGATAAATGTTCACTTTATCGGGCTTGATTTTAGAAACCCGGCAAAATTTATTTCGTGATTTTTGGAGTCCGTTTAGTATTTCTTTTTATTTTTCTTCCGAGCGGATTTAAAAAAAAACGCGAACCGACTACGGGCCGTAACCGGCCAGGACACCGCTGGCCGGGGGCCTTTATAAGGCGCCGAAGCCCGAGAGGAGGAGCCGTGCCACCAGCCCCAAACCCTAGCTAGCCGCCGCCCCAGCCGCCGCCGCCGCCGCCGCCCGCCGCCGCCGCCGGAGCTGCGCGACTTTCGAGGTTCGCTGCCGCCTCATTTTCCGTGCAGTTTAAAAAAATATATTTCTGATCGTCGTTTGTCTTTTTCGTCGGATTTTCCGTGGTTATTTTCTGATCGCGATTTCTGATCCGATTTTCGTTTTAGTATAACTTTTCGCTCGTTTATCGGAATCAGGCGATTCAAGCGCCTGGAGTTTCGTCTCGAAACCCTCTTTCCGAATAATCAACTTAAACAAGTTTTTGCTACTGTAAAATTTGCCCTAGATCGAGATTGCTAGAACGAAGTTGTTTTCTTTCGCCGTTTGATTTCTTTTGCTTCGTTTGATTTGATTCTTTTTGCCAACCAGGGTTCTTAAGTTGAACTTTCTGGTTAGATCTTCTATTTGAGTTTTACCTGTGCATTAGATGAGTACTTATTGTATGCTTGTTGTTTGTCTGTGATAGAATACCTGGAGTGCGCCGCCTGTTACGTTGAATCTCTAGGTTTCGCGGATCATCAGCAAGGCAAGTAGCACTTTGATCATACCTTTTCTACAACCCAGTTTTATTGCATTAGATCAGTCCTCACACATTGCATGATTAGGATCTAATTAAATTGTGGGATGGGAAGTAGATGAGGTAGTACCTATTACCTGTTTATTATCAAACCTTTGGGAGTTACTTTTACGTTTGCATATTATGCCATGCTATGCTAGTAGACGTGGATTGGGTGAGTGATATCCATGACAGATGTGAGATTGATAATAAATGGTTTATCTAAGGTGGCAACCTAACACACATCTGGGGGGATTGAGGCACCTGGGGTTTCCAGGACTTGCCTGTTTTCTTTGGACCGCCACCCAGGCTCAAAGGGATCATGAGATTATTCATACTAGAAACTTCCGTGTGCAGCCACAAGCCATTATGGGCTCTGGCATAGTTGACTAAGTTATGCGAACTCTTACAGTGGTAGACTAGCAGATGTAGGGGATGTAGGTGGTACGGTCTACCCGATAGTAAGGTGCTAGCGCTTCTGAAAGACTATGTCTCGGTCATCTGTCTTCTCAAACACCATGTAGTGCGAGAAACCAAACGGAGGCGATCTAGTCTTGTGGGGAAAAGTGCGCAAACCTCTGCAGAGTGTAACAAACTAATCATGGTTAGCCGTGTCCCCGGTTATGGACATCTTGAGTATCTAGTACCTGGATTATCATGTGAATCTCAACATGTTACTCTAAATTAATTTTGATGGGTTTTAATGATGCTACTTAATTGGGATTGAGAATGCTGTCAACCATTCTCAGTGTTTAACAACCACCATGATAGTAATTAATTTATTCCTTTGAAGTAGGGAAAATTTGGCTTTACGCAAAAACAGTAACCATAGAGCTTTCCACCAGCCAAATATGCATATAGTATAGCTGTTGCATTCCATTATTCTCCTTGTGTTACCTTGCCAGCATATTCCATGTGCTGACCCGTTTTCGGGCTGCAACGTTAATGTTGCAGACTTTTCAGACGACGATTAAGGAGTTTTAGGTCGTGGTTCTATACTCAGTGATGCCGTTGGAGTTGACAGACTCACTTATCTTCCAAGCCTTCCGCTGTTATCGTTATTAGATGGCCTTAAGCCATGTTTATTGTAATAAGTTCTCTTTTGAGACACTCGATGTAATAAGTGTGTGATTGCTACTCTGTTATAAATCCTCCGAGTACTGTGTGGTGTCAGCATTACTGATCCAGGGATGACACCGGAGCACATAGATCAGACTGTTTGAGGTATGGTCACTACAGAGATGGTATCAGAGCACACGCTGACTGTAGGACACGACCACTAAGCTAAAGACCTAGATCACTAGATCACTCTCTTCTCTTCTGACTTCTCATCTTTTCTACTCTTTAGGATGGCGGATGCAAGGAACAAGTTCACCCAACCAGATGAAGATACACCCTTTGGACGCCACTTGAAGAAAGTCACTAGATACCTGAACATAGGAATACCAAGCTTCACGGGAATCTACAACGCCACTTTACCTGAACAAGAGCGCTGGATGATACAAGTTCAAGTTCCAGGAAGGACGTTCATGCCAGTCACTGAGCCCATAGAGTTTTCTTTTGATGCACCAACTTGGAGTCTAGGAAAGAGCATGGCAGCTCACATCGCCATGGGACGCATTGGAGAAGTCTACCGCGAGGATCTTAAGGATACTATCTACCAGATTTGTGGGCGCCGAGATGAACACCGGGAGATGATCAGCACCAGGAAAGATAGATCAATTGCAGCTTTTATTCAGGAATTAAACCAGCACATTCGACGACAGGAGAATCAGATGTGCGCCGACATGATAGATCTGAAGAAGGCTAAGACTAGAATCAAGGAACTGGAGGAAGAACTCAAGGCTACACGCGAAGATTATGAAGAAGAAATTGAAGTATTGGTGGAGAAGAATGACGATCTGATCAAGAAGATTGGCATATTTATGGGAAGCCCGACACCAGTAGATGAAGACGAAGAACCCAAGGAGATTAGCCCGGAAGACTACATCATCATTGACGCCACCGACTCGGAAGCAGAAAGTAGCGGTGATGACTATGTTGATGAAGCAGGAGCAGATATCATGGAGTCTACAACCGTAGAATATTTCTAGTAGACCACCTCATCAGTAGTAGTAGTCCACCATGTAAATATAGTAGTCCGAGCACTCTTGCGATAGCTAGATTGATTGTATGCCTTGTTTGATTGATTGAAGTGAATTGTGTGCTTTTGCCTCATGTGCATATGGGTAGTGTTTTCCCTTTAGACCCCCTATATTCTTATATCTCATCTTTTCTAAACCCTCAGATGCCTCCGAGACGTGACCCCGGATTTGCCTTTCCGCCGGAGCTCACTCAGTTGATCCAGCAGCAGAACACCTTGATGCAGTTGCTAGTTCAGAATCAGAATCAGGGGAACAACAACAACAACCCACCACCACCACCACCACCTGTTGACCACTTAGCCCATTTTCTTAGACTGAATCCGCCGGTGTTTTCCAGTAGCACCGAGCCGATAGTAGAAGATGATTGGCTCCGCAAGATATCTAGGGAGTTGACCACAGCAGGATGCACAGATGTGGAGAAGGTTAAGTTTGCCGCACACCAGTTAGAAGGACCCGCAGCCTCTTGGTGGGAGAATTTCACAGCCACCTCCCCAGTCGACACTGTCACATGGGACCAGTTTCAGCAAGCTTTTCGTACTGCCCATGTTTCAGCAGGAGCAATGGCCATGAAGAAGCGTGAGTTTCGTAACTTGCGCCAAGGAGGACGGACAGTTGGCCAGTATGTGGAGGAGTTTAGTAAGCTAGCACGTTATGCCCCAGATGACGTTGCTACGGATGCAGCTAAGCAGGAGAAATTCCTGGAAGGACTGAATGATGAATTGAGCATGCAGTTGATGGTAGCCACCTTCAACAACTACCAGGAGTTGGTAGATCGTGCTTTTATGATTGAAGGGAAGCAGCAGCAAATTGAGAACCGCAAGAGGAAGTATGGACAAGGAAAGTATAATTCAGGAGCTCAGCAAAAGCCTCATTTTACCCCTAGACCAGGAGGACATTTTCAGCATACCATGGAGTAGGTAGCTCGCACAATCACAATGGCACCAAGAATGGTAATGGGAATGGAGGAAGCAATGGCCATAACCGCAGCACCCCATCGACCCCAGCCAAGAAGGACTTGAGTCATGTCACTTTCTATAAGTGTTCGAAGCCAGGACATTTTGCAAATGAATGTCCTGAAGGCGAAAATGGCAATGGAAGTTCTGGGAAGAAGCCGAACCCTTTCAACAGGGGACAGGTGAACCACGTTAGCGTGGAGGAGGTTGAAGCTCAGCCCGATGCAGTAATAGGTAAGTTTTTGGTTAAGTCATTTACTGCACTCGTTCTTTTGATACTGGTGCATCGCATTCATACATCTCAAGGGGATTTGTGGATAAGTATAACCTACCAACCCAAGCCCTTAGGTCACCCATGTTAGTAACCTCGCCAGGAGCAGAGTATGTGGCAAGTCTATGGTGTGATCGGTTACCATTAAGGATTGGTAACTATGTTTTTCCCTCAGACCTAATAGTATTGGAATCTCAAGGATTGGATGTGATATTAGGCATGGATTGGTTATCAAAGTATAAAGGGAATATTGAGTGTGCTAGTAAGTCAATTTTGCTTACCACACCAGAAGGGAGAAGGATCAAGTATGTATCCCGGCATGTACCAAAAAGGACACAAGTAAGTTGCCTAACAGGAGTTGTGCAGGAGGAAGTACCAGTGGTAAAGGATTTTCCTGATGTATTTCCCGAAGAGTTGCCAGGCATGCCACCGGATAGAGACATTGAGTTTTTGATTGAGCTATTGCCAGGCACTGGGCCAATATCGAAGAGACCATATAGGATGCCAGCAAAAGATTTGGTGGAAATTAAGAAGCAGATTAAGGAGTTACTGGATAAGGGATATATTCGCCCAAGTTCTTTGCCTTGGGGATCGCCAGTACTTCTAGTGGAAAAGAAGGATGGATCGTTAAGGATGTTTGTTGATTATCGAGGATTGAACGAAGTAACAATCAAGAACAAGTACCCACTACCAATGATCAACGATCTGTTTGATCGATTGCAAGGAGCTAAAGTGTTTTCCAAGATAGATTTGCGATCTGGATACCACCAGTTGAAGATTCGAGAACAGGATATACCTAAGACAGCATTCACCACAAGATATGGACTATATGAGTATACCGTTATGTCATTTGGACTGACTAACGCGCCTGCCTATTTTATGAACATGATGAACAAAGTGTTTATGGAGTTTTGTATAAGTTCGTCGTAGTGTTCATTGATGATATCCTGGTTTATTCGAAGAATGAAGAGGAGCATAAGGAGCATTTGCGTTTGGTACTTGGAAAGCTCAGAGAACATCAATTATATGCCAAGTTCAGCAAATGTGAATTTTGGTTGAAGGAAGTAGGATTCCTCGGACACGTTATATCCGGAGAAGGTATAGCAGTAGATCCCACTAAAGTTGAAACCGTGACCAAGTGGGAAGCACCAACAACAGTTGGAGAGATCCGGAGTTTTCTTGGACTCGCAGGATACTACCGGAGATTTATTGAGAATTTCTCAAAGATTGCAAAGCCTATGACGAAGTTGCTGAAGAAGGATACTAAGTTCAAATGGACTGATGAGTGTGAGGCAAGTTTCCAGGAGTTGAAGAAACGTTTGGTGACCTCACCAGTGTTGATTTTGCCAGATCAAACCAAGGATTATGAGGTGTATTGCGACGCTTCACGTCGAGGACTTGGAGCAGTGCTTATGCAGGAAGGGAGAGTTGTTTCGTATGCTTCACGACAACTGAAGCCCCATGAATTGAATTATGCTACGCATGATTTGGAGTTAGCAGCCGTAGTGCATGCGCTGAAGACATGGAGACATTTCCTCATTCGAAATCATTGTGAGGTGTACACGGATCATAAGAGTTTGAAGTATATTTTCACGCAAAAGGAGTTGAACCTTAGACAAAGGAGATGATTGGAGCTTATCAAAGATTATGATATGAAATTGCATTATCATCCCGGGAAGGCTAATGTAGTAGCTGATGCATTAAGCCGCAAGAGCCATTTCAATACACTAATGACGGGAGAAATACCCAAGGAGTTAGTAGAAAATCTTTGTGAACTATGTGTAGAAATAGTTCCGAGAGGCTATGTAGCAGCACTAGAGATTCAGTCAACTTTGATGGAAAAAATCAGAGAAGCTCAGAAAACTGACAAAGAGATTGTCGCTATAAAGGAGAAACGGAGCAAAGGAAAAGCTAAAGGATTTCGTGAGGATGAGCACGACACCCTATGGTTTGAAGAGCGTGTTTAGGTGCCCAATAACCCGGAGATTAGAAAGTTAATTTTGCAAGAGGCCCATGATTCACCGTATTCGATTCACCCAGGAAATACCAAGATGTATTTGGATTTGAAGGATATTTTCTGGTGGACCGAAATGAAGAAGGATATTGCGTAGTATGTAGCAGTTTGTGATGTATATCAGAGAGTAAAGGCAGAACATCAGAAGCCAGCAGGATTGTTGCAACCATTGCCGATACCCGAATGGAAGTGGGATAAGCTAGGCATGGATTTTATCACGGGATTACCAAGGACTCGTTCTGGCTATGACTCGATTTGGGTTGTAGTCGATCGATTGACGAAAGTAGCTCATTTCATCCCAGTAAAGACCACTTACACTAGTGCTAAGTTGGCAAAGATATACATGACCAGGATCGTATGTTTGCAAGGAGTTCTGAGGAGCATCGTATCGGATAGAGGAACCCATTTTACCTCAAAGTTCTGGAAGCAGTTGCATGAGACTTTGGGTACTAGGCTAGAATTCAGTACAGCTTTTCACCCGCAGACAGATGGACAGACTGAGAGAGTCAATCAGATTTTGGAAGATATGCTGAGAGCTTGTGCACTAGATTATGGATCTAGTTGGGACGATAATTTGCCATATGCAGAGTTTTCTTACAATAATAGCTATCAGACCAGTTTGAAGATGGCACCTTTCGAAGCTTTGTACGGAAGAAGGTGCAGGACACCGTTGTCATGGGACGAAGTTGGAGACCGCCAGTTGTTTGGACCAGATCTGATTAAAGAGTCTGAACAGAAAGTGAAGTTGATTCGCGATAGGCTCAAGGTAGCCCAGTCTAGACAGAAGAGCTACGAAGATTCTAAACGCAAGGAGACAGTTTACAAAGTCGGAGACAGAGCTTATCTTCGAGTATCCCCACTTCGAGGGATTAAGCGATTTGGAGTTAAGGGGAAGTTAGCACCACGATTTATAGGACCATATCGAGTTTTGGAGCGTATGGGAGAAGTAGCTTACAAGTTGGAATTGCCAGAAGGATTGGCAGGAGTGCATGATGTGTTTCACGTTTCTTAGTTGAAGAAGTGTCACGCGGAGATGGCTGACATACCTTTGAGAGACACAGTGCCATTAGAAGCAATTCAGTTGGATAACAATTTGACCTATGAGGAGAAACCAGTCAAGATTCTTGAGTTTGCCAGCCGAGTTACTCGTAGCAAGGTTATCAAGTTTTGCAAAGTTCAGTGGAGCCACCACACGGAGGATGAAGCCACCTGGGAGCGAGAGGAAGATTTGCTCAAAGACCACCCTCACCTATTTTCTAGCCAACCCGAATCTCGAGGGCGAGATTCATCTTAAGGGGGGTAGGTTTGTCACATCCCAAATTTTCAATTTGGAATGTTATACATTAGGTCATCATGCATATCATATTTTATTTTGCTTTTGGTCTTGATCCTAGAAAATCCTAAGCAACTCCAGGACCCACGGAGAGAGTTGGGGATTTCGTTATTTACATATTTGAGTTTTCTCAAATTATGTAAACAGGATCATTTGATTTATTTTATTTTATCATCAATTATTTCTATTACAAAAATATGAGAGAGGGAATAAAATGACTTTCCCAAAATATAGAAATATTGAGGATTTAATAAAAAAATCAAATAAGTTTTATTTCGGAGTTTTTCGGTATTTTATTTGAATTTAGGAAAAATGCGCGTTTTTCAAAGTTGTAGTTTGGGCCCAGATAAATGTTCACTTTATTGGGCTTGATTTTAGAAACCCGGCAAAATTTATTTCTTGATTTTTGGAGTCCGTTTAGTATTTCTTTTTATTTTTCTTCCAAGCGGATTTAAAAAAAACGCGAACCGACTACGGGCCGTAACCGGCCAGGACACCGCTGGCCGGGGGCCTTTATAAGGCGCCGAAGCCCGAGAGGAGGAGCCCAGCCACCAGCCCCAAACCCTAGCTAGCCGCCGCCCCAGCCGCCGCCGCCGCCGGAGCTGCGCGACTTTCGAGGTTCGTTGCCGCCTCGTTTTCCGTGCAGTTTAAAAAAAATAATAAAAAAAAAATTCTGTTCGTCGTTTGTCTTTTTCGTCGGATTTTCCGCGGTTATTTTCTAATCGCGATTTCTGATCCGATTTTCGTTTTAGTATAACTTTTCGCTCGTTTATCGGAATCAGGCGATTCAAGCGGCTGGAGTTTCGTCTCGAAACCCTCTTTCCGAATAATCAACTTAAACAAGTTTTTGCTACTGTAAAATTTGCCCTAGATCCAGATTGCTAGAATGAAGTTGTTTTCTTTCGCAGTTTGATTTCTTTTGCTTCGTTCGATTTGATTCTTTTTGCCAACCAGGGTTCTTAAGTTGAACTTTCTGGTTAGATCTTCTATTTGAGTTTTACCTGTGCATTAGATGAGTACTTATTGTATGCTTGTTGTTTGTGTGCGATAGAATACCCGGAGTGCGCCGCCTGTTACGTTGAATCTCTAGGTTTCGCGGATCACCAGCAAGGCAAGTAGCACTTTGATCATACCTTTTCTACAACCCAGTTTTATTGCATTAGATCAATCCTCACACATTGCATGATTAGGATCTAATTAAATTGTGGGATGGGAAGTAGATTAGGTGAGTGATATCCATGACAGATGTGAGATTGATAATTAATGGTTTATCTAAGGTGGCAACCTAACACACATCTGGGTGGATTGAGGCACCTGGGGTTTCCAGGACTTGCCTGTTTTCTTTGGACCGCCACCCAGGCTCAAAGGGATCATGAGATTATTCATACTAGAAACTTCCGTGTGCAGCCACAAGCCATTAAGGGCTCTGGCATAGTTGACTAAGTTGTGCGAACTCTTACAGTGGTAGACTAGCAGATGTAGGGGATGTAGGTGGTACGGTCTACCCGATCGTAAGGTGCTAGCGGTTCTGAAAGACTATGTCTCGGTCATCCGTCTTCTCAAACACCATGTAGTGCGAGAAACCAAACGGAGGCGATCGAGTCTTGTGGGGAAAAGTGCGCAAACCTCTGTAGAGTGTAACAAACTAATCATGGTTAGCCGTGTCCCCGGTTATGGACATCTTGAGTATCTAGTACCTGGATTATCATGTGAATCTCAACATGTTACTCTAAATTAATTTTGATGGGTTTTAATGATGCTACTTAATTGGGATTGAAAATGCTGTCAACCATTCTCAATGTTTAACAACCACCATGATAGTAATTAATTTATTCCTTTGAAGTAGGGAAAAATTGGCTTTACACAAAAACAGTAACCATAGAGCTTTCCACCAGCCAAATATGCATATAGTATAGCTGTTGCATTCCATTATTCTCCTTGTGTTACCTTGCCAGCATATTCCATGTGCTGGCCCGTTTTCGGGCTGCAACGTTAATGTTGCAGACTTTTCAGACGACGATTAAGGAGTTTTAGGTCGTGGTTCTATACTCAGTGATGCCGTTGGAGTTGATGGACTCACTTATCTTCCAAGCCTTCCGCTGTTATCGTTATTAGATGGCCTTAAGCCATGTTTATTGTAATAAGTTCTCTTTTGAGACACTCGATGTAATAAGTGTGTGATTGCTACTCTGTTATAAATCCTCCGAGTACTGTGTGGTGTCAGCATTACTGATCCAGGGATGACACCAGAGCACAGAGATCAGACTGTTTGAGGACTGGTCGCTACAATAGGCATCACGTCCGTGACAAGTAGACCGACTCCTTCCTGCATCTACTACTATTACTCCACTCATCGACCGCTATCCAGCATGCATCTAGAGTATTAAGTTAAAAACAGAGTAACGCCTTATGCAAGATGACATGATGTAGAGGAATAAATTCATGCAATATGATAAATACCCCATCTTGTTATCCTCGATGGCAACAATACAATACGTGCCTTTCAACTCTTTCTGTCACTGAGTAAGGACACCGCAAGATTGAACCCAAAGCTAAGCACTTCTCCCATTGCAAGAACTACCAATCTAGTTGGCCAAACCAAACGGATAATTCGATGAGACTTGCAAAGATAACTCAATCATACATAAAAGAATTCGGAGAAGATCCAAATATTATTCATAGATAAGTTGGATCATAAACCCACAATTCATCGGTCTCAACAAACACACCGCAAAAAGAAGATTACATCGAATAGATCTCCACGAGAGAGGGGGAGAACATTGTATTGAGATCCAAAAAGAGAGAAGAAGCCATCTAGCTACTAGCTATGGACCCGAAGGTCTGAAGTAAACTACTCACACTTCATCGGAAGGGCTATGGTGTTGATGTAGAAGCCCTCCGTGATGGATGCCCTCTCCGGCGGAGCTCCGGAACAGGCCCCAAGATGGGATCTCGTGGATACAGGAAGTTGCGGCGGTGGAATTAGGTTTTTGGCTCCGTCTCTGGTCTAATGGGGGTACGTAGGTATATATAGGAGGAAGGAGCACGTTGGTGGAGCTCCGAGGGGCGCACGAGGCAGGGGGCACGCCCAAGGGGGGCGCCCTCCACCCTCGTGACCTCCCCGGAAACTTCTTGGAGTAGGGTCCAAGTCTCCTGGATCACGTTCGGTGAGAATATCACGTTCCCGAAGGTTTCATTCCGTTTGGACTCCGTTTGATATTCTGTTTCCTCGAAATACTGAAATAGGCAAAAAAATAGCAATTCTGGGCTGGGCCTCTGGTTAATAGGTTAGTCCCAAAAATAATATAAAAGTGGAAAATAAAGCCCAATATAGTCCAAAACAGTAGATAAAGTAGCATGGAGCAATCAAAAATTATAGATACGTTGGAGACGTATCAAATTACTATGAGAGTATCCTGAAGGGTTCCCGCTTAGTGGCAGATGAGTGTGCCAAGGATGTAATTTTTGAATGAACATGCCCATGTGATCCTGTAATATGAAATGAGTTTGTTTGCGCCATGCGACACTTTCTTAATTTAAAATATTACCTTCTGTGCGGCCTTTAATAAAATCTGAGAGTTGGCCAGTCGTCGGCTTCTATCCCCATGTAACTAGTACTGGGGTGTTCGGGATAAACCTAAACACTCTTTACCCCAATTTTGGGTCCTTCAAGGGAGGTGTTCAGCGCAACGAACCAGGCAATCGGACTATAATGCTTTATCACTCTCACTTAGGCATAGAAGTCTATGATTTTAAATTTTTGGCGAAGCCCCTGGTATTCGGAGGGCCGAGTTTGGGGCGCTATACACGCCTAAGCCGGACAAGGCTGACTCCTAGCCCGAAGCGGAAAAAGTCTTTTTTAAGGACTTGAGACCTCTCGAATAGCGACCAGTCTCTCGCCTTATCATGACAGTCAGTTTTTGGCTTTCTCTACTGAGGTGCTCGTCCGGAAGAACCGGAACACAATCACAGTAGTTCTCCCACCGCTACCTTAGCCGATATAGCGGAACGTAAGGTACCAAAGCATGGGAGCCGGGCGACCCAACATTTGACCAAAGACATGATTCGGAGCTGATGCATATAATGCTATAAGTTCGGGGTGCCGCACTATCGAAAGTGTTCGGACTTCTTGCGCCGTATTATGGGGTAAACGAGGACCCCTGGCGAACTGACCGTACCTGCACGTGTGGGTGCGGATTGTCGTAAATGGACATATAAGAGAAAGAGAAAAACTTAAATAATGCAATGACAGATTAATGATATGCATTGTTATTTAAATGATACGTCGAAGCATAGTTGGTACAAGTAGTGCAATAAGCATAAAGTAGGACAATTCGAAATGTCCTATCCCAGGGCAAGCTATGCATAAATAGTGAAAAGCGGGTATATCAATTATTACTATAGACCACCTGGCGGTTCCCGTGTTCATCTTAGCTTCTTGCCGCCTTGGTTGTTGCTTCCGGAATGTGTCCGGCAATCGTACTGCCGGAAAGGGCTTCCAGAGAGTTAGGCCCTGAAAGAGAAAAGGAATGTCAAAGGTATACAACCCCTAGTGTGGTTAAGCCACAATGTGGGGCATGTCCTAATCGTGCCCCCGCCTATGTCCATGGTATTTTCAATGCGTAGTTATGTACGCGCGGCACGGGTTTCGTCGCTTCACTGGGACTGGGACGGGGGGCGAATTGCTAGGCGAGCTCTGATCGTGCCAGGCGATCCTGTTGCAGCTTGTTCCGGACTCGCTTGAAGGTGTCCGGGGGCCATGACGCTGAATGAGTGGTCTGCCTGAACTATCTGCTTTGTTCTTCTGCTTCAAGGGCCGCAGTGTGCTCTTCCGTACGGAGCGAGCATTCTGTATTTCCATTTACTGTTATGACCCCGCGAGGTCCTGGCATCTTGAGCTTGAGGTATGTGTAATGCGGCACTGCATTGAATTTTGCAAATGATGTTCGTCCGAGCAGTGCATGATAGCCACTGCGAAACGGGACGATGTCGAAGATTAACTCTTCACTTCGGAAGTTATCCGGTGATCCGAAGGCCACTTCCAGTGTGATTGAGCCTGTGCAATGGGCCTCTACACCTGGGATGACACCTTTAAAGGTGGTTTTGCTGGGTTTGATCCTCGAGGGATCGATACCCATTTTTCGCACTGTATCCTGATAAAGCAGGTTCTGGTTGCTGCCACCGTCCATAAGGACTCGAGTGAGGTGAAATCTGGCAATGATGGGGTCTAGGACCTGTGCGGCGGATCCGCCATGATGGATGCTAGTGGGGTGGTCCCTGCGATCGAAGGTGATCAGACAAGCAGACCATGGGTTGAACTTTGGGGCGACGGGCTCCATCGCATAGACCTCCCTTAGTGCACGCTTCCGCTCCCTCTTGGGAATGTGGGTTGCGTATATCATGTTCACCATCTTCACTTGTGGGGGAAACCCCTTCTGTCCTCCTGTGTTCGGCGGCCAGGGCTCCTCCTTGTCACCGCTATGCGGCCCCTTGTCCCTGTTCTCAGCATTTAACTTGCCGGCCTGCTTGTACACTCAGGATTCTCTATTGGTGTGATTGGCTAGCTTGTCGGGGGTGCCGTGGATTTGACACGAGCGATCCAGTATGCGATCCAGACTGGACGGAGCCGGAGTATTTCTTTTAAATGGCTTTTTCCGCTGACCGGATCTAGAGCCTAAGAACCCGGCATTGACTGCCGTATCTTCGGTGTTATCGCCGTTATTGCGATGCTTTGGTCTATTACGATGCTACCTACCATTAACATCTTTGGTATCTGAGGTATTCGAATTCCTCGATGTGTTGTTACTGCGAGCCAGCCAGCTGTCCTCGCCCGCGCAAAAGCGGGTCATGTGTGTCGTGAGGGGTGCCATAGATTTCGGCTTCTCCTGGCCGAGGTGACGAGCGAGCCACTCGTCACGGATGTTATGCTTGAATGCCTCTAGGGCCTCTGCATCCGGACAGCCTACAATTTGATTTTTCTTAGTCAGGAACCATGTGGCCGATTCCCCTGGCTGCTGGGTTATGTGGCTCAAGTCATCAGCATCCGATGGCTGCACATAAGTGCCCTGGAAGTTGTCAAGAAATGCGTCTTCTAGATCCTCCCAACTGCCGACGGAATCTACTGGCAAGCTATTCAGCCAATGTCGAGCTGGTCCTTTGAGTTTTAATGGGAGGGACTTGATAGCATGTAGATCATCACCGCGAGCCATGTGGATGTAAAGGAGGAAATCCTCAATCCATACAGCGGGATCTGTTGTGCCATCGTATGATTCTATATTTATGGGTTTGAAACCCTCCAGGAATTCATGATTCATAACTTCATCAGTGAAGCATAGGGGGTGTGCAGCACCTCTGTGCCGGGCTATATCCCGACGTAGTTCATATGAGTCTTGTCTGTTGTATTCGGCTTGGCCAGATTTACTCTTGGTGTATCCGACGCGACGGTCATCGTCCCGTGTGGGCTCACGTGCCCGTGTCCCGTATATTGACCTTGCGATTTTTGCCTTACTATCCAAGATGTCTCGCAGGTCCTCTGTGTTGCCCCGGGCCTTAGTATTTTTGACTGAGTGGCGACGGGGTGCGGTCTGAACTTTAGGCTGAAACGCCTCTCTGGCTCGGCTGCGTAGTGGCCGGTCAGCCGCATCATACACTGGTGAATGAGGTTTCAATGCTTCCTCCTCGAGGCGAGGTAGCGACCTGCGTTTTGGGTAACTCTTGGACGGGCGCTCGAGTTCATGCTCCTTGGCCGCAAGGACTTTGGTCCACCTGTCTGCTAGCAAGTCTTGATCAGCTTGAAGCTGTTGTTGTTTTTTCTTTAGGCTATTTGCCGTGGCCATAAGCCGGCGCTTGAAGGGCTCTTTCTCGACGGGGTCCTCAGGCACGATAAACTCGTCGTCGCTGAGGCTCGCCTCGTCTTTGGAGAGAGGCATGTAATTGTCGTCCTCCGGTTCTCCATCTGCTGCCTGCTCTGGAGGGCTAGCTTGTTCGTCCTCTAGCTCTACACCGTGCTGGAGGGGATTGTTGTTGTCTTCGGTCCTATCCGGAGTGTTATTATCTCCTGTGCCGGTATCACTACTCTTGCTGTGGTGGGACTTAGAGTGGCGCCGCTGACGTCGACACTTGGGTTGCTTCTTGGAGGGGTCATCCTCCGCTGTCTCGTCGCCATTTCCTTCTTTGGGGGTGTCCACCATGTATATATCATATGATGAGGTGGCGGTCCAGTGCCCTAAGGGCTGTGATTCCTGTTTGTCTCCGGCTTCGTCGTCCATACCGTCGAAGTCTTCGGAGTCAAAGTTGAGCATGTCGGTTAAGTCATCGACAGTGGCTACTAAGTGGGTGGTGGGTGGGCAGCGAATTTCTTCGTCGTCCGCATCCCATTCTAGCAGGACATAGTTCGGCCAAGGTTCTCCCGACAGGGAGAGAGACCTTAATGAGTTTAGCACATCTCCGAAAGGTGAGTGCTGAAAGATATCCGCGGAGGTGAACTCCATGATCGGCGCCCAGCCGGACTCGACGGGCACGGATGTGAGCGGCTCGGAGTCCATGGCCGGAGATGAATCCAGTGGTTCGGCGACACGACTCTTGTAAGGGCTGAAGTCAGTATCTCGGCTCCATCGCCACTGAGAGTGCAGCCTCCATGGCGGGGTCCATCCCTCCGCTCTCGGATGGCGCAACTTGCTCCGGATTGATGGCCGGAGTAGTTGTGGATGCGATCTCCCGAACATTGTCCAGCGGCAGAGTTACATCATGCTCGTCGCGGCTGTGCGGCGCATCCGACATGGGCTCAAATCCGTCAAAGATCAAGTCTCCGAGGATGTCTGACGTGTAGTTCAAGTTTCCAAATCTGACTTGATGGCCAGGGGCGTAGCTCTCGATCTGCTCCAGATGGCCAAGCGAATTGGCCCGCAGTGTGAAGCCGCCGAATACAAAGATCTGTCTGAGGAGGAAAGCCTCACCCTGGACCGCATCGCTAGCGATGATCGAAGGAGCCATCAAGACTTATGGTGACGACACAGTGGAAGTCTCAATGAAAGCACCAATGTCGGTGTCAAAACAGGAAGATCTTGGGTAGGGGGTCCCGAACTGTGCGTCTAAAGCGGATGGTAACAGGAGGCAAGGGACACGATGTTTACCCAGGTTCGGGCCCTCTTGATGGAGGTAATACCCTACGTCCTGCTTGGTTGCTCTTGATGATATGAGTATTACAAGAGTTCATCTACCACGAGATCAAAGAGGCTAAACCCTAGAAGCTAGCCTATGGGATGATTGTATGTTGTTCTATGGACTAAAACCGTCCGGTTTATATAGACACCAGAGGGGGCTAGGGTTACACAAGGTCGGTTACAAAGGAGGAGATATACATATCCGTTTTGCCTAGCTAGCCTTCCATGCCAAGTAGAGTCTCATCCGGACACGGAATGAAGTCTTCAATCTTGTATCTTCATAGTCCAACAGTCCGGCCAAAGGATATAGTCCGGCTGTCCGGAGACCCCTAATCCAGGACTCCCTCAAAGAACAAGCAAGAAACCAAGATTGCAATCTGGATATTGCGAATATAAGAGGAAAGCTTTATTGATCAAGGTGGGGTTCTGTGATGCCTTTGTCTGGTCGTTGAACACAAACGAAGTACGCGAAGTTGCAGCTATGGAAAACTTTAATCTAAACAAAACCCAAAGTCTAAACGATGCCCTAAGGGTTGTATATATGGAGGAGAAATGTGGGAATTTCGTGGCCCTTGGAGGAGGAGTCCGAAACCGACCCTAACTCTTGTTTCCCCACACATACGGACTCTAAAACCAGCCTATAATCAAGTATATCGAAATTACACGGGCCTGGCCCAAAAATAAGGTGACGCAACACCTAGAATAGCCTCTGGACGAAATTTATGAAGTGACATCTTGTATATTTCGTCCAAGGCTTCATGCACTCATTATGGTGGCTTCAAATTCTTGGAATCATCACTTGTAACTTCGTTCTTGTTCCCCTTGCGCATGCCATCATCTCCATGCTTGAACTTTCTCCAAGCTTCATCTGTCTTGTCCAAGCTAGGCCCTTCATTTGTAAGCAAAACAAATGTTTCCAATTTAGGCAGCATCATATTCTCATGAACATTAGAATCGTTACCAAGAAACGAAAGTACCTGGTAATTCAATTGGCGTGCGCAAGCTCTAGTAATTCGTCCTGCATGTATAGCAGCAGGGGCTATGGGGGTAACAATGGTATTGACGTCCTCATCATCCTCCCCTTCTTGAAATGAAGTCGTCCTCGACGGAAGCTCATCTTCCTCCCACAAATAAGGCTTCAAATCTGCAATGTTAAAAGTGGGACTAACCCCAAAATCTTCAGGCAGCTCAAGTTTATGTGCATTATCATTTATTTTCTCTAACACCTTAAAAGGACCATCAGCACATGGCATTAGCTTTGATTTGCACAAATTAGGAAATCTATCCTTACGCAAATGTAACAAAGAAAGATCTCCAGGTGCAAACACATCATGTTTTCTACCCTTATCTCTAGCAAGTTTATATTTGGCATTCATATGCTCAATGTTTTCCTTAGTTAACTCATGCATTTTTAAAATCAATTCAACACGTTCTTAAGCATCAAAATTAACCTTCTCCGAAGATGGAAACTATATACTATTTCAAAAGGACACATCTTAGTAGTAGAATGCAATGAACGATTATAAGCAAATTCAATATGAGGCAATCATTATTGCCACATTTTCTTATTATTCTTCAAAACAACCCTAAGCATAGTAGACAATGTTCTATTGACTACTTTAGTTTGTCCATTAGTTTGGGGGTGACAAATAGAACTAAAAAGCAGTTTAGTCCCCAACTTAGCCCATAAACATCTCCAAAAGTGGCTAAGAAATTTAGTATCACGATCTGAAACAATAGTACTTGGCACACCATACAAGCGAATAATTTCACAAAAGAACAAATCAGCAACATTAACAGCATCATCGCTTTTATGACATGGTATAAAGTGTGCCATTTTCAAAAATCTATCCACGACAATAAATATGCTATCCCTCCCCTTCTTTGTTCAAGGTAAACCTAAAACAAAGCCCATAGATATATCCTCCCAAGGAACACTAGGTATAGGAAAAGGCATATATAAACCATGAGGATTGAGTCGTGACTTAGCTTTTTGACATGTAGTGCAGCGAGCAACAACACGCTCAACATCCCGTCTCTTCTTTGGCCAAAATAAATGTGTAGCAAGTATATCCTCCGTCTTCTTCACGCCAAAGTGTCCAATTAATCCTCCTCCATGCGGCTCCTACAACAACAAAAGACGAACGGAGCTAGCTGGAATGCATAGCTTGTTAGCACAAAACACAAATCCATCGTTATCATCGAACTTGTTCCAAGTTCTCTGTTCCTTACAATTCTGCAATACATCTTTAAATTCAGCATCATGCACATATTGATCTTTGATGTTCTCCAAACCAAATATTTTAAAGTCAAGTTGTGAAAGCATAGTATAATGACGAGACAATGCATCAACAATTACATTTTCTTTACCCTTCTTGTGTTTAATGACATAAGGGAAAGTCTCAATGAATTCAACCAATTTTGCATGTCTTAATGTGTTTCAAAGATTCATGATCAGAATGTATAACAAATTCCTTGGTCCATAAATAATTCTGCCATGTTTCTAAGGTCTGAACAAGAGCATATAATTCTTTATCATAAGTAGAATAGTTCAGCCTAGGCCCACTCAATTTTTCAGAAAAGTATGCAACAGGTTTTCCATCTTGTAATAACACACCTCCTAATCCAATTCCACTAGCATCACATTCAAGCTCAAAAGTCTTATTAAAATCAGGAAGTTGGAGTAAAGGAGCATGTGTCAACTTATCTTTCAATACCGTGAAGGCTTCTTCCTGTGCGGTACCCCAAACAAAAGGCACATCCTTATTTGTAAGCTCGTTGAGAGGTGCAGCAATGGTGCTGAAATCTCTCACAAAACGCCTATAGAAACTAGCGAGGCCAAGGAAACTCCTCACTTGTGTGACCATTTCGAGCTGCGGACAACTCTCAATAGCTTCAATATTGGCTTTATCAAATTCAATTCCCTGTGGAGTAACAACATAGCCAAGAAAAGATACTCGCTCGGTGGAGAAGGTGCACTTCCCAAGGTTACTAAACAAACGTGCATCACGTACAGCAATAAAAACAACACGTAAATGTTCCAAATGTTCCTCCAAAGATCTGCTATAATCAATATATCATCAAAATAGACTACCACAAATCGTCCAATGAAAGCACATAAACTTTGTTCATCAATCTCATGAAAGTAATAGGTGCATTAGTTATCCTAAAAGGCATGACTAAGCACTCATATAATCCAAACTAAGTTTTAAATGTTGTTTTCCATTCATCTCCCAATTTCATACGAATTTCATGGTATCCACTACGCAAATCAACTTTGGAGAATATTGTAGAGCCACTCAATTCATCAAGCATATCATCTAGCCTAGGAATAGGATGACGATAACGAATAGTAATATTATTAATGCCTCTACAATCAACACACATACGCGATGTACCATCCTGTTTCGGCACTAGAATAGTAGGAACAACACAAGGACTAAGGGATTCGCGAATATAGCCTTTGTCGAGCAGCTCCTGGACTTGACGCATAATCTCCTTCGTCTCGTCTGGATTGGTACGGTATGGTGCACGGTTGGGTAGCGAAGCACCGGGAATTGAGTCAATCTGATCCTCAATCCCTCAAATAGGTGGTAATCCCGGTGGCACGTCGTGTAGAAAGACGTTAGTGAACTCCTACAAAATGTTAGTAACAGCAGACGGCAAAGAGGAAAGCACATCATCGAATGAAAATATTGCCTATTTGCACACAAAAGCATAGCAAATAGATTTGCTGAAATCTAGATCATCAATATCAGATTTGGTGGCAAGTAAAGATGCACTTTTCAATTTAATTTCAGAAGCAACAATAGATGGTTTATTATTATGCTTCATTTGTTGCTCAAATTCTTTTGCCACAGTCTGATTTTCATTCTTATGTTTCTCCTGTCTTGCTTTATTAGCTCTATTAATATCATCTTTCAAAATGGAATCAGGAGTCATAGGAAGCAAAGTAATATTTTTGTCCTTATGAACAAGAGTATACTGATTATTTCTACCATGGTGTATAGATTTTTTATCAAATTGCCATAGTCTACCAAGTAATAAGGAACATGCTTGCATAGGTACCATATCACAATCAACATAGTAAGCATATGTAGAGATACTAAAATGCACACGAACATTACGTGTTACCTTAACCTTGCCGCTGTTGTTGAACCATTGGATGTAGTAAGGATGTGGATGTAGTCTTGTGGTGAGAGATAGCTTCTCCACCATCTCCATGCTAGCCAAGTTGTTGCAGCTCCCTCCATCTATGATGACGCGAACAGAACGTTCCTTCACAACTCCCTTTGTATGGAACAAATTATGCCTCTGATTTTTCTCAGCTTGTGTAACATGCACACTCAAAACACGTTGAGCAACTAAACATTCATACCTATCAGCATCTTAAGCAGCCATGTATTGCTTCTCATGATCAGAATCGTCTCCACCATGTTCTACACTTGTAATAAGAGCCAAAGTCTCCTCATCATAGTCACTAGCGGACTCATACTCACCATCCTCCGTAACAATCATCACACGCTTAGATGTCCATTGTCTCGCATAATGATCTCCACCCTTGCAATAACGACAAATAATATCATGTGTTTGCCCTGTTGATGCCATGGATGAAGAAGAACTCTGTGGAGGCCTAGAAGGTGAGCTCTTGGCAGATAGTGCTGGTTTTGCCTGTTTTCTTGTATCACGGTTGGCGGTGGCAGCTGACGGAGGCACCGGTGTAGCAGAACGTGTGGAAGTAGAGGATGCACGGGGTGTCCATGAAGAAGGTCGACTTGCAGAAAAGTTAGTTTGCGCCAATGACTGTCGATCCTGCACTTCATGTTGAGCTTTGCAAGCAAGATGGAATAAACGAATGATATTATTATATTCCTTATACTCTAGAATGGTCTGAATCTCTCTATTTAATCCACCCATAAAACATGCAAGCATAGCTTCATTCTCCTCAACCATACCACATCGAATCATGCCGGTTTGTAATTCCTGATAATATTCTTCTACATACTTTTTTCCTTGTCTTAAGTGTTGCAATTTTTGAAGTATTTCACATTGATAATATGGTGGAACCCAATGAGTACGCGTAGCAGTTTTCAAAGCAGCCCAAGTAGCTGGAATAGGATATAATCTACAATGTTCGGACCACCAAACACATGCAAAACTAGTGAAAGCACAAACAGCAGCAGGAACACGTCTCTCCTTAGGATATTGTAAACATGTAAAACGTTGTTCCATTTCTAACTCCCAAGTAAGATATATATCAGGAACATATCTACCCTCAAATGATGGAATATTCAATTTTAGTTTTGGAAGATGGTCATGATCTTGTACCTCAGGTGGTTGTGCAGCCCTACCATTGCGATGATATGCATGAGGACGACCTGGTGGCTGTGGTGCTGGTGGTTGCACGTTGTTCTAATTTTGATCAACCTCATCCTCGTAATGGTCCTCCACCTCTGCAGTAGTAGTAGGAGCTACAGAAGCATCAACAGTAGGTACCGCAACACCAGAATTTTGACCAGGATCAAGGGGAACAAGCTGTGCTCGTCCCACTTGATTTGGAAGGCGACGTTGTTGTTGTTGTAGAGGTACGATAGGTGGAGCGGGCGGTGGTTGTGGAAGACGCGCGGGCAATTCATTAAACTTGTTATTGAGCTTTGTTTCGAACGCCTTCTCAATGCCATCTATCTTCTCCATGGCCTCTTCAAATCTGTTTAGCACATCTTCCACCTGTCCACTCATCATTTGCTGAAACTTATGATGTAACTCTTTGTTTGTCATGTTCTCCCAGTCAATCTCGTCAGCTTGTGATCCTGCCATGGTTAGCAGCAATAGAAACACACAAGAATATGATCCTATAGACTACTAACAAGAAGTGGTGGTGGGTGTCACAAATCTGTCAAGCAAATCTCAATTCTTACCAGTTCTTACCCAGCAGCAGGCAGGGATCGACAACTGTTGTAGTCAAAAAACTCAAATCTTGGATAGAGCGATTACCAGGGAGAGTCAAACGCATGAAGTATATGTATGTGGAGCTAGGAAGGCTTATAATATGGTAGCAAAAAGGGTCAGCAATAATCAATTCAGAGATGCAAAGTTGAATAAATGCTCAACGGCGGTACTGTACTGGTCCTAGGCTAGACCGTACTAGAGACGCGAGCCTAGAACACGAACAAAATCACGGCGCGGCATGGAAACAAGGGAAAAGCACACTATGAAAAAAAATTGCACTGTTTTTTTGCGCTCTTTTTTACGCTCCTCTTTTTTGTGCTCCTCTTTTTTTTGCAAAAAATCACTATAATGGGAGTGTCTCAAAACTCTTCCCAGGTCAAACTGACAGGATGGGCACGAAATTTTTTGACTAATTTTTTTCCAGAAATCAGGGCAGCGACGATGAAAAAGTGAGACAAAAAATCACTATTATGGCACGTGGCTCAAAAGGCTCAGAAAAGCCTAAAAATAGGATAGGGAAAAAATATTTTGGCCTAAAAACTGCCCGGGGGTCGCCGATTTTTTTTCCGAAACCTACTCAGGCAAGGAAACACGAATCAGAAATTAGTTGGATCTTGAAAACAATCCGAATACGAAAGGAACTCGTATTTGTGGTGGATATATGGTGGAAGGATATGGCAGTGGTGGTGGCATATGGCAGCGGGGGTGGTAGCGATGGTGGTATATGGATACGGATCGGTGGTGGTATATGGATATGGATTGGTAGTGGTATATGGATATAGATTCAGAGCGGTGGGGAATAAGCGGTGGTGGTAGATGGCAGGGGCGATGATGATGGTGCGGTGGCGGCATGACAAATTACGACCAGAACTCGAAACTCTAAAAGACTAGACGCTAATACTAGCAACTAGACACGACGATGCAACTGCAAATTCAACAAAGAAAAAACCCTAAAAAGATTATGCAAAGGCTCAGATTGGTTTGGATATGATGAACTAACCCTAATTTTTTTGTGGCTTTTTCGTGGACTGTAGGTATGAAAAACAGACTCGATCTAAACTACGAAAAACTATAAAATCTCACCAAGCAACCTAAAAATCTGATACCACTTGATAGAGGCAAAGGTGTCCCGTCTTTCGATGAGATGGTGGCTATCATTTTGGAGGAAGTCGACTTTGACGATCCGACTACGAACGTGCGAGGACGTCGCGCCTTAGCAATCGCTAAACCAACTCCAAGAGGTTATTGACCATGCCGGAGCACGATCAACCTGACTATGAAGGTCTGTTTCCTGCAGGCAAATGAAGAACAAGCAAGAAAATAAGATTGCAATCTGGATATTGCGAATATAAGAGGAAAGCTTTATTGATCAAGGTGGGGTTCTGTGATGCCTTTGTCTGGTCGTTGAACACAAACGAAGTACGCGAAGTTGCAGCTATGGTGAACTTTAATCTAAAAAAAACCCAAAGTCTAAACGATGCCCTAAGGGATGTATATACGGAGGAAGAGGGGGGAATTTCGTGGCCCTTGGAGGAGGGGTCCGAAACCAACCCTAACTCTTGTTTCCCAACACATACGGACACTAAAAACGGCCTATACTTAAGTATTTCAAAAATACATGGGCTTGGCCCAATAATTAGGTGACACATCACCTAGAATAGCCTCTGGATGAAATTTATGAGGTGGCATCTTGTATATTTTGTCCAAGGCTTCATGCACTCCTTATGGTGGCTTGAAAGTCCTGAAATCATCACTTGTAACTGCGTTATTGATCCCCTTGTGCATGCCATCATCTCCATGCTTGGTCTTGCTCCAGTGTCCATCCCTCTTATCCATGCCAGGCCCTTCATTTGTAAGCAAAACAAATGTATCCAATTTAAGCAGTATCATATTCTCATGAACATTAGAATCCTTACCAAGAAACAAAAGTACCTGATAATTTAATTGGCGTGCGCGAGCTCTAGTAATTGGTCCAGTATGTATAGCAGCAGGGGCTGTGGGTTGTAACAATGGTATTGATGTCCTCCTTAGGATATTTCTTCTGTTTTATTTTCTTGCAGAAGATTTGTAGGATTCCCTAAGTTACGGCTTGTACGGTTTGTAGCCCTTTTCCTCGTACTAGTCAGTTTGAATCTAGGGTTCATGTGTTATACGTTGAAAGATTAGAGGAGTTGTTATTCTGTCCTATGGCATATTGCAATTCTCTGGACGGTATCTTGAAAAGTGTATGCCATGAATCCTTGGCTGCTTCCGAAAATTATCTGTTTCGAGTCAAAAATGCGTCTGTGCATGTTTGTGACCCTTTCCTTTTTTCCCTCGCGTTGTTATTTTTCCCTCAGGAGAGGTCATGGCTCATAGTTCCGAAGAGCAGTCTGGGTCCGAGGAAGAAGTAACACAGCTATCGTGTGTGGCTGATAAAGCAAAGTTGGCTGAAACGAAAGCAACTAAGCCGCCTAAAGTGCCAAAGAAGAAATTTGAGGATGAGGAAGTCACTGATTCCAAGACCCTGTTCTCTGATGGAAATCCCAAGAAGGGTGGTTGCGGTAGAGAGAGGAACACCGCAGCTAAGATGTCTTGTCGAGGAACACAAACAGGGGTCTGTATTTTCCCCTAACTCATGCACGGACAGTAAAGCTTACAGACACAGGATCAAGATTACAATGCCAAGGTCAGACTGAAGCACGAGGGATCAGCCTTCGAAGGGCCAAACATGCAGCACAAGAAGACCAAGACTAGCCAGAGAAGCAAGACATTGTTAAGGGAAAAGCCTCCCTTGCCCCGGAAGCAAGCCTTCTGGTCGTCCCCGCATGCCTGCTGGAGGCTTACGAAGGCAGAACCACCGCACCGCACCACTTCATCACGACCCAAGTCGTCAATTAGTGTGGTGTCAAGATCCAAAGTGACTAAGTGTCAGCTATTCGCCACATGGCAACCACTTCCTACAGAAAATACCTCCAAATGACACTCTTCCTACGACGTGTCAAGCAAGAAGGCGCGAATGAGGCAAAACAGCCCGGGAGCCCCTGCCGGGCGAGCTGTGATATGACGTCGAGCAGTGCATCTAATGCGCTCTGTCATCCTGCAGATTTAGGCATGATAGCACTGTTTGCTATCTAATCAGTGCTTAATGACTGATTTTCCACTGCGGTGACCCCTTTGTCTATAAAAGGAGGACCATGGCAACCGTAGAAAGGATTCAGACCTCCTCCCACTCATGTGCACGTAGCTCCTCTCGCCCCAAGGCAACCCTGCCGGGCAAGAGCGCTACGTTTTTCCACTATCAATCCACCAAAGCAGGAGTAGGGTTTTACACCTCATGATGGCCCAAACCTTGGTAAAGATTGCCCGCGAGATCTCTATCGTGCTGTTCCACACTCCTCTGCTATTTGTGCGACATGCCATCCCCCCCTGCCAAACCAGAAAGGGGCCTGATGCGGAGCATCCTATGGACATCACCATGTCGAGAGTCCGTTCGGCGGGTGACACGTGCGACATCTACTTCACATACACAAAGGTGAATCATCTCCTATGCACGTGCTCACTTGACCCCTTCGAGGATGGTATACTACTTGACACTCCACTCGTGTGCATGCATACGTATTGTCGGAACACTACAGATGACGAGGAGGAGTGCAACTGCCAAGGAACAACTACACCATCCGCGAGGGAAGCCTGGAAGCGATGACGGAAGAAGACGGAGCTACTGAAGCTACAGCGGCTGGATATCCAGGCCAGAGGCTGGACATCCGGCACCTGTGCAGCCGCCCAACTACTGCACCAATAGTCGGCCGAACAAGCCTCAGCGACCGGACATCCGGCGCCTCCCAACAGCCCGGACATCCGGCATCTCCCCCGGAAATCCGGCATTGACGTATCCAGAGAGCAGCTGAACCTCCACTTGAGCCAGGACATCCGGCCGCGACCCAGGACATCCGGCTCGTCCTGAAGCCCTGGACATCCAGCCCCCAGCCCGGACGCCCGGCACCTGCGCGTGCCTAACCGGGCCAATGGCCCATGTATCCTCTCCTCACTTACCCCTTTGTGGCTCTAGACTATATATACTCCTCCACCTCCTTCTAGTTAGGGTCAGCGTAGTGATAGCTCATTTGAGAGATAGAGCTTCGCTCATCCATAGCGGATCTACTCCATGAGAGAGACTGCAGCCCCTCTTCGAAGAAGATCCACCTTGCATTCAAGACCCCCTCTTGGGCGGCCCCATCAAGACCTCCTCATGGAGAAGAACCGGTTACCCTATGTATCGTCCTTTATTGGATTCGAATCTTGTATCTCTTTGTGTTTCGAGGATCTAGCACATGTGTGATCATTCTTGTTGGTTTTAGTGTTTCCCCTCGTGATTCCCCTCGTTTCCCCCCTCGTGTTCTTCGTGTCCATCGCTGGATCCACTCCTTTCGTGAAAGATCGGCTGTATAGGGTTCCACCCTACACCATCTTGGTATCACGAGCCACGTTTTGATCACGATTTCGGAGCCTCCCCTCGTTGTTTTCTATCCTAATTTTGTTGTGTTCTTCCCCAATTTCAAAAATCCCCACTAAAAATAGCCCCAATATTTTTTTGTGATTTGTTGGTTTGACGAAGTTTTGTTGGATTTGATGCATAGATTTGCTTGGTTTCAAGTGGATCTAGCATATCCCCACCTTTCCCCACTTTCCATCCAAGAAATCTCTCCAATTTTGCCTTTGGAATCATCCATTTCCGCCCCCAATTCGAAAATTTCTGCCCCAAACGAGATCTGAAATCTTCGGGCCGGACATCTGGGCCCCAATCCGGACATCCGGCTCCTGGAGTGCCAAATCTGCACGGTTTTGGATATACACCCCCGGATATCCGGCCCACAACCCCGGATGTCCGGCCCCTGGGATTTCAGCCTTCCCCGTTTCACCGTTTTGTCCATAACTAATTCATCCGGAGTCCAATTTTCGCATTCTTTAGCTCGTTGAAAATCTCTTGACATCACCCTTCCCACAAAAATACTACCATCACCATTTGACTCCATCAAATTTTTGGAACTTTGGCATCTTTGCCAAGGGCTTCCACCACAACCTCCGCATAACCACCACCAACTTCCGCAACCTAACCAATTTAGTTCCTTATAGAATTTTTGGTTGCTTGAGTAGCGATTCGAGTCTCCTAAGGTGTTTAGGCTACTTAGGGATGATTGATTCTTCATCAACCACCATCACCATAACTCCCGCATAGGCTTGACCACCATACACTTCCGCCATCCCAACTTAGCCCAATTTTGTTTGTGTTGTGAGTTGTGTCTCCTAAGGTGTTTCAGCTACTTAGGGACCGTGCTTCAAACTCCGACACCGTGTATAGCCAACCTTACCCTCCACTTCCGCATTGCGTACTCCACAACCCATCATCGCCATTCCGCAATTCCATTGAGCTTCCACAAAACCACCACCGCATTCCCGCTACCACCATTTGACATTTGAGATTTTGAGTTCGTGGTTTTCCATTTCCTAAGGTGTTTCGGCTACTTAGGGACGAGTCTCCATCATCTTGGTATCTCCACAAGATCACCGCCACTCATCATCGACACGGACGGTAACCTCCATATCATCTTGGTATCGTGGGATCCCTCCATTGTATATTCCCTTGCCATTGCATTGTTAACCCCTAGCCCATTTTGCGTTACTTGCCTATCGAGACTAGCCATTTGAGTATTGCCGGCAACGTTACTTGTGCACATTAGTGATCATCGAGCGACACCTTCCATTGCATACATACCATATCATATTGGTATCATCATATCATCTCTTGTGCCTCAAGTTTGTTCCCGCATATACCCAATCGCTATCCTGGTTTGTGCATTCCGCATTGTGGCCATATACAAAAAAAAGAATAAGGTTTTAAGCAAAAGAGAAAGAGCAAAGAAGCTTGTAAGCAAGAGCCATAGCATCATACCACATTGCATATAAGATTGTCATATCCGATCATCTTGGATCATACCACTGGAACATCATACATATATATAGCATACTTGGGATAGAAAGTCGATACATTTGGCATATCATAGGTTGTGCACAAGTGTCGTATCCGCCTATAGAGCAATCGTGCTAGCGTCTCTCTTGAGTTGTGCAACACGAGCGTTTTCCGTGGATTCCACATTTTGTGCTCACTCCTTGGTTTCACGACCCCATTTATCTATCCATGTGTGTGTTCTCGTGTACCACATATTTCCATTGGTCTACTTGTTTCACTTGCGAATTTGTGACTATCTTTCAACATTATTGACTCTTGCTAACATTTTGCATCAAATTTTTGTGCCACTATCCTCACCGAGCTCCACCATAAGCCTTATTTGTGTAGGTGTGAGAAACCGACAAGAATTGGTACCAATTGTGCTATTTCCTTGTTACATAATTGAGTGACCATTGATCCATCTTCAACATCGGTCAAGGTACATTTGGTATAGTTCTTCTCCTTTCTGCACTCATATTTGCTCGAGTCTTGTGATGGATAGGCAATGCATTTCATCTTCGGTCTACAACAACAACGACGAGTTCGATGCCACGCAAAACTCCACCGATGCTAAGATGCAAGCTCAAATGGAGGAGATCAAGGCCCTCATCAAGTCCTACAAGAGATCTTCCTCATCTTCGAGAAGACGCTCAAGTACACACGCTTCCGAGCTACCATCTCCGGCAAGGTGACATCGACATCGACACCATCACCACCACGAATGTGAAGGTCAAGAGATCAACACCAACAACTGCTCAACGACTTCACAATCTCCCTTGGCATGTTCGCCAAGCGACTTCAAGGCATCTTAGCCTATGGACATACAACATCTTCGCCCACAAGAACTTCAAGAGAAGATCCCCAAGATCAAGTCCGCGACTTCCACGAGCTACTACGACCTCGACACCGACCATGAGATTCCTTTCTATGGGACTCTAGAACCCGAGGAGTATCTCGAGTGGGAGCTTTTGATGAACGACTACCTCAAGCTACATCAAGTTCCTCCCGAAGAACAAGTGAAGTGCGCCACAAGGAACTTCCACGACTACGCGTCCACATGGTGGCTTCACACACCTTCAGAGACCTACAACATGAGTTGTCCCAAGCCGAAGAGAGCTTTGCGGCGCGAGTTCGTGCCTCCAACCTACATGGAAAAACTTGTACGCCAATTGGAGAACACCACCCAAGGATCGAGGTCCATCGACGAGTACTTCAAGGAGATGAAGAAACCCTTGCGACGAGCCGGCGTGGACGACCCCATTCCGATGAAGTTCTACTTCATGTGGGATTGCACAACGACATCTCCAAGACTCTCTTCCTCGAGAACTACAAGTCCCTCGACGACTATTACATTGGTGCTCTCAAGGTGGAACAAGAACTCATGAAGGCCAAGGCTTCTCGACCCCAAGCACATTTCTCGAAGACCAAGCTCCAAGAAGGCGCGCATGAGGATAGTACCACCAAGATGTCCAAGCCCGGTGAGCTCCAAGACGATGCTCCCAAGTTCGACTTCACCGCCATCCCTCTATGTGGCATTGATGATGCCGAGTCTACTTTGACTCTTTTTCAAGATGGTGCGGCGACAAGTACGACTACGGAGACCCTCAAGGACCAAGCTTTGGAGGCGAGCGACGAGGTGACGAGAAAGGATGATGCTTCCTTCTTAGGAGGTGACGAGCAAGGATGTGCCATCTTCGGCCTTCATAAACGGCGGTGACGTATGATGACTTGAGTGACTTTTGCCACCATATAGAGAGAGTGAGAGTGACTTCACCACTATCCCCATATATGATGTGTTGCCACAATTCCCATGTGAGGAGAGCCACAAACCCCACCACTTGAGTGAGATGAGTGACTCTACCATACGTGAGATTGAGTGCACCTACCTTGAGGGAGTGAGTGAACCATCACATAGAGAGAGTGAGGCTACTTCGATTTCTAATGACTTAACCTCTACCTCTATTGTGTCTTCTCATTTGGTGCTAGGTCCCAAATATGATGACGCGCCGATTCGCGACGACTACGTCCTACCTTTGGACAAGACGATGGCCATGGTGGAATATGATGCACCCCCCACATGGTTCCATCAAGATGAAGATGACCACCATTTGGTCTTTCCCACCTCACCTACAGCACTTGAGTGGAATGAAAACAGTATCATAGGTGACGGTGATGCTCTAGTCCCACTAGTGGACATTCTTGACATTGAGTGCTTGCATGATGTTGATCAACCTATTTCCATGATTCATGCTAGTGCGACTTTCCCATGCGATGATTTACCCATTTACGATGAGTATGATGATTTCCTTGTGGAGTCTATTAGTTGTGATGCCATGTTACATAGGAGTTCTTGTGACAATTCCTTAGGTCACATCATGTTGGCCAATCCGCTTGACTTGTCATATGCTATGCATGAGATCCATCATATGTCATACTTGCAATCTCATCATAGTGACTATGTATATGTCATTAAAATGAACCCAATTTGCACATATGGCACAGATTACAAGCCCATGGTTAGTGGCATTTGTTTTTCTTGTGATGATATTGATATGCTCCCTTTGCATCATTTATCTCATATGTCATGCCATGACCACCTAGCTTTGGGTATGCATTGTTTTGGATGTTGTCCATTTTCTCCATATGATGTTTCCAATATTGCTCATGAGGAGACCCCCATAGTTTCCTCATACATGTTTGGAGATTTTGATTCGTCCCATTCATTGCATGATCCCAATACTTGTGTGCACAATATGTCCCCATGTGATAGAGCGAGGGTCCCGATCTTTCGATGAGATGATAACTATCGATTTGGTGGAGACGACTTTGACGATCCGACTACAAACATGCACGACGTTGCGCCTTAGCAACCGCTAAACCAATCTCCTGAGGTTACTGACGATGCTGGAAGCACGGTCAGCCTGACCGTGAAGGTCTATTCCTGCAAGCAATCGAAGAACGAGCAAGAATATGATAAAGCAATCTGAATATTGCAAATATATATGAAGTATTGATAATGGTGGGGATCCGGAAGCGGTCTTAGTCTGGTCGTTGGACACAAACGAAGTACACGAAGTTGCAATGGCTAACTTTTAACTAAACAAATCCCAAGGAAAAAGCTACTAGATGGATCTACTTATATAGGAGCAAGGGGTGGCGGCCAAGGAGGTGGGAGGACGTCCCAAGGCAGCCTAAAACTAACCCTAGGTCGTACAAGGCTCATGGGCCCAAGTGGAGGTGATGCAACACCTTTGGGCTTGTAGTTTGACTCGGATTCTGCTGCAACGTCAGATTGTTTCGTCCGTAACTCAACGCTCCGGACGAATTTGAAGGTGAATCCAATTGGGTTGGAAATAGCACGAAATCTAGTTTCCAACAAAAAAAGAATCACCCAATTCGAAGTGTCCGTATGAAAAAGTTGTTGGCGTTTTGAGTCAGGTATGTCTGTGCAGTCCGAATCTGAATCCAGAACGTGAAAGACTTGGACTCTATCTTCTCTTGGCCCAAAAGTGACGTGAGAGGACTTTTTGAACACAACATAAACTTCTCCTTTTCCCTTATCTTCATATGTGGATTGTACAAATGTCCCATACACCTGCAATTAGACAAAACACAAAAGTGTGTGAAGTATTTTTGTTCTGGATAACATAAATAGATTATTGAATAGTTTGCATTAGAAATCACCTGACAAATATGCATGTATGCAATATTTTTGGTCGTATCCAAGGTAGTCATGTGCTCATCATCCTCCCCTTTTTGAAAACAAAGCCGTCCTCGGCGTTGCTTAATCTGAAATGTGGCTAACAAAAGAGACAAGGTGTACATGTTGTATATGTATATGTCATCCAGTTTAACTTCCCTTGATTTTTGCACGTATGACACATGTATACATGAGTAACTTTCATAGTTCATAAAAACTAAAGCCAAAAAATTATCACAAGAAGTAGAAGGCATGAAAATATTAGAACTCAGTTTGCACATATAAGTGAAGCTCTTATTCATTTCAAAAGATTCGCAATGTTCATCATTAAACCATCCCAACTTTGGTGAATAAACCTTACTTGCATCAAATTTACATGCTACAACATGCTTAAATAAGCAAACATGCAATAAGTCATTGGACACAGAATCATCACCAAGATTGGAGGCCATATCAAAATGATTAAACATTAGTTCTTTTGCATCAACAGTTAATTCAATGGGTGCACTCAAAATTGTTGATATTTCAGTTGTTTGATCACATGACGCATTCATGACAGTAACAAGATTCTCTAAAATAGGTGGTGTGCTCAAATCAATAGGTAACTCAATACATGACGCATTCAAGTTAACTAGGCATGCATCATTCTCATGTGAAGTTATATCATCAATACCTTTAATGTTACCTTGTGGCAAAGATGTAGCTGATGTAGGTACAGACGTTGACAATGTACCATACCCTTGAGATGATGCCGCGCTCATAATCCGAGGTGCAATGATGGAGGAACCCACCGGCGGTGGTGAGCATGAACTGGAATAGTAGTTGTTGTAGTCACCTAATGCATCCTCCTTTATCTGTCTCTCAAAGGTACTAGCACGGACATACATACCAGTAATGCAATGAGGAATATACTGAAATCTTGCCTGAATATCATGGTTCAAACCACCAAAAAATCTATTCATTGTATCATTCTCAGATTCTTCTATGTCACAATGATGCATATAAGATTTGAACTCTTGGTAGTAAGCATGAACAGTGTTGTTGCCTTGTTTAAATTGTTCAAATTTGTGAAGCAATTCACGACGATAATAAGGAGGGAAAAATTGTTGTCTCATTACAGCTTTCAAAACTTTCCAAGTTGTGGGTTGGTTATCAATTTTTTTCTTACAATGTACACTCCACCAAACAGAAGCAAAATCAGTAAATGCTCTAGTGGCTGCTCGCACTCGCTCAAGTTCAGAAAAGTCATGGTGACTAAAACTTGTTCTACTTCAAGCTCCCAAGCTAGATATGTAGTAGGATTAAATCTACCCTCAAATGACGGTAAAAAGATAACCTGACCATGTGCTTGTGTGTGTTGTCCCAACTCTCGTGATGGTGAAGATGTGTCCGTCGTCCAAGAACTTCTATCTTCGGAACCTGTCATGATTAGTAGAAACAAGAAACAAAATTCAAGAATAATGTTCCTATGAACTACTAGGGTGTGGTGGTAAAGCGCTCACAGTAAAGCAACTATCAATATCTTACAAGTTCTTACCAAGCAGCAGGTGGTGACAGGCAACCAACGGTGTCAAATAACTCTGAAGATTGTGTAAAGCGATTGCCAGGGGAACGTACGTATACACGGTGTAGAAATATGTGGAGCTGGGTTGGCTATATATGGTAGCAAAAGATTAGCAATAATCAATTCAGAGATGCAATGTTGAATAAACGCTCAACGACGGTACTGTGCTGGTCCTAGGCTAGACAGAACTAGAGGCGCGAGCCTAGAACACTAATGAGGTCACGTCGTAGCACAACTAGCATCAATGAAGGATACTAAGTAGCTCTGTGTTCATGAACTTCGGAGGGCAAAAAGACCTATTTAGAACCCGATTTTGAGGTGCCAAATATTGAACTAGCTTCTTCAACTATTTAGATGCGGCTCGTCGCTAGCTTTCGTTTGAGTACTCGCGGAGGCAAAACGGACATCGTATGAGGAAGTTATGCCTGTTTTACTGAACAGTGCACAAAACAGATTCCAATCCGAATGCAACTACGAGATTGAGTCTAAAAAGATCCGAATTTTGTTTTTTTTCTGCTCTCTTTTTTTTCTCACACTTTTTTCTTTCTCTCCTTTTTTTCTGACCTTTTTTTCTCTCGTTTTTTTCTCTCTTTTTTTCTCCCTCTTTCCAAAACAAACTAGATAAGATGCAGATTGGATCAAGTGAAGATGTGAACGATCTCAACTATTATTATGACAATGAATGGTGGGTAGCACGTGGTGGAAATTGATGGATGGGTGGTGGACAGCGGAAGAGATAATGATGCAGCGGTGGCGTGACTAATGTGAACAGAAGTCGAAACTCTAAACGAACTAGACACTAAGACCAGCAACTCGACACGATGATGCAACCGATAATTCAACTATGCAAGCAATGAAAAGAAAATTGCAAAGGATCAGACTGGCTTGGACCAAGGATGAATAGATCTAACTCTTTTTTGTGGCTTTTTCTTGGACAATAGGTAAGAAAATAAATCTAATCTAGGAAAACTGGAAATTCTCACCGAGCAACCTGAAAACTGATACCACTTGATAGGGGCTAAGGGTCCCGATCTTTCGATGAGATGATAACTATCGATTTGGTGGAGACGACTTTGACGATCTGACTACAAACGTGCACGACGTTGCGCCTTAGCAACCGCTAAACCAATCTCCCGAGGTTACTGACGATGCTGGAAGCACGGTCAGCCTGACCATGAAGGTCTATTCCTGCAAGCAATCGAAGAACGAGCAAGAATATGATAAAGCAATCTGAATATTGCAAATATATATGAAGTATTGATAATGGTGGGGATCCGGAAGCGGTCTTAGTCTGGTCGTTGGACACAAACGAAGTACACGAAGTTGCAATGGCTAACTTTTAACTAAACAAATCCCAAGGAAAAAGCTACTAGATGGATCTACTTATATAGGAGCAAGGGGTGGTGGCCAAGGAGGTGGGAGGACGTCCCAAGGCAGCCTAAAACTAATCCTAGGTCGTACAAGGCTCATGGGCCCAAGTGGAGGTGATGCAACACCTTTGGGCTTGTAGTTTGACTCGGATTCTGCTGCAACGTCAGATTGGTTCGTCCGTAACTCAACGCTCCGGACGAATTTGAAGGTGAATCCAATTGGGTTGGAAAGAGCACGAAATCTAGTTTCCAAAAAAAAGAATCACCCAATTCGGAGTCCGTATGAAAAAGTTTTTGGCATTTTGAGTCAGGTATGTCTGTGCAGTCCGAATCTGAATCCAGAACGTGAAAGACTTGGACTCTATCTTCTCTTGGCCCAAAAGTGACGTGAGAGGACTTTTTGAACACAACATAAACTTCTCCTTTTCCCTTATCTTCATCCAATTCGGAGTCCGTATGAAAAAGTTTTTGGCATTTTGAGTCAGGTATGTTTGTGCAGTCCGAATCTGAATCCAGAACGTGAAAGACTTGGACTCTATCTTCTCTTGGCCCAAAAGTGACGTGAGAGGACTTTTTGAACACAACATAAACTTCTCCTTTTCCCTTATCTTCATATGTGAATTGTACAAATGTCCCATACACCTGCAATTAGACAAAACACAAAAGTGTGTGAAGTATTTTTGTTCTGGATAACATAAATAGATTATTGAATAAGTTTTTATTAGAAATCACCTGACAAATATGCATGTATGCAATATTTTTGGTTGTATCCAAGGTAGTCATGTGCTCATCACCAAGAATCAAAATGCTATTGTTGTGCCACACACTTGCTATACTTGTATGGTCAATTTGCGTCCCCATCGTGTTATACATAACAACTATTCTATCATGATGGATGACATGTTCTTATACCAAGCATCAAATTTCTTTGAGCAATGCTTACCTTGTGCTAACTCACATGTGCACATACACATCATGATGGATGATGTGTACATTTACCACACACACAATTTCTTTGGTCTGTGTTTCTTTTGTGTAGGTAACTATGAATACTTGTCAACCTCGCAATCCCACGAGTTGACAAAACGAGCTCTAGAGAGCAACGATGACTTGGGATCCCATGGATTGTCTTTCCCACCACTCTCTTCGCGCAAATACTTCGCGCATTTCTTCTACATGACCCTCACTTGTCTATGGGTTATTGTCCATTACATATTATATGCCCATCTTGCCATGTTCACTTTGCATGATATGTTCATTCCTATACCTTTGACATGCATCTGTGACCCATGCTTTGCATTACACATGATGATTGATTCTAGTACTTGTATGTGTATTTGCAAGCTTGGTGGAGATATTGCTTGCTATTGCCATGTTTGCTTTGTGCCCCATGCCTATGATGATACTATGATATTGCTTTGTGTTTGTGCTTGCGATGTGTCATGTGCATTGCCTATACCTATTATTTGCTCAGATGACATGGTTGCCATGATTTCCTCTAGTATGTTGCATCTTCGCACTACTAGCTTGCAAGACTTGATTCCTACGATTGCTTATGTTGCATCACCGATGACTCATACTTGCTCATTTAATGCAGTTGATGACAACCATCTACATGCTTTGCACATGATTGTTATTGCTTCTTGTCATATCTCTCCATATGTTGCCTCCCTCATTCTAGATAATTTTACATGTATTGAGTGCAACAATGCATTTAGTCTTGATAATGAGTTTGCCCCCATAGCATTCTCACATATATTCGGAGATTTTGACATATTCCTTATGAAGCATGCTTGTCTTACCTCTTTGCACCATATACCTAGTGCCATGAATATTGTCATTGTTGCATCATATTATTCCCGCACTTGTGCTTCTAATGGTTATGTGCAAGAGAAGAGAACCATCATGATGGATGATGTGTTTATCTACCATGTGCATACTTTCTTTCTTTTGTTGTGTGCATGTGTAGGATACTTGGACTTCGTGTCAACTTCCACGTCACGTGAGTTGACAATTCGAGCTCTTGAGAGCGAACCACCTTCTGCCATGGAGCTTCTACATCATACTTGATTGTGCTTCGGCATTGTGAAGGATGCGCAAGGACATGCTTTCAAGGTGATATCCTTCCCTTTTGAGAACCCCCAAACCATGAGCATGCATACTGTGGATCATACTACTTGTGTTGCTTGCCAAATGAGACTTATTTGTCATCTTGGACCCTTTGCTTGCACACATGTTAGTGATATTGCCTCCATTCATGATTTTCACATTCCCATGCATCATGATATATATGCCTTGCATGTTGCATCCAATTCTTGGATTAATTGCTCCTCTCATATGTTTGGTTGCAACAATGTCATCACTTCACATATGTCATGTCCCATTGATTGCTACATGCTTGCCTTGATTGCCTCACACATGATGAAAAATTTCTCTTTCCATTGTGTTGAGTGCCACACGATATTCACTACACCCCATGCACATTATGCTTGGATTGTCTTGCACTTGACCCATGTGTTTAGACACTTGATTTTATTTGGTGTTGTGAATGATTCTTATGCCTATCATAGACCTTTCATTGAGCGCTTTGCCCATGCTTGCTATGACTTTGAGGCAGATGCTTATTCTTTTGTTACACATATTTGCATCACTACCTCACATTTACATGCTTGTCCCCATGATATCTTTGCTTGTGCTCGATTGATATGCTTACATGCCATTGACGACACTTGTTTGGTCACTCACCTCTTGAATGCTTGGTTTTGCACTAACGCTAACCACATTTGTTATTCCAAGTGTTTGTTGTCCTTACTCCTTTTGAAGGAACCACGAGATGGTGCGACATTTGAGAGTGCCCATTTCGAGCTTCAAGATGACAAGTACTTGGTGAACGTCCACTTCTACATGACGAAGCCATCTCTTTCCATGGTGATTTGGTTTTCGATCCGAGGTCGGATCTTTCCCAAGGGAGGGGAGATGATGCAGAGTATCCTATGGACATCACCATGTCAAGAGTCCGTTCAGCGAGTGACACGTGCAACATCTACTTCACATACACAAAGGTGAATCATCTCCTATACACGTGCTCACTTCACCCCTTCCAGGATGTCATACTACTTGACACACCACTCGTATGCATGCATAGGTATTGTCGGAACACTAAGGACGATGAGGAGGAGTGCAAGCGCCAAGGAACAACTACACCATCCGCGAGGGAAGCCTGGAAGCGACGACAGAAGAAGACGGAGCTGCTGAAGCTACAGCGGCAGGACATCTGGCGCCTGTGCAACCGCCCAACTACTGCACCAACAGTCTGTCAAACAAGCCTCAACGGCCGGACATCCGGCGCCAACCCCGGACATCCGGCGCCTCCCGACAGCCTGGACATCCAGCATCTCCCCCGGAAATCCGACATCGACGTATCCAGAGAGCAGCTGAACCTCCACTTCAGCCCGGACATCCGGTCGCGACCCCAGACATCCGGCTCGTCCCGAAGCCCCGAACATCCAGCCCCCAGCCCAGACGTCCGGCACCTGCGCGTGCCTAACCGGGCCAAAGGCCCATGTATCCCCTCCGCACTCACCCCTTCGTGGCTCTAGACTATATATACTCCTCCACCTCCTTCTAGTTAGGGTCAGCGTTGTGATAGCTATTTTGAGAGATAGAGCTTTGCTCATCCATATCGGATCTACTCCACGAGAGAGACCGCGACCCCTCTTCGGAGAAGATCCACCTTGCATTCAAGACCCCCTCTTGTGCTGCCCCATCAAGACCTCCTCACGGAGAAGAACCGGTTACCCTATGTATCGTCCTTTGTTGGATTCGGATCTTGTATCTCTTTGTGTTTCGAGGATCTAGCACATGTGTGATCATTCTTGTTGGTTTTAGTGTTTCCCCTCGTGATTCCCCTCGTTTCCCCCCTCGTGTTCTTTGTGTTCATCAGGGGATCCGCTCCTTTCATGAAAGATCGGCCGTATAGGGTTCCACCCTACATCAGGGCCCCCATAGGTGGTCGTCGTTTCCCATCATATCTTTGGCACGCCAGGTAGGTGGATCACTTGCGCGAACCTGAGAGTGTGAGTAGTGCGTCGTATCCATTGCAGCCCAGCCAAAGCTTTTGGTGTCAGCGACGCCCATGGAGATATGAAGACGGAGTGGTGGAGCGGTGTTGTCCCTGCACCCTGCTTTATTCATTGCCTCATCACGTCGCGGCCGCAGCCATGGTGGAGGTTAGTGTCAGCGGTGATATGCTCCTCCCAAGCAGCCTAGGCGGCGTGACCGCCACTCGGGCACCATCCGGGGAGAAGGGGCAAGGCGCTCGGGAACGAGGTTCCTCTTCCCCATCTCTCTCCCTCGTCGGCAATCGAGCTACTTTGGCCCTAGCATCATCAATGTCGATGAGTACCGCGCGATACTCGGTTCAGCATTTACCCTACTTAGGGAAATCCTGAGTGGAACGCCGGTACGAATCCATTGATCGATATCTCGGCAAGTATGCTCCAGCAAGGCCGTTCGCATTGGCATGATCCTTGCGACAGCCGTTGCTGGGTTGCTCAAAAGAATTGATGGGGGAGAAGGAGGGACCGTGAAAGCCCGACTCCATTTTCCACTGCCCGCCAGGCATGCATGGCGTGTATTGGTCCCTATCGGGAACCAGAGAGCCATTCGCCTCGCCTCCGTCTTTCCGGATATCACGAGCACGCCAAGCGCATGCAACCGGAAGGGATGGGAAGGAACAAGAGCAAAAGCTTAGTACATGGAATCATTTCCTCTTGATGAGTCCTAAATTTTTACATTCGTTTATCCCTAGCTCTTTGTCTGCACACTTGTTTTGTCGAAAGCCTCACTCACAGAATAAGCGGTTGCGTCAGGAGCTACCAAGGAAAAACTTGCCGATACGCATTCACACCAAGATGAGTGTTAAGGGCCGGACCCTTGCGACAATCGCGGCAATATGATACCGGCAAGCAACCAGAACATACATAATGACCAATAGTACGAACACAAGCATATAAGCTCGGAGGGATAAACACGCTTTTAAGATTAAGCAAAGGACATCTGTTCCATGCAAGCATAAAATATTATGGAACCTAAACACAAGGCATACATCATGTTTTGTTACAGGATAACATGGGAACAACTGAAAGTGCAACTAATCCCTGGGTGGTTTTGGTAATTATTAACAACATATAGCTCATTGAACTAATATCCATTCAATATAATCTTTTCAGAATGTTCAATGATTGGCATGGCGTGGACTAGAGATGTGGACCCCTCAAAATGGTAAGGACACATATTGGCACAAGCTCAAGACTCTATATTTTCATTTTAGTGATCCAAGATCACATTGAGTCCATAGGAAAAGCCAATACTATTAAAAGGGGATGAGGTGTTGCTTAATGGCTTCCTTTCTCAAAATGCTTAGGGATATGCTCCAAAAGCTCTCAACCACTTTCTCATATCAACATATGTCCCAAACCAAAAGTCAAACTCGGCCCCACCGATTTGATCTATTCGGCGCCACCGAGTTCATTTGACACAGCCATAGCTAGAAACCCTAGTCAGTTATGTCTCACCGATAGGGATCTCGGTCTCACCGAGATGGGATTGGAAACTCTCTGTTTCCCTTCATAATGTTTCAGTCTAACTAAGATGAGTGATCGATCCCACTGAGTTCACAATGCAAACTCTCTATTTCCTTTTCATAATGTTTCGGTCTCACCTAAATGAGCGATCGGTCCCACCGAGTTTGCCTGACCAACTCTCTGTTTGCCTATTACAAAAATCGGTCTCACTGCGTTCGTGTGATCGGTCTCACTAAGATTACGTTAGACCCTAATCCTAACACAATTGGTCCCACTGAGTTGACATGTTGGTCCCATCGAAAATCCTAACATTCACATTTTGAACTAAATTGGTCTGGCTGAGTTTCACTATTTTTGTCCCATCAAGTTTGGTAAATTATGTGTAATGGTTAGATTTTGTGTGGAGGCTATATAAACCCCTCCACCCATTCTCCATTCGCAGAGAGAGCCATCAGAACGTGCCTACACTTCCACTACTCATTTTCTGAGAGAGAACCACCTACTCATG
This sequence comes from Triticum urartu, assembly GCF_056163025.1. Lineage (NCBI taxonomy): Eukaryota > Viridiplantae > Streptophyta > Magnoliopsida > Poales > Poaceae > Triticum > Triticum urartu. The sequence goes on from NC_141876.1 coordinate 260,220,223, forward strand.
TGTTGAGACCAAGATATTCCAATCCAACCACAAGAATCTTGATCTCTAGCCTTCCCCAAGTTGCTTTACACTCAAATCATCTTTCCACCATATCCAATCTGTGTGAGAGAGTTGAGTGTTGGGGAGACCATCATTTGAAGCACAAGAGCAAGGAGTTCATTGTCAACACACTATCTATTACCTGTTGGAGAGTGGTGTCTCCTAGATTGGTTAGGTGTCACTTGGGAGCCTCCGTCAAGATTGTGGAGTTGAACCAAGGAGTTTGTAACGGCAAGGAGATCGCCTACTTCGTGAAGATCTACCCAAGTGACGCATGTCCTTCGTGGGCAATGGCCATGGTTGGATAGACAAGGTTGCTTCTTCATGGACCCTTCGTGGGTGGAGCCTTCCATGGACTCGCGCAGCTATTACCCTTCGTGGGCTGAAGTCTCCATCAACGTGGATGTACGATAGCACCACCTATCAGAACCACGCAAAAATCTCCGTGTCTACATTGCGTTTGCTCCCTCCAAACTCCTCCACTTTACCTTCATATGCAATGGTTTACATTTCGCTGCTATACTCTTAGAATTGCATGTGTAGGTTGATTCCTTGACTTGTGATAAGTTGCTAAAATCTGCCAAGACTTCAAATAGGGAAAAGGCTAGATTTTTATTTGGTCAAGTAGTATAATCACCCCCTCTAGACATACTTTTGATCCTACAAGTGGTATAAGAGATTTGGTCTCCATTTGCCTTGATTTCCATAGCTTTGGTGATCATAGCCCTACCCATCTCCTACAGGAAGAAGTCGAAGGGGCCGGAGGTGGGCACGGCTGGGATTCGGCGCCTCCCTAGGATCAGGACGGCGCCGCTCCCCGGGAGGGAGGAAGAAACCAGATGGCTGGCGTGGATGGTGATATTGCCAGAGGACCAGATGGGAGGCACGGAGTCACCGACAAATATGACTCATCGGAACGGTCATCCACGTTCTTGATGCGTCGTGGGTTGCCGCTGCCGTCCGCATCACTACCACCCGAAGACCTCGGCGTGACCACCACGTCGGACACCATGCTCTCTAAACTCTTCCACAGAGAGCATGGTCGTCCTCGGGAGCCCTGACGTTGGAAGTCACCACACATCCTGAGGACGTGTGAGAAAGCAAGGAGCCTTCCTGTCCGACGAGAAAACCGCGCCCAAGAGGAGCCAGATTCATCCCCTTTACCGGCGAATCTCTCCTACTGCTCCTCCCTGATGCCGCAAAAGGAAGAAGAATGGGGAGCGGTCGACTACCACACGTCATGCCCATCTCAAGACGCGACATGGTGTTGGTCGCGTCCCCTCCCACTGAAGTCAAGGCCACGGGCGACTCGGTGGCAAGCATGCTGGGGTTGCCACTCCCGGCGTCGGCGCCGCGCCGCCCGAACCATCCTCTGAGATCCAAGGGAGATCCCAAGTAGGAGCCCGGGGACTGGCCCCTGGCTCTTCTCTTCGGCATCGTCGGCAGAAGCAGAGAGCAAGGCAAGAATAGGAAGAATGCAAAGATGGACAACTCCGCCCTCTTCCGGCCCTTCCTTTTATAGGCCAGGCGGGGAAGGGCAGCCGCTCCATCAATAGGTGACCACCGCCCTCCTCCGCTAATTCAAGGTGGGCGGACCCTCTCCAAGAAGCTCTCCCACGCCACGCGCTGCCGTTAGCTACCCCGCGCGATGCATGTAGCATACATGGCCAAGGATAAGGGCGCGTTGTGGGAAGAGTAAATTGGTAGTTTCTACCCCGTGCGTTAAGGTCATTCACGGGCCATTACTAGAGCAGCCCCACCACCATTGGCTTTAGACCACGCGCAGGGAAACCGGAAACTGGCCGGAAATCAAGGCTAATGAAGTAGCAATGGAAACTCCAAGAGACCAACCCCTTCATCAACCCTGCCTGTGCACTCATTAGGCCCTACCCTGACGACACTTAGCAGCGCATTCGGGGAAAGCCCGGGGGCTTCTGTCGGTGCAACAGACCCTTGGTCCGTTGCCCAGACTGTGCATAGGCACAAGAACAAGATTGAGGCACCAACTTAAGTGAAAGGTTGGGGGAACAAGAGATTTGAAGAGCCAACATACAGTTCAGAGGGTCGAAGATCGAGCCAGAGGAGCAAGATATCTACAAGAGAAGGGCCTCCCTTGCCGGGAAGATGAGCCCGGCAAGGGGCGAGGCCACCACCAGAAGCAGGCAACATAGGCCCCCGGCAAGGTCTGCCGGGGCTCGCGGGGGCAAAACCACCCCACCAACCACTCAAGCACGACCGACGTCTTCTATTAGTGTGCTGTCAAGACGCAAGATGATTAAGTGGCATCCATTCGCCACATGGCAGCCATTTCCTACAGAAGAAACCACAAATGACACCCTACCTACGATGTGTCAAGAGAACAGGCGCGGTGCTGGCAAGATAGCCCGGCAAGCCTTGCCGGGTAACCAGTGATGTGACACTAAGAGGTGCATTTAATGCACCCTGTCAACCCGGAGAGTTAGGTATGATAGCATTGTTTGCTATCATATCAGTGGATAATGACTACGTTGCCATTGTGGTGACCCCTTAATCTATAAAAGGAGGCCCATGGCACCCGTAGGAGGGGTTGAAGGTTAGAAAGTTGACAAACCCATACGCGTGTAGTCACAACTACCCATAGGCAACCCCTTCCGGGCAAGTGTACTACGCCTCACCACCTCCATTCCACCATCAATCCACCACAGCAGGAGTAGGGTCTTATGCCTCACGGTGGCCCGAACCTAGGTAAATTTCTTGTGTGCTCTCTGTCATGCTGTCGTGCGCTGGTTTTCTCTTTGTGCAACGCGACGTCCCCTTACCAAACCAGCAAGGGGCCTCCTGGTCCCATAGGTGGCCGTGGATATCCCGCGATAGGAAACTGATCACACATCATCAGAAGGGGAGCAAGGTTGATGTAGAGGCCATCCGTGATCGAATCCCCCTCTGCCAGAGTACCGGAACAGGTCTCCAAATGGGATCTCATGAGGACAGTAACTTGCGGCTGCAGAAAAGTATTTTTGGTGTGCCTTCTGGTATACGGGTAATATTTGGGTATTTATGGAGATGATATTAGGGTTAGAGGTGCCATGGTGGGCCCACAATCATGGAGTGTGCACCCCCTAAGGCACGCATGGTGAGCTTATCGCCCATCCGTGGCTCTTCTAGCCTCCTCCCGAAGCTTCCTAGGTGTCTTCTGGTCCTAGAAAAATCGTCAAAAAGTTCCGTGCTATTTGGACTCAGTTTGTTATTGATTTTTTGTAGAAGACAAAAACAAGGAAAAAGCAGCAACTGGCACTTCGCACTAGGTTAATAGGTTAATCCCAAAACGGATATCAAATAGCATAATAATGCATATAAAACATGCAAGATGGATAATATTCTAGCATGGAACAATAAAAAATTATAGATACATTGGAGATGTATCAGCTAGTGTCGGCGTTCTTAGAACCAGGGTACCCAGACTTGCGTGCCTGCGACCCATGGCGTGGCTCCATCAACGGCATGGTACGACCCATCTTCAGCTTCGGCAAGACAAGACCCTCGCGAGTGGCCAAGCCTCGTGAGGTGCTACCTCTTGAGCATGCATTGGTTTTCCCTTGAAGAGGAAAGGGTGATGCAGGAAAGTAGCGTAAGTATTTCCCTCAGTTTTTGAGAACCAAGGTATCAATCCAGTAGGATACTACATGTAAGTCGCCTAGTACCTGCACAAACAAACAAGAACCTCGCAACCAACGCGATAAAGGGGTTGTCAATCCTTTTACGGTCACTTACGAAAGTGAGATCTGGTAAAGATAATAAGTTAAATATTTTTGGTATTTTTTGGTACAGATTGGAAAATAAAGATTGCAAAATAAATGGCGACAGAAATGGCTAGTTGATGGGAAACTAATATGATGTAAAGTAGACCCGGGGGCCATTGGTTTCACTAGTGGCTTCTCTCAAGATAGCAAGTATTACGGTGGGTGAACAAATTACTGCCGAGCAATTGATGGAAAAGCGCATAGTTATGATGATATCTAAGGCAATGATCATGAATATAGGCATCACATTCTGCATCTACTACTATTACTCCACACATCGACCGCTAATCAGCATGCAACTAGAGTATTAAGTTCATAAGAACGGAGTAATGCATTAGGCAAGATGACATGATGTAGAGGGGCTAACTCAAGCAATATGATATAATCCCCATCTTTTTATCCTCGATCGCAACAATACAATACGTGCCATGCTGCCCCTGCTGTCACTGGGAAAGGACACCGCAAGATACAACCCAAAGCTAAGCACTTCTCCCATCGCAAGAAAGATCAATATAGTAGCAAACTAAACCGATAATTCGAAGAGACTTGCAAATATATCAAATCATGCATATAAGAATTCAGAGAAGAATCAAATAATATTCATAGATAATCAACTCATAAACCCACAATTCATCGGATCTCGGCAAACACACCGCAAAAAGAGTTACATCGAATAGATCTCCAAGAAGATCGAGGAGAACTTTGTATTGAGATCCAAAGAGAGAGAAGAAGCCATCTAGCTAATAACTATGGACCCGAAGGTCTGTGGTAAACTACTCACACATCATTGGAGAGGCTATGGTGTTGATGTAGAAGCCCTCCGTGATCGAATCCCCCTCTGGCGGAGCGCCAGAAAAGGCCCCAAGATGGGATCTCACGGGTACAGAAGGTTGCGGCAGTGGAAAAGGTGTTTCGTTGCTCTCCCCAAAGGTTTTAGGGAATAAGAGTATATATAGGCGAAAGAAATAGGTCGGTGGAGCTGCGAGGGGCCCATGAGGGTGGGGCGCGCGCCCACTCCCCTGGGGCGCGCCCTCCTGCCTCGTGGATCCCTCTTTGCTTCCTTGACATCCACTCCAAGTCTCCTGGATCACGTTTGTTACAAAAAAGATCCTCGCGAAGGTTTCATTCCGTTTGGATTCCGTATGATATTCCTTTTCTGTGAAACACTGAAGTAGGCAAAAAAACAGCAATTTGCACTAGGCTTTAAGTTAATAGGTTAGTCCCAAAAATAATATAAAAAGGTATATTAAAGCCCATTAAACATCCAAAGCAGATAATATAATAGCATGGAACAATAAAAAATTATAGATACATTGGAGACGTATCAAGCATCCCCAAGCTTAATTCCTGCTCGTCCTCGAGTAGGTAAATGATAAAAACAGAATTTTTGATGTGGAATGCTCCCTAACATAATTTTCAATGTAATTCTCTTTACTGTGGCATGAAAATTCAGATCTAAAAGATCCAATATAAAAGCTTAATATTGACATAAAATAATAATACTTCAAGCATACTAACTAAGCAATTATGTCTTCTCAAAATAACATGGCCAAAGAAAGCTATCCCAACAAAATCATATAGTCTGGCTATGCTCTATCTTCATCACACAAAATATTTAAATCATGCACAACCACGATGACAAGCCAAGCAATTGTTTCATACTTTTGATGTTCTCAAACTTTTTCAATCTTCGCGCAATACATCAACTAGGCGTATTAATGGGCTATGGAGATGCCCACCAATAGATATTAATGTGAGTTAGTAGGGATTGCCATGCAACGGATGCACTAGAGCTATAAATGTATGAATGCTCAACAAAAGAAACTAAGTGGGTGTGCATCCAACTTGCTTTCTCACAAAGACCTAGGGCATTTTGAGGAAGCCCATCATTGGAATATACAAGCCAAGTTCTATAATGAAAAATTCCCACTAGTATATGAAAGTGACAACATAGGAGACTCTCTATCATGAAGATCATGGTGCTACTTTGAAGCACACATGTGGAAAAAGTATAGTAGCATTGCCCCTTCTCTCTTTTTCTCTATTTTTTTTATTTGGGCCTTTTCTCTTTTTTTCGTCTGAAGTCTCATTCTGACTTGTGGGGGAATCATAGTCTCCATCATCCTTTCCTCACTGGGACAATGCTCTAATAATGATGATCATCACACTTTTATTTACTTACAACTCAAGAATTAGAACAAAATATGACTCTACGTGGATGCCTCCAGCGGTGTACCGGGATGTGCAATGAATCAAGAGTGTCATGTATGGAAAATTACGAATGGTGGCTTTGCCATAAATACGATGTCAACTACATGATCATGCAAAGCAATACGACAATGATGGATCGTGCCATAATAAACGAAACGGTGGAAAGTTGCATGGCAATATATCTCGGAATGGCTATGGTAATGCCATAATAGGTAGGTATGGTGGCTATTTTGAGTAAGGTAAATGTTGGGTTTATGGTACCGGCGAAAGTTGCGCGGTACTAGAGAGGCTAGCAATGGTGGAAGGGTGAGAGTGTGTATAATACATGGACTCAACATTAGTCATAAAGAACTCACATACTTATTGCAAAAATCTATTAGTTATCGAAACGAAGTATTACGCGCATGCTCCTAGGGGGATAGATTGGTAGGAAAAGACCATCGCTCGTCCCCGACCGCCACTCATAAGGAAGACAATCAAAAAATAAATCATGCTCCGACTTCATCACATAATGGTTCACCATACATGCATGCTAAGGGAATCACAAACTTTAACACAAGTATCTCTCAAATTCACAACTACTCAACTAGCATGACTCTAATATCACCATCTTCATATCTCAAAACAATCATAAAGAATCAAACTTCTCATAGTATTCAATGCACTTTATATGAAAGATTTTTATTATACCCATCTTGGATGCCTATCATATTAGGACTAGTTTTATAGCCAAAGGAAATTACCATGCTGTTCTAAAAGACTCTCAAAATAGTATAAGTGAAGCATGGGAGATCAATAATTTCTACAAAATAAAACCACCACCGTGCTCTAAACAGAAAATATAAGTGAAGCACTAGAGCAAAATTATCTAGCTCAAAAGATATAAGTGAAGCACATAGAGTATTCTCATGAATTCCAATTCATGTGTGTCTCTCCCAAAATGTGTGTACAGAAAGGATGATTGTGGTAAACTAAAAACAAAATACTCAAATCATATAAGACGCTCCAAGCAAAACACATATCATGTGGTGAATAAAAATATAGCCTCAAGTAAAGTTACCGATAGATGAAGATGAAAGAGGGGATGCCTTCCGTGGCATCCCCAATCTTAGGATTTTGGTTGCTCTTGGATTTTACCTTGGGGTGCCATGGGCACCCCCAAGATTAGGATCTTGCCACTCCTTGTTCCAAAGTCCTTAAAATATTTACCCAAATATTTTAAAACTTCACAACACAAAACTCAACAGAAATTACATGGGCCTGGCCCATTAATAAGGTGACGTAGCACCTAGAATAGCCTATGGACGAATATTATGAAGTGGCATCTTGTATATTTCGTCCAAGGCTTCATGCACTCCTTATGGCGGCTTCAAAGTCCTGAAATCATCACTTGTAACTCCGTTCTTGATCCCCTTGCGCATGCCATCAACTCCATTCGTGTTCTTGCTCCAATGTTCATCCTTCTCCAAGCTAGGACCTTCATTTGTAAGCAAAACAAATGTATCCAATTTAGGCAGCATCATAATCTCATGAACATTAGAATCATTACCAAGAAACGAAAGTACCTGGTAATTTAATTGGCGTGCGCGAGCTCTAGTAATTGGTCCAGTATATGTAACAGTAGGGGCTGTGGGTGTAACAATGGTATTGATGTCCTCATCAGATTCATTGCGATTCTAGTGGTAATGGCATATGAGGTGTGTTAACGCAAGAGAAGCGCCCCATAGCCTACATTAGTGAGAAACTTTCTGGCGTGCAACTCAATTACCCCATCTATGATAAAGAACTATATGCTTTAGTCAGCATTTTGCATGAATGGGAACATTACCTTCGCCCTCATGAATTTATCATCCATACCGACCGTGAAACACTTAAATACCTTAAGGGTCAAACTAAGTTGAACAAGCGTCATGCTAAATGGAGCGAATTCATTGAGTCATTTCCTTATGTAATCAAGTACATTAAAGGTAAGGAAAATGGTGTAGCAGACGCTCTTTCCCGCATATGCATGCTTGTTCCTCAACTTGAATTGGATGTCATCGGCTTTGAGCACATAAAAGACCTTTATGTGCATGATCCTACTTTTGCAATTCCTTATGCCAAATGTTTGACACATACATCTTGGGAACGCTATTACATCAAAGATGGTTATCTTATGAGAGCTAACAAACTATGCATCCCCGAGTCTTCTCTTCGTTTGTTGCTTTTGCAAGAATCTCATGGAGGAGGACTAATGGGACACTTTGGACGCGAAAAGACATTTGCTATGCTCTCGAAGAACTATTTTTGGCCCAAGATGTTCCGCGACGTCAACCGCTTCACCAATCGATGCTCTACATGTCGCAAAGCTAAGTCTAAAGCTCAATCCCATGGTCTCTATATTCCCCTTCCAATACCGTACCAACCATGGGAAGATATTAGCATGGATTTTGTGCTTGGTTTGCCTAGAACTAGAAATGGAAAGGATTCCATGTTTGTTGTTGTGGACCGATTCTCCAAAATGGCTCATTTCATTCCTTGCAACAAGATAGATGATGCTTCATGTGTTGCCAATCTTTTTTGTAGGGAAATCTTACGACTATATGGAGTGCCAAAGACGATTGTATCGGACCGTGACATCAAGTTCTTGAGTTACTTTTGGAAGACCCTATGCGCCAAGCTCGGAATCAAGGTACTCTTCTCCATGGCTTACCATCCACAAACCGATGGCCAAACGGAGGTGACCAACCACACACTCTCCGCTCTACTTTGCATGCTCATCAAGAAGAACATCAAGGAGTGGGAGGAGTGTCTACCCATCGCCGAGTATGCCCACAATCGAGCAAGATACTCGACTACAGGCAAGTCCCCCTTTGAGGTCGTCTATAGATTCAACCCGTTGTACCCACTGGACATTCTTCAACATCTCAATACGAACATGAGTGCACTTGTGAACTATCTCAAGAAGGTGCATGAAGACACACGGCACACTATCGAGCGCTAAGTACAACGACTCGTGACCAAGCTCAACGTCAACAAGCAACGCATGGTATTCAACATCGGAGATCTTGTGTGGCTACACCTTCGCAAGGACCGCTTCCCCAACGAACGCAAGTCCAAACTTCTACCACGAGCGGATGGACCCTTCAAGGAGCTTGCACGCTACAATAACAATGCTTACAGGATCGACCTCCCGCGCGACAAGTACAACGTGAGTGACGTCTTCAACGTCAAGGATCTCTTGCCATACCATGGTGATGAAGAATTCGATCCGAGATCGGATCTTTCCCAAGGGAGGGGAGATGATGCGAAGCATCCCAAGCTCATCCCCATGGACCTACCTACATCTCCCACGACACCACTTGGACTAATGACAAGGGCATGAGAAAAGGCTATCGAAGATAAGGTGAACTCGTGTAACTCCCATAGACCGATGTGCCAGGTGTCTTCTAGTTATTCGCTGTTGTTGCCTTGTCATTTCTTGCGTGTCATGCATTACATATCATGTCATCATGTGCATTTCATTTTCATACGTGTTCGTCTCATGCATCCGAGCATTTTCCCCGTTGTCCGTTTTGCATTCTGGCGCTCCTATCTCCTCCGGTGCCCCTTTCTACCTCTTTTCGTGTGTGGGGGTTAAACAGTTCCGGATTGGACCGAGACTTGCCATGCGGCCTTGGTTTACTACCGGTAGACCGCCTATCAAGTTTCGTGTAATTTGGACTCCGTTTGATACTCCAACGGTTAACCGGGTAACCGTAAAGGCCTCGTTTGTGTTGCAGCCCAACACCCTTCCAATTTGGCCCAAAACCCACCAAAACCCTGTCCATCATCTAGAGCGTTTGATCACGATTCCGTGAACGAAAACCGCACTCCATTTGGAGTCTCCTAGCTCCCTCTACCTATAAATAAGTGCTCTCCCCCGAAATCCCGCAGTCCAAACCCTAGCCCCGCTCCTCTCGCGCTGTCGGACGAAAACCCCGCCGCCGGATGTGTCCGCCGGTCACGTCCCCTGCACCAATCGGGCGTCGCCACATCATCAACCCCGCCACCTGGACCAATTGCTGCATGCCACGTGTCCACCCGCGCCCACTTCGCTGCCGGGCCCGTGAAGCCCAGTTCGGACCCGCCCCGGGCCTGAGGGATCCCGCAACCTCGCCGCCCGCACCCGCCTTGCCAGATCTTCGCCGCCGCCTTCGCACCGTCGCCGGCGACCACCTCCGGCGACTGGAGCACGCCGCCGCCAGTCCTCCGCCTCGCCTGCCTCGCCGTCCGCTGTCTGCACCAGGTCACCGGTCACCGCGCCCATCCCCATCTCGCTCCTCCTCCTCTGGACCGATCTCTCCCATCCTCATCTCTCTCTCTCTCTCTCTCCCGTTCGACAGGAACCGCACCGCCGCCGCAATCCGCTTCCTCCGCCGTTTGGAGTTCCATCAAGCACGGATCCGGCGCCCCCGCCTCTAGATCCGTCCATTCCCGCAGAACCCCGCCGTGCCCGCCTGCCGAAGTCGCCGCTACGCCGCCGTTGACCTCGGGCGCCGCCGTCCCGCTGTCCTGCTTGAGCGGGTGCTCGAGGAGGACGACGAGCGCCTCCGCCTCCTCCCCGCGTGGGCCGAAGCACCAAGGCCCAGGAGCTGGCCTACTCCTCTCCATGCTCTGGGTCAAGGCCCATGGTGAGAGCCCAGTAAACCCCGCCCCAGGCGTCTATTAGATCACCTGCGCCCGTTCTGTTTTTTTTCATAAAACTGCTAAGTCCCTGTTTCATGTCATTATGTATGCATGTTTGACCTGCTGTATCTCCTAGCATACTGCTCCGTTTTGCATGCATGCTTTATCAAAATGTTCGTCTCAGCGAGTAAATCATTTCATCTCAGTGCATCATTTTCATTTGAGCTCATCTTGATGCCCGGAATGCTATTGGAAGAGAGCTATTTGAGATAATTGTTAGATCTGCTGCATCAAATAGCTATTTGTCATTTTTGCCATGATTATTGTGTGCATGATATGCCGCTGAGCTCTACATGTGTTTTGTTATATGCCATGCCATCTTTACAGAGGTGCTTACCATGTATTTTTGTGACATGTGTGGTGACTAGCACAAGCTTGCAAAGTAGTGCATTCGTTAATGCTGATTTCAGGGACTTAGAATTTCTCTAAGTCCTTGATCTGATTTTATCAATATGCCATATGTTCATGTTGTTTCCTAGAGATCCGTGCCTCTTTTGAGGATGATCAGTAAGGATGATTTGTTAATATTGTGGTGCTCTATCCATCCATGTCCTTGTTTGCAATTATGGAGCAACCTAGCTTGAGTCAATCAAGATCTACTTTTGCTATTTCGTGAATCCTGGCAGATTGTTTACTTGTTAGCGATTTTGCCGAGGATGTTGTTGTTGATCCGTGCATGCTATGTTGTTATTCTTGCCATGGCTAGCTTATATGATATGAATTCTTGATGGGTGTATCCTTAGTTTGCCATGACTTGCTCTGTAGTGAGTGCATCGAGCTCGTAAACATGCCTACTCGTTAACAGATTTGCATGCTCCAGTTTTCACTAAGTCTGAGATCTGATTATGTTTTTGCCATGTTCATATGCTTGCAATTGTATTTTCTGATCCCTTTTGGCTCTAGGTCACTGAGGGACTTTTGTTAAGTGCTTTGAGTAGCTTCATGTCATGCCTTTCTTTTCCATGTTAAGTTCCTGTAGCATATAGTTTTCATGCTCCAAAGTGTGCTACCTGATGTTAAATTCCAGACTTGTGTTAATTTCACTAAGTCTGAAACCTGTTTATCATTTGCACTTTTGACATGCTTGTTTGAACCTGGTAATGGACGAATTGGCCATAGCTCAGTGTTCATCTTTTGTCAAGCATCATGAGAGGATCCCTGCCATGTATTTTGTTCTCATGTTTGAGGTCTATAGCATAATTATCTTGATGCATTTAGATGGCTACTTGCTGTTTATCGCAGACCGTTGCTATATTTGTTTTGCTTGCCATTTCCAAACTGTGCATCCGATTCCGGTGTTCTTTATATCGATTTCAACCGAAATCACCTCACCTTTCCAGTGGCACTCTTGGATTTCGATGTTGAGGCCAGGTTTAATCATTCCTTGTCAAATCCTGCATATGCATCATATATTGCATCCCGCATAGCATACCATGTTTGCATCATGTTGTTTGAGCTTTGCACGTGGTTGATTGTGTTCCTTTTGCTTGTTTGTCTTGTTTGGGTAGAGCCGGGAGACGAGTTCGCTAACGAGGAGCCCGTTGAGTTTGCTTATGAGGATCAAGTCAACTCTGACAACTTTGCAGGCAAGATGATCATACCCTCGAAATCACTTCTATCTTTGCTTGCTAGATGCTCGCTCTTTTGCTATGCCTATGCTACGATGCCTACCACTTGATTATCATGCCTCCCAAATTTCCATGTCAAACCTCTAACCCACCATGTCCTAGCAAACCGTTGATTGGCTATGTTACCGCTTTGCTCAGCCCCTCTTATAGTGTTGTTAGTTGCAGGTGAAGATTGCAGATCGTTCCTCGTTGGAACATTGTTTCTTGTTGGGATATAATCATATTATCTTATTGTCTTAATGCATCTATATACTTGGTAAAGGGTGGAAGGCTCGGCCTTTTGCCTAGTGTTTTGTTCCACTCTTGCCGCCCTAGTTTCTGTCATATCGGTGTTAGGTTCCCGGATTTTGCGTTCCTTACGTGGTTGGGTGATAATGGGAACCCCTTGACAGTTCGCCTTGAACAAAACTCTTCCAGCAATGCCCAACTTTGGTTTTACCATTCGCCAACTAGCCTCTTTTTCCCTTGGGTTCCGTGGACTCAAGGGTCATCTTTATTTAAACCCCCCTGGGCCAGTGCTCCTCTGAGTGTTGGTCTGACCGAGCAGACTGCGGGGCCACCTCGGGGCAACTTGAGGTTTGGTTTTACTCGTAGGATGTCTCATCTGAGTGTGACCTGAGAACGAGATATATGCAGCTCCTATCGGGATTTGTCGGCACATTCGGGCGGTGTTGCTGGACTTGTTTTACCATTGTCGAAGTTGTCTTGTAGAACCGGGATACCGAGTCTGATCGGAATGTCTCGGGAGAAGGTTTATCCTTCGTTGACCGTGAGAGCTTGTGATGGGCTAAGTTGGGACTCCCCTGCAGGGATTTGAACTTCCGAAAGTCGTGCCCGCGGTTATCGGTAGATGGGAATTTGTTAATGTCCGATTGTAGATAACATGAACCTTAACTTAACTAAAATGAATCAACTGCGTGTGTAACCGTGATGGTCTCTTCTCGGCGGGGTCCGGGAAGTGAACACGGTGTTGGAGTAATGTTTGCCGTAGGTTGGTCTATAGTTCTTCGTTCGTGCTTTGCCTTCTCTTCTCGCTCTCTTTTGCGAACAGGTTAGCCACCATATAAGCTAGTCGCTTGCTGCAGCTCCACATATTGCCTTGCCTTACCTATAAGCTTAAATAGTCTTGATCGCGAGGGTGTGAGATTGCTGAGTCCCCGTGACTCACAGATTACTTCCGAACCAGATGCAGGGCCCGATGACTCCGTTCCAGATGATGCGCTTGAGGTCAAGTGGGAGTTCGACGAAGACTCACGCCGTTACTATGTGTCTTTCCCTGATGATCAGTAGTGGTGCCCAGTTGGGGCGATCGGGACCGTGTCGCATGTTGGGTTGATCTTTTATTTTTGGTACCGTAGTCGGACCATGACTGTATTGGATGATTGTAATGTTATTCATGTACTTTTTGTGACGTGGCGAGTGTAAGCCAGCTTTGTACCTTTTTTCCCCTATTATCTATTTACATGGGTTGTTGTGAAGATTACCTTACTTGCGACATTGCTTTCAATGCGGTTATGCCTCTAAGTCGTGCTTCGACACGTGGGAGATATTGCCGCATCGAGGGCGTTACAAGTTGGTATCAGAGCCTTCCCCGACCTTAGGAGCCCCCCTGCTTGATCGAATTAGCTGACGAGTTGAGTCTAGAAAAATGTTTTGAGTCATTTAGGAATTATATATCGGAGATTTTAGGAATTCTTTTTACTTCCCAGTCCCTTCATCGCTCTGGTAAGGCATCCTGACGTAGAGTTTTGACTCTTCTCTTCTCAAATTTCACTAAATTTTTTTTAGGATCACGCGGGTATCTTGGAATCGTTCCGATCGATTTGTGACGAGAACATTGTTCTTGGTGCCTCCCGTCATTTAGGGGTCGTGGCAGTGTCCCGGGGAGTTGAGCTCCGAGGTGTTGTCGTCACAATTTTATCGTTGCAGTTCTGGAATACCTGAGTTTAGTTTCACCGACATCGAAAATCTCTTTTATGCAGTTGTTGGTGAGATAACCTCGACGCCACCTAGTACTGGGGCGGGAGTTCGGGAGTATTGCCATAACTTGTATAACGGATGCTTTTCAAAGGTTGAGGTAGACGATTTCCGAAGGTTTCTTGGTTATGTGTTGAAGGATGAATACAGCTGGATGTAGGATTTGCTAGTTTGGGTGAGATATTATGCTTCCCCTGTATCCCAACACCTGATTGCATAACTGGGAAAATTTTGGGAGTTTATAAGTGGGAATTCAAGTATCTCTTAGGATATCTTTCCGACAGATGTATGATATGAAATTGGGGTTCGACGTCTAGTGGTCCGTCTATCCACGGTTGGTTTTATAGTGGTCTCGATGTGTCTTAAAGAGTCCTTGGCTATGCCGACTCAGGGACACTTCATATGTCATGTGCACTGCCTTGTACATGATGGTGCTGTACGATCGAGCCCGTGTAGGCCCCACCATGAAAACTTCGGACGAAATCTCTATCATATATTTGTTCTGGCTTATTCTACAAGCCAATCCTTTGTTTTTCTTTTGAGTTGTGGTATTCGAGTTGCTTCGAAGTCAAATGTTGATTCCATACCTTTTCCTAAGCGGTGTTCTCATACCCCAATGTGAACACTAATCCTTCATGATAATCGAGATTGTCATGTCAATCCTTTTCACCGGTGTGTTTCTCTTCAAGTGGATCCGATCATTTCAACTTCCGCAAGATCAATTATCACTTCTTCTCAACGGTTTTTGTTTCATCCGTCTCGAAGTTGCCTTTGTTTTTTCCTGCCCACCCACCCTTTTTCCTCAAGGACTCGGATTTCTTAATCAAATATCCATTTTATTCATGTGAAGTCTCTCCATTCTTTTTCTTCAATATTCTTATCCGGTGATTCTCAGGAAGATACTAACGGAGCTTCAAGTTAGCATTCTTTGTTTCTTTTCTTCTCCGGTGGATTTAATGCAAGCTTTCGGTGTTGATCATATCTTTTTCATTGTTCCACGTGCTTTCCATGTTGGAAGTCCTTACCGAATACTCTCTTAATCTTTCACTTCTTGCTATTGAATTATTCCGGAGTGCTGAAGATATCCCGAAGATTCGTGCTTACACTCTGCTTTCGTTCAAGCTCTTTCAAGATTGGTATCTCATTCAAGCCATTTTAATTCAACCGGTGCATTCTCTCTTTTAAATCATTTCAACGGTGTTTCTTTTGAGTGGGCCCTAACCCACAGGTCTTTTCCCAGGATCTTACCTGACTCTTCTAATTTAACCAGAGTTTTTCTCTAATCTTTTAAAGTTTGACGTAAGAATGATTCATCATCAGTCATATGCTTTTCTCCAAGATCTTTCAATTCTTTTCATCATTGATTCAACTTTTCTATTCTTCTTATTCCGGAGTGTCTCAACAATTCTTGGTGGTGTTTATCGTCGTCATTCTCAGATTTTGAAGACCGAAGAAGAATTTTTCCTCCATATCATATCCATTCTCGTGAAGATTCTCAGTTCTAGCTTGATGCCATCCTCTCATAATTGTTTGTGAGTATTCTTTTCACTCACCCGGAGCAATTCAGGAGTCTTTTCAGTTTGTGCCTCTGAAGGCCATCATTTCGGAATTATTCGTTCTAGCTTTCAGCTCTCATCCTCCTAATTTTACCGGTGCATCGATCAAGTATCCTCTTATCAGCTCTTGACCTCTTCGTTCTCATGTATCTAACTTCCCGCATGTATCTTCATTCGTTTTCCAATTCTTTCTGGTGATCTGTGCTTTTGCTACTCCTTTGTTCTATTCTCACGGTGGTCTGTTCAACAATTTCTTCTTCCTTCGTTTATCATATCTATGTATTCGTTGTCCCAAATTCTAATGGTGGATCGTTGAAGACTTTCTCAAGTTTGCGCAATATCTATCTTAATCCTTTCTACGAGAAGAAGTAGTATGCCAAATCCGTTGCTTGTCATCAATTTAATTGGTGAAGGATAAGCATAATGTAATCCTTATTCTTGTTTTTTTTCTTCCAAGTGATTAATTCCTTATTCCGGGGGTTCATTAAAATTCTTGATCTCAATTATTCATCTTTTCTTTACCGGAGTTCCAAGCTCTCTCAACTATATCGTCACGAAGATCCATCTAATCATTGCAAGGGTTCAACTGGTGTTTTCAACTTCTCCTTCATTCCATTTTGATCATCCTTTTGTTACCAGAGTTCTTCATGGAGGTTCTACATAATGGTCCATCAAGGATTTAATTCCTTCTCCAACTTTTTCATCGAGATTCTTCTCTAAGAAGCTCAAGCTTTCTTCATATTGTAATCCGGAGTGCAATTCTTTCTTCCGTATCATTGGAGATGGTATTTTGTCATTCTTGATAATCTGAGTTCATGTTTCATGATTCGAATGTTGTTAAGAATGAGATATTTTTAAATCCATCAACCTCTTCGTTGGAATTATCTTGGGTTATATTTCACCTAAAGCCTTCCCTAAGGATTGTTGCTATCTATGGTGATTATAAATGATCCAAGTTCTTCATTTATCCTTACGGTGAAATAAGTTTCTCGTCTCCTTCTTGTTCTTATCAATCCAATCAATTCTTTTCCCGTGAATGGCACGTTGTCACCTCATAATTTGAGATGTATTCCATAAGACCATATCAAGCGTATTCTTTTCGTTGTTGGTGTTCCAACAACTCCGTTCGACCCTTCTCCTAAAGATGCCTTTTCAAACTCTTTTGTGGCAGAAGTTGGCATTTTCTTCTCCATTCTTTTATTTTTATCATCTATGTTCTATTTCTCTCTCCGGGAGGCATTGTGTTGCTGCTCTCTTCCAACCTTCTTCTTGTCCTTGTCATGCTTATCCTTTTAACCAAAGTGTTGTGCCCCTTTGCTCAAGCTGTTTCATTTTATCAAGTCTTTCATCTCTTTTCAACCGAAGTGATGTCCGAATTTGTAATTCCTTGTTCCTTTTCCCTACGAGAGTGCTTTCAACTTTGTTCTTCTCCGTTGCTTTCTTTCTTTCATTTTGCGCAACCTTTTCAAGGTTCTTTGGTCTCACTCATTGGTCAAAGGAGCAACTTAGTTTCACCCCTTCTCTTTCTCTTCCGTTTTCCCCTCCGGTGCCGTTCTAGATCTCGGGACGAGATCCTCTCGTAGTGGTGTAGTGTTGTAATGCCCCGAGACCGATGTGCCAGGTGTCTTCCAGTTATTCGCTGTTGTTGCCTTGTCATTGCTTGCGTGTCATGCATTACATGTCATGTCATCATGTGCATTTCATTTGCATACGTGTTCGTCTCATGCATCCGAGCATTTTCCCCGTTGTCTGTTTTGCATTCCGGCGCTCCTATCTCCTCCGGTGCCCCTTTCTACCTCTTTTCGTGTGTGGGGGTTAAAAAGTTCCAGATTGGACCGAGACTTGCCATGCGGCCTTGGTTTACTACCGGTAGACCGCCTGTCAAGTTTCGTGTAATTTGGACTCCGTTTGATACTCCAAAGTTAACCAGGTAACCGTAAAGGCCTCGTTTGTGTTGCAGCCCAATACCCTTGAAATTTAGCCCAAAACCCACCTAAACCCTCTCCATCATCTAGAGCGTTCGATCACGATCGCATGGCCGAAAACCGCACTCCATTTGGAGTCTCCTAGCTCCCTCTACCTATAAATAAGTGCTCTCCCCCGAAATCCCGCAGTCCAAACCCTAGCCCCGCTCCTCTTGCGCCGCCGGACGAAAACCCCGCCGCCGGACGTGTCCGCCGGTCACGTCCCCTGCACCAATCGGGCGTCGCCACATCATCAACCCCGCCGCCTGGACCAATTGCTGCGCGCCACGTGTCCATCCGCGCCCACTTCGCTGTGGGGCCTGTGAAGCCCAGTTTGGACCCGACCCCGGCCCGAGGGAGCCCGCAACCTCGCCGCCCGCACCCGCCTTGACGGATCTTCGCCGCCGCCTTCGCGCCGTCGCCGGCGACCAACTCCGGCGATAGGAGCACGCCGCCGCCCGTCCTCCGCCTCGCCAGCCTCGCCGTCCGCCGTCTGCACCAGGTCACCGGTCACCGCGCCCATCCCCATCTCGCTCCTCCTCCTCTGGCCCGATCTCTCCCGTCCTCATCTCTCTCTCTCCCGTTCGACAGGAACCGCACCGCCGCCGTGATCCGCTTCCACCGCCGTTTGGAGTTCCATCAAGCACGGATCCGGCGCCCCCGCCTCTAGATCCGTCCATTCCCGCAGAACCCCGCCGTGCCCGCCTGCCGAAGTCGCCGCTACGCCGCCGTTGACCTCGGGCGCCGCCGTCCCGCTGTCCTGCTCGAGCGGGTGCTCGAGGAGGACGACGAGCGCCTCCGCCTCCTCCCCGCGTGGGCCGAAGCACCAAGGCCCAGCAGCTGGCCTACTCCTCTCCATGCTCTGGGTCAAGGCCCATGGTGAGAGCCCAGTAAACCCCGCCCCAGGCGTCTATTAGTTCACCTGCGCCCATTCTGTTTTTTTTCATAAAACTGCTAAGTCCCTGTTTCATGTCATTATGTATGCATGTTTGACCTGCTGTATCTCCTAGCATACTGCTCCGTTTTGCATGCATGCTTTATCAAAATGTTCCTCTCAGTGAGTAAATCATTTCATCTCAGTGCATCATTTTCATTTGAGCTCATCTTGATGCCCGGAATGCTATTAGAAGAGAGCTATTACAGATAATTGTCAGATCTACTGCATCAAATAGCTATTTGTCATTTTTGCCATGATTATTGTGTGCATGATATGCCGCTGAGCTCTACATGTGTTTTGTTATATGCCATGCCATCTTTACAGAGGTGCTTACCATGTATTTTTGTGACATGTGTGGTGACTAGCACAAGCTTGCAAAGTAGTGCATTCGTTAATGCTGATTTCAGGGACTTAGAATTTCTCTAAGTCCTTGATCTGATTTTATCAATATGCCATATGTTCATGTTGTTTCCTAGAGATCCGTGCCTCTTTTGAGGATGATCAGTAAGGATGATTTGTTAATATTGTGGTGATCTATCCATCCATGTCCTTGTTTGCAATTATGGAGCACCCTAGCTTGAGTCAATCGAGCACTATTTTTGCTATTTCGTGAATCCTCGCAAATTGTTTACATGTTAGCGATTTTGCCGAGGATGTTGTTGTTGATCCGTGCATGCTATGTTGTTGTTCTTGCCGTGGCTAGCTTATATGATATGAATTCTTGATGGGTTATGCTTAGTTTGCCATGCCTTGGTCTGTAGTGAGTGCGTCGAGCTCGTAAACATGCCTACTCGTTAACATTTGCATGCTCCAGTTTTTCACTAAGTCCGAGATCTGATTATGTTTTTGCCATGTTCACATGCTTGCAATTGTATTTTCTGGTCCCTTTTGGCTCAAGGTCACTAAGGGATTTTTGTTAAGTGCTTTGAGTAGCTTCATGTCATGCCTTGTTTTTCCATGTTAATTTCTTGTAGAATATAGTTTTCATGCTCCAAATTGTGCTACCTGATGTTAAATTCCAGACTTGTGTTAATTTCACAAAGTCCGAAACCTGTTTATCATTTGCACTTTTGCCATGCTTGTTTGAACCTGGTAATGGATGAATTGTCCAAAGATCAGTGTTCATCTTTTGTCAATAATCATGAGAGGATCCCTTCCATGTATTTTGTTGTAATATTTGAGGGCTGTAGCATAATTATCTTAATGCATTTAGATGGCTACTTGCTGTTTGTCGCAGACCGTTACCATATTTGTTTTGCTTGCCATTTCCAAACCGTGCATCCGATTCCGGTGTTCTTTATATCGATTTCAACCGAAATCACCTCACCTTTCCAATGGAACTCTTGGATTTAAATGTTGAGGCCAGGTTCAATCATTCCTTGTCAAATCTTGCATATGCATCACATATCGCATCCCGCATAGCATACCATGTTTGCATCATGTTGTTTGAGCTTTGCACGTGGTTGATTGTGTTCCTTTTGCTTGTTTGTATTGTTCGGGTAGAGCCGGGAGACGAGTTCGCTAACGACGAGCCCGTTTAGTTTGCTTACGAGGATCAAGTCAACTCCGACAACTTTGCAGGCAAGATGATCATACCCTCGAAATCACATCTATCTTTGCTTGCTAGATGCTCGCTCTTTTGCTATGCCTATGCTACGATTGCTAGCACTTGCTTATCATGCCTCCAAAATTTCCATGTCAAACCTCTAACCCACCATGTCCTAGCAAACCGTTGATTGGCTATGTTACCGCTTTGCTCAGCTCCTCTTATAGTGTTGCTAGTTGCAGGTGAAGATTGGAGATCGTTCCTTATTGGAACATTGTTTATTGTTGGGATATCACCATATTATCTTGTTATCTTAATGCATCTATATACTTGGTAAAGGGTGGAAGGCTCAGCCTTTTGCCTAGTGTTTTGTTCCACTCTTGCCACCCTAGTTTCCGTCATAACGGTGTTATGTTCCCGTATTTTGCGTTCCTTACGCGGTTGGGTGATAATGGGAACCCCTTGACAGTTCGCCTTGAATAAAACTCTTCCAGCAATGCCCAACTTTGGTTTTACCATTCGCCACCTAGCCTCTTTTTCCCTTGGGTTCCGCGGACTCAAGGGTCATCTTTATTTAAACCCCCCTGGGCCAGTGCTCCTCTGAGTGTTGGTCCGACCGAGCAGACTGCGGGGCCACCTCGGGGCAACTTGAGGTTTGGTTTTACTCGTAGGATGTCTCATCTGAGTGTGCCCTGAGAACGAGATAGGTGCAGCTCCTATCGGGATTTGTCGGCACATTCGGGTGGTGTTGCTGGACTTGTTTTACCATTCTCGAAGTTGTCTTGTAGAACCGGGATACCGAGTCTGATCGGAATGTCTCGGGAGAAGGTTTATCCTTCGTTGACCATGAGAACTTGTGATGAGCTAAGTTGGGACTCCCCTACAGGGATTTGGACTTTCGAAAGCCGTGCCCGCGGTTATGGGCAAATGGGAATTTGTTAATGTCCGATTGTAGATTACATGAACCTTAACTTAACTAAAATGAATCAACTGCATGTGTAACCGTGATGGTCTCTTCTTGGCGGGGTCCGGGAAGTGAACACGGTGTTGGAGTAATATTTGCTGTAGGTTGGTCTATAGTTATTCGTTCGTGCTTTGCCTTCTCTTCTCGCTCTCTTTTGCGAACATGTTAGCCACCATATAAGCTAGTCACTTGCTGCAGCTCCACGTATTACCTTGCCTTACCTATAAGCTTAAATAGTCTTGATCGCGAGGGTGCGAGATTGCGGAGTCCCCGTGACTCACATATTACTTCCAAACCAGATGCAGGGCCCGATGACTCCGTTCTAGATGATGCGCTTGAGCTCAAGTGGGAGTTCGACGAAGACTCACGCCGTTACAATGTGTCTTTCCCTGATGATCAGTAGTGGTGCCCAGTTGGGGCGATCGGGACCGTGTCGCATGTTGGGTTGATCTTTTATTTTTGGTACTGTAGTCGGACCATGAGTGTATTGGATGATTGTAATGTTATTCATGTACTTTGTGTGACATGGCGAGTGTAAGCCAACTTTGTACCTTTTTCCCCCTATTATCTATTTACATGGGTTGTTGTGAAGATTACCTTACTTGCGACATTGCTTTCAATGCGGTTATGCCTCTAAGTCGTGCTTCGACATGTGGGAGATATAGCAGCATCGAGGGCATTACAACTCGCTCCTTTCTGAACTACCACTTTCTATGCATGAGACATGGCTGCTACCTCAAGCAGAAACACTATGTGTGATCAGGTACTTGGAGGAGAGCCATGGAGCAGCGACATCCATCGAACAAGACGGCGAGGACACCAAGCATCAAGCCCAAGGAAATCAGGCCAAAGAAAGCTACAGCAGCCGGACGTCCGACACGTCCTAGGCTCCGGACGACCGACCATCTCCGAACGACCGACTCCCTTGTAACTGAATGGAACCAACGGAAGTCCGAGGAAGACCGGACGACCGGCGACCGGCGACCGGACAACCGGAACCCTACGGACGTCCGACGCCATGGTGACCGAGCATAATCTACGGAAGTCCGAAGAACTACGGACGTTCGCACCATCCCGAGCCTCCGGACGTCTGACGCCCACCGTACGTCCAGCCCTTGGTTGTGTCCAGTTGCAGGCTGCGGCAAATGTACCCCTTCACTTTGCCCCCCTTTTGTACTACGACTATAAATAGACCTCCCCCTCCTCCTAGCTAGGGTTAGCAACGGACTGGCTCATTTTGTGTGAGAGCTTTGCTCTTTCACATGGTTACCTTCTCCTCGGAGATTGCACCTCCTCGGAGAAGATCCCCGAAGCAGATTCAAGACCCCTTTACAGGAAGAACATCAAGACCTCCTCACGGAGAAGACCTTGCTACTTGTATTGTCCCTAGTTGACTATGGATCTTCTATCTCTTTTGTGTTCGAGGATCTAGCATATGTGTGATCATTCTTGTTGGTTTTAGTGTTTCTCTCATGTTTTCCCTCGCGTTTTCCCTCGTGTTTCCACTCGTGTTCTTCGTGTTCCTCGAGAGATCCGCTCCTTTCATGAAAGATCGTCCATCTAGGGTTCCACCCTACATCAACTTCCACATCCAAGCTTCCATTGCACTCTTTTGTGAACGGAGCAGGCAGCGCCGTCGCCGTAGACGGTGTGAACACCACGGTGGGCACGACCAGTGTAGGCAGCGCGTTCGCCGTGCCCACCGCGATGGGAGCGGGCGGTGGAGGCACCGGAGGGAGGCATCGGCCCTGACTTCCTAGCAAAAACTACGATGATGGCGCGGGTGACGCGGGTACGCACCCCTTGACTCCTCAACACACTGGCGAGCGCAGCCATCGGAGTGACCGCGTCTAGCCAAGCGGAGGCTGTGCTCCTCTTGCTATGATAGCAGTGCTCAAACTACTTTTGAACGAATACCGAAAATGGGAAGCCACCCCGGAAAGACAATAGGAATGATTAACCCAGTTGTTGACCGGCTCGCGCTCAGCATTGCCGGCAACTACCTTGCAAGGTTGGGTTGCCGGAAGCATTGCGGGTTGCCGCAAGTTCGTTGGGTATCCGCCCGAGCCGGCAGGCCCACGCCGTTGCAGGGATGCCGCGGCAAGCTGTTCACTTCACTTTTCCCCGTGAAGATTCTCAGTGCACCATGGTTCTCTATAGAAATACTATATGTGGATAAAAGAGTTCCTCACATGCATGATTTCGGGGGGGGGGGGGGGGGTAGGAGGAAGAACCTTCCATCCCTCATACCAAAGAATATATCAAGAAGAAAAAGTTAAGTTGGAAAAATTTGAACTCCAATTCCTTAAAAAAAATTGCGATTCCCTTCATTTGAAGCTGGTATTTGTATAAGGAACCTACATGCGAGGTAATGCTATCGTAATAATTCCCACCCTTGTCTGTTTCGTGTCCACTCAACAGTTCAGATGGCTGTGTTGAAAACGTCGAAGGGTAGATTGCCGGTGGTAATACTACGGGTAGGCTGCTAAGGATCCATTCTCAGAGCGTTTGCGGCTAGTATTTGCCTCAGCAAGCTTTTCCGGGAAGCGTAGGGTGCTCAATTATAAAAGAAGAAAAGGCAAAATAAAACAAGGGATACCATCCATGCATACATACTATCAAAGTCATATTACATCACAAAAGTGGTGCAGACCTAACTAAGGTCGAATGTATCATTCACATGGCAGCGCGGCAACAGATGGAATGATGTTCTTAGTCAATGTGCTCACCTTGGACCCTGGGAACATTGAGGACCTTGTTGGCAAAGGGGCAACGATCTTGTCAGCAACTGTGATGTATGTGTTCGCCGACAGCTTCTTGAAAACCTTGGAGATGTCGAGCCCTGGATTGGGATGGACCAGCTTGAGCAGCGCAGCATAAAGTACACTACAGGTGAACTGCCGGGACTTGTTGGCAAAGAAGGCATTTGTGTTGTCATGATACATCTTCAACGCTTCAATCAGGTCGTGGAAGAACTTGGTCATTCTGGCACTGGCGACCTCATGATCATTGGCGGTAAATCTCCAGCTCTTCATGTCCATCTATATCAACTGAGAAGTGAGGCGCTCTGTTGTGTAAACCAGTTTCTCTGTCCAGAGGGAGTGCATCTTTTGCAGCTCCTCGTGCTTGTTCTGGACATCATTCTAGAGGATTTCCTCGGCAGTCAGCTTCTACACCAAGACTCTCCCTCGCTCTTTCGCAGATTCAAGATTCTTCTTTAGGATGGCAAGTTTGGATTTCAGGTCCTGGACCGCATCGTTGGCGGTGGATAGTTCTTGGCACTTGGACGAGGGCTGCGTTTGCAGCTCCTGTAGAGTGAGAGCTATTTTCTGTGCCTCGACCTTGAGGGAAAAAACTTTCTTGCCGCTAATGGTGAGCTCACTCGCGGGTACTGATGTAGGGTGGAACCCTAGATGGTTGATCTTTCACAAAAGGAGAGGATCCCAACGAGGAACACGAAGAACATGAGGGGAAACACGAGGGAAAACACGAGAGAATCACTCAAACCAACGAGATTAGGTGACACATATGCTAGATCCTCGAAACACAAAAGGAGATAGAAGATCCACGATCAACAAAGGATGATACAAAGGTAACTGGTTCTTCTCCGTGTGGAGGTCATGAGGGGTCTTCCCATGAAGGGGTCTTGAATCCAAGGTGGATCTTCTCCGAAGAGGTAGCGGTCCCTCGCAATGGAGTAGATCCGGATGGATGAGAGAAGCTCTATCTCACATATGAGCTAACACAATGTTACCCTAACTAGGAGGACGTGGACGAGTGTCGGTGGGAACGACACCTATGGGATCACAAGAATCCCTACTGTGGTTAGCAGGGCGCGGGGTCATGAGAAGAGCAGATCAAACAGATAGCACACGGTTCGTTTATCCAGGTTCGGGCCGCGAGGATGCGTAAAACCCTACTCCTGCTTTGGTGGATTGTATATTTGTGTTCTTGAGCTAGCTCTGGGGCGTGAGGAGATCCAAAAAGCCGAATCCTTCCTATGGTCGCCTCGGGCCTCCTTTTATAGAAAAAAGGGGTTGCCACAGTGGCACACAGGAGGTGGAAAGGGTACAGTGCTGCGAGGTTATCCTTCGCATCACATGACAAGGCGCATTTAATGCATCTTGCTTAGGTGTCCTTGCTTTATCGGGGACGGGGGAGAAACCTGTCTCGTCTGTCGCCGCTCCTTCTTGTGTCGACACGTGCCCTGGCCAGCGACTCCTGTGATGCCATGTAGGTAGGCAGGCAGCGGAGGTGGCACAGTGGTGGGTCTTCACGAAGATCTGCATGCCACCACGCGGGTGCCTGCCCAGCTGGTTGGGTCGGCAGCTGCATGCATGCGGTGGTGGAGGTTTAGTCGGTGTGGGCCTGATGGTGGCCCTGCAGGTGTCCTCGGCAAGGGCGTTGCCGGGGCCCCGGCAAGGGTCTTGCCGAGGCGCCTGCTGTCATCCCCGGCAAGGCGCTTGCCGGGGGCCTTATGGTCTTCCTCAGCTGGGATCCCGCCAAGGGTTGTCGTCTCCTTAGTGCGTATCTGATCATGAATGTCTTCACAAAGATCTGCATGCCGCCACGGGGATGTCTCCCGAATCCTTTCCCTTTGGGTGCAGTGGACTCAAGGGTGATTTGCTCCGTAGGCGCGGCACGAGTCGCCACGGCAAGGGTCTTGCCGGGGCTGCTAGAACTATCTCCCGGCAAGGATGTTGCCAGGGGAGTCCGCTTCGTCCCCTTTGCTCTTCGTGGTCTTGGCCTTGGCGTCGTTCTAGTTCTCTTGAGCTTCGGTCTTACCCTGGCTCACCTCCCTTGCCTTGCTTGGTGTGGTGGTATCCGCGGCTCAGACTGCCCGTGCACAGTTATAGGGGTACAAAAAGTGTACCCCTCTTTTTGTACACCGACAACGAGTATATATAGTCTAGGGCCACGAAGGGGTAAGTGAGGGATACATGGGCCTCGGCTCGAAACTGTGTGTAGACAGGTACCGAACGTCCGTTAGGGCCGGTCGTCTAGTGGCTCGTGGGTGTTCAGACGTCCGGTGGTCGCCGGCTTCCGCTATTTCCGTTCTGTGAAGGTGACGCCGGATGTCCGATCACTTCGGACTTCCAGTAATTTTGGCTCGGGTGCGGTGGCGCCGGATGTCCGGTCCTGGCCGGTCGTCCGCTCGCTAGGAGGTGTGGTCGGTCGTCCGGTCCTGGCTGGACGTCCTCTCGCTGTAGCTTTCATCGGCTGGGACTTGGGCAGGTTGGGCTTCAGGTGACGGACGTACGGTCCCTACCGGTCGTCCGGTTGCTGTAGCTCCAATGGCAGCTCTTCTTTCTTGCCCCTCATACTTGGTGTCCTTGCCGTCTTGTCCTTTGGATGGAGCTATTCCATGGCCTTCCTCCAAGTACATGATCACATATAGTGTTTCCGCTTGAGGTAGTAGCCATGTCTCATGTATAGAAAGTGGTAGTTCGGAGAGGAGCGAATTCACCTTGTGTCCAATGGCATATAGTCCACGTCTCATCTTATGTATCCTTGGGTCATTGGGAGTTGTCGAACTGAACATGGGGATGATCGTAGGATGCTCCGCATCATCTCCCCCCTTGGGAAAGATCCGACCTCGGATCGTGATCCTCATCACCATGGAAATGCTTGTCGTGGACGGACTTGTAGTTGGACGGAGTTGAGGGCATGGCGCAATCCAAGTGCCCCAAGGTTTCTCCGGTATGTGGTACATGCAAAATGAGAAAATACAAAGTACACTTGGAAATACAATGGTTAGCGCACACAAAGTGTCCATCATAGAAGAATGAGTCCGTTCGGCAAGATTGTTCGTGACAAAGCGCATGAAACATATCAAGATGATCTAGAATGATATGCAAAGCATTCATGGGAGCAATGCAATCATTGTGCACACAAATGTGTTGTGAATATGATCGACGCAACCACGGTGCAAAATGATGTCGTAATGGGATGGTGTATCAAAAGTGTGAACATGGTAATTGGTGCTCAATGTGATTATGTTGTCATGCAATTGATGGTGGGCAATATGATCATGATGTATGAATATGCCATCAAGGAAGATCACAACATAGGGAATACAAGATGCAACAAGGCAATCATAATGTGAGTCAATCCATGCATAGGGTGCAAATTTGTTATGTGTGGTGTTGTACCAAAGCTTCATGTTGTGGCACTCCTCAACTTGAAGGTCCATAGGGTCCATCTCCAATGTTGATCCTCCCTCCAATATGTGTATCATGTGGACAAGAAGAAGGAAACAACAATGAAATAATGACACATCCAATATGCGTATGTGAGGACGGCTCAAAGGGAAGGAGTTCACCTTATGAATGTTCCCGAAGATGTTAGAGTTGCATGTCATGTACGCCTTCACATAACCAATATGTCTCGTGATAGTGGTGCCTTGTGATTTCTTCAAAACGAAAGAACATGAAAAACACTCGGAATAAACAAATGAGGTTAGCGGGAATGCAAAACCTATCATTCGAGTGGTGAGATACCCAACAAGTGTTTTCATCATTCTTATAATAAGAAAGGACAAGGTGTGTTATGGTATGAAAGCATATGATGCGACTACAACCAAAGACATTAGGCTCAAGTAAACAAGCATGTATCACAAGTAATATGTCTAAGTCTCCATGATCGATAAGCATAACATGTTGGCAATCAATACAAGGGGATATGAGAGATGCCACTAATGGAGAAAAGAGACAATGATCAAGACAAATCATGTGAGAGGCAAGAGCATATATGTCATCAACCCAAGAAAGCAGGAATGGAACATGGGTGATGCGACAAAGCAAGCAATCATAGAGATCAAGTCAAGCAAGCTAGTAGTGCGAAGATGCAACATACTAGAAGGAATCATGTCAAGCATGTCATGTGTGCAAATGGTGGTCATGAATAATGCACAATACATATCACAAGCATGAAGGCAATATATGAGCAAAATATCATCAATGTATTGGCTAGAGGCCATATGTAAATAGCAATGGGACATCATGACTCTCCCAACACAACAAGGACCAATAGCATGATGCACATGGTAAAAATGGCAATAGCAACAAGGATCTCCACCAAGCATGCAAATACACATATGAGTAGTAAAATGGTGAATCATGGGTAGATGCAAGCAAGGGTCACAATTGCATGGAAAAGGCATAGAAGCAAGCATAACATGCAAACTGAACACGATAATATGGGCATAAGGTAACAAGTGATATATAGCCCATAGCCATGTGATGCCAAGTAAAAGATATGCGCGTAGTCCTTACGCGTAGGGAATGGTGGTAAGGATATTCCACGGGATCCCAAATCATCGTTGCTCTCAAGAGCTCATTTCGTCAACTCTAGGGATTGAGAGGTTGACGAGTATACGTGAGTACCTACACAAAAGAAAGGCAAAGGAAAAACTGTGTGTGCGTGGTATATGTACACATCATCCATTATGATGTGCACGTGCTTGTGTTGGTTAGCACAAAATATCCAATGCTCAAATAAATGGGATGCATGATATAGAAACATGTCATCCATCATGATAGGTTTGTTATTATCTAGAGCATAATGGAGACTCAAATTGTGTAATGCATCATGAGAAATATGTAGATCATTGTTATTCATGGAATGCATATGGTGCAAGAAATTATGGGAATCATGCAAAGTATGGAATGCATCAAAATCTCCTAATATATATGAGGAAACTATGGGGGTCTGCTCATGAGCATTAATGGGAACATCACATGGAGAATATTGATAACATCCAAAACAAAGCATATTTGGTTCTATGTGATCATGGCATGGCATAGTAAATGAATTGCGCAAATCATGTAAAGGAAGCATGGCAATATCATCACATGAAAAACAAAAGCCAATGACCATCATCTCGTCATCTATGCCATATGTGTAAATGAGATTTATTTTAATGGGGCATGCATAGTTACTATGTTGAGATTGAAATGATGCAGTATGGGAGATCTCACTCATAGCATATGACAAGTTTAAAGGATTATCGAACATGATGTGACCAATAGAATTTTCACATGATATCCTATGGATCATGGCATCACAACTAGGCAAATCAATGTTCTCATCATCATATTCATCATAAATGGGTTGCATATCGAAACATGACATAGTATGTGATGAATCCATAAGGTGATCATCATCATGCAAGCAATCATTTGCAAGATAGTCCACTAGTGGGACAAGAGAAGCACCATCACCTATGTTACGTTTGGAGCATTGCTCATTTATTGTAGATGACGTGTTAAAGATGAAGTCGTGGTCATCTTCATCTTGATGGAACAATGTGGGGGTGCATCATCGTCCACCATGGCCATCTTGTCGTTGGAGGTATGGACTCGTCGAGGGTAGGCATTTCGTCATGTAGGAGACCTAGCACCAAAGAAGAAAACACACTCGGAGTAGAGGCTAAGTCGTTAGAAATCATAGTGGCTTCACATGCCGTCTCAACTACCTCACTAAGTGTTGTGGCTCACTCACTCCCGGTATGATGCTCTTACTCATATGGTTGGTGGAGTCACTCAAATGTCTCTCAACCTCACATAGGATGTGTGGCATGCTCTCATGTGTGGGGCTAGTGGTGGTTACACTCATCCTCTCATAGGAGATGCACACAATTTCATATATGGTGGAGTCACTCATGTCACTCGTGGGGTGGTGGCTCTCCTCACGTGGCAATTGGGGCATCTAGTCATATGTGGGTGTCAGAGAGATGTAGGTGCAAATGTCCCCATTCTCAATCATGTCATAGTCGTAGCCGTGGATGAAGGCCAAGATGGCACATCATCACTCTCCTCGAAGACCAAAGATAAGGTCTCATGTGCGGTCTCATAGCTTGACTCAGAGAACGAGTCCTTTTGGGTGCCGTCTTCATGTAGTTGAAGAGGTTCATGCTCGTCACCGTGGTCGAAGGGGATGGCCCTTGCTCGACCTTCCTATCACCGTCTTGTTGTTGGAGGCCCATATGATGTGGCACCTCGTACCTCGTATCCAGGACCGAAGGCAATTTCCCATGCTCGACCATCTTCCTTGAGGGGCTTCCGAAGATGGAACTGTCACCCTCACTCGTAGGTGGTCGCCTTGTAGTTGAAGATGTCGATGTAGGCGAACTCATGGGAAGTAGGCGAAGATGTTGTACGTACGAAGGCAAAGATGCCTTGATAACACTTGGCGAAGATGCCGAAGTGATTGGTGTAGTTGTAGCTCTGTCTTGGTGGTGGTCGTCTCGCGGTCTTCTCTTTTGCTCTTGAAGCTTGGACTTGGCGTGAAATAGGGCTCGTTGGGACTTGTGCATTTGCGCTTGGCGAGCATCTTTGATAGAGGCAAAGGTTTCCCGTCTTTAGATGAGATGGTGGCTATTGTTTTGGTGGAAGTTGACTTTGACGATCCGTCTACGAACGTGCGAGGACGTCGCGCCTTAGCAATCACTAAACCAACTCTGAGAGGTTATTGACCACGCCGGTGCACGATCAACCTGAGCATGAGGGTCTATTTCCTGCAAGCAACGAAGAACAAGCAAGAAATTGAAATTGCAATCTGGATATTGAAAATATAAAAGGAAAGCTTTATTGATGAAGGTGGGGTTCTGAGACGTATTTGTCTGGTCGTTGAACACAAACGAAGTACACGAAGTTGCAGCTATGGCGAACTTTTAATCTAAACAAAACCCAGAGTCTAAATGACGCCCTAAGGGCTGTATATATGTGTGACGCCCCGAGACCGATGTGTCGGGTGTCCTCCAGTTATTCGTTTTTGTTTCCTTGTCATTCGCTTGCGTGTTGCATCTTGCCATGCCATCATCCGCATTGCATCTGCATGTTTTCGAAAACTTGAATCCGTCACGGCCTCCTCGTTCTCTCTGGTGTCCGTTCTGAGCCCAACCACACTTGCACGCGCCCGCGGCATGTCCGAAATAGTATTTTATAAGTGGCCGGGAAATGTTCTCGGAATGGGATGAGAGTTGACGTGTGGTCTTATTATAGTGTAGATAGACTGCCTGTCAAGTTTCATCGCATTCGGAGTTTGTTTGATAGCCCAATCGTTAACTATAGCGGCAGTATAGCCGATCTAACGTCGGACGTTTTCGTTCTCCGGAAACAGTTGCCACGCTGCACTCCTGTCCTCTCATCTCAGCCCAACCTCTCGTCACAACCCACCTTCAGCCCACCTAAACCCCCCTCCGTTCTGGTCCATCAGATCGCGATCGGAGGCTCTGAAACGCTCCAAAAACCACCCTAAACACAAACCCTAGCCTTCCCTGCCTATATATGGACAACCCCTTCCAAATTTGGCAGCCTAACCCTTCCCCTACCTCCCTGCCGCCTCCTTCCCCAAATTCCGTGCCACCAGCCTACTTCCCCCTCCAAATTCGGCGCCAGCCACCTCACCAGCGCCACTTGGCAGCGTCCCAGTGGCTGCATCGCCACCCAGCCACCGGATCGGCCAACCGAGCGCCGCCACTTGTCGTCCCTACCTCCAGCCTCCTCTCTCCAGACGCAGGCCCGCCGAGCCCGTGGGAAGCCCGCCAGCGCCCATCTGGGCCCAGATCGCTCCGCCGCTGCTCATACATCGCTATAGCCCTCGTTCCCGAACGTCTCCTGCGTTGGCTCGCTACCACCGCCTCGCCTTGCCTCGTCGGCGACCCCATCTCCGCGCTGCCGAACTCCGGTGACCAGGAGCTGCCGTCGATGACCCCAGGCCGCCTTTCCTGCTCTCCTCTCTCTTCGTTGCTCCCTCTCCGTCTCCCTGCTCTCTCATGGTCTCTCTCTCTATGCCCTTCGCAGGTCGACGCCGCCGGCCATCTCCGCCCGGATCCGGAACCCCCATCGCCGGTGCTGCAATGCTCCGCCGCCCTCCGCGCCGGATCTCACGCCGCTGCGAGCCCCGCGACCATGGCCGCACCCCTGGTTCGTCTCGTTGTGGGTGCACGCACGCATTGACCTCGGCTGCTCCAGCATGGGCCAGCCTCTGGCCAAGGCCCAGCTGCTCCTCTGTTGCACCGCGCCAAGGCCCATCTCCCTTGGCCCATGGTGAGACACCCCCCCCCAGCAGCGTCCCTTTTGTTTTTTTTCCAATTGGCTCAGACTTGCACCAGTTTCAGCCCGTGGATGTTTTTTTTCCAGTCTCTATGAATTTAGCTAATTTCCAGGGAATTGCAGTTTTACAAAAAACCCCCCTAGTTTCATGCATTTAATAACTTCACAACCGTGCATCGGATCTAAATGATTTATATATGAAACTTGTTTAGAATTTTGTCTATATTCATAATATCCAACTTTCATGCATGTTTGAGATATTTAAAATGATGTTTGCTTTAATTTTCTCCTATGCCATGCTAAAATGATTTAATTCATAACTAAATAACCGTAGCTCCGTTTTTAACAAACTTTATATGTAAATGGGGTAGAATTTTGCCTAGTTTAACATGGTGGCATCATCTTTGCATGTTTAACAACTATAAAATTGTGTAGGGCAGAACAGTACCAAACCTAATATATGCACATGAGGAGTTTCCGGACTTGTTGTTTGTCGTTCCGGCCTCATTTAACCTTGCCTAGATTAGATAGTTTTATTAGGCTTCACCCTCTTGCCATGCTAACAACATTTAATATTGTTGGGTACATAAACAAGATCGAACTAAATAAATCACGTGGTGTTCCGTCAATATGCAACTCGTTGCATATTGAGCTCCACTTAACTTGTAGTGTTGTTTGTGCACTTTGCCATGCCATGCTTCATTAAACCGAACATGCATCATATTTGTTTGTGCATCATGCCATGTTGATGTGTTGGTTGTTTACTATGTTGTTTGCTTTCTTTCCGGTGTACTTCGTCTCGGTAATCCGGTAACGTCGTGTTGTGAGGATTCGTTCGACTACGTCTGTTTGTCTTCTTCATGGTCTCGTTCTTCTTCCTTGCGGGATCTCAGGCAAGATGACCATACCCTCGAAATCACTTCTATCTTTGCTTGCTAGTTGCTCGCTCTTTTGCTATGCCTATGCTGCGATGCCTACCACTTGCTTATCATGCCTCCCAAATTGCCATGTCAAACCTCTAACCCACCATGTCCTAGCAAACCGTTGATTGGCTATGTTACGGCTTTGCTCAGCCCCTCTTATAGCATTGCTAGTTGCAGGTGAAGATTGGAGACCGTCCCTTGTTGGAACATTATTTACTTGTTGGGATATCATTATATTGCCTTGTTATCTTAATGCATCTATATACTTGGTAAAGGGTGGAAGGCTCGGCCTTATGCCTGGTGTTTTGTTCCACTCTTGCCGCCCTAGTTTCCGTCATATCGATGTTATGTTCCCGGATTTTGCGTTCCTTACACGGTTGGGTAATAATGGGAACACCTTGACAGTTCGCCTTGAATAAAACTCTTGCAGCAATGCTCAACATTGGTTTTACCATTTGCCACCAAGCCATTTCTTTCCCTTGGGTTCTGCAGACTCAAGGGTCATCATTATTTTAACCCCCCCAGGCCAGTGCTCCTCTGAGTGTTGGTCCGAACTAGAGTCCTGTGCAGCGCCCCCTTGGGGAAACTCGAGGTTTGGTTTTAGTTGTACGGAGCGCTCATCTGAGTGTGCCCTGAGAACGAGATATGTGCAGCTCCTATCAGGATTTGTCGGCGTTTTGGGTGGTGTTGCTGGATTTGTTTTAACTTGTCGAAGTGTCTTGTAGAACTGGGATACCGAGTCTGATCGGAACGTCTCGGGAGGAGGTCTATTGCTTCGTTGACCGTGAGAGCTTGTGATGGGCTAAGTTGGGACACCCCTGCAGGGATTTGAACTTTTGAAAGCCGTGCCCGCGGTTATGGGCAGATGGGAATTTGTTAACGTCCGGTTGTAGAAAACCTGAAGTTGACCTTAATTAAAATACATCAACCGCGTGTGTTACCGTGATGGTCTCTTTCCGGCCGAGTCCGGGAAGTGAACACGGTGTTGGAGTTATGCTTGACGTTGGTTGTTTTAGGATCACTTCCTGATCATACTTTTATCTACCGTGATTTGCCTTCTCTTCTCGCTCTCAGTTGCGTATGTTAGCCACCATATATGCTAGTCGCTTGCGGCAGCTCGACCTCATACCTTTGCCTTACCCATAAGCTTAAATAGTCTTGATCGCGAGGGTGCGAGATTGCCGAGTCCCCGTGGCTCACAGATACTTCGAAAACCAGTCTGCAGGTGCCGTTGAGTCTGTGCAGATGATGCAACCAAGCTCAAGGAGGAGCTCGATGAAGATCTTGTCCTTTGTGTTGTTTTGTTCTAGTTGATTAGTAGTGGAGCCCAGTTGGGGTCGATCGGGGACCTTGTCGCATTTGGGGTTCTTCTTTTATTTTGGTTCCGTAGTCGGACCTTGATTGTATTTGGATGTTGTATTGCTTTATTCATGTAACTGTGTGAAGTGGCGATTGTAAGCCAACTATATATCTCTTTCCCTTATGTATTACATGGGTTGTATGAAGATTACCTCACTTGCAACATTGCTTTCAATGCGGTTATGCCTCTAAATAGTGATTCGACACGTGGGAGATATAGCCGCATCGAGGGCGTTACACGTTGGTAATCAGAGCCTTCCCTGACCTTAGGAGCCCCCTGCTTGATCGAATCGCTGGCGTTGTTGAGTCTAGAAAAAATGTTTTGAGTCATTTAGGAATTATATATCGGAGAGTTTAGGAATTCTTTTTACTTCCCAGTCCCCTCATCGCTATGGTAAGACATCCTGACGTAGAGTTTTGACTCTTCTCTTCTCAAATTTCACTAAATTTTTTTTAGGATCACGCGGGTATCATGGAATCGTTTCGATGGTTTTGTGACAAGAACATTGTCTTGGTGCCTCCTATCAGGGGTTTTGTGGTAGTGTCCCGGGGAGTCGCTCCGAGGTGTTGTCGTCATAATTTTATCATTGCTGTTCTGGAATACCTGAGTTTAGTACGCCGACATCAAAAATCTCCTTTATGCAGTTCGTTGGTGAGATAACCTCGACGCCACCCAGTACTGGGGCGGGAGTTCGGGAGTATTGCCATAACTTGTATAATGGATGCTTTTCGAAGGTTGAGGTAGACGATTTCCGAAGGTTTCTTGGTTATGTGTTGAAGGATGGATACAGCTGGATGTAGGGTTTCTAGATTTGGGTGAGATATTATGCTTCCCCTGTATCCCCAACACCTGATTGCATAACTGGAAAATTTCGGGAGTTTATAAGTGGGAATTCAAGTAGCTCTTAGGATATCTTTCCGTCAGATGTATGATATGAAATTGGGGTTCGACGTCTAGTGGTCTGCCTATTCACGGTTGGTTTTACAGTGGTCTCGTTGTGTCTTAAAGAGTCCTTGGCTATGAAGACTCGGGGACGCTTCGTATGTCATGTGCACTGCCTTGTACATGATGGTGCTGTACGATCGAGCCCGTGTAGGCCCCACTACGAAAACTTTGGACGAAATCTCAATCATATGTTTGTTCCGGCTTATTCTGCAAGCCAATCCTTTGTTTTTGTTTTGAGTTGTGGTATTCGAGTTGCTTCAATGTCAAGTGTTGACTCCATACCTTCCCCAAGCAGTGTTCTCATATTTCTATGTGAATACTAATCCCTCGTGATAATCGAGATTGTCATGTCAATCCTTTTCAACCGGCGTGTCTCTCTTCAAGTGGACCCGATCACTTCAATATTCGCAAGATCATTTATCAGTTCTTTTCAATGGTGTTCGCTTCATCCGTTTTCCAAGTTGTCTTTGTTTTTCCCGCCCACCCACCCCGTTTTTCTTCAAGGATTCAGATTTCTTAATCAATGAACCATCTTATTGATGCGAGGCCTCTTCATTCCTTTCCGTCAATGTTCTTATCCGGTGATTCTCATGAAGATTTTAACGGAGCCTCAAGGTCATCATCCTTGAAAAAAATTTCATCTCTGGTGGTTTCAAGTCAAGCTTTGTTGATCATATCCTTTCCTCGTTCCATTCATTTAATAGTTCCGGAGGCAGTGTTTTGTAATGTCATCAAGTACCTTCTCATCTTATCAAGTTCTTATTCAATTTCCTTTCTTTTCAATCGGAGTGCTGCCCAAAGTTGCTCTTCCTTATTTCTCTTTTCTGACGGAGACTGTTAACTTCATTCATCTCCATCGTATTCTTCTCTAAAATTAGCTTAACCTTTTCAAGGTTCTTTGGTTTCACTCGTTTGTCAAAGGAGCAACTTAGTTTTACCTCTTCTCTTTCTCTTCCATTTTACCTCCGGTGCCATTCTAGATCTCGGGACGAGATCCTCTCATAGTGGTGGAGTGTTGTGATGCCCCGAGACCGATGTGCCGGGTGTCCTCCAGTTATTCGTTGTTGTTGCCTTGTCATTCGCTTGTGTGTTGCATCTTGCCATGCCATCATCCGCATTGCATCTACATGTTTTCGAAAACTTGCATCCGTCATGGCCTCCTCGTTCTCTCTGGTGTCCGTTCTGAGCCCAACCACACTTGCACGCGCCCGCGGCATGTCTGAAATAGTATTTTATAAGTGGCCGGCAAATGTTCTCAGAATGAGATGAGAGTTGACGTGTGGTCTTATTATAGTGTAGATAGACTGCCTGTCAAGTTTCATCACATTCGGAGTTCATTTGATAGCCCAATCGTTAACTATAGCGGCAGTATAGCCGGTCTAACGTCGGACGTTTTCGTTCTCCGAAAACAGTTGCCGGGCTGCACTCCTCTCCTCTCATCTCAGCCCAACCTCTCTTCACAACCCACCTCAAGCCCACCTAAACCCCCCTCCGTTCTGGTCCGTCAGATCGCAATCGGAGGCTCTGAAACGCTCCAAAAACACCCCTAAACCAAAACCCTAGCCATCCCTGCCTATATATGGACAACCCCTTCCAAATTTGGTAGCCTAACCCTTCCCCTACCTCCCTGCCACCTCCCTCCTCAAATTCCATGCCACCAGCCTCCTTCCCCCTCCAAATCTGGCGCCAGCCACCTCACCAGCGCCACTTGGCAGCGTCCCAGTGGCTACGCCGCCACCCAGCCACCGGATCGGCTAACCGAGCGCCGCCACTTGTCGTCCCTGCCTCCAGCCTCCTCTCTCCAGACGCAGGCCTGCCTAGCCCGCGGGCAGCCCGCCAGCGCCCATCTGGGCCCGGATCGCTCCGCCGCTGCTCGTACATCGCTATAGCCCTCGTTCCCGAACGTCTCCTGCGTCGGCTCGCTACCACCGCCTCGCCTTGCCTCGTCGGCGACCCCATCTCCGCGCTGCCGAACTCCGGCGACCAGGAGCCGCCGCCGGTGACCCCAGGCCGCCTTCCCTGCTCTCCTCTCTCTTCATTGCTCCCTCTCCGTCTCCCTGTTCTCTCATGGTATCTCTCTCTATGCCCTTCGCAGGTCGACGCCGCCGGCCATCTCCGCCCGGATCCGGAACCCCCATCGCCAGAGCTGCCCGTTCCTCACCTCCCCTGCAGTGCTCCGCCGCCCTCCGCGCAGGATCTCGCGCCGCTGCGAGCCCCGCGACCATGGCCGCACCCCTGGTCCGTCTCGCTGCGGGTGCACGCACGCGTTGACCTTGGCTGCTCCAGCATGGGCCAGCCTCTGGCCAAGGCCCAGCTGCTCCTCTGTTACACCGCGCCAAGGCCCATCTCCCTTGGCCCATGGTGAGACGCCCCCCGAGCAGCGTCCCTTTTGTTTTTTTTTTCCAGTTGGCCCATACTTGCACCAGTTTCAGCCCATGGATGTTTTTTCCAGTCTCTATGAATTTAGCTAATTTCCAGGGAATTGCAGTTTTACA
This sequence comes from Triticum urartu, assembly GCF_056163025.1. Taxonomy (NCBI): domain Eukaryota; kingdom Viridiplantae; phylum Streptophyta; class Magnoliopsida; order Poales; family Poaceae; genus Triticum; species Triticum urartu. Next base: position 260,258,311 of record NC_141876.1, read on the forward strand.
GAAAACCCCCCTAGTTTCATGCATTTAATAACTTCACAACCGTGCATCAGATCTAAATGATTTATATATGAAACTTGTTTAGAATTTTGTCTAGATTAATAATATCCAACTTTCATGCATGTTTGAGATGTTTAAAATGATGTTTGCTTTAATTTGCTCCTATGCCATGCTAAAATGATTTAATTCATAACTAAATAACCGTAGCTCCATTTTTAGCAAACTTTATATGTAAATGGGGTAGAATTTTGCCTAGTTTAACATGGTGGCATCATCTTTGCATGTTTAACAACTATAAAATTGTGTAGGGCAGAACAGTACCAAACCTAATATATGCACATAAGGAGTTTCCGGACTTGTTGTTTGTCGTTCCGGCCTCATTTAACCTTGCCTAGATTAGATAGTTTTATTATGCTTCACCCTCTTGCCATGCTAACAACATTTAATATTGTTGGGTACATAAAAAAGATCGAACTAAATAAATCACGTGGTGTTCCGTCAATATGCAACTCGTTGCATATTGAGCTCCACTTAACTTGTAGTGTTGTTTGTGCACTTTGCCATGCCATGCTTCATTAAACCGGACATGCATCATATTTGTTTGTGCATCATGCCATGTTGATGTGTTGGTTGTTTACTATGTTGTTTTCTTTCTTTCCGGTGTACCTCGTCTCGGTAATCCGGTAACGTCGTGTTGTGAGTATTCGTTCGACTACGTCCGTTTGTCTTCTTCATGGTCTCGTTCTTCTTCCTTGCGGGATCTCAGGCAAGATGACCATACCCTCGAAATCATTTCTATCTTTGCTTGCTAGTTGCTCGCTCTTTTGCTATGCCTATGCTGCGATGCCTACCACTTGCTTATCATGCCTCCCAAATTGCCATGTCAAACCTCTAACCCACCATGTCCTAGCAAACCGTTGATTGGCTATGTTACCGCTTTGGTCAGCCCTCTTATAGCGTTGCTAGTTGCAGGTGAAGATTGGAGACCGTCCCTTGTTGGAACATTATTTACTTGTTGGGATATCATTATATTGCCTTGTTATCTTAATGCATCTATATACTTGGTAAAGGGTGGAAGGCTCAGCCTTATGCCTGGTGTTTTGTTCCACTCTTGCCGCCCTAGTTTCCGTCATATCGATGTTATGTTCCCGGATTTTGCGTTCCTTACACGGTTGGGTAATAATGGGAACACCTTGACAGTTCGCCTTGAATAAAACTCTTCCAGCAATGCTCAACATTGGTTTTACCATTTGCCACCAAGCCTTTTCTTTCCCTTGGGTTCTGCAGACTCAAGGGTCATCATTATTTTAACCCCCCCGGGCCAGTGCTCCTCTGAGTGTTGGTCCGAACTAGAGTCCTGTGCAGCGCCCCCTCGGGGAAACTCGAGGTTTGGTTTTAGTTGTACGGAGCGCTCATCTGAGTGTGCCCTGAGAACGAGATATGTGCAGCTCCTATCAGGATTTTTCGGCACATTCGGGTGGTGTTGCTGGATTTGTTTTAACTTGTCGAAGTGTCTTGTAGAACCGGGATACCGAGTCTGATCGGAACGTCTCAGGAGGAGGTCTATTCCTTCGTTGACCGTAAGAGCTTGTGATGGGCTAAGTTGGGACATCCCTGCAGGGATTTGAACTTTCGAAAGTCGTGCCCGCGGTTATGGGCAGATGGGAATTTGTTAACGTCCGGTTGTAGAAAACCTGAAGTTGACCTTAATTAAAATACATCAACCGCGTGTGTTATCGTGATGGTCTCTTTCCGGCGGAGTCCGGGAAGTGAACACGGTGTTGGAGTTATGCTTGATGTAGGTTGTTTTAGGATCACTTCTTGATCATACTTTTGTCGACCGTGCTTTTCCTTCTCTTCTCGCTCTCATTTGCGTATGTTAGCCACCATATATGCTAGTCGCTTGCTGCAGCTCCACCTCATACCTTTGCCTTACCCATAAGCTTAAATAGTCTTGATCACGAGGGTGCGAGATTGCTGAGTCCCCATGGCTCACAGATACTTCCAAAACCAGTTTGCAGGTGTCATTGAGTCCGTGCAGATGACGCAACCAAGATCAAGGAGGATCTCGATGAAGATCATGTCCTTTGTGTTGTTTCGTTCTAGTTGATCAGTAGTGGAGCCCAGTTGGGGTTGATCGGGGACCTTGTCACATTTGGGGTTCTTCTTTTATTTTGGTTCCATAGTCGGACCTTGATTGTATTTGGATGTTGTAATGCTTTATTCATGTAATTGTGTGAAGTGGTGATTGTAAGCCAACTATGTATCTCTTTCCCTTATGTATTACATGGGTTGTGTGAAGATTACCTCACTTGCGGCATTGTTTTCAATGCGGTTATGCCTCTAAGTCGTGCTTCGACACGTGGGAGATATAGCCGCATCGAGGGCGTTACAATATGGAGGAAGAGGGGGGAATTTCATAGTCCTTGGAGGAGGGGTCCGAAACCAACCCTAACTCTTGTTTCCCCACACATACAGACTCTAAAAACAACCTATACTTAAGTATTTCGAAAATACATGGGCCTGGCCCAATAATAAGGTGACGCAGCAGCTAGAATAGCCTCTCGACGAAATTTATAAAGTGGCATCTTGTATATTTCGTCCAAGGCTTCATGCACACATTATGGTGGCTTAAAAGTCCTGAAATCACCACTTGTAACTCCGTTCTTGATCCCCTTGCGCATGCCATCATCTCCATGCTTGAACTTGCTCCAAGGTTCATCTTTCTTGTCCAAACTAGGCCCTTCATTTGTAAGCAAAACAAATGTATCCAATTTTGGCAGCATCATATTCTCATGAACATTAGAATCATTACCAAGAAACAAAAGTACCTGATAATTCAATTGGCGTGCGCGAGCTCTAGTTATTGGTCCAGTATGTATAGCAGCAGGGGTTGTGGTTGTAACAATGGTATTGATGTCCTCATCATCCTCCCCTTCTTGAAATGAAGGCGTCCTTGACGAAAGCTCATCTTCCTCACCCAAATAAGACTTCAAATCTGCAATGTTAAAAGTGGGACTAACCCCAAAATCTGCAGGCAGCTCATGTTTATATGCATTATCATTTATTTTCTCTAACACCTTAAAAGGACCATCAGCACGTGGCATTAGCTTTTATTTGCGCAAATTAGGAAATCTATCCTTACACAAATGTAACCAAACAAGATCTCCAGGTGCAAACACAACATGTTTTCTACCCTTATCTCCAGCAAGTTTTTATTTAGTAGTCATACGCTCAATTTTTTCATTAGTTAACTCATGCATTTTTAAAATCAATTCAGCACGTTCTTTAGCATCAAAATTAACCTTCTTCGAAGATGGAAGAGGCAACAAATCAATAGGTGCATGAGGTAAGAAACCATACACAATTTCAAAAGGGCACATCTTAGTAGTAGAATGCAATGAACGATTATAAGCAAATTCAATATGAGGCAAGCATTCTTCCCACATTTTCTTATTATCTTCAAAACAGCCCTAAGCATAGTAGACAATGTTATATTGACTACTTCAGTTTGTCCATCAGTTTGGGGGTGACAAGTAGGACTAAAAAGCAGTTTAGTCCCCAACTTAGCCCATAAACATCTCCAAAAGTGGCTAAGAAATTTAGTATCACGATCTGAAATAAATAGTATTTGGCACACCATGCAAGCGAATAATTTCACGAAAGAACAAATCAACAACATTAACAGCATCATCGCTTTTATGACATGGTATAAAGTGTGCCATTTTCGAGAACCTATCCACGAAAACAAATATGATATCCCTCCCCTTCTTTGTTCGAGGTAAACCTAAAACAAAGTCCATAGATATATCCTCCCAAGGAACACTAGGTACAGGCAAAGGCATATATAAACCATGAGGATTGAGTTGTGATTTACCTTTTTGACATGTAGTGCAGCGAGAAACAAAACGCTCAACATCCCTTCTCATCTTTGGCAAAAAGAAATGTGTAGCAAGTACGTCCTCCGTCTTCTTCACGCCAAAGTGGCCCATTAGTCCTCCATGCGCCTCCTGCAACAACGAAAGACGAACGGAGCTAGCTGGAATGCATAGCTTGTTAGCACGGAACACAAATCCATCATTAACGACGAACTTGCTCCACGTTCTTCCTTCTTTACAATTCTGCATTACATATTTAAAAGAACATCATGCACATATTGATCTTTGATGGTCTCCAAACCATATATTTTGAATTCAAGTTATGAAAGCATGGTATAGCGACGAGACAATGTGATGAGAACAACAATACCATTGTTACACCCGCAGCCCCTACTGCTATACATAGTGGACCAATTACTAGAGCTCGCGCACGCCAATACACGTTTCTTGGTAATGATTCTATTGTTCATGAGAATATGATGCTGCCTAAAATGGATACATTTGTTTTGCATACAAATGAAGGGCCCGGCATGGATAAGAGGGATGAACACTGGAGCAAGACCAAGCGTGGAGATGATGGCATGCGCAAGGGGATCAATAACGGAGTTACAAGTGATGATTTCAGGACTTTGAAGCCGCCATAACGAGTGCATGAAGCCTTGGACGAAATATACAAGATGCCACTTCATAATATTCGTCCATAGGCTATTCTAGGTGCTGCGTCACCTTATTAATGGGCCAGGCCCATGTAATTTCGAAATACTTAAGTATAGGCTATTTTTAGAGTCTGTATGTGTGGGGAAACAAGAGTTAGGGTTGGTTTCGGACCCCACCCTCAAGGGCCACGAAATTCCCCCCTCTTCCTCCATATATACAGCCCTTAGGGCGTCGTTTAGACTTTGGGTTTTGTTTAGATTAAAAGTTCGCCATAGCCACAACTTCGCGTACTTCGTTTGTGTCCAACAACCAGACCAAGACGTCACAGAACCCCACCTTGATCAATAAAGCTTTCATCTTATATTCGCAATATCCCGATTGCAATCTCAGTTTCTTGCTTGTTCTTTGTTTGCTCGCAGGAAACAGACCCTCGTGATCAGGTTGATCGTGCTCCGGCGTGGTCAATAACCCTCGGAAGTTGGTTTAGTGATTGCTAAGGCGCGACGTCTCGCACGTTCGTAGTCGGATCGTCAAGGTCGACTCCCACAGAAAACGATAGCCAGCATCTCATCGAAACATCGGGACACCTTAGCCTCTATCAGAGGGTCTATTTCCTGCGAGCAAACGAAGAACAAGCAAGAAACCGAGATTGCAATCTGGATATTGCGAATAACAGAGGAAAGCTTTATTAATGAAGGTGGGGTTCTGTGATGCCTTGGTCTGGTCGTTGGACACAAATGAAGTACGCGAAGTTGCAGCTATGGCGAACTTTTAATCTAAAAAAAACGCAAAGTCTAAACGACGCCCTAAGGGTTGTATATATGGAGGGAGTGGGGGGAATTTCGTGGCCCTTGGAGGAGGCGTCCGAAACCAACCCTAACTCTTGTTTCCCCACACATACGGACTCAAAAAACAACCTACACTTAAGTATTTCGAAAATACATGGGCCTAGCCCAATAATAAGGTGACGCAACACCTAGAATAGCCTCTGGACAAAATTTATGAAGTGGCATCTTGTATATTTTGTCCAAGGCTTCGTGCACTCCTTATTATGGCTTCAAAGTCCCAAATTCACCACTTGTAACTCCGTTCTTGATCCCCTTGCGCATGCCATCATCTCCATGCTTGAACTTGCTCCAAGGTTCAACTTTCTTGTCCAAGCTAGGCCCTGAATTTGTAAGCAAAACAAATGTATCCAATTTAGGCAGCATCATATTCTCATGAACATTAGAATCGTTACCAAGAAATGTAAGTACCTGATAATTCAATTGGTGTGCGCGAGCTCTAGTAATTGGTCCAGTATGTATAGCAGCAGGGGTTGTGGGTGTAACAATGGTATTGATGTCCTCATCATCCTCCCCTTCTTGAAATGAAGTCGTCCTCGACGAAAGTTCATCTTCCTCACCCAAATAAGGCTTCAAATCTGCAATGTTAAAAGTGGGACTAACCCCGAAATCTGCAGGCAGCTCAAGTTTATATGCATTATCATTCATTTTCTCTAACACCTTAAAAGGACCATCAGCACGTGGCATTAGCTTTGATTTGTGCAAATTAGGAAATCTATCCTTACGCAAATGTAACCAAACAAGATCTCCAGGTGCAAACACAACATGTTTTCTACCCTTATCTCCAGCAAGTTTATATTCAGCATTCATACGCTCAATGTTTTCCTTAGTTACCTCATGCAATTTTAAAATCAATTCAGCACGTTCTTTAGCATCAAAATTAACCTTCTCCGACGATGGAAGAGGCAACAAATCAATAGGTGCACGAGGTAGGAAACCATAGACAATTTCAAAGGGAACATCTTAGTAGTAGAATGCAATGAACGATTATAAGAAAATTCAATATGAGGCAAGCATTCTTCCCACATTTTCTTATTATTCTTCAAAACAGCCCTAAGCATAGTAGACAATGTTCTATTGACTACTTCAGTTTGTCCATCAGTTTGGGGGTGACAAGTAGTACTAAAAAGCAGTTTAATCCCCAACTTAGACCATAAACTTCTCCAAAAGTGGCTAAGAAATTTAGTATCACGATCTGAAACAATAGTATTTGGCACACCATGCAAGCGAATAATTTCATGAAAGAACAAATCAGCAACATTAACAACATAATCGCTTTTATGACATGGTATAAATTGTGCCATTTTCGAGAACCTATGCACGACAAAAACTATGCTATCCCTCCCCTTCTTTTTTCGAGGTAAACCTAAAACAAAGTCCATAGATATATCCTCCCAAGGAACACTCGGTATAGGCAAAGGCATATATAAACCATGAGGATTGAGTCGTGACTTAGCTTTTTGACATGTAGTGTAGCGTGCAACAAAACGCTCAACATCTCGTCTCATCTTTGGCCAAAAGAAATGTGTAGCAAGTATATCCTCCATCTTCTTGACGCCAAAGTGTCCCATTAATCCTCCTCCATTCGCCTCCTGCAACAACAAAAGACGAATGGAGCTAGCTAGAATGCATAGCTTGTTAGCACGAAACACAAATCCATCGTTAAGAACGAACTTGTTCCAAGTTCTCCCTTCCTTACAATTCTGCAATACATCTTTAAATTCAGCGTCATGCACATATTGATCTTTGATGGTCTCCAAACCAAATATTTTAAAGTCATGTTGTGAAAGCATAGTATATAACGACGAGACAATGCATCCGCAATAACATTTTCTTTACCCTTCTTGTGTTTAATGACATAAGGGAAAGTCTCAATGAATTCAACCCATTTAGCATATCTACGGTTCAGTTTTGCTTGAATTTTAATGTGTTTCAAAGATTCATGATCAGAATGTATAACAAATTCCTTGGGCCATAAATAATGTTGCCATGACCGTTTTGGGCTGCGGCCAACTCTCAATCGCTTCAATCTTGGCTTTATCAACTTCAATTCCCTGTAGAGTAACAACATAGCCAAGAAAAGATACTCGGTCGGTGCAAAAGATGCACTTTCCAAGGTATCAAAACAAACGTGCATCCCGTAGAGCAATAAAAACAACACGTAAATGTTCCAAATGTTCCTCCAAAGATTTGCTATAAATCAATATGTCATCAAAGTAAACTACCACAAATCGTCTAATGAAAGCACGTAAAACTTCGTTCATTAATCTCATGAAAGTACTAGGTGCATTAGTTAACCCAAAAGGCATGACTAACAACTCATATAATCCAAACTTAGTTTTAAATGTTGTTTTCCATTCATCTCCCAATTTCATACGTATTTGATGGTATCCACTACGCAAATCAACTTTGGAGAATATTGTAGAGCCACTCAATTCATCAAGCATATCATCTAGCCTAGGAATAGGATGACGATAACGAATAGTAATATTATTAATGCCTCTTCAATCAACGCACATACGCAACATACCATCCTTTTCCGGTACTAAAATGATAGGAACAGCACAAGGACTAAGGGATTCGCGTATATAACCTTTGTCAAGCAGTTCTTGTACTTGACGCATAATCTACTTCGTCTCCTATATATTGGTACGGTATGGTGCACGGTTGGGTAATAATGCATCGGGAATTAAGTCAATTTGATGCTCAATCCCTCGAATAGGTGGTAATCCCGGTGGCATGTCTTGTGGAAAGACATCAGCGAACTCCTGCAAAATGTGAGTGACAACAGGAGGCAAAGAGTGTAACATCCCAAAATTCTAAATTTTGGAATGTTATATTAAATAAATTATTATGATTGTTTGTTTGGTTGTTGTGTGGTTGATTGTGTGAAAATGATTGGAAATTGAAAACTTTTTGAAAGTTGAATGAGAGGGAATAAAAGGACTTTCCCAAAACTTTTCATCTTGCATTTTGATCTCCGTGAGTTCAAATTCATTTCATTACAAAACCATAGAGTGAAGATAATATGACTTCTTCCATTAGTGGAAATGAAAAGGGGTTTGAAAATGATTTGAATTTCAGTTGAAATATTTCAAATTTAGAAACTTTAAGCAACTCAATGAGTTCATGAGGGAAGATAAAATGACTTCTTCATATTTGAAGAAAGAGAGTTGGAAGTTTCAAATAAATAAACTGGAAGTCACTTTGAAGTTATTTGAAACGCATTTTCCATTTGAAGTTGTTTGAAATTCCAAATTCAAATCCAATTGGGAGTTATTTGAGTTTCTTTTCAAAATATTTTCTCCTAAAAAAATAATAAATGGAAATAAGGGTAAAATGATTCCCTTCAATGGAAAATTAGGATAAAATAAATTTGAAACCATTTTGCTATTTAAAAAAAATGATTTTTGTTGATTTTAAATGCAAAAGTAGCACTGTTTGACTTTTATGAATTTTTTTGGAATTTATTTGAACTTGGAAAATAGTTCATCTTATTCTTGGTATTTTTCTAAGCATTTTGATATATAATATGGCTATATAGTTTTTTTATTATTACTCAGTTTGTTTGTTTTTTCTGATTGTTAAAAAAACTTTTTATAAAAAAACACACACACACAAACGCGCGCCCGAGCCGGCCCATGCTCTTCGGCCCAAGAGCCAGCCAGCCCCGCAGCCTGCCCGAGCGCCCGAAGGCCTTAAGCGCCGGCCGCCCGCACCCCATTCCCCCCTCGCTTGCTACCTGCCGCGACCACTGACCCGTGGGCCCCACTTCCCTAGCTCGTCTCCAACCTCCCGCGCAGAGCACGGCAGGGATGCTGCGTGCGCCGCCGAACCCGCCGGTCGTTTCCCTCGCGGATGAGGCTTATCCCCTCGCCACCGGAGTCCCTACTGCGCCTATAAGAAGCCCTCGAGGCTCCTCGTTCGATCTCACCGTCTTGCCGCTCCCCACGCCGCTTCTAGCCGCCATCCCATCACTTCGCATCTCGCCAGAGCCGAGGTCTTCGACGGTCCATTCCGTCATCAGGGAGCACTCCCTGACCTCCATATCTTTGTCAATCGAGTCGCCCCATCCTAGGAAATCTTGTTGACATGGTTTTGGCCCATAGGTTCCGCGGGAACGACCGCCCCGAGCACGTCCGACCACGCCGGAGTGAGCGGAGCGCCGCTGCCCTTCCTCCGCCTGTCTGGACGCCGCCGACGGCCCGCAGCACCAGCATCCGAACGCCCTGGATGCGCCGCAACTTCCGGTGGCCTCCGCTGTCGCCGGAACTCCCCGGAGTTGCCACCCCAACGTGTCGCGCCCTCACCAAAGCTCCGGACGCCGCCGCCTCCCTCCGGTCGTCGCCGGCACCCCACCGCCCGCCGACTACACCACCGGACCGCGAGCGCCGCACCGCACCTCCCCGACCCGTTCGCTGCCGCCGAGGACCGCCGGAGCCGCTGCCCCGTCTGCCGCTCGACGCTCACGCCGCCATCTCCTTTCGTCGTCGTCATCGGTAAGAAGACGTTCGCCCGGTCCGTTTTTTTGTGTTAAATCGGTTAACTCCGGTTTTTAATAAACCATGCGGTTTAGTTAAACCGACCTCGGTTTTTGTTGTATTAAGCCGCTGCCTCTGATTTGCCTATTTAGTGGCCGTTCGCCGTTTAGCCTAAGCCGCGAACGCTGCTCAGCCACCCGAAAGCCGCCACGTGGCCAGGGACCTGGTCGTGAATAAAACTTTCACGGTTAGGTCCATATAATTAGCAGATTAGTCCCTGATTTTTGTTTAGCCACAAATTTTTAACCGTAAGTCCAAATTCGACGAAACCAGTGGCAAATTCTTTGTCACGATTTGATCTATCAAGTAGCATCATGTTTGTAAACTTTTCCAAATTCAAATTTGAACTTTATTCAGATTTGACTTCGAACTTCAAATGGCCATATCTCCTAAACCGTAGCTCCGATTGATGTGATTCTTTTTGCGTTTTGTCACTGTAGCTAAACCCTATCACTTGGACCTATCTCACGATATTTTTCACACATTAGGATCTGTCCATAGTAGTTTTACTCGTATGCCTAGTATGCACTGTGGTCCACGTCACAATTTTTTTTGCACCCATGCCCTATGTTGTTTTGCACTTAGTATTTTCTTTTGATAGTTAAGTGTGTTGTGTGTTCATTTGGATTTTCTGAGTCTTTTCATGTTGCATGTTATTTGGTTCTCTAAAATGATTGCTTATGTGAATGCAATGTTTGACTTTATAGATTTTCATCGGAGAGTGACGAATAGTTCTATTAAGTAAATTTCTGAGAGTGATATAATCTTCATCAACTATTACCAGGCAAGTTCACATTTGACCATTCCTTCAATTACCTATGTTTTTATTATGCACTTTGTCCTTTGAGGTAGGGTTGCATGGTAAGATTTATTGTTGCCAGATGGCTATGCCGTTACCTAGTAGTTCATTTGAGGTAGGTCTGATCTATACATCCTTGTCACCACCGTGTAAGTTTATTTTTGCCTTGCTAAATATAGATGTGGTTTGGGAAGCGAACATGGTGAGACATGAGTGACAAAGTAGTAATCAGGACCAAGACATGTAAATGAACTACCTGGGCGGTATTTTGGTTTGAATGGTGGCGAAGTACAGTGGGAGCATGCATCGTTAATCCATGGTGGTGCACCACTAGTGGTCGGCCGCCCAGGCTCAAAGAGATCAATCGTACTCTCATGTCTAGAAGCTTACGTGTGCAGCCACAAGCCAATATGGGCTTTGGCTTAGTTGAGTAGTTAGTGTGACCCCTTCCGGGATGGGCTAGCAGATGTAGAATGATGTAGGTGTACCGGCCTATCCGTGGGTTAAGGGGGAAAATTTTCGAAAGACTATGTCTTGGTCATCCTGTTCTCAAACGCCAGGAAGTGCGAGAACTTCAAGGGAGGCGATCGAGTCTTGTGGGGAAAAGTGCGCAAACCTCTGCAGAGTGTTAAAACCTAATCGATTAGCCGTGTCCCCGGTTACGGACAACTTGAGCATCTAGTAGTGGAAATGCTGAGAGATCTCATCACTCTTAATTAAACAGTTGGGTTTTAAATGAAACTTTGGGAATGGATTAAGTTGGGTTTACCAACTCCTCCTATGCTATACTGGAGTGGTAGAATAATATCTTTTATTCTAGGGAAAAACTAGCTTTATGCAAAAACTAAACTTAGAGCTTTCCACTAGCCAAATTGCATGTACAAATAGGTTCATTATTCTTATGATGTGACTTGCCAGTACATTCAATGTACTGACCTACAGGGTTGCAACGTCTTATGTTGCAGGGATTTTTTCTACAAGGAGTTACGTTGTAGGGTTACAGTCTACACTCAACTTTCCGGTGGCGTTGATGGACTCCACACCCTTATGTTGTTTTCGCTGAGACTTATGAGGTATATATCAGTTTTACGTTATTTATACATGTGATTGCACTTTGATATATACATTGATGTACTGTGTGTGCCAGCATACCGATCCAGGGATGGCACGGATACACAGAGGCTTGACCGTTTGAGGTCGGGTCGCTAGAAAGAGGAAGGCACGTCCTTGCGTGAAAATAATGCCTCTTTGCACACAAAAGCATAGCAAACAGATTTGCTAAAATCTAGATCATCAATATCAGATTTGGTGGCAAGTAAACATGCACTTTTCAATTTAATTTCAGAAGCAACACTAGATGGTTTATTATTAGGCTTCATTTGCTGCTCAAATTCTTTTGCCACAATCTGATTTTCACTCTTATTTTTCTCCTGTTTTGCTTTATTAGCTCTATTAATATCATCTTTCAAAATGGAGTCAGGAGTCATAGTAGAAGTCCGAGCACTTTTAACGATAGTTCTAGACCATTTGTGTGCCCTTGCTTGATTGATTGAGTGAAATGGTATGATTGTGTTCGTCTCATGTGCATATGGGTAGTGCTATCTCACTAGACCTCATTCTATTCGAAACTCTTCCCTCTAAACCCATCAGATGCCTCTGAGACGTGACCCTAGTTTTTCTTTCCCATTGGAGCTCACTTAGTTGATCCAGCAGCAGAATACCTTGATGTAGTTGTTAGTTCAGAACCAAGGCACCACCACCAATAACAATAACACACCGCCACCACCTCCAGTTGATAACTTAGCCCATTTTTTAAGGCTGTAGCCGCCGGTGTTTTCCAGTAGCACCGAGCCCATAGTTGCTAATGATTGGCTGCGCAGGATAGGAAGGGAGTTGACCACCGCAGGTTGCACAGATGCGGAGAAGGTGCGTTTTGCCGCACACCAATTGGATGGACAAGTAGCCGCATGGTGGGAGAATTACACAGTCACTTTTCCTATAGCCAATGTCACTTGGGAGCAGTTTCAACAAGCATTCCGCACAACCCACGTATCCACTGGGGCTATGAGCATGAAAAAGCGTGAGTTTCGCAACTTGCGCCAGGGAAATCACACTGTGGCTCAGTACATAGATGAGTTTAGTAAGCTATCTCGTTATGCCCGTGATGATGTGGCCATGATACGTCCATTTTGCATCATGATTTTATATCGATATTTACTGCATTATGGTCTGTTATTACACATTATGTCACAATACGTATGCCTATTCTCTCTTATTTTACAAGGTTTACATAAAGAGGGAGAATGTCGGCAGCTGGGATTCTAGGATGGAAAAGGAGAAAATATTAGAGACCTATTCTGCACAGCTCCCAAAGTCCTGAAACTTCACGGAAGACATTTTCACAATATATAATAAATACTGAGCGCAAGAAGTTCACCATGGGGCCACACCCTGCCCACGAGGGTGGGGGGCGCGCCCTACCCCCCTGGGCGCGCCCCTACCTCGTGGGCCCCCTGGTGGCCCTCCGATGTCCATCTTTTGCTATATGGAGTCTTTCGAGGAGAATAAAAACTCATAATCCATCTTTCCGGACGAGACTCCGTCGCCATGAGGCGGAACCAATCTATGGCTCTGGCAGAGCTGTTTTGCCGGGGAAACTTCCCTCCGGGAGGGGGAAATCATTGCCATCGTCATCACCAATGCTCCTCTCATCGGGAGAGGGCAATCTCCATCAAGATCTTCACCAGCACCATCTCCTCTCAAAACACTAGTTCATCTCTTGTATCTAATTCTTGTCTCCAAGTCCGGGATTGGTACCTGTGGGTTGCTAGTACTGTTAATTACTCCTTGTAGTTGATGCTAGTTGGTTTATTTGGTGGAAGATCATATGCTCAGATCCTATATGCATATTAATACCCCTATGATTATGAACATGAATATGCTTTGTGAGTAGTTATCTTTGTTCCTGAGGACATGGGAGAAGTCTTGCTATTAGTAGTCATGTGAATTTGGTATTTTTTCGATATGTTGATGAGATGTATGTTGTCTCTCCTCTAGTGGTGTTATGTGAACGTTGACTACATGACACTTCACCATTATTTGGGCCTAGAGGAAGGTATTGGGAAGTAGTAAGTAGATGATGGGTTGCTAGAGTGACAGAAGCTTAAACCCTAGTTTATGTGTTGCTTCGTAAGGGGCTGATTTGGATCCATATGTTTCATGCTTTGGTTTGGTTTACCTTAATAATTTTGTTGTAGTTTCGGATGCTTGCAATAGATGTTAGTCATAAGTGGGATGCTTGTCCAAGTTATGATAGTACCCAAGCACCGGTCCACCGACATACCAAATTATCAAAGTACCGAACGCGAATCATATGAACGTGATGAAAACTAGCTGGACGATATTCCCATGTGTCCTCGGGAGCGCTTTTCTCTATATAAGAGTTTGTCCAAGCTTGTCCTTTGCTACAAAAAGGATTGTGCCACCTTGCTGCACTTTATTTACTTTTGTTACTTGTTACTCGTTACAAATTATCCTATCACAAAACTATCCGTTACCTATTATTTCAGTGCTGGCAGAAAATACCTTGCTGAAAATCGCTTATCATTTCCTTCTGCTCCTCGTTGGGTTCGACACTCTTACTTATTGAAAGGACTATGATAGATCCCATATACTTGTGGGTCATCAAGACTGTTTTCTAGCGCCGTTGCCGAGGAGTTAAGCGCCTTTGGTAGCTGGAATTTGGTAAGGAAAAATTTATATAGTGTGCTGAAATTTACTGTCACTTGTTACTATGGAAAGTAATCCTCTGAGGGGCTTGTTCGGGGTATCTTCACCCCGACCAGTAGAGCAAAGAGTTACTCCTCAACCTACTGAACCTACTGAAAATGAAAATGTCTGCTTTGAAATTCCTTCCGGTATGATAGAAAAACTGCTAGCTAATCCTTTTGCAGGAGACGGAAAAACACATCCTGATGAGCCCCTAATATATGTGGATGAAGTTTGTGGATTAGTTAAGCTTGCAGGTGTACCCGGAGATGTTATTAAGAAGAAGGTCTTCCCTTTATGTTTGAAGGAAGATGCATTGACATGGTATAGGCTATGTCATGATACGGGGTCTTGGAACTACAAATGATTGAAATTGGAATTTCATCAGAAGTTTTATCCTATGCATCTTGTTCATCGTGATCGCAATTATATATATAATTTTTGGCCTCATGAAGGAGAAAGCATCGCTCAAGCATGGGGGAGGCTTAAATCAATGTTATATTCATGCCCCAATCATGAGCTCTCAATAGAAATCATTATTCAAAATTTATATGCTCGGCTTTCTGATAACAATCGCAACATGCTCGATACTTCTTGTGCTGGCTCTTTTATGACGGAGACTATTGAATTCAAATGGGATTTATTGGAAAAAATTAAACGCAACTCTGAAGATTGGGACCTCGACGAAGGTAAGGAGTCAGGTATGACACCTAAATTTGATTGTGTTAAATCTTTTATGGATACCAATGTTTTCCGTAAATTTAGCACTAAATATGGACTTGACTCTAAGATAGTAACTTCTTTCTATGAATCTTTTGCTACTCATGTTGATCTCCCTTGGGAGAAGTGGTTTAAATATCATCCTCCCATAGAAGTAAAAGTAGCTGCACCTATTAAAGTTGAAGAAAAGACTATCACTTATAATGATCCTATTGCTCCTACTTCTTATGTTGAGAAACCACCTTTCTCTGTTAGGATAAAGGATCATGCTAAAGCTTCAACTGTGGTTCGTAAAAGCAATATTAGAACCTATACACATCCTGAGCAAATTAAAGTTGAACCTAATGTTGCTATTGTTAAAGATCTCTTGTCTGATAATATTGATGTGCATGTTATTCATTTCCGTGATGAAACTGCTAGAATTGCTAAACCTTGTGCTAAAGATAAACCTAGATCTTTGGTAGGCATGCCTGTTATTTCTGTTAAAATAGGAGACCATTATTATCATGGCTTATGTGATATGGGTGCCAGTGCTAGTGCTATACCTTTTGACTTATACAAAGAAATTATGCATGACATTGCACCCGTTGAGATAGAAGATATTAACGTCACAATTAAGCTTGCCAATAGAGATACTATTTCACCAATGGGAATCGTTAGAGATGTTGAAGTCTTGTGTGGGAAAACTAAATATCCTGCTGATTTTCTTGTTCTTGGTTCCCCACAAGATAGCATTTGTCCCATTATATTTGGTAGACCCTTCTTGAACGTTGTTAATGCTAAGATAGATTGCAAAAAGGATGTTGTTACTATTGGTTTAGGTGATATGTCTCATGAGTTCAACTTTTCTAAATTTCGTAGAAAACACCATGAAGAGGAATTGCCTAGTAAAGATGAAATTATTGGTCTTGCTTCTATTGCCGTACCTCCTAGTGATCCTTTAGAACAATATTTGCTAGACCATGAAAATGATATGTTTATGAATGGAAGAAGGGAAATAGATGAAGTATTCTTCAAACAGGAACCCATCCTGAAACACAATTTGCCTATTCAAATCCTAGGGGATCCTCCTCCACCCAAGGGTGATCCCGTGTTTGAGCTTAAACCGTTACCTGATACTCTTAAATATGCTTATCTTGATGAGAAATAGTTATATCCTGTTATTATTAGTGCTAACCTTTTAGAGCATGAAGAAGAGAGATTATTGAAAACTCTGAAGAAGCACCGTGCTGCTATTGGATATACTCTTGATGATCTTAAGGGCATTAGTCCCACTCTATGTCAACACAAAATAAATTTGTAGGAAGTTGCCAAACCAGTTCGTGATCATCAACGATGGCTGAATCCTAAGATGAAGGAAGTGGTAAGAAAGGAAATACTAAAGCTTCTTGAGGCAGGTATAATTTATCCCGTTGCTAATAGTCAGTGGGTAAGTCCTGTCCATTGTGTCCCTAAGAAGGGAGGTATTACTGTCGTTCCTAATGATAAAGATGACTTGATCCCACAAAGAATTATTATAGGTTATAGGATGGTAATTGATTTCCGCAAATTAAATAAAGCTACTAAAAAGATCATTACCCCTTACCTTTTATCAATCAACCAAACATACTCATTTTTTACTTTCTAGATGGTTATTCTGGTTTCTCTCAAATACCTGTGTCAGCCGATGATCAATCAAAGACTAATTTTACTTGCCCTTTTGGTACTTTTTCTTATAGACGTATGCCTTTTGGTTTATGTAATGCACCTGCTACCTTTCAAAGATGCATGATGTCTATATTCTCTGACTTTTGTGAAAAGATTTGTGAGGTTTTCATGGACGATTTTTCCGTCTATGGATCCTCTTTTGATGACTGCTTGAGCAACCTTGATCGAGTTTTGCAGAGATGTGAAGAAACTAATCTTGTCTTGAATTGGGAGAAGTGCCACTTTATGGTTAATGAAGGTATTTTCTTGGGGCATGAGGTTTCTTAAAGAGGTATTGAAGTTGATAAAGCTAAAATTGATGCTATTGAAAAGATGACAT
Source organism: Triticum urartu (assembly GCF_056163025.1). Taxonomy (NCBI): domain Eukaryota; kingdom Viridiplantae; phylum Streptophyta; class Magnoliopsida; order Poales; family Poaceae; genus Triticum; species Triticum urartu. Next base: position 260,275,542 of record NC_141876.1, read on the forward strand.
GTCCCAAGGACATCAAAGGTATAAGAAGTTTCCTTGGTCACGCCAGTTTTTATAGGAGGTTCATTAAGGACTTCTCAAAAATTTCTCGGCCTCTGACTAATTTATTACAAAAATATATACCATTTGTTTTTTATGATGATTGTGTAGAAGCATTTGAAATACTTCAGAAAGCATTAATCTCTGCACCTATTGTTCAGCCACCTGATTGGAATTTACCTTTTGAAATTATGTGTGATGCTAGTGATTATGCTGTAGGTGCTGTTCTAGGGCAAAGAGTTGATAAGAAATTAAATGGTATGCAATATGCTAGTAAAACTCTAGACAATGCTCAGAGAAATTATGCTACTACTGAAAACGAATTCTTAGCAGTTGTATTTGCTTGTGCTAAGTTCAGACCTTATATTGTTGATTCTAAAGTAACTATTCACACTGATCATGCTTCTCTTAAATATCTTATGGAAAAGAAAGATGCTAAACCTAGACTTATTAGATGGGTTCTTTTGCTACAAGAATTTGATTTGCATATTATTGATAGAAAGGGAGTTGAGAACCCCGTTGCAGACAACTTGCTTAGGTTAGAAAATGTTCTTGATGACCCACTACCTATTGATGATAGCTTTCCTGATGAACAATTAAATGTCATAAATGCTTCTCATGCTGCCCCATGGTATGCTGATTATGCTAATTATATTGTTGCTAAATTTATACCACCTAGTTTCACATACCAGCAAAAGAAAAGGTTTTTCTATGATTTGAGACATTACTTTTGGGATGACCCACATCTTTATGAAGAAGGAGTAGATGGTGTTATTAGACGTTGTGTACCTGAGCATGAGCAGGAACAGATCCTACGCAAGTGTCACTCCGAGGCTTATGGAGGACACCATGCTGGAGATAGAACTGCACACAAGGTATTGCAATCAGGTTTTTATTGGCCTACTCTCTTCAAGGATGCCCGTAAGTTTGTCTTGTCTTGTGATGAATGTCAAAGAATTGGTAAATATTTCTCTCTAAATATGTATGACTTATTAGTGTGGGAGAAAATAAGCTTTATACGATCATGTGATATGGAAGAAATAAAAGTGACAGACTGCATAATAAAGGTCCATATCACAAGTGGCAATATAAAGTGACGTTCTTTTGCATTATGATTTTGTGCATCCAACCATAAAAGCGCATGACAACCTCTGCTTCACTCTGCGAAGGGCCTATCCTTTACCTTTATCTCCTACCTTACATAAGAGTCATGGTGATCTTCACCCTTCCTTTTTACATTTTATCTTTTGGCAAACACAACATGATGGAAAGATCCTGGTATATATGGCTAATTGGATGTGAGTTTTCATGAACTATTATTGTTGACATTACCCTTGAGGTAAAACATTTGGAGGCAAAACTATAAGCCCCTATCTTTCTCCGTGTCTGATTAAAACTCCATACCCATAAGTATTGCATGAGTGTTAGCAATTGTGGAAGACTATATGATAGTTGAGTTTGTGGACTTGCTGAAAAGCCCTTATATTGACTCTTTCCTATGTTGCGATAAATTGCAATTGCTCCAATGACTGATATTATAGTTTGTTAGGTTTCAATGAAGTTCACGATTCATACTTGAAATTGTGATTGAATTGTTCCTCTAGCATAAGAGATCATATGACAAGAATTATATAAGTTGTTGTTCTAAGAATGATCATGATGCCCTCATGTCTGTATTTTATTTTTATTGACACCTCTATCTCTAAACATGTGGACATATTTTTCGATTTCGGCTTTCGCTTGAGGACAAGCGAGGTCTAAGCTTGGGGGAGTTGATACGTCAATTTTGCATCATGCTTTTATATTGATATTTATTGCATTATGGCCTGTTATTACACATTATGTCACAATACTTATGACTATTCTCTCTTATTTTACAAGGTTTGCATAAAGAGGGAGAATGCCGGAAGCTAGGATTCTCGGATGGAAAAGGAGCAAATAGTATAGACATATTCTGCACAGCTCCAAAATTCCTGAAACTTCACGGAAGACATTTTCAGAATATATAATAAATACTGAGAGCAAGAAGTTCACCAAGGGGGCCACACCCTGCCCACGAGGGTGGGGGCGCGCCCCCTACCTCGTGGGCCCACTAGTGGCCCTCTGATGTCCATCTTCTGCTATATTGAGTCTTTCAAGGAGAAACAAAATCATAATCCATCTTTCCGGACGAGACTCCGTCTCCACGAGGCGGAACCTTGGCGGAACCAATCTAGGGCTCTGGCGGAGCTGTTCTGCCGAGGAAACATCCCTCCGGGAGGGGGAAATCATCGCCAACGTCATCACCAACGCTCCTCTCATCGGGAGAGGGCAATCTCCATAAACATCGTCACGAACACCATCTCCTCTCAAAACCCTAGTTCATCTCTTGTATCAAATTCTTGTCTCCAAGTCTGGGATTGGTACTTGTGGGTTGCTAGTAGTGTTAATTACTCCTTGTAGTTGATGCTAGTTGGTTTATTTGGTGGAATATCATATGTTCAGATCCTATATGCATATTAATACCCCTCTGATTATGAACATGACTATGCTTTGTGAGTAGTTATGTTTGTTCCTGAGGACATGGGAGAAGTCTTGCTATTAGTAGTCATGTGAATTTAGTATTCATTCGATATTTTGATGAGATGTATGTTGTCTCTCCTCTAGTGGTGTTATGTGAACGTCAACTACATGACACTTCACCATTATTTGGGCCTAGAGGAAGGCATTGGGAAGTAATCTGTAGATGATGGGTTGCTAGAGTGACAGAAGCTTAAACCCTAGTTTGTGTGTTTCTTCGTACGGGGCTGATTTGGATCCATATGTTTCATGCTATGGTTAGGTTTACCTTAATACTTTTGTTGTAGTTGCGGATGCTTGCAAGAGAGGTTAATCATAAGTGGTATGCTTGTCCATGTAAGGACAGTACCCAAGCACCGGTCCACCCACATACCAAATTATCAAAGTACCGAACGCGAATCATATGAACGTGATGAAAACTAGCTGGACGATATTCCCATGTGTCCTCGGGAGCGCTTTTCTCTATATAAGAGTTTGTCCAGGCTTGTACTTTGCTAAAAAAAGGATTGGGCCACCTTGCTGCACTTTCTTTACGTTTGTTACTTGTTACTTGTTACAAATTATCCTATCACAAAACTGTCTATTACCTATTATTTCAGTGCTTTAAGAAAATACCTTGCTGAAAACCGCTTATCATTTCCTTTTGCTCCTCGTTGGGTTCGACACTCTTACTTATCAAAAGGACTATGATAGATCCCCTATACTTGTGGGTCATCAGGCCACAGATGCCGCGAAGCTGGAGAAGTTTATGGAAGAGCTAAATGATGAGATGAGCATGTAGTTGATGGTGGGATCATTCAACAACTAGGAGGAGTTGGTAGACAAGGCTCGTTTATGGAAGGGCTAAATGATGAGATGAGCATGCAGTTGATGGTGGGAACATTCAACAACTAGCAGGAGTTGGTAGACAAGGCTCTTATGATTGAAGGGAAGCAGCAGCAGATAGAGAGCCGCAAGAGGAAATATGGACAAGGAAAGTACAATTCTGGAACTCAGCAGAAGCCTCGTCTCACCCCGAACTCGGGAGGACTTGTCCATAACCATGGAGGCCACACCCACAATGGAGGAAGTTCCCATAATCATAATGGCCCAAGGAATGGGAATGGGAATGGAGCAAGCAGCAATCAGAACCGCTCTAACCCAGCCACACCCGCCAAGAAGGATCAAAGTCACATTACTTGTTTCAAGTGCGGGAAGACTGGGCACTACACCAATGATTGTCCGGAATTGAAGAAGGACAATGGCAATGGAAGCGCTGGGAAGAAGCCTAACCCTTTCAACAGAGGACAAGTGAACCACGTGAACATGGAGGAAGTTGAGGAGCAGCCAAATGCAGTTATCGGTAAATTTTTGGTTAAGTCTTTTACTACAATTGTTCTTTTCGATACGGGTGCATCGCATTCATACATATCAAGGGGATTCGTGGATAAGTATAAGTTGCCCACTAAGGTACTTAGGACACCCCTGTTAGTAAGTTCGCCAGGAGCCGAGTATATGGCAAGTCAAGGATGTTTTCAGATACCATTGACCATTGGAAGACATGTTTTCCCCTCAGACCTGATAATTTTGGAGTCACAAGGATTGGATGTGATACTAGGAATGAATTGGCTATCCATGTATGGGGGAAACATCGATTGCGTGAGTAAGTCAATTCTGCTTACCACCCCGGATGGAAAAAGGATCAACTATGTTTCTAGGCATTCGCCAAGGAGAACCCAAGTACATTCTCTCACGGGAGTTTTTCAGGAGGAACTGCCTGTCGTGAAGGATTACCCGGATGTATTTCCAGAGGAGTTACCAAGCATGCCGCCAGATCGAGACATAAAGTTTTTGATAGAGCTATTGCCAGGCACCGGGCCAATATCAAAGAGACCATACCGGATGCCCGCAAATGATCTGGAAGAGACCAAGAAATAGTTTAAGGAGTTATTGGAGAAAGGTTACATTCAACGAAGTTCATCACCATGGGGAGCCCAGTGCTCTTGGTTGAGAAGAAGGATAAGTCCCTAAGAATGGTTGTTGATTATCGGGCATTGAACGAAGTGACAATCAAGAGTAAGTACCCACTGCCGATGATCAATGATTTGTTTGACCAGCTGCAAGGAGCAAAGGTGTTTTCGAAGATCGACCCGCAATCAGGATACCACCAGTTGCAGATTCGAGAAAAGGATATACCTACGACAACGTTCACCACAAGGTATGGCCTATATGAGTATACGGTTATGTCATTTGGATTGACTAACGCCCCGCCTATTTCATGAGTATGATGAATAAGGTGTTCATGGAGTTTTTGGATAAGTTTGTCATGGTGTTGATAGATCATATCTTGGTATACTCAAAGAATGAAGAGGAACATAAGGAGCATTTGCGTTTAATTCTCGAGAAGCTCAAAGAACATCAGTTATATGCTAAGTTTAGCAAATGTGAGTTTTGGTTGAAGGAAGTTGGATTTCTTGGACATGTTATATCAGGAGAAGGTATAGCAGTGGACCCTACCAAGGTTAAATCAGTCACTGAATGGTTGGCACCCACCTCAGTTGGAGAGATCCGCAGTTTTCTTGGACTCGCGGGATACCATCAGAGATTCATTGAAAATTTGTCTAAGATTGCGAAACCTGTGACGACGTTGTTGAAGAAGGACACCAAGTTCCATTGAAATGAAGAATGTGAAGCAAGTTTCCAGGAGTTGAAGAAATGTTTGACTATAGGCCCAGTGCTGATTCTGCTGGATATACGCAAGGATTTCCAAGTGTATTGCGACGCCTCTCGCTTAGGACTTGGAGGAGTACTTATGCAAGACGGACAGGTTGTTTTGTATGCCTCACGACAACTTAAACCGCACGAATCGAATTATGACACGCATGATTTGGAGTTAGTAGCTGTGGTGCATGCACTCAAGACCTGGAGACATTTTCTGATCGGTAACCGTTGTGATGTGTACACGGATCATAAGAGTTTGAAGTACATTTTCACCCAGAAGGATTTGAACCTCGGGCAAAGGAGATGGTTGGAGCTTATAAAAGATTATGATATGAAGTTGCACTATCATCCAGGCAAGGCTAATGTTGTAGCAAACACTTTGAGCCGGAAGAGTTACATCAATACCCTCGTAAGCCGAGGAATGCCAAAAGAGTTAGGAGAGGATCTCACGGAACTTCGTTTGGTGATAGTTCCTAAAGGTTTTGTTACAACCATGGAAGTGCAGTCGACATTGTTGGAAAAGATTCGAGAAGCTCAGAAGGATGACAAAGAAATTGCCGAGATAAAGGAGAAGATGAGTGAAGGCAAAGCCAAAGGTTTTCGTGAGGATGGGAACAACACCTTGTGGTTCGAAGACCGTATTTTTGTGCCAAATAATGCCGAGATCAGGAAGTTGATATTACAGGAAGCTCACGACTCACCATACTCGATACACCCCGGAAACACAAAGATGTATTTGGATATGAAGGAGCGTTTCTGGTGGACTGGTGTGAAGAAGGATATTGCCGAGTATGTAGCCGTATGTGATGTATGTCAGAGAGTGAAGGCAGAACATCAGAAGCCAGCACGATTACTTCATCCTATGCCGATACCCGAATGGAAGTGGGATAAGCTTGGCATGGATTTCATCACCAGATTACCCAGGACCCGATCGGGATATGATTCAATATGGGTAGTAGTGAACCGCTTGACCAAAGTAGCTCACTTTATCCCAGTGAAAACCACTTATACAAGTGCGAAGTTGGCCAAGATATATATGACCAGGATCATATGTCTGCACGGAGTTCCGAGGACCATCGTATCATATAGAGGAACACAGTTTACTTCAAAGTTTTGGCACCAGCTGCATCAGACTTTGGGAACCAGGCTGGAGTTTAGTACAGCTTTTCACCCGCATACAGATGGATAGACAGAGAGAGTCAATCAGATTCTGGAGGACATGTCGAGAGCTTGTGTGCTAGACTACGGGTCTAGTTGGGATGATAATTTGCCCTACGCAGAGTTCTCGTACAACAATAGCTACCAGGCCAGTTTGAGGATGGCACCGTTTGAGGCCCAGTATGGAAGAAGGTGCAGAACACCGTTGACGTGGGATGAGGTTGGAGACCTTCAGTTGTTTGGACCCGATTTGATTAAGGAGTCCAAAGAAAGGGTTAAACTAATTCGAGATAGACTAAAGATAGCTCAGTCCAGACAGAAGAGTTATGCAGATTCAAAACGCAAGGACGTAGTCTATGAAATCGGAGACAGAGCGTATCTGAGAGTGTCACCACTTCGAGGAGTTAAACGATTTGGAGTTAAAGGAAAGTTAGCCCTGAGATTTGTGGGGCCGTACCGTGTTTTGGAACACATGGGTGAGGTTGCCTACAAGTTTGAGTTACCCGAAGGACTGTCAGGAGTTCATGATGTGTTTCACGTGATGAGGACATGACTATCTTGGATACGACCAAAAATATTGCATACATGCATATTTGTCAGGTGATTCCTAGTGCAAACTATTCAATAATCTATTTATGATATCCGGAACAAAAATACTTCACACACTTTTGTGTTTTGTCTAATTGCAGGTGTATGGGATATTTGTACAATCCACATATGAAGATAAGGGAAAAGGAGAAGTTTTGGTTCTGTTCAAAAAGTCCTCTCCCATCACTTTTGGGCCAAGGGAAGATAGAGTCCAAGTCTCTCACGTTCTGGATTCAGATTCGGACTGCACAAACATACCTGACTCAAAACGCAAACAATTTTTTCATACGGACTCCAAATTGGGTGATTCTTTTTTTGTTGGAAACTAGATTTCGTGCTCTTTCCAACCCAATTGGATACACCTTCAAATTCGTCTGGAGCATTGAGATATGGACGAAACAATCTGACATTATAGCAGAATCCGAGTCAAACTACAAGCCCAAAGGTGTTGCATCACCTCCACTTGGGCCTATGAGCCTTGTACGACCTAGGGTTCATTTTAGGCTGCCTTGGGATGTCCTCCCACCTCCTTGGCTGCCACCCCTTGCTCCTATATAAGTAGATCTATCTAGTAGCTTTTTCCTTGGGATTTGTTTAGTTAAAAGTTATCCATTGCAACTTCGTGTACTTTGTTTGTGTCCAACGACCAGACCAAGACCATTTTCAGATCCCCACCTTTAACAATACTTCGTATATATTCGTAATATTCATATTGCATTATCATATTCTTGCTTGTTCTTCGATTGCGTGCAGGAATAGACCTTCGTGGTCAGGCTGATCGTGCTTCCGGCATCGTCAGTAACCTCGGGAGACTGGTTTAGCGATTGCTAAGGCGCAACATCATGCACGTTTGTAGTCGAATCATCAAATTCATCTCCACCAAATCGATAGTTATCATCACATTGGAAGATCGGGACACCCTCGCCTCTATCATCACGTTTCTCAGTTGAAGAACTGCCATGCTGAGATGGTTGATATCCTCTGAGAGATACAGTGCCACTAGAAGCAATACAGTTGGATAGTGATTTGACCTACCAGGAGAATCCTATCAAGATTCTTGAGTTTGCCAGCCGAATTACTCGCAGCAACGTTATCAAGTTTTGCAAAGTTCAGTCGAGCCACCATACCGAGGATGAAGCCACTTGGGAACGGGAGGATGATCTACGGAAAGACCATCCACACCTATTTTCTAACCAACCCAAATCTTGAGGACGAGATTCATCTTAAGGGGGGTAGGTTTGTAACATCCCAAATTTTCAATTTGGAATGTTATACATAGGTCATTCATGCATATCATATTTTGTGCATTTCGTTTACCGCGATCCTGGAAATTCTAATCAACTCAAGGACTCTCGAAGAGAGTTGGGGATTTCACCGTTTTGCATATTTGAATTTTATCAAATATGGAAACAAGGATCACTTTGGTTTTAATAAATTTTCTCTCCGAAAATATTTCATATCAAAATATATGAGAGGAGATAATATGACTTCTATGAAATAAATGAAATATTGGAAAAAATATTAAAATCAATTTGCAAATTTTATTTGGATTTTATTGCAATTTTAATCGAATTAGGAAAAATATGCGGTTCTCAAAAATTGCATTATAGGCCCAAATAAATGTTCACCCTGTCCGGCGTATTTTTAGAGGACGGGGAGAATTTATTTCAGGATTTTTGGAATCCGTTTAGTATTCCTTTTCTTTTTTTTCTGCGCGTCAGAATATATATATAAAAAAAGTCAAACCGACTTTGGGCCGTAACCGGCCAGGACTCCCCAGGCCGACCCCCTCTTATAAGCCGCCCGCAGGCCACCCCGCTGCCTCAGCCCCCCCGCGCGCTGCCCCCGAACCCTAACGCTGCCACACCGTCGCTGTTGCCGCTGCCACCGCCGCGCCCCGCCTCCTGCCGCGCCGCCTCCCGCCATCGCTGGAGCCGCCGCCGCCGCATCGGATCTCGCTGTTGACCATTCAGTTTTCCACGGTTAACCCCAGTTTCCTTTTAGTTTCCGGTTTAACTTATTAGATTGGTTCTGTTTTCCGTCGGTTTACTTATTTTGCGGATGTTCGTCCGTACGCTCGTTTTAACGAACACCGTTCACCCGTTAGCCACAGAAAGCGAACATTCATTCGTTAGCCTGTTCGTCAGTTTTTCTTTTTCCTGGGTTTTCCGTGATTATTTTCGATCGCGATCTCTGCCCTAATTTTCGATCTAGTATATCTTTTCGCTCGTTTATCGGAATCAGGCGATTCAAGCGCCTGGATCTTTGTCTTGAAACCCTCTTTCCGTTTAACCAACTTGAACAAGATTTTGGTACTGTAAAATTTGACTTTATTCCAGATTAGTAATCGGATCTTGTTTCTTTCGCAGTTTGAATTTCGTTGTTTGGTTTGATTTGATTCTTTTTGCAAACCGGATTTCTTAAGTTGAACTTTCTGGTTAGATCTTCTTATTTGAGATTTACCGGTGCATCTTTGCTTGATTGATTATGTATTCTATTGTTTGTTTGCGATAGAACACCCAGAGTGCGAAGCGTGCTACTACGAGTCTTTAGGATTTGCAGATCATCAGCAAGGCAAGTAACACATTGATCATACTTCTTTCATACCCAGTTTTTATGCATTAGTTTCAATCCCCAAACATTGCATGATTAGGATGTGATTAAGTTGTGGGTATTGGGAAGTAGATGGTGAGGTAGAACCTATTGCCCTATTTTATTATCAAACCTTGGGAGTTACATCTATGTTATGCTTATATTGCTATGCTATGCTCGTAGACGTGGTTTGGTTTGAGAGATCCATGACAGATGTGATATTGTTAATTAATGGTTCAACTTAAGGTGGCAACTTTAATACACATCAGGGTGGATTGCTTGTTTTGGAAACCTGGGGATATACCAGTGTTGTCCTAGGAGATCCCGGGATTTACCGAGCTAGAAACTTCCGTGTGCAGCCACAAGCCATTATGGGATCATGAGATTATTCATGCTAGAAACTTCCGTGTGCAGCCACAAGCCATTATGGGATCTGGCATAGTGGAGTATGTTGCGTGACCTCTTTCAGTGGTGGGCTAGCAGATGTAGAAGGAAAGTAGGTGTCACTGTCCACCCGGAGTAAAGAGTTAATGCTTCTGAAAGACTGTGTCTGGGTCATCCGTTTCTCAAACATCGTGTAGTGCGAGAATTCCAACGGAGGAGATCGAGTCTTGTGGGGAAAAGTGCGCAAACCTCTGCAGAGTGTACAAACTAATCATGGTTAGCCGTGTTCCCGGTTATGGACAACTTGAGTATCTAGTACTTGGATTATCCTACTATATCTCATCACTCTAAATTAATTTGTTGGGTTGATAATTACTTTTAATTGGGATTGAGATGGGGGTACCATTCTCAAGTGTTTCAACTACCATGATAGTTAAATAAAAACTTATTCCTTTGTTGTAGGGAAAAATTAGCGTTTAGCAAAAACCATGTAATCATAGAGCCTCCACCAGCCATATATGCATGTAGTTATAGCAATTATCTATCCATTTCTCTATTGTGTTACATTGCCAGCATATTCCACTTGCCGACCCATTTTCGTGCTGCAGCGTATTATGTTGCAGACTTTTCAGTCGAGGAGTAAGACACGATAGGTCGTTTGTCATGCACTCAGCTATGCCGTTGGAGTTGATGGACTCACATTATCTTGCAAGCCTTCCGCTGTTATCGTATTAGATGGCCTTAAGCCATATTTATTGTAATAAGTTCTCTCTTGAGATATCCGATGTAATAAGTGTGTGATTGCTACTCTGTTATAAATCCTTCGAGTATTGTGTGTGTGTGAGCATTACCGATCCAGGGATGACACTGAAGCACTTAGACTTGACCGTTTGAGGTCGGGTTGCTACATCGGATGACCCGGTAGTAACAATCACAGTGGTGCTCCCTTTACCTCCCAGCCGAACGATCGGGAACGTAGGGGTAAGCACAGGAGCCAGGCAACCCATCTTGGCCAAAATCTTACATCAAATTAATGCATATTTATGGCTTTATAAAGATAATTATGGAAGGAAGCGCTTGTATAATTAATACAAACACTGATGATATATGTTTATTTTGACTCCGTTGCGACCGTTTATAATTTGAAAGTGGCCCATCGTCGGCTTCTACCCTTTTGTAGATGCTACACGGGGTGTTTCCACGGCAACAAGACAACCTTTAGCTGGCATCTCGGTGCCTGGAGGCAGTTGTGTTAGCGGAAACAAGGCAATCAGATATGCGGGCTTTATAACTTTCACTTAGTCATATGAGCTTAAAGTTGGGAGGCCAGTTACTAGCACCCAGTTAGTGTTCGGCGACACCCGAGGTCAAGCCGTTAACACTTCGGCCAATGTTATGAAGGGCCCGTTGTTTAACACATGGTGACCTCCATCGATCTTAGAGTTAAACAAAGTCATCGGATCGCTGGCCAGTTTACGCTTATTGCGACAGTCAATTTTCAGCCTTGTCCACTAAGGCACTTAACCATGCGAGCTGGAAGCACAATCGCAGTGGTTCTCTCTTTGCACGCCTAGCCGAACAAAGTGGAACATAGGAGGCAAGCATAGGAGCCAAGCAACCCAACTATTGACCGAAGACACAATTCAAAACTGATGCATATAAAGCAATATCCGAGAACGTTTTGCCGAGGACTCCTCGGAGTACCTTGACTTTTGGTGGGTTCGGCTCTAGCTGCAACCCCGCATTGATATTGCCGATGCTTTAAAGGTGTCCGGCATTGTCCTACAAGACTTATGTTGGAAACACACAAATAAGATAAAAGTGGCATAAGCTTGGAAAACCAAAAAACTTTAGTAAAAACTTTACATCCAAACTAAATCAAGTTTTTTGTGCCAATCCGAAATTGGTCTTAAAAATATTTGTGCTTTTGTCGTGTTTTAACATGAGACATCCGATCTCAAGACTTCAAGCAGGTTAGCCTACGGCTTCAACCTCCTATCCCAAAGGCGGGGTACTTCTCGTTAGGCCAGGTTAGCAAACTCAACTCGAGCGTCTTTGAGAGAGAAAGTAGGCTCCCTGACTATTGACCACACACTCGCGTCGAAAAAAGGAGTGATAGAAAAAGACTTCGCAACAACTACCAAGAAAACAATTATTATAGAATGGCTCGTATAAATTTAAGAGCCCCGAGTTAACTTGGGTAAGAGAAGTGCTTTTACCAAAAAATGTTTTGTTTAAGACGAAAATATAACGCCTGGTTGAACCAAAAAATTGAATCTTAAAAAGGATGAGCATGAAAGCGACTTAGCTGGTGAATGTGCTCGGTGTAGATGATGCGGGGCAAACTTGTGGCTGGTCAAGGTTCCAGCCTCCGAGCCAGTCCCGAGGTGCCCGGACGAAGGGCTAGACACTTCAAAGTGGTGATGTAGCTCGGCCGATGTGACAGAGCTGGTCGGCGGGTGACGCCGGAGCCCCCACATCAGCCGTCGCATCAAAACTGGTCGGCGTCATAGACACTGGTTTGTTGAAGCGACGGCACGTCGATGTTGACACAGGGTAGCATGCGGCAACAACACAATTTTGTCGACGAAGACGAGACGACAATGTTGGCATACCGAGGTGACCGCGTGACGCAGTCAAAGCTGATTACATGTACACATAAAATGGTACAAGCTGATAATAATAATAGTACCTTTTAGAAAAACTTGCATTATTAATTTGTGCAAATATATCATAAAAACGGTATATGTCATTGGTGGCGACATGGCGCGGTTGATATCGCCTAGGTGGACTGATGATGTAGTGAGGTCGACGTCTTCTCGACGGATCGACGGGGCGACCATGTCAATGTTTGTCAAAACACACGGGGCGTCGGCTTAGAGTGCGCGGAACGACGATACCAATGTAGCACGGTGCCAGCATGGCGAAAGACGAACTCACAGGGCATGATCGTTGTGACCACAAATTACCTAACCTATGTACAGAAATAACACTGGAAGAAGTAATAATTCCCAAGAAAAAAATATTATGCATTAAAACTAATTTGGAGGGATAAGACTCGGTAGATCATGGCAAACAAGGAAGCTGGTTGCTGGCAGTTACACTATTCCCATGAAAAATATTATGCATTAAAGCAAAGTCTATTTGAGCCCTTCTCATCCTACGCAGGTAAGTGGAGCAATACTGTCATTAATAGAAATCAATTGCGTTAGTCTATCAAATTGAATCAGTGAAAATGAACATAGGGAATGAAGAGCAGGTACTAGTCCTAGACTTCCCTTTTATTACTGATGTGTCGTTTCATCACGGTTCAGGATGGGCGTGCAGAAGGCGGCCGCTCGGATCCGTCTGATCGCAAATGTCACATACAAGCACTCCCGACAAGTTTCAGACAATTCATAAGGTCGATCTCGCATGGGGGGTGGCAGCTCGGATTGCTCGAGACCAATAGATCGAAAATTCCACACACAGGCACCGTTGCTGAAAAGAAAAATTCCTGCGAACACGGAATAAAAGAGGTCGCAGAAAATATTCTCTGATGAATTAGCTATATGCGCTAGATGAACAGATGGAAAAAATAAACCTGGTCAGCAGCGGCTCTTCGCAAGGCTAGGATAGCTAGCACTATTTACCAATCAGATCTCGGGATCCATGCAGTACTAGAGGACTTGTCATAGCTTCTCCATATCAATGCTCGACTTGAAAATCAATTAGGACTCCGAGGCCCAAACTACGTCATGTATGTGCGTGCTTCGTGGGACCTCACATGGTGTATGGAAGTAGCATGTCTCCACGGGTCAGATGTGCTCATGGTGGCCATTGCACAGCCCGGATCCGACATACTGCCTGGCAGCATACCCGCCTTTGGTAGAAAATTCTTGGTCTGCAGACAAAGTTGTACGACACGGCAACAATGATTTTGCAAAGAAAATAATTTGCAGATCTAGCTAAAAAAAATATTACCTGATTATCCCATCCATCCACAAAGATCACCCAGCAGGTTCTCAATGAAACCAGCAATGTCAGTTCTATATCTGGCATATCTCATAGTAGGGGTCCTAAGCTAGGCATCTGGGAGTGATGGTAACATGGACACATGATTTTACCCAGGTTCTGGCTCTCTCAAAGAGATAATACCCTACCTCCTGCTTTTTATTGTATTCATATGGGGTGTAGTACAAGGTACATGTGTGTACCACAAGATTGTTCTAATGAATATGAGATGATCTATTGACTAGCTTGGCCTCGGTTTATATAATGCACCAGAGGCCTAGGGTTTAGAAGAGTCCCTGGCTTGGGCACCAAGTCTTATGGAGTCTTCCTTGTATGTGTCATGGGCTGTCCAAACTGGCCTAATAGTGAACCTCCAAGGGGGTCCTCGGCATGATCCACCTAGTCGGGAGATGACGTGATGAGTACCCCCTAGTCCCGGACACCGTCAGGGAGCTCTAGGGTTAGGAGGGGATTGAGGGGGCAGTGGGGTGGGGCCTTAACCATCGGGGGATGCTGCGGGATGCCTACCACGACAGCCAGCTTGGCCACGATTGCCTCCATGCCCATCCCTTGCCTCCTGTAGCGGGAGGTAGGAGGAGAGATGGCGGTGGGCTGGGCCGGAGGCACTATGGCCACTTATGGCCCAGACCCCAATAGTATTAGGATATTCTCCGTTTTTATTTTCTATTTTGTATTTCTCCTCTACATTACTATTAATTTAAGTAGCATTTGATTTTTATTAAACATGGAACTTGGTCCAAAATTAGTGTTGCAATTTTAAGCACTATCATAAAAGTTTTGGTGGGGTATTTAAAAAAGTTTGAAATTTTCATTATTTAGAAAAGTATTTTAAATAATGCTTTGGAATTGTTTTAATTGTTTTAGGGCATCTAAATATTTTATTAAATGTTGGTTTGTTTTATACTTGCTTTTGGATTATTTGCAATGTCATGAACTATTTTGTATAATTAATTGAAGAAGTAATTATTTGACTTTATTTTAATTTGTAAATGATTTGATTTTTATGTAGTGGCAATTTGGCTTGGTTAACTTAATGACATGGCAATTTGGCATGACACTTGGGGTATTACACCATCCTTGCGGGGGAGCTCCACCCAGAAGACACATGACGGTGCATTTAATGTGTTTGTCCTAACCCGCCAGGGTTAGGTATTTGGCACTGTAGCCCCTATCTACAGTGTATTATTACCATTTTGCCACTATGGTGACCCCTTAATGTATAAAAGGAGGCCCATGGCTACCTTGACAAAGGTCGAAATCCTGTCCATTTGCACGCGTGGCTACACCTTCTGAGCACCTTGCCAGGACGTGCGCTCCTTGTAGTTGGACATATACACATCCAATATACAAAGAAGGAGTAGGGTTTTACTCTTCTCAGCGTCCCGAACCTGGGTAAACCTCATGTGTTTTCTGTAATTCTACTCTTTGTGCTCATCAATCCCTCTAGTTGAACCACAAAGGGATCACGATGATCCTATAGATGGTTGTAGTAACGACATATTTGGCGGGCTAGGTAGGGATATCGCTTGTGCGAATTAGAGTTAGCATTTAGCATGTTAGATATTTTATCGTCTACGCCCCATGGCTCCCAAGAAGAAGGGCACCACGGTGGTCGGTCTGTCGATGTCCAAGCCACCAGTGCCTTAGCAAACAGGTGACAACATGGGCGGTGGCGCGAGCGGCAGCGGTGGGGGCAGAGGCCAGGAGAAACCTCCGTGATGTTCTAGAGATCATAGCCAGGTGAGCGATATCGTCCGCAACAAAAACAACAATCTGCATACCACCAGGACCAGGGACGGGGCCATACTGCCGGTAGGTGGTGCAGCGAACTCCAAGGACAACAAGGAGCACTCCAAGACGCCCACGCCGACGCCCATGCCGGCGCCCACGCCGCGGCCATCCCAGGTCCCGCGCGACGAGCAGCGCCATGGTGTCAGCGGCTCTGAGCGTCCCCACAGCAAGGATCCTACTGATCATCCTCAAGATATGCAAGACCAACATGCATGCCAGAGCACTGGCGACAACCAGCCAAGGTCGCAGGTTCGAGACGGGACTACTTCCAGATCAGTCGGAAGCAAGAACACCTCTCATTCCTTGCACCTTTCCATGCCATCCACGCTAGAAGAAGCACAGGTGCATGCTGAGTTACTTCTGGAGTTTCCTCTTGGTGCGGAGAATATGGAGGAGTGAAGTGTCACCATCTAGAGTCTTGTTGGCTTCACCAACAACGACAAACCGCATGGGGCGGGACCTTCATGGTAGCAGCCCACCACCCCGGTGCACGCTGCTAGAGAGAGGACTAGAGGCGGTGCAGCACAGTGCAGTCCCCTCCATGGCAACAACAACATTAGTGGCAAAGCTAGTGGGTCGACGCCCATGATGACATGTCCATGGTGTCGTCCAATCCGCGAGGTCCCCGCGACCAGTACCAAGTTCCCCAGGAACGGTGCGGAGAAGATGCATGTACCATTATCGAAAGGCGATGGGAAGCACACCATCAATCTGATAGGCGTGCTGGGCTTGCTGTAGATGAGCCTACACCAAGGTAACCTGGCGATTTACCTTACGAGTTAGGTTGTCCAGCGTTTATCTGAGAGCTGCGGCAAGTCCAGTGGCTCAATTCCCAAAACTTCAAGCCAGAAGTGTCGGAGAAGTACGACAGCAAGATACACCCATCAGAGTTCCTAAGAATCTACACCATTGCGGTGCAAGCTACTGGGGCTCATGATGACAAGATTTTCGCCAACTACTTCCCGTTGGTGCTCAAACCCAACTTTAGGTCGTGGTTGATGAATTTGCCGGAAGACTCTGTCTCCTGTTAGGCAGATCTATGTCACAAGTTTGTAGACGTGTTTACCGGAGGCCATAAGGTCCCAGGTCAAGAAACTGGTCTGTAGTTGATTCCACAGAAAGAAGATGAGCCGGTCTGCAAGTATATGCAGAGATTTAGCCATGTGCAGCGTAACATTCCCATTATCCACCCTGCAACAATCATTGTTACGTTTCATCAGAATGTGAGGAAATGCAAGATGTGGGAAGAGATGGCCACGAACAAGGTGATGGATGTTGCTGAGCACTATGCTCTGGCTGACAAATGTGCACGTGTTGAGGAGGGGAGGAGACTTCCCAGGGAAGATACTGGCATAGAGGTTGATCCAGAAGATGACGATGCTGCCACCACCCCGAAGAAGGAGGGCCACAAGCGCAATAGGAAGCCCAAGGGAAAAGTTCTGCTCGATGTAGAGGGATCGACAACAGTGGTCCATCCAAGAAGGCTAAGGCTGAGAGCTTTGACAAGGAGGTTGCCGGATTTTCCTTGTGCCAAGCCATGGTGGTTGCTGACAAGACCGGGGGCTCCGAGAAGCAATATTGCAAGATCCACCGCACCAGGAGCCATGACCTCCGAGAGTGCCAACAAGTCGAGTAGCTTGTCAAGAAGAAAAAATTAGAATACGAGAAAAGAGATAAGGAGAAGGCTGAAGGTGCAAGTGGGTCCGGCAAGAAATGTGGGGGCCGAGGAGGTCACCGTGGCAAGGCCAACAAGCAGAAGGGGAAGCCTGCTAGAGGCCGAGACCAGAAAGAATAGGATGATGATGAGGACGAAGAGGATTATGATGAGTCCAGTGAATAGGAGTTCCAGAAAGCCACAAAAGCAATGTGCGTTGATGAAGGTGCATCTTTGCACTCTTCTCACCACCAACTCAAGCGGTGGGCGTATGAAGTCAATATGGAAGAATCTGCAATTGACGCACCAAAGCCATTGAGATGGTCCAACATCCCATCATTTTTTATGTTGAGGATCACCCAGGTCCGCGCAAACAGTGGTCGGGTGCTTGTCATTGTTGGTTTCACCAACAATCCACAAAGTTAAAGTGCTAGAAATGTTGCTTTACAGTGGGGCTGGTCTCAACTAGATGTCATGTGATGTGATAAAGAAGCTATAGATTTCTCATGATTATTTGAAGAAGAGTGGCATGTTCCAAGGGATCAATCCAAGAAGGAGAGAACCGAAGGGCAAGGTCACTCTATCAGTGACATTTGGTAGTGAACTCAACTACAGGACGGATAAGATTCTTGATGCGGAGCATCCCAAGGCCATCCCCATGGACCCAACTACATCTCATATGACACCTCTTGGACCCATGACACGAGCACGTGCAAGAGCTCTCAAAACCGAGGTGACATCACTCCTTTCAGATTTCCACTTCGATGCACATGAGACATGGCTACTACCTCATACGGACACTCTGAGCATACTCGGGTATCTTGGAGATGCTAAGGAGCAAGGAGAAGAAGAAGAGGAAGATGGATGTGAAGACAAAGAAGAAGAACTGCTCAAAGTTCCCAGGCTCTGGACGACCGACGAACACCGGACGTCCGACAACCTCCAGCCTCCAGACGTCCGGCCCCCTCCGGACGACCGACGCTCCCACTCCCGAGTCAAAACCCAGGGACATCTGATGCCCAACGGACAACCGATGCCCGGACGTCCGACCCCGACCGGACGTCTGACCGAAGACCACCCGAGCCGAAACTACGGACGTCCGACATGCACCGGACGTTCGGACCCTAGCGAGCCTCCGGACGACCGGTGACCCCCGGACGTCCGACGCCTGTGCGCTGATGCGTGTTGGGCCGCAACCCATGTACCCCTTCGCCCCCTCTTTTGCACTAAGACTATATATACTCCGCCTATTCCTTCTACCTTGGGTTAGCAAAGGATTAGCTCATGTTTGTGTGAGAGCTTTGCTCATCCACTTGGTTACCCTCTACACGGAGATTCGAGCCTCCACCGGAGAAGATCCCCCAAGCGGATTCAAGACCCATTTTTAGGAAGAACTCAAGACCTCCTCACGGAGAATACCGTTACCATTGTATCATCCCTAGTTGATCGTGTACCGTGTATCGTTCCATGTATCCGAGGATCTAGCACTTTTGAGACTTGTTCTTGTTAGTTGAGTGTTCCTCTTGTCTTTCCCCTTGGTGATTTCCCTCGTTTCCCTCCTCGTGGTCTTCGTGTTCTTCACGGGATCCTCTCCTTTCGTGAGAGATCGGCCCCTAGGGTTCCTACCCTACATTATCTTGGTATCATGAGCCACGTTGATCACGATTTCGGAGCCTCCCTGTTGTGTTTCTAGCCTTGTTTTGTTGTTTTCGTTGAAAATTTCCCCACAAAAATAGCCCCAAATTTTTTTGTGCTTTGTTAGTGTGTTGAGATTTTGTTGGTTTGGATCCGTGGATTTGCTTTGTTTTGAGTGGATCTAGCTTTTCCCCCCTTTCCCCACCCTTTCCATCCATGAAATCCTCGAGATTTGACCATTTTCGCCATATCCACCTCGAACCCTAGCTGTTCATCCCGTGCCCAAATTTCGCCCAGGCACCGGACGACTGGCCCAGCCCGGACGTCCGACGACCGGATGACCGGCCCAGCCCGGACTTCTGACTGACCCTGACGAAACTGAATTTTTTTCAGTTTTAGTCACCACCACTGCCCCACGTTTCCGCAAACGCACTCCTACCACTATACACCATCACCACTTCTGCATACCACCACCATTTTGGACCGTTTCGCACTCCGACACATGTTGCCACTTCGAGATTTGAGAATTTGAGTTGCGGTTCTGTATCCTTCTGTGTTTTGGCTATCTAGGTACGGTTCGACATCAACATCACCACCGCTCATCTTCGCCACGGACGCGTCATCAACAACGACCACCTCGACTACATCTTGGCATTCAACAAACCACTTTGACACCATACCGTAAGCAAGACCGGTAACCTCGTCTTGGTATTTGATATATCACTCTTGCCATTATGTTGATAGCGATCATAGTCTTACTCCTTTGCGTTGCTTACCCATCGAGACTAGCCATTGAGTATTGATGGCAACGGGACTTGTGCACATTAGTGATCATACTTCCCATAGCATACATACATCATTTTTGCATATATTCGTCTCATCTCTTGTGTCACAAAGTTGTCATCGCATACACAATTGTTATCTTGGTTCATCAAGCATCGCATAAGCAAAGAGCTCCATCATCAAAGAGCCAAACAAGCTTTTAAGCAAAGAGGAAAGATAAGCAAAGAGCTTTTAAGCAAGAACCATAGCATCATACAACATTAAGATTGTCATACTCGATCATCTTGGATCATATCATAGAAACACCTTGCATAAAGCATACTTGGGATAGAAGTTGTTGCATTTTTGCTAAGTAGGTTGTGCACAAGTTCTTGTATCCGCCTATTGTGCAATCGTGCTAGTGTCTCTCTAGTGTTGTGCAACAAGAGCATTTTCGTGGACTCCACATTTTGGCTCATCCTTGGTTGCCCAACCCCACTCATCTTTTTGCGTGTGTGTTTCCGTGTACCTTATATGCTTGGTCTACTTGTTACATTGCATCTTGCGAATCTTTTCCAACATTATTGAAGCTCACTTACAATTGCATGAAATTTTCTGCCACCATCCTAACCAAGCTCCACCAAAAGCTTTTACTTGTGTAGGTGTGAGAAACCGACAAGAGCTAGTACCAATTGTGTTATTTCCTTGTCCTACATTGGAGTGATCATCGATCCACTTTCAACTTCGGTCAAGGTACATTTGGTATTCGTTCTTCTCTTTCTACCACTCACATTTGTCTTGCAATGATGGATAGGCCTAGTACTTCTACCAACCCACTCTTCATGGAGCAAGACGACGACATGAACTCCTTCGTCACCAAGAGTCACCTCTTTGGTGCACAACGTGCTTTGCATCAAGAGCAACAAGCTATGAACGAACACATCTACAACCTCGCCGCCGACTTGCGACTCTCCGAGAAACATACAAGGGACTATTTCGACCACAAGATCGATGATCACAAGCAAGAGAATGACGCAAGAATGGACGAGATTTGTTCTTTGTTGCTCAACCGCTCTTCTTCCACTTCAAGAAGGAGCTGTTCAAGCCGCCACTCCGACTTCACCTGCTCCGACTCAAGTACACCAACATCGAACACTCTACACCGTGCCGCGCGCAATGATTGTCAAGCAAGCCTCAATCCTCTACGCGACACCGACTCTCAAGAGCGCCAACATCGTCAAACTCAAGTGGTCTTTGCGCTAGCACGAGAACAGCAACGACAACACCAACATGAAGAGGAAGAGAGAGCGTGTCTACACCAAGTTGCACAAGATACCGAGGCACAACACCAAGAACAACAACTCCTTGAAGCTCAAGCACTTGCGGCGCAACAAGCCCTCCAAGATTAAAGTCGAGTCGTAGCCAACCGAGGCTGACAATATCGAGAACAAGAAGAAGCATTTCACAAGGAAATTCAAGAACGGAGATTTCAAGCTCGCGTGCCTCGTCAAGTTCCTTAAGCTCATCCTCGAGCGGGACAAGATCCTCCACAAGCTCTCCAAGAACATCAAGTTCATCAAGAGCATGACGACAATGGAAATCATCTACGACAAGAGAAACATGAGGTTGACAACCCTCCTCACCAAGAGCGACACGAGCTTTACAATCACCTACAACATGGGCGTCATCATCCCCGACCCCAACACAATGAAGAGCAACGCTACGGCAAACTCAAGTTCACCATGCCCAAGTTCAACGGAAGCAATGACCCCGAAGAGTACCTATCATGGGCATTGAAGGTTGATAAGATTTTTCGTTTGCACAACTATGAAGAAGAGAAGAAGATCGCAATGGCATCCCTTGAATTCCAAGACTATGTCCTCATTTGGTGGGAACAAGTCATAGAGCGCCAAGAGGCAAGAGGTGAACCACCCATCACTACTTAGGCGCAAATGAAGGGTGTCATGAGAGCATGCTTTGTGCCTACCTACTACAACCGCGACCTCTTCAAGAAACTCCAACTACTCAAGCAAGGAACCAAGAGTGTTGAAGAGTACTACAAGGAGATGGAGATTGCCATGATAAGAGCCAATGTCATGGAAGACGATGAGTAAACAATGGCACGTTTCTTGAATGGACTCAACCATCCTATCAAGAAGATCGCCGACTTCCAACCATACTCGAACCTCATCGAGCTAGTGCATCAAGCTACCAAAGCGGAACGCCAAGTGCAAGATGATTTCAAGTATGCCAAGTACTCATCCAAGTCCTACGGCTTCTCCAACAACCAAGCTTCAATGACTCCAACTCTGACTACAAAGCCTTCTACTAGCACCATCGACAAGTCGATTTCCAAGAAAGCTTCGTCAACTCCAAGTCATCCTCCTACTACGAGCAACTTCAAGCCGAGAGCTTCATCATCACCCACTCCAAATGATGAGACCGTCAAGATGAGTTCCTTCAAGTGTTTCACTTGCAGAGGCCGAGGCCACAAGTCCTATGAATGCACCAACAAGCAAACCATGATCCTCAACGACGATGGCACTTATGACTCAATGAGTGAAGGCGAAATGGAAGCCCTTGAGCAAGTCGCCATGCACCGCCAAGTGAACGACGAAGAAGAACAAACATTTTGCGATGAAGATTCATGCCCCGCCCTTGTTGTCTCCAAGGTCTTGACTCTCCAACATCACCAAGAAGAAGACCAAAGATGCCACGTATTCCACAGCAAGGCCGTCATCAATGGAAGATCTGTCAAGGTCATCATCGATGGAGGGAGTTGTCATAATCTCGCAAGTGAAGAACTTTGCTCCAAGCTCCAATTGCCCAAGACGAAGCATCCACATCCATACAAAGTGCAATGGCTTAGAAACTCCGGCACCATCCAAGTCGAGCACTGAGTACAAGTCTCCTTGAAAATTGGCGCCTACGAAGACACCTTGGAGTGCGACGTCATTCCAATGACCGTTTGCCATATTCTCCTTGGACGCCCATGGCAATTTGATAGAGGAGTCATCCACAATGGCTGAACAAACCACTACATCTTCAAGATGAAGGGCAAGGAGTATGTACTTCATCCCATGTCTCCCAGCCAAGTTGTCGCCGATAAGCAAGCCACCCATCTTGGAGATCATAGTGAGAGAGCGAGCCACCAAAAAGAGAGTGAGTGCCACAAGAACAAATCGAACACCTCCACGATGAGCGAAAAGAAGAACCTAATCCTATTTGCCACCAAAAGTGAGATAAGAGGAGTGTGTGAGAACACATCTAATGTCCTACACTACGTCCTCGTGTGGAAAGACAATGCACCACAAACTAACACTTCTCACACTCCTCCTCTATTGTTGTCTTCTCTTTTGCAGGAATTTCACGACGTTTTCCCCGACGAGCTACCTCCGAGACTACCTCCACTACGAGGCATTGAGCACCGCATCGACCCCATCCCCGGAGCACCGCTTCCGAACAAAGCTCCCTATCGTGTCAACCCCGAAGAAACCAAAGAAATACAAAGCCAAGTAAAGCATATTATAGACCATGGACATGTGCGTGAAAGTTTGAGCCCTTGTGCCTTCCCGGTCATTCTTGTGCCAAAATGAGATGGTAGCTTTCGCATGTGCTCCGATTGTAGACGCATCAATGCTATCACCGTTCACTATAGGTATCCCATTGCACGCCTTGACGATATGCTTGATGAACTTAGTGGTGCCACTATATTTTCCAAAATTGATCTTAAGAGTGGTTACTACCAAATCCACATATAAGAGGGTGATGAATGGAAAACTGCTTTCAAAACCAAGTTTGGTTTGTATGAGTGCTTAGTCATGCCTATGGGTCTTTCGGAATCACCGGGTACTTTTATGCGTCTTATGAATCATGTCTTTCGCACTTACATTGGTATATTTGTTGTGGTGTACTTTGATGATATCCTTGTTTATAACAAATCTCTTAGAGATCATGTCACCCATGTTCGAACCATTTTGCAAACTCTTCAAAAAGAGCACCTCTATGCTAATATGGAGAAATACCTTTTTGGCGTTGACAAGCTCGGTTTCTTGGGTTTTGTTGTTTCCTCTAAGGGTGTTCATGTTGATGAGTCCAAGATCAACGCTATAAAGACTTGGCCACAACCAACCAATTTGCATCAAGTGCGTAGTTTTCTTGGCCTTGCGGGTTTCTATCATCGCTTTGTGAAGGATTTTAGTACCATTGCTTCGCCTTTGCATGCTTTGAGCAAGAAGAATGCGACTTTTGTTTGGGGACCATCCAAAGATACCGCATTCAATGAGCTTAAGAATTTGCTTACTCATGCTCCCATGCTAGCTTCACCCAACTTCGACAAGCCTTTTGCGGTTCATTGCGATGCTAGCGGTAATGGCATAGGAGGTGTGTTAACACAAGAGAAGCGCCCCATAGCTTACTTTAGTGAGAAACTTTCAGGAGCGCAACTCAATTACCCCATCTATGACAAAGAGTTATATGCTTTAGTGCGAGTCTTGGATGAATGGGAACATTACCTTCGTCCCCATGAGTTTATCATTCATACCGATCATGAGACTCTCAAGTATCTTAAGGGACAAACCAAGTTGAACAAGCGTCATGCTAAATGGAGTGAATTTATTGAGTCTTTTCCTGATGTCATCAAGTACATTAAGGGTAAGGAAAACATTGTAGCGGATTCCCTTTCTCCCATATGCATGCTTGTGAATCAACTTGAATTGGATGTCATTGGTTTTGAGGATATCAAAGACTTGTATGAGCATGATCCTACTTTTGCTACACCATATGACAAGTGTTTGTCGCACAACTTTTGGGAACGCTATTACATCAAAGATGGGTATCTTATGAGAGCTAACAAACTTTGCATCCCCGAGTCTTCTCTTCGTTTGTTGCTTTTGCAGGAATCTCATGGAGTAGGCTTAATGGGACATTTTGGATGAGGCAAGACGTTCGGCACGCTCTCGAAGAACTACTTTTGGCCCAAGGTGTTTCGCGACGTCAACCGCTTCACCAACCGATGCTCTACATGTCGCGAAGCTAAGTCCAAAGCTCAATCCCACGGCCTTTGTATGCCCCTACCAATTCCATATCAACCATGGGAAGACATTAGCATGGACTTTGTACTTGGTTTGCCTAGGACTCGAAATGGGATGGATTCCTTATTTGTCGTTGTGGACCGTTTCTCAAAAATGGCACATTTGATTCCTTGCAACAAGATAGACGATGCTTCACATGTTGCTAATCTATTTTGTAGGGAAATATTGCGTCTACATGGAGTGCCAAAGACGATCGTCTCAGACCGCGACGTCAAGTTCCTAAGCTTCTTTTGGAAGACCATATGCGCCAAGCTCGGAATCAAGCTACTCTTCTCCACGGCTTACCACCCTCAAACCGACGGCCAAACAGAGGTGACCAACTGCACACTCTCCGATCTACTTCGTGTACTCATCAAGAAGAACATCAAGGAGTGGGAGGAGTGCCTACCTATCGCCGAGTTCTCCTACAACCGGGCAATACACTCAGCAACCGACAAGTCACCCTTCGAGGTCATCTACGGATTCAACCCATTGTCACCATTGGACATTCTTCCTCTACCTCTCCAAGAGCACATCAATTTGGATGCAAGTGCATGAGTGACCCATCTCAGGAAGGTGCATGAAGATACAAGAAACACCATCGAGCGCCAAGTTCAACGCCTTGCGACCAAGCTCAACTCTAACAAGCAACCTATGATCTTCAACATTTGTGATGTCGTGTTGCTACACCTTCGCAAGGATCGCTTTCCCCAAGAATGCAAGTCCAAGCTTCCACCACGAGCGGATGGACCTTTCAAGGTGCTCGCATGATACAACGACATCACTTACAAGATCGACCTCCCATGTGACAAGTACAACGTGAGTGACATCTTCAATGTCAAAGATCTCTCTCCATTCCATGGTGATGAAGAATTTTATCCAAGGACGGATCTTCCCCAAGGAAGGGGAGATGATGCGGAGCATCCCAAGGCCATCCCCATGGACCCAACTACATCTCATACGACACCTCTTGGACCCATGACACGAGCACGTGCAAGAGCTCTCAAAACCGAGGTGACATCACTCCTTTCAGATTTCCACTTTGATGCACATGAGACATGGATACTACCTCATACGGACACTCTGTGCATACTCATGTATCTTGGAGAAGCTAAGGAGCGAGGAGAAGAAGAAGAGGAAGATGTACGTGAAGACGAGGAAGAAGAACTGCTCAAAGTTCCCAGGCTCTGGACGACCGACGAACACCGGACGTCCGATGACCTCCAGGCTCCGGACATCTGACCCCCTCCGGACGACCGATGCTCCCACTTCCGAGCCAAAACCCATGGACATCCGAGGCCCAACGGACGACCGACCCCGACCGGACGTCTGACCGAAGACCACCCGAGCCGAAACTATGGACGTCCGATAGGCATCGGACGTCCGGACCCTCACTAGCCTGCGGACGACCGGTGACCCCCAGACGTCCGACGCCTGTGCGCTGATGCGTGTTGGGCCGCAGCCCATGTACCCCTTCGCCCCCTCTTTTGCACTAAGACTATATATACTCCACCTATTCCTTCTAGCTAGGGATAGCAAAGGATTAGCTCATGTTTGTGTGAGAGCTTTTCTCATCCACTTGGTTACCTTCTCCACGGAGATTCGAGCCTCCACCGGAGAAGATCCCCAAGCGGATTCAAGACCCCTTTTTAGGGAAGAACTCAAGGCCTCCTCACAGAGAAGATCGTTACCATTGTATCGTCCCTAGTTGATCATGTACCATGTATCATTCCATGTATCCGAGGATCTAGCACTTTTGAGACTTGTTCTTGTTAGTTGAGTGTTCCTCTTGTGTTTTCCCCTGGTGATTTCCCTCCTTTCCCTCCTCATGTTCTTCGTGTTCTCCACGGGATCCGCTCCTTTCGTGAAAGATCGGGCCCTAGGGTTCCTACCCTACATCAATTCTCTTCAACATCATCAAGATTCCATTGCCATATAATGGGATCCTTGGCCGCCCAGCATTGGCAAAATTCATGATAGCATCCTACTATGCATGCAACATGTTGAAGATGCCGGGGCCGATGAGCATCATCACCATCCATTCTAACAAATTTATTGGGAAGCAGTTGCAGTATCTCACACCAAGGCACTTGCTCCTGCCGAGACCACCGACTCCGGCAAGCGCCACTCTTTGGAGTGCTGTGCTCCCGTCGAGGATGTGCGAGAGATCTCTGCTAGCAAGAGAAAAAAGAACAAGGCTGCTTAATCGGAGACCAAGAAGTTACCCTCCAAGGTGGACGAAACATGGGGAATTTTCATCGTAAGTTCCACCCTCGATGACAAATAGGAAAGCACGCTCGTTACTTTCCCGTGGGCGAATGTCGATGTGTTTGCATGGCAACCATCTAACATCCCTGGCATTCCTAGGGAAGTAATTGAGTACCACCTTGCCGTCTATCCTCGCACGCAGCCTGTCAACCAGAAGGTGTGGAAGCAAGTGGTTTAGTGTAGAACCCTAGGGCCGATCTTTCACGAAATGGAGGGGATCCCGCGAATAACACGAAGAACACGAGGGGAAACGTGGGGGAAATCATGAGGGGAAACGAGAGGAAACACTCAAATCATCAAGAAACGATCACACATGTGCTAGATCCTCGAAACACAAAGAGATACACGATCCAATGTCAACAAAGGACGATACATAGGGTAACTAGTTCATCTCCGTGAGTAGGTCTTGAGGGGTCTTCCCATCAAGGGGTCTTGAATCCAAGGTAGATCTTCTCCATAGAGGCCGCAGTCTCTCTCAATGGAGTAGATCCCGATGGATGAGCAAAGCTCTATCTCAGACGAGCTAAACCTATGCTAACCCTAGAATGGAGGAGGGGAATGAGTATATATAGTGGTAGTCATGAAGGGGTAAGTGAGGGGTGAAAGGGTACATGGGCCTCGGCGCCGGAGGTTTCGGGCGAAGGTCCGGGCAGGGTCTAGGATATCCAGAGAGTTGGCACACTCTCAGACGGCTTTGTTGCATCGAGGCCGGAAGTTCCGGGATGGTCGGAGGTTCCGGGTGCCGGAAGTTCCGGGCAGGAGGCCGGAGGTTCCGGGATTTTCAGGAGCTTGGCCATGCTTCTTCTTCCTTCTCTTCCACACTTCCCTCATGGATGGTGTAGTTGTACTCTTGTGCTTGCACTCCTCCTCATCATTCGTGGTGCTCCGATAATACCTATGTATGCACACGGGAGAAGTGTCAAGTAGTATACCATCCTCGAAGGGATCAAGTGAGCACGTGTAAGGGAGATGGTTCACCTTTATGTATGTAAAGTAGATGTAGCACGTGTCACTTGCCGAATGAACTTGTGACATGGTGATGTCCATAGGATGCTTTGCATCAACAAGATTTGGAACAGCAACAGTTTTGTCGGTGTTCTGGGAACGGGGGTCCCCAGACTTGCCTGCCTGCGGCCCGCGGCGTGGCTCCACTAGCGGCCCCGTACGGCCCATATTCACCAGCAAAGATTGAAGACCCTTGTGAGGCGGACGACGCAAGACCTCCTCAAGGGCGGCCTCACCAGGCTGGCTCGCGAGGGGTGGAGAGATCAAGGCGAGGGGTACCTCGCGAGGTTCCTGTGAGGCAAGCCATGACGACCGGAACTAGGCGGGCGCCAGTGCGCGCAGTGTCCTCGATTCCTCTTTGGTGCTAAAGGGGCAAGCGCAGGCGAGGAGTCCCGAGGCATCAGGCAAAGGTTTCCATATCAGTGCAACAAGACCAAGAACAGCAAGGCGGCAAGACGGAGGTCACTGTGGAGCCCAAGGCGGTGTCACCACCAGAGCCTTTGGCAGGCGAAGACCACTTTTGTCAGGATAGCTTGTACTAGTTGTCTCCCTTAGAATTTGGCCGTTGTGGGTTCCCCTCCGCTCAATATTTGGGAAGAGGACCAGGGCCTCTATAAATAGGACTAGCCACCACCAAGGGAGGCAACTGATTCAGACCCAGATCATCCCGCACCACACAAGTTCACAATGCACAAGAACACCTCTCCTCAGGAGGCTGTTCTTCCCTTGTAACTGTTCATCGTCAGCCGAAGAGGCAATCCACCACACCACACTGGAGTAGGGTATTACACCGAAACGGTGGCCCGAACCAGTATAAATCTTGTGTCTCGTGTTCTTTGGGTCCGTCGAGCTAGGCCGCGAGATCGTAGAGTGCATGAGCTAGAGAGGGGGAAAGATCTTTGTGCGCACCCTAGTGTTCGAACCTCAAGGATTTTGCCGGAACCCAAAATCTGACATTTGGCGCGCCAGGTAGGGGTGCGCCGAAGCTTTCCTCTTCGTCGATCCGTGCTTCACCGCTTCGCCAAGTTCATGGCCGACGCTCGTCGGGCTCGTGCTGAGCACCGGGCCCCTCTCACCACCCGTGTTGCTCAGACCGCCCCTGTCGTCGGACCTCCCCGCCGTTCTCAGTCACCCACCACCAACGCTGCCACTGGCCCGGCGGCAAAGGAGCAGCAAGCCTCTTCACTGCACCCCTCTATGCGGCGAGATGGTCGCACCGCCACCCCGTCACTGACTCTGGCCATCTCATCGTCTCACGCTCACCGCACCGCCACGAACGCCCAGGCCGCGCTGCTCATGGCAGATGAGCTCCTGCGCTACCGCCCGGTCGACGACCTCTACGAGGACTGGTTGGACCGCATCGCCGAGCTCGTCAGCGCCGCAGGGGGCTCTCCGGCACCATCCCTCTTGCTGCCTCGCCTGCTCCCAGCTGCGGGCGATGTGGCTCACGGAACGCCTCCACCCCCTCAGCACCAATGGTGCCCTCGCGCCGAGGCGCGCGACGCAAGGAGTGCCTCAGCCTCCCCCGTGTCAAGACGGCGTCCTCGCTCCAAGATGCACAGCCCAATGGCGTGATCCTCCATGCCATGTGCTCGCGCACGAAGAAAGAATTTGCAGGAGGTTTCCCGTCCGCAAGAAGACGCTCCACTGCTTCCAGCACAACCACGTCAGGATCGCTTGTTCTGGCAGGGCTATGTGCCACTTGCCGTGATGGCACAGGGATACCAAGGTCAAGCTCCACCTCCACGACGGGCCCCGATGGCCATGGCGGGCTACCATGCCTTCACTCCTGAGCTGCGTAGCGTCGTCTGGCCAGGCAAGTTCATGACGGATCTGCCTCCTCGCTATGACAGCACCCCCGACCCTTTAGAGTTTTTGCAGCTCTACGAGCTAAGCATCGAGGCGGCCCATGGCGACGAAACAGTCATGGCGAATTGGTTTCCCATGGCTCTCCAGGATGGCGCCCACTCATGGCTCCTGAACCTACCCCCTAGGCTCGATTTCCTCCTGGGATGAGATGTGCAGCCGCTTCATGGCAAACTAACAGGGCACTCGCAACCGCCCCCCGGTCGCGGGTGACCTGCGCTGGATCAAGCAACA
Organism: Triticum urartu; assembly: GCF_056163025.1. Lineage (NCBI taxonomy): Eukaryota > Viridiplantae > Streptophyta > Magnoliopsida > Poales > Poaceae > Triticum > Triticum urartu. The sequence continues at coordinate 260,305,860 of NC_141876.1, forward strand.
ACCAGGAGAGACCCTGTAGAAATACATCCAACGCTTCAAAAGTGCGTGTATCAAGATCCCCAAGGTGACGGACGAGGCCATCATTTCAGCATTTTCCAACGGCGTCCACGACGTCAAGATGAAGGAGGAGCTCGCCATCCACGAGGAGCTGTGCACGACCTTGGATCTTTTCAACATAGCAACCAAGTGTGCAAGGCCTGAGGAGGGGCGCCTCTCCCTCCTTGAGCTTCCAGCTGCAGATCTAGAGGAGAAGAAGGCCAAGGTTAAGGACGTGAAGCGCAAAGGGGTGGCCGTACTCGCAGAAGAACCGGACACCAAGCGTGGCCAAGATCTTCTTGAGTCGTCCAAGGGTAGCCGTACGTTCTGTGCCTTCCACAATGTGCATACGCTCAACACCAACGACTGTCAAGAGCTCAGGGTCATTCGAGATGGACGCTTCGGTGGGCGCCCCGAGCGCAATGACCGAGGCTATAGCCGAGGAGGTGAACAAGGTGGAGGACGTTGGGACAACCGTGGGCCCCACCAAGAGTGGTGCGACTAGCCTCGCGAGGATCGTTGGCACGACCAGCCTCGCGAGGGCGCCTGGAAGGACCAGCCTCGTGAGGACCGCCCTCAGGGCAACCCTGGTCTCCTCCCGCTGCCGCCACCAAGAAGGAACGGCGACCATCAACAGGACAAAGGGGCGGGGGGCTTTCAGGAGCCGCGCGCCATGGCTTGCATCTTGGGTGGCGCTCAGGCCCCAGCCTCCCAGCGGTTCTTCAAGCAGTTCTCCTGAGAAGTGAATGCAGTCCTCCCTAAGCTCGAGGCTACACGCCCGCTCAGGTGGTCCAAGTACGCCATCACCTTTAGCTCGTCGGACCAGCTCAAGTGCGCAGCAACCGATGGCGTCCTTTTGATGCTCTGCTCACCCATCATCAGCAATGTCCATGTCACCAAGACCCTCATCGAGGGCGGTGCAGGGCTCAGTGTACTGTCCGTCGAAACATTCGACAGCCTCCAAGTGCCATATGATTAGCTCCATCGCACCAAGCCTATATCAGGAACGACAAACGGCTCCACGACCCCAATAGGGCAGGTTCACCTCCCTGTCACCTTTGATCAGCGTGACAACGACCACACCGAGCTCATCGACTTTGATGTCGCCCACATCCGCCTACCATACAATGCCATCCTCGGGTACCCAGCACTGGCCAAATTCATGGCAGTCACCCACCATGGCTACAATGTCCTCATGATGCCGGGAAGCGGCGGAATCATCACGGTCCCTTGCGAAGAAAGAGACGCGGTGTGCTCCCTCGAGCGCTCCTTCCAAGCTGCATCAATCGAAGACCCTAACAGCGCGGGTGTGCAGTACCCTCCTGAGGCCAACCCCAAGAAGAAGTAGCTACTCCGTGCTGGGCCTCAGGGGAGCAGCACCTCCAGCGGCACCACTTCAGGATCCACGCCAGCGCCTGGGGCGCCTCCTTCCCTCGCATAGGGAGGCGCACCCAGCGGCCTCCTCGAGGAGGGCTCAGGGGCTCTCTTCTGGAGGGCCTCAGACCTGGCCAACATCATGAGGGAGGCGCTCGGGCACCACGTGGAGGCATGCTTCACGGTACATTTCCCTCAGGAGGATACCGGGCGAAGAGCGGTCGGTGTCGGTGTCAAATCCGGCGGATCTCGGGTAGGGGGTCCCAAACTGTGCGTCTAAGGCAGATGGTAACAGGAGGCGGGGGACACGATGTTTACCCAGGTTCGGGCCATCTTGATGGAGGTAATTCCCTACGTCTTGCTTGATTGATCTTGATGATATGAGTATTACAAGAGTTGATCTACCACGAGATCATAGAGGCTAAACCCTAGAAGCTAGCCTATGGTATGATTGTATGTTGTCCTACGGACTAAACCCTCCGGTTTATATAGACACCGGAGGGGGCTAGGGTTACATATAGTCGGTTACAAGGGAGGAGATCTACATATCCATATTGCCAAGCTTGCCTTCCACGCCAAGGAAAGTCCCATCCAGACATGGGACAAAGTCTTTAATCTTGTATCTTCGTAGTCCAACAGTCCGGCCAAAGGTTATAGTCCAGCTGTCCGGAGACCCCCTAATCCAGGACTCCCTCAGTAGCCCCTGAACCAGGCTTCAATGACGATGAGTCCGGCGCGCAGATTTGTCTTCGGCATTGCAAGGCGGGTTCTTCTTCGGAATACTCCATAGAAGATTTTGAACACAAGAATGGTGTCTGGCTCTGCAAAATAAGTTCCACATACCACCGTAGAGAGAATAATATTTCCACAAATCTAATCTGCTGACACATTTAGCAACATGACATCATGCCATGGCCCAGTCTTTATTCGAACCGTTTTTTCCAACCAGCACTGCACATATCGCGAGGCAGTTTTCTTGACATGCCTTGTCAAAGAAGAGAACATGTCCCCCTTATTACGGGATTCTCATCAATACGGACGTGGGTAACTCAACCATGCCCGTTGGTATGACTCCTCGATTTTAGGCAAGTCCCAAACGGCCACAAGGAGGACGCTTGATATTCACCCTCTTTATAAAGAGGCCAAGGCATGTCCTTTTTTCCCTCTCGTACTCGATCGAGTCCTTCCCCCGCCTTGAGTTCCAACACCCAAGGCTCAGGTCAGGTGCTTTGGACCTTCAACCATGTTCGGATCCAACCTTCAAGGTCGGTGGATGCCTTCCTCTGTCACAGAGGAAGACATCAAGAAGCTAAGAGAGGCCAAGTATTTGACCCTCGAAATCTCGCACAGGCTGCCTTCTTGAGGGTAGGTCATTCCCACTCCCGAACCCGGCGAGAGCATTGTATTCATCTCTCACTTTCTCCTAGGGCTAGGCCTCGCTCTGGATCCCTTTGTTAGGGGGCTCATGTTCTATTATGGGTTGGATTCCCATGACCTGGCCCCGGATTCCCTCCATCACATCTCGTCGTTCATCGTTGTGTGTGAGGCCTTTCTCCGCATTACCCCACACTTCGGCCTGTGGCTCAAGACTTTCAATGTGAAGCCGAAGATGATTGAGGGGCGATACGTAGAGTGCGGAGGTGCCGTAATAAGCAAAAGTGCTGATGTTCCATGGCCAGAGGGATCCTTCCCAGAGGTGTCCAGTTTATGGCAACGAGAGTGGTTTTATATCACAGCTCCCCGAAGTGCCAAGTGGGTAGCCGCCCCTGCCTTTCGCTCGGGCCCCCCACCACAACTAACGTCATGGATCAACAAGGGGCTGAACAGGGGGCTAGTAAATGATGTGTTGATATTGCAGAGTTGCATCCGAGATCTCCTTGAGAGAGATGTCAGCCTGGTCACGGTAATGCAAGTCATGCTAGTTCGCCGAGTCCCGCCTTGCAAACATCGACCCCTCCGTATGTGGGAATTCAACCCAGAAGGACCGCGGACTATTCAGCACTTCCTCGGCATGACGCTCGAAGATATGTACAAATTGTTCTTCGGACCACAAATAAAGTGTCCGGACACCACCGAGGATGTGAGTCTGAGCTGTAATCGCCCATATACCCAAGTAAGTAATCTCGTGGCCGAACACCCTGCCTTTTTACTTATCATAACATTATTCTGAAAAGTCGCTCCTTGACCAGGACTGGGTAACAAAGGCGAAGATGATCAGGTGTTTGGCCCCCCTTCCCGAAGGCTCAACAAATCCAGTACTAGCCAGAATGCTCGAGCCGGCGCCTTATCAGGTGCCCTCAGGGGAAGATAAAGGGGGGAATAAAGAGGCTGAAAGCAGGCCTCATTCATTATTCATCCAAACCGGGGGAATTAGTGCCTCCGTGAAGGAGGATAACCAGGGAGAAGAATCTGAAATTCCTTCTCCCAAGGAAGGAAGAGGACCACCTCTGAAGAACCGGAAACAAAGGTTTCCAAACGGGGGAAGAAATCTTCGCCAGAGGGTCCTGCCACGGAGGGTACTTTGTCCGCACAGTGCCTGCAAGTGGATCAGCCCTCTACCGAGATTTGAGTAACCAAAAAGTACTTAATAGTTAAAATATCCTACATTACTTCTAAAGACAATAACCGAAGCATATATCTTTGTAGTTCGGATCGTAGCCCTTCTCGACATAGTTCGTCTTCGGGGGATCTTCTTCCGGAGATGATGGAGAGCGAAACACCTCCCCATGCCACCCCACCTCATGAGGCGGGCAACCCTGAAGTGTCGTCGCGGAGGCTTTGTACTGATCCGCCAAGGCCAGAGAGTAATCCTTCAGCCACCCGAAGTCCTCAGTATTCGGCTCCTAAAGAGAGCAACAGAAAAAGTCCGGAACCACCCGGTGTGCGATCGGACGCAATGAAGGATCTTCTAGGTCAAGCGACCATCTCAGAAGCGCATCGTACGCTAATGGGTACGGTGATTGAGAGGATTTCATCCGCCGAAAGCGGGTTGCACGAAGCTTTTATGAGTCTGCTGAAAGGCATTGAGGTACGTGAAATAGTGTATGTTTTTGACAGTACCGCACACATTAGGTGTGCCCTATGCAAATAGTAGCCCCTGAGACTCTGGTTGCCATCGAGAACGGCGGCAAACAAAGGATCATAGTCCCAGGTAATAATCAGGACGCTGTCATGTGCAGGTGGCTGAAGCCTGGCGGCTAGCCGGACTAATGAGTTTGCCGAGCTGAAGCGGCAATTTGATGCGGCAGATGCCGACATCGTGCTTGTCAACAAGCGGCTCGACGAGGCACAGGGTATATGATTTCTCCGGTGATCAACACATAGTAATAGGAGCATGATGCCAGTATCTTTAATATGTTGTGACTACAGATGGAGCTGCCGCTGTGGAGACCCTTCGGGCGGAACTTGCCCGAGCCAAGGAACAAGCCATGAATAGTGATGCGGCCGCTCTAAAGGCGGTCGAAGAGCTGAGGGCCGAACAGGCTGCGCATTGCCAAAGCAAGGAAAAAATAGCCAAAATGGCCGTTGAGTTGAAAGATGTCGCCGACCGTTACCAACTTCTTGAAAAAGAAAGTCGAGCGAAGGCGACGGACCTGGAGAAGGCCATGGTAGCAGACAAGGAAGCCCGCTCCAAAATCAGAGCGACGAAGGAGGAGCTGCGTCAAGCTGGAGATATCGTGGCTGGGAAGCCCTTTTTGTTGCGGACGAAGTTCGGAGATCCGAAGTATGCCCCTCTTGATCAACTATGGAGTTCTGCAGACGCGTACGTGGATTTGGCAGCAAGTGTTGCTGATGCGGCTGAGTACTTCAAGGATCAAACAGATCATGAAGTGGAAAAGCTGTTCTGGTCACAGTTCAATGTTCTACTGCGTCCCTTGCTGTTTAATGAGCGAATGGCTGAGTGGGACGAGCTCCATAGGTTTTCCATACTTGCCATGAGGTCTGTTGTGGATCATCTGTGGCCGGAAGGGCCAAGGCCGAATAGTTATTTTAATTTAGTGCAACAATTCCTTGGTGCTGTGGTGCACATCGACGCTATGAATAGGTCGGCGTGCATAGAGGGTGCGCGGATGGCACTTGCCCATGTCAAGACATACTGGGCAGAGATGGAGGCCACCACTATTGCAACCCAGAGTCCGTCCATGGGCCGAGTATCTGCCGAGCACTACTTTGAAGAAGTCCTTGAAGGCGCTCGTTCAATAGAAGCTCAATGCTCGAAGAATATTATGTTCTAGTGACATGTATTCCCATTGTAAAAAACAACGTTTTATTGAATTGTAAAGGCTGTTATTATACTTTTGCCTGAAAGTATTATGATGCCTCCTGTGCGGCCGTTTATGTATATATGTATATAACCTGAAACTTTGCAATCGTTGGCTTCAGCCCCCACGCATATAATATGGGGGTGATCCAACGTCTTGGTCCATTAAGGAGGTGGTAGCGCAGCGAACAAGGCAATCAGACCATATTGCTTTAACACTTTCACCTAGCCATAGGAGTTTGACGATGGGACTATTGTATAGCCTCTGGTACTTCCGCGCTTGTCCGAATACGGTGTGCGTACGTACATGACCGGGAAATGGCCCTTTGTTAATGCGGAGGAATCTCGAAGATTCCGCTAAGTCATCGAGGGGTTGACCAGTCTCGCGCTTTATCATGACAGTCAGTTTTCGGCTTTCTCTACTGAGGTGCTCATCCGGATGAACCAGGGCACAATCGCAGTAGTTCTCCTGGTGCCGCCTTAGCCAATAGAGCGGAACATAAGGTAGAAAAACACGGGAGCCGGGCAAACCCAACATTTGCCAAAGACATGACACGGAGCTGGTGCATATAAGGCCAAACTCGCAACGCCGAACACTCCCTAAGGTATTCGGTCTTTATAACATATACCGGGCAGAACAATGCCCTTAATAATAAACCCCGAGTGTCCAGGTACGTGCAATATTCTGATGTGGCGAAATGCCAATAACTTCAGCATCCTTCTCGGTTGTATTGAGTATCCGGAGGATGTGAACAACAAGAGACAGTAAAAAAGGTTTACAGAGGGTCTTAATCTGAAAAGAAACCTTTGTGCGGGTCCCTGCTACACGTCTGCGCCTGTGTCTCCATTGTGCCATGTCCTGGACGGGTGTAGCATGTTTGTCATCTCTAAAAGAGAAGAACTTAGGTGAAAGTTGTCGTGCCAAAAAATTGGTTATTCTCGATAAACCATTAAAATTAAAGATAAGTCAAGTTGAGCCGACTAGCCCTGATTATATGCGGGAAGCCCCTGGTACCGTCTATGAGGGTATAACCATCAAACCAATCTCAGGTATATCTAGTGATCCACCGAACTCGTCTAACCGTGTCCGCGGTCTTGATGACCTGTCATTTATTCTGGTTGGTGAGGCCGCCTAGTGCTCGACTGTTAAAGCCGCGTAGAGAACGCTCAATATTTCCGCCAACTGTGATGGTGCCACGTGGACCAGGCATCTTAAGCTTAAGAGAAGCGTAATGTGGTACCGCATTAAAACAAGCGAAAGCTGTTCTTACGAGTAGTGCTTGATAGCCGCCCCGGAATGGAGCAATGTCGAAGTCTAACTTCTCACTTCGGTAGTTGTTGGGTGAACCGAATACAACCTCTAGTATTAGAGAGCCCGTGGAGCGGGCCTCTGGGCCTGGTATTACTCGCTTGAAGGTAGTATTACTGTGGCTGATTCTTGTCGGGTCTATCCCCATTTTGCAGACTGTGTTCGGATATATTAGATTTAGACCACTGCCTCCGTCCATAAGGACTCCTGTGAGATGGTATCCATTAATTATTGGGTCTAACACCAAGGCAGCTAATCCTTCATGCTGGATGCTTGTTGGGTGATCCCTACGATCAAAAGTGATCGGGCAGGCCAACCAGGGGTTGAACTTAGGGGTGACGCGCTCTACGGCGTGTATGTCTCGGAGTGCGTATTTGCTTCTCCTCTTCATCACGTGGATCAAGTTTACTGTTTTAACCTATGGTGGGAATTTTTCTGTCCTCCAGTGCTTTGCTGGCGAGGTTCGTCCTCGTCTTCGCTTGGTGTCTCCCTCCCCTTGTGTTCGACATTTAGCTTACCGGCCTGCTTGAAGACCCAGCATTCTCTGTGGGTGTGATTTGCAGGTTTATCGAGGGTGCCATCAATCAGACATAGTTTGTCTAGATTCTTGTTTAGGCTAGACGGTCCATCTCTACTGCCTTTGAAAGGCTTTTTCCGCTGACCTGGTCGAGAGCCCCTGAATCCGGTGTTTACTACCGCATTATCTAGGCTGTCTTCTTTATTTCTACGCTTGCTTTTACTGCGTCGTGGTTTTCCATTGCCATCCCTGACTTCGGATGTGCTTGGGTCGCTAGTGCTACTGCGGGCTAACCAGCTATCTTCGCCCGCACAAAAGCGGGTCATGAGGTTTGTCAGGCTGCAATTGTTCTCGGTTTTCTTGGCCGAGATGTCTGGCGAGCCATTCGTCTCGGATGCTGTGCTTGAAAGCTGCTAAGGCTTCGGCGTCCGGGCAGTCGACGATTTGGTTCTTCTTTTTGAGAAACCTGTTCCAAAGCTTTCGGGCTGACTCTCCGGGCTGTTGAAGTATATGACTTAAATCATCTGCATCCGGAGGTCGGACATAGGTCCCTTGAAAATTAGCCCGAAAAGCATCCTCGAGCTCCTCCCAACTTCCAATTGAGTTTTTGGGGAGGTTTTTCAGCCACTGCCGAGCAGGCCCTTTAAGCTTGAGGGGCAAGTACTTGATGGCGTGGAGATCGTCTCCGCGAGCCATATGGATATGGAGGATAAAGTCCTCAATCCAGACCCCAGGGTCTGTGTTCCTTGTCGTACGCCTCTATGTTCACTGGTTTGAATCCTTCTGGAAATTCGTGGTCCAGCACCTCATCAGTGAAATATAGGGGGTGTGCGGCACCCCTGTACTTGGATGCATCATGGCGTTCAGACGGTTGTAGTTTTCGGTTTTGGTTTTGGCCCGGAGCGCGCTTCCTAGATCCATAGATGGATCTGGTCATACTGGATTTTTGGCGCAAGTCCTCACGTAGATCGTGTGTTGACTTATGTGCAGCCTTGTTAGCCGCTCTATCGCAGTCACATGGTGGTTGATCCGGTCGGCTGGCCGTTTTATTTTTCGGCTGTGTGGGCTCTAAGGCCTCATCGTCGAATTCAGGTAATAGCTTGCGCTTTGGATAGCTATTTGTGTGGTAACTTCCACCATACTTTTATTCATTGTCGAGCACTTTGTTCCACCTGCTGTTGAGCGTGTTTTGTGCGGCCTTAAGCCTTTGCTTCTGCTTCTTCAGACTCCTCGTTGTGGCAATAAGCCTTCTGCGGAGGTTCTCTTGCTCCAAGTGCGTTTCCGGGATGATGTGTGCATCTTCATCCAGACTGTTTTCCTCCCCAGAGGGGGTTTGATGAGGTTTATCCTCGGTGTTGCCGTGTTCGGACATCTGATCCGTACTATGTTCGCCGTTTGCAGTTTCATCATGCTCTGCCGCTGGGTCAATGTGGTCGTCGTTTCCTCTGAGTCGACCGGAGTGTTATTTTCTCTTGCGCTGTTATCGCTATTTTTGCCGAGGCGGGATTTTGAGCGGCGCCTACGCCGATGCTTTGATTGTTTCTCGAGGGAGCTATTCTTCGCTGCATCCTACCGTTCTTCATCATTGTTTTCTTTGGTTGTATCCACCATGCATATGTCATGTGGTGAAGTGGTTGTCCAGCGTCCTGTGGGCACTGGTTCCTGTTCCTCTCATGCATCATCGTCCATGCCGTCGATGTCTTCGGAGTCGAAATCAAGCATGTCAGTTAAATCGTCGACAGAGGCTACTAAGTGGGTGGTGGGTGGGCAACGAATTTCTTCGTTGTCCACATCTCATTCTAGTCGGGCATAGTTCAGCCAAGGATCTCCTGACAAGGAGAGAGACCTTAATGAATTTAGCATGTCGCCGAAAGGAGAGTGCTGAAAGATATCCACGGAGGTGAACTCCATGATCGGCGCCCAATCGGATTCGATAGGCACGGACGCATGAGGATCGGAGTCCGTGGCCGGGGATGAATCCAGTAGTTCAGCAACATGGCTCTCGTAAGGGTTGAAGTCAGTATCCGGCTCCCTCGCCATTGAGAATGCGGCCTCCATGGCGGGGTCTATCTCCCCGTCCTCGGATGGCGCAATTTGCTCCAGATTGAGGGCCGGAGTAGTTGCAGGTGTGATCTCCCAATCACTCTCTGATCCGATGGCAGAGTTACGTCATGCTCGTCGTGATTGTGCGGTGCACCTGACATGGGCTCGAATCCGTCGAAGATCAAGTCTCCGCTGATGTCGGCAGTGTAGTTTTAGTTTCCGAACCTGACCTGATGGCCAGGGTCGTAGCTCTCGATCTGCTCTAGATGGCCGAGCGAGTTGGCCCGCCGTGCGAAGCCGCCGAATACGAAGATCTATCTGGGGAGGAAAACCTCACCCTGGACTGCATCGTTACCGATGATTGAAGGAGCCATCAGGCCTTATGGTGACGGCACAGTGGAACTCTCAATGAAAGCACCAATGTCGGTGTCAAAACCGGCGGATCTCGGGTAGGGGGTCCGGAACTATGCGTCTAAGGCAGATAGTAACAGGAGGCGGGGGACACGATGTTTACCCAGGTTTAGGCCCTCTTGATGGAGGTAATACCCTACGTCCTGCTTGATTGATCTTGATGATATGAGTATTACAAGAGTTGATCTACCACGAGATCGTAGAGGCTAAACCCTAGAAGCTAGCCTATGGTATGATTGTATGTTGTCCTACGGACTAAACCCTCCGGTTTATATAGACACCGAACGGGGCTAGGGTTACACAGAGTCGGTTACAAGGGAGGAGATGTACATATCCGTATTGCCAAGCTTGCCTTCCACGCCAAGGAAAGTCCCATCCGGACACGGGACGGAGTCTTCAATCTTGTATCTTCATAGTCCAACAGTCCGGCCAAAGGATATAGTCCGGCTATCCGGAGACCCCTTTATCCAGGACTCCCTCACTCGGTGCTCAGGAGTTCATCACCAAGGCATCTCAAGAGCTTCAGGAAGCAAGAGAAATACACGGCGACCGCCGCCCACTTGGCGCCGCTCCCCACCCAGGCGAGGGTGGTGAGCTGCGCGTCTGCATCGACACCCCAGGGCTCAATAGTGCCGCATCTCAGGAGCGCTTCTGGCCTTCGCATGCTGGCCAGTGTGAGGGCCCACCTCACAACTACGTTCGCGTGCCGTTCTATAACGCCCCGGATGTAATTTACCATATTTATATTCCAACTCTTGCCATTTTTCGGCTCTAAGTTATGATATTCCCTCGTGGTTGGGTTTTGTCTTTGTTTTGCTTTTTGTCCATGTCATGCATCTCATATCATGTGATCATGTGCATCGCATTTACATCCATGTTTGTCTCATGCAACCGAGCATGTTCCCCGTTGTCTGTTTTGCGATCCGGCACTCCTACGTCCTCCGGTGCCCCATTTTGCCTCTTTTCATGTGTGGGTGTTAAGCATTATCGAATTGGACCTAGATTTGCCAAGCGGCCTTGGTACAATACCGGTAGACCGCCTGTCAAGTTTCGTGCCATTTGGAGTCCGTTTGATACTCCAACGGTTAACCGAGGAACCGTAATGGCCTTGTGTGTGTTGCAGCACAACACCCCTCCAAAGTGGCCCAAAACCCTTCCAAAACCCTCCATCCTCTCAGCCGTTCGATCATGATCGCGCGGCCGAAAACTGCACCTCATTTGGACTCCCTAGCTCCCAGAATCTATAAATAGGCCTCCCCCTCCGAAATTCGCGGATAAAACCCTAGTCCTCCCTCTCCCTCCGCGCCGGACGCGTCCACCGCAGCGCCTCGTCAAATCGTAGCGCGCCACGTGTCACGCACCGCCCGCCTCCGCCGCCGGCCCGGCGAGCCCGGATCAGGCCCGCCCGGCCCATTGCCGCCGCCAGCGCCCCCGCGCCCCCGACGGCCGGCGCGCCATCCTCGCCGCCAACTCCGGCTGTGTCGCGCCTCTCCGGTCACCGCCCCGCCGCCCGCCGGCCATCTCCACGCACCGCTGCCCGCCGGTGCCCGCGCGCCGCCGCCCCGCGACTCCGGCAGCCGCCGCCGAACCTCGCCAGTGCGCACGCCGCGCCGCCCGGTCTCCTCCGCGCTGTCCTCCGGTGGGACCTCGCCGCCCTGTCGTCTCCCTCCTCTCCGGCGGCTTCTCCGGTGACCTCGCTGACGAACCTTGAAGTCTGTGCCCGAGAACCCTAGATCCAGATCTGCTTCGGAGGTTGACTTTTTCGTCTAAGTCATTTTCCCTGTTCATATTTTCTAGTCATGTTCATTACATCATATCTCCGCATCCGTAGCTCCTTTTTGGGCGTGTGATATATCAAAGTGTTCGTTAGGATGTCCTCTTCTGTTTGTTCCATTGCACCATGCTTATTTGAGTCCATATTTATGCTTAAAATGCTGTTGCAAAAGTGCTTCATAATGTTAGTTCCTGATTCTTATCAGATTATGAGCATTTTTCATTTTTGCCATGATTAATGTGTGCCTCCTATGAACTTGAGCCCTACATGTGTTTTGGGCTATGCCATGCCATCTTTACAGGGGTGTATGCCATGTATTTTTGTGATCAATGTGGTGACTAGCACATGCATGCAAAGTAGCTCTCGTGATATTGCCGATTTCACGGACTTAGAATCCTACTAAGTCATTTCCCTGATGTTATTTTTATGCCATGTATTCATGTTGCTACAGAGTGATCCCTACCTCTTTTGAGAATGTCCAGTAAGGATGATTTTGACTTATGGTTATGCTCTATCCATCCATGTCTTTTTTTTCAATTATGCTAGCATGACTCAATCTTGCTGTACTTTTGCTAGAAAATGTTCCTGGCAGATTGTTTACGTGTTAACCAATTTTGCCAAGGTTGTTGTAGTTGATCCATGCATACTATGAACTTCTTCTTGCTTTGCTTGGCTTCATGATTATGTCTTATTGCTGGGAGTATGCTTAGATTGTCATGCAATGCCTTGTGTTGAGTGCATCGAGCTCGTAAACATGCCTACGTAACTCTGTTTTTGCCATGTCCAGTTTTCTACTAAGTCTGAATCTGTTAACGAAACTTGCTATGTTTACATGGGTGCCATCATATCTTATGATCCCTTTTGGCTTATGGTTAGTAAGGGACTTTTGTTATATGCTTTGAGTAGATTCATGCCATGCTTTGCTTTGTCATGATCTGATCCTGTAGCAGGTTGTTACCTTCCTCTAAACATTGCTCCTGATGTTAAATCCTGACATGTTGCTAATTTCTCCAAGTCTGTGATGTTGTTATCTTTTGCACTTTTGCCATGCTTGTTTGAACCTACTATTGTGTGATTTAGCCGTAGCTCGGTGTTCTTCTTTTGTCAAGCATATTGTGTAGATCACTGCCATGTGCATTGTTGCTATGTTGGAGTGTAGTAGCTTAGTTTCTTGTTGCATTCTAGTTGGCATCGTGTTGTTAATCGCAGATTTGTGCCATTATTGTTTTGATTGCCATTTGCAAACCGTGCATCCGTTTCTGGTGATCTTTATATTGATTTCGACCGAAATCAACTCATCTTTCCAGTGGCACTCTTGTTTTGCCAAGTTGAGTCCTGGTTCAATCTTTCCTTCCGGAGCACGCATATGCATTGCATATTGCATCCCGCCTACCATGTCATGTTTTGCATCATGTTGCTTGCGCACTGCACCGTGGTTGATTGTGGTTTCTTTTGCTTGTGTTCTTGCCTTGGGTAGAGCCGGGAGACGAGTTCGTGATCAAGGAACCCGTTGAGTACGCTTACGAGGATCAAGCTTACATCAACTCGGAGAACTTTGCAGGCATGATGACCATACCCTCGAAATCACTTCTATCTTTGCTTGCTAGATGCTTGCTCTATTGCTATGCCTATGCCGCGTTACCTACCACATGCTTTATCATGCCTCCCAAATTGCCATGTCAAGCCTCTAACCCACCTTGTCCTAGCAAACCGTTATTTGGCTATGTTACCACTTTGCTCAGCCCCTCTTATAGCATTGCTAGTTGCAGGTGAAGATTCGAGTTTGTTCCTTGTTGGAACATGTTTATTGTTGGGATATAATTATTATATCTTGTTTACTTTAATGCACCTATATACTTGGTAAAGGGTGGAAGGCTCGGCCTTATGCCTGGTGTTTTTTTCCACTCTTGCCGCCCTAGTTTCCGTCATACCGGTATTATGTTCCTTGATTTTGCGTTCCTTAAGAGGTTGGGTTATAATGGGATCCCCTTGACAGTTCGCCTTGAATAAAGCTCCTCCAGCAAGGCCCAACCTTGGTTTTACATTTGCCTAACAACCTATAACCTTCCCTTGGGTTTTCGCGAGCCCGTGGGTCATCTTTATTTTAAACCCCGTGGGCCAGTGCTCCTCTGAGTGTTGGTCCGAAACGAGTAGACTGCGGGGCCACTTCGGGGCAACTTGAGGGTTGGTTCTACTCATAGGATGTCTCATCCGGTGTGCCCTGAGTACCAGATATGTGCGACTCCTATCGGGATTTGTCGGCACATCGGGCGGCTTTGCTGGTTTTGTTTTACCATTGTCGAGATGTCTTGTAACCGGGATTCCGAGTCTGATCGGGTCGTCCTGGGAGAAGGAATATCCTTCGTTGATCGTGAGAGCTTGTGATGGGCTAAGTTGGGACACCCCTGCAGGGTTTTGAACTTTCAAAAGTCGTGCCCGCGATTATGGGCAGATTGGAATTTGTTGATATCCGGTTGTAGAAAACTTGACACTTAACTTAATTAAAATGTATCAACAGCGTGTGTAACTGTGATGGTCTCTTTTCGGCGGAGTCCGGGAAGAGAACACAGTCTCGTGTTATGCTTGAACGTAAGTAGTTCTAGGATCACTTCTTGATCTTTGTAGCTTCTCGACCGTGCTTTGCCTTCTCTTCTCGCTCTCTTTTGCGTAAGGTAGCCACCATATATGCTAGTGGTTGCTGCAGATCCACCTCACTACCTTTTCCTACCCAGTAGCTTAAATAGTCTTGATCGCGAGAGTGTGAGATTGCTGAGTCCCCATGACTCATAGATACTTCCAAAATGAGATGCAGGTGCTGATGATGCAATTCCAGGGGATGCGACTGAACTCAAGTGGGAGTTCTACGAGGACTCAGGACATTACTACGTTTCCTTTCCAGACGATCAGTAGTGGAACCCAGTTGGGGCGATAGGGGATCTTACTCATTTGGGTTTGTCTTTATTTTGGTTCCGTAGTCGGACCTTGATTGTATTCTGGATGATGTAATGCTATATTTATGTATTGTGTGAAGTGGTGATTGTAAGCCAACTCTGTACCTCTTTCTTATTCAGTACATGGGATGTGTAATTATTACCCCTCTTGCGACATGCCTACAATGCGGTTATGCCTCTAAGTCGTGCTCTGACTCGTGGGAGATATAGCCGCATCGTGGGTGTTACAAGTTGGTAATCAGAGCCTTCCCCGAATTAGGATCCCCTTGCTTGATCAAATCGCTGGTGTTGTTGAGTCTAGAAAAATGTTTTGAGTCTTATAGGATTATATATATCGGAAAGTAGGATTCTTTTTACTCCTCAGTCCCTTCGTCGCTCTGGTGAGGCATCCTGACGCAGAGTTTTGACTCTTCTCTTCTCAAATTTCACTAAAAAAGATTAGGATCACGCGGGTATCTTGGAATCGTTCTGATGGTTTTGTGACGAGAACATTGTTCTTGGTGCGTCCTGACATTTAGGGGTTGTGGCAGTGTCCTGGGGAGTTGAGCTCCGAGGTGTTGGCGTCACAATTTTATCGTTGCAGTTCTGGAATACCTGAGTTCGCCGACATCAAAAATCTCTTTTATGCAGTTGTTGGTGAGATAACCTCGATGCCACCCAGTACTGGGGCGGGAGTTCGGGAGTATTGCCATAATTCGTATAACGGATGCTTTTCGAAGGTTGAGGTAAATGATTTCCAAAGGTTTCTTGGTTATGTGTTCAAGAATGGATACAGCTGGATGTAGGATTTGCTAGTTTTGGGTGAGATATTATGCTTCCCCTGTATCCCCAACACCTGATTGCATAACCGGAAAGTTTCGGGAGTTTCATAGGTGGGAATTCATGTAGCTCTAGTATTTCTCCCGTAGATATTTGGTTTGTGATTGGGTAATCCTTACCAATTATTTGTTCATGTCCGTACATTGTTGTTTTATTCATATACCTCTATCTAAGTGGCTTCTCAATTTATGGAAGTGTGATCATTTACTTTGGATTTCATTCATTCATTTTTGTTCGAATGTTAAGGTTATATGTTCATTGATTCAGCTTGAATATATGTCTGTCAAGATGCTAACGGATGTTAACCTCTTCAGGATGGCTCCTCCAACGTGTCAGAATCCGGAACCACCGCCACCACCTCTACCTCCGGAGGCATGGCAAGCTGTGATGGCCGCTACCAACGCCAACACGCAGATGCTTTTGCAACTCTTGCAAGAGCGCAAACAAGGAAATCAAGGCCATTGCAACAATCAAACTCAGTTTGCTACCCTCAACCAGTTCCTCGCAAACCAGCCGAAGTCTTTCAGTAACTGTGTCGAGGCACAGACGCTGACGATTGGCTCGTGGATATCTGCAAACATTTTGAGTGTAGCAACGTTAGGCCCGAGGACTTTGTCATGTTTGCTTCGTTCCAACTCAAAGACCAAGCTGCTGAGTGGTATCAACAATACAAAGATTCTAGAGGAGGTCGTGTGATTACCTGGGATGATTTCCGCCAAGACTTCAAAGCTCACCACATTCCTCAGAGTGTTGTTGAGAGTAAGCGTGAGGAGTTCCGCAATCTGAAGCAAGGCAGCTTGTCTATTTACCAATACAACATCCTGTTCCAGAGGCTCGCTCGCTTCGCCAAGCAAGACATCCCTGACGAGAAGAGCATGATTTATTAGTTCAGAGGTGGCCTCAGAGAAGATTTGCAACTAGCTCTTGTGCTTTTTGAGCCGAAAAAGTATGACGAATTCTACAACATGGCATTAAAGCAAGAAGCCGCTCAGCTCAAGTGCGATGCATCTAAGAAGAGAGTTAGGGATGCAACTCCTTCTTCTTCTTCAACTCAAGTGGCAGCTAAGCAGCAAAAGTACTGGTTGCCTCCTCCTCCTCTGTTCCATCAGCCTTATCAGCAGAAGAGCAAAGGTGGCAATGGATCTTCCCACCCACCCAACCCAGCCTTTCAGAACAAAGCTTTGTCTCATGCTCCAAGGTCAAGTGCTCCGTATCACCGGCCGCTCTCAGAGGTTACGTGGAGCAAGTGTCAGCAGAAGGGGCACTATGCGAACAAATGTTTCAACTAGAGGCGTTTTCCACCTCTTCCTCCTGTGAGATCTACTAGCAATGCAGTGGTCAAGCATAATCCCAAGCATGCCAAGGTCAACATGATGAATGCAGCTCAGGTAGAGGACTCGTCAGAAGTGATCATGGTAACCTTCATGTTAATGATATTCCTGCAAGAGTTCTTTTTGATACTGGTGCATCACATTCTTTCATGTCATTCCCATTTGCATCCAAGAACAATGTTGACACAGAGGTTTTGTCCAAAGTCATGCAAGTTGTTTCTCCCGGAAAGCTTATGACTTCTAGTTTGGTTGCTCCCGATTTCTCTGTCCAGTTTGGAGACTATAAGTTTCTGTCCTCTCCAATTGTTCATGGTAACTCGGATATTGATCTAATTCTCGGCATGGATTGGCTTTCTAAGCACAAGGCTCAACTTGATTGTGCTGCCAGGCAGATTCAATTGACACACTCGTCTGAGGATGTGGTCGTCTTTGCCACTCGTGATGATACCATTCGATTGTTTTCTCTCAACGAGAAGGGTGAGTTGAATGCCATCTCTTAGATTACAGTCGTTTGTGAATATCAAGACGTCTTTCCAGAAGAGCTTCCAGGAATGCCTCCTCACCGGCCAGTTGAATTTTTCATTGATCTTGAGCCTCGCACGGAACCTGTTTGCAAACGTCCTTACAAGCTTGGACCAGAAGAGTTGAAGGAGCTAAAGAAACAACTCGATATACAAGACTGTATGGGTCTGATCCGACCAAGCTCTTCTTCATGGGGTTGTGGTGTTCTTTTTGTCAAGAAGAAGGATGGCACAAAACGATTTTGCGTCGACTACCGTCCATTGAACAAGAAGACCATAAAGAACAAGTACCCACTTCCCAACATCAATGAGCTATTCGAACAACTCAAAGGTGCTCAAGTATTCTCCAAGCTTGACATCCGTCTGGACTATCATCAGATTCGCATTCGTGAACAAGACATCCCCAAGGCAACATTCAGAACAAGCTATGGTTCCTATGAATACACTGTCATGTCTTTCGGCCTTGTCAACGCTCCTCCAATGTTCTCTCGCATGATGAACTTCATCTTCAACCCATACACAAATGACTTCGTCTTGGTCTATCTCGATGACATTTTGGTCTTTTCCAAGAACAAGGAGGATCGTGCCAAGCATTTGAGATTGGTGCTGGACAAACTCAGAGAACATCAGTTCTATGCGAAGTTTTCAAAGTGCGAGTTTTGGCTCGATGAGGTTCTCTACCTTGGGCATATCATCCCCGCCAAGGGCATAGCTGTTAATCCTGAGAAGGTGTCTGCAATTGTGAATTGGGAACCGCCTCAGAATGTGAAGCAGCTCCGCAGCTTTCTTGAGCTCGCAAGCTATTGTCGAAGATTCGTTGAGAATTTCTCTAAGATCGCGAAGCCTCTTTTCAACCATCTCCAAAAGCATGTGAAGTATGTATGGATGCCTGAATGTGACATAGCTTTCAACACCCTCAAAGAGAAGTTAGTCACAGCTCCAATTCTGACTCCTCCTGATGAATCCAAACCATTCGAGGTTTTCTGTGATGCTTCCCTGCAAGGTCTCAGTGCTGTGTTAATGCAAGAGCCGAAAGTTGTGGCCTATACCTCTCGCCAGTTGAAGCACAACGAAAAGAACTACCCCACTCATGACCTCGAGTTGGCGGCAGTTGTCCATGCTCTTTTAACATGGAGATATTTCTTATTTGGGATGAAAGTGGACATCTTCACTGATCATAAGAGCCTCAAGTACATCTTCACTCAGCCCAACCTCAACCTCAGGCAGACTCGTTGGGTCGAAATGATTCAAGAGTATAATCCGAGTATTGAATATACTCCAGGCAAGGCCAATGTCATTGCTGACGCTTTGAGCAGGAAGGCTTACTGCAACAGCTTGATTCTCAAGCCCTACCAACCGGATCTTTGTGAAGCTTTCTGCAAACTTAATCTCCAAGTTGTTCCTCAAGGATTCCTTGCCAACCTCCAAGTCTCTCCTACTTTGGAAGATCAGATTCGGGAGGTACAACTTCTTGATGCAATGGTGAAAAAGGTGAAGATTGGGATTGCCAAGAGCCAACCCAAGTACAAGTGTTATCGCCTTGATGACAAACATACTCTATTCTTCGAGGATTGAATAGTTGTTCCTAAAGGTGAACTTCGTAAAGTCATTATGAACGAAGCTCACAATTCACTCCTTTCTATTCACCCTGGAAGTACAAAGATGTACCTTGACCTCAAGCACTCGTATTGGTTGACTCGAATGAAGCGAGAGATTGCTCAGTTCATGAATGAATGTGATGTCTGCAGAAGAGTGAAAGCAGAACACCAACGGCCAGCTGGCCTCCTGCAACCTCTTTCCATTCCAGAATGGAAGTTTAATCATATTGAGATGGACTTCGTGACTGGATTTCCCAAGTCCAAGCGTGGCAATGATGCTATCTTCGTCGTCATCGACAAGCTCACTAAAGTGGCTCATTTTCTTCCTATCAAAGAATCTATCACAGCAGCTCAGTTGGGAGAGCTATATACCTCCAGGATTGTCTCCTTGCACGACATTCGCAGTTGATATCTTCAGATCATGGAAGCATATTTACTTCTAAATTCTGAGACTCCTTCCAGAAGGCCATGGGCACCAACATTCGCTTCAGCACAGCCTTTCATCCTCAAACTAGTGGACAAGTCGAGCGAGTAAATCAAATTCTTGAAGATATGATCAGGGCATGTGTCATTTCCTTCGGTATGAAGTGGGAAGATTGTCTTTCATATGCCGAGTTCGCCTTCAATAACAGCTTCCAAGCGAGTTCGGGCAAGGCCCCATTCGAGATTCTCTATGGAAGAAAGTGTCGTACTCCTCTTAATTGGTCAGATACTGGTGAATGCCAACTTCTTGGCAATGAATTGATCACAGAGGCTGAAGAAATGTGCAAAGTCATTTGTGAAAATCTCAAAGCTGCGCAATCGCGCCAGAAGAGTTACTATGATAGCAAGCATCATGACTTGGCTTTCGAGATCGGAGACCATGTCTACCTGTGTGTCTCTCAAACGAAAGGTACTCGTCGCTTCAGTATCAAAGGGAAGCTTGCCCCTAGATACGTGGGTCCTTTCAATATCATTGGCAAAAGAGGCGATCTCGCCTATCAACTTGAGCTTCCATCCAACTTTGCAAACGTGCACGACGTGTTTTACGTGTCTCAGCTTTGCAAGTGTTTCAAGACTCCTGACTGCACCATCAACTTCGTAGAGATTGATCTCCAAGAAGACCTGTCTTATCATGAGCATCCCGTGTCTATTCTTGAAGAAACTGAACGCAAGACTCGCAACAAGTCTATCAAATTCCTGAAAGTGAAGTCGTCACATCATTCCGATCGAGAAGCCACATGGGAACGTGAGGACCACCTTCTTTCCGAATACCCGGAGTTTTTCTAGTCCTAGATCTCGGGACGAGATCCTTTCGTAGTGGTGGAGTGTTCTAACGCCCCATATGTAATTTACCATATTTGTATTCCAACTCTTGCCATTTTTCGTCTCTAAGTTATGATATTCCCTCATGGTTGGGTTTTGTCTTTGTTTTGCTTTTTGTCCATGTCATGCATCTCATATCACGTCATCATGTGCATCGCATTTGCATACGTGTTGGTCTCATGCATCCGAGCATGTTCCCCGCTGTCCGTTTTGCGATCTGGCACTCCTACGTCCTCCGACGCCCCTTTTTGCCTCTTTTCATGTGCGGGTGTTAACCATTCTCGGAGTGGACCGAGATTTGCCAAGCGTCCTTGGTACACTACCGGTAGACCGCCTATCAAGTTTCGTGCCATTTGGAGTCCGTTTGATACTCTAATGGTTAACCGAGGAACCGTAAAGGCCTCGTGTGTGTTGCAGCCCAACACCCCTCCAAAGTAGCCCAAAACCCATCCAAACCCCCTCCATCCTCTCGGCCGTTCGATCACGATCGCGTGGCCAAAAACCGCACCTCATTTGGACTCTCCTAGCTCCCAGAATCTATAAATAGGCCTCCCCCTCCGAAATTCGCGGATAAAACCCTAGTCCTCCCTCTCCCTCCGCGCCAGACACGTCCGGACGGCGCCGGACGCGTCCCCTGCCGCGCCCCGTCCAATCGTAGCACGCCACGTGTCAAGCACCGCCCGCCTCCGCCGCCGGCCCGGCGAGGCCGGATCGGGCCCGCCCGGCCCATCGCCGCCGCCAGCGCCCCCGCGCCTCCCCGCGCCCGCGACGGCCGACGCGCCGCCAACTCCGGCCGCTTCGCACCTCTCCGGTCGCCGCCCCTCCGCCCGCCGGCCACCTCCGCGCGCCGCCGCCACACAACTCCGGCAGCCGCCGCCGAACCTCGCCGGTGCGCACGCCGCGCCGCCCGTTCTCCTCCGCGCTGTCCTCCGGCGGGACCTCGCCGCCCCGTTGTCTCCCTCCTCTCCGGCGGCTTCTCCGGTGACCTCGACGACGAACCTCGAAGTCTGTGCCCGAGTACCCTAGATCCAGATCTGCTTCGGAGGTTGACTTTTTCGTCTAAGTCATTTTCCCTGTTCATAT
Organism: Triticum urartu; assembly: GCF_056163025.1. Lineage (NCBI taxonomy): Eukaryota > Viridiplantae > Streptophyta > Magnoliopsida > Poales > Poaceae > Triticum > Triticum urartu. The sequence continues at coordinate 260,327,193 of NC_141876.1, forward strand.
TTTCTAGTCATGTTCATTGCACCATATCTCCGCATCCGTAGCTCCGTTTTGGGCATGTGATATATCAAAATGTTCGTTAGGATGTCCTCTTCTTTTTATTCCATTGCACCATGCTTGTTTGAGTCCATCTTGATGCTTACAATGCTGTTGCAAGAGTGCTTCATAATGTTAGTTGCTGATTCTTATCAGATTATGAGCATTTGTCATTTTTTCCATGATTAATGTGTGCCTCCTATGAACTTGAGCCCTACATGTGTTTTGGCTATGCCATGCCATCTTTATAGGGGTGTATGCCATGTATTTTTTTTATCAATGTGTTGACTAGCACATGCATGCAAAGTAGCTCTCGTGATGTTGCTCATTTCAGGGACTTAGAATCTTGTTATTTTTATGCCATGTATTCAGTAAGGATGATTTTGACTTATGGTTATGCTCTATCCATCCATGTATTTGTTTGCAATTCTGGAGTACCCTAGGATGACTCAATCTTGCTCTACTTTTGCTATAAAATGTCCCTGGCAGATTGTTTACGTGTTAATCAATTTTGCCAAGGTTGTTGTAGTTGATCCATGCATGCTATGAACTTGTTCTTGGTTTGCTTGGCTTCATGATCATGTCTTATTTCTGGGAGTATGCTTAGCTTGACATGCAATGCCTTGTGTTGAGTGCATCGAGCTCGTAAACATGCCTACGTAACTCTGTTTTTGCCATGTCCAGTTTTTTGGTAAGTCTGAATCTGTTAATGAAACTTGCTATGTTTACATGGGTGCCATCATATCTTATGATCCCTTTTGGCTTATGGTCAGTAAGGGACTTTTGTTATATGCTTTGAGTAGATTCATGCCATGCTTTGCTTTGCCATTATCTGATCCTGTAGCAGGTTGTTATCTTGCTCTAAACATTGCTTCCTGATGTTAAATCCTGACATGTTGCTATTTCTTCCAAATCTGTGATGCTGTTATCTTTCGTCAAGCATCTTGAGTAGATCACTGCCATGTGCTTTGTTGCTATTTGGAGTGCAGTAGCTTAGTTTCTTGTTGCATTCTAGTTGGCATCGTGCTGTTAATCGCAGATTTGTGCCATTATTGTTTTGTTTGCCATTTGCAAACCATGCATCCGTTGCCGGTGATCTTTATATCGATTTTGACCGAAATCAACTCATCTTTGCAAAGGCACTCTTGGTTTGCCAAGTTGAGGCCTGGTTCAATCTTTCCTTCCAGAGCACGCATATGCATTGCATATTGCATCCCGCATACCACATCATGTTTTGCATGATGTTGCTTCCGCACTGCACCGTGGTTGATTGTGATTTCTTTTGCTTGTGTTCTTGCCTTGGGTAGAGCTGGCAGACAAGTTCATGATCGAGGAACCCATTGAGTACGCTTACGAGGATCAAGGTTACGTCAACTCGGAGAACTTTGCAGGCAAGATGACCATACCCTCGAAATCACTTCTATCTTTGCTTGCTAGATGATCGCTCTATTGCTATGCCTATGCCGTGATACCTAGCACAAGCTTTATCATGCCTCCCATATTGCCATGTCAAGCCTCTAACCCACCTCGTCCTAGCAAACCGTTGTTTGGCTATGTTACCGCTTTGCTCAGCCCCTCTTATAGCGTTGCTAGTTGTAGGTGAAGATTGGAGTTTGTTCCTTGTTGGAACATGTTTATTGTTGGGATATCATTATTATATCTTGTTTAATTTAATGCACCTATATACTTGGTAAAGGCTGGAAGGTTTAGCCTTATGCCTGGTGTTTTGTTCCACTCTTGCCACTCCTTGATTTTGCGTTCCTTACGCACTTGGGTTATAATGGGAACCCCTTGACATTTCTCCTTGAATAAAGCACCTCCATCAAGGCCCAACCTTGGTTTTACATTTTCCTAACAACCAATAACCTTCCCTTGGGTTTTCGCGAGCCCAAGGGTCATCTTTATTTTAAACCCCCCGGTCCATTGCTCCTCTGAGTGTTGGTCCGAAACGAGTAGACTGCGGGGCCACCTCGGGGAAACTTGAGGGTTGGTTTTACTCGTAGGATCTCTCATCCGGTGTGCCCTGAGAATGAGATACGTGCGACTCCTATCGGGATTTGTCGGCACATCGGGCGGCTTTGCTGGTTTTGTTTTACCATTGTCGAGATGTCTTGTAACCGGGATTCCGAGTCTGATCGGGTCGTCCTGGGAGAAGGAATATCCTTCGTTGACCATGAGAGCTTGTGATGGGCTAAGTTGGGACACCCCTGCAGGGTTTTGAACTTTCGAAAGCCATGCCCACGGTTATGGGCAGATGGGAATTTGTTGATATCCGATTGTAGAAAACTTGACACTTAGCTTAATTAAAATGAATCAATAGCATGTGTAACCGTGATGGTCTCTTTTCGGCGGAGTCCGGGAAGAGAACACGGTCTCGTGTTATGGTTGAACGTAAGTAGTTCTGGGATCACTTCTTGATCTTTGTAGCTTCTCGACCGTGCTTTGCCTTCACTTCTCGCTCTCTTTTGCATAAGGTAGCCACCATATATGCTAGTTCTTGCTGCAGATCCACCTCACTACCTTTTGCTACCCATGAGCTTAAATAGTCTTGATCGTGAGGGTGTGAGATTGCTGAGTCCCCGTGACTCACAGATTACTTCCAAAACCAGATGCAGGTGGCGATGTTGCCATTCCAGGGGATGCGACTGAACTCAAGTGGGAGTTCGACGAGGACTCAGGACATTACTACGTTTCCTTTCCAGACTATCAGTAGTGGAGCCCAGTTGGGGCGATCGGGGATCTTACGCATTTGGGGTTGTCTTTATTTTGGTTCTGTAGTCGGACCTTGATTGTATTGGGGATGATGTAATGCTATATTTATGTATTGTGTGAAGTGGAGATTGTAAGCCAACTCTATACCTCTTTCTTATTCAGTACATGGGATGTGTAAAGATTACCCCTCTTGCGACATGCCTACAATGCGGTTATGCCTCTAAGTCGTGCTCCGACACGTGGGAGATATAGCCGCATCATGGGTGTTACACGTTCGGCTTGCCAAGTGTGGCTGCCGCCTTCCAGTGCAATCTGCGGAGCATCCTGGCAGGTCAGGAGGCCAGGCATCACGCGGTCCTGGCGGAGATGGAGACGACCCTCCGGAGGACACCTGAGCCTCCAGAGCCTCCTGAAGCTCAGGGCCCCGGCGGCTCGTGAGAAGAACTTCTTCGCTACGTGTCTTCAGCTACCCCGACACTCCTTCGGCAACCAAACCAGGTGACATCTTTCTAAGTTCATTTAGCTGGGAGCGCCCCCTGGGCTGCATTGTCCCCAGGCCGCGTGGGTCCATCCCTGCGGCATGTATCTTCTTGCATCTTCAGTTCACTTTGCTGCGAGCGCCCCACGGGCTGCATTAACCCCAGGCCGCTCGGGTCCAACCCAGCGGCATGTATCATTCTCGCATTTACCTAAGCTAGTTGCTTTTCATGTGTAATCTATTTATGGATATCACCTACTCGATTGTCACCTACCATGGGAGCCACGCGCCGATTGTCTTTCTTCAGGATCCTTCGCATTAGAAGGCTAGGCACGGCATCTGTGCTCGGGCCCTGTCCCTGCAACGTTGATAAATCCAACGGCTGTGCTCGGTCTGGCGGGCCGGCCCCGTTCACGTCACCCCCTGGGGTCGTTGGTGCTTGGCCTTTTTGTGCGATATCCTCAGGAAATCCACACGGCACGGGTTTTCTAACCATCTCGCAGTAACGCCACAGCCATGAAGAATCAAGACCAGGCACAACCCACCTTGAGGTAGGGCCTCGTGAGTCCCGCGCTAGCCCACGAGCACCCAGATACACCTCGCCTAGCCCAGCCGTGCAAGCCATTTGTTAGGACGGGGCTGTACACGCCCCGGGGGATCTCCATAGTAGAGAGTCCCCTTCCACAAGCCAGCGACGGATGGGAGATCACCACGGCGATTTGCGCCCCTCCTCGCGCTAACCCGCAGGAACCTCCTGAGGACTACAGCGGGTGGTACCGCGGACTCTCTCTCTTCTCCCATGCAATTCGCTTGCGCGTTAAAAGGGGGCTCCTGAGCATCGCGACTCAGGAGCTCTTACTGGCTCTCCAGCCCTCACCCCCTGGCCTTGACCATGGCATCGTGACCTGGCATACCAGTGGCGGCTGAGCTCTCTCGAGGGTCGGCACCAGAGGACGTAGAGCACCAGGAAGAACATGGAGAAGAGGGGGAGGCATGCACGGGCCTAACCTAGCTACCTAGCAGCGGCCGCCACCCAAGTCTGGTGCGGCACGGGAAGACGACTCTAGAGCGCCAAGATAAGTCTTATACCTGGACCAACCCAGCACTATGACATAAGATTCTCGCCTTTTAGCTACCCTGCTACGGCAACATCGCCTTCCTTTCCCATCCTCAGGTAGCTGCTTGCACGCTAAAGGGGATCTCTTGAGCATCGCGCCTCAGGAGCTCCTACCGGACCTCGGGCTTCTCACCTCCTGGCCTTGACCACGGCATCGCGACCTGGCATACCAGCGACGGCTGCAGCCTGCCTGGGGACTGGGACCTGTTAGCATAGAGCACCAAGCTGCCGCGGGATTGGAAAGGGGGAACCGAGCCTCAGCAGGACATGCACTCCCAAATTTCCACAATAAGGATAATATCAACAAAAGGCATTACACACACTTTGCACACCCCCACGGGGTCCGTTTCGATTCCTCGCAGGGAACAAAAGGAAGGGAATTCCTAGTAGCTTTATCTACACACGCCAGACATCGCCGACGCCATCATCAACAGTGTGCCACAGAAGGTCGGTGCCAACCCCATCCAGATCAACGGTGGCGGCCAGACACGGAGACCTTGCTCTGAGCTCGACGAGAGCTCAGGGGCACGTAAATGTCTTCGCTCGTCTCCGGAGACTCCACGAGCTTGGGAGAGTCGCTGGACCAGCAGGAGTCACCAATGTCGCTGGAGGAGCTGCGGGCGAGGCCAGCGGTAGGCCCGGTGCCAGCCGCCGCATCGTCTCGATGGCTCCCTTCAAGGCAGCACTCCAAGTGGCGCCTTCCTCGTCGAAGACCTTGAGGAACAGCGTGGAGGCGCCATCATACTCGAAGTGGATGGCGAGGGAGCCGTACGCACGGCAGGCTCGGGCGACCTCGCCCCATCCTCGAGTCATGAAAATCCTCCCGGAGGCGACGGCTTCAACTTCCGCTCCAGTGGTCGGGGCGTCGCAGTCGGCGTCGCACTCGGCGGCATCTCGACGGTGAAGAACTGCGGAAGGTGAATCCAAGTACTTGGAGGCATCACCGCCCACAACACGAACTCGCGCGAGGAGTCCGTAGCATGGACCCCTTGGCGACGGCGTGCGCCTTCGCGGAACGGCGGCCACAGCCCTGGCATAGGCGGCAGCGCTCATCGCTCCTCCCTCTGGAACCCTCGACGTGAGCATACAAGGGCAACGGGTACCTAGGAGGTGGCCTTTCGTACCATGGCCACGACACTACCGGCCTCACGACCATCTTGCAGCGATGGGACCTCCTCTTCTTTGGCGGGAGCAGCTTGGGCTCATTGAGGGGAGTCTTGCCCTTCTCCGTGGCCGAGAACCTCTGCATCGGCGCCATGACTACACCAGCGAGGAGTGGAGCAAGGAAGGAGAAGAAGCAGGAGAAGCAAGGAAGAGACGGGTGACGGGGGCTCCGCCCCCCACTTCCCGTTTATAGCCAAGGGGAGGCCAACCGCAGGCCTCCATGATCCAAGGTAATAATGATCTTTTCTGCATGCAGCGAGGACCCGTCAAGTCAGGCAGTTGCCGAGGCTGCGTGGGGTAGTGGAGACGCCCACGTCCAATCAATCGCCACGCGCCAACTGTGGTCGCAGGCTGATGGGGCCCGTGGCGCTCCGTGCTTGCCCTTTGGCATTGCCTCGAAGCCAAGCCCGAGCACGCCTTGGGCCCAGGGGCTACTATCGGCGTTGTGGGAATGGGGGTCCCCAGACTTGCCTGCCTGTGGCCCGTAGTGTGGCACCACCAGCGGCCCCGTAGGGCCCATCTTCACCAGCAAACATTCAATACCATTGCGAGGGGCCAAGCCTTGCGAGGCAGACGACGCAAGACCTCCTCAGGAGTGGCCTCACCAGGCTGGCTCGTGAGGGGCGGAGAGATCAAGGCGAGGGGCACCTCGCGAGGTTCCTATGACGCAAGCCATGACGACCGGAACCAGGCAAGTGCCAGCGCGCGCAGTGTCCTTGTTTCCTCTTTGGTGCTAAAGGGGCAAGCGCAGGCAAGGAGTCCCGAGGCAGCAAGCAAATGTTTCCATATCAGTGCAACAAGACCAAGACCAGCATGACGACAAGATGGAGAGATGTGGAGCTTCCCACGTTCATCCCCATGTACACTCCGACTACTCTCCAAGAACCAAGAGGACATATCACGAGACCTCGAACATACGCCATTGGACACAAGGTGAACTTGCTCCTCTCAGAACTTTCAGTTTCTACATGTGAGACATGGCTACTACCTCCAACGTGTGTGCTATGCATGATCAGGTACTTAGAGGAAAGCCACGGAGCCACCACATCCAAGGGCGAGCTAGCAAGGACGCCAAGTACAAGGACCAAGAGAAGAAGCTGCCAGAAATCTATAGCCACCGGACGACCGGTCTGGACCAGACATCCGACGCCTGGAGTCTTCACCAGCCAGCCCAAGTCCCAGCCAGCGAGACCTACAGCGGTCGGACGACCGACGCTGACCGGACGCCCGACATCCTCCAGCGCCCAGATGATCAGCCCCGTCTGGAAATCCGACGATGGCTTTCCCAGGCCAAAACACCGTACGTCCGACAAGTACCGGATGACCGGACCCTCGCGAGCCACGGACATCCGGTAGCCGTCGGACGTCCGTCTCCTGTCTGTGCACAGTGTATCGGGCCGAGCCCATGTATCCCTTCGCCCTCACTTACCCCTTCGTGGCCCTAGACTATATATACTCCTCCACCTCCACCATTTGAGGGTTAGCAAAGGATTAGCTCATATTTTGTGTGAGAGCTTTGCTCATCCACTTGGATACCTTCTCCTTGGAGATTCGAGCCTCCACCGGAGAAGACCCCCCAAGTGTATTCAAGACCCCTTTTAGGGAAGAACTCAAGACCTCCTCACGGAGAAGACCGACTACCCTTGTATCGTCCTTAGTTTTCCGTGGATCATGTATCTTCTCTTATGTACTCGAGGATTTAGCACATGTGTGACTTGTTCATGTTGGTTTGAGTGATTCTCTCGTGTTTCTCCTCGTGTTTGCCCTCGTGTTTCTCCTCGTGTTCTTCGTGTTCTTCGCGGGATCCACTCCTTTCATGAAAGATCGGCCAATTAGGGTACCACCCTACATCATCTTGGTATCATGAGCCACGTTGGTCACGATTTCGGAGCCTCCCCTCTTTGTTTTCTAGCCTAATTTTGTTGTGTTCTTCCCTAAATTCGGAAATACCCACCAAAAATAGCCCCAATTTTTTTTGTGATTTGTTGGTTTGATGAAGTTTTGTTGGATTTGATCCATGGATTTGCTTGGTTTCGAGTGGATTTAGCATCTCCCCAATTTTCCTCACTTTCCATCCACGAAATCTCATCAATTTTGACCCCCCAAATCCCCCTTTTCTGCCTAAAATCGCGTCTTGAAACTCGCATCTTGCGTTGACCCCGACCCACCGGACGACCGGCCTTTCACGGACGTCCGGAGCCCCTGGAACGACCGGACGTCCGACCTCTTCCGGACGACTGGAACCCCTAACCTGAGCCAAATTTTCGGATTTCCGAGCCCACCCGGACGTCCGGCCCCCGGACATCCGACCTTTTCCGGACGTCCGTAACCTGTAGTTTCAGTTTTCGCTCAAATTTTGTTTCGGCCATAACTACTTCACCCGAACCCTGATTTTGATGTTCTTTAGCTCGTTTTGAAGCTCTTGACATCCCCCTTCCCACAAAAATACCATCAAAATTTTGAAACTTTGGCATCTTTGCCTACGGCTTCCACCACATCATCCGCTACACCACCACCGACTTTCCCAACCTAACCAATTTTGTTCCCCTTGAGGAGTGATTTGAGCCCCATAATGTGTCTAGGATACTTAGGGATGGTTGCTTCTTCATCGACCACCACCACCACCATAACTTCCGCATAGTTTTGCCCACCTCACACTCCCGCCACCCTAACCTAACCCAATTTTGTTTATGTTGAGAGTTGTGTCTCCTAAGGTGTTTCGGCTACTTAGGGACCGTGCTTCCAACTCCGACACCGTGTATAGTCCACCACCTTACCCTCCATTTCCACATTGCGTACTCCACAACCCATCATTGCCATTCCGCAATTCCATTGAGCTTTCACAAAACAACCACCGCATTCCCGCTACCACCATTTGACATTTGACATTTGAGATTTTGAGTTCACGGTTTTTCCGTTTCCTAAGGTGTTTTGGCTACTTAGGGACAAGTCTCCATCATCTTGGTCTCTCCATCAAGATCACTGCCACTCATCATCGACACGGACGGTAACCTTCATATCATTTTGGTATTGTGGTATCCTTCCATTGTATATTCCCTTGCCATTGCATTGATAACCCCTAGCCCATTTTGTGTCACTTGCCTATCGAGACTAGCCATTGGATTATTGCCGGCAACGTTACTTGTGCACATTAGTGGTCTACACCTTCCATTGCATACATACCATACCATAGGTATCATCTTGGTATCATATCATCCCTTGTTCCACAGTTTTGTTCCCGCATATATACAATTGCTATCTTGGTTTGTGCATTGTGCCAAAGTGGCCATACAAAAAAATAAGCTTTTAAGAAAAATAGAAAGAGAAAAGAAGCTTGTAAGAAATAGCCATAGCATCATACCACATTGTCATATCCGATCATCTTGGATCATACCACCGAAACATACATACATAGCATACTTGGGATAGAAAGCTCATACATTTTGCATCTTATAGGTTGTGCACAAGTGTCGTATCCGCCTATTGAGCAGTCGTGCTAGCGTCTCTCTTGAGTTGTGTAACACGAGCATTTTCCGTGGATTCCACATTTTGTGCTCATCCTTGGTTGCACGACCCCATTTATCTATCCATGTGCGTGTTTTCGTGTGCCATTCATTGTTATTGGTCTACTTGTTTCACTTGTGAATTTGTGAATCTCTTTCAACATTATTGACTCCTGCTAACATTTTTCATCAAATTTTTTGTGCCACTATCCTCACCGAGCTCCACCATAAGCCTTATCTGTGTAAGTGTGAGAAACCGACAAGAATTGGTACCAATTGTACTATTTCCTTGTCCACATTGGAGTGATCATTGATCCACTTTCAACTTCGGTCAAGGTACATTTGGTATTCGTTCTTCTCTTTCTACCACTCACATTTTTCTCTTGGAGTGATGGATAGGCAAGGCATTTCATCTCTGGTCTTCCACAACAACGACGGCATGAACAACTACATCACCCAATCGTCAATCTTCGATCTACAACGACAAATGCAAGGCACACAATGAAGATTGCGAGAGCCCATCGAGAACATCTCCATCGACATTCGTCACTCCAAAGCAAGGAAAAGGGACTACATCGACAACAAGCTTTCCGCACAAAAGGAGGAGCAAGATGCAAGGATGGAGGAGATTCAGACCTTGTTGATCAACCGTTCTTCCCCTTCATCATCCTCTACGCAGCAATGTTCAAGTCACAAGTCTTCGGAGCGCAAAAATGATGCAAGCGCAAGTCATCCACATCCACATCTCCATGGCGACCACCATCGCGTTTGTGATCCACATCGTCATGAAGGGCAAGTTACCTCCAAGCAACATGTGCACGGCAACGATGAACGACATCTACTATGAGCTCAAGTGCGACAATGACACCATCATCATGAAGATGCTCGCCAAGCGCAAATGTACAACTCCCAACAAGTTCTACTTCACGCCAAGGTCAAGCCTCAAGAGCACAAGAGAAGACCGCAAGACAAGCACCACCAAGAGCATGCTACGGCTACTACCACCACCACTTAGGCATCTTCGCCAAGTGTTCTCAAGGCATCTTCGCCTTCGGATGTACAACATCTTCGCCTACTTCCCATGAGTTCGCCCACATCGACATCTTCAAGTACAAGGCGACCACCTACGAGCGAGGGCAACACTTCCATCTTTGGAAGCCCCCCAAGGAAGATGACCGAGCATGGAAAATTCCCTTTGGTCATGGAGACGAGCTACGAGGTGACACATAATATGGGCCTCCTACAACAAGACGGCGATAATACGATCGAGTTAGGGCGATCCCCTATGACCACGGTGACAAGCACGAACCTCTTCAACTTCATGAAGATAGCGCACCAAAAGGACTCATTCTCTGAGTCAAGCTACGAGACCGCACATGAGGCCTTATCTTTGGTCTTGGAGGATAGTGATGATGTGCCATCTTCGGCCTTCATCCACGGCTATGACCACGACATGATTGAGCATGGAGACATTTGCACCTGCATCTCTACGACACCCATATATCATGAGATGCCCCAATTGCCATGTAAGGAGAGCCATCACCCAATGAGTGAGATGAGTGACTCAACCATACGTGACATTGAGAGCATTTTCTATGAGAGGATGAGTGTGACCACCACTAGCCCCACACTTGAGAGCATGCCACACATTCTATGTGAGGTTGAGAGCCATTTCAATGACTACACCAACCATATGAGTGAGAGCATCCAAGAGGGCGTGAGTGAGCCAAAACACTTAGTGAGTGAGGTAGTTGACATGGCATGTGAGGCCACTATGATTTCTAACGACCTAACCTCTACTCCGAGTGTGTCTTCTTCTTTGGTGCTAGGTCTCCTACATGACGACATGACCACGGCATCGCGACCTGGCATACCAGCGACGGCTGCAGCCTGCCTGGGGACTGGGACCTGTTAGCATAGAGCACCAAGCTGCCGCGGGATTGGAAAGGGGGAACCGAGCCTCAGCAGGACATGCACTCCCAAATTTCCACAATAAGGATAATATCAACAAAAGGCATTACACACACTTTGCACACCCCCACGGGGTCCGTTTCGATTCCTCGCAGGGAACAAAAGGAAGGGAATTCCTAGTAGCTTTATCTACACACGCCAGACATCGCCGACGCCATCATCAACAGTGTGCCACAGAAGGTCGGTGCCAACCCCATCCAGATCAACGGTGGCGGCCAGACACGGAGACCTTGCTCTGAGCTCGACGAGAGCTCAGGGGCACGTAAATGTCTTCGCTCGTCTCCGGAGACTCCACGAGCTTGGGAGAGTCGCTGGACCAGCAGGAGTCACCAATGTCGCTGGAGGAGCTGCGGGCGAGGCCAGCGGTAGGCCCGGTGCCAGCCGCCGCATCGTCTCGATGGCTCCCTTCAAGGCAGCACTCCAAGTGGCGCCTTCCTCGTCGAAGACCTTGAGGAACAGCGTGGAGGCGCCATCATACTCGAAGTGGATGGCGAGGGAGCCGTACGCACGGCAGGCTCGGGCGACCTCGCCCCATCCTCGAGTCATGAAAATCCTCCCGGAGGCGACGGCTTCAACTTCCGCTCCAGTGGTCGGGGCGTCGCAGTCGGCGTCGCACTCGGCGGCATCTCGACGGTGAAGAACTGCGGAAGGTGAATCCAAGTACTTGGAGGCATCACCGCCCACAACACGAACTCGCGCGAGGAGTCCGTAGCATGGACCCCTTGGCGACGGCGTGCGCCTTCGCGGAACGGCGGCCACAGCCCTGGCATAGGCGGCAGCGCTCATCGCTCCTCCCTCTGGAACCCTCGACGTGAGCATACAAGGGCAACGGGTACCTAGGAGGTGGCCTTTCGTACCATGGCCACGACACTACCGGCCTCACGACCATCTTGCAGCGATGGGACCTCCTCTTCTTTGGCGGGAGCAGCTTGGGCTCATTGAGGGGAGTCTTGCCCTTCTCCGTGGCCGAGAACCTCTGCATCGGCGCCATGACTACACCAGCGAGGAGTGGAGCAAGGAAGGAGAAGAAGCAGGAGAAGCAAGGAAGAGACGGGTGACGGGGGCTCCGCCCCCCACTTCCCGTTTATAGCCAAGGGGAGGCCAACCGCAGGCCTCCATGATCCAAGGTAATAATGATCTTTTCTGCATGCAGCGAGGACCCGTCAAGTCAGGCAGTTGCCGAGGCTGCGTGGGGTAGTGGAGACGCCCACGTCCAATCAATCGCCACGCGCCAACTGTGGTCGCAGGCTGATGGGGCCCGTGGCGCTCCGTGCTTGCCCTTTGGCATTGCCTCGAAGCCAAGCCCGAGCACGCCTTGGGCCCAGGGGCTACTATCGGCGTTGTGGGAATGGGGGTCCCCAGACTTGCCTGCCTGTGGCCCGTAGTGTGGCACCACCAGCGGCCCCGTAGGGCCCATCTTCACCAGCAAACATTCAATACCATTGCGAGGGGCCAAGCCTTGCGAGGCAGACGACGCAAGACCTCCTCAGGAGTGGCCTCACCAGGCTGGCTCGTGAGGGGCGGAGAGATCAAGGCGAGGGGCACCTCGCGAGGTTCCTATGACGCAAGCCATGACGACCGGAACCAGGCAAGTGCCAGCGCGCGCAGTGTCCTTGTTTCCTCTTTGGTGCTAAAGGGGCAAGCGCAGGCAAGGAGTCCCGAGGCAGCAAGCAAATGTTTCCATATCAGTGCAACAAGACCAAGACCAGCATGACGACAAGATGGAGAGATGTGGAGCTTCCCACGTTCATCCCCATGTACACTCCGACTACTCTCCAAGAACCAAGAGGACATATCACGAGACCTCGAACATACGCCATTGGACACAAGGTGAACTTGCTCCTCTCAGAACTTTCAGTTTCTACATGTGAGACATGGCTACTACCTCCAACGTGTGTGCTATGCATGATCAGGTACTTAGAGGAAAGCCACGGAGCCACCACATCCAAGGGCGAGCTAGCAAGGACGCCAAGTACAAGGACCAAGAGAAGAAGCTGCCAGAAATCTATAGCCACCGGACGACCGGTCTGGACCAGACATCCGACGCCTGGAGTCTTCACCAGCCAGCCCAAGTCCCAGCCAGCGAGACCTACAGTGGTCGGACGACCGACGCTGACCGGACGCCCGACATCCTCCAGCGCCCAGATGATCAGCCCCGTCTGGAAATCCGACGATGGCTTTCCCAGGCCAAAACACCGTACGTCCGACAAGTACCGGATGACCGGACCCTCGCGAGCCACCGGACATCCGGTAGCCGTCGGACGTCCGTCTCCTGTCTGTGCACAGTGTATCGGGCCGAGCCCATGTATCCCTTCGCCCTCACTTACCCCTTCGTGGCCCTAGACTATATATACTCCTCCACCTCCACCATTTGAGGGTTAGCAAAGGATTAGCTCATATTTTGTGTGAGAGCTTTGCTCATCCACTTGGATACCTTCTCCTTGGAGATTCGAGCCTCCACCGGAGAAGACCCCCCAAGTGTATTCAAGACCCCTTTTAGGGAAGAACTCAAGACCTCCTCACGGAGAAGACCGACTACCCTTGTATCGTCCTTAGTTTTCCGTGGATCATGTATCTTCTCTTATGTACTCGAGGATTTAGCACATGTGTGACTTGTTCATGTTGGTTTGAGTGATTCTCTCGTGTTTCTCCTCGTGTTTGCCCTCGTGTTTCTCCTCGTGTTCTTCGTGTTCTTCGCGGGATCCACTCCTTTCATGAAAGATCGGCCAATTAGGGTACCACCCTACATCATCTTGGTATCATGAGCCACGTTGGTCACGATTTCGGAGCCTCCCCTCTTTGTTTTCTAGCCTAATTTTGTTGTGTTCTTCCCTAAATTCGGAAATACCCACCAAAAATAGCCCCAATTTTTTTTGTGATTTGTTGGTTTGATGAAGTTTTGTTGGATTTGATCCATGGATTTGCTTGGTTTCGAGTGGATTTAGCATCTCCCCAATTTTCCTCACTTTCCATCCACGAAATCTCATCAATTTTGACCCCCCAAATCCCCCTTTTCTGCCTAAAATCGCGTCTTGAAACTCGCATCTTGCGTTGACCCCGACCCACCGGACGACCGGCCTTTCACGGACGTCCGGAGCCCCTGGAACGACCGGACGTCCGACCTCTTCCGGACGACTGGAACCCCTAACCTGAGCCAAATTTTCGGATTTCCGAGCCCACCCGGACGTCCGGCCCCCGGACATCCGACCTTTTCCGGACGTCCGTAACCTGTAGTTTCAGTTTTCGCTCAAATTTTGTTTCGGCCATAACTAATTCACCCGAACCCTGATTTTGATGTTCTTTAGCTCGTTTTGAAGCTCTTGACATCCCCCTTCCCACAAAAATACCATCAAAATTTTGAAACTTTGGCATCTTTGCCTACGGCTTCCACCACATCATCCGCTACACCACCACCGACTTTCCCAACCTAACCAATTTTGTTCCCCTTGAGGAGTGATTTGAGCCCCATAATGTGTCTAGGATACTTAGGGATGGTTGCTTCTTCATCGACCACCACCACCACCATAACTTCCGCATAGTTTTGCCCACCTCACACTCCCGCCACCCTAACCTAACCCAATTTTGTTTATGTTGAGAGTTGTGTCTCCTAAGGTGTTTCGGCTACTTAGGGACCGTGCTTCCAACTCCGACACCGTGTATAGTCCACCACCTTACCCTCCATTTCCACATTGCGTACTCCACAACCCATCATTGCCATTCCGCAATTCCATTGAGCTTTCACAAAACAACCACCGCATTCCCGCTACCACCATTTGACATTTGACATTTGAGATTTTGAGTTCACGGTTTTTCCGTTTCCTAAGGTGTTTTGGCTACTTAGGGACGAGTCTCCATCATCTTGGTCTCTCCATCAAGATCACTGCCACTCATCATCGACATGGACGGTAACCTTCATATCATTTTGGTATTGTGGTATCCTTCCATTGTATATTCCCTTGCCATTGCATTGATAACCCCTAGCCCATTTTGTGTCACTTGCCTATCGAGACTAGCCATTGGATTATTGCCGGCAACGTTACTTGTGCACATTAGTGGTCTACACCTTCCATTGCATACATACCATACCATAGGTATCATCTTGGTATCATATCATCCCTTGTTCCACAGTTTTGTTCCCGCATATATACAATTGCTATCTTGGTTTGTGCATTGTGCCAAAGTGGCCATACAAAAAAATAAGCTTTTAAGAAAAATAGAAAGAGAAAAGAAGCTTGTAAGAAATAGCCATAGCATCATACCACATTGTCATATCCGATCATCTTGGATCATACCACCGAAACATACATACATAGCATACTTGGGATAGAAAGCTCATACATTTTGCATCTTATAGGTTGTGCACAAGTGTCGTATCCGCCTATTGAGCAGTCGTGCTAGCGTCTCTCTTGAGTTGTGTAACACGAGCATTTTCCGTGGATTCCACATTTTGTGCTCATCCTTGGTTGCACGACCCCATTTATCTATCCATGTGCGTGTTTTCGTGTGCCATTCATTGTTATTGGTCTACTTGTTTCACTTGTGAATTTGTGAATCTCTTTCAACATTATTGACTCCTGCTAACATTTTTCATCAAATTTTTTGTGCCACTATCCTCACCGAGCTCCACCATAAGCCTTATCTGTGTAAGTGTGAGAAACCGACAAGAATTGGTACCAATTGTACTATTTCCTTGTCCACATTGGAGTGATCATTGATCCACTTTCAACTTCGGTCAAGGTACATTTGGTATTCGTTCTTCTCTTTCTACCACTCACATTTTTCTCTTGGAGTGATGGATAGGCAAGGCATTTCATCTCTGGTCTTCCACAACAACGACGGCATGAACAACTACATCACCCAATCGTCAATCTTCGATCTACAACGACAAATGCAAGGCACACAATGAAGATTGCGAGAGCCCATCGAGAACATCTCCATCGACATTCGTCACTCCAAAGCAAGGAAAAGGGACTACATCGACAACAAGCTTTCCGCACAAAAGGAGGAGCAAGATGCAAGGATGGAGGAGATTCAGACCTTGTTGATCAACCGTTCTTCCCCTTCATCATCCTCTACGCAGCAATGTTCAAGTCACAAGTCTTCGGAGCGCAAAAATGATGCAAGCGCAAGTCATCCACATCCACATCTCCATGGCGACCACCATCGCGTTTGTGATCCACATCGTCATGAAGGGCAAGTTACCTCCAAGCAACATGTGCACGGCAACGATGAACGACATCTACTATGAGCTCAAGTGCGACAATGACACCATCATCATGAAGATGCTCGCCAAGCGCAAATGTACAACTCCCAACAAGTTCTACTTCACGCCAAGGTCAAGCCTCAAGAGCACAAGAGAAGACCGCAAGACAAGCACCACCAAGAGCATGCTACGGCTACTACCACCACCACTTAGGCATCTTCGCCAAGTGTTCTCAAGGCATCTTCGCCTTCGGATGTACAACATCTTCGCCTACTTCCCATGAGTTCGCCCACATCGACATCTTCAAGTACAAGGCGACCACCTACGAGCGAGGGCGACACTTCCATCTTTGGAAGCCCCCCAAGGAAGATGACCGAGCATGGAAAATTCCCTTTGGTCATGGAGACGAGCTACGAGGTGACACATAATATGGGCCTCCTACAACAAGACGGCGATAATACGATCGAGTTAGGGCGATCCCCTATGACCACGGTGACAAGCACGAACCTCTTCAACTTCATGAAGATAGCGCACCAAAAGGACTCATTCTCTGAGTCAAGCTACGAGACCGCACATGAGGCCTTATCTTTGGTCTTGGAGGATAGTGATGATGTGCCATCTTCGGCCTTCATCCACGGCTATGACCACGACATGATTGAGCATGGAGACATTTGCACCTGCATCTCTACGACACCCATATATCATGAGATGCCCCAATTGCCATGTAAGGAGAGCCATCACCCAATGAGTGAGATGAGTGACTCAACCATACGTGACATTGAGAGCATTTTCTATGAGAGGATGAGTGTGACCACCACTAGCCCCACACTTGAGAGCATGCCACACATTCTATGTGAGGTTGAGAGCCATTTCAATGACTACACCAACCATATGAGTGAGAGCATCCAAGAGGGCGTGAGTGAGCCAAAACACTTAGTGAGTGAGGTAGTTGACATGGCATGTGAGGCCACTATGATTTCTAACGACCTAACCTCTACTCCGAGTGTGTCTTCTTCTTTGGTGCTAGGTCTCCTACATGACGACATGCCTATCCTCGGCGAGTCCATACCTCCATTGGAGACGACGATGGCCATGGTTGAAGATGATGCACCCCCACATGGTTCCATCAAGATGAAGATAATCACGACTTCGTCTTCGACACCTCACCTACAACACATGAGCGATGCTCCAAAGGTAACATAGGTGATGGTGCTTCTCTTGTCCCACTAGTGGACTATTTTACGAATGATTGCTTGCATGATGTTGACACACCTATTTCCATGCTTCAAGCTAGTGTGACTCCCTCATGTCATGACTTACCTATTTATGATGCATATGATGACGAGCATGTCAAGTTGCCTAGTTGTGATGTTATGCTACATAGAATGTCATGTGAAAACTCTATTGGTCACATCATGTTTGATAATCCTTTGAACTTGTCATATGCTATGAGTGAGATCTCCCATATTGCATCATTTCAATCTCAATATAGTAACTATGCTTGCCCCATTAAAATAAATCCCATTTGCACTTATGGCATAGATGACAAGATGATGGTCATTGGCTTTTGTTTTTCATGTGATGATATTTCCATGCGTCCTTTACATGATTTGCGCAATTCATCTACTATGCCATGCCATGATCACATAGAACCAAATATGCTTTGTTTTGGATGTTGTCAATATTCTCCATGTGATGTTCCCATTAATTCTCATGAGGAGACCCACATAGTTTCCTCATACATATTAGGTGATTTTGATGCATTCCAAACTTTGCATGTTTGCCATGATTGCTTGCATCGTATGCATTCCATGAATAACAATGCTCTACATATTTCTTGTGATGCATTACACAAGGTGAGTCTTCATTATGCTATACATAGCAACAAACCTATCATGATGGATGACATGTTTCTATATCACGCATCTCATTTATTTGAGCATGAGATATTTTGTGCTAACCAACACAAGCACATGCGCATCATGATTCAGACCCAGATCATCCCGCACTGCACAAGTTTACCACGCACAAGAACACCTCTCCTCAGGAGGCTGTTCTGCCCTTGTAACTGTTCATCCTCAGCGCAAGAGGCAATCCACCACACCACACTTGAGTAGGGTATTGCACCACAACGGTGGCCCGAACTAGTATAAATCTTGTGTCTTGTGTTCTCTGGGTCCGTCGAGCTAGGCCGCGAGATCTTAGTGCGTGAGCTAGAGAGGGGGAGAGATCTTTGTGCGCACCCACTAAAAAAAATACACTTCCATGATGATACGTGTTTGTCACAGTAGGTCTCGTTTTTTGTCATGCATGTACATCCATGACAAATTTATGACAAAATCAAGATAGTCATACCTGTGATGTCATAGAAGTGTTCCATGACATTGCCAAAATTATCATCACGGAAGTATCCACTTCCATGACGATAAATCGCGCGTCACAGAAGTGCTTTCATCAAGGGTGACCAACACGTGGCATCCATCGTAACGGAATGCCGTTAAGCTATTGGGTCGGATTTTGGATCCGATAACCCGTTAATAGCCACGACCAATGCCGATTTTCCACGTGTAAAATTCTCATTGGCTGACGGATCCACGCGTCAGCTCCGCGTTGGCACAGGTGTCACTCATCCAACGGTCGAGATGGGCCTATGATATGTTGACACGTGGACCAGCCCAAAAGTGCCCACAAAGATTAAATGGGCCGGCCCAACCGAAGGCCCATAAGATTTAGCAGACCATAATGGGCCGGCCCAGCTAAAGGCCCACAAAATTTTGCGGACCATAATGAGCCGGCCCAGCTAAAGGTCTACACGATTTTGCAGACCATAATGGGCCGACCCAGCTAAAGGCCCACAAGATTTGGCCGACCACAATGGGCCGGCCCAGCTAAAGGCCCACTAGATTCTGCCGACCATAATGGGTCGGCCCAGCTAAAGGCCCAACATTCTCTATCAAATCGGCCCGTCAACGGCCTGTCCTAAACTTGTCATCAACGCAGCCCATGGTCACTTTTGGCCCGTTAATAGTCCGCTAAGTAATTGGGCCGAATTACGGCCCGGTGTATTTCCGGCCTTTTAAAGGTCCAGCTTCATTTGGGCCCATTTACAGGCCATCAAAACTTTCGGCCCGTAAACGACCGTGAAGGATTTGGGTCATATTCGGCCATGTCTGACATTCGGCCTATTATAGGCCCACTATAGCTTTGGGCCACTTTCGGCCTGTTGTCATTTTCGGCCTGTTAACGCTGGACGTAAACCATGGGCCATATGTGGCCCAACGTCATATCGGGCCCATTAACGGCCCATATAAAAATGACGATAATCTAGCCCGAACGAAGTTCCGTCTTGTTAAAGGCCCGTGTATTAGGTTGATGCATTTACGACCCGTCTGAATTTCGGCCTGTTAAAGTCCAGTGGGTTATTTGGCCCAATCTCACTTTCGGTCTATTAAAGGCCCATGTATTTTATGGGCTCGAGATATTTACACCGGTAAATGGCCTATTTTTACTGAGGGCCCAAATTATATTTAGGCCTGTTAAAGGCCCACTATGGGCACAGGCCTACTAGAAAAATATGAAAGCTTATGTTGATTTAGGCCCAGATATTTTTTGTGGGCTACATGCCAAGTTCGGCCCGTAATCGTTTTTAGCCCAATTGGAATGGGCCCGACGAATTTTGGCATGTTGGGCTCCTACGAAGGTTTCGGCCGAATACATTACTAAGAAAAACCTACACTATTCAAAAATAGCATCGTAATTATTGCAGCCTAAGGCAGCATCATAAATGTTGTATCACAACAAAATAAATTCCAACCATACAACAAAAGGCCTGTTGGCATAAAGTTTACAGTCCTTCCAGATAAAAGCACCATCAGATGTATAGAAGCACAGATCATTTGACCTGAGTGCTAATGTTTTAGGCTGTAGAATCTGATGGAGCAGCACGATCTCCACCTTTTTCCGCCATTGCTCTTGAACAATGAAGTGAATGTCTGATAGTCTGGTTTCAAGACCATTCATATCTTGACGACATTTCTCAACCACTATTCTTGTTTCCGAAACAACGTCCATTAGGGATTGGACTTGTGTCTAGAGCACAGATATATCACTCTGTCTAGTATGAAGATTTTGTTCAGTAAGCGATTTGGACGAGGTTACCTTGACAACCAACCCAGAATTACGCAGGAAGGTGCGTTTTGCACTGTTAGTGGAGAGATACTGAAGCACTGCAGCAAGAGGTGACATTGTGCCTGTAGTAGCCTCGTCACCTTCAGGTGGTTGTGGATGTTCAATCATTTGTTCCATTGCTTCCTGAAAGTTTGAACTTGTAGATTAGTGTACCAGATAAGTTACTAATGAGACAAAAACAAACAAAGTAGGTTAAACGTTTATACATAACTTATTTTGGTGAACTACTGTAATACATTAGCATGTATTGTAGTGCCAACTACATAATAAAATCATTTTCGGAACATATGTCCATGTAGCATGCCTACTGTATTGTCTATTTCCTCACATTCGTTGACATCTAAGGATAAAGAGACATGGTTTAAAGTAGGATGAACATAGTATGACATCATTCATATCATGGGCAAACAGATATAAAACAAACAAGCTATTTTATCATTTTGTGTGCACGTGAACATAACAACTAGATTACAGATCAAGACCAAAAGAATATCCTTCATCTCTTTTAAACCATGTAAGGTGAAATGATACGTTAAGACAACTGTGAATAAAAGTGAACAGAGTAACTGACATTGGCTGCAAACCAAGTAGTTAAATGAACACATCATAGTACCAATCAGTTCAAGGCAGGAGGAGTAAGGACTTACAACAGCGGCTTGAACTGGTGTGCTCATGCCCTTCATCTTGCTGGTGTGGCAATCCTTGAAGATTTGCACTGCATTCGGTTCAGGTTCTTTTTGGTCCGCATGGGATTTCCTCTGTATTTGGAACAAGGCAATATAGATATGATAATATGGCACAAAAAAGAAGGAAGTAGCAGCTATTTACAAGAGCCTCGCAGTGTGCAATATAGCTACGAGATCCTGTGGTCTGTTGGAATTTCACTTTAGAACGGTTGGTTTTGTTCTTCAAACAGTTAGCCTAGAAGAAGATACACTTGTAAGGCACATACATAAATACAAGTTCAATATGTGGTCTGATCAAATACATATAGCCTACCTGATACTTTGGATCGGAACAGTGTTTAACGAGGGCTGTCCAGTCTTCATCTGTAATATATTCCACTAGAGATGTTTGGGCGATTTCATTGTTAGCCTTGCCTTCAAAGTGAGATTTTCTATGGTGGTACCGATATTGTCGCGGAGCAGACTGAAAAACATGAGTGCATTCTTGTCTAGTTGCACCATCTTTCGGATCCAACTTGAACCTCATCTATTGAAAAAAGAATGTGAGTCTTATTAGGAGGAAGCCAGAAAGTATGGGACAGAGCAAGACAATATTACTAATGGCGATGAATAACATTACTTACGGATAAATGATCAAGGAAGGTGTTAAACTGGGTATTGTCTTTCTCATTCCTGTAATGGATCCACGTTGGGAGGATACGTGCATGACACCTAACGGCAACGGCTGCCTCTGATACTAACTTGGCTGACTCTGTAGCATCACATGGCCTTTTTAAACCTGCCTCAAAATGGATCTCCATTCTTCCTCCTTTAGATTTTGTTAATCTGTCAAGCATTATCCCTGATGTCTGTTTCCGCTTGCGCCGTGGTGCTAGTTCAACAACGAATATCGAAAGTGTTAGTGTACATCAAACTGTGAGAGTACATATAAAGGAGCATGCAACTGCAACTTGACTCGGTCAGGTACCATCTTGGTGTTGATGCTCATGAGGTTCCTCTGATCTTGCCAAGTCCTGTTGTGTCAGCAGTGCTTCAGAAGTAGTGTTAGGTGTGAAGGCAGCTTGGGAACTGGCTAGTTCTGGAGCAAACGAACAAGTAACTGGTTGAGATGCTGGTATAGTTGAAACGGATGTTGCAGCTGATGGAGCAGGTGATACTGTGTTTGTAGATTTAGCCGGTGGACTTGGACCTTCTACTGCACTATAAGTACCAGCAGAATCTCGATGGCAGAACCTTTTCCATTTCACCCGACGAGTAACAGCACTCCCTACTATATTATTTTCCTTGCTCTTTTTTGACTTTGCCATGTCAAGCTGTACCCACAACACAAAAGAATAAAATCACTCTTCAGAACTCATTGATGCATGATACAGACAAGCAATACTTTGATGTAAGACAACCGTATGAGGATGAAATATGTAAGAAAAATAGGGCAGCATGACATATTCACAGCTACGATGTGCAACATGAAACCAATTATCACACTGTCAACTTAGAGCAAGCACCTGCGATGGTGGAGTACGGGAGATGAACTCATCATGTATACTTGGGACTTCAACTTCATTAGCAGTAGCAGTGGCAAATCTAGAGAGCCTCTGTTTGCGTCGGTGCGGAGGACCACCAACATCCCCTAACTTACTCTTTTCCTTCCTATTTTCTGATATTGCCTTATGAAGTCAAAACCACAAGAAGATGAATAAAATTAGCTCTGCATAACTGGTTGATGCATGATACAGACGAACACTACTTTGATGTAAGGCAAGCGCAGGATATGAGGATGGAATATATACAAAAAAGACAATGTTTCATATTCACACGTGCGATAGGATGATGGAATATGTATGAAAAAACAGTAAGCGGAAGGCATTTCAACAAAATTAGAAGAAATGAAAGCTAGGCACCATATGAACATGCAACCAATATCACTCTATCAGGTAAAAAGTGTCTCGTTGTAAGTGCCATTTCAAGAAATTAGAAGCAGTACAAGCTAGAAGACAATGCAAGATGCAACCTACATCATAGTCCCAAGTTAAATGTGTCTTATGCGTAAGTGATCGTTGCAGGTATAAGTTGTAAGCTACGCAGATGCAATTCAACATAATCAGAAGCAATACAAACTAGACATCATACGGAAAATGCAACCACGTATAACAGTTCCAAGTAAGAGCAAGCACCTCTGATGGTGGAGTAGGGGACATGTGCTCATCATGTACACGTATGTTCTAGAAACAGGAACACGTGTCATATTCACAGGCATTGTGTGTAAAGTAAGTAGATGAAATTCAAGTTAGAAGCAATACAATCTAGACATCATACGCAACATGCAACCACATATAATAGTGTCAAGTTAGAGCAAGCACCTGTGATGGTGGAGTAGGGGAGATGTGATCATCATCTACACAGCTACGTTGACTGTCCAGCCTTGTGTTGTCTTGTGAATCTTGTTGGGAGGATGGCGGAGTAGAATCTGTAGAGACCCCATGTTTGAGTTGCTCCGAAGGACCACAATCATCCACTGCTGGACTAATTTCCTTCAGCTGTAATGATTTTGCATTGTGAAGTCAAACCGATGAGAAAAAGGAATAAAATTTGCTCTTCAGAACTCATTCATGCATGATACTGACGAACACTACTCGGATGAAAGGCAAACACATGATGCGAGGATGGAATATGTATGAAAAACAGGATGGTGTGACATATTCACACCTATGATGTGGTAACTAAGCAGAAGGCATTTCAACAAATTAGAAGCACTGCAAGCTAGACACCATATGAAAGATGCAACCAATATCACTCTGCCAAGTTCAAACTGTATGGCGTTCCAACAAATTAGAAGCAGTACATGCTAGAAATCATATGCAAGACACAACCAATATCACAGTGGTGACTTAAAGGTGCCTTATCATAAGATATAGTATGTACCAAAAATAGGAAAGCGTGTCATATTCACATGTATCATGTGTAAGCTAAGCAGATGCAGTTTACACTAATTAGGTGTAATACGAGCTAGACACCATATTCAACATGCAACCAGATATCACACTGCCAAGTTAGAATAGGCAACTTGGATGGTGGAGTAGGGGAGCGGAGACTTGGACCTTGTAATGCACTATCAGTACAAGGAGAATCGGTGCAGATGCTCCATTTACGTTGCTGCAGTGGACCACCATCATCGCCTTCCTTACTCTTTTCCTTCCTCTTTCTTGATTTTGCCTTGTCAAGTCAAAACCACAAGAAAAAGGAATAAAATTTGCTCTTCAAAACTCATTGATGCATGATACTGACGAACACTACTTTCATGTAAGACGAACACTACATATCACACTGCCAAGTAAGAGCAAGCACTTGCGATGGTGGTGTGGGGGAATTGCGGTGATCAACTAGAGAGCTACGTTAACTATCTTCATTTAGCCTTGCTGTTTCTTGAGAACCATGTGGGGAGGATGACACTGCACTCTTTAAACGAGTATGGCGTCTCACAGAAACCCACCCGGGTGATTGTCTCATCATAAGTGATTGACGAGGGATACAAAAGAGCATTAGTTTAATGTACGAACATGGTTAATAGACATATGTGGTATGTATCAAAAACAGGAAGGCATGTCATTATCAAAGGTATAATGTGTAAAGTAAGCAGATGCAATTTAACGAAATTGGAAGCAATACAAGCTAGACACCATATGCAACATGCAACCACATTTGACAGCGCGAAGTTAAAGCAAGCACCTGGGATGGTTGTGTGTGGCAATTGAGATCATCAACTGCAGAGCTAAGTTTACTGTCTCCAACTACTAACACTGCACCCGTTAGAGCGCTGGAACGCTTAGTGCTTATCTTCAAATTACACTGGAGCGACTTCTGTCTTTTCTTTTCTGCATTCATCAACACTACGTCAGAGTCTGAAATACCCATGCATAAAAAAACAATAGTGTGAGTATGGGTGAAGTGTGTGCACAATTAGTGCAGTGTAAAGGTAGCAGATAGCAGGTCTGTGAGAAATAAATGATGGGAGACGTATGATAG
Source organism: Triticum urartu (assembly GCF_056163025.1). NCBI lineage: Eukaryota > Viridiplantae > Streptophyta > Magnoliopsida > Poales > Poaceae > Triticum > Triticum urartu. The sequence continues at coordinate 260,352,271 of NC_141876.1, forward strand.
CTCTACAACATGCATGGCACACTAAATTACTATAGGATTCAATGAAAATAAGAGTCGACTGAAAGCAAATAGGTCAGTCCATTTTTTTTGCACCGTCTGATGTACAAAGAATGGGCAGATCGCCTTCATCTACCTCCAGCGAGTCAGTGTTGACGATCTTCCTCGAAACGCCAGCGACCATCGGCCCAGTATTCCTCCCCTGCATGTGCCCTCCCCTCGACCTCACCGCACCGCCGTGCTTGGCACCGCACCCCGGCCATCCATTCAAGCCCAACCGACCTCCAGATCAGGGGCAAGCAGCTCCTGCGCCCCACACCCCTATGATAGACACTAATGCACCGCTTCCCCGGGGAACAGGTGGACTAGGTGGTCTGCGCGCCTAAGCGGGTGCTGCTTCTTTTAATTGCGGTTTGACTGACCCTGAATTGAAATCCAGGCAGGCTACTGACCTCTAGCAAAGGTGAAATAGTAAAAGGGAGGAAACCTTGTGCATTTAGTATCACAAAGAAGATGCAGTAAGAAGCACTCAACTAGTTTCTTTCGTGGGATGAATACGGTGTGAGCGGAGACGTAAGATTTGCACGAGTAAGGAAAGAGGAGTACCTCTTTCTGCTGGCAGTGCTGTGCCCTCCTTCTGTTTTTCCGATGATCTTCTTGTTGTTCGCCGGAAACCAGAAGTTGTGGAGGACGGTGCAGCCTTGGACGAACCCATGGCCAAGTTGTTGAGTGTGGTGCGGTGGCCGTCTGTCAGCGGCGGGGAAGTAGATCCGAGGAGGCGAACGACGGCATAGCGGGAACAGCTCTGGTGCGGTGGACGCTTGCGACAGTGGAGCCGCAGCAGTGAGGCACAGGACAGCGTGGTCGGAGTGGTTCTGGTACAGTGCACGTCGGCGTCGGCGTCATGGAGGCAGCTCTGCCTCGGCTTCAGCTGCTAAGTCCTTGAGGGCGTTGCGGTTGCATTGGACGACGACGTCGGGGTACCAGCTCCGGTGTGATGGAGGAGGGCGGCGGTGGATTGGCCGCTATGGGGTGGAGGACGGAGGAGGCTGGGGTTTCGCGGCTGGTGGAGAGGGCGTTTTCGCGCCCACGGAGTATGAATGGGGAAATGGAGGGACGCGGGGAACTAAGGGGGGACAATGTTTCGGTTTCAGACGCGCCTATTTGAAATTTGGGGAAAGTTACAAACATTCCCCTATCTAAAATTTCGAACATATTGCGGGTTGGGGGTAGGACAGTCATGTCAGGTGTCCCAAATGTGGGCGGGATAGATTTCGGCCGAGCGCATGGGTAGGCGCCCACGGCGTGTGAATGCTTCTCTGGCCTCTTGGTGAAGTTACAAATCTACCCCGGTTTAGACCTTTCGACATCGGGCCGATAGGCTACACGAGACAGAGTCTGGACAGTAATTTCCTACCACCAAAACATTAGTCTTGTGCGGTTTCGGGTGACCAGAGGCCTATTTGGCGCTTCGTTCAATATTTGGGAGCAAAAGCATTAGGACTCCTTTGGTTTGTAGTATTTTTGTAGGAATTCTATAGGATAGGATTTGCAAAGGAAAAATTCCTTTGAAGCCCTTTGGTTTGTAGGAATGGATTCCTATTCCTATGTAGGATAGGAATCAATCCTTCATGTTTTGGAGGGAAAAAACATTAGCCTAGACTCAATGGAAAAAATCATATCCTATGCACCAAATGACATCTCTTTCTCTATAGGAATTGACATGCATGTCATCTCACTTCCTATGATTTTCCTATTCCTATAAAATTCCTATCCTATGAACCAAAGAAGGCCTTAACGTTTTCGGTTCTCTTGAATTGAACTTTTAGGATTTGTCAAACTTCACAAATCTTTACTCTTGAAAATCCTAAAGCTACGATTATTTTGGAATGGAGGGGGTACATTTGAATATACATTGTACACGAGTATATATTAAAAAATATGCAACTTACCTCAGTTCATGCATGGTTCCAGATATGATCTCCTTGGTTGCAAAAAAAAGTTAGATATGCGTATGAATATATATAGCATGTTCAAACTCACAACAAAGATTGATGCCCGCTTTTACATCTGATTTACAAATGCCATTATCTCAGGTTCAAATAGATGAATGCACTTCTTATGAATTCAAATCTTTGAAACCCCCTTTATGTTGAATTCGACATGTATTCTATTTCGTAGCTAGCAATTTGGAATGTATCCATGCAAGTGACAAATGTATAAAGTGCTTCACACTAACAACATGGAGTGCACTAATTAATGTTTATATATGAATTGCAAAAGCATCCATTGCTTGTATTTCAAACCGCTCTCACTCTATGGATCGATAATATGAAATAAACACACGCACATGGTAGAATTCAATTGCAGTTGAAGAAAGAGCCTACTCCTGGTACTGTATATTAGAGATAGGGGTGTGTACAAAGTACACGTGAATACCAGGCATTGTGCGTGTGTGTATACTATCGACGAACTCAATACTGGAATTAGCTAATTTGCCATCTGCCAGCTCTTTGCCGTCCGCTAGCTGACGGCAAAGAAGCTCTTTGCCATCAGCTACCAAAAACCAGACGGCAAAGATCTGGCGGACAGCAAAGAAGCTCTTTGCCGTCCGCCAGCGGACGGCAAAGAATCTTTGCCGTCAGCTGGCGGACGGCAAAGAGAGAGGTGGCCCCCACCCTCCGCCCGTTTGGGAAAAACTTAACGGCCCACCTCTTTGCCGTCTGCCAGCAGACGGCAAAGAGGCAAAAGGGCGGACGGCAAAGAGGCAGTATCTAACGGCCCGTGCCCCCCGCCCCTCTCTGTTCTCTCCTCGCCCCACCACCCCACCGCCGCCGCCTCTCGCCCCCGCCGCCGCCGCCCCGTCGCCCCCGCCGCCCCGCGCCCCACCGCCCCGGGCCCGGCCCCCCGCCGCCCCAGGCCGCCCTGGCGCCCCGGCCAGCTCCTCCACCGCCCCGGGCCCGGCCCCCCGCCGCCCAAGGCCGCCCCGGCGCCCCGGCCAGCTCCTCCACCGCCCCCCTCCTCCACCGGCACTGCCCAAGGTGAGCCCCCCTCCTTTTTTCTGTTTTTTTTTCTGTTTTTTTCTTTTTTAGTTTTAGTTTAGATTTAGTTTTAGGTTTAGTTTTAGGTTTAGTTTTAGTTTAGTTTTAGGTTTAGATTTAGTTTTTTCCTTTTTTTTCTGTATTATTAGTTTTAGGTTTATGTTTAGTTTAGATTTAGTTTTAGTTTTAGTTTTAGGTTTAGTTTAGTTTGAGGAAAGAAGAAGAAGAAGAAGAGAAAAAGAGGAGAGGAGGAGAAGAAGAAGAGGAAAAAGGAAAGGAAGAAGAAGAAGAGGAGGAGGAGAAGAAAAAAGAAGAAGAGGAAGAAGAAGAAGAGAAAAGAGGAGAGGAGGAGAAGAAGAAAAGGAAAAAGGAAAGAAGAAGAAGAAGAAGAAGAAGAAGAGGAAGAAGAAGAAGAAGAAGAAGGAAGAAAAGGAAGAAAAGGAAGAATAGGAAGAAGAAGAAAAGGAAAAAAGAGGAAAAACCCCCGACCCGACATGGCACCCCAACCCGACACGGCACCCCGACCCCGACCCGGCACCCCGACACGACACCCCGACCCCTAGACCCCGACCACGACACCCCGACCCCGACCCCGACCCCGACACCCCGACCCCGAGCCTGACCCGACACCCCGACCCCGACACCGACACGGCACCCCGACCCCGACCCGGCACCCCGACCTGACACCCCGACCCCGAGACCCCTACCCCGACCCCGACACGACACCCCGACACCGACACCCTGACACCACACCCACCCTTACCCCGACACCGACACGGCACCCCGACCCCGACCCGGCACCCCGACCAGACACCCCGACCCTGAGACCCCGACCCCGAGCCTGACCCGACACCCCGACCCCGAGACCCCGACCCCGACCCGGCACCCAACCCGACAGCCCGACCCCGAGACCCCGACCCCGGGCCTGACCCGACACCCCGACCCCGACACTGACACGGCACCCCGACCCCGAGACCGCGACCCCGACACCCCGACCCCGAGCCGGACCCGACACCCTGACCCCGACACCGACACGGCACCCCGACCCCGACCCGGCACCCCGACCCGACACCCCGACACCGAGACCCCGACACGGCACCCCGACACCGACAGGACACCCCGACCACCGACACCTCCCGAAAAGGTGTTCTTTGGCCTTCCAGAGGCCGACGGGGTCATATATTTGTGAATTATTAGTTAGGTCATATATTTTTCGATTTTGTTATGAAAAACATCATATATAATTGTGTTGATCGTGTAGTTTTAAATGTGCAGTTGTTTCATCGCTGCGAGGTTTGGTGTTCGACGACCTCGCCGTGCGTTTGACGAGCTCTGCCCCTTCGTTCGTGGGTGAGCACAAATGACAAGTCCTCCTCCCCCATTAATTATTTGATCTATTCCGATGAAACTTGATAGCTAGCTATGTATGTGTCTTGAATCATCAGTATGCGTAACCAATATGTGTCTCCCGTTCGAAAGCGTCATAGTTATAAATATGCATGCATTTGCATATTTATAACCTTGATTCTTTCGAATTGTCCAACGCTATCCATGGACAGCCCGAGTATGTGTAGATTGGGTTCGTTTTTCCATATGCTTTGCTCCGGATCCGACGCATATATTTCGTCAGTGCCTCCCCTGTTGTTCTCCGGGTACACATCCTCTCTGTTTATTGTAGAGACGTGTATCAGGAGAACAGCGGGGAGGTGCTGCCGAAATTTTGCATCGGATTCGGAGCATAGCATGGGAAAAAAAACCCAATCTACACATACACGGGTGGGATTAGGACCTATCATTATCTATTAGAGTGTAGGTTGCATGGACGTAATAAAATTGACAAAGTAGATCAACTGATGAATATATACATGGTGAATTACATATATAATTGTTGTGTGTCCAGTAGCTCTGAAAGTCAAGATGAGTGACCGTGCTTGGATGTATACCGGTCACACTGGTCAGAACAAATGGAGCGCTGAATGGTTCACAAAAACTAAGGGGTTTGTGCAAGCCGCATTTGCAAATGGCCAAAAGAAAACCTGGTGCCCCTGTTTCCGGTGCGGCAATTGGGAAAAGAAGACAGAGGCTGAAATGGGCAAACACCTGCAGAAGAGTGGTTTTACGCCTGATTATACGGTGTGAACATTTCATGGCGAGTCTGCCCAACGTGACCGAGCTGAGGTGGATTGTCGTCGCACCGACGAGCATGGTACAGATTATGCAAAGAAAGAACATTTTCCTGACGTTGATAATTCCAGGACCCAACTATCCGGGCACAAATATGAATGTGTACATGCAGCCGCTTAAGGACGAATTGCAAGAAGCCTGGGATAATGGGTTCAAGACATACGACGCCTTTAGCAAACGGAACTTCATAATGCGTGTCTGGTACATGTACTCGACGCATGACTTGCCGGCGTATGCGCTATTCGTTGGCTGGTGTGTGCATGGAAGGTTCCCGTGCCCCACATGCAAGGGAGCTCTTGAGTTCCGTTGGCTTCAGGCCGGTTGCAAGTTTTCTTGCTTCGACATGCATAGACAGTTCCTGGATCCTCGCCATAAGTTCAGGAAAGACAAGAAGAACTTCATCAGGGGTATAGTTGTCAAAAACTCTGCACCACCTGCATTGACAGGCCAACAGACCCTGGATCAGTTAAACGCTCTCGAGCCAGATCCACAACGTCCAGGGTACTTCAAGGGGTATAATACTAAGCATGCGTGGACTCACAAAACATGCTTATGGGATCTGCCTTACTTCAAAGACCTCCTTTGCCCACACAACATCGACGTGATGCACACTGAGAAGAATATTGCCGAGGCACTTTTTGGTACATTGTTCGGCATAGATGGGAAGTCAAAGGATAATACTAGGGCTAGAGTCGATCTGGAGGCGCTATGTGATAGGCCGTTACAAAACATGAAAGAACCGAAAGGAAAGCAGAACTGGACGAAGCCAAAGGCATGGTTCAATCTTGGAAGGCCAGCTATGAGGGAAATTCTCTTGTGGGTGCAACAGCAGTTGATGTTCCCCGATGGGTATGCAGCGAATCTAAAGAGGGGAGCGAATCTTGATAAACTGAAGATATTTGGTCTCAAGAGTCATGATTGGCACATATGGATTGAGCGGGTAATGCCGGTGATGTTACGTGGCTTCATCCCTAAGGATGAATGGCTAGTACTGGCAGAACTCAGCTATTTCTTCCGTGTTCTTTGTGCGAAAGAACTATCGCCTGGCGTGCTAGAAGAAATGGAAGAGTTGGCGCCGGAGTTGATCTGCAAGTTAGAGAAGATCTTTCCACCGGGCTTCTTTAATCCAATGCAGCATTTGATTTTGCATCTCCCGACCGAGGCAAGATTGGGGGGGCCCGTGCAAAATCGTTGGTGCTACCCAACTGAGAGGATGCAGAAGACGCTTCGAGAAAAATGTAAAAATAGACGTAGAATTGAAGCATCGATGGCTGAGGCATTCATCACAGAGGAGGCGGCAAACTTCGTAACAGCGCACTATGAAGCCAAAAATCATCATTTGCATAATCCGAAGCCTCAGTACAATCCTGACGAGCCTACAAAGGGTGGATCCAACCTCAGCCTATTCAAAGGGAATCTCGCACCAGCTAGTGTTTCACATCCAGTATCTTTGGATAACGAAGAATGGCGGACCATTTCGTTGTATATCTTCAACAACCTGATAGAAGTGCGGCCGTACATCGAGTAAGTTCTCGGTACATTGTTTCGCAACATCTATTTCCTTTGAACTACTCTTATTCCTGGATATGTCATACAGTTGATACGTCACCATATTCTCGTATGGAGCGGATATCCAAAAGGATTCCGTCGAAGAGTATGAGCTTCTCACAAAGCAAGGAGGTGGCTATCCCGGTTTCATCTCTTGGTTCAAACAATCGGTAATTTCTATTAGACAATTTCATATCATTCGCTAATTTGTGCATAATGCAACAATCCTTTCATATTAAACTTGTAGGCTAATTCAGAGTCTATGGACGCCGAATTGAGACAAGTCGCTAATGGTTTTGACTATAAGGTCCGTTCATTTGACAAGTACGACATCAACGGGTATCGCTTTCGTACCTATGGCAAAGAGCTATCTATGGCCGACCGAAAGTCAACAAATTGTGGTGTATCTGCTATCGGCGAAGGAGGTACCGAGTATTATGGGAGAGTTGAAGCAATTTATGAACTTCAGTTCTATGGTGAAAATCCACCGAATGTCGTAGTCTTCAAATGTTATTGGTTTCAGCCGAAGGAGACTAGAAGGACTCATGAACATGTAGGGCTAGTTGAAATCAACCAAAGCACTCATTTAGATGTTTCTGATGTCTATATTATGGCTCAATAGGCGACCCAAGTATTCTATCTACCGTGGGCCTGCCAAACTAATCCAAATTTGAAAGGTTGGGATGTCGTTTATGAAGTGCCGCCACGTGCTAGACTTTCTCCCCCAAAGGAAGAGGATTATGAACCTCACATTAACCCAGACACATATGAAGGAGAATTCTTCCAAGAGACACGTCTTTCCAAAAAGCGTTTCAAGAACCGCTATACTTCACCCCAAAACATTGAAGTAGACAGCGACAATGAATCCGACATCACCCCAGAGGAGGAACAAGAAGAGCCGGAACAAGAAGAGGTTACTGCTGCGGATGACCTGTCAATGCTTGACCGATTACGTCAAGGTGGCCTTGCACATGTTGATGCCAATGAACCCTATGAGCCCGTCATTGATTATAGTGATGATGATGATTATGCATTTATTGATGATACTGATCAAGATTATTAGTAGTGTCAGGTATTACATTTTTTATGTTGTACTTGATGATGATACACTTAAGTGATACACATATTATTATTCATGTCGGTCTTTTTTATGTTGTACTAATTTCGTTTAGTGTTTGTCATGGCAGGTGTTGAAAGATGGTGGGCGCTGGTCGGGAGCGTGGTCTGAGGTCTTCCATTCCAGACGCACCTCTCCGCCGAGCGTTGCTGGAGAGTATGGCCACACCGCCGGGCCCTTCTTCGTCGACCGCGGTGCCCAGCAGGGGACGAGGTAGGAAGAGAGGAGGTGGGGCACGTGGTCGTGGGAGAGGAGGTAGGGTGACTGCTACAGCGCCTTCCTCGCCGCCACCCCCAGCCTTTTCACCCGAGCACGTGACTGCTAGGGTGGACTCGTCCGAGGAGGAGGCTACACGGACTCCGGTCCACGAGCCTTCGGTCCACGGGTCTTGGGCCCACGAGCCTCGGGTCGACTGGCCTTCGGCCCACGAGAGTTCGGCCCACGTGACCCCGGAGGAGCACACGTCCGGATGGGGTACCTGGCCGGATCAGCCCGAGGAGCCGAGTGGCCGTGCTGATGATGGTGGGGAGCCGACTGATCTTGAGGAGGAGGGGGGCACCGTCTACCAGCGTGGTGCTACACGGCTCCCGTCCGTGCCGGTGACCCGCGAGCAGAGGTGGTTGATTTTCCCTGATGGGGAGAGGTACGTAAGTGCATTTAATATTTTTGTACCTTGTGCGTTCACGTTTTTTCAAATAACTAATGCGTTGGCCTTGTCATGCTGCAGGGGTTGGGACCACCATCATAGTGTCCGCCGGCCCAACTCCGTCCTTGGAGTTCTTTGCCGGCAAAACTTCCCGGGGTTTGTCACGTTGCTTGGTGAGGGTCGGCTTCCAGAGCTTGGATTGAGCTGGGAGCACTACGTGGCTGCCCCGGCCCCGCCGGATGAGATTATCGACGGTGTCGTGTGCAACACGAGGGCAGGCATGGTGATCAGAAAGTTCTGGGTAATTTCTCCTTTACACATTTAAAAATCTTCAAATAGCTAGTTATTAATTGTACTAATCAATATTGTCTCATTTGATTGCAGACATTCTACAGGTGTGAGGAGGGATACGAGGACGACGCGGCACATGTTATCGAGAACGTCTGCAAGCGCCTACTCCAGAACTTACGGCACGAGGCTCGGGTGCAGGCTGTTCGAGACTACTACGCCTTGCGTGGTATCAAGAAGACCAAGCCGGCGTGCCGCGATAAGTTCCTGAGTAAGGAGCAGTACATGAAGGTAATTCTTAAGGCCTTCTCTACTTAAGTTCCTTCATTTAGTAATTCTTAGCCGTAGCGCTCAAGTTTCTATTTGCTAACTTAGGCGCCTCTGAGATGGTGTGCGGATCGGATGGATTGTTGGGAGGTGTTGGTCGATGAGTGGTGCTCACAACGGTGGCTAGCCCTCCACAACGAGGCCAAGGACAAACGTGCCCAAATGGAAGGTGTGCCACACCATCAAGGCAGCTCCAACTTATATCAGTTCGGGCGCAACTGGGTATGTGGTTTGCTTCATGATTCATGCAATTCATTCATCATGCTAGCTTGAGCCCTTTAATTACTAATTTTCATTGTTTCTCTCTTTCAGGCACGCTACAATAAGGCGGATAAGGTGCCAGAGGTGTACGACCTGTATGCCATGGCCCACACTGCCTCTTTCAAGAAAGTCAAGGCTTTCTCTCAGTCTGACCTCGATGATGCAAACAACTTCACCAACATCTCCTCCCACAACAAGCTCGTGAGATATAGAGATGAGGGGAAGGCGAGGAAAGGGGAGGACTTTAACCCGAGCCAGGGTCCCATTGATCCAGAGCTGTTGATGATATCTGGTGGCGGGAGGTCCCATGGCTCCATAGCCATTGGAGATGGATTTATCCGTTGTCCTAGCACTCTCCCAGAGATCAAGGCGCGCCAGTCGAGCTCCGCTCCTGAGATAAGGCCTCGTGAACGGCCAGTGCAACTCGCCATCAAGGTTAGTGATACGTACTCAGTTATCTTTCTCCATTACATTGTGTGCGCTTCCATCAATGATTACAAATGGTCATGTGAGTGGTGTTGCAGGCTGCTATACAGAGTGAGAGAGATAGAACGGAGAAACTTCTGGCAGAGGCGGCAGAGAGGCACCGGGAGTTGGAGGAGAGGACAACAAATATGATGGAGGAGGAGAGGGCACGGAATGACATGCAGGCAAGGGCCATGTACGAGCTCCTTGTGGTAAGTTTCTTTTGCAGATTAGCCAAAACATTCATGTAGTGTTTGTCTCATTACTAACTAGTATGACTGAGTCGTCAAAACCAAATGTGCAGTCTGTGTGCGAGAAGACAGGTCAGACCGCTCCGCCGATGCCAGTGATTGCTCCTGGGACCACGGTGAGTTTTATTGAATGGACATTACTTGCTAGTCTTAACATTTGAGTGTCATCATGCTAACAAGACATTGGAAATGATCTTTGGTGCAGCGTAACTCCAGACAAGCATCGCACGATCCTTCTCCAGCTACCGACACGAGCCACCCCGCTCCTACACCTCCTACATCTTGGTAAGTTTATCTAGTGTTTTGCTTAACACATGCATAAAGACCTAGACTTAGCTTTATTTCCTCCAATGCTTACCATAATGACCTAGACTTAGCTTCTTCACCTCCAAAATGACTTAATAAGCTTACTGACCTCCAAAACCATCCATTTTACCTAAGTTAGCTCTAAAACGATCTGTACTTAGCTTACTTATGTCAAAAATTGCATAATTAGCTTAGTTAGCTTATAGACGATCCATTTTACCTAAGTTAGCTCTAAAATGACCCATTTTACCTAGGTTAGATTATAAATGATCCAGTTCATCCAAGTTAGCTCAAAAATGACCCATTTTACCTAGATTAGCTCCTAAATGATCCATTTTACCTACGTTAGCTTTAAAATGACCCATTTCACCTAGGTTAACTCCAAAATGACCAATCTTACCTAGGTTATCTCATAAACGATCCATTTCAACTAATTTAGCTCATAAACGATCCATTTCACCTAGGTTACCTAAAAAACGATCCATTTCACCTAAATTAGCTTATAAATGATCCATTTCACCTAAGTTAGCTCAAAAAGATCCATTTCAACTAGATTAGCTCATAAATGATCCATTTCACCTAAGTTAGCTCAAAAACGATCCATTTCAACTAAGTTAGCTCATAAATGATCCATTTCATCTAAGTTAGCTAAAAAAGATCCATTTCACCTTAGTTACCTAAAAAACGATCCATTTGACCTTAGTTAGCTCATAAACGACCCATTTCAACTAAGTTAGCTCATAAATGATCCATTTCACCTTAGCTAGCTCATAAACGACCCATTTCAACTTAGTTAGCTCATATATGATCCATTTTAACTAAGTTAGCTCATAAATGATCCATTTCACCTTAGCTAGCTCATAAACGACCCATTTCAACTTAGTTAGCTCATATATGATCCATTTCACGTAAGTTAGCTCATAAATGACATACTCTTCTTGTTCTAGTCTTCTTCTTGTTCTACTCTTCTTGTTCTAGTCTTCTGCTTGTTCTACTCTTCTTCTTGTTCTACTCTTCTTGTTCAAACTTTCTTATTTTTCATTTTGCAAAGTTCATTCACTTGACGAAAGCTTGCATAGATGGAGTGCTCCTTATCCCTTTCTCTGTTTCTTTTGTATCGTTGAACTATGCATGTATCGTTGGATGAAACTATTGTAATATATATGGTTGGATGCCTCTATGTTGAACGATGAAGTTATGTGTTGGATATCTTATATGTTTGCTCTGTAATGGCCTTTTGAAATATATCTATATATGTCATATATATTTTGTGATGAAAATTGTTGGATTTAATAAAAAACAGATAGAAGAGCCATTATGCAGGCTCTTTGCCGTCTGCCACCGACGGCAAAGGGCTCTTTGCCGTCTGCCGCGGACGGCAAAGAAGGCACGTGGCATCCAGCTGTGCTTCCTGGGAGCTGACCCGTTTGGTCAGTTTGCCTACAGTGGCAGACGGCAAAGACTTTGCCATCAGTGGCAGACAGCAAAGAACCTGCCATGTAGTGACGTGTAGATGACATCATACGGCGGACGGCAAAGACATTAGAAAGTTTGCGTCAGCGGCGGACGGCAAAGGCCTGCCGTTAGCCACTTAACGGACTGACTGCGCAATTATTGCCGTCCGCCATCTTTGCCGTCTGCCGCGCTCTCTTTGCCGTCTGCGGCGGACGGCAAAGACTTTGCCATCAGTAGCAGACGGCAAAGTAGCTGTTTACCGAAGCCTACTTTGCCGGAGCCTTTTGCCGTCCGCGGCTGACGGCAAAGGCCTTTGCCGTCCACCGTTCATGCCTTTGCCGTCCGCCGTGGCGGACGGCAAAGTAGCTGATTCCTGTAGTGACTAGCCCCCAAGCTTGTATAACATAATAAGGGCCTAGGGTTACAAATCATATATAGTTGGCTTATCACCAGTGGGGATAGAGTCCTCCACGACTCTGGTAGCTTTGTGTTGTACACCAAGTCCTCCACATGGGTCTTCGTATAACACGTCTCGGTCCAACCTATATGTGGCGCAGGATGGAACCGACCCATGAGTCTTCATGTTGACCCACCACAACTAGAAATGATGTGCCCACCACACCACACACGCAATCGGCCACTAAGAAAATAAGCATATACAATAGTACAACGGTATCTAGCTCACGATACGTCTCCATATTTTGTTGATGACACTGATGGACTTTGCATTTGATGCGTGCTCCATATTTTGTTGGCGACACTTACGGTCATTGTATTTGAAGCAAAAGCATGATATGGTCACTGGACTTCAAAATAAGCTCATCACGGTCACCACATACATTTTGTCGTGCTAACCAACATGTGGTTGGATGGTTAGAGGACAGTAGTTTCTCGAGCCCACCAAGGTTAAAGTCCTGGTGCTCGCATTTATCTTGTGTTAATTTCAGTATTTTCCGGCGATGTACGTTCAGTGGGAGGAGACGTTCCACTCGACTACGAGGCACCTATGGTGACTTTGTAAAATCTCAAGATCATATATGCTGGCCCACTCTCTTGAAGGTGCTCATAGTGGTAGGGTTCGTGTGTGTGTGCGCGCGCGCTTATAGCGGTGAGTGCTTGCGCATATATATGAGCCCTTGCGTCTGTACCGTGTTAAACAAATACATATCATGATTATATGGTCACTGGCTCACCCATACAACTCTGTATTTTGTTGATGACACAATCAATTGACTAGTCAAATGTTCCACGCGGCGCAACTAGTGTTGCACCATCGGGGCGCGTAACCGTGGGGCCCACCTGTCAGCCCGTATATGAAAGAAAGAAATGGTAGTTTGAATCTGTACTATGTGTTAATAAAATAGGAGCACATTTTAGGGTGATCATACAGTCACTGGCTCACCATACAGCTCCGTAATTTGTTGATAACACGATCAATTGACCAGTCAAACGGTCCACATTCAGCAGCGCACATTACCATAGGGCCCACCTGTCAGCGCGTATATGAAGGACAGAAATGGTAATAAATTAGTGGTCGGTGGGTATTCGAAGTCGTGATACCTCTGGTTGGCAGTCATCAGCGGTGGGCGGCGTTTATTGGGCGGTGGGGTGGGGATCCCCGGAGAAAAAGCTCGGCGGGGGCGGGGGGGGGGGCTAGAGGGATGGCCGGTGCGGCGGCGGACCGGCGGTGGGGAGTGGTTTCGGGAAGGGCGGGCCGGCCGCGGGCGGCGGGGGCTGGCGATTCGGTCGGTGGTGGCTGGCGGCTCAGGGGGGTGGAGTTTGATGATATACTGGAGGCCCTTGATTTCGTGTCCAACGGCTGGAAAATCTAATGACCAGAGATGAAAATGTCAGTCGACTGACGTGTAGCCTCACCCCGCATGTACACATGGACGCACACAAGACACGCACGCAAGACACGCACGCATGTAGGCGTGCAACACTGACACGTACACACGCATGCATGCTGGCGTGCAACACTGACACGTACACATGCACTCACGAACACACGCACGTATGCACCCATGCATGCAACACTGAAACATACCCTTGCACAAACGCAACACTCGAACGCCTACATGCACATAGCACACGACGCAAGACACACGTTCAACCTATACGTGCATGCACCCTTTGTTAAGGACATGGATTGTTACGGGTATTAATCAATCTTATTTGTGATAAGCAGAACATTGATGTTTGCAGCGGTCTTTATGAATCACAACGTATCGAACGGGCTATCAACATAGTAGGCTTATCTACATGAAAAAGATGACGTCACACTCAATGAACAATCATCGGTTTACGAAATGCCCGCTTCTGACCGCCCTGGCCCACCAAAGGTTCCTCTGCTGTGTGCTGCCTGCGTTGGGTCACTGACATGCATGCCATGCACCCAAAGAGCCCACATGTCAATGGAAGAATGGCGCGGTGTCCTATGTCAGAGTCGAGGGCGCCACTCGCGGCACGCCCGACTGAACACGCCTCCGTGCCGCATTCAAACGCCTCCATGAAACCCGCCCGTGTGGAAACCGAGAAACCCACTCTGGACACACGTCCGTTCATGACCGGGCCGCTCCCCTATCTCCTCCACCATTTTGTCCACTCTTACAATGGCTTATGAAGAGTAGTTATTACGCATCCAAGCTGGCTGGGTAGCCCACCGGATACGAGCTATGCAGCTCGATGATCCACCTCCCTCCCCTCGCCCGACGGAGCCAGTTGCCGCCCCAAGCTGTGGAATTTTGCCATGTGTTGTTTTCATGGACTAGCATGATTCCCGTGCATTGCACGGAACATGAAGATGCATTTTTTCACAAACTCCCGCATGCATGCAAGGGATAATTAATGTCGTCCTTTGCTAGTACCACGAGGCAAACACCATTAATATTGCATCGATTAGTGTTAGTGGCCTTGTATATCTGCAAATTGTAATTTTGATAGTGGCCCCTTGTATATAAAAATGGAGGGAGAAAGATGAGAGATAAGGTGAGGAGGAGTGGGGCGTGGTGGTGACTGGTGGTCGGACTGGGTGGAGGCATGGGGATGGACGGCGCATTATGTCTAGGTTTGTATCTCTCTCACACACGCCCACGTAGGTGGGGGACATGCACGAAGAGAAGAGGTGCACGCACGGCGCACGTACTCCCGTCTCTTTCCCAACCACACCCGCGCGGGTACATGGTGGAGCTCATTTCTTTACGAAAAAGGCAGCCCACGTGCTAATTTGGCAGGTGTACTGGTTGTCCACTTGGTGGAGGGAGGATCGTCTACCAAGGGTGAACAAACAAACTGCGACTTGACACGTTATGTTAAATTAAAACAAGAGGCAAACCATGTTGGGCCTACCTTAGAGGCAAGGCTCTATACACTGGAGTACTTTTGATGTGTCCCTTCACCTCGCAGAACAAGGAGAAACTGGCTTAGTACGCCGTCTCCCCCGCCCATGGGTGCGGTGGCTCGCAGGATGAGGTGAAGCTTGCTTACTACGCCTTACGCCCGCTCCCTCACCCACGCGCGCGGTGGCTCGTAGCACGAGGAGAAAATTTTACTACTCCCTCCGTTTACTCCTCGTCCCTACTACGTACTTTGGTTAGTAATCCCTCCATTTACTTATACAAGGCCACTATAAAAAAATACATTTTGTATCTATACAAGGCCACAAATAGTAATCGAGACAAAAGTTACTACTCCCTCCTCTCTAGTTTATGGCTCAATTTCAAAATCTCTCCAACCAAGGTAGACGGTGAGTGGTCGAATTAATTTTTTATTTTGCACAAGTAATTAGTACACTCGTTTTTCTCAAGAAGTTATGTTTACCGAGGCATTAATTAGAACAAATGCATGAATGACCACTAAATTTCCATGAACTTGTACATGCATTGCTTAGTTTCCTCTTGACACTGCTTGCGTCGGGTGATCTAACGCACCTCGAAATCCAAGATGTAATGGTACTACTACTAGTATAGTAGAATTGAGACTTATCAAACGGAAAAACGAATGTTTTTTAGATGAGCCCTATAAACCGTAGCGGGTACGTACTATGTAAAAACAGATTTTTTCAAAACTAAGTCGCTCCCTTTCATGAATTCTGTAGTATACTCCTCCATCGACGCTCCCTTTCATGAATTCTGTACTTCCTATCGCCAACATGTGGGACATATAGCAACCGGGTCGATGTGTCAAGCACCAAATAAAAGTGCAGAATAGCAGGGGGGACGCACCCCACTCGTACCGGCCCAGTAGTAGTAATGAGCAAGGAGACGTCAAATCACAATGTCGCACTTTCCAGACGGACGAAGCAACCATTATTTAACACTTCGGTTCGCCATCATCTCAAACCACATACTAGTATTACTTCTACCTCAAGAGGGACATGCGCATCGCCTTGGTACATCATGACACGTGGGACCGCATGACAAGTCATGCTCTCCCGCCGATCGCTCGGTAAAATCACCTCATTTTTACAATACTTCCTTTGTATCGGTTTACTACATGGCATGCACGTCGTTCTAGGTTGAGAATTTAACTGGCTATATATGTGATGAACATTACTCTAGCCTTTTAAAAAATGTATACTTTTGTACAGTAGTACTATCGATGGATTGCGCCATGGAGCAAAAATTGAAATTAAAAAAAAGGTGGTACATATAGAGAGCGCTCGTCGCCAAATTATGCATATAGTACTATTAAAAAGGCGAGTCACAATAATGGTGTCCAGCACAACCCACCCCTCAAATAAAACTAAGAGGGTGCTTGGATACGTTTTAGTCCCATGACTAAAAGTAGTGGGACTAAAACATGCTAGCCTCACCCATGCTTGGATCCAAATACTAAAAAGGCTAAAATCAAGTTAATGAGCATTTATTATCCACCAAACCCTCCAATCCAGAACTCGCCTGTGTTAAATGAGAGGAGTTAAATGAGTAGAGAGAGGACTAATCCACATTTTAGTAGGGGTACCCCTGACTAAAATTTTTTAGTCTCAAGACTAGTTTTAGCCCCTCTTTAGTCAGGGGTTCTTGGAACTTTAGCCTCTTAAAGAGACTATTTTTATTCAGACCAAAATAAGTCCCTTGGATCCAAGCACCCTCTAAGCATCCTGGAATTCTTTGACAAAACTAAGCACCCTGAAATTCTTTGACAACTAAACTGCTGGCTATATGATGTTGGCCATATATATTGTACATATATAATGTGAAGAAACGAGTGGTAGTACTATACCAACTAAAAGATGAAATGTAAGAAATACTAGTACGTACGTACTGAAGAGTTAAAGTAATGAGAAGAAACATAACATAGTTCTGCTGGGGGCTCAGCACAACACACCCCTCAAATTAAATTAAGCACACATGAAATTAAACTTTGCAACTATTCCGGTAGACACTACCTTAGAACCACCATGAGCAACGACACTGCCACCTTACTCGGAGTCCACGTCAACGTCCTCGACTTCGTCCTTGTCCCTCTTCCTCTTGGCCGATACTTCTTTGCTTGAACCGCACACTTGGCTGTTGCTCTTCATCCAACCCTTGTAGATATTGAAGCAAAGGTAGCCATCCATTGCAGCATAGTGGATGTCGTCTATATCTAGTACATTCCGCTACCATGCATGATGATGAAAGGTGTAATGAGGTTTCTCCAGTTTACCGTACGAAGGATGAACCATGGCTCCTGCCAGGGCAGCATTGAAGGCTAACGAGAGGACACCAGCCGATTCTTCTGGAGGTCGAAGGTGTTGCCTACAACGAGGCCTATCCGACGCAAGACTTCTTTGTCGTTACCAAAGTCTACAGTAACAAATTTCACTATTTTGTCCTTGAGGAAGTTCTTAAAATCCTGGCACTCAACGTCGGCATGGCATTTGTGGTAGACCAAGCAAATGTTATGTACGCAAACCTGGATCACGGCGGGCTTCTTCCTCTCTTCGTCCTTTAGATCCTTCTCTCGTCCCAGTACTGTGGTGTACTCAACATCTAGCCCAGCGACCCACTCATCATCTGAGTTTTTGAACATGCGGCTGAAGCGAGAAAGGCATCCTTTCACCGTCGTAGAAGAACGAGTGTAGATGACGTCGAACTCATCGCCGGTGATGGTTCTAACCTTGTACCCACCACCGATCGTGGAGATTTGGGACGCCATGGATTTGGGAGGAGGGTTAGGATTAGTGGAACCGCTGTAATTTGAATGGACAGGACAACTAGGAGTGAACCGCCATAGTATTGAAGGTCGTGCGGGGACGAGTAGGAGCGAACTGCCAGCGTGCGAACGGCAGGGTAGTGGCTTTCCATTCTCCCATGATACGGGCTTCCGAGAGCCCTTGGATCTGAGATCGAACAATTGCATGGCGTGATTCTAGACCTATGGGTGAATATCCTATCCGGGAGGGTTATTCTGCAAATTTTCAGCAACTTAGCATGCGACCGTTTGATCTCAGATCCAAGGGCTGCTAGCAGCCCGTATCATGGTCGCGCCTACCATGACCGTCGCGTCGCTCGCGCGGTCGCGCCCTTGGAGATTTAACACGCTGCGTTAGGCTATCTGATGTTGGCATGTCATACATAGTCATCACTTAGTCACTCATACTACAACAAGGTTGGCTATAAGTGTATTTTTTACTCCTCTCTATCTCTTTCTTCGTACTCAAGGAAGAAACGGTGCTAAGCGCGTGTATTTATTGCATTTTCCAAGGAGTGACCTCTTCCAATGAAATGGTGTTTCTAAGTTTGCTTCATTTAATTAGCTATAGACTCAAAATTGTCTTTTCACCTAGGTACACACGCTTAGCACCGTTTCTTCCTTGGGTCACCAAACTAGTCTCTCTCTTCTTGATTAACTTGCCACATCAGGCTTTATGCCTATGTGGCAAGCTTAAGCACCTGTATGAGCAAGTAAAAGTAAGTACAATAGTGCTCTTTACATGGCATTTTTGCATATGTGGAGGAAGGAGAGGCAAGGAAAAAGTGGAGAAGTGGGCTCTCATGCAAGAGCCAACCTCTACTACATGGTGGAGCATTGGGAGAGGCACCTGTATGGAGGTGGTCAGGAATCTGGGAGACTCACGCCGGTCGTAGCGCCGCAGTTCAAATGATAATGGCAAGTCAAATCATGGGGCCCCACCTGTCCAGCAGTAACTCGCTGTCAAATCACACGGCCCTATGTTTGCAGCAGCCTACTCCCTCGTCTTCTCGCATCTCTGTCGAGCTGACTAGGTGGAACTGCCCTGCCGCCTACCGCGTAGGAAAAGCCCCACCCTCAACTTTTAAATACAACTACATCCGCTTAAGAATCCAATGATATACTTTTTGTGACATAGTAACTCATATTTAGTTAGTCAAATGGATGACCTAGAACTATGTGCAGGCCCTATAAACCGAGATGCCTAAAAATAAAAAAACCGAGACAGAAAAGGTAGTTCAGCACGTATCTTTTTAGATCAATATAGTCGGGATTCACCAAGGAGCAAAACCAAGTGGTAGGCTGCTCCTGTCATGTTGGCGCAGCAACTCAAGCAGGGCCAGTCCGCACACAAAATGGAGACACACTTAACAGGACCCCTTTGCCTGACATGTGGCTCATCGACCGTCTTGTTCCACGTGCGATGCACCAAATTACAGTTCGGAGCAGCAGTTGGAATTGGAGGAACCCCGGTCGTAGCGCCGCAGTAGTAGAAAATGAGTGACGAGGGGTGAAATCACAAAGCCCCACCTTTCCCGCATTAAGCTGGACGGACGAAGCAACCATCATTTCACACTAGGGGGCAAGAGCATGAAGAAAAGAGAAAACAATGATGCGTGCGGCAGATACCTAGGGCACCCTATGGTAGGGGTCTCCACTACAGAACCTCTTTTTTTTGAAAGCGCCTCCACTACAAATCGGCTTCTCCCTTTTCCTCTTGAAGAAAAACGATGATGAGTGCGGCGGTAGGGTTTGTAGGAGTACTACGGCGTGCGGGACCACGTTGTAGTAAACGGGTTCGAGCCGATGCCTTAAATATGTGTGGGTCGCTTGGTTTTACGGGAACGAGGCGGCATTTTGGGTTCGGGGACCAGTGGAGATATAGTACGTAGAAAAAATTGTGGATGTAGGTTCGACCGAAAGGTAATGATGCATGGGCCCTGCATTTTTATATACCCGGGGCCGCCTGAAATTTGCTACTCTACTCAAAACTAGTAAGGTACATATGTATTGAACGCATGAGATTTCAAAACCAAATTATGAATAAATACACACTATAGGATGTAAAGCTTTGAGTCATATATGCATGATGTAGATGTTCATTTAGTTCTTATAGTTCATCTCATTCAAAATCAATAAGTTTTATAAAAATGTTAAGATTCATGGGGTTGTGCATTGTACTCCCTCCGTTCCAAAATAGATGAACCAACTTTGCACTAACTTTGTACAAAGTTAGTGCAAAGTTGGGTCATCTATTTTGGAAGGAACGGATGGAGTAAATCATAAAGTAAAAAACAAATAATGGCAATTCATTTAGAAAAAAATAATCAATTATGGTACAGAAGATTCTAGAACAAAGGAGAAGTGCTTGTGTTTTGAGGTTTGTGCATTATGCTTAAGTTCAACCATGGAGTCTTATAAATTGTACATGTGGCAGATCTGGTGGAATGTTGATGATATCCAACGGCCAGTAGTGCTCGGATTTGCCTATCTCTGCACTATCGGGTTAGCTTCATCCAGCAACCATCTTTCAAAGTTATTGGCACACTATATAGTTCTTGTGCCATAGTTGCATGTTTTCGAAAAAAGCTACTAGTGGGTTGTACTATCTATTTAGGAATAGAAGATGTATACATGGAAGTTGTAGGGAAAGAGATGACATGGACCACCTCAATTCCTATGAGTAGGTATTGGAAAAGAGATGTCATTTGGTTCACATCATAGGAACTTTTCTATTGAATATAGAGATGCCATGTTAGAAAAGAGATGTAATTTGGTTCATATCATAGGAACTTTTCTATTGAATATACGCTAATGTTTATTTTCCTTTGAAATTAAGGGGGTATAGGAATCCATTCATATGAACCAAGTGGCTCTAAAGCTATAGAAATGATATCATGTTTATTTCCTTTGAAATGTGGAGTATATGAATCTATTCCTATGAACCAATTGGCTCTAAAGGAAAAAATCCTATAAAAATCATATAATATAGAGTTCCTATGATATTCCTTGACACTAAAGGATGCTTGAAATTGCTGCAGGTGATACGATGGTCTTTCTTTGTAGACTCCTCACCCAACTTTATACTTACCTCTCAAAGATGAATGAAATAATATATACATGGTATTCTACATGTGGAATTTGGTACACGAAAACTCGTAAAAGTTTGCGAGGTTCGAATTTTCAATAAAGCTATATGCACTGCATTTCGGAACGGAGGGTGCATACGATAGTTGCTAACACTCGTCTGGAAGATTTGTGTGTAGGAGGAGTGGCTGTTCTGTTAAATGACATGGCAAAACTAACACTGTCGGATGCCGATCTAACGGTCCTTACGGCGTTCATCAGGAAATGGCTTGTGGCAAACGTTTGTCAGATAATGATTTACGAACACATGCATTGCATTGATATGTGCCCCCCTCTCTGTCATGCACACGCACCCTCACGAGTCATGACTCTCCCGAGTCCTCTTGCAGACTCGCACATCGCACCCACCGTCTATCTGCAGGTAGACGTCACGCACATATGTGCTCTTCACACCCTACCCTCAGAACTTCTAAAAAACAAAAGACGGCGCGTACATTTTATTTTAGCTCACACGTCACACACTTGTACTATTACTCTTGCGGCGAACGTTCTTTGGGCATAGTATATTGTACTCTCACGAAGAAAGCGGGGCACGCACGCACTAGTTCTCTCACACCCACTCGCGGGTACACGTAGGAGCGCATTTTTTGAAGCTGGTACAACAAAATCACTCCACTATATATAAAAGCAGGAGCCTTAGCGCTTGCTTTAATAGGGTTCCTCTCGTTCACTCTCTCATGCTCTCTAGATCTAAGCAACACATAGGTGGCCACACTCTCTCTCAGCTCATGGCTAGTCACAAATCCGGCCGGACAACCTCGACCGGGGCAGGGGTGTAGGTGCATCGTTCACGCTGTCATCGTCGGCGAGGGAGGAGACCAATGGCTGCCCGCGCGTCCCGATCGGCGGCCGTGTCGTTCTCTCTGCGGTATTGTGGCCAAGATGCGGCCTCCCGACGCCGTCTTTGCGACATGCCGATGACCCTCAGGTATATATTCCTTTGAAACCTGCCTTGCTCTACTGCCCCATCTCCCTTCGTGTGGATCCTTTTCTACTTCCGTCCGTTGTTCCAAAGACACCTAGACTTCTACTAAGGCATGTTCTTTGCACGTATGTTCTGTATGATAGATACTCATATACCCTCTTGTTAGAGAGAGAAATGGGTACTCGTATCTTGAGTAGATATCATAGTGTGTTTGTTTGCATGATCTAAGGACTACTCTGCAATATGAAGCTAATCACTTGCACAAATAAAACTAAGTTCCAAGTAAGAATTTGATTACAAGATAAAAGTTGTAGTTTTATTATATGTTGTTTCCTGGGTTCCACTTATGTATAGTTCCAGAGTTGTTTGACGGTTTACAAGCATCTTTATGGACTATTTTGTGCAACTAAATAAGTCACTTAGGTCTGACAGACACTCATGTCATGTATTAGCTTGAGGTATAGCTTATGTATGACTGAAATAAAATATTACACTTTTCTGCAAATAATAAAAATATTACATTTCTCGATGAAGCAGAATAAAACTTTAGCTAGCATCAGCCATGCAATGTTATGTTATGTGAAAAGTGTAAACTTTGCAGTATAGCGGCATCTAAAAATCCATTTTTACAGTAATCTAAAAAAATAAGTTAGTAGTAGAGTGTTTATTTCCTAGGTGACAACGGGGAACCAAAATGTGCTAGCTATTTGCCAACTTCTCGTACTTGCATGTGAGGAGGTGGCAGCAGTTTCTAGACATTTCTCAACTACAGTAGGTGCAATCCAGATTCAACGGGGACTTCTTTATTTGTTTACTTGGAGAGCAAAGTCGGCCATGTGCACAAGGAGCGGGAGCGAATCCGGCAGCTCTTAGCCGTCAGATCATGTCATCCTTTGTTTGATGGACGGCAGTGATATGCATGAGAGGGGAAATGAACGGTGGATTTTGAGCCAATGCTTGTTTGGGCGGGTGAACCGAAGATGGAGTGGTAAATCCAATTTCAAAACTGCCGCATTATAGTAGTAGTATATTAGAAGTAAAGCTATTTCATACAGTCAACTCAAAGCGTTGGTTCAAACAGGGAAGAAAGTGGGAAAGCTGTAGCATGAATCTAGGACTTGGTTCTAAGAGGAAACGGGGGAAAGTAGTAATATCTGTCACTGTTTAAATAACCGTATATCTTATTTGTGCAAATAGGGATGTCTGTCTCCATATCGTTCCGGGATGTCTGTCTCCGTATCGTTTCTATCCGCGCAATCAAAAGCACACACCTCAGTTTTAGTACAACTTCGCAAAATGAGATGGCTATCCCTTGCTACCGTCGTCCAACCTCCCGTCTTCAAGGTATCCCCACATTGGTAGTAACTAAGGTAGAATGACTAACGCAATCTAAAAGAAGCTGATTCGTACATTTATTTCCTGATTGCAGTGAAGGGACGAGCGAAAACAACTGCATCCTAGTCCGGAATGCACTTTCTACCAGTTCATCCATGGACCAAGGATTAGCTGGCACGGCTGCACGACGGTTTTTTGGACAGGTGCACGGACAAGAGGCATTGTGGTCTGCTTATTTCTGCAAATAGCGGTGCTTAAATTTAGTGGAATGCACAAGCATTTCAGCTGGTTAGTACACTGCATAGTTCAGTTCAGCATTCCAGCTAATACCACAATTATAATTGGTTATTCTGGAATGAGAGAACCTAACCCTGAATGGTGGCAACAAGAAAAAACCAAAGTGAACTCCAGGAAATTTAAGCCTGTCGGGAGGCCCTTTGCTCAGAGAGAGGCCTTGCTTATTTTTTTCCTAATTTGTAAACCTTCTCACAACTTTGTCTTTTGCTGTGAACTAGTATATGTTTGTTATGTTCTATGAATCATTAAGATGTATAAAATTGCTTAACTTATGCTTTTCAAGTTTTTTATGGAGACGAGTTTAATGTGAGTGTTCCACATGAGCGCTAGACTAGCGTGTGAACATTTGGAATTTATTACATTGTGGCCTCAATTAACTGCATGAACCACTGTAACAAGATACATAGTTGCTTATATGTCAGACAACAGATTGTTGATTGTTAGCTGGTCGATAGCCTAGTGTTGAAGCGAGCTGAGCCAATGTGCCGTGTTTTGCACAACTGCTTACATGTGGGGTAGCACCAACAGTGTTTACAAGTACTTATTTATACGTCAGCGCACGGTTCTCGAACGAGTGCTCTATTTCATCAAATCACAAACTGCTCGTATAATAAACCGTGACAACTTATGTCTTACCATGCCATATTCATGAAAAAACTAGTGAGGACACATCTGTTTCAGCAACAATTACGATGGTTCTGACATGATTCACGGGCACACAAAAGTAGCAGCAGTTCCCATAGATGGATTCAAACAGAGTACTAGCCCCAGAGGGGTCGATAACAGGCAAGGTTCGGATAATTAGACACAATCCAAACTACTATTAAACACTAGCTGGGGCAACTATTTCATGCCTCGATCTAATTTGGGCTGGACACAAGACGGACCTTGCCATGAACATCATCGAGGACGTCCCGCAGCAGCTCAATCCTGTGAACCATCATGAAGACAACCTTCTGGCCTTGCCACTGATAAACTTGTTTGTGGAGGTATGCCACGTCATCTTCCTGCGTAAGCTTGACAAGAACATTATTCCTCACAAACGAAGTAGTAGCTTTGAACTTCTTGTGCTTCAGTACACCCTGGACAACACGCCTGACAACAGTGAGGCTGGAATACAACTCTTCATTGGTATAACCACAAATGGCTTCCAGGATCCAACAGCCTAAGAACTCTGTTTTCCTAGTGCGTATATTTAGGTCATCTGCCTCATAGCGAGTGACATGTACAACCACACAATCCTTGTCTGCATCAGGGCTCTAATTGAAACAGAAACAAATTCTAAATTACTTTTTAGTATAAGGAACACAAGTTATTTAAACCACTACGTATACCATGGCATTGAAGCTAATAAAATTTTGCATTATTAATCACCACATACTTCCTTTTCTAAAAAGGATCACCACATACTTAGATGAAAAACCACAATCGAGATCGGCAAAGAAGGAAATCACCTTGGGCAGCTCAGCTGGGGGGGGGGGACACATACTCGAAGGGGGAAAACTGCTCTTGCAGTGCCACGGGGGCTGTAACCTCAAACAGGGCGTTGACCATCTCAATATCTGGGGTCGCCTCATTGGTTGCCTCCATCTTCTTGGAGCTCTCTGTCTCGTGGGGATCAGCCTCCCGCGTCTGCTCCAATATCGGTAGATCTTTGCCTGGTTCTCCTTGGTCCATCATGAAACTGACGAATACTAGGAGTCCACTGAAAGGAAAACACAATCGCAATGACAATGAAACAAAAAAGAGAGTGAGGATCGGTTACTGCTTTGCAAAAGTTCTTTTTTTTCTCTGAACGAAAATATACCAACATCACGGATCCGCTTACCTTCCCTTCGTTCGGAGAGAAGAACAGTGGCAGATGCAAGTGTTGCCTTTCTTGAAGACGATGAGGGAGAAGGGGATTCAACGAAGAGTGAAATGATGGTTGCTTTGTCTGTCAGACTTAGACTGCGGGGAGGTGGGGTTTTGTGATACGATGGCTCGTTACTGCCGCGCTACGACCGGGGTGACTCTCCGCCTGCATACTGCCTTCTAATTTGGTTGATGGCATTTGGGCCCGTGCGCTGCATGGCGCGCATGTCGGTGAACAAAAGTATAACGGCATTCAGTAGAGGGAGACGTATCAATGACCTAGGAGGAGCCAGAAGCGGTAGAGTGTCTCCACTGTACTAGTAGTAATGTACTAGTAGTAATTGTTTTTCTGGGTAGCTGTAGAGTGTCTCCACTGTACTAGTAGTAATTGTTTCTCGGGTACCAAGACAAAACAACCCATCCACACTAGTAAATAGTAAAATCAATTCAAAAACCTGGGTGCTCTTCTTCATCCTCGCTCCCACCCACCTCACGTCAGCTCGCTCCATTGGTACCGCCAAATTCCTCACCTCACTCCTACAGAAAACCCCAGCTCCCCTTCTTCCTCACTCCTACAGAAAACCCCCAGCTCCCCTTCTTCTTCGCTTGCACTACAACCAGGCTCGTCATTCGTTACTCTGCGCAAATCCGTGAGCGCGACGCGACGCCCTCGAGGAAAATGGAGTCGGCTGGCCCCACCGCCAAGAAGATGAGGCTCCCGCCAGCGGCGACGCCTGTTGTAGATCCTGCACCCGGCAGCGCGGGGAGAAGCGGCGACCCCGCTCCAACCGGATCCCAGGAACCTGTAGAATCTCGGGTGGACCGCTTCAGCGATCTCCCGAACGCCATCCTTGGGGAGATCATCTCGCTTCTCCCCACCAAGGATTGCCGCCGCACCCAAGTCCTCTCAATTCGGTGGCGCCCTCTATGGCGTGTCGTTCCCCTTAATCTCGACTATCGTCAGCTATCTCTCGTCAATAATTTTGAAATCCCTAGAGCCATCATCTCCTCCCACCAGGGCTCCGTTCAAAGCCTCTGCATCATGTCATGCTACCTGAGCAAGCATACCATGCCCTACACGGTGGATGCCTAGCTGGAATCCCCTGAATTCACAAAACTACAGCTGCTTGAGTTCTACTATTACCCTAGAAATCACATACCACATACCGAATGCCATGAACTTGTGCCCTCAACACCGATGTCCATCTCGAGGTTTTCGTCCTCTCTCCACACCGCCACCTTTGCGCAGTGCTACCTACCAGACAATCTGGTACTAAACCTTCGACTCCCATTTCTCAAGAAACTTTCACTTGTGCGGGTTCGTATATCGGAGGCCTCATTGCATAGCATTAAAATCAAATTATTATTTTATTTGAATCAGAAAAATATGCATTTTTGAAAACTGCATTTTTAGGCCCGCAAAATGTTCATCTTGTCCTAAATATTAGGTTTGGACGGGGAAAATTATTTCTGGTATTTCTAGTATTTTTACAATTTTTTATATATTTTATTATGATTTTTCTTTTTGGCAAAACTTATTTAAAAAAAAACTCCCTCGCCCGACTGGGCCGAAGGCCTAGCCGAGCCGGCCCAGCAGCCCGCGCCGCCTTCCTCCTCGCGCGGGAGGAGTCCCGCCGCCGCCCGACGCTGCTGTAGTCCGAGCTGGACTCCGGGTACGCCACCGCCCGCCCCCTTCCCCAAGTCACCCCCGGCCCTTTATAAAGCCGCCCCGCCCCCCTCCACCTCCTCACCCCGCGCCACCGCCGTCCTTGCGCCGCCGCCGCTACTACTCATCGCCGCCGCCTTGCCGCCGCTACTTCCGCGCGCCGCCGCCGTCGGCCGCTACCGCCACCGCTGCCAACCGCCAACACCGTCGGAGCCCCGCCTCACCCCGCCAACCGCCGATGCCCTTAGATCTCGCCATTGTCTCGCCGCCGCGGTTGACCGATAAAACCCGCACCGGTTCGTCGGTTTATTTTCGGTTTATTTTTAGGGTTAGGGTTGTTTTTTTGGTTTTTCCGGTCTATTTTAATTTGCAGACGTTCGTCTGTTACCCACAGTAGCGAATGTTTTCGTTCGTTAGTTTCCATTAGCGAACGTTCGTTCGATAGGTTTTTCTTTTTATTTTACTTTATTCAGAGAGGGACCTATCCGTGAATACTTTTATCACAAATTAGTCCTTGATCTTCAAACCCTCGTTACTTTTTAACCGTTCGTCCAAATCCGGTGAAACCAACGCCAGAATCTTTGTCTTGTTCCCCTCTTTCTAGATAATCAACTTCAACATGGTTTTGATAATTTAAAATTTGGTTTCAAGCAGATTTGAATTCGAATTTCTTTTGATCGCAGTTTGAGTTTCGTAGCTCCGATTTGATTGATTCTTTTTTGCAAATCAAAGCTCTTCTGTTGAACTTCCAGTTTGGATCTTTTCTTTTGAGTTTTACCCTTGCATCCTATGCTTGAGTGCGTATGTATGTTATTGTTTGTTCACGATATAGTTTCCGGAGTGCGAGGCTTGCTACTACGAGTCACTAGGGTTTTCGGAACGTCAGCAACGCAAGTAACACTTTGATCATATCCCTTATTACCCAGTTTTATGCATTAGTTTCAATCCTCAAACATTGCATGAGTAGAATTTGTTTAACATGTGGGTATTGGGAAGTAGATGATGAGGTAGCAACCTATTGTCTTTTATTCAAACCCTGGGTTGTTACTACGTTATGCTTATATTGCTATGCTATGCTCATAGACGTGGTTTGGTTTGAGTGATCCATGACAGATGTGAGAGTTATCTTTAAATAATGGTTAACTTAAGGTGGCTGCTTTAATACACATCTGGGTGGATTGGTTGGGGCACCTGGAGCAATCTAGTGTTGTCCTAGGATATCCTGGAGTACCCGTGTGATTATCCTATGGTTTCCCACCCAGGCTCAAAGGGATCATAAGATTATTCATGCTAGAAACTTCCATGTGCAGCCACAAGACATTATGGGCTGTGGCATAGTTGAGTAAGTTGTGTGACCTCTTTTAGTGGTAGGCTAGAAGATGTAGGGGATGTAGGTGGTACTGTCTACCTAGAGTAAAGAGTTAATGCTTCTGAAAGACTGTGTCCTGGTCATCCGTTTCTCAAACATCAAGTAGTGCGAGAAATGCAACGGAGGAGATCGAGTCTTGTGGGGAAAAGTGCGCGAACCTCTGCAGAGTGTATAAACTAATCATTGTTAGCCGTGTCCCTGGTTATGGACATCTTGAGTATCTGGTACTTGAATTATTGATTTGATGTCATCACTCTACTTAATTAATTTGTTGGGTTGATAATTAATATTTTGGAATTGAGTTGGAGGAACCTTCTCAATGTTTTCAACAAATATTGTTTTTAATTAAAATATATTCCTTTGTTGCAGGGAAAAACTAGCTTTATGCAAATGATAACCATAGAGCCTCCACCCGCCATATATGCATATAGTGTTAGTTGTTACTTGTTCATTGATCTATAGTGTTATCTTGCCAGCATATTCCATGTGCTGACCTACACAGGCTGCAACGTATTATCTTGCAGAATTTTCAGACAAAGAGTAAGGTGCGCTAGGTCATTGTCGTGCACTCAGCTATGCCGTTGGAGGTGATGGATTCATTTACTCTCGAAGCTTCCGCTGTTATCTTATTTAGATGGCCTTCAGCCATATTATTGTAATTGTTCTCTTTTGAGACATTCGATGTACTAAGTGTGTGATTGAACTCTGTTATAAATCCTGGAGTATTGTGTGTGTCAGCATTACCGATCCAGGGATGACACTTATGCACAGAGATTTGACCATCAGAGGTCGGATCGCTACAATTGACAAACATGTATTTGTGAAAAACCAGAGTATCCATCAAGGAAGAAAAATTGTGTTTGCTTAGATAATATTTCTAGCATTTGATCAATAAAAGGCAGAGGGCAATGATATTTTCTAGTTGCTTTATTTAATTTTCTAAAATCAATTACCATTCTATAGCCTGTAACAATTCTTTATGGAATAACTTCATTCTTATCATTAGGAACAACATAATACCTCCTTTCTTAGGGACACAATGAATAGGACTTACCCATGTATTATCAGCTATAGGATAGATTATACCTGCTACCAGAAGTTTTAATATTTCCATTCTTACCACTTCTCTGATCTTCGGATTTAACCGACATTGGTGATCAACAACGGGTTTAGCACTAGGTTCCATATTAATCTTGTGCTGACATAGAGTGGGACTAATGCCCTTTAAATCATCAAGATTATATCCAATAGCAACTCGGTGCTTCCTTAGAACTTTTAATAATCTTTCTTCTTCATGTTCTGAAAGGTTAGCACTAATAATAACAGGATATATCTTCATCTCATCAAGATAAGAATATTTCGAAGTGTCTAGCAATTGTTTTAATTCAAACACAGGATCACCTTTAGGTGGAGGAGGACCTCCTAGAGTTTCAATAGGCAAATTGTGTTTAAGCAGAGGACGTTGTTCAAAGAAAATCTTATCTATTTCATTTCTTTTATGCATATGTAAATCATTTTCATGGTCTAGAAGATATTGTTCTAGAGGATCAGTAGGAGGCACAACAATAGAAGCAAGACCAATTATATCATCCTTACTAGGCAATTCTTTTTCATGAAGCTTTCCACTAAACATGGAAAAAATAAACTCATGAGATTCATCGCCAAAGCTAACACCGACAGTTTGCTTCACACAATATATTTTAGCATTATCGCTGTTCAAGAAATGTCTACCAAAGATAATGGGACAAAAGTCATCTTGTGGGGAACCAAGAACAAGAAAATCAGTAGGGTATTTTATTTTCCCACACAAGACTTCAACATCTCTAACAATCGCAATTGGTGATATAGTATCTCTATTAGCAAGTTTAATAGTAACATCTATGTCTTCTATCTCTGTGGGTGCTATGTCATTCATAATTTCTTGATATAAGGAATAAGGAATAGAACTCACGGTACCACCTAAGTCACATAAACCATGGTAACAGTGATCTCCTATTTTAACTGAGACAACAGTCATGCCAACAACAGGTCTATGTTTATCCTTTTTATCTGGTTTGGCAATTCTAGTAGCTTCTTCACAGAAGTAAACAACATGCCCATCTATATTTTCTTCCAAGGGATCCTTAACCATAGCAACGCTAGGTTCTACTTTAATTTGTTCATTAGGTTTAGGTGTTCTAATATAACTTTTGTTGATCACAGTTGAAACATTAACATGTTCTTTTATACTAACAGGGAAAGGTGGTTTCTCAATATAAGCAGTAGGAACAACTGGAACAACATTATAAAGTATAGTTTCTTCCTTAGCTAGTTCCAGTTCTTTAATTTCTTCCTTAATAGGTGGGTGATATTTAAACCACTTCTCTTTAGGGAGATCAACATGAGTAGCAAATGATTCACAAAAGGAGGCTACTATCTCAGAGTCAAGTCCATATTTAGTGCTATACTTTTGAAAATCATCGGTATTTATAAAAGATTTAACACAATCATACTTAAAATTAATACCTAACTCTTTACCTTCGCCGATTTCCCAATATTCAGAGTTGCATTTAATTCTTTCCAAAAGATCCCACCGGAGTTCAATAGTCTTCTTCATAAAAGAACGAGTACAAGAAGTAAATAGCATGGATTGATCATCATGAGAAAGCCAAGCATAAAAATTCCAAATAATAATTTCTCTTGAGAGCTCATGATTGGGGAATGAATATAACATTGACTTGAGCCTCCCCCAAGCTGGAGTGATACTTTCTCCTTCACGAGGCCAAAAATTATATATGTAATTCCGATAACGATGAACTAGATGCATAGGGTAATTTTTTGGTGAAATTCCAATTTGAATCCATTCCAATTCCAAGATCCAATATCATCACATAGCCTATACTGTTACAATAATTTTCC
Source organism: Triticum urartu (assembly GCF_056163025.1). Taxonomy (NCBI): domain Eukaryota; kingdom Viridiplantae; phylum Streptophyta; class Magnoliopsida; order Poales; family Poaceae; genus Triticum; species Triticum urartu. The sequence continues at coordinate 260,383,825 of NC_141876.1, forward strand.
CTTCAAAGATAAACGGAAAACCTTCTTCTGAACTTCATCTCCGGGTAAACCTGCAAGTTTAACAATCCACAAATTTGTTCCACATATATCAAGTGCATATCAGGATGTTCGGTTCCATCTCCTGCATAAGGATTAGCTAGCAGTTGTTCTATCATACCGGAAGAAATTTCATGTTCAATATTTGTAGTAGGTGCAGTAGGTTGAGGGGTAGCTGATTGTTGTTCTGTTCGAGGTGAAGATACCCCGAACAAACCCCTCAAAGGATTGTTTTCCAAAGTAACAAGTGACAGTAAATTCCAGCACATTATATAAATGTTTCCGTACCAAATTCCACTTACCAAAGGCTCTTCACTCCCTAGGAACGGCGCCAGAAAATAGCCTTGATGACCCACAAGTATGGGGATCAATTTTAGCTCTTTTCGATAAGTAAGAGTGTCAAACCCAATGAGGAGCAGAAGGAAATGACAAGTGGTTTTCAGCAAGGTAATGTACGCAAGTGCTGAAATTGTAAGTAACATAGTAGTTTGATAGCAAGATATTTTGTAACGAGCAAGTAATGATAATAGTATAAAAAGTGCAGAAAGGTAGCCCAATCCTTTTGAGGCAAAGGACAGGCCAAAACGGTCTCTTATTGTAAGTAAAGCATTCTTGAGGGTACACGGGAATTTCATCTAGTCACTTTCATCATGTTCTCTACTCTAATAATTTGATATGTGGGTGGACCGGTGCTTAGGTATCTTTCTTACTTGAACAAACCTCCTACTTATAGTTAACCCCCTTGCAAGCATCTGCAACTACAAGAAAAGTATTAAGGATAAATCCTAACCATAGCATTTAACTTTTGGATCCAATCGGTCTCTTACGGAATAGCGCATAAACTAGGGCTTAAGCTTCTGTCACTCTTGCAACCCATCATCTAATAACTACTCCACAATGCATTCCCTTTGGCCCAAATATGGTGAAGTTTCATGTAGTCAACGTTCACATGATACCACTAAGGGAATCACAACATACATACTATCAAAATATCGAACACATACCAAGTTCACATGATTACTTGCAACATGATTTCTCCCGTGACCTCAAGAATAAAAGTTACTACTCACAAGTGATAAACATGCTCAAGAACAGAGGGGTATTAAGTAGCATAATGGATCTGAACATATAATATTCCACCAAATAAACCATATAGTAATCAACTACAAGATGTAATCAACACTACTAGTCAGCCACAAGCACCAATCTATAGTTTTGGTAACAAGATTGAACACCAAAGATGAACTAGGGTTTCAGATGAGATGGTGTTGTTGAAGATGTTGATGGAGATTGCCCTTCCCCCCAAGATGGGAGAGTTGTTGTTGATTTCCCCCTCTAGGAGGGAAGTTCCCTCGGTGGAATCGCTCCGCTAGAGGGCAAAAGTGCTCCTGCCCAAGTTCCGCCTCGAGACGGCGGCACTCCGTCCAAAAGTCCTCTCCTTATTTTTTCTAGGTCAAAATGACTTATATAGCAGAAGATGGGCACCAGAGGTGGGCCTGGGTGAGCACAACCCACAAGGGCGCGCCTGGGCTCCCTGGCGCACCTAGGTGGGTTGTGCCCACCTGGTGGGCCCCCTCTGGTACTTATTTGCTCCAATATTCTTCATATATTCCATAAAAATTCTCCGTAAAGTTTCAGCTTGTTTTGAGTTATGCAGAATAGGTAGCCTGACGTAACTTTTCCATGTCCAGATTTCCAGCTGCTGGAGTTCTCCCTCTTTCTGAGTACCTTGGAAATTACGAGAGAAAAGGCATTAGAATTACTCCAAAAAGCATTTTTATGATGCAAAATAAAAAATGATGCAAAATGGACGTATCAACCGAATGTCTAAGCTCCAAAATCCTAGACAAACTCGATGGATCTTGAGGGAAAATAAAAAATTTCAGGCAAAATTCGTGGAATTTCATGGATGGAATTGGGGAAAAAGTTATGGGAAGGTAGATTTACGAGTAACACATCATATCCATGGATCAAATGCAACAAAACATCATCACACCAACAAATCACAAAAAAGGATTTTCAAAATTGGGACAAAACCAAAGCAAAATTAGGCTAAAAAACGATGGGAGAGACTCCAAAATCATGATCAATGTGGCTCATGATACCATAGATGATGTAAGGAGGAACCCCAGGGGCCGACCTTTCATGATTTGGAGGGGGATTCCCAAAGAACACGATGAACACACAAAACGGAAAATGAGAGGAAACACTCAAATCAACGAGATTCGATTACACATGTGCTAGATCCAAGTACACGAAGAGAGATACATGATCGAAACCCAACAAAGGATGATACAAACGGTAGCTAGTTCATCCCAACCCGTGAGGACGGAGGTCTTGCATCCAAGAGGGGGACCTTCTCCTTGAGGAGGTCTTGAATCCACTTGGGGGATTTTCTCTTTGAGGAAGCCTTGGTCTCCAAAAGAGTAGGGGTAAGTGGATGCGCAAATCTCTACCTCTAAGATGAGCTATCACAATGCTAACCCTAAAATGTAGGTGAAGGGGGAGTATATATAGTCTAGGGGGTGAAGGGATACATGGGCTTCGGCCCTTTACTGTGTGGAGACAGAGAGGGCCGGATGTCCAGGCCCGGTGTGGACGGGTGTCGGCTGCGTTCTATGATAAATGGACTGGATTTCCGGGCTGAAGCCGGATGTCTGGCCAGTCGCGCAGGATGTCCGGTGCCAAGTCCGAATGTCCGGACCCTATAGCCTTGGTTGATGGCCTTCGGCTGGGCTGCACATTCCAAGGGCCGGATGTCCGCGTCCTGGAGACTTCTCTAGTTCCTTGTGTTGGTTCTCTTCACCCATGCACTTGGGGACTTGTCCAGCCTCATGAGCATGTCTGAGAGGGTGTTATTCATACCTAATCATGCATAGTGTTCCAGCTTTAGGTAGTAGCCATATCTCATGCGGGTCATATGGAATATCACTAAGGAAAGATGTCACCTTGTTCTCGAGAGCTCTTGCACGTGCTTGTATCATCGGTCCACTTGGCACTGGGTGAGATGCTGGTAGGTCCATGGGAATGACCATAATATGCTCCACATCAACTATTCTTTCCCAAATTGACTTTAAAATATTTGGTTTGGAGACCATCAAAGATCTATATGTGCATCAAGCAAAAACCAAAATCGAAAAACATGTCCACATGCTTAGAGAGAGAGGTGTCGATAAAAACAAAATACTAACATAGAAGCGTCATGCATATTATTATAACAACAAAAAACCTTATCATAAAACTTTATCACATAACTTTTATTATATAACTTCTCATGAACAAGTAACAATTCATCACAACATCGAAGTAAAGGCATAAACTCTATTGGAAACCAACAAACTATGTTCTTAGTCAACTTTCCAACTACAATTCATCATCTTTTCAGGAAGGTTCTCGTATCAAAGTCTTTTGGCAAGTCCACATACTCAACCATCATATAGTCTTCTATGCTTGCTAACGCTCACCGCATACACATGAGCAAAACGTTTCAACTAGACACATAGGAAGATACAGGCTTATAGTTTTTGCCTCCCAACATATTTTCACCTCAAGGGTGATGTCAACAATAATAACTCATGCTCACCCATATCAAACTAGATATATGTTCCTAGATCTTTCCTCACCACATGATGCTTGCAAGAACGGAAAATAAAAAAGGAACAAGGAAGAATAATTTGATTCTTGCATAAATGTAAATACATAAAAGGAAAAGATAGGCCCTTCGCAGAGGTTGCCATGCACATTTTGTTCGTATGCTCAATCTCTTAGTGCACAAGAATGTCATGTTATATTGCCCCTTGTGATAGCAGCCTTTATTATGCAGTCTGCCACTTTTTATTATTTTGCCATCACAAGTTCGTAGAACATTCAATTTTCTCTTACACTAAATGATATAACACAATTAGAAGCAATTTTTATTGCCTTATTGCATAGATGACAACTTACTTGAAGGATCTTACTCAATCCATAGGTAGGTATGGTGGACTCTCAAAATAAGATTTTGGGTTTAAGGGTTTTTGGATACACAACTAGTATCTCTACTTAGTGCGGAATTTCTGGCTAGCAAAGATACTGAGCATGTTAAAGGATCTATTACAATATAACTTCTATGTGTATATGGACAAACATAAATCATTATGTTGTATTCCTTGTCCAACGTCAACAATTTTGGCATATAAGATTTTGATGGGGGATCACAATCATAAAAGATGTCCAAGATAGTGTATTTGCATGTGAATCTTCTCTTCCCTTATTAATTCTTTCATGCATTGCATCATTGACCAATGCTATGTTTGTCAATATCCAATAAATTTTACAACATATTACTTACCATAAGATTAGTATACGATCTTTTTCATTTTTTTCCTTCTTTTTAATGGGACATAAAAGTAAAGAAAGCAAAACTCAAAGTACTCTTTATTATATCTCGCACACGGTTACATAGATGGATAGATCACTAAGCAAACACTCGAAGAAATATCGAACTAAACTTTTATTTTAACTTATTCAAAATATATCTAAAGACACAACTAAGATAAATAAGGGAAAAGATAGTGGTGGTGATATGATACCGGGGCACCTCCCCCAAGCTTGGCACAAGCTAAGGGGAGTGCCCATACCATGAACTCAAGTCTCCTTTGGTGATGAATAAGGTGGTGGTGGTGATGAGGTAGTAGCGAGCTTGTCCTTTCTTCTCAGCTTACGCCTGAGGGTGGAATTTTCGTCCTTCAAACTATCAACCTCATGCTCCAGTATTAATATCTTCTTGCATAATTACTGCTTGTTGTCCTGTAGAAGATGAAACGGATAAGCTAGATCATAGGTTTCTTTGTTTTACTAGGGAGGTTTAAATTCTTGAATTCCACATGCATGTCCTCGGGTTGGGGTAGAGGGACTTCCTCTTCATCTGAACTTGGCCACTCCTTCCCCTTCGGATAATAATCTTATTCTTCCCCCGTGGTCCAACCATAATGTTACACATCTCCATAAATTTTGGGGTCTGCAATATAATCAGCAACATAGCTCTTGCCCTCCGAGTCTTGGGACGACATTATTTCAGATCTACCGGAAAACAACAAGCAAGAAGAACAGAAGATTTCTCTGCGATATGGTGGTCAATATGTTCGGGGGGTATCTAAAGATTTTTTTATCTTGGGAAACAAGGAAAACGATGGCAAAATGAAGTTGGAAATGGGCCCGAGGTGGGCACAACCCACCTGGGTGCGCCAGGCAAGCCAGGCGCGCCCTGATGTCTTGTGCCCTCCTCGGTTGCCTTCCGGGTTGTTTCTTATTTTCCTAATTTTTGTAATATTCAAAAACTGACAGAAAATATTTTTGCGCATTTTTCAGAGTCCATTTACTTACTGTATCATGTACCTCTTCTTTTTTGATGATTCTGGAGTGTTCCTAAAGGTTTCTTTTATGTGTTCATCCGGTGTCATAGTTTGAATAATATTGCTTACCACATTAATAGTCATACCTGAGATATAGTGTTTAATTGGTTGCCCATTGACCACCTTCGGGTTAGTACCTTTGGCATTTTTATTTTGATAGCTCCAGAACGATAAACCTCTTCGATAATATATGGTTCTTCCCATTTGAAGAGAAGTTTTCCTCTAAAATGAGAGTTGTACAAAAGGACATATACCCCCACTTTGAATTCCCGCTTTTGGATACTTTTGTTATGCCATATTTTAACTTTTTGTTTAAATAATTTGGCATTTTCATAAGCTTGGTTTCTCCATTCATCTAGCGAGCTAATATCAAATAACCTCTTGTCACCGGCAAGTTTGAAGTCATAGTTAAGTTCTTTAATTTCCCAATATGCTTTATGTTCTAACTCAAGAGGCAAATGACAAGGTTTTCCATAAACATTTTATAAGGAGACATACCCATAGGATTTTTATATGATGTTCTATAGGCCAAAGTTCATCATCCAATTACTTAGACCAATTCTTTCGGGACCTATTGACAGTCTTTTGTAATATTAATCTTATTTCTCTATTGCTAAGTTCCACTTGACCACTAGATTGAGGGTGATAGGGTGATGCAATTCTATGGTTGACATCATATTTAGCAACCATTTAATGGAAAGCACCATGAATAAAGTGTGAACCACCATCAGTCATTAAATATCTAGGGACTCCAAACCTTTGGAAAATAACTTCTTTAAGCATTTTAATGGAAGTGTTATGATCAACACTACTAGTTGGAATAGCTTCTACCCACTTAGTAACATGATCAACAACAACCAAAATATGAGTGTAGCCATGAGAGGAAGGAAAAGGTCCCATATAATGAAAACCCCAAACATCAGATTGTTCAACAACAAGTGAGTAATTCATAGGCATTTCCTCATGCTTACTGATATTTCCAATTCTTTGACATTCATCACAATATAAAACAAACTTACGGGCATCCTTGAAGAGAGTAGGCCAATAAAAACCAGATTGCAATACCTTGTGAGAAGTTCTATCTCCCGCATGATGTCCTTGATAAGGTTCGGAATGTCATTTCCATAGGATTTGTCCCTCTTCATGCTTAGGTACATAATGTCTAATAATACCATCTACTCCTACTTTATAAAGATGTGGGTCATCCCAAAAGTAATGTCTTAAATCATAGAAGATTTTTTTCTTTTGTTGGTATGTAAAACTAGGTGGTATGTATTTAGCAACAATATAATTAGCATAGTCACCATACCAAGGAGTGTTATGAGAAACACTTATTGCAGCTAACTGTTCATCACGAAAACTATCATCAATAGGTAGTGGGTCGTCAAGAATATTTTCTAACTTAGACAAGTAGTTAGCTATGGGGTTCTCAGCTCCTTTCTTATCAGTAATATGTAAATCAAATTCTTGTAGCAAGAGAACCCACCTAATGAGTCTAGGTTTAACATCTTTCTTTTCCATAATATATTTTATAGCAGCATGATTAGTGTGAACAATTACTTTGGAATCAACAATATAGGATCTAAATTTATCACAAGCAAACACAACTACTAAAAATTCTTTTTTGGCAGTAGCATAATTCCTTCGGGAACTATCTAAAGTTTTGCCAGCATAATGGATAACATTTAATTTATCAGCAACTCTTTGTCCTAGAATAACACCAACAACATAATGACTAGCATCACACATAATTTCAAAAGGCAAGTTCCAATTAGGTGGTTGAACAATAGGTGCAACAGTTAAGGCTTTCTTAAGTGTTTCAAAGGCTTCTACACAATCATTATCAAAAACAAATGGAACATCCTTTTGTAAAAGATTTATAAGAGGCATAGAAATTTTTAGAGAAGTCTTCAATAAACTTTCTATAGAAACCAGCATGGCCGAGAAAATTACGAATAACTTTAATATCTCTAAGGCATGACATTTTCTCAATTGCATCAGCTTTAGCTTTATCCACATCAATACCTCATTCAGAAATTTTATGTCCCAAGACAATACCTTCCTTAACCATAAAGTGGCACTTCTCCCAATTCAAGCCAAGATTAGTTTGCTCACATCTCTGCAAAACCGGATCAAGGTTGCTTAAGCAATCATCAAAAGAAGTTTCGTAAATGGAAAAATCATCCATGAAAACCTAAACAATCTTTTCACAAAAATCAGAGAATATAGAAATCATACATCTTTGAAAGGTAGCAGGTGCATTGCATAAACCAAAAGGCATACGTCTATAAGAATAAGTTCCAAAACGACAAGTAAAGGCGGTTTTCTCTTGATCAGGTTGTGAAACAGGTATTTGAGAAAAACCAGAATATCCATCAAGAAAACACAAGTGTGTATGCTTAGATAGTCTTTCTAGCATTTGATCAATAAAAGGCAGAGGATAATGATATTTTCTAGTAGCTTTATTTAATTTTTTGAAGTCAATTACCATTCTATATCCAGTAACAATTCTTTATGGAATAATTTCATTTTTATCATTAGGAACAACAGTAATACCTCCCTTCTTAGGGACACAATGAACAAGACTTACCCACTACTATCAGCTATGGGATAGATTATACCTGCATCCAGAAGCTTTAGTATTTTAGTTCTTACCACTTCTTTCATTTTAGGATTTAAACATCATTGGTGATTAACAATGAGTTTAGCATCAGGTTCCATATTAATCTTGAGCTGTCATAGAGTAGGACTAATTTCTTTAAGATCATCAAGAGTATATCCAATAGGAGCTCGGTGCTTGTTCAGAATTTTCAATAATCTTTCTTCTTCATGCTCTGAAAGGTTAGCACTAATAATAACATGATATATCTTTTTTCTCATCAAGATAAGCATATTTCAAAGTGTTAGGAAATTGTTTTAATTCGAACACAGGATCATCTTTAGGTGGAGGAGGACCTCTGTCGGTGTCAAAACCGGTGGATCTCGGGTAGGGGGTCACGAACTGTGCGTCTTGGATCGATGGTAACAGGAGACGGGGGACACAATGCTTACCCAGGTTCGAGCCCTCTCTATGGAGGTAAAACCCTACGTCCTGCTTGATTGATATTGATGAATATGAGTGTTACAAGAGTGGATCTACCAAGAGATCGTAATGGCTAAACCCTAAAAGTCTAGCCTATGTGGGTATGGTAATGAGTATATGTGTTGTCCTTTCCGGACTACCCCCTTCGGTTTATATAGACACCGGGGGATCTAGGGTTTACATGGAGTCGGTTACATAAGAAGGGATCTTCGGTCGCCAAGCTTGCCTTCCACGCCAAGTAGAGTCCAATCCGGACACGGTGTAGTCTTCGGCCTTCATGTCTTCACAGCCCATCAGTCCGGACCATGGATAACAGGCCGGACGCCCGAGGACCCCTTAGTCCAGGACTCCCTCAGTAGCCCCCGAACCAGTCTTCAATAATGAGGTGCTCGACACACATACTATCTTCGGCATTGCAAGGCGGGTTCTCCCTTCGACGATCTCCAAGTATGTATTCAGCCATTGATCCAATGTCGCCTCCTTGGCTTCCGCGCGCTGAATAGTCTTTGTCCTCCACGTGTAGAGTGAATGTGGAAAGTCAGGGTATTTTTGCGAATAACACCCCATTCATGCGAGGAAGAGCATCTATTTAAAGAGATTGGACCCTAGATCCATTTAGCGCTACGCAGAAGAAATCCCCAGAGACTGCTTTAGGAGAAGGCATTCCGGCATGGCGAATGCTCCCAGCTCCTCCGCTCGTCCCGGCCCAGAGAAAGGCGAGTGGGAGAGGTGTTCCGTGTCTCATAGCCGTTTGATGAAGTTGCAAATGGAGGGATTCCTTCCCCATGCAGATCTAGTCCCTGTTCGATCGGGGCTAGCTTCCTTCAATGAGGGGACTCCGGCAGAGGACTTCCCCAATCTGTCCATGGGGAGCGAGTGTGTTTTGTCCCCTACCTGCTAAGAGGCGTCGGATTTCCAATACATCCGTTCCTCCGAGGGCTTCTGGAATATTACGGCCTCTAGCTGCACAACTTCACTCCGGCCTCTATTCTGCACATTGTGGTTTACGTCGCTTTATGCGAACTTTTCCTGGGAGTCGAGGCTCACTTCGAGTTGTGGAGGAAGCTGTTGTGTCTTGTCCCGCGCAACCATGAAGGGTCAATATTTGAAGTGGGCGGAGCCGAAGTGTGGTGCGTCGCCAATACCGGATATCCATCCGGCACACCAAGGAAGGCACCTGATGAATGGCCCTCCGAATGGTTTTATATAGAGGACGTCGCACTTCCTGACCCGATTCGAAAGGGTCTTCCTGAATTTTCTCGTGTCCTGCTGAAGAAACGCCACAGTTGGCGTCCCCGGAGTCTTGAAGAGGAAGACGGCGTGGAGGTTCGTCAGCAGATGAGCAAGATAAGAGAGCTCTCCCAGTCGGGACTCACAGTAATCAAGGTTATGGCGATTTCCATAGTGCGAGGGGTTCAACCGCTCCAACACAGAGGGCTTCCCATGTGGCACTATAATGGGGAGGACGACGTTTCTCGCTGCTGCTGGAAAGGTCCAGATACCCCTGCCGCTTTGGCTAAGATATTAGCCAAACTGTTCAAAGGGGAGGAAAAGGAATTTCTCTACATCAAATCTAGAGACGGGTACTCTATGTATAACCCTCCTAGCTGGGTAAGGCCCGACCCCTCCGTTTTTACTTCTTCCATCTCCAAATTGCTTTTGATAAACTTCTAGCTCGTTTGCTTATGGCAGCACTGCCGAAAGGTCACCGAGGGATTTTAGAGTCCCGCCCCATAGCCGGAGGACCACAACCGGGAGCTAGATCCCGGGTTCGAAGATGACACAGATATATTTGTGGTGCTTGTGGAGGGAGTGTTCTACCAGAACAGCTACGATGGCACAGAAGTGGCCATTACTGCAGACTATCTAGGCTTTCTTCCAGCTTCTCGGGTAAATAATTAAGAAATCGCCTTCTCTAAAAGAGTGATCTTACTCCGTCTTACCCATTGCACCGTATCATGCTTCACAGGGGAGACGCTCGGCGGCTTCGAAGAGATCGGTTCCCGTGCCGAACAATCCTTCCAAGAGGAAAGCAAATGAAGACACGGCCGCGCCTTCATCGAAGAAGTATGAATTCGCCAACCTCCCCCTGAGCAGTCACGTCCAACCGTGACCTTCCCGTTTTCCATTTGTCAGGAGGAAGGCGCGCCGGACTGTATCCAGGGGTGCGAGCGGCCGTGCTTCCCACAGCCAGGATTCAAATCTTGCCGTGAAGACGAGGGCTGATGCAGGGGCGACGCCGGACTATCCTCCAGCCGAGGATTCGGACGATGTATCGATCACCAACTCGGAAGTGGAGAGTGCTATGAATCATCGGCACCGCCGGGCCATTTTACAAGATCCTTGATTTTTGGAAGAGTCGTTTAACGCCTTCGACACAACCGATGTGTACATCCGGGCAGCTTGAGATGGGATTAGCAGGGCCACAAAGCAACATCTGAAAGATGTGCAGGTAAATTCACTTTGTCTGACTATGACAACCATATGCCAGTATCCCCCGAGACAAAGGAGTTGAATCAACTGATTTAAGGATCAATGTACAACCAGGTTCTTACGGAGAAGAATTCCCAGCTAGCTCAGGAACTAGAAAAGTGTCAGCGCCAGCTGCTTGCTGCTAACGCTGAATTGGAGAAATACAAAGCATCTCCAGGTAATATTTTCCTCCATCGAAAACTCATAAGGCTACACCGATAGTGTGAATCTGGGTTCTAATTTTTGTGTTGGGTCATTTAGACCAAGTGCAAGAGCAGCTGGCCGCCGCTCGAAGCGAAGAACACGAAGCCAAAAAGCTGCTAGCAGCTGGCAAGCGTGTATTGACAAAGGTCGTCGAAGAGAAAAAGAAATTCCAGGATTCGAACATCAACCTAGGCGAAGAACTGAAAGATGTGCGAGCGCAGCTAGTCGACTCTGTGAAGGAGAACAAGAAGCTCCGAGGCGGCATATTCAGTATGTGGCCGCTTTTATCTTACAATAGTTTGGAGGTAGCAGTAGCTCATATAGCTGTAATTGCAGGTTCGTTAACGAACCGCCCCGAAGAGGAAGTGTCCGGATCATCAAATGATCTTCTGCAGGAGCCGCCGCAGTTGCACAGGGAAGCTCGGCAGGCTATGCTGAGTGTAGCCAAGGCTTTATGGCCATCCGACTCCCCTCCGGGAAGCATGGAGAAGCTGGTAGAGCTGTTCGAGGGAGCGCGGCAGCGTATCCGGCTATGGAAGATATCTGCCTACCGAGAGGGTGCGCGAGAGGCCTGGGCCATGGTGAAGATGCGCTATACCAAGCTGGATCCTAATCACATGGCCCGTGTCGGGCCGGTAGGGCCGAACGGGGAAGAAATTCCCGTTAGTATAGTATATGACCAGGTAGAGGTGGCCGCCAAATATTTTCAACAGGATTGTAAGTTAGACTGCCTGTTGGAAGGCCTAGAGGAAGAGGTGTTCGAGTCAAAGTGATTGTGTACTTTTCCTCATCTAGCTGAATTGTATATCATTTGTCATGGCAGACCTTTTCACTTCAACCTCTGGACTCTAAGGTGCGCAGTGTTTCTGAATACCGTTGCGGCCAAAAAGGCCGGGGTATGCTTGGAAAACTAGGCGTATGGGTCATAGTTGCTTGAACAGACAAGTTGTATCCGGCTAGCTATGTCATATTACATGGATATCGTAAGAAACATCTTCCAAAGAGAATAGTTCCATTAAGGGTTCCTTTCCCTGGGTGTGCATGCATTTAATGTACATGTCGGGATTGTGGTGCGAGTGCCACAGTTCATATAATTTCTGGGGGTGCACAATGGAGTGAGTTTAGAAAACATCTTTAATTCACCGACCGAATATTCCCTTAAGAACGCTAGCTTTCTGCTTCACCAGTCTAAGGTACATATCCGGATGACCCGGCAGTAACAATCACAGAGGTGCTCCCTTTATGCCCTAGCCGAACTAACGGGAACATAGGGCATAAGCACAGGAGCCAGGCAACCCAGCTTGGCCAAAACTTAAGTCATATCGATGCATATAGTGGCGAAGAAAAGGTACACATGGAAAAACTCATATGTGAGGAGCTTGATGCTCAAGGAATGACAAGAACTTCTGTCCGAGAAGCCCCCAGGTACAAGTGGCGTACATGTTTAAAGGTGTATCTGCCAATGATGTGCGGTCTAGCCATACTTAAAGCTTTTAAAGCGAGAAAAAGAAAGTAATCGGAAAATAGAGAAAAAATAATGGAAACTGCAGGGGAGGAGGAGACGAACAATGAGTTTTAGCGCTAGGCGTAGAATCTCCGGAGTCTGGCTGCGTTCCAGGGGTTTGGCTCGAGGCGGTTGTCTAATGCATCGCGAAGACGGTACGCTCCTCCAGTGAAAACTTCCTCAATTATGAAGAGGCCCTCCCATTTGGGCTTGAGTTTGTCCTCTTTCTTCTCCGGGAGGCGTAGAACGAGTTCGCCGACGTTGTAAGTCTTGGCCCGTACTTCTCTGCTTTGATATCTTCGAGCCTGCTGTTGGTAAACTGTTGAACGAGCTTTTGCGACATCGCGTTCCTCCTCCTGGGCATCTAGGCTGTCCTGCCGATCGAGATCAGCTTCTCTCTCTTCGTACATACGCACTCTAGGTGAGTCATGAATAATATCGCACGGCAATACGGCCTCTGCACCGTACACCATGAAGAAAGGTGTGTATCCCGTAGCACGGTTGGGCGTGGTTCGCAGCCCCCAGAGTACGTAGTCGAGCTCCTCAACCCAGTGTTTGTCTGATTCTTTCAAAGACCGCACTAGTCTGGGCTTGATGCCGCTCATAATAAGATTGTTGGCGCGTTCTACTTGACCATTGGTTTGTGGGTGGTAGACAGATGCGTAATCGAGTTTGATACCCAGAGTAGTACACCAGGTTTTTACCTTGTCGGCTATGAAATTGGAGCCATTGTCAGTGATGAAGCTGTGTGGGACACCATAACGGTGCACAACATCGGATATGAAGTCTATCACCGGATCGGACTCAGCCATTTTGACTGGTTTAGCCTCTATCCACTTAGTGAATTTGTCCACCATAACCAGTAGATATTTTTTCTTATGGCTTCCCCCTTTAATGGGTCCAACCATGTCGAGTCCCCAGACCGCGAAAGGCCAAGTGATGGGGATTGTTTGTAGGGCAGTGGGGGCATATGGCTTTGATTGGCAAAGAGTTGGCATCCGAGGCAATGTTGGACAAGGTCCTTTGCATCCGCTCGGGCCGTCGGCCAATAAAACCCTGTACGGAAGGCCTTGCTAACAAGGGCCGAGATGCGGCGTGGTGACCGCCGAGTCCGGCATGAATTTCAGCCAAGAGCTACCGCCCCTCTTCCTCGGATATACATCGTTGAAGGACTCCAGTGGCGCTTTTCTTGTAGAGTTCTCCATCATGAACCTTGTAGGCCTTCGAACGCCGGACACTATAGAGGGCCTCATTCTAGTCCTTAGGAAGGTCCTTCCTATTAAGGTAGGCCAGGAAGGGTTTGGTCCATGGGGCAATGACTGCCATGATGAGATGCGCCGATGGTGTTATGTCGATGTTTCCGGGATCTAGGGTTATGTTTGGGTCTGGACTAGTGTTGTCGTTTTCCCCCTGCCACACCACGGATGGCTTGAAGAGCCTTTCCAGGAAGGTATTAGGTGGGACGGGGTCGCGCTTAGCGCCAACACGAGCAAGAACATTGGCCGCTTGACTACTTTCTCGAGCCACATGATGGAACTCGAGCCCCTCGAACCGGGCCGACATTTTTATGACTGTGTTGCGATACGCTGCCATCTTCTGATCTTTAGAGTCAAAATCTCCATTTATTTGAGATATTGCAAGGTTTCAGTCCCCGCGCACTTGTAGGCGTTGTATGCCCATGGAGACAGCCATCCGAAGGCCATGCAATAAGGCCTCATATTCGATTGCGTTATTGGAGTCTGTGTATAGTGTTTGTAGAACATACTGGACGATGTCTCCAGTGGGGGACGTTAAAACGACACCCACTTGGATGCATTTTGGATCCGTCGAAGTGCATGACCCAATTGGATTATGCGCCATACTCTCTAGGGAGCTCGACCTCTGTCCATTCGGTGAGAAGTCAGCCAGAACTTGGGATTTGATAGCTCGACATGGTTTGTATGTGATGTCGAATGGCAAGAGTTCAATGGCTCATTTGGCAATCCGGCCCGTAGCATCGCGGTTGTTTATAATGTCGTTGAGTGGTACTTCAGACACCACCATGATCGAACACTCCTGGAAGTAGTGACGGAGCTTTCGGGATGCCATGGAGACCGCGTATGCTATTTTTTGATAATGAGGGTACCGGGATTTGCATGGTGTGAGGACAGTAGACACGTAGTATACTAGCTTCTGAAGCGGGAATTTATGTCCGTCTTGTTCTCGTTCAACAACGAGTAGAGTGCTCACCACCTGATGTGTTGCCGATATGTATAATAATATCGGTTCGCCAGAGTTTGGTGCGGCCAGGATTGGATTGCTCACAAGAAGGGTTTTTATTTCTTCTAATCCGGCTGTTGCCCTGTCCGTCCACTCGAAGTGGTCGGTTCACTGTAGAAGGCGATAGAGAGGCAGTGCCTTTTCTCCTAATTTGGAGATAAAGCGGCTTAGAGCTGCCACGCAACCTGCAAGTTTTTGAACTTGCTTAAGGTTTGTTGGCTTAGCCAATTGTGACAAAGCTCGGACTTTGGCTGGGTTTCCTTTTATTCCTCTATTGGAAACGATAAAGCCCAGCAGTTTTCCACCGGGGACGCCGAAGACACACTTTTCTGGGTTGACCTTAATGTCATATGCCCTGAGGTTGTCAAATGTAATACGGAAGTCGTCTATTAGTATTTCCACGTGCCTGGTTTTCATGACAATGTCATCCATGTAAGCCTCTACTGTTTTGCCAATCTGTTTCTCCAGGCATGTTTGAATCATGCGTTGATATGTGGCACCGGCGTTCTTGAGCCCAAAGGGCATGGTATTGAAGCAGAATGGCCCGTATGGGGTAATAAATGATGTTGCAGCTTGATCGGATTCCTTCATTTTGATTTGATGGTATCCAGAGTATGCATCGAGGAAACATAGTGAGTCGTGTCCTGCGGTGGCATCAATGATTTGAGCAATGCGGGGGAGGGGGACGGGATGCTTAGGGCAGGCTTTGTTGAGGTCTTTGAAATCGACGCACAGGCGCCAGGATTTGTCCTTCTTTGGTACCATCACCAGGTTTGCCAGCCAGTCCGGATGTTTGATTTCTCTAATGAATCTGACCTCAATGAGTTTGGCCAGCTCCTCCCCCATGGCTTGTCGCTTGGGTTCGGAAAAGCGCCGCAGTGCTTGCTTGACTAGTTTAAACCCCTTTAATATATTGAGGCTTGTTCGGCCAGCTTGCGTGGGATCGCTGGCATACTCGAAGGGTGCCAGGCAAATATGTCCCAGTTTTCACGCAGAATTCTCGCAGTGCGGCGTCAATTGTTGGGTTTAGTTGAGCTCTGATGGATGCCGTCTTCTTGGGTTCCGTTGGGTGGACCTGGAATTTGATTATTTCTTCTGCCGGTTTAAACGAGGTGGATTTGGAGCATTTGTCGAGGATCACATCATCCTTGTCCACTGTGGAGCGTAATGCGGTTAATTATTCGGCCGCGAGGGCTACGGATAGCAACTCCGGGGCCAGGGATGCATTTTTGTTTTCAGCGCGGAGTGCTATGTCCGGATCACTGACGCGAGTGATTATACCGTTTGCTCCGGGCATTTTGAGCTTCATATATCTATAGTGAGGTATAGCTTGGAAGCGTGTAAAAGCATCCCGCCCCAACAGGGCGTGATATCCGCTGCTGAAAGCGGCCACCTGGAAGGTTATTTCTTTGGACCGATAGTTCTCCGGTGATCGGAACACCACGTCAAGTGTGATTTTGCCCACGCACCGCGCCTCCCGACTAGGAATAATTCCCCGGAAGATTCTGTTACTTTGTTTGATGCGACTCCTGTCTATTTCCATTTTATGGAGTGTGTCCTCATAAATGATATTTAATCCACTGCCGCCGTCCATGAGGACCTTGGTGAGTCGGAACCCATCCATGATGGGGCCGAGGACTAACGCGGCTGGTGCCCGTGTTGTTCTGTACTTTGGTTCATCACCGGTGTTGAATGTTATAGCCGTGTCGTTCCATGGGTTTATTACAGCAATTTAGCAGACTTTCTTGAGCTTGCGAAGTGCCCTTTTGCGCTTGTTATTTGAAGTGAATGTCTCAAAGACTGTCAATACTCTTGGGTCGTCTTCTTCTGGGGGGTGTTGTTCTGGGGCGTCCTTGATAAGGATGTCCTCGCCGCTCTTGGCTACCTGTCCTAGTATCCAACATGCTCTAAGGCTGTGGGTTGCCACAGTATCCGTTGTTGTATGTATTTTGCATGGGCCATCGAGCCACCCTTCCAGAACAGTGCCTTGCCGTGTAGTGGCTTTGTGTTTTTTGACTGTTGGATTGGGCGTGCCACGAGGGTACGCCCTTTTCGCCTGTAGGGGAAGTTGGGTTGGGACTGGTGGTTCCCAGCGAGCCGCCCGAGTTTCCCAGGCGCTTTCCATTGCGCAGTATTTTTGTACGATGGTTGTTAAGTCAGCAAATTTTAGTATGCGGCGGAGATTGATGGCGTTGAGGATTCCTTCGTCCACACAGTTTTTGCAGAAGACTGATATTGCGTCCTCGTCACGGCAATCCTTTACCTTCTCCTTGACAAGGAGGAATCTGGCCCAGAAGTGGTGGACCTTCTCCTAGGATTGCTATTTTATGCTCATGAGAGCCTCTATATCTAGGTGGGTGGGTGGAATTAAATCCGAACCCCGACCTAACCAGTTGTTCGAAGTCCGACGACCTTCCGGACTAGACAGTCCGGGTTCTGGAATATCTTCTAATTGCTTGGAACCTCCGTCTGATGCTATGTTCGGAGGGTTGGTTGCATCCCTTCGTGGGTGAGTATCTAGCTCTTCATGAACGGCGTCCCGAACATAGTGCGTCTTCAATATAGAAGAAGACTCACCGTCCTGCTCCAGGACTGTCGTGATCCGGTGGGTGACCGATGAGATTTCGGTTTCTCCCAGATCGGTTTTAGGCCCGATCTGATCGTAATCTATGGTGATTCCCAAAGCAGCGATGCGATCTAGGAGCTCATTTAAGGACGAAAACTCAACCGGATCCATCTTCTTGGAGTGCTCGGAGTTGATGCGAAGGGGATTTTCGATGGCCCGAGAGGTCATCGTTGGCCCTGCGACCGAACGGGCGATCATAGTAAAGTCGCCCAGCCGGAGAGTTTGGCCTGAGGCCAAAACTACCCCTGCAGTAATATTGTCTTTAATGACAAGGCGAGCCATCGAGCCTTTCATCGATGGTACAGTGGAACTCTCAATGAAAACACCAACGTCGGTGTCAAAACCGGCGGATCTCGGGTAGGGGGTCCCGAACTGTGCGTCTTGGATCGATGGTAACAGGAGACGGGGGACACAATGCTTACCCAGGTTCGGGCCCTCTCTCTGGAGGTAAAACCCTATGTCATGCTTGATTGATATTGATGAATATGAGTGTTACAAGAGTGGATCTACCACGAGATCATAACGGTTAAACCCTAAACCTATGTGGGTATGGTAATGAGTATATGTGATGTCCTTTCCGGACTACCCCTTCGGTTTATATAGACATCGGGGGGATCTAGGGTTTACATGGAGTCGGTTACATAAGACGGGATCTTCGGTCGCCAAGCTTGCCTTCCACGCCAAGTAGAGTCCAATCCGTACATGGTGTAGTCTTCGGCCTTCATGTCTTCACAGCCCATCAGTCCGGCCCATGGATAACAGGTCGGACGCCCGAGGACCCCTTAGTCCAGGAGGCCCTCAACCTCATAGAGTCTCAATAGGAAAATTGTGTTTAAGCAAAGCCCGTTGTTCAAAGAAATTTTTATCTATTCATTTCATTCATGCATATGCATATCATTTTCATGGTCTAGCAAATATTGTTCTAGTGGATTAGTAGGAGGCACGACAATAGAAGCAAGACCAATTATTTTATCCTTACTAGTTAATTCTTTGTTATGAGGTTTTCTATTAAACTTGGAGAAATTAAATTCATGATACTCATCACAAAATCTAACACTGACAGTTTGTTCATGACAATCTATAGTATCATTGACAGTGTTCAAGAAAGGTCTACCAAAGATAATGGGACAAAAGTCATCTTGTGGGGAACCAAGAACTAGAAAATCAGTAGGGTATTTTATTTTCCCACACAAGACTTCAACATCTCTAACAATCCCAAGTAGTGTGATAGTGTCTCTATTAGCAAGTTTAATAGTAACATCTATGTCTTCTATTTCAGTGGGTACTATGTCATTCATAATTTCTTGGTATAAGGTAAAAGGAATTGCACTACCACTAGCACCTAAATCACATAAACCATGATAACAATGATCTCCTATTTTGACTGAGACAATAGGCATGCCAACAACAGGTCTATGTTTATCTTTTTCATCAGGTTTGTCAATCCTAGTAGCTTCATCAGAGAAATAAATAGCATGCCCATTTATATTTTCTACCAGAAGATCTTTAACCGTGGCAACACTAGGTTCTACTTTGATTTGTTCAGCAGGTTTGGGTGCTCTGATATTACTTTTGCAAAACATAGTTTAAACCTTAGCATGTTACTTTATCCTAACAGGGAAAGGTAGTTTTTCAATATAAGTAGTAGGCACAACTGGATCAACATTGTAAATAATAGTTTCATCTTTAATAGGGGGATGATATTGAAACCACTTCTCCTTAGGGAGATCAATATGAGTAGCAAATGATTCACAAAAATAGGCTACTATCTCAGAGTCAAGTCCATATTTAGTGCTAAACTTTTGAAATGCATCGGTATTCATAAAATATTTAACACAATCAAACTCAAGCTTAATACCTGGCTCTCTACCTTCATTGAATTCCCAATCTACAGAGTTGCGTTTAATTCTTTCTAAAAGATCCCACCTGAATTCAATAGTATTCTTCATAAAAGAACGAGTACAAGAAGTATCGAGCATGGATTGATCATCACAAGAAAGCCGAGCATAAAAGTTCTGAATAATAATTTCACTCGAGAGCTCATGATTGGGGCATGAATATAACATTGAATTAAGCCTCCCCCAAGCTAGAGCAATACTTTCTCCTTCACGAGTCCAAAAATTATATATGTAATTCCAATCACGATGAACTAGATGCATAGGATAAAGTTTTTGGTGAAATTCCAATTCCAAGATCCGACATCATCGCATAGCCTATACGATGTCAATGCTTTTCCCTTCAAAGATAAAGGGAAAACGTTCTTTTTAGTTTCACCTATGGATAAACCTGCAAGCTTAAATAATCCACAAATTTCATCCACATATATTAAGTGCATATTAGGATGTTCAGTTCCATCTCCTGCATAAGGATTAGCTAGTAGTTGTTGTATCATACCCGAAGGAATTTCATAACCAATATTTTCAGTAGGTGTAGTAGGTTCAGGGGCAACTAATTTTGGTACCGGTCGAGGTGAAGATACCCCAAACAAACCCCTCAACGGATGATTCTCCATAGTAACAGGTGACAATAAATTTCAGCACATAGTAATAAATTTTCCTTACCAATTTCCACTTACCAAGAGCACTTCACTCCCCAGAAACGACACCAGATAAGTGCTTTGATGACCCACAAGTATAGGGCCTCAATCGTAGTCCTTTCCATAAGTAAGAGTGTCATACCCAATGAGGAGCGGAAGGAAATGACAAGTGGTTTTTAGCAAGGTAATTTCTGCAAGTGCTGAAATTGTCGGTAACGATTAGTTTGATAGCAGGGTAATTTGTAACGAGCAAGTAACGGTAACGTAAATAACGTGCAGCAAGGTAGCCCAATACTTTTGTGGCAAAGCATAGGCCAAAACGGTTTCTTATAACTGGCAAAGCATTCTTGAGGGTACACGGGTATTTCATCTAGTCACTTTCATCATGTTGGTTTGATTCGTGTTCGCTACTTTGATAATTTTATATGTGGGTGGACCGGTGCTTAGGTGTTGTTTTTACTTGAAAAAACCTCCTACTTATGATTAACCCCCTCGCAAGCATCCGCAACTACGAGAAAAGTATTAAGATAAAATCTAACCACATCATTAAACTTTTGGATGCAAATTAGTCCCTTACGAAGTAGCGCATAAAGTAGGGTTTAAGCTTCTGTCACTCTAGCAACCCATCATCTAATAACTACTCCACAATGCATTCCCTTAGGCTCAAATGTGGTGAAGTGCCATGTAGTCGACGTTCACATGACACCACTAAGGGGATCACAACATACATATCATCAAAATATCAAATGAATATCAAATTCACATGATTACTTGCAACATGACTTCTCTCGTGGCCTCAAGAACAAGGTAAAGTACTCACAAATAATATCCATTCTCAAGATCAGAGGGATATTAAATAGCATAATGGATCTGAACATATAATCTTCCACCAAATAAACCATATAGTAATCAACTACAAGATGTAATCAACACTACTAGCCACACACATGTACCAATCTGAGGTTCCGGTACAAAGATTGAACACAAGATATGAACTAGGGTTTGAGAGGAGATGTGCCATTGAAGATGTTGATGAAGATTGGCCTCCTAAAGATGAGAGGGTTGTGGGTGATGATGATGATGATGATGATGATGATGATTTCCCTTTCCGGGACGGAATTCCCCCGGCGAAATCGCTCCACCGGAGGGCAAAAGTGCTCCTACCCAAGTTCCGCCTCGAGACGGTGGGGCTCTGTCTCGAAAGTCCTCCTCTTATTTTTTCTAGGTCAAAATGACTTATATAGCAGAAGATGGGCACCGAAGGTGGGTCGAGGTGAGCACAACCTACCAGGGCGCGCCTGGGGTGCCTGGCGCGCCCAGGTGGGTTGTGCCCACCTGGTGGCCCCCTTCTGGTAGCTATTTGCTTCAGTATTTTTCATATATTCCAAAACAATTCTCCATAAATTTTCAACTCATTTGGAGATTTGCAGAATAGGTGACTCTGACATAGCTTTTTGAGGTCCAGAATTCCAGCTGCCGGCATTCTCCCTCTTTGTGTAAACCTTGCATATTATGAGAGAAAAGGCATTAGAATTACTCCATAAAACATTATTATGCATAAAAACATTATAAATAACAGTAGTAAAACATGATGCAAAATGGGCGTATCATAACGTTGCCGGCAATACTCAATGGCTAGTCTCGATAGACAAGTGACACAAAATGGGCTATGGTTTATCAATGCAATGG
Organism: Triticum urartu; assembly: GCF_056163025.1. Taxonomy (NCBI): domain Eukaryota; kingdom Viridiplantae; phylum Streptophyta; class Magnoliopsida; order Poales; family Poaceae; genus Triticum; species Triticum urartu. Next base: position 260,405,626 of record NC_141876.1, read on the forward strand.
CAAGGGAGAATATACGAGAGTGTCGTCGAGGTTATCGCCCTTGCTTACGGTTGATGGTGTCAAAATAGTGAAGCGGTTGTTGTTGATGACGACTCTGTGGCAAAGATGAGTGGTGGTGATGTTGGTGTCGAACAGTCCCTAAGTAGCCGAAACATCTTAGGAAACAGAAACCACAACTCAAATTCTCAAAGAACAAAATGTGTCAAAATTGGTAGCGGGTAAGCGATGCTGGTTGCGAAAAGCGGTGGTGGTATGCGGAACTATAGGTGGAAAGCTGGTTAAAATTAGCAAAAGTTTGGTGAAAGAGGAGTGGTGGAGGGAGTGTTGCTGCGGGAGGCGGGATGTCCGAGCTCCAAAATCTTGCACAAACTCGATGGATCTCGAGGCAAAAGAAAAATTTCGGGGAAAAATTTGTGGAATTTCATGGATGGAATTGGGGAATAAGTTAGGGGAAGGCAGATTTACGAGTAACACATCATATCCGTGGATCAAATGCAACAAAACATCATCACACCAACAAATTGCAATTTTTTTGGGAGGGCTTATTTTGTGGGGATTTTCAAAATTGGGACAAAATCAAAGCAAAATTAGGCTAGGAAACGAAGGGAGAGACTCCAAAATCGTGATCAACGTGGCTCATGATACCATAGATGATGTAGGGAGGAACCCTAGGGGTCGATTTTTCACTATTTGGAGGGGGATTTTCGAAGAACACAATGAACACACAAGACGGAAAACTAGAGGAAACACTCAAATCAACAAGATTCCATTACACATGTGCTAGATCCAAGTACACAAAGTGAGATACATGATCCAAACCCAACAAAGGACAATAAAAACAGTAGCTAGTTCATCCCAATCCGTGAGGAGGGAGGTCTTGCATCCACGAGGGGGGCCTTCTCCTTGAGGAGGTCTTGAATCCACTTGGGGGATCTTGTCCTTGAGGAAGCCTTGGTCTCCAGAGGAGTATAGGTAAGTGGATGAGCAAATATCTATCTCCAAGATGAGCTATCACAATGCTAACCCCAAAATGTAGGTGCAGGGGGTGTATATATAGTTTTAGGGGGGCGAAGGGATACATGGGCTTTGCCCCTTTACTATGCGCAGACAGAGAGGGCCGGATGTCCGGGCCTTCGATAGGAGGCCAGATGTCCGAGGCTCGGTGGCCAGATTTCTAGGGCCGGTGTGGACAGGTGTCGGCTGCGTTCTGTGATAGACGGTTCGGATTTCCGGGCTGACACCGGATGTCCGGGCCAGTCGCGTTGGATGTCTAGGGCTAGGCTGAACGTCTGGACCCTGTAGCCTTGGCTGATGGCCTCGGCTAGGCTGCATGTTCTAGGGGCCAGATGTTCGGGTCTTGGGGCTAGATGTCCGGGTCCTAGAGACTTCTCCGGTTCCTTCTGTTGGCTCTCTTCATCCATGCACTTGGGGACTTGTCCATCATCACAACCATGTCCAAGGAGGTGTTCTTCATACCCAATCACACACGGTGTTCCGACTTTAGGTAATAGCCATGTCTCATGCGGGTCAAATGAAATATCACTAAGGAAAGATGGCACCTTGGTCCCGAGAGCTCTTTCACGTGCTCGTATCATCGTTCCACTTGGCACTTGGTGAGACGCTGGTAGGTCCATGGGGATGACCATAGGATGCTCCGCATCAACTATGCTTCCAAAAGTTGAATTTAAAATATTTGGTTTGGAGACCATCAAAGATATATATGTGCATGATGCTGATTTTAGAGATGTTATGTATAATAGTAAAGAAGGAAGACCATGGAACAAGTTCATCATTAATGATGGATTTGTGTTTCGTGCTAACACCATTCCAATTTACTCGGTTTGTCTTTTGTTGTCGCGGGAGGTGCATGGAGGAGGATTAATGGGACACTTTGGCGTGAAGAAGATGGAGGACATACTTGCTACACATTTCTTTTGGCCAAAGACAAGATGAGATGTTGAGCGCTTTGTTGCTTGCTGCACTAGATGCCAAAAATCTAAGTTACGACTCAATCCTCATGGTTTATATATGCCGTTGCCTCTACCTAGTGTTCCGTGGGAGGACATATCTATGGACTTTGTCTTAGGTTTGCCTTGAACAAAGAAGGGGAGGGATAGCATATTTGTTGTCGTGGATAGATTTTAAAAAATGGCACACTTTATACCATATGATAAAACGATGCTGCTGCTAATGTTGCTGACTTGTTCTTTCATGAAATTATTCGCTTGCCTGGTGTGCCAAATACTATTGTTTCAGATCGTGATACTAAATTTCTTAGCCACTTTTGGAGATGTTTATGGGCTAAGTTGGGGACTAAACTATTTTTTAGTACTACACGTCACCCCCAAACTAATGGACAAACTGAAGTAGTCAATAGAAGATTATCTACTATACTTAGGGCTGTTTTCAAGAATAACAAGAAAACATGGGAAGAATGCTTGCCTCATATTGAATTTTCTTATAACCATTCATTGCATTCTACTGCTAGGATGTGCCCTTTTGAAATTGTGTATGGTTTCCTACCTCGTGCAACTATTGATTTGTTGCCTCTTCCATCTTCGGAAAAGGTTAATTTTGATGCTAAACAACATGCTGAATTGATCTTAAAAATGTATGAGTTAACTAAGGAAAACATTGAACGTATCAATGCTAAGTATAAACTTGCTGGAGATAAGGGTAGAAAACAAGTTGTCTTTGCACCTGGAGATCTTGTTTGGTCACATTTGCGTAAGGATAAGTTTCCTTATTTGCGCAAATCAAAGCTAATGCCACGTGTTGATGGTCCTTTGAAGGTGTTAGAGAAAATAAATGATAATGCATATAAACTTGAGCTGCCTGCAGATTTTGGGGTTATTCCCGCTTTTAATATTGCAGATTTGAAGCCTTATTTGGGTGAGGAAGATGAGGTTCTATTGAGGACGACTTCATTTCAAGAAGGGGAGGATGATGAGGACATTAATACCATTCTTACACCCACAACTCCTACTGTTATACGTACTGGACCAATTACTAGAGCTTGCACACGCCAATTGAATTACCACATACTTTAATTTCTTGGTAAAAATTTTAATGTTCATGAGAATATGATGCTTCCTAAATTGGATACATTTGTGTTGATTACTAATGAAGGGCCTAGCATGGACAAGAGGGATGAACACTGGAGCAGGATCAAGCATGGAGATGAAGGCGTGTGCGAAGGGAACCAGAACGCATTTCTAGTGCAGATTTTAGCACTTTGAAGCCTCCTTGATGACATACAAGGACATGGACGCAATATACAAGATGTCCTTTCATGGATTTTGTCCATAACTTAATATAGGTGCTGCACCACCTTATTTTTTGGGCCAGGCCCATGTAATTTTGAAATACTACTTATAGGATATTTTTTTAGGGTCTGTATTGTAGGGGAAATGACTCAGGAGGTCTTTTCGTTCCACCTTGCCATGAGGGGGACGAAATCCTCTCTCCCCCCTACAAATACAATCCTTCAGACACAGTTTAGACTTAGGGTTTTTTTAGATTAAAAGTTTGCAATAGCTGCTACTTCGCGTACTTCGTTTGTGTTCTACGACCAGACAAAGACGTCACAGAACCCCACTTTCATTAAAAAAGATTTCCTCTTATATTCGCAATATCCAGATTGCATTTTTAGTTTTTTTGCTTGTTCTTCGTTTGTGTGCAGGAAACATACCCTCGTGGTCAGGTTGATCGTGCTCCGGCATGGTCAATAACCTCTCGGAGTTGGTCTAGCGATTGCTAAGGTGCGATGTCCTTGCACGTTCATGGTCGGACAGTCAAAGTATACTCCATCAAAAATTATAACCACCATCTCATCGAAAGATGGGACACCCTTGCCTCTATCAATAGATGAATGCTGCATAACGGTTGATTGGTGGAGTAATATTAGTAGATACAAGCAGGAGTTGGTATACTTGTCTCGGACGTGATGCCTATAAACATGATCATTTCCTTGAATATCGTCATAACTATGCGCTTTTCTATCAATTGCCCAACAGTAATTTGTTCATCCAATGTATGCTATGTGTTCGAGAGAGAAGCCTCTAGTGAAAACTATGGCCCCGGTCTACCTTTATAATACTATAAAAACAAAAATACCTTCACTGTAATTTTATTTCTTTTATTTTGTTTTGCAATTTATCTATCTACCACTACAAGATTTGATCCTTTCTGGTAACAAGTTCAAGGGGATTGACAATCCTCTTGCCTGCGTTGGGTGCAAGTATTTGCTTTTGTGTGTGCAGGTGTTGTTCACGAGGCTTTGCACGATTCTCTTAATGGTTTGATAAACCTTGGTTCTACCGAGGGAAATACTTATCTCTATTGTACTGCTTCTCCCCCCTCTTCGAGGAAAATCCCAACGCAGCTCACAGGTAGCAGGAAGAATTTCTAGCGCCATTGCTGGGGAGACATCATCAAAACCTATCAAGTACCTACACACAAACTATCGTCTACTTGCTCTACTTTTTATTTGCCCTTTTATTTCCTTTGCCTCTCATTTTCATCTCCCACACTTCTCATAAAAATTAAATACACAAAAAATATTTACTTTGTTAGTTTTGCTCGTTTGCTTGCTTTGTCGCTATGCCTCAAGTTATTCTATATTTTAGTTCTTATCATAAGAGATTAGTGAAAATCGAGAGTACTACTAAAAATTTCATGTTTTCACGGTATGAACACAATAAATTCTTTGTTGAGGAACTTAATGGACATTCTACCTTGATAGATGATATTAGTAAACAACTTGATGATGTTAATGTAGAAGTTGCTAGCCTTCAATCTTAGCTAGCTCGTAGTGAAAATTTGATTCGAACGATTTCTGATAAAAAACTATGCTAGTAAATAAGATGGCTCCTAAACCTGATTCTCTTACTAACCATGATGAACATATTAAAATAATTGGTGCCTCACCTATGGAATCTTTGTTTAGTAATATAAAACTTGATGAAAAGGGACTGGATATGAGTCAACTTTAGCTAGAAGGCGTCCCAATTATTCGGGGGGTGATGATCTTCATGATAAAAAAATTAAAAAGTGGGTTTGGAGACGTCAAGACTTTAACTAGGGATGTGCCCACTTATAACGCCCAAGATGTGGCTATATCTCCTACGTGTCGAGCCACGACTTAGAGGCATAACCGCATTTTGGTATGATCGCAAGAAGGGTCATCTTCACACATTCCCATGTAAATGAACATGGAGGTAAATAGTTGGTTTACAATCACCATGTCACACAATGATCAAATTATTCATACATCATTCAGAGTACACACAAGGTCCGACTACAGACGGATCCAAATGAAAAGAAGACAACCACCCATGCTAAGTCTCGATCTTCCCTACTAGGCACCACTACTGATCATCCGGAAAGGAAACATAGTAATGGCCAAGGTCTTCGTCGAACTCCCACTTGAGCTGAGTGGCATCATCTGCATCAGTATCATCGGCACCTGCAACAGTGTTTGTAGTAACTGTGAGCCGCGAGGACTCAGCAATCTCAAAACCCACGAGATCAAGACAATTTAAGCTTAAAGGTAGGATGTGTATATATGGTGGAGTTGCAGCAAGCACTAAGCAAAATATGGTGGCTTACATACAAGTACAAGAGTAAGATGATAAAGTACGCAGCTGTAACGCCCCATATGTAACTTGCCATATTTGTATTCCAACTCTTGCCATTTTCGGCTCTAAGTTATGATATTCACTCATGGTTGGCTTTTGTCTTTGTTTTGCATTTTCTTCATGTCAGCATGTGCATCGCATTTGCATACGTGTTCGTCTCATGCATCCGAGCATTTTCCCCGTTGTCCGTTTTGCATTTCGGCACTCCTACGTCCTCCGGCGCCCCCCTTTTGCCTCTTTTCGTGTGTGAGTGTTAAACATTCTCGGATTGGACCGAGACTTGCCAAGCGGCCTTGGTACACCACCGGTAGACCGCCTGTCAAGTTTCATGCCATTTGGACTTCGTTTGATACTCCAACGGTTAACAAAGGAACCGTAAAGGCCTCGTGTGTGTTGCATCCCAACACCCCTCCAAAGTGGCCCAAAACCCATCCAAACCCCCTCCATCCTCTCGGTCGTTCGATCACGATCGTGTGTCCGAAAATCGCACCTCATTTGGACTCTCCTAGCTCCCTCTACCTATAAATATGTGATCCCTCTTGAAATCTCGCAGTCCAACCCTAGCCTTCTTCCACCCCGCGCCGTCGGACATGTCCGCGTTTGCTGGACGTGTCCACCGGCCACCTCACCCAAACCAATCCCCACGCGACACGTCAGCCTCGCCGCCGCCTGGATCCTCTCCGCCGCCGCCACGTGGGTGCCCACCGCCCCGCGCCTCCCACCGGCCCGCGAGGCCCACGCCTGGCCCGTTCCCCTCGCCGCCGCCGCCCGCAGGTGTCCGCGCCCGGGCCGCCTCACCCCGCACGCCGCCCGCGCCCTCCGCTGCCCGTCACCGCCAGCCACCGCGCCTCCCGCCGCCTCTCCAGCGCCGACGCCCGCCGCCGAGCACGCCTCTGCTTGCCCCCGCACCGCTGGCCGCCGGATCCGGCAAGCCCGCGGCCGGATCCCGCCGCCCGTCCTCGTCCATCGCCGGACCCGCCCCCGCACCTCGCCGGCGAGCTCTTCCGCGACTCCGGCCGCCATCTCCTCCAACTCCGGCATCGTCTCCGGCGAGATCCATCGCCGCCTCATTTTGCGTGCCCGGGTCAACCCTAGATCCGGAGGTGATTTTTTTCTTCCAAGTCCCCGGATCTGTAACTTTTTTCGCCATGTTCATCGCATCATAACTCTGCATCCGTAGCTCCATTTTGGGCGTGCCATATATCAAAATGTTCGTTAGGATGTCCTCTTCATTTTGTTCCAGTGCACCATGCTTGTTTGAGTCCATCTTGATGCCTAAAATGCTGTTGCAAGAGTGCTTCATAATGTTAGTGCCTGTTACTTAGCAGATCTTGAGCATTTATCATTTTTGCCATAATTAATGTGTGCTGCATATGAGCTGGAGCCCTACATGTGTTTTGGGCTATGCCATGCCATCTTCACAGGGATGTATTCCCTGTATTTTTGTGATCAATGTGGTGACTAGCACAAGCATGCAAAGTAGCTCTCGTGATGTTGCTGATTTCAGGGACTTAGAATTCTACTAAGCCATTTCCCTGATGTTATTTTTATGCCATGTAGTCATGTTGCTACAGAGTGATCCATGCCTCTTTTGAGCATGTTCAGTAAGGATGATGTTGACATATGGTTATGCTCTATCCATCCATGTCCTTGTTTGAAATTATGGAGTACCCTAGCCGGACTCAATCTACCTCTACTTTCGCTATAAAATGTTCATGGCAGATTGTTTACGTGTTAATCATGTTGCAGTTGATCGATGCATGCTATGAGCTTGTTCTTGCTTTGCTTGGCTTCATGATCATGTCTTCTTGCTGGTAGTATGTTTAGCTTGTCATACAATGCCTTTTGTTGAGTGAATCGTGCTCGTAAACATGCTTACGTAACTCTGTTTTTGCCATGTCTAGTTTTCTGCTAAGTCTGAATCTGTTTACGAAACTTGCTACGTTTACATGGGTGCCATCATATTTTATGATCCTTGTTGGCTTATGGTTATTAAGGGACTTTTGTTATATGCTTTGAGTAGATGCATGCCATGCCTTGTGTTGCTATGTTCTGATCCTGTAGCATGTTGTTATCTTGCTCTAAACATTGCTTCCTGATGTTAAATCCTGACATGTTATTTTCACTAAGTCTGTGACGTTGTTATCTTTTGCACTTTTTCCATGCTTGTTTGAGCCTGCTATTGTGTGATTTAGCCATAGCTCAGTGTTCATTTTTTGTCAAGCATCTTGATTAGATCACTGCCATGTGCTTTGTTGCTATGTTGGAGTGCAGTAGCTTAGTTTCTTGTTGCATTCTAGATAGCATCGTGCTGTTAATCGCAGAATTGTGCCATTCTTGTTTTGCTTGCCATTTACAAACCGTGCATCCGATTCCGGCGATCTTTATATCGATCTCAACCGAAATCAACTCATCTTTCCAGCGGCACTTGGTTTGCCAAGTTGAGGCCTGGTTCAATCTTTTCCTTCCGGAGCACGCATATACATTGCATATCACATCCCACATATCATGCCATGTTTTGCATCATGTTGCTTGCGCATTACACTATGGTTGATTGTGGTTTCTTTTTCTTGTGTTCTTGCCTTGGGTAGAGCCGGGAGACGAGTTCGTGATCGAGGAACCCGTTGAGTATGCTTACAAGGATCAAGCTTACGTCAACTCGGAGAACTTTGCAGGCAAGATGACCATACCCTCGAAATCACTTCTATCTTTGCTTGCTAGTTGCTCACTCTATTGCTATGCCTATGTCGTGATACCTACCACTTGCTTTATCATGCCTCCCATATTGCCATTTTAAGCCTCTAACCCACCTTGTCCTAGCAAACCGTTGTTTGGCTATGTTACCGCTTTGCTCAGCCCCTCTTATAGCGTTGCTAGTTGCAGGTGAACATTGGAGTTTGTTCCTTGTTGGAACATGTTTATTGTTGGGATATCATTATTATATCTTGTTTACTTGAATGCACCTATATACTTGGTAAAGGGTGGAAGGCTCGGCCTTATGCTTGGTGTTTTGTTCCACTCTTGCCGCCCTAGTTTCCGTCATGCCGGTGTTGTGTTCCTTGATTTTGCGTTCCTTACGCGGTTGGGTTATAATGGGAACCCCGTGATAGTTCGCCTTGAATAAAACTCCTCCAGCAAGGACCGACCTTGGTTTTACCATTTTCCACCTAAGCCTTTTTCCCTTGGGTTTCGCGGACTCAAGGGTCATCTTTATTTTAAACCCCCGGGCCAGCGCTCCTCTGAGTGTTGGTCCAAAGCAGAGCCACTTGTAGCGCCACCTTGGGGAATCTCGAGGGTTGGTTTTAGTTGTACGTAGTGTTCATCCGGTGTGCCCTAAGAACGAGATACGTGCGACTCCTATCGAGATTTTTCGGCACATCGGGCGGCTTTGCTGGTCTTGTTTTACCATTGTCGAAATGTCTTGTAACCGGGATTCCGAGTCTGATTGGGTCGTCCTAGAAGAAGGAATATCCTTCATTGACCGTGAGAGCTTGTGATGGGCTAAGTTGGGACACCCCTGCAGGGATTTGAACTTTCGAAAGCCGTGCCCGTGGTTATGGGCAGATGGGAATTTGTTAATATCTGGTTGTAGAAAACCTGACACTTAACTTAATCAAAATGAATCAACAGCGTGTGTAGCCGTGATGGTCTCTTTTCGGCGGAGTCCGGGAAGAGAACACGGTCTCGTGTTTATGCTTGAACGTAAGTAGTTTTCAGGATCACTTCTTGATCTTTGTAGCTTGTCGGCCGTGCTTTGCCTTCTCTTCTCGCTCTCATTTGCGTATGTTAGCAACCATATATGCTAGTGCTTGCTGCAGCTCCACCTCACATACCTTTTCCTACCCATGAGCTTAAATAGTCTTGATCGTGAGGGTGTGAGATTGCTGAGTCCCCGTGACTCAAAGATTACTTCCAAAACCAGATGCAGGTGCCGATGATGCCATTCCAGGGGATGCGAACGAACTCAAGTGCGAGTTCAACGAGGACTCAGGATGTTACTATGTTTCCTTTCTAGACGATCAGTAGTGGAGCCTAGTTGGGGCGATCGGGGATCTTATGCATTTGGGGTTGTCTTTATTTTGGTTCCGTAGTCGGACCTTGATTGTATTCTGGATGATGTAATGCTATATTTATGTATGGTGTGAAGTGGCGATTGTAAGCCAATTCTTTATCTCTATCTTATTCAGTACATGGGATGTGTAAAGATTACCCCTCTTGCGACATGCCTACAATGCGGTTATGCCTCTAAGTCGTGATCTGACACGTGGGAGATATAGCCGCATCGTGGGTGTTACAAGTTGGTAATCAGAGCCTTCCCCGACTTAGGAGCCCCCTCCTTGATCGAATCGCTAGCGTTGTTGAGTCTAGAAAAATGTTTTGAGTCTTATAGGAGTATATATATCAGAGAGTAGGATTCTTTTTACTCCTCAGTCCCTTCGTCGCTCTGGTGAGGCCTTCTGACGTACAGTTTTGACTCTTCTCTTCTCAAATTTCACGAAAAAAATTAGGATCACACGGGTATCTTGGAATTGTTCCGATGGTTTTGTGACGAGAACATTGTTCTTGGTGCCTCCTGGCATTTAGGGGTTGTGGCAGTGTCCCTGGGAGTTGAGCTCCGAGGTGTTGTCGTCACAATTTTATCGTTGCAGTTCTGGAATACCTGAGTTTCGCCGACATCGAAAATCTCTTTTATGCAGTTGTTGGTGAGATAACCTCGACGCCAACTAGTACTGGGGTGGGAGTTCGGGAGTATTGCCATAACTCGTATAACGGATGCTTTTCGAAGGTTGAGGTAAATGATTTCCAAAGGTTTCTTGGTTATGTGTTGAAGTATGAATACAGCTGGATGTAGGATTTGCTAGTTTTGGGTGAGATATTATGCTTCCCCTGTATCCCCAACACCTGATTGCATAACCAAAAAGTTTCGGGAGTTTCATAGGTGGGAATTCATGTAGCTCTAGTATTTCTTCCGCAGATATTTGGTTTGTGATTGGGTAATCCTTACCAAGTTTTTGGTCAGGTCTGTACCTTGTTTTTTTTATTCATCTACCTCTATCTAAGTGGCTTCTCAATTTATGGAAGTGTGATCATTTACTTTGGAATTCATTCGTTCATTCTTGTTCGAATGTTAAGGCTATATATTGCAATTTCGATCCATTTGATTCAGCTTGAATATATGTCTTTCAAGATGCTAACGGATGTCACCCTCCTCAGGATGGCTCCTCCAACGCGCGAGAATCCGGAACCACCGCCACCACCTCCACCTCCGGAGGCATGGCAAGCTGTGATGGCCACCACCAATGCCAACACGCAGATGCTTATGCAACTCTTGCAAGAGCGCAACCAAGGAAATCAAGGCCTTGGCAACAATCAAGTTTAGTTTGCTACCCTCAACCATCTCCTCGCAAACCGGCCGAAGTCTTTCAGTAACTGTGTCGAGGCCACAGACGCTGACAATTGGCTCGTGGATATCTGCAAACATTTTGAGTGTAGCAACATCAGGCCCGAGGACTTTGTCAAGTTTGCTTTGTTCCAACTCAAAGACCAAGCTGCTGAGTGGTATCAACAATACAAAGATTCCAGAGGAGGTCGTGTTATTACCTGGGATGATTTCCGCCAAGACTTCAAAGCTCACCACATTCCTCAGAGTGTTGTTGAGAGTAAGCGTGAGGAGTTCCCCAATCTGAAGCAAGGCAGCTTGTCTGTTTACCAATACAAGATCCTGTTCCAGAGGCTCGCTCGCTTCGCCAAGCAAGACGTCCCTGATGAGAAGAGCATGATTTATCAGTTAAGAGGTGGCCTCAGAGAAGATCTGCAACTAGCCCTTGTGCTTTTTGAGCCGAAAAAGTATGATGAGTTCTACAACATGGCACTAAAGCAAGAGGCTGCTCACCTCAAGTGCGATGCATCTAAGAAGAGAGTCAGGGATGCAGCTCCTTCTTCTTCTTCAACTCAAGTGGCAGCTAAGCAGCAAAAGTACTGGTTGCCTCCTCCTCCCTCCTCCGTTCCGTCAGCCTTATCAGCAGAAGAGCAAAGGTGGCAATGGATCTTCCCACCCACCCAACCCAGCCTTTTAGAACAAAGCTTTGTCTCATGCCCCAAGGTCAAGTGTTCCCTATCACCGGCCGCTCTCAGAGGTTACGTGCAACAAGTGTCAGCAGAAGGGTCACTATGCTAACAAATGCTTCAACCAGAGGCGTCTTCCGCCTCGTCCTCCTGTGAGATCTGCCAGCAATGCAGTGGTCAAGCATAATCCCAAGCATGTCAAGGTTAACATGATGAACGCAACTCAGGCAGAGGACTCGTCAGAAGTGATCATGGGTAATCTTCCTATTAATGATATTCCTGCAAGAGTTCTTTTTGATACTGGTGCATCGCTTTCTTTCATTTCAAGACCTTTTGTTGCCAAGCATGAGTTTGTTACCGAAAAGATTCCTTCCCCGTTGAAGATTGTGTCCCCGGGCAAGCAAATGACATCTAACAATTGCGTCCCGGATGTTTCTATCAAGATGGGAGACTATAAGTTTCTGTCCTCTCCAATTGTTCTTGGTAACTCGGGTATTGATCTAATTCTCGGCATGGACTAGCTTTCTAAGCACAAGGCTCAGCTTGATTGTGCTGCCAAACAGATTCAATTGACACACTCGTCTGAGGATGTAATCATCTATGCCACTCGTGACGATACCATTCGACTGTTTTCTCTCAGTGAGAAGGGCGAGTTGAATGCCATCTCTCAGATTCTAGTCGTTTGTGAATATCAAGACGTCTTTCCAGAAGAGCTTCCAGGAATGCCTCCTCACCGGATAGTTGAATTCGACATCGATCTTGAGCCTGGCACGGAACCTGTTTGTAAACGTCCTTACAAGCTTGGACCGAAAGAGTTGAAGGAGCTGAAGAAATAACTCAATGGACAAGAGCGTATGGGTCTGATCCGACCGAGTTCTTCTCCATGGGGTTGTGGTGTTCTTTTTGTCAAGAAGAAGGATGGCACGGACCGACTCTGCGTCGACTACCGTCCATTGAACAAGAAGGCCATAAATAACAAGTACCCACTTCCCAACATCAATGAGCTTTTTGAACAACTCAAGGGTGCTCAAGTATTCTCCAAGCTTGACCTTTGTATGGGCTATCATCAGATTCGCGTTCGTGAACAAGACATCCCCAAGAAAGCATTCAGAACAAGCTATGGTTCCTATGAATACACTATCATGTCTTTCGGCCTTGTCAATGCTCCGCCAACTTTCTCTCGCATGATGAACTTCATCTTCAACCCCTACACAAATGACTTTGTCTTGGTCTATCTCGATGACATTTTGGTCTTTTCCAAGAACAAAGAGGATCATGCCAAGAATTTAAGATTGGTGCTGGACAAACTCAGAGAACATCAGTTCTATGCGAAGTTTTCAAAGTGTGAGTTTTGTCTTGATGAGGTTCTCTACCTCGGGCATATCATCTCAGCCAAGGGCATAGGTATTAATCCTGAGAAGGTGTCTGCAATTGTGAATTGGGAACCGCCTCAGAATTTGAAGTAGCTACGCAGCTTTCTTGGGCTTGCAAGCTATTATCGAAGATTCATTGAGAATTTCTCTAAGATCGCGAAGCCTCTTTCCATCCTCCTCCAGAAGCATGTGAAGTATGTCTGGACGCCTGAATGTGACACCGCTTTCAACACCCTCAAAGAGAAGTTAGTCACAGCTCCAGTTCTGACTCCTCCTGATGAATCCAAACCATTTGAGGTTTTCTGTGATGCTTCCCTGCAAGGTCTCGGTGTTGTGTTAATGCAAGAGAAGAAAGTTGTGGCCTATACCTCTCACCAGTTGAAGCCCAACGAAAAGAACTACCCCACTCATGACCTCGAGTTGGCGGCAATTATCCATGCTATTTTAACATGGAGACATCTCTTGTTGGGAAGGAAGGTGGACATCTTCACTGATCATAAGAGTCTCAAGTACATCTTCACTCAACCCAACCTCAACCTCAGGCAGACTCGTTGGGTCGAAATGACTCAAGAGTATAATCTGAGTATTGAAATACTCCAGGCAAAGACAATGTCATTGCTGACGCTTTGAGCAGGAAGGCTTACTACAACAGTTTGATTCTTAAGCCCTTCCAACCGGATCTTTGTGAAGCTTTCCGCAAACTTAATCTCGAAGTTGTTCCTCAAGGATTTCTTGCCAACCTCCAAGTCTCTCCTACTTTGGAAGATCAGATTCGTGAGGCTCAACTTCTTGATGCAATGGTGAAGAAGGTGAAGAATGGGATTACCAAGAGCCAACCCAAGTACAAGTGCCATCGCCTTGATGACAAAGATACTCTATTCTTCGAGGATCGCATTGTTGTTCCTAAGGGTGACCTTCGTAAAGTCATTATGAACGAGGCACACAATTCACTCCTATCTATTCATCCTGGAAGTACAAAGATGTACCATGACCTCAAGCAGTTGTATTGGTGGACTCGAATGAAGCGAGAGATTGCTCAGTTCATGAATGAATGTGATGTCTATAGAAGAGTGAAAGTAGAACACCAACAGCCAGCTGGTCTCCTCCAACCCCTTGCCATTCCAGAATGGAAGTTTGACCATATTGAGATGGACTTCATGACTGGATTTCCCAAGTCCAAGCGTGGCAATGATGCTATCTTTGTTGTCATTGACAAGCTCTCTAAAGTGGCTCATTTTCTTCCTATCAAAGAATCTATCATAGCAGCTCAGTTGGCAGAGCTATATACCTCCAGGATTGTCTCTCTACACGACATTCCGTAGTTGATATCTTCAGATCGTGGAAGCATCTTCACTTCTAAGTTCTGGGACTCCTTTCAGAAGGCCATGGGCACCAACATTCGGTTCAGCACAGCCTTTCATCCTCAAACTAGTGGACAAGTCGAGCGAGTCAATCAAATTCTTGAGGATATGCTCAGGGCTTGTGTCATTTCCTTCGGTATGAAGTGGGAAGATTGTCTTCCATATGCCGAGTTCTCCTACAACAACAGCTTCCAAGCGAGTTCGGGCAAGGCCCCATTCGAGATTCTCTATGGAAGAAAGTGTCGTACTCCTCTTAATGGTCAGAGACTGGTGAACGCCAACTTCTTGGCAATGACTTGATCATAGAGGCTGAAGAAATGTGCAAAGTCATTCGTGAAAATCTCAAAGCCGCGCAATCATGCCAGAAGAGTTACTATGATAGCAAGCATCGTGACTTGGCTTTCGAGATCGGAGACCATGTCTACCTCCGTGTCTCTCCAATGAAAGGTACTCGTCACTTCGGTATCAAAGGGAAGCTTGCCCCTAGATACGTGGGTCCTTTCAAGATCACTGGCAAAAGAGGCGATCTCGCCTATCAACTTGAGCTTCCATCCAACTTTGCAAACGTGCACGACGTGTTTCACGTGTCTCAGCATCGCAAGTGTTTCAAGACTCCTGACCACACCATCAACTTCGAAGAGATTGATCTCCAAGAAGACCTGTCTTATCATGAGCATCCCGCTGCTATTCTTGAAGAAACCGAGTGCAAGACTCTCAACAAGTCTATCAAATTCCTGAAAGTGAAGTGGTCACACCATTCCGACCGAGAAGCCACCTGGGAACGCGAGGACCACCTCTGTTCCGAATATCCGGAGTTTTTCCAGTCCTAGATCTCGGGACGAGATCCTTTCGTAGTGGTGGAGTGTTGTAACGCCCCGTATGTAACTTGCCATATTTGTATTCCAACTCTTGCCATTTTCGGCTCTAAGTTATGATATTCCCTCATGGTTTGGTTTTGTCTTCGTTTTGCATTTTGTTCATGTCATGCATTTCATATCATGTCATCATGTGCATCGCATTTGCATACGTGTTCGTCTCATGCATCCGAGCATTTTCCCCGTTGTCCGTTTTGCATTCCGGCACTCCTACGTCTTCCGGCGACCCCCTTTTGCCTCTTTTCGTGTGCGAGTGTTAAACGTTCTCGGATTGAACCGAGACTTGACAAGCAGCCTTGGTACACCACCAATAGACCGCCTGTCAAGTTTCGTGCCATTTGGACTTCATTTGATACTCCAACGGTTAACCCAGGAATCGTAAAGGCCTCGTGTGTGTTGCAGCCCAACACCCCTCCAAAGTGGCCCAAAACCCATCCAAACCCCCTCCATCCTCTCGGTCATTTGATCACGATCGTGTGGCCGAAAACCGCACCTCATTTGGACTCTCCTAGCTCCCTCTACCTATAAATATGTGATCCCCCCGAAATCTCGCAGTCCAACCTTAGCCTTCTTCCACCCCGCGATGCCGGACACGTCCGCGTCCGCCGGACACGTCCACCAGCCACCTCACCCGAACCAATCCCCATGCGACACGTCAGCCTCGCCGCCGCCTCGATCCTCTCCTCCGCCGCCCCGCGCCTCCCGCCGCCCCGCGAGTCCCACGCCTGGCCCGCGGGGCCCGTTCCCCTCGCCGCCGCCGCCCGCAGGCGTCCGCGCCCGGGCCGCCTCACCCCGCGCGCCGCTCGCGTCTTCCGCTGCCCGTCGCCGCCAGCCACCGCGCCTCCCGCCGCTTCTCCATCGCCGATGCTCGCCGCCGAGCACGCCGCCGCTCGCCCCCGCGCCGCTGGCCGCCGGATCCGGCAAGCCCGCGGCCGGATCCCGCCGTCCCGTCCTCGTCTATCATCGGACCCGCCCGCGCACCTCGCCGGCGAGCTCTTCCGCGACTCCGGCCGCCGTCTCCTCCAACTCCGGCGTCGTCTCTGGCAAGATCCGCCGCCACCTCGTTTTGCGTGCCCGGGTCAACCCTAGATCAGGAGGTGATTTTTTTCTTCTAAGTCCTCGGATCTGTAACTTTTTTAGGCCATGTCCATTGCATCATAACTCCGCATCCGTAGCTCCGTTTTGGGCATGCCATATATCAAAATGTTCGTTAGGATGTCTTCTTCATTTTGTTCCATTGCACCATGCTTGTTTGAGTCCATCTTGATGCCTAAAATGCTGTTGCAAGAGTGCTTCATAATGTTAGTTCCTGTTACTTAGCAGATCTTGAGCATTTGTCATTTTTGCCATGATTAATGTGTGCTGCATATGAGGTTGAGCCCTACACGTGTTTTGGGCTATGCCATGCCATCTTTACAGGGGTGTATGCCATGTATTTTTTTGATCAATGTGGTGACTAGCACAAGCATGCAAAGTAGCTCTCGTGATGTTGCTGATTTCAGGGACTTAGAATTCTACTAAGTCATTTCCCGGATGTTATTTTTATGCCATGTAGTCATGTTGCTACAGAGTGATCCATGCCTCTTTTGAGCATGTTCAGTAAGGATAGTGTTGACATATGGTTATGCTCTATCCATCCATGTCCTTGTTCGCAATTATGGAGTACCCTAGTCGGACTCAATCTTGCTCTACTTTTGCTATAAAATGTTCCTGGCAGATTGTTTACGTGTTAATCAATTTTGCCAAGGTTGTTGTAGTTGATCCATGCATGCTATGAGCTTGTTCTTGCTTTGCTTGGCTTCATGATCATGTCTTCTTGCCGGTAGTATGCTTAGCTTGTCATACAATGTCTTGTGTTGAGTGCATCGTGCTCGTAAACATGCTTACGTAACTCTGTTTTTGCCATGTCCAGTTTTCTGCTAAGTCTGAATCTGCTTACGAAACTTGCTATGTTTACATGGGTGCCATCATATTTTCTGATCCTTGTTGTCTTATGGTCAGTAAGGGACTTTTGTTATATGCTTTGAGTAGATGCATGCCATGCCTTGTGTTGCTATTTTCTGATCCTGTAACATGTTGTTATCTTCCTCTAAACATTGCTTCCTGATGTTAAATCCTGACATGTAGTTATTTTCACCAAGTCTGTGATGCTGTTATCTTTTGCACTTTTGCCATGCTTGTTTGAGCCTGCTATTGTGTGATTTACCCGTAGCTCAATGTTCATCTTTTGTCAAGCATCTTGAGTAGATCACTGTCAGGTGCTTTTCTGCTATGTTGGAGTGTAGTAGCTTAGTTTCTTGTTGCATTCTAGATGGCATCGTGCTGTTAATCGCAGAATTGTGCCATTCTTGTTTTGCTTGCCATTTGCAAACCGTGCATCCGGTTCCAGTGATCTTTATATCCATTTCGACCAAAATCAACTCATCTTTCCAGCGGCACTTGGTTTGCCAAGTTGAGGCCTGGTTCAATCTTTTCCTTCTAGAGCACGCATATGCATTGCATATCACATCCCACATATCATGCCATGTTTTGCATCATATTGCTTGCGCATTGCACCGTGGTTGATTGTGGTTTCTTTTGCTTGTGTTCTTGCCTTGGGTAGAGCCGGGAGACGAGTTCGTGATCAAGAAACCCGTTGAGTACGCTTACGAGGATCAAGCTTACGTCAACTCGAAGAACTTTGCGGGCAAGATGACCATACCCTCGAAATCACTTCTATCTTTGCTTGCTAGTTGCTCGCTCTATTGCTATGCCTATGCCGCGATACCTACCACTTGCTTTATCATTCCTCCCATATTGCCATGTTAAGCCTCTAACCCACCTTGTCCTAGCAAACCGTTGTTTGGCTATGTTACTGCTTTGCTCAGCCCCTCTTATAGCGTTGCTAGTTGAAGGTGAAGATTGGAGTTTGTTCCTTGTTGGAACATGTTTATTGTTGGGATATCATTATTATATCTTGTTTACTTGAATGCACCTATATACTTGGTAAAGGGTGGAAGGCTCGGCCTTATGCCTGGTGTTTTGTTCCACTCTTGCCGCCCTAGTTTCCGTCATACCGGTGTTATGTTCCTTGATTTTGCGTTCCTTACGCGGTTGGGTTATAATGGGAACCCCTTGACAGTTCGCCTTGAATAAAACTCCTCCAGCAAAGCCCGACCTTGGTTTTACCATTTGCCACCTAAGCCTTTTTCCCTTGGGTTTCGCGGACTCAAGGTTCATCTTTATTTTAAACCCCCGGGCCAGTGCTCCTCTGAGTGTTGGTCCAAAAAAGAGCCACTTGCAGCGCCACATCAGGGAAACTTGAGGGTTGGTTTTAGTTGTACGTAGTGTTCATCCGGTGTGCCCTAAGAATGAGATACGTGCGACTCCTATCGGGATTTGTCGGCACATCGGGCGGCTTTGCTGGTCTTGTTTTACCATTGTCGAAATGTCTTGTAACCGGGATTCCGAGTCTGATCGGGTCATCCTGGGAGAAGGAATATCCTTCGTTGACCATGAGAGCTTGTGATGGGCTAAGTTGGGACACCCCTGCAGGGATTTGAACTTTCGAAAGTCGTGCCCGCAGTTATGGGAAGATGGGAATTTGTTAATATCCGGTTGTAGAAAACCTGACACTTAACTTAATTAAAATGAATCAACAGTGTGTGTAGCCGTGATGGTCTCTTTTCGGCGGAGTCCGGGAAGAGAACACGGTCTCGTGTTATGCTTGAACATAAGTAGTTTTTAGGATCACTTCTTGATCTTTGTAGCTTCTCGACCGTGCTTTGCCTTCTCTTCTCGCTCTCATTTGCGTATGTTAGCCACCATATATGCTAGTGCTTGCTACAGCTCCACCTATAACGCCCTCGATGCGGCTATATCTCCCACATGTCGAAGCACGACTTAGAGGCATAACCGCATTGAAAGCAATGTCGCAAGTGAGGTAATCTTCGCAAACCACCCATGTACATAAATAAAGGGAAAGGTACATAGTTGGCTTACACTCGCCACGTCACACAAATACATAAATAACATTACATTCATCCAATACACTCAAGGTCCGACTACGGAACCAAAATGAAGAACAACCCCCAAAATGCGACAAAGTCCCCGATCGCCCCAACTGGGCACCACTACTGATCATCTGGGAAAGACACGTAGTAACGATGAGAGTCTTCATCGAACAGCCACTTGAGCTCGGTCATATCATTTGGAGCGGTATCATCGGTCCCCTACATCTGGTTTTGGAAGTAATCTGTGAGTCACGGGGACTCAGCAATCTCACACCCTCGCGATCAAGACTATTTAAGCTTATAGGTAAGGGTAAAGGTATGATGTGGAGATGCAGCAAGCGACTAGCATATATGGTGGCTAACATGCGCAAATGAGAGCGAGAAGAGAAGGCAAAAGCACGGTCGAACAACTATGATCAAGAAGTGATCCTAGAACAACCTACGTCAAGCATTACTCCAACACCGTGTTCACTTCCCGGACTCCGCTGAGAAGAGACCATCACGGTAACATACGCGGTTGGTGCATTTTAATTAAGTTAAGTTTCAGGTTTTCTACAACCAGTCATGAACAAATTCCCATCTGCCCATAACCGCGGGCACGTCTTTCGAAAGTTCAAATCCCTACAGGGGAGTCCCAACTTAGCCCATCACAAGCTCTCACGGGTAACGAAGGATATTCCTTCTCCCAAGACAATCCGATTAGACTCGGCATCCCGGTTACAAGACATCCTCGACAATGGTAAAACAAGTACAGCAACACCGCCCGAATGTGCCGACAAATCCTGATAGGAGCTGCACATATCTCGTTCTTAGGGCACACTCAGATAGGTCAAGCTACGAGTAAAACCAACCCTCGAGTTTCCCCGAGGTGGCCCCGCAGGCTGCCCATTTCGGACCAACACTCAGAGGAGCACTGGCCCAGGGGGGTTTAAATAAAGATGACCCTTGGGCTCCGGAAACCCAAGGGAAAAAGAGGCTAGGTGGCGAATGGTAAAACCAATGTTGGGCATTGTTGGAGGAGTTTTATTCAAGGCGAACTATCGAGGGGTTCCCATTATAACCCAACCGTGTAAGGAACGCAAAAATCCGGGAACATAAAACCGATATGACGGAAACTAGGGCGGCAAGAGTGGAACAAAACACCAGGCATAAGGCCGAGACTTCCACCCTTTACCAAGAATATAGGTGCATTAAGATAAACAAGATAATATGGTGATATCCCAACAATAAACATGTCCCAACAAGGAACGATCTCCAATCTTCACCTGCAACTAGCAACGCTCTAAGAGGGGCTGAGCAAAGCGGTAACATAGCCAAACAACGGTTTGCTAGGACAAGGTGGGTTAGAGGTTTGACATGGCAATGTAGGAGGCATGATAAGCAAGTGGTAGGTATCGTAGCATAGGCATAGCAAAAGAGCGAGCATCTAGCAAGCAAAGATAGAAGTTATTTCGAGGGTATGGTCATCTTGCGTGCAAAGTTCTCAGAGTTGCCTTGATCCTCGTAGGCGTACTCAATGGGCTCCTCATTCACGTACTCGTCTCCCGGCTCTACCCAAACAAGAACAACAAGCAAAAGGGAACACAATCAACCACGTGCAATGCTCAAGCAACATGATGCAAACATGGTATGATATGCGGGATGCGGTATGTGATGCATAGGCTTGATTTGGAAAGGAATGATTAAACCTGGCCTCAACTTGGAATTCCAAGAGTGCCACTGGAAAGGTGAGTTGATTTCGATCGAAATCGGTATAAAGATCACCGGAATCGGATGCACGGTTTGGAAATGGCAAGCAAAACAAATATGTCACCAGTCTGCGATAATCAGCAAGAGGCCATCTAAATGCATCAAGATAAATAAGCTACTGCAATCAGACATGGCAAAAAAATACATGGCAAGGATCCACTCATGATGCTTGACAAAATATGAACACTGAGCTATGGCTAATTCACTCATTAACAGGTTCAAACAAGCATGGCAAAAGTGCAAAAGATTACCGGTTACAGACTTTAGAGCATGAAAACTACATGCTACAAGAACATATCATGGCAAAGGAAGGGATGGCATGAAGCTACTCTAAGCATATAACAAACGTCCATTAGTGACCATGAGCCAAAAGGGATCAAAAAATACAATTGCAAGCATGTGAACATAGCAAAAACATAAACAGATTCAGACTTAGTGAAAAACTGGAGCATGGCAAAACAGTTATGAAGTAGGCATGTTTACGAGCTCGATGCACTCACTACGAGGCATTGCATGACAAACTAAGCATGCACCCAGCAAGTAGACATGGCATAGAAGCTAGACATGGCAATAACAACAACATAGCATGCACGGATCAACAACAACAAGCTTGGCAAAATTGCAGAACATGTTAACAATCTGCCAGGAACATTTTAAAGCAAAAGTAGAGCTCGATTGACTCAAGCTAGGGTGCTCCATAATTGCAAAAAAAGACACGGATGGATAGAGCACAACATTATCTACAAAACATCCTTACTGATCATGCTCAAAAGAGGCACGGATCACAAGGAAACAACATGAACATATGGCATAAAAATAATGACAAGGCAAGGACTTTGTGAAATTCTGAGTCCCTGAAATCAGCATCATTGGGTAAGCTACTTTGCATGCTTGTGCTAGTAACCACGAAGATCACAAAAATACATGGCATACACCCCTGTAAAGATGGCATGGCATATTTCAAAACACATGTAGAGCTCAGGATCATAGCATGCACACATTAATCATGGCAAAAATGACAAAAGTGCATTTGCTGAAACACATCTGAAACTTTCCTCACATAGCCCTCTTCCAACAGCATTTCGGGCATCAAGATGAGCTCAAATGAAAATGATGCAATGAGATGAAATGATGTACTCATCGAGACGAACATTTTGATATGCTACGCGCACGAATCAGAGCTACGATGAGGAAGTTATGGCATGTGAAAGATTGCAAAAATGCTAGGGTTTAGGGAAGAAAAAGTCAACCGAGATGAACTGGATCCAGATCTGGATCTCGCGGTACTGTAGAAGCCGGCGCGCGAACTGAGGATGGACAGCCGGAGTTCGTGCTCACCAGAGAGGAAGGGTCGCCGGAGCTCTCCGGTCGAGGAGGAGGACGGTGGCGGTGGTAGCGGCATCGGGCGGTGAGGCGGCGGCCTCCGGGTGGCGCGAGGCAGGTCACCGGAGCGGGGCGGCCCGGTGGCGGAGCTCGCCGGCGCCGGAGTTGGTGGCGGAGCGCGGTGACCGGCGCGGGCGAGGAAGGGTGGCGCAGGGAAGATGCGGCGGCGGGGCGCGCTGGGCCGCGGGGGCCGGCCACGGGCCGAGCGGGCCCGAGCGGTGCGGCGAAGTGGGCATGGGCGGTGGCCAATGGGAGGAGGACACATGGCGGTGGACGGGCAGAGCGAATGTTTCCGGCCGTCCGGATTTCATCCGGCGGCTGGAGGAGGAGGCGGGCTAGGGTTTCGTCCGTGAATTGAAAAGGGGGGTCCTATTTATAGAGGTAGAGGGGGCTAGGAAGCTCCAAATGAGGTGCGGTTTGCGGCCACGCGATCCTGATCGAACGCTCTAGATGATGGAAGGGGTTTAGATGGGTTTTGGGCCACTTTGGAAGGGTGTTGGGCTGCAACACACACGGGGACTTTTCGATCCCTCGGTTAACCGTTGGAGTATCAAACGAAGTCCAAATGGTACGAAACTTGACAGGCGGTCTACCGGTAGTAACCCAAGGCCGCATGACAAGTCTTAGTCCAATCCGGAAATTTTAACCCCCACACATGAAAATAGGTAGAAAGGGATGCCGGAGGACATAGGAGCGCCGGAATGCAAAACGGGCAACGGGGAAAATGCTCGAATGCATGAGACGAACACGTATGCAAATGCAATGCACATGATGACATGATTTGAGATGCATGACAAAGACAAAACACACGGAGACAAAAACCCAACAACGAGGAAATAATATAATTTAGTGCCGGAAACGGCAAGAGTCGGAGTACAAATAAGGTAGGTTACATCCGGGGTGTTACACCACCTCACATACCTTTTCCTGCCCATGATCTTAAATAGTCTTGATCGCGAGGGTGTGAGATTGTTGAGTCTCCGTGACTCAAAGATTACTTCCAAAACTAGATGCAGGTGCCGACGATGCCATTCCAGGGGATGCAACCGAACTCAAGTGGGAGTTCAATGAGGACTCAGGACGTTACTATGTTTCTTCCATACGATCAATAGTGGAGCCCAGTTTGTGGCGATCGGGGATCTTATGCATTTGGGGTTGTCTTTATTTTGGTTCCGTAGTCGGGCCTTGATTGTATTATGGATGATGTAATGCTATATTTATGTATGGTGTGAAGTGGCGATTGTAAGCCAACTCTTTATCTCTATCTTATTCAGTACATGGGATGTGTAAAGATTACCCCTCTTCCGACATGCCTACAATGCGGTTATGCCTCTAAGTCGTGCTCCGACACGTGGGAGATATAGCCGCATAGTGGGTGTTACAGCAGTGGGCATAGAGCTAGAAGTGATCCTGAACTACTTACATTCAAACATAACCCAACCGTGTTCGCTTCCCGAACCTCGTCAAAAAGAGACCATCACGGTTACACACGCGGTTGGCGCATTTTAGTTAATTCAAGTGTCAAGTTCTCTACAACCGGATATTAATAAATTCCCATCTGCCACATAACCGCGGGCACGGCTCTCGAAAGTTTAAACCCTGCAGGGGTGTCCCAACTTAGCCCATCACAAGCTATCACGATCAACGAAGGATATTCCTTCTCCCAGAACAAACCGATCAGACTCGGAATCCCAGTTACAAGACATTTCGACAATGGTAAAACAAGTCTAGCAAGACCGTCCGAATATGCCGACAAATCCCGATAGGAGCCGCGCGTATCTCGTTCTCAGGGCACACCAGATGGGACAAGCTACGAGTAAAACCATCCCTCGAGTTTCCCCGAGGTGGGCCAGCAGGCTGCCTAGTTTGTACCAACACTCAGAGGAGCACTGGCCCGGGGGGTTGATTAAGAATTCTTGGGTTAATTACTCCCTATGCAAGTTTTACTTGTTATTAGGCAAATGGTAAAACCAAGGTTGAGTCTTGCTGGAGGAGTTTTATTCAAAGCAAACTGTCAAGGGGGTCCCATAACCCCAACCACGTAAAGAACACAAAATCAAGGAACATAACACCAGTATGACGGAAACTAGGGTGGCAAGAGTGGAACAAAACACCGAGCAAAAGGCTAAGCCTTCCACCCTTTGCCAAGTATATAGATGCATTAATTAAATAAGAGATATTGTGATATATCAACAAATCCATGTTCCAACATGGAACAACCTGGACTGCACCTGCAACTAGCAACGCTATAAGAGGGGCTGAGCAAAAGTGGTAACATAGCCAAACAACGGTTTGCTAGGAAGGTGGGTTAGAGGCTTGACATGGAAATAAGGGAGGCTTGATAACAAGTGAATGTGGTAGGTAGAGCGACATAGAGATAGAACGAACAACTAGGTAGGTAGAGCGACATAGAGATAGAACGAACAACTAGCAAGAAAGGTAGAAGTGATATCAGGGGTAATGATCATCTTGCCTGCAAAGTTCTCAGGGTTGTCGAAATCTTGCTCCTCGTGAACGTACTCGACAGGATCCTCATCCACAAACTCGTCTCCTGGCTCTACCGAAAGAAAAACACACGCAAGGGAATGTGGTAGGTAGAGCGACATAGAGATAGAACGAACAACTAGCAAGAAAGGTAGAAGTGATATCAGGGGTAATGATCATCTTGCCTGCAAAGTTCTCAGGGTTGTCGAAATCTTGCTCCTCGTGAACGTACTCGACAGGATCCTCATCCACAAACTCGTCTCCTGGCTCTACCGAAAGAAAAACACACGCAAGGGAATGTGGTAGGTAGAGCGACATAGAGATAGAACGAACAACTAGCAAGAAAGGTAGAAGTGATATCAGGGGTAATGATCATCTTGCCTGCAAAGTTCTCAGGGTTGTCGAAATCTTGCTCCTTGTGAACGTACTCGACAGGATCCTCATCCACAAACTCGTCTCCTGGCTCTACCCAAAGAAAAACACACCCAAGGGAATAACAATCAATCACCGTGCTATGCGCAAACAACATGATGCAAGACATGGCATGGAAAATATGAATATGGGTACTCCGGGAGGGAAAAGATGAATGTGGCACCAACTTGGGAAAGCAAGCATGCCACAGGATAGCTTCAGAGATTTCGGTTGAAATCGATATGATGATCACCGGAAATGGATGCACGGTTTGCAAAATGACGAGCAAAACAAGAGCAATGCAAAACTTCACTTAACAGTAACGTGGCACTTAAGATGCATCATGAAAATATGCTACAGCACTCCAACATAAAAACAAAACACATGACAGTGAATTACATGTGAAGCTCTACAAATCATGAACAGCGAGCTACTGCTAGAACTCACTAGAACAAGTCTAAAATAGCATGGCAAAAATGCAAATGACAACAGTTTCATAGACTTAGCAGAAATTCACTAATCATGGCATAAACAGCATCAGGTTGCAATGTTTAGAGCTAGTAAACTACATGCTACAGGAACATAACATGGCAAACTTGAGCATGGCATTCTAGTACTAAAAGCAATGAACAAAACTCCCTTACTGAACTTGAGCCAAAGATTCACAGAAAATATGGTAGCATCAATGCAAACATGGCAAGTGATATGAACTAGTTCAGACTTCATAGAATTACATGGCATGGCAGAAACAGATTCATGATAGCAACTTTGCAAGCTTGTGGCACTCATCACAGTGCACTAAATGGCATGAAATAAAATTTAGCATGAAGTAGACATGAAAATGAAGCTATCCATGTGCAAAACAACCTCATAGCATGTTTGAATTAAATCACGCAAAAATGATAAAACAACATCATCATGCAAAATGACATGTTCATGAACTTGCTCAAATGCAAAAACTAATGCCACCACTGGATTGGTGGGATTTTTCTACCCCAATTTTCATATATAATATGCATATGCTTCTATATGGGAATGCACACAATTCAATCAAATGAGAATACTACCATATATGGAAACCTCAGCATATGCCAAATCTGGCATGTTCTGAAAATGAATAAAACAGAAGACATGGGTGGATGCCTAGGTGTACCCAGGCTGCCACTAGACATAGGGGATGACCAGTGTGGTCCGAAGTGTGGTCAGCAGGTCAACTAAGACCGGTCGACAGGGTGCTCTGGGACCCAGATGTCATACTCAGATGAACAAAAAAACTAAATGGCTAAAAAGCCAAAAGGGGGCAAAACTAGGACTTGATCCCTGGTCTCCTGGGTGGAGGCACAGATCAGAAACCAACTGGGCTAGGCACGGGCTCGTGACATGTAAGGAGCCCGGCCTCTTTTAAAGCTTTGGAAGGCCGAGCCTTCTTCTCCAGCGCACGAGGAAGATGGTGACGGCGCCGGGGAGGAGCGGCGCGGCGATGTGGGCGGCTGCCGAGCGACGACGGGTGTGCGGGATAGGCTAGGGAGTGCGCGTGTGTAGGCGGAGCGGCTGCGAGAGTGCGAGTGCGCGTCTGCAGTAGCTTGCTGCCATGGCGGTGCGGCACTATGAGGTGAAGCGGAGGCGAACTACAGGACGAGTAGAGCCGCGGGACGCTGCTCCTCTGAGAGGGGTGGTGAGGTGCGGACATAAGTGGTGCGTCGAGGTGAACTAGACACGGGGGGGGAGCGAAGCGCGAGCAACCACGGCAGGTACTACATCTACATACAAAATTCAGAGCCTGCCGGAGCGACGAGAGCACGGTGCGAACTCGATCATGGCGACGTCTATGGCGATCTACATGCGACAGGAGAATAGAGAGGGGGGCAGGTATACCTAGATCACCCTAGGACACGGCATTGGCACCGGAGATGAGATAGTAGTGACGTGGTCGAGCTCTGAACTTCGATGCAGCTCCTCGCAGAGAAGAAGACGGAAGCAGAGCAGGAGCCGGACGCGGGACTTAGCTTATCCCTCGATGAAGGAGTGGACGCTGAGGATGACGGGGACGACTGGGAGGCCGACAGACTTGGAGTAGGCGGTTGGAGGTGACTGGAGGACGGCGACGAGTGTGCTCTCAGCCACACTTGGGTGCTCACGGGAAAGGAGAAGGAGGGAAGGGGAAGACCCCTGGGTGGCAGCGGCGACGGGGAAACCCTAGAGGCGTGTGTGCTGCTAGCTTAAATAGGAGGGGAGAGACGGTGCGACCTCGGCATTCGTGAAGTTCATGGCACGAGCGGGAGCGCTCTGTCTATGGAACAAAGATGGCGATGCTACGGGGCAGCTGGCCGCGAACAAATTTGGGCCAAGGTGGGTTGCGCTGGAGCTGCTGCTAGGCTCGTTTGGGCTGCGGGTGAGGGAAAAGGCCCAAGTGGCTGCACTAGGAGGGCTTTTCCTTTTCCTTTTAATACTGTACATTTAAATCCACAACTGTAGAAAAAGTAAAAGGCCAGGGAGGTAGGAGATGTATATCAGAGATATGGGAATATTACCATGACCCTGGAATTATGCTCTATTTTAAAAAAATTGATTTGGACATTTTTAGAGGTAGAAAAATAAAACAAGTTTGAATTATATTCAAACTTGGACCATTTTTAACCTAACCAAAACAACTCCAAATAAGTGGAAACTTGGCAGAGAGGCGTAAGGCATGATGCAAGATTTATTGGGGAACAAAGAACATTAATGGAGTGAGGATATATGATCTTTAAAAAATGAAGGAAAGGAATGGATAGAAGGTGGTGGTGTCGCTTGGATCCACATAGAGCATGCAACAACATATCATGCATGAATATCATGGAAATGCAAGTTGACAAAAGCACAACACAACATTGATATGCACATGATGCAAACATATGATGGCAAAAAGGCATATGACAAGAATAGCAAGGCAATGCAATAATTGAAACAAAGAAAAATCCAAAATGAAAACAACAAGGAGGAAACCACTTGGAATTGACGAAGAACAAGATGGATATATTGCCAAATTGGGAAAAGTTACATATGGGGTGTTACACCACTACTTTGGATCACAAGGACTTTAATTATGATAGTTGATCTTTAATTCAATGTATTTCCTTGTTGCAATCCATGATAAATTCACCCAATGCTTATGAAGAAAATCACTAAACATATTGTTGAAGCTATGGTAAAAGCTTGTGAAGAAAAGCTAGAGTTGGAGGTTTCAATACCTGGAAAATTGCATGATGAATGGGAACCTACTAGTAAAGTAAAAATTAAAGGTAATGAATATAATGATTTAGGTGATCTAGGTTCTAGCATTTCTACTATACGAAAATCTTTATGTGATGTGCTAGGCCTCACTGATATGGATGAATGTTCCCTTAATCCGCACCTATCAGATTCAACTATTAAGAAACCATTGGGTAGAATAAATGATGGTCTTATTCCTGCTAATAGAAATTATGTGACCATGGATTTCATTGTGCTTGATATTGAATGCAATCCGTCTTGTCCCATAATACTTGGTAGGCATTTCCTACGAACCATAGGTGCTATTATTGATATGAAAGAAGGAAATATAAGATTTCAATTTCCATTGGAGAAAGGAATGGAACACTTCCCTAGAAAGAGAACTAAGCCACCATATGAATCTATTATGGGGGAAACCTATGGGATTAAAACTAATGATGACAATATTTGAAACAATGCTTTACACTAGGGGCATAAAACAATAGCGCTTCTTGGCAGGCAACCCAATAGTTATCTAATTTTTTGCTTTTTCCTTCTATTTTGGCATGTTCACACAATTATGCTACTGTTATGATTGTGTTTTTAAGTTTTCATTAGTGTTTGGGCCAAGTAAAGCCTTTGGGATGATTTGGTTGATAGCTGACTTGATTCTGTGAAAAAATAGAAACTTTTGCTCCTAGTACTAGAATTATTATTATTCACTGGAACGTGATAAAATTCTCATTTTTTTGCACATTATTAACATACAAATTTCCCATGTTGTCCTAATTTTTCAGATTGTTTGGGGTTACATAAGTATAGTGTTCGTTCAGGTCATTACAGATTGTTCCGTTTTAGACAGATTCTGTTTTCTATTGCATAGTTTCACTACAGGAATTAGGCACTTTGCCGTCTGCCATGGCTGACGGCAAAGGAATGTCTGGTGGATGGCAAAGGCCGTTGCCATCAGCCAGCAGACGGCAACAGGTCCGACTGAATAAGCTATGACAAAGGGCACTTTATCGTCTGCTACCAGACGGAAAAGATGAAATCATCTTTGTCGTCCGCCAGTAGACGGCAAAGAGCTTGGACAGCACACGTGGCAGGTTAGGTCCGTTAGGGGGTTAACAGCGTGCTTTGCCGTCTGCTAGCAGACGACAAAGACCTTTGCATCTTTGCCATCTGCCAGCGGACGGCTAAGTGCACAAATATGCCAGCCCAGATGCCCCCTAGGTAGCTGCCGTGTGGCAAGCTATGCCGTCTGCTGGCAGACGGCAAAGATGCCAAGGTCTTTGTCGTCTGCCAGCAAATGCCAAAGCTTCCAAATAGGCCAGCCCAGTGCACCCTAGGTTGCACAGGTAGCTACCACATGGTAGCTTTGCCATCTGCTGGCTGACAGCAAAGAGCCTGTGCAGCCCCTGTTTTTTCTTACATTCATTCAATTTCACACATTTGAGAATACTTTCAACAAGCATAACAACACATATACATACCAAATCATATCCCTGCCATATGGATATGATCACCGAACACATATACATACCAAATAAAAAATCCATATGCAACATATATAGCTAGCCAACATATCCATCAATGCACATACAATGGTTTCATCCATACATACATATATAGGTAGCAAGTTTCACATAGTTCATCTTACAAAATCAAAACAAAAAGGAAGCACAAGGAGAAGAGTAGACTCCATGAACGCAAGCTTCCTCATCGAACGCAAATATGCAAATTGGGAAAGAAGAAAGTTAGAAGAAGAAGAAGAAGAATTTTTCTTCTCTTTCTTTTCCCCTCTCCTCTTCTTTATCTTCTTCTTCTTCTTCTTCTAACTAAGGTATGTAACAATACCGTTTTCTAACTAAGGTAGGTAAAAATGCTAAGTGTAGGTCATTTTAGAGCTAAGCTAGGTAAATAGGTCATTTTGGAGCTTAGTAAGGTTATTATGTCATTTTCGTGGAAAATAAGCTAAGTCTATATCATTGTGGAGGTAACAAAGATTATCATGCCATTTTTGACCTAAGTCTGCTAAGTATGTCATAAATGAACCGAAGAAGCAAAGTATAGGTCATTTTTGAGCTAACCTAGGTAGTTATGCCATTTTTACCTAAGTAAGCTAATTATGTCATAAATGACTAGGTAAGCTAAGTATAGATCATTATTGAACTATCCTATTTAGTTATGCCATTTTTCAGATAACTAAGCATATTAAGTCATTTAGGAGGAAAAATGCTAAGTATAGGTCATTTTATAGCTATCCTAGGTAAAGTATAAGTCAACTAAGCTTATCATGTCAATTTGGAGAAAAATAAGGTAAGTATATGTCATTTTTGTGGTAACCTAGGTGATGATGCCATTTTGAGCCAACTTACGTAAGAAAGCTCATTTTTTTATCTAACTTAGGTAACTATGCCATTTAGGAGGAAAATAAGCTAAGTACGCATTCGTTAAGCAAAACACTAGAGAAAACTTACCCTCATCACAACAAATGTGACGAAGATCGCAACTAAGGTAACAATTGATCCAATGGTATAATGATACCAAGCCTCATTATCAATGGCATATTTTGTAATCTTCTTAAGCTTCAGGCGCATTGCATTCATCTTCATCTTTTGACCATCGATGACATCAGCAACATACAACTCCAATGTCATCTTATCTTCTTCAATTATTTTAATTTTTTCTTTCAAATACTCATTTTCCTTTTCAACTAAATTTAACTTCTCGGCAAGAGGGTCGGTTTCAAATTCTGGTTCACATACCTCCTAGATTAAAATATCTTTATGTCAACTTGATGGCCATAATTGTCATAAATGTGAAATGCAACAAATAGTTATAAAAGAGAATTTACCACATCCGAATCATAAAGAGGGCGAGGGCCGACAGGGATGGACATCAAGACCATGTCACTCTGTATAAGAAACAATCATACAAAGTAAGAAAATTATAGATGTAACTATATAAATCATACAATCATACAAGTAACTATATTAATCAAGTACAACATAAAAAATTGAATACCTAAGAATAATCTGGATCGTCGAGTTCAATAAATGCTCCGGGATCAATAAATGCATCATCATCACTATCAGTAATGATGTGATCATCATCATCATTAATAAATGCATCATCATGTGGAAGGCCACCTTCACATAATCGGTCAAGCATTGATAGGTCATCCGCAGCAATAACCTCTTCTAGTTCAGGCTCTTCTTATTCCGGCTCAAGGGTAAAGTCGGGTTCACTGTCGCTATCTACTTCAATGTTCTGGGTGTGAAGTAGAGCGGTTCTTGAAACATTTTTTAGAAAGATGTGTTTCTTGGAAGAATTCTCCTTCATATGTGTCTGGGTTAATGTGGGGTTCATGATCCTCTTCATTGGGGGGCAGGTGGTATAACACGTGGTGGCACTTCATAAACGACATCCCAACCATTGAGATTTGGATCACTTTGACAGGCCCATGGTAGATAGAAAACTTGGGTTGCCTATTGAGCCATAATATAGACATCGGGAACATCCAAATGGGTGCTTTGTTTGATTTGCACTAGCCCTATATGTTCATGAGTCCTTCTAGTCTCCTTCGGCTAGAACCAATAACATTTGAAGACTACGACGTTTGGTGGGTTTGCACCATAGAATTGAAGTTCATAAATTGCTTCAACTCTTCCATAATACTTGGTATCTCCTTCGCCGATAGCAGAGACACATCAATTTGTAGACTTTCGGTCGGCCATAGATAGCTCTTTGCCATAGGTATGAAAGTGATACCCGTTGATGTCGTATTTGTCAAATGAACAGACCTTAAGGTCAAAACCATTAAACTCTGAATTAGCCTACAAGTTTAATACGAAAGGGATTGTTGCATTAGCCACAAATTAGATGGATAAATGAAATGGTCTAATGGAAATTACCATTTGTTTGAACTAAGAGATGAAATCGGATAGCCGCCTCCATGCTTTGCCAGAAGCTCATACTCTTCGATAGAATCCATTTGGATCACCGCTCCATACAATAATTTGGCGACGTATCAACTGTATCAAATTTATTCAGGAATAAGAGCAGTTCAAAGGAATTAAAAGTTGCGAAACAATGTACCAAGAACTTACTCGATGTACGGTCGCACTTCTGTTAGGTTAGTGAAGATATACAAGGAAATGATCTGCCATTCTTTGAAATCCAACGTTAAGGAATTAGAACCACCGGCTGGTGCGAGATCCCCTTTGAATAGGCTGAGGTTGGATCCACCCTTTTTAGGGTCGTCAGCATTGTACCGAGGCTTTGGATTATGCAAATAACAATCTTTGGCTTCGTAGTCTGCTGTCACAAAGTTTGCCGCCTCCTCAGTAATGAATGCCTCAGTCATCGATGCTTCAACTATACATTTATTTTTACATTTTGCTCGTCGCGTCTTGTACATCCTCTCTATTGCATAGCACCAATGATTTTGCATCCCCCCAATCTTGCCTCGATTGGGAGATGCAAAATCAAGTGCTGCATTGGATTAAAGAAGCTCGATGGAAAGATCTTCTCTAACTTGCAAATCAACTCCGGTGCCAACTCTTCCATCTCTTCTAGCAGGTCAGGGCGTCAGGAGATAGTTCTTTCACACAAAGAACACGGAAGAAATACCTCAGCTCTGCCAGTACTAGCCATTCATCCTCAGAGATGAAGCCATGCAACATCACCGGCATTACCCGCTCAATCCATATGTGCCAATCATGACTCTTGTGACCAAATATCTTAAATTTATCAAGACTCGCTCCCCTCTTTAAATTCGCTGCATACCCATGGGAGAACATCAACTGCTTTTGCACTCACAAGATAATTTCCCTCATAGCTGGCCTTCCAAGATTGAACCATGCCTTTGGCTTCGTCCATTTCTGCTTTCCATTCGGTCCTTTCATGTTTTGTAAGGTATATAACATAGCGCCTCCAGATTGAATCTAGCCTTAGCATTATCCTTTGACTTCCCCCCTATGCTAAACAATGTACCAAAAAGTGCCTTGGCGATATTCTTTTCAGTGTGCATCACGTCGATTTGTGTGGGCAAAGGAGGTCTTTGAAGTAATGCAGATCCCACAAGCATGTCTTGTGAGTCCGGGCGTGTTTCGAATTATACCCCTTTAAATACCTTGGACGCCCTGGATCTGGATCAAGAGTGTTTATCTGATCCAGGGTCTCTTGGCCTGTCAACACAGGTGGTGCAGAGTTTTTGAAAATTCTACCTTTGATGAAGTTCTTCTTGTCTTTCCTGAACTTATGGCCAGGATCCAGGAACTGTCTATGCATGTCGAAGCAAGAAACTTGGGACCGGCCTGAAGCCAATGAAACTCAAGAGCTCCCTTGCATGTGGGGCACGGGAACATTCCATGCACACTCTAGCCAATGAATAGCGCATACGCCGACAAGTCATGTGTCGAGTACATGTACCAGACATGCATTATGAAGTTCCATTTGCTAAAGGCGTCGTATGTCTTGAACCCATTATCCCAGGCTTCTTGTAATTCGTCCTTCAGTAGCTGCATGTACACATTCATATTCTTCCCCGAATAGTTGGGCCCTGGAATTATCAACATCAGGAAAATGTTCTTTCTTTGCATATTCTATCCGGGGGAGATTGAGTGCAAAGACAAATACGGGCCAACAACTGTATTGGGCTACCTTCAGATCAAACACACTGAAACCATCCGTGCTGACGGCGACTCGAGGATGCCTCAGATCTGCCGCTTTGTCATCATGTAATGCATCATAGCGCTTCCATGCTTCACCGTCCGATGTGTGCACCATCATCAGCTCCCATCTGCATCTAGTTGGGCTCTTTTGCCTGTTTTGTGCCATGTCATCTGTCTATCCGTCTCTTCGACCATGAAATGACGTTGAAGTCTTGGTACAATTGTCATATACCGAAGCAAATTAACGGGGATTTTGGCCTGCGTCTTCTCACCCATACCATTGTCTACCACAACATACCTGGATGACATGCAAATGGGACAATTGTTCAAGTCCGCATATTAAAGCCTAAATAAGGCACATCCTTTCTCACAGGCATGTATCTTCTCATAGGGCATCTTAAGAGCACAGAGGATTTTGTCTGACTTGTACAGGTTTGCAGGTAGTACATGGCCTTTGGGTAGAAAATGTCCAAATTCTGTCATCATTGAGTCGTAGCATTCTTTGCCCAAGTTGTTGAGCCTATAGAGCCATTCTTTGTGAGATGGCATCTAGTTGACAAAGCTTAGTGTGCCCGTGGAGACGACGTTTCGAA
Organism: Triticum urartu; assembly: GCF_056163025.1. Classification (NCBI taxonomy): domain Eukaryota; kingdom Viridiplantae; phylum Streptophyta; class Magnoliopsida; order Poales; family Poaceae; genus Triticum; species Triticum urartu. Next base: position 260,440,461 of record NC_141876.1, read on the forward strand.
GACTCCAACATTTCATTGAAGGCCTTTGCAGATTCCTCCATCTCATCATCCGAGTCCCGTGTTGGAAATATGCCCTAGAGGCAATAATAAAATGATTATTATATTTCCTTGTTCATGATAATTGTCTATTATTCATGCTATAATTGTATTATCCGGAAATCGTAATACATGTGTGAATACATAGACCACAATGTGTCCCTAGTGAGCCTCTAGTTGACTAGCTCATTGATCAACAGATAGTCATGGTTTCCTGGCTATGGACATGGGGATGTCATTGATAACGGGATCACATCATTAGGAGAATGATGTGATGGACAAGACCCAAACCTAAGCATAGCACAAAGATCGTGTAGTTCTTTTTTTGTAGCTTTTCTGAATGTCAAGTATCATTTCCTTAGACCATGAGATTGTGCAACTCCCGGATACCATAGGAGTGCCTTGGGTGTGCCAAACGTCACAACGTAACTGGGTGACTATAAAGGTACATTACAGGTGTCTCCGAAATTGTCTGTTGGGTTGGCACAAATCGAGACTGGGATTTGTCACTCCGTATGACGGAGAGGTATCTCTGGGCCCACTCGGTAATGCATCATCATAATGAGCTCAATTTGATCAAGTGGTTGATCATGGGATCATGCATTACGGTACGAGTAAAGTGACTTGCCGGTAACGAGACTGAACAAGGTATTGGGATACCGACGATCGAGTCTCGGGCAAGTAACGTACCGATTGACAAAGGGAATTGAATACGGGATTGATTAAGTCCTCGACATCGTGGTTCATCCGATGAGATCATCGAGGAGCATGTGGGAGCCTACATGGATATCCAGATCCCGCTGTTGGTTATTGACCGGAGAGTCGTCTCGGTCATGTCTGCTTGTCTCCCGAACCCGTAGGGTCTACACACTTAAGGTTCGGTGACGCTAGGGTTGTAGAGATATGAGTATGCAGTAATCCGAAAGTTGTTCAGAGTCCCGGATGAGATCTTGGACATCACGAGGAGTTCCGGAATGGTCCGGAGGTGAAGAATTATATATAGGAAGTATAGTTTCGGCCATCGGGAAAGACTCGGGGTCACCGGTATTGTACCGGGACCACCGGATGGGTCCCGGGGGTCCACCGGGTGGGGCCACCCATCCCGGAGGGCCCCATGGGCTGAAGTGGGGAGGGGAACCTGCCCATAGTGGGCTGGTGCGCCCCCCCCCTTGGCCCCCCTATGCCTAGGTTTGGAAACCCTAGGGTGGGGGCGCCTCCACTTGCCTTGGGGGGCACTCCACCCCCCTTGGCCGCCGCCCCCTTGGGAGATCCCATCTCCAGGGCCGGTGCCTCCCTAGGGGGCCTATATAAAGGAGGGGGGAGGGAGGGCAGCCGCACCTGATGACTTGGCGCCTCCCTCTCCGCTGCTACACCTCTCCCTCTCGCAGAAGCTCGGCGAAGCCCTGCTGCGATCGCTGCTGCATCCACCACCACCCCGTCGTGTTGCTGGATCTTCATAAACCTCTCCTTCCCCCTTGCTAGATCAAGAAGGAGGAGACGTCATCCTCTCCATACGTGTGTTGAACGCGGAGGTGCCGTCCGTTCGGCACTTGGTCATCGGTGATTTGGATCACGGCGAGTATGACTCCATCATCCCCGTTCTCTGAACGCTTCCGCTCGTGATCTACAAGGGTATGTAGATGCACTCCTCTCTCCCTCATTGCTAGATGACTCCATAGATTGATCCTGGTGATGCGTAGAAAATTTTAAATTCTGCTACGATCCCCAACAGTGGCATCATGAGCTAGGTCTATGCGTAGTTACTATGCACGAGTAGAACACAAAGTAGTTGTGGGCGTCGATATTGTCAATTTGCTTGCCGTTACTAGTCTTATCTTGATTCGGCGGCATCGTGGGATGAAGCGGCCCGGACCAACCTTACACGTACGCTTACGTGAGACCGGTTCCACCGACTGACATGCACTAGTTGCATAAGGTGGCTGACGGGTGTCTGTCTCTCCCACTTTAGTCGGATCGGATTCGATGAACAGGGTCCTTATGAAGGGTAAATAGAAATTGGCAATTCACGTTGTGGTTTTGGTGTAGGTAAGAAACGTTCTTGCTAGAAACCTATAGCAGCCACGTAAAAACTTGCAACAACAATTAGAGGACGTCTAACTTGTTTTTGTAGCAAGTGTTTTGTGATGTGATATGGCCAAAGGTTGTGATGAATGATGAATGATATATGTGATGTATGAGATTGATCATGTTCTTGTAATAGGAATCACGACTTGCATGTCAATGAGTATGACAACCGACAGGAGCCATAGGAGTTGTCTTTATTTATTTATGACCTGCGTGTCAACATAAACGTCATGTAATTACTTTACTTTATTGCTAAAGCGTTAGCCATAGTAGTAGAAGTAATAGATGACGAGACAACTTCAAGAAGACACGATGATGGAGATCATGGTGTCATTCCGGTGACAACGATGATCATGGAGCCCCGAAGATAAAGATCAAAGGAGCAAATGATATTGGCCATATCATGTCACTATTTGACTGCATGTGATGTTTATCATGTTTTACATCTTATTTGCTTAGAATGACGGTAGCTTAAATAAGATGATCCCTCGAAATAATTTCAAGAAAGTGTTCCCCCTAACTGTGCACCGTTGCGAAGGTTCGTTGTTTTGAAGCACCACGTGATGATCGGGTGTGACAGATTCTAATGTTCGAATACAACGGGTGTAAGCCAGATTTACACACGCGATACACTTAGGTTGACTTGACAAGCCTAGCATGTACAGACATGGCCTCGGAACACAGAAGACCGAAAGGTCGAGCATGAGTCGTATAGAAGATACGATCAACATGAAGATGTTCACCGATTATCATGAACTCAATTATCATGAACTTAGTCTAAAATCTTTACAATATGTTTTGTAGATCAAATGGCCCACGTTGTCCTCAACTTCAACGCGTTCCTAGTGAAAACCAAGCTGAAAGATGATGGCGGCAACTATACGTACTGGGTCCGGAACTTGAGGATTATCCTCATAGCTGCCAAGAAAGATTATGTCCTAGAAGCACTGCTAGGTGACGAACCCATCCCAGAGAACCAAGACGTTATGAACGCTTGGCAGCAGCGTGCTGATGATTACTCCCTCGTTCAGTGCAGCATGCTTTACAGCTTAGAACCGGGGCTCCAAAAGCGTTTTGAGAAACACGGAGCATATGAGATGTTTGAAGAGCTGAAAATGGTTTTTCAAGCTCATGCCCGGGTCGAGAGATATGAAGTATCCGACAAGTTCTTCAGTTGTAAAATGGAGGAAAATAGTTCTGTCAGTGAGAACATACTCACAATGTCTGGGTTACATAACCGTTTGACTCAGCTGGGAGTTAATCTCCCGGATGACGCGGTCATTGACAGAATCCTTCAGTCGCTTCCACCGAGCTACAAGAGCTTTGTGATGAACTTCAATATGCAGGGGATGGAAAAGACCATTCCTGAGGTATATTCAATGCTGAAATCAGCGGAGGTAGAAATCAAAAAAGGAACATCAAGTGTTGATGGTGAATAAAACCACTAAGTTCAAGAAAGGCAAGGGTAAGAAGAACTTCAAGAAGGACGGCAAGGGAGTTGCCGCGCCCGGTAAGCAAGCTGCCGAGAAGAAGCCAAAGAATGGACCCAAGCCCGAGACTGAGTGCTTTTATTGCAAGGGAAGTGGTCACTAGAAGCGGAACTGCCCCAAATACTAAGCGGACAAGAAGGCCGGCATCACGAAAGGTATATGTGATATACATGTAATTGATGTGTACCTTACCAGTACTCGTAGTAGCTCCTGGGTATTTGATACCGGTGCGGTTGCTCACATTTGTAACTCAAAGCAGGAGCTGCGGAATAAGCAGAGACTGGAAAAGGACGAGGTGACGATGCGCGTCGGGAATGGTTCCAAGGTCGATGTGATCGCCGTCGGCACGCTACCTCTACATTTACCTACGGGATTAGTTTTAAACCTCAATAATTGTTACTTAGTGCCAGCTTTGAGCATGAACATTGTATCAGGATCTCGTTTAATTCGAGATGGATACTCATTTAAATCCGAAAATAATGGTTGTTCTATTTATATGAGAGATATGTTTTATGGTCATGCTCCGATGGTGAATGGTTTATTCTTAATGAATCTCGAGCGTAATGCTACACATATTCATAGTGTGAATACCAAAAGATGTAAGGTTGATAATGATAGTCCCACATACTTGTGGCACTGCCGCCTTGGTCACATAGGTGTCAAAGGCATGAAGAAGCTCCATGCAGATAGACTTTTAGAGTCTCTTGATTTACGAATCATTTAACACGTGCGAACCATGCCTCATGGGAAAAATGACCAAGACTCCGTTCTCAGGAACAATGGAGCGAGCAACCAAATTATTGGAAATCATACATACTGATGTGTGCGGTCCAATGAGTGTTGAGGCTCGCGGTGGCTATCGTTATGTTCTCACTCTCACTGATGACTTGAGTAGATATGGGTATGTCTACTTAATGAAACACAAGTTTGAGACCTTTGAAAAGTTCAAGGAATTTCAGAGTGAGGTTGAGAATCAACGTGACAGGAAAATCAAGTTCTTTCGATCAGATCGTGGGGGAGAATACTTGAGTCACGAATTTGGCACACACTTAAGAAAATCTGGAATAGTTTCACAACTCACGCCGCCTGGAACACCTCAGCGTAATGGTGTGTCCGAACATCGTAATCGCACTCTATTAGATATGGTGCGATCTATGATGTCTCTTACCCATTTACCGCTGTCATTTTGGGGCTATGATTTAGAGACTGCCGCATTCACTTTAAATAGGGCTCCGTCGAAATCCATTGAGATGACACCGTATGAATTATGGTTTGGGAAGAAACCTAAGCTGTCGTTTCTAAAAGTTTGGGGATGCGATGCTTATGTCAAGAAACTTAAACCTGAAAAGCTCGAACCCAAGTCGGAAAATGCGTCTTCATAGGATACCCTAAAGAAACCATTGGGTATACCTTCTACCTCAGATCCGAAGGCAAGATCTTTGTTGCCAAGAATGGATCCTTTCTAGAGAAAGAGTTTCTCTCGAAAGAAGTAAGTGCGAGGAAAGTAGAACTTGATGAAGTATTGCCTCTTGAACCGGAAAGTGGTGCAACTCAGGAAAATGTTCCTGAGGTGCCTGCACCGACTAGACAGGAAGTTAATGATGATGATCATGAAACTTCAGATCAAGTTGCTACTGAACTTCGTAGGTCCACAAGGACACGTTCCGCACCAGAGTGGTACGGCAACCCTGTCTTGGAAATCATGTTGTTAGACAACGGTGAACCTTCGAACTATGAAGAAGCGATGGCGGGCCCGGATTCCGACAAATGGCTGGAAGCCATGAAATCCGAGATAGGATCCATGTATGAAAACGAAGTATGGACTTTGACTGACTTGCCCGATGATCGGCGAGCCATAGAAAATAAATGGATCTTTAAGAAGAAGACAGACGCGGATGGTAATGTGACCATCTATAAAGCTCGGCTTGTCGCTAAGGGTTATCGACAAGTTCAAGGGGTTGACTACGATGAGACTTTCTCACCTATAGCGAAGCTGATGTCCGTCCGAATCATGTTAGCAATTGCCGCATTCTATGATTATGAGATATGACAAATGGACGTCAAAACGACATTCCTTAATGGTTTCCTTAAGGAAGAATTGTATATGATGCAGCTAGAAGGTCTTGTCGATCCTAAGAATGCTGACAAGCTGTGCAAGCTCCAACGCTCGATTTATGGGCTGGTGCAAGCATCTCGGAGTTGGAACATTCGCTTTGATGAGATGATCAAAGTGTTTGGGTTTATGCAGAGTTATGGAGAAGCCTGCATTTACAAGAAAGTGAGTGGGAGCTCTGTAGCATTTCTCATATTGTATGTGGATGACATACTGTTGATGGGAAATGATATTGAATTCTTGGAAAGCATAAAGGCCTACTTGAACAAGTGTTTTTCAATGAAGGACCTTGGAGAAGCTGCTTATATACTAGGCATCAAGATCTATAGAGGTAGATCGAGACGCCTCATTGGTCTTTCACAGAGTACGTACCTTGACAAGATATTGAAGAAGATCAGTCAAAGAAGGGGTTCTTGCCTGTATTGCAAGGTATGAGATTGAGCACGGCTCAAAGCCCGACCACGGCAGAAGATAGAGAAAAGATGAGTGTCTTCCCCTATGCCTCGGCCATAGGGTCTATCATGTATGCTATGCTGTGTACCAGACCTGATGTAAACCTTGCCGTATGTTTGGTAGGAAGGTACCAAAGTAACCCCGGCATGGAACACTGGACAGCGGTCAAGAATATCCTGAAGTACCTGAAAAGGACTAAGGAAATGTTTCTCGTTTATGGAGGTGACGAAGAGCTCGTCGTAAAGGGTTACGTCGATGCTAGCTTCGACACAGATCTGGATGACTCTAAGTCACAAACCGGATACGTCTATATTTTGAATGGTGGGGCAGTAAGCTGGTGCAGTTGCAAGCAAAGCGTGGTGGCGGGATCTACATGTGAAGCGGAGTACATGGCAGCCTCGGAGGCAGCACACGAAGCAGTCTGGGTGAAGGAGTTCATTACCGACCTAGGACTCATACCCAATGCGTCGGGCCCGATGAATCTCTTCTCTGACAACACTGGAGCTATTGCCCTTGCCAAGGAGCCCAAGTTTCACAGCAAGACCAGGCATATCAAGCGTCGCTTCAACTCCATTCGTGAAAGTGTTCAAAATGGAGACTTAGAAATTTGTAAAGTACATACGGACCTGAATGTGGCAGATCCGTTGACTAAACCTCTCCCTAGATAAAAACATGATCAACACCAGAATTCCATGGGTGCTGGATTCATCACAATGTAAATAGATTATTGACTCTAGTGCAAGTGGGAGACTGTTGGAAATATGCCCTAGAGGCAATAATAAAATGATTATTATATTTCCTTGTTCATGATAATTTTCTATTATTCATGCTATAATTGTATTATCCGGAAATCGTAATACATGTATGAATACAAAGACCACAATGTGTCCCTAGTGAGCCTCTAGTTGACTAGCTCATTCATCAATAGATAGTCATGGTTTCCTGGCTATGGACATGGGGATGTCATTGATACCGGGATCACATCATTAGGAGAATGATGTGATGGACAAGACCCAAACCTAAGCATACCATAAAGATCGTGTAGTTCGTTTGCTGTAGCTTTTCTGAATGTCAAGTATCATTTCCTTAGACCATGAGATTGTGCAACTCCCGGATACTGTAGGAGTGCCTTGGGTGTGCCAAACGTCACAACGTAACTAGGTGACTATAAAGGTACATTACAGGTGTCTCCGAAAGTGTCTGTTGGGTTGGCACGAATCGAGACTGGGATTTGTCACTCCGTATGACGGAGAGGTATCTCTGGGCCACTCGGTAATGCATCATCATAATGAGCTCAATGTGATCAAGTGGTTGATCACAGGATCATGCATTACGGTACGAGTAAAGTGACTTGCCAATAACGAGACTGAACAAGGTATTGGGATACCGACGATCGAGTCTCGGGCAAGTAACGTACCGATTGACAAAGGGAATTGAATACGGGATTGATTAAGTCCTCGACATCGTGGTTCATCCGATGAGATCATCGAGGAGCATGTAGGAGCCAACATGGATATCCAGATCCCGCTGTTGGTTATTGACCGGAGAGTCGTCTCGGTCATGTCTGCTTGTCTCCCGAACCCGTAGGGTCTACAAACTTAAGGTTCGGTGATGCTAGGGTTGTAGAGATATGAGTATGAAGTAATCCGAAACTTCTTCGGAGTCCCGGATAAGATCCTGGACGTCACGAGGAGTTCCGGAATGGTCCGGAGGTGAAGAATTATATATAGGAAGTATAGTTTCGGCCATCGGGAAAGATTCGGGGTCACCGGTATTGTACCGGGACCACCGGATGGGTCCCGGGGGTCCACCGGGTGGGGCCACCCATCCCGGAGGGCCCCATGGGCTGATGTGGGGAGGGGAACCAGCCCATAGTGGGCTGGTGTGCCCCCCCCCTTGGGCCCCCCTGCGCCTAGGGTTGGAAACCCTAGGGTGGGGGCGCCTCCACTTGCCTTGGGGGGCACTCCACCCCCCTTGTCCGCCGCCCCCTTTGGAGATCCCATCTCCAGGGCCGCCCCCCTAGGGGGCCTATATAAAGGAGGGGGGAGGGAGGGCAGCCGCACCTGAATTCTTGGCGCCTCCCTCTCCCCTGCTACACCTCTCCCTCTCGTAGAAGCTCGGCGAAGCCCTGCTGCGATCACTGCTGCATCCACCACCACGCCGTCGTGCTGCTGGATTTTCATCAACCTCTCCTTCCCCCTTGCTAGATCAAGAAGGGGGAGACGTCATCCTCTCCGTACGTGTGTTGAACACGGAGGTGCCATCCGTTCAGCACTTGGTCATCGGTGATTTGGATCACGGCGAGTACGACTTCATCATCCCCATTCTCTGAACGCTTCCGCTCGTGATCTACAAGGGTATGTAGATGCACTCCTCTCTCCCTCGTTGCTAGATGACTCCATAGATTGATCTTGGTGATGCGTAGAAAATTTTAAATTCTGCTACGATCCCCAACATCCCGAGCATCATCAAAGTCTTGCACCATGTCTTGCATCCCGGTACCATGCTCATCGGTGCGACGACGAAGCACCTCAGCTCTGGCACATTGGGCAGACTCGCCATGAAATGTCCACACTGTATAACTTGGCGTAAAACCCCTCTTCTATAGGTGTTTTCCCATTTCATCCTTTGTGCTCTTGTGCGAATTGTTGCACCCGGCACAGGGGCACCATGTTGTCCTCTGGCCATTTGCAAATGCGGCTCTCAGAAACCCCTTGGTTTTTGTTAAGCATTCAATGGTCATGTCTTTCTGACTAGTGTGACCAGTGTACATCCACACACGATCACTCGTCTTTTCTAGCAACTGGACACATAAGAAATATATATATCATCATGTATATATTCATCAGTTAATGGAGTTTTTCACTTTTATTACGTCCATGCAACCTAGATGCTAATAGGTAAAGATAGGTCCTAATCCCACCCGAGTATGTGTAGATTGGGTTCATTTTCCCACGCTCTACTCTGGATCTGACGCAAAATTTTGGCAGTACCCCCCGTTGTTCTCCTGATACATGTCTCGGCAATAAGCAGAGAGGATGTGTACCCGGAGAACAATAGGGAGGCACTGACGAAATGGCCAGGAATCTTAACCATCTTTGATTAACGAGCTAGTCAAGTAGAGGCATACTAGGGACACTCTGTTTGTCTATGTATTCACACATGTACTATGTTTCTGGTTAATACAATTCTAGCATGAATAATAAACATTTATCATGATATATGGAAATATAAATAACAACTTTATTATTGCCTCTAGGGCATGTTTCCTTCAGTCTCCCACTTGCACTAGAGTCAATAATCTAGATTACATTGTAATGATTCTAACACACATGAAGTCTTGGTGCTGATCATGTTTTGATCATGAGAGAGGCTTATTCAACGGGTCTGAAACATTCAGATCCATATGTATCTTGTAAATTTCTATGTCTCCCTCCTTGACTTGATCGCGGATGGAATTGAAGCGTCTCTTGATGTGCTTGGTTCTCTTGTGGAATCTGGATTCCTTTGCCAAGGCAATTGCACCAGTATTGTCACAAACGACTTTCATTGGACCCGATGCACTTGGTATGACACCTAGATCGGATACGAACTCCTTCATCCAGACTCCTTCATTTGCTGCTTCTGAAGCAGCTATGTATTCCGTTTCACACGTAGATCCTGCCACGACGCTCTGCTTGGATCTGCATCAACTGACAGCTCCACCATTTAATAAAAACACGTATCAGGTTTGTGACTTAGAGTCATCCGGATCAGTGTCAAAGCTTGCATCGACGTAACCATTTACAACGAGCTCTTTGTCACCTCCGTATACGAGAAACATATCCTTAGTCCTTTTTAGGTGTTTCAGGATATTCTTGACCGCTGTCCAGTGATCCACTCCTGGATTACTTTGGCACCTCCCTGCTAAACTAATAGCAAGGCACACATCAGGTCTGGTACACAGAATTGCATACATGATAGAGCCTATGGCTGAAGCATAGGGAACACCTTTCATTTTCTCTCTATCTTCTACAGTGGTTCGGCATTGAGTCTGACTCAACTTCACACCTTGCAATACAGGCAAGAACCCTTTCTTTGCCCGATCCATTTTGAACATCTTCAAAACTTTATCAAGGTATGTGCTTTGTGAAAGTCTAATTTAGCGTCTTGATCTATCTCTATAGATCTTGATGCCCAATATATAAGCAGCTTCACCGAGGTCTTTCATTGAAAAATTCTTATTCAAGTATCCTTTTATGCTATTCAGAAATTCACTATCATTTCTGATCAACAATATGTCATCTACATATAATATCAGTATAGCCATGGAGCTCTCACTCACTTTCTTGTAAATACAGGCTTCTCCAAAAGTCTGTATAAAACCATATGCTTTGATCACACTATCAAAGCGTATATTCCAACTCTGAGAGGCTTGCACCAGTCCATAAATGGATCGCTGGAGCTTTAACACTTTGTTAGCACCTTTTGGATCGACAAAACTTTCTGGTTGCATCATATACAACTCTTCTTTAAGATATCCATTAAGGAATGCAGTTTTGACATCCATTTGCCAAATTTCATAATCATAAAATATGGCAATTGCTAACATGATTCGGACGGACTTAAGCATCGCTACAGGTGAGAAGGTCTCATCGTAGTCAACTCCTTGAACTTGTCAAAAACCATTTGCAACAAGTCGAGCTTTGTAGACAATAATATTATCGTCAGCGTCAGTCTTCTTCCTGATGATCCATTTATTCTCTATGGCCTGCCGATCATCGGGCAAGTCAACCAAAGTCCATACTTTGTTCTCATACATGGATCCCATCTCAGATTTCGTGGCCCCAAGCCATTTTGCGGAATCTAGGCTCATCATCGCTTCCTCATAGTTCGTAGGTTCGTCATGGTCAAGTAACATGACTTCCAGAACAGGATTACCGTACCACTCTGGTGTGGATCTTACTATGGTTGACCTACGAGGTTCGGTAGTAACTTGATCAGAAGTTTCAGGATCATCATCATTAGCTTCCTCACTTACTGGTGTAGGAATCACTGGAATTGATTTCAGTGATGAAATACTTTCCAATAAGGGAGAAGGTACAATTACCTCGTCAAGTTGTACTTTCCTCCCACTCACTTCTTTCGAGAGAAACTCCTTCTTTAGAAAGGATCCATTCTTAACAACGAATATCTTGCTTTCGGATCTGTGATAGAAGGTGTACCCAACAGTCTCCTTTGGGTATCCTATGAAGAAACATTTCTCCGATTTGGGTTCGAGCTTATCAGGTTGAAGCTTTTTCACATAAGCATCGCAGCCTCAAACTTTAAGAAACGACAACTTGGGTTTCTTGCCAAACCACAGTTCATAAGGTGTCGTCTCAACGGATTTAGATGGTGCCCTATTTAATGTGAATCCAGCCATCTCTAAAGCATAACCCCAAAACAGTAGCGGTAAATCAGTAAAAGACATCATAGATCGCACCATATCTAGTAAAGTACGATTACGACGTTTGGACACACCATTATGCTGTGGTGTTCCGGGTGGCGTGAGTTGTGAAACTATTGCGCATTGTTTCAAATGAAGACCAAACTCGTAACTCAAATATTCTCCTCCATGATCAGATCATAGAAACTTTATTTTCTTATTACGATGATTTCCACTTCACTCTGAAATTCTTTGAACTTTTCAAATGTTTCAAACTTATGTTTCATTAAGTAGATATACCCATATCTGCTTAAATCATCTGTGAAGGTGAGAAAATAATGATATTCGCCACGAGCTTCAATGTTCATTTGACCACATACATCAGTATGTATGATTTCCAATAACTCTGTTGCTCATTCCATTGTTCCGGAGAACGGAGCTTTAGTCATCTTGCCCATGAGGCATGGTTCGCAAGTACCAAGTGATTCATAATCAAGTGATTCCAGAAGTCCATCAGAATGGAGTTTATTCATGCGCTTTATACCAATATGACCTAAACGGAAGTGCCACTAATAAGTTGCACTATCATTATCAATCTACATCTATTGGATTTGAATGTGCAACTATCCATGGGTGGTTTTGGTAATTCCTAACAACATATAGCTCATTGAGCTAATGCTATTTTAAGATAAATATTTCAGGAAAGATCAATGATTGGCATGGCATGGATTAGAAAGTGGACCCCTCAAAATGCTAAGGACAAAAGATTGGCTCAAGCTCAAAGCACAAGACTCTGCATTTTACCTTTTAGTGATACAATATCACATTGAGTCCATAGGAAAAGCCAATACTATTAAAAGGGAATGAGGTGTTGCTTAATGGGTTACTTGCTCAAAATGCTTAGTGATATGCTCCAAAAACCCTCAACTACTTTCTCATATCCACATATGTCCCAAACCAAAAGTCAAACTTGCCCCACCGAAATCTTCTATCCGACGCCGCCGAGTTCACTTGACATAACCACTGCCACAAACCCTAGTCACTTCGGTCTCACCGATAGGGATCTCAGTCTCACCGAGATGGATTGCAACCTCTGTGTTTCCCTTTTAACATTTCAGTCCAACCGAGATGAGCGATCGGTCCCACCGAGATTGCAATGCAAACTCTCTGTTTCCCCTTCATAACATTTCGTTCTAACCGAGATGAGCGAATCAGTCCCACCGAGTTTGCCTGACCAACTCTCTGTTTGTCTATTACCAAAATCGGTCCCACCGAGTTTGTGTAATCGGTCTCACCGAGATTACGTTATGCCCTAACCCTAATGGAATCGGTCCCACCGAGTTGACATGTCAGTTCCACCGAAAATCCTAACGTTCACATTTTGAACTAAATCAGTCTGACCGAGTTTTATAATTTGGTCCCACCGAGTTTGGTGATTTGTGTGTAATGGTTAGATTTTGTGTGGAGGTTATATATACCCCTCCACCCACTCTTCATTCGTGGAGAGAGCCATCAGAACATGCCTACACTTCCAACATACATTTTCTGAGAGAGAACCACCTACACTTTTCTTGAGGTCAAGATATTCCATTCCAACCACATAAATCTTGATCTCTAGCCTTCCTCAAGTTGCTTTCCACTCAAATCATCTTTCTACCAAATGCAATCCAATGAGAGAGAGTTGAGTGTTGGGGAGACTATCATTTGAAGCACAAGAGCAAGGAGTTCATCATCAGCACACCATCTATTACCTTTTGGAGAGTGGTGTCTCCTAGATTGGCTAGGTGTCACTTGGGAGCCTCTGTCAAGATTGTGGAGTTGAACCACTGAGTTTGTACAAGCAAGGAGATCGCCTACTTCATGAAGATCTACCCTAGTGAGGCAAGTCCTTCGTGGGCGATGGCCATGGTGGGATAGACAAGGTTGCTTCTTCGTGGACCCTTCATGGGTGGAGCCCTTCGTGGACTCGTGCAACTGTTACCCTTCATGGGTTGAAGTCTCCATCAATGTGGATGTACGATAGACCACCTATCGAAACCACAGATAAAAAATCTCCATGTCTTCATTGCGTTTGCTCCCTCCAAACTCCTCCCTTTACCTTCATATGCAATTGTTTTACATTCCACTGCTATACTCTTAGAATTGCATGTGTAGGTTGATTACTTGAATTGTGCTAAGTTGCTAAAATCTTCCAAGACATAAAATTGGGAAAGGCTAGATTTTTATTTGGTCAGGTCGTCTAATCACCCCTCCCTCTAGACATACATTCGATCCTAGAGGCTTCAATACTATGAACATGTGTATCACTACTATCAAGATTTAGTAAAAATAGACCACTCATCAAGGGTGCATGACCATAAAAGATATTACTCATATAAATAGAACAACCATTATTCTATGATTTAAATGAATAACCATTTCGGATCAAATAGGATCCAGATATAATGTTCATGTTCAATGCTGGCACCAAATAACAGTTATTTAGGTCTAAAACTAATCCCGAAGGTAGATGTAGAGGTAGCGTGTCAGCGGCGATCACATCGACTTTGGAACCATTTCCCACGCGCATGTCACCATGTCCTTATCCAATCTTCGCTTAATCCGTAGCCCCTGTTTCGAGTTGCAAATGTTAGCAACTGAACCAGTATCAAATATCCAGGCACTACTGCGAGCATTAGTAAGGTACACATCAATAACATGTATATCAAATATACCTTTCACTTTGCCAACCTTCTTCTCCGCCAAATACTTGGGGCAGTTCCGCTTCCAGTGACCAGTTCCTTTGCCGTAGAAGCACTCAGTCTCAGGCTTAGGTCTAGACTTGGGTTTCTTCACTTGAGCAGCAACTGGCTTGCTCTTCATCTTGAAGTTCCCCTTCTTCCCTTTATCCTTTTTGTTGTAACTGGTGGTCTTGTTGACCATCAACACTTGATGCTCCTTGTTGATTTCTACCTCCGCAGCCTTTAGCATTGCGAAGAGCTCAGGAATCGTGTTATCCGTCCCTTGCATATTATAGTTCATCACGAAGCTCTTGTAGCTTGGTGCCAGTGATTGAAGAACTCTGTCAATGACACTACCATCAGGAAGATTAAATCCCAGTTGAGTCAAGTGGTTGTGGTACCCAGACATTCTGAGTATATGTTCACTAACAGAACTATTCTCCTCCATCTTGCAACTGTAGAACTTATTGGAGACTTCATATATCTCAATCCGGGCATTTGCTTGAAATATTAACTTCAACTCCTGGAACATCACATATGCTCCATGATGTTCAAAACGTCATTGAAGTCCCAGTTCTAAGCCGTAAAGCATGGAACACTGTACTATCGAGTAGTCATCAGCTTTGCTCTGCTAGGTGTTCACAACATCTGGCGTTGCTCCTGCAGCGGGTTTGTCACCTAGCGGTGCTTCCAGGACGTAATTCTTCTATGCAGTAATGAGGATAATCCTCAAGTTACGGACCCAGTCCGTATAGTTGCTACCATCATCTTTCAACTTAGCTTTCTCTAGGAACGCATTAAAATTCAACGGAACAACAACACGTGCCATCTATCTACAACAACATAGACATGCAAAATACTATCAGGTACTAAGTTCATGATAAATTAAAGTTCAATTAATCATATTACTTAAGAACTCCCACTTAGATAGACATCCCTCTAGTCATCTAAATGATCACGTGATCCAAATCAACTAAACCATGTCTGATCATCAAGTGAGATGAAGCAGTTTTCAATGGTAAACATCACTATGTTGATCATATCTACTATATTATTCACGCTCGACATTTCGTCCTCCAATGTTCCGAGGACATATCTGCATATGCTAGGCTCGTCAAGTTTAACCCGAGTATTCCGCATGTGCAAAACTGTCTTGCACCCATTGTATGTGAACGTAGAGCTTATCACACCCGATCATCACGTGGTGTCTCGGCACGACGAACTATCGCAATGGTGCATACTCAGGGAGAACACTTATACCTTGAAATTTAGTGAGAGATCATCTTATAATGCTACCGATGAACTAAGAAAAATAAGATGCATAAAGGATAAACATCACATGCAATCAATATAAGTGATATGATATGGCCATCATCATCTTGTGCCTTTGATCTGCATCTCCAAAGAACCGTTATGATCACCGTCGTCACCGGCTTGACACCTTGATCTCCATCGAAGCATCGTTGTCCTCTCGCCAACTATTGCTTCTACGACTATCGCTACCGCTTAGTGATAAAGTAAAGCAATTACATGGCGATTGCATTTCATACAATAAAGCAACAACCATATGGCTCCTGCCAGTTGCCGATAACTGTGTTACAAAACATGATCATCTCATAGAATAAAATTTAGCATCATGTCTTGACACATCACAACATGCCCTGCAAAAACAAGTTAGACGTCCTCTACTTTGTTGTTGCGGGTTTTACGTGGCTGCTATGGGCTGAACAAGAACCGTTCTTACCTACGCATCAAAAACCACAACGCGGTATAGTGATTGCTTTTTGATCTTCAGAAATAACCCTGTTCATTGAATCCAATTCAACTAAAGTTGGGAGAAATTGACACCCACAAGCCACCTGTGTGCGAAGCACGTCGGTAGAACCAGTCTCGTGTAAGCGTACGCGTAATGTCGGTCTGGGACGCTTCATCCAACAATACCGCTGAATCAAGAATCAACTAGTGACGGCAAGCAATATGTATATACCCACGCCCACAACTCCTTTGTGTTCTACTCGTTCTTATAACATCTACGCATAAACCTGGCTCGGATGCCACTCTTAGGGAAAGCAGTAATTTAAAAAAAATCCTACGCACACACAAGATCATGGTGATGCATAGCAACGAAAGGGGAGACTGTTGTTTACGTACCCTCGTAGACCGTAGGCGGAAGCGTTATGACAACTCGGTTGATGTAGTCGTACGATTCACGATCGACTGATCCTAGCACCGAAGGTACAACACCTTCGTGATCTACACACGTTCGGCTCGGTGACGTCCCACGAACTCACGATCCAGAAGAGCTTCGAGGGAGAGTTTCGTCAGCACGACGGTGTGATGATGGTGATGATGATGCTACCAGAACAGGGCTTCGCCTCAGCCGCTACGATATGACCGAGGGGGATTATGGTGGAGGGGGGCACCGCACACGGCTGGAAACAATCAACTTGTGTGTTCTAGGGTGCCCCCTGTCCCCGTATATAAAGGAGCAAGGGGGAGGCTGGGCCGCCTTGGGGCGCGCCAAGGAGAGGGGGAGTCCTCCTCCTACTAGGAGTAGGACTCCCCTTTTCCTATTCCAACTAGGAAGGGGGAAGGAAGGAGAGGGAGAGAGGGATGAAAGAGGGGGCACCGCCCCCTCCTTTTTCAATTAGGACTCCCAAGGGGGGCGCGGCCAGCCCTAGGCCCTCTCCTCTCTCTCCCACAAGGCCCATGTTGATCCATTAGTTCCCCCGGGGGTTCCGATAACCCCCCCGGCACTCCGGTAAATATCCGATGACCCCCGGAACTCATCCGGTGTCCGAATATAGTCGTCCAATATATCAATCTTTATGTCTCGACCATTTCGAGACTCCTCGTCATGTCCATGGTCACATCCGGGACTCCGAACTATCTTCGGTACATCAAAACACATAAACTCGTAATACAGATCGTCACCCAACGTTAAGCGTGCGGACCGTATGGGTTCGAGAACTATGTAGACATGACCGAGACATGTCGCTGGTCAATAAACAATAGCGGAACCTGGATGCTCATATTGGCTCCTACATATTCTACGAAGATCTTTATCGGTCAAACTGCATAACAACATACATTGTTCTCTTTGTCATCGGTATGTTACTTGCCCGAGATTCGATCGTGGGTATCTCAATACCTAGTTCAATCTCGTTACCGGCAAGTCTCTTTACTAGTTCCGTAATGCATCATCCCGCAACTAAATCATTAGTCACATTGGTTGCAAGGCTCATAATGATGTGCATTGCCGAGAGGGCCTGTAGATACCTCTCCGATAGACTGAGTGACAAATCCTAATCTCGATCTATGCCAACTCAACAAACACCATTGGAGACACCTGTAGAGCATATTTATAATCACTCAGTTACGTTGTGACATTTGATAGCACACAAGGTGTTCCTCCGGTATTCGAGAGTTGCATAATCTCATAGTCAGAGGAACGTGTATAAGTAATGAAGAAAGCAGTAGCAATAAAACTGAACGATCATTATGCTTAGCTAACGGATGGGTCCTGTCCATCACACCATTCTCTAATGATGTGATCCCGTTCATCAAATTACAACACATGTCCATGGCTAGGAAACTTAACCATCTTTGTTTAACGATCTAGTCAAGTAGAGGCATACTAGGGACACTCTGTTTGTTTATGTATTCACACATATATGAAGTTTCCGGTTAATACAATTCTAGCATGAATAATAAACATTTATCATGATATAATGAAATATAAATAACAAATTTATTATTGCCTATAGGGCATATTTCCTTCAAGGCCATAGTTTTCACTAGAGGCTTCTCTCTCGAACACACAACATACAGTGGGTGAACAAATTACTGTTGGGAAATTGATAGAAAAGTGCATAGTTATGACGTATTCATGGCAATGATCATGTATATAGGCATCATGTCCGTGACAATTGGACCGACTCCTGCCTGCATCTACTACTATTACTCCACCAATCGACCTCTATCCAACATGCATCTATGGTATTAACTTCATGACAAACAGGGTAACACCTTAAGCAAGATGGCATGATGTAGACAAAGTAAACCCAATCAATATGAATAAACCCCGTCATTCTACCCTTAATGGCAACAATACTGTACGTGCCTCGCTACCCTTTCTGTCACTAGGTGAGGAAACTTCAAGATCGAACCCATTACAAAGCACCTCTCTCACTGAAGATAAATCAATCTAGTTAGCCAATCCAAACGGATAGATCGGAGGTAAATACAAAGCTATAACAATCATGCATTATAAATTTCAGAAAAGACTCAATTACATTCAATCAATAATGTGATCATAAACCCACAATTCATCGGATCACAATAAACACACCACAAAAGTAGATTACATTGGATAGAACTCCAAGAAGATCGAGGAGGCCGTTATATTAAAGATCAAAGAGAGAGAAGAAGCCATATAGCTACTAGCTATGGACCCGTAGGTCTGTGTGAACTACTCACGCATAATCGAAAGGCAGCAATGATGATGTAAAATCCCTTCGTGATCGATTCCACCTCTGGCAGAGTACCAGAAAAGGCCTCCAGATGGGATCGGGGAAGAACAGAAGCTTTCGACAGCGGAAAAAATGTTTCGGGTGGCTCTCCATTGGTTTGTGAATATTTGTGAATTTATAGTGGTGGAATTAGGCCAAATGGAGTTGGGTGGCACCCATGAGCTCAAGGGACGCTCCTACCCCCCTCGGACACGCCCAGTGAGCTTATGTCTCTCTCATAGTCTTCTGGCCTCCTCTCGAACCTTCTAGGGTCCCTTCTGGTCCAGAAAAATTACGGTAAAGTTTCATCGTGTTTGGAATTCGTTTGTATTGATTTTCTTAAAAGCCAAAAACATGTAGAAAACAGCTACTAGCACTGGGTTAATAGGTTAGTCCCCAAAAATTATATAAAATAGCATAAAATGCATATAAAGCATCCAAGATTGATAATATAATAGCATGAAACAATAAAAAATTATAGATACGTTGGATATGTATCAGCATCTCCAAGCTTAATTCCTACTCGTCCTCGAGTAAGTAAACAATAAAAACAGAATTTTTTATGTCAAATGCTACCTAACATGTGTATCATGTAATCCGTTTACGATATATTCATTGAGAAACAATGAATTAAAATTATCAACATAATAATATCCATGCATATAAGAAACATAATCATTACTTTTTCAGAATACACGATCCTTAATGAATATTATCCCCACTCATTTTTCATGTTATCGTGGCATGACTCCTCCTTCACTGCATAAACATAGATCATGAGCACCCCGGTGTTAAACCAGGCAATTGGATCACACTTCTAACATGCTTCAGCATTTTTAGCCCCATGCAATACATGAGCGCGAGCCATGGATATTGCACTATAGTTGGAATAGAATGCGGTGATAGAGATTAATAAGGGAAGTCAAAAAAGGAAGAAAGTCTCACATCGACGCGGGTAATCAATGGGCTATGGAGTTGCCCATCAATCAATGTTAATGCGAGGAGTAGGGATTGCCACGCAACGGATGCACTTAGAGCTATTAGTGTATGAAAGCTCAACGAAAACTAAGTGGGTGTGCATCCAACTTGCTTGCTCGAGCATTTGAGGAAGCCCATCATCGGAATATACAACCCAAGTTCTATAATGAAAAATTCCCACTAGTATATGGAAGTGACAACTCATGAGACTCTCTATATGAAGAACATGATGCTACTCTGAAGCACAAGTGTGGAAGGATAGTAATATTGCCCTTCTCTCTATTTCTCTCATTTTTCGACTCTTTGGCCTATACTTTTTCATCCGGAGTCTCATCCTGACTTATGGGGAAATCATAGTCTCGATCATCCTTTCCTCACTGAGACAAATGCTCTAATAATAATGATCATCACACTTTTATCTACTTACTGATCGATATTACAACTCGATAACTAGAACAATATGGCTCTATATGACTGCCTCTGGCGGTGTACCAAGATGTGCAATGATCTAGCATAACATGTATAAAAATGATGAACGATGGTTGAGCCACAAATATGATGTTAGTGTAATGACCGAACCTGATAAGATTCGAGTCTCTGTGCTCACTGTGCTAGTCCCTGGATCAATAGCTAGCACACATAGTACAAGATCTAATATCAAAATAAACCACATGTCATAATATTGCATCATAGATCCAGAATTAAAATATTACATGCCTCCATAGCTCAAGGATAGCATACAAACAAAATACAGTGGAAAAGCAAATAAAATCTTCATGGAATCCATCTATGCCATAGGCAAATGTCGAGTATAGACATTGTAACCCTACATCAAATCACTCACTCGTCCTATGAATCTGCAACATGACAAGTTGCAGCCTCAAGGGTCCGTATATTGAATGTACTGGCAAGTCACATAGGGAATGATATAACAGATTTACTTCTATATGCAAGGTATATCAATAGGATAATGTAGTGGTTATTTTGCAGAAAAGCTAAATTTTCCCTAATAACTACATAATATAATAGTAAAATTTGTACTTTGTCTTGCGACATTAAATATATATTGTTGAATTAGGTACTCCAATTCCAACCTATACCAGTTATTAAGTTTCCCACTCAATTTTTATTAATGTATCATCTTCCAAGATCATCCAATAACTGTAATGGTCTAGCTACTCAAATTTCTCCATAATCGAGGACACAGCTAATCATGATCAGTTTTTACACTCTGCAGAGGTTTGCACACTTTATCCACTAGACTCAACCCAAAGATTGAGACAAAATCTTTCAGAAGCAGTCATCTCCACCCAACGGCAACCGTCACACCTACTCAAAATCTACATCTGCTAGCTTTGCCAAGGCGAGGCTCCCACAACCTACTCAACTAAGCCATAGCCCATATAGCTAGTGGTTGCACACGGAAGCTACTAGTCACTAAGTCTATCAGATATTTTTTATCCTAGGCGGCATTCCACTTACATTCATAGGGTAGATACCCTGATGTTCCTGAAACCACCCAGCAATACAATTCTGCCCAGAGGTGAATTTCTTTAGTTACTTCTCAACTCATTTAATATAATTCTCACATAATCTTGATGAGTACACAAACCAATCCCCGTCTACATACCATAGCAAGAATACAACTACCACGATCTACAATATGGCCATACTAAATTGAATCTCAATAGCAATAGTATACTACAATAATATTCCTACACATGCATAATATAGTAATGTCAAATAGAACTACATGAATATAAAAATAATAGGATGAAGGATGATAAAGGTGTAACTTGCCTGGTATGTTGGATGAAGATCGTCGCACTCACAATTCCTGATAATTCTTCTCATCACGCACTGAGCAATCTATCATAAACGAAGAAACCAAATAAATAACAGTGCCATACAGAAGAATCAAAAGAACAACAAAACAAATATGGCAAGGTTGTACAACATCAACATATATAGGTTTAATATATAATATAGGTGTGCATGGTGCCATAAGGTGGACAGCGAGGGAATTAACTCAAAAGTATTAACTGGTATGGAAAGATTGCTATATAGTATTTTATTTGTGATAATATAGAATAGGCTCAAAATTATATGGAAAAGAATATCCATGTTATTGAACAAGAAGCATATGACATAGGTGTTCATTTGCAAAAAATGACTTGAATAGGAGCACTACAACTCAAGTTATAGCAAAATGAAGTGTGGATTGAATTTGAATTCAAAATAGTTCAAAAATAATTTCAATATTGAGTACAGAGGACGTGATTAGCAAGTATTTATGACAAGTTTTCACAACCAAAAGGTATCAAGTTTAAATATTTCACGATTCACCCGATATGAGCAAACAAAGTTTTGAATTCAAATTTGAATTACTGAAATTTGAAAAGTTCAAAGGTTGAAAATTACGATGCTACTGGATAGTCATGATGTAACATCCTGAATGTAACATTCCATAATTGTAACTCCAACTCTTGCCATTTCTGGCAATGTTATATGTTACATCCTGCGTGGTTGGGTTTTGTCCTCATTTTGCATTTGTTCATGCCATGCATTTCATCTCATGTCATCATGTGCATCTCATTTGCATTCGTGTTCGTCTCATGCATCCGGTCACTTCTCTGTTGTCCGTTTCAGAATCCGACACTCACACATGCACCCGTTGCACCCCTTAGATCTTGTTTCATGAGCGGGAGAAAAACATTTTCGGAATGGGCCGAGATTTGTCGAGTGGCCTTGGTACATCACCGGTAGGCCGCCTATCAAATTTCGTTCCATTTGGAGGTCGTTTGATGCGCCAACGGTTAACCATGTAACCGCCGAAACCCCTCTCTCTTTGCAGCCCACCACCCCTCCACAACAGTCTACTAGCCCATCTAAACCCCCTCCATGCTCTTCGTCGTTGGATCACGATCGTGTGGGAAAACACCGCACCTCATTTGGACTCTCCTAGCTCCCTCTACCTATAAAAAGGCATCCCCCTCCAAAATTGTGGACAAAACCCTAGCTCCACCCTCTCCCTCCGCGCCGGACACGTCCGGACGGCGCCAGACACGTCCGGACAGCGCCAGACGCATCCGCCGCCACCCCTCGGCCAATCGGGACGTGCCACGTGGCCCGCTCCGCCGCCGGCCGGCCGAGGCCCGCGCGGTGCCCCTAGCCCGCAACACCTCCGCCGCCGCCCGTGCGCATCGCCTACCCGCGCCCGCGGGCGCCGCTGCCCGCCATTGCCCGCTCTGCCGAGTGCAGCCCGTGCCACCGCGCCTGACCACCATCGTCGGCCGCCGCCACCTCGTCCTCCCCATCGCCTCCCGAGCGTGGCGCCGCTCCTCGCAGACGACTCCGGCCAGATCTTGGCTGGCGCTGCCCGGATCCGGCGAACCCGACCTCCCCGGTGCCTCCCCGACTCACTCCGGCCACCACCACCGCGACTCCGGCAAGATCGGCCGACCTCGGTTCGCGTGCGCCCGGACGAACCCTAGATGCGGAGGTCAATTTTTCCCCTATGTCCTTTTTATGTGACATTATGTGTGCAACTTTGACCTGCCACATCTTGATGCTTGTAGCTCCGTTTTGCGCATATGAGATACCAAAATGTTCACCTCGTGATTCTCAACATGCTAGTGTCATTTTCATGCATGTTGCTGTCCATATGATGCCCTAATCTTCATTGCAAAAGTGCTAAATGATGTTGTCTGCTGGAATCCATCATAACTTGCTGGTTTGTCTTTTTCATAGCATTTTGTGTGTGTGCATCTTTTGAGCATCATGTCTACATGTTATAGGACCATCTTCATGCCATCGTTACAGTGGTGCAAACCTTGTATTTTTATGTGCCCTGTGGGGACTAGCACAATGTTGTTGTTTTCAGCTACTTAGTTTTCTGCTAAGTATTTTCCTATTACATTATGTTGCTATGTTGACTTGTTGCCACAAGTAGATCCATGCATATTTTGATGAAGTTCAGTAAGGGTGTTTTGAAGATATGGTTATGCTCTATCCCTGGTTGATGCCATGATCCCTGGTTGATGCCATGATCCCTGGTTGTAATTTTGGGGCAGTGTAGCTTGTCATTACCATGCTCTCCTTTTGCTAAATATTATTGCTGTCAATTTGTTAACAGGAAGTTCATTTTTGCCATGTGTTTTGCTAGTGATCCATGCACCCTATGCCTATTATATTGCCAAGTTTAGCTTCATAAATGTGTCTTCTTACTGTTGTTTACCTTGTGATGCCATGAAATGCTTTCTGGTGAGTGGCATGAGCTTGCAAAGTTGCTATCATGAATCTGTCTCTGCCATGCCATGTTTTTCTACTAAGTCTGAATATGTTCATATCACTCGCCATGTTTGCATTGATGCTACCATCTTTTCTATGCATCTTTGCCTGAAGTTCAGTAAGGGAGTTTTGTTCATTGCCTTTAGTACTAGCATGCCATGCCCAAGTTTTCCATGATAGGTTCATGTAGCTTGTAGTGTACTAGCTCTAAACATTGCTACCTGGTGCTGTTTATGCCATGTTCAGTATTTTCACTAAGTCTGTTAAAACTGTTGTTATTTGCATTTTTACCATGCTGTTTTAGACTTGATCTAGTGAGGTCTAGCAGGAGCTCAGCGTTCATGAATTGTAGAGCTTCACCTGTACTTTACTGCCATGTGTTTTTTTGCTATGTTGGAGTGTTGTAGCATAGTTTCATGATGCATCTTAATTGCTATGATGCTGTTAAGTGCAGTTTTACCTTGTTCTTGTTTTGCTCATCGTTTGCAAACCGTGCATCCGTTTTCGGTGATCTTTATATCGATTTCGACCGAAATCTCCTAATCTTTCCAGTGGCATGCTCGGTTCGCCAAGTTGATGCCATGATCATATTTTCCCTTTCGGTGTACCCATATGCATTGCACATCATACCTTGCATTCCATGTCATGTCTTGCATCATGTTGCTTGTGCATTGCATTGCACTGTGATTGATTGTTGTTACGTTGCTTGTGTTCTTGCTTTGGGTAGAGCCGGGAGACGAGTTCATGAATGAGGATCCTGTCGAGTACGTTTATGAGGTGCAAGTTTTCGACAACCCTGAGAACTTTGCAGGCAAGATGATCATTACCCCCGATATCACTTCTATCTTTGCTTGCTAGTTGTTCGTTCTATCGCTATGTCACACTACCTACCACTTGTTTATCATGCCTCTCATATTGCCATGTCAAGCCTCTAACCCACCTTCCTAGCAAACTATTGTTTGGCTATGTTAGCGCTTGTGCTCAACCCCTCTTATAGCGTTTCTAGTTGCAGGTGCCTTGCAGGTTGTTCCATGTTGGAACATGGATATGTTGGGATATCACAATATCTCTTATTTAATTAATGCATCCATATACTTGGCAAAGGGTGGAAGGCTTGGCCTTTTGCTCGGTGTTTTGTTCAACTCTTGCCTCCCTAGTTTCCGTCATACCAGTGTTATATTCCTTGATTTTGCGTTCCTTACGCGGTTGGGGTTATGTGACCCCCTTGACAGTTCGATTTGAATAAAACTCCTCCAGCAAGGCCCAACCTTGGTTTTACCATTCGCCTAATAACAACTAAAATTTGCCTAGGGAGTAATTAACCCGAGGATTTCTTAATCAACCCCCCCCCCCGGGCCAGTGCTCCTCTGAGTGTTGGTCCGAACCGGGCAACCTGCGGGGCCACCTCAGGGAAACTTGAGGGTTGGTTTTACTCATAGCTTGTCCCATCTGGTGTGCCCTGGAGAACGAGATATGTGCAGCTCCGATCGGGATCTGTCGGCACATTCGGGTGATCTTGCTAGTCTTGTTTTACCATTGTCGAAATGTGTTGGGGATATAACTATCATTCATGACCCGCCCAGGAGGGGCCGGGTCAACCCCAATGGCGGATCACGAAGGAAGCCCAGTAAACACTCAAGACGATAGTTTATTAAACCTTATAGAAGGCCTAAAGGCCCGGAGGCGTCTTAAGGCCCAATATTGTAAACCGCTGTATATAAGGGAAAACCTGTATAGAAAGTCATGTAAAAGAAGACACCGAGCCGGACATGTTTTATGAGCCGGCCGGGACTCTGTAGGCCACCAGGCGTCAACCCGTGTATATAAGGGGACGACCCGGTGGCGGCTTAGGGCAAGAAACAAGAGATCGATAACCAAGCCGGTGAACTAGCCTCTTGGTAATCAAAACCCCAGCAATACCAAAACAACTAGACGTAGGCTTTTACCTTCATCGTAAGGGGCCGAACTAGTATAAAACCTCTCATGTGCATTGTCCCTATTAACCCCTTTAAGCTTCCTAGTTGCGGTGGCCCTACGACTAAGTCCTTCCACTAGGACATCTGCTGTGACAATTCCATGACAGTTGGCGCCCACCGTGGGGCCAGCGCACGATGAATTTGAGTTCTTGAAGGGCAACTTCGAAGGGCTCAAGGGATACGTTGTGGGCCGGATGACCAAGAGTCGTCGCGGCAAGCTCTACATAGACCACGAAGGCTGGGGCCCCGAGGCCAGCTCAATCGAGTACGGGTACCAGGTCCCCTTTGGCGGAATTCATGTCTTCATCGGCGGGAACAGCGAGTCTGGCCCTGAGCCGGACGTCCACACCAACCTTGTCGAAACGGCTAAGCACGCGAGGACCACCCATGTTCAATCTGTCGTGAAGCATTCTTTCGTAGGCTGCGTCCATGGCGGTGAATATTCTGAAGGATTGGTGGATGGTGCTAAGACGGCCGTCTGTTCTAACGCTACATCATCAACGGGTGAGACGGACTCTTTGTATCAGCTGCAGGATGGCATGCTCGGGGGCTGTTCCGATGGCAGCAGTATTCCGGATCCCCTTGAGCCGCCGAATTGGGCCGAAGTCTTCATGGCAGGAACACAGCCCGGGCAGAACTCCATAGCAGCAGCAGCAGCAACAACTACCGGGTCGGCCGCAGCCGGGTCAGGAGACGCCGCGCGCCCCCCGACTCAGATTCTAATGGCCCTCATGGATAAACTGACGACTCTGTTGACTGTCGTGGTAGAGCCGGCGGATAAAGCATAGCATGACGCAGAGGTGGCACGCGTACGTGAAGAGATGGTACAAGCTAAAGAATATATAGAAGCAGAGGAGGTCAGGATGGCAGCGGAGCGGGCGGCTTTGGACGTTCGTGCTCAACAGCTTCAAGCGGAGACTTTCCGGCTCTCGGTGGATCTGAACGCGTCAAACGAGGTTATGAGAAGAAGGCATCAGAAAACTCAGTCACATCTACCTCTGACGCTCGAT
This sequence comes from Triticum urartu, assembly GCF_056163025.1. Lineage (NCBI taxonomy): Eukaryota > Viridiplantae > Streptophyta > Magnoliopsida > Poales > Poaceae > Triticum > Triticum urartu. Next base: position 260,467,530 of record NC_141876.1, read on the forward strand.
CCTAGGAACCTTTTTCATACACCCGGGGCTGGGGCAAGCAACCCGCCGGAGGCAAATCGGATCACGACGCTCGGGGCACCGGTTCAACCACGCGCCATGGAACCACCTCGTGTACATACCGCTCCGCCTCATTATGTGCCAACACCACCGGGTCACTTCTCCAATCCCTTGGAAAACATCATTGTAGCGTCGGCTCGTTTGGCGGCTCTCCCGATGGACGGTGACTCGCTGGCGGCAATCGAAACGCGAAGGGTGAGAGAACTTCTTCAAAAAGCTCCGGCACAGCAGGATGCGTACTCTTACAGTCGAGACAGGATCCATTCAACTCCTCACCCGAGCCGGGCCCAAGCTACAGTAGGCATATGGACTTAGCTGACATGTCAAGCAATGCTCAACGCTGCAACCGGCCGCAGAGGCATGAGCCGGTACAGGCTGGAGCCCTTAACTTGGCGGATCAGGAGAGGATCCGACAAGAAGCTGAGTGAGCAGTTCAACTGGCAGCAGAGCAGGCGGCTCATCAGACTTTTCTGGCTTATCCAGCAACCTCGGTTGAGGTAGGAGTGGCCACAAGGACCGGAGGTGTCCCTTGCCTGGTGCCGGCCATACGTAATGAGCGTTTGCCAAAGGACTTCAAGGGGCCTCGTAAGGTGCCTAATTACACGGCCGAATTGCAGCCTAGGGCTTGGATCGAGAGTTATGAGATGGCTATGGAGTTGTTGGAGGTCAGCGATGCGGCAATGGCCAAGTATTTCACCATGATGTTGGATGGAACAGCTCATACTTGGTTGAAGGGGTTACCACCCAATTCTATCGGCTCATGGGCGGAGTTGAAGGCCCGGTTCATTCAGAACTTCAAAGACACATGTAAACAACCCATGTCGATTGTGGACCTGACTAATTGTAAGCAAGAGGACGGTGAATCTACAACCCATTGGGTACGCCGGGTCAAGGAGATAATACATTCATCTGATAAGATGGATGCCGGCTCAGCAGTCTTGATGTTGGAGAAAAACTGCCGTTTTGAACCTCTGAAACAGAAGTTGGGGCGGCTCAAGCGTGACTGCAATGACATGGGCCAGTTGATGGTGGCTCTCGTCAAGTATGCTGATTCTGATAGTACCAAGGACCCGGTGTCTGATGAAGAAAAGATAGCAAAGGGAAAGTAGAACGGCAATGGCAAGGGTCACCAGCATAACCCGGCAAATCAAGGAGGTAATAAATGTAAGGCTGATGAGTTTGTCGCTAACACCAACGCGCAGGGCGACAATCAACGGCGCAAGGGCAAGCAACCCGCTCGGTCGGGCGGGTCAGGTCCCACCCTTGAGCAACTATTGAATGAACCTTGTCCGAGACACGACACCAGGGAGAAGCCAGCCACCCACCTATGGAAGGATTGTACAATCATGAAGGCGTTTAAAAATTCAAATGCGTTTGATGGAGGTCATGGCCCAGGCGGCGGTTCAGGTGGGGGCGGTTTCCATGGCCCGGGCGCCGGCTCAAGTGGAGGAGGATTTCACGGTCAGGGCCATCCAGGTAACCAAGGAGGATATAATCCACAACCCGGCCAAGGTAATCAGCAGCAATAGTCCGGATATCAGAGCAACACAAAACAGTTGAATAGTGGGCAATACCATGTGTTCACCACTAGTTTATGTAAGAGGGACCAGAAGTTTCACAAGAGGGCTGTCAATGTCGTTGAGCCGGCGATTCCACGTTACTTACGTTGGTCAGAACAGCCTATTGTATGGAACAGAGAGGATCATCCACCCCGGGTTGATAGTCCGGGTGACTTGGCCTTGGTAGTGGCACCTCAGGTTGGTGGATATAAATTCACTAAGGTGCTCATGGATGGAGGCAGCAGCATCAACATCCGCTACTATGAGATGTTCCGTCGGATGGGGTTGACTGATAAGAGTCTTAAGCAATCCAACACTATTTTTCACGGTGTGGTACCTGGCAAGTCGGCATACCCAGTTGGTAAGATTGAACTAGAAGTAGGCTTTGGGGATGAGTATGACTCCAGAGAAGAAAAATTAACCTTTGAGGTGGTTAAGATCAAAAGCCCATATCATGCTCTGTTTGGACGGCCGGCTTATGGCAAGTTCATGGCTTGGCCGTGTTATGTGTATTTGCAGCTCAAGATGCCAGGTTATAAGGGCACCATTACAGTACCTGGAATCCAGAAATAACATGGAGTGTGAAGAAGGTGATGCTGCATATGCTGAGTCTGTTTGTGCGACAGAGGAGTTAAAGTTTTATAAGGATCATGTTGACCCGACAGACATGACGTCTTTAAAGAAACCAACAACGAAGCATGAGCCGGTTTTAAAATTCAAATCAGCTGATGACACCAAGATGGTTGACTTTGTGCCTGGCGACACATCCAAGCAGTTCATCATCAGTGCGTACTTGGATCCAAAATAGGAAAGTGCACTCATCGAGTTCATCCGTGAGAACCGGGACATCTTTTCATGGAAACCTTCCGACATGCCGGGTGTCCCGAGGGAACTCGCTGAGCACACTCTCAATATTGATCCAAAGTTTAAACCGGTTAGCCAGTTTCCCTGGCGGTTCAACGAGGAAAGGTGCAAGGCCATTGGAGAAGAGGTGGCCCGGCTCTTGGCGGCCGGTTTCATTGTGGAAGTCTTTCACCCATAGTGGTTAGCCAACCTAGTGCTTGTACTCAAAAAGAACGGCACCTGGCGTATGTCTGTGAATTACACCTATTTAAACACGGCTTGTTCGGCTGACCCTTTTGCTCTCCCATGTATTGATCAGATCATCGATGCTACGGCGGGTTGCGCATGTTTGAGTTTTTTTGGATGCTTATTCAGGTTATCATCAGATCAAGATGGCAGTCAAAGATTAGGAGAAGACAACTTTTATCGCTCCATTTGGAGCTTTCTGCTATGTGTCTATGCCTTTTGGGCTTAAGAGTGCCCAGGCGACTTATCAACGGTGTGTGCAGAATTGTCTTCACAATCAGATTGGGCGTAATGTTCATGCTTATGTGGACAATATAGTGGTAAAGTCAAGGAAAGAGGAAACATTGGTCATAGATCTGAAAGAGACCTTCGATAACCTCCGGGTCAACAAAATGATGCTTAACCTGGCTAAGTGTGTTTTTGGAGTCCCGGCCGGCAAGCTCTTGGGGTTTTTGGTGTCCATCCGAGGTATTGAAGCTAACCCGGAGAAGATTAAGGAAATCACATCCCTAGCCAAACCAACATCCATCAATGACGTTCAACGGCTGGCGGGTCGTGTGGCTGCTTTAAGCCGGTTCATAAGACGGTTAGGGGAGAAGGCAATGCCTTTGTATCAGATGATGAAGAAAACAGATGATTTCGTTTGGAGTGATGTTGCGAACTCTGCTGTTGAGGATCTGAAGAAACAGCTTGCTGAGCCACCAGTTCTTGCTGCTCCAATTGAGAAAGAGCCGCTATTGTTGTACGTAGCCGCTATCTCACGGGTTGTTAGTGTGGCAATTGTGGTGGAGCGCAAAGAGGTTGGCAAGGAACATCCGGTTTAACGGCCGGTTTATTACATCAGTGAGGTACTGATCGAATCTAAACAAAGATATCCACATTGGCAGAAGCTCGTGTACGGGGTGTTCATGGCAAGTCGGAAGCTCAAGCATTATTTCTAGGGTCACCCAATCACTGTGGTTAGCTTTGCGCCTTTGGGGGACATCATCCAAAATAGAGAGGCCACGGGACGAGTCGCCAAGTGGGCCATTGAACTTGGATCTCATGGGTTGAAGTATGTGCCACGTACTGCGATCAAGTCTTAGGCGTTGGTTGACTTTATTAATGACTGGACAGAGATACAGATGCCGGAGGAGAAACCAGACAACACATATTGGACTATTCACTTTGATGGGTCCAGACAGTTGGAAGGCTCGGGGGCTGGAGTTGTTTTAACCTCCCCTCGAGGTGACAAATTTTGTTATGTGTTGCGGCTGATGTTTTCTTGCACTAACAACGCAGCGGAATATGAAGCCTTGCTCCATGGTCTTCGAGTGGCCGAAGAGATGAGCCTGAGCCGGGTCCGGTGTCTTGGCGACTCAGATTTAGTGGCTCAACAAGTATCAGGCAAGTGGGATTCCAAAGACCCTCTCATGGCGGCTTATCGCCGTGAAGTTGATGCTGTTGCAGGACATTTTAAAGGATATCAGGTGGAACACATTGACCGTAGGAAGAACGAAGTGGCTGATGCTCTAAGCCGGTTGGGATCTCAGCGTAAGTCGGTGCCACCTAACACCTTTTTGGATGTTTTGCATAACCCGTCTATTAAGTTACCCACAGAAGAAGATCTAGTTGTTCCTGACCCGAAGGCACAGTTGGTGGCGGCTCTTCATGTCATCCCAAATTGGATAGTGTCGTTCCTGGCTTACATGACCCGAGGAGAATTGCCAGCAGATGAGACCCTGGCTCAACACATAACCCTCCGGTCTAAGTCAATGATGATTTCTGACGGAGAACTATACCATCGCAGCATCTCTGGAGCATTTCAGCGGTGTGTTTCCCTTGAAGAAGGCCAAGAAATACTTCGTGATATCCATGAAGGCGATTGCGGTCATCATGCCAGGTCAAAATCTTTGGTGGCCAAGGCTTTTCATCACGGTTTTTACTGGTTGACGGCTCCCGCTGATGCAGAGGATCTAGTCGGTAGATGTGATGGATGTCAAAAATTCGCATGACGAGCGCATGTGCCGGCTCAAGAGCTACGGATAATTCCAATCACTTGGCCATTTGCGGTCTGGGGGCTTGACATGGTTTAGTGGCAGTTGACAAATTCACAAAGTGGGTTGAGGCAGAGCCGGTGAGTAAGCGTGATGCAGCCACGGCGGTTCAGTTCATGAAAAAGGTGATCTTCTGTTTTGGTTTTCTACACAGCATTATCACTGACAATGGCACTAATCTATCTCAAGGGGCTATGGAGGAGTTTTGTCAGCGTGAGCATATTCAGCTTGATGTCTCTTCTGTAGCTCATCCTCAATCCAATGGTCAAGCTGAGAGAGCAAATCAGGAAATCTTAAAAGGTCTCAAGCCCCGGCTTATGGTTCCCTTGCAGCAAACGCCGGGTTGTTGGGTAGAGGAGTTACCCTCGGTGCTATCACTACTAGGAAAATGCTTATACATAGAATTTTAGCAGTAGCGCCTGTTTGGGCACACACGCTACTGGTATTTACCAGTAGCGCCGGCCAGAACGGGCGCTACTGCTAGTGAGTAGTAGCATCGCTGGTTGGCGCGGGTCGCGCTGCTGTTTAGCGGGCCGCCGGGGCCAAAGGGCAGGCCACTTAGATGTAGCGTGTGTTTTGCACCAGCGCTACAGCTAGTGGGCTTAGCAGTAGTGCTGGCCCATTGCCCGCACTATTGTTAAGCCCACACCCTCTCCCCCCGTGCGCCCCCGGCCCGGCCTGCCTCAACTCTCACTAAAGCTCACTCACACTCTCCACACTCCTCCCTCTCAATCCCCCGCGCGCTCTCGTCGACCCGCACGCTGTCGTCCCCCGGGCCGGCCCTCCTCCCTGCTGCTTCGGTCGCCCTCGTCCGCGCCGACCCTCCTTCTCGCCGACCGCCCTCCCCCGCGTCGGCCTCCTCCCCCGCCGGCCACCCCGGTCCCCGCGCCGGCCCTCCTCCACCGTACCGAGAGGTACTCCTCCCTCTCCTTCCTCCTCCTCCCTCCCCCCTAGCTAGTTATAGTTATTAGAGTAGTTATTTTGAATCCTATGTAGTTGAAAAAATGTAGGTAATTAGAATAATTAGGTATGAACCCTAGTTAATTCGTATGAACCCTAGGTTTTTAAATTTAGCTAGGTTTTAAAGTTAGGACAGAAATTTAGGTACGTTTTTAATTAGGTGTAGTTAATAGAATTTAGGTGTTTTAGTTGTTTTAGGTGTAGTTAACAGAATTTTAAGTGTTTTAGTTGTTTTAGGGGTAGTTAACAGAATTGTAGGTATTTTTTTGGTTAAAGAAATTGTTGTTATTTTTTTAGTTAAAGCATTTTTCCTGTTATATGCAAATTTGCAGTGGACATGTCACATTTTGGACATGTCATATTTTTCCGAGTGGCCTATGTTTTGCCAGAAATGTCGATCATTTACGTTCTGGCAAATTTCAGGCGCTCGATATGTCCTATTTTTAGCAAAGGTCATGCCAAATTTTGCTAAGTGTTTATTAATTCTGTTTTCATAATTAAGCATTTAGTTCTCGACGTCGACGATGCCTATCCCGCATCCTCGTCGTCAACTCGGCGGAGGACTCCTGGTTGAGCCGAGGGGCCATGTCCGGGACTGGGCTCTGCCGGGCTGGTACTGGGTTGTGCTACCTTCTGGTGAGCGCAGCTTAGTGAGGAGCCAGCCCGTCGTCGACCCGGAGCTTCTTTGGTGGCGGTCACATGGGCCTGCATCGGTGGAGATGCTTGAGTCCCCGCGCAGGTGGTACAACACCGTGTCACGGAGGAAAATGCGCACGTCCAGCGCTACTTGGTTGCGTTGGCGAATGGCCGGTTCTCAAATACCTGGCAGATTATTTGGGGATCTCACCGGAGCTATGATCCGGTGATGATTCCTTCTCTCTGGGTGTACACCGCGGCCCACTGAACCTAGAGGAGCTATTATTCGAGATGTATTAGTGATATTATATGATGATCTTTGCTACAAACTACTATATATGTATTCGATGATGGATTATTAATTACCTATTAGTTATTTTCTTATTGAATGCAAAAGATGAGCGCAGTTTGTGCTACAAACTACTATATATGTATTCATGATGGATTGTATGATGATCTTTGCTACAAACTACTACAAACTACAAATTTTAGGTGTTTTAGTTGTTATATGATGCTCTTTGCTACAAACTACTATATATGTATTCGATGATGGATTATTAATTACCTATTAGGAAATGTCTGACGACGAAAGGGAATTCGCTATGTGCGAGTACTACGAAGATAAGCGCGGTCTGTGCGACATGCCTCACTTGGTAGGAGGTCGGCGCTTCAGCATCAAGCTCCAAGAGACCTTCGATGTTGAAATGGTACGCAACAACGACAAGTGTTTTTTGTTATTTTTTGCACGACTTCTCTGATTCTTCAACGTGTAATTTCCGTCTTTTACAATTTGACTAGCTTATCCCATGCCATGCAAGACGCTATGTCTTGGAGAATATGGGTTTTGAAGATCATGAAAGAATGGAGACAAAGATAATTCAACTAAGGACCCATCATGGTTATGATTTTGCTGTAAATCTATACAATTCTGTGAACTCATCCAATTTTGGTTGCCTAAATTGGGAAGCCCTTTCCAAGGTGCATGATTTTCATGAGGGTATGCTTCTCACCTTCGATCTTGGTGATCCTGACATCAACGAAAATGATATGACCATTTGGGTCCTTGTTGACACGCTTCCAGTTCTACCGTTGTGTGAATTTCTTAAACATATTTACTAAGTAATTTATATTGTTTATTTCAAAATATTTGATAGTTTATTTCCATTGAAAGCTTATTTTCATTCTTCAAAAAATGTACGGAAAATGCTAGACAGAACCTACTACTACAATGATGAAGCACAATTAACTTATAAGGAGCAAGATGGTCTTATCGCATTTTTTACTGATATTGAGAATTACAATAGCTATTATCAAACTCCTCCACATTATGTCCAATACGTGCCACTAGTGCATGTGTTGAACTACGGTAACATCAATGGAGATATCATGGTAAGATTTTCTACTATTACGACATCCGTGCATCTTTTGCATAAATTCTTCTAAAACTAAACTATATTGCTAACTACAAAGTTATTACTATGTTTTTGAACAGAAAAACCCGATGGATTGTGTGCCTCATCTGATGTTGACGAGAGGTCGCGTTAATGTTATGAGCTTACGGCCACCACAGCCAGGTCAGCCGTAGTATCCACATCACTCCTGTCCATACCGGATTTCTAAAAGCGAGGAAGCCATAATAATAGATGATTTCAAAAAATGTTTGAACCATCGTAGAGAGCTACTTGGAAGCAACATTGTGCATAGGCCAAGACTTGGAGACAAGATGATCTCCGTTCTTTATTATGGAGAGTCAATTTTCCTTAATGCAGCGTCAATGCCTATCTTGTTTTATGATATTTTACCTAAGAGAGGGTAGAGTAGGTCCTATGAGAGGAGTAGGTCGTAGCTAGAATGTGTTATTATGTGCTACAATGTGTTAGTGTTGATGATGAGGAGGAGGAGTTGTGATTATGACAAGTGACCAACTTGTTATATGATGTCTCATTGACGAACATTGTTTGATGGTGATGACAAGTGGTAATGAATATTCTATTTAAACATACTAGTTCATGATGAGTTGTTATTGTATAAAAGATATATCTGTTTAAACATGTACAGCGCCAAAATGCTAAAAACATAAAAGTTAGCAGTAGCGCTGGCCTAAAAACGCGCTACTAGTAGTTGAACTTACCAGTAGCGCTAGCCTAAAAATGCGCTACTAGTAGTTGAACTTACCAGTAGCGCTGGCCTAAAAACACGCTACTGCTACAAAATAGCTGTAGCGCCGTAGCAGTAGCGCTGGTGCCAGCGCTACTGGTAGCACAAAAACCGGCGCTACTGGTAAGCATTTTCCTAGTAGTGTATGGAGTATCAACACCACACCTAATAGGTCTACAGGTTACACACCTTTCTTCATGGTGTATGGAGCAGAAGCAATGTTTCCTAGTGACATCCGTCATGACTCGCCCCGTGTGGCGGATTATGTTGAAGGTAATAATGAACAAGCCAGACAGGATGCAATGGACTTGTTAGATGAGGAAAGAGACTTATCAGCGACTCAATCAGTAATTTATCAAAAGAACCTGCGCCGTTATCACAGCCGCCAGGTTAAGTCCAGGACTTTTCAAGAAGGCGAACTGGTGCTCCGGCTCATCCAGGATGTGTCAGATGCACACAAATTATCCCCACCTTGGGAAGGACCCTTTGTGGTCAGCAAGAACTTAAACAACGGTTCATATTACCTCATTGACGTTCGAGAGCACAAAGACTCACGTAAGTCGGAGTAGGAGACCCGCTGGCCGCGGAACATTGCTCAACTTCGGCCATACTACACCTGAGCCACCGGCTCTCATCATGTACATACATTGATGTTATATATATCATGATAAGTAATAAAGCAGGACCATCAGTCTCTTTTTCTTTTTAGAAATATTACACATCTTCATTATTTTTTACTATTATTTTCAAATGACTATTAAGGAGATGATCATATTTGAATCAGGTTTAACCTTTTTTGGTCCAGCTTATGATCATATTCGAATCTAGCTGCAATTCTCATGGTCACTTGGGGGCTTCCTATTCAAACATAGGTCGTATTCGAACCAAAGAGAACATAGCTGTCGTAACCCTTCTGATCGACTCAAAGCCAAACTCACTAGGGGGATTCTTGATCGTATCCGAATCATACCTTAACCCCTTTTGGGTCTGACTTGGATCGTATTCAAATCAGGGTCGTTAAAAACCTCTCAAGGTCATTTGGGGGCTTCCTGTTCAAACATAGGTCGTATTCGAACCAAAGAGAACATAGCTGTCGGTACCCTCTTGATCAGCGCAACGCCAAAGCCACTGGGGGCTATATGGTCGTATTCGAACCTTAGCTTAACCCCTTTGGTCCGGTTTACTGATCGTATTCGAATCAGAAACCCCCAATCTTTGTTCACAAGGCTAATGTCGTTTACCACCTGTTATTTGTCTTATTGGTTTTTTGATGTCTCAATTTCAAAATAAACAATCATGGCCTTTTCACCGGCTTGACTATCTCACAACAAGCCGCCAGGGCATGATAATCATCAGGTATTCAGAAGCATTGACTTCTCGCAAAGACTTGATTATCAACCTCATCACCCGGGTCATATAAACCAGTGGTTCGGAGGTCAAAAGATACAGGACCTGGTGTAGGGTGGAACCCTAAGTGGAGATATTTCACGAATTGGAGGGGGAATCCCCAAGAACAAGATGAACACAAGAGGGAAAACAAGAGGAACACTCAAGAACAAGTCCAATCACACATCCACTAGACAATCAAACACACAAGATCCACAAGGTACATGAACAATCAAAGGGAAATAAGATACATGATAGAGTTCATCCCAAATCCTATGAAGGAGATGAGGGCTTGATGATCTAGATAGATCCTTCCCTAGATGGGGGCTTTATCCATTAGGGATCTTCTCCAATGGAGGCCTTGTACTCCAATGGAGTCTTCTCTCTCAAGAGGAATCCCACAAGGGGAGGTACAAGAGCTAAGCTCTAATATCTAGATCTATTCTTAACTAAGTCTAAATGGAGGAGATGAAGAAGTATATATAGTGAAGGGGTAAGCAAGGGCGAATGGGGATTACATGGGCAAAGCCACAGCAACACACAGCGGGCCCCGTGTGCACGGGGTAAGTGGGGCCCGTGCGCACGGGGTATCCAGAGACCTGACGCAAGGGCCCGTGCGCATGGGGTCCGTTGGGCCCTTGGACACGGTCGTCCCGTGGGCACGGTACACGCCCGTGCGCACAGGGGCTTCAGGATCGCCAGCCTAGGAGGCCCGTGGGCACGGGGTCGGAGGGGCCCGTGCACACGGGGTTGCCTGGGAGCTGCTGCCTTCTTCTTGGCGCTTCCTTCTCCTCTTACAGGCTTCCCTCTTGGATGGTGTAGATGTTCTCTTCTTCTTGGACTCCTCCTTGATGAACGTGTAGCTCCTCTAACACCTATGTATGCATACGAGAGAGGGGTCAAGTAGTATACCATCCTCGAGAGGTATAAGTGGACACATGTAAAGGAGAGGATTCACCTTTGTATGTATGAAGTAGATGTGACACGTGTCACTTTCCAAATGGACTCTTGACATGGTGATGTCCATAGGATGCTCCGCGTCATCCCCTCCCCCTTGGGAAAGATCCGACCTCGGATCGAAATCCAAATCACCATGGGAAAGAGATGATGTTGCCGTGTAGTAGTGGACGATCACCAAGAATTCATCATCTTGTAGTTCCAAATGGGCACTCTCCGATGTCGTAATGTCTTGTAATTCCTTGAAAAGGAGGAAAGATAACAAGCACTTGGAAAAACAAATGTGGTTGGCGTAAGAGCAAAACCAAGCATTCAAGAGGTGATTCACACAACAAGTGTTGTCATCATCCAAAGTATATGGTGTGACAAAGGATTGTGACATGGCATGTAAGCATATCAATCGAGCACAAGCAAAGATATCATGGGGACAAGCATGCAATTGTGAGGAAGTGATGCAAATATGTGTGTCAAGAGAATAAGCATCTACCTCATGGCAAAGGTATAGGAATGACAATATCATGCAAAGTGATCATGGCAAGATGGGCATATAATATGTAATGGACAATAACACATAACCATGTGAGAGCCATGTAGAAGAAATGCGCGAAGTCTTTGCATGAAGAGAGCGGTGGGAAAGGAAATCCATGGGATCCCAAGTCATCATTGCTCTCTAGAGCTCGTTTTGTCAACTCTTGGGATTGTGAGGTTGACAAGTATTCATGGGTACCTACACAAAAGAGACACAAACGAAAGAACGTGTGTGTGTGGTAAATGTACACATCATCCATCATGATGTGTATGTGCACATGTGAGTTAGCACAAGATAAGCATCGTTCAAAGAAATTTGATGCATGGTATAAGAACATGTCATCCATCATGAAAGAATAGTTATGGTGTATGACACGATGGGGATACAAATTTAGCATACATGTATATGCCACATCAATAGCATGTTTATTCATGGGAAGCATATGGTGCACACAAGTATGAGGATCATGCAATGGATGGGATGGATCAAAATCTCCTAAAATGTATGAGGGAACTATGGGGGTCTCCTCATGAGCAATATCGGAAACATCATATGGAGAAAATCGACAACATCCAAAACAATGCATATCTGAAGCTAGGTGGTCATGGCATGGCATATGAGATAAATGATGCAAAGGAAGCATAGCAATATCATCACAAGAAAAACAAATGTCAATAACCAAGGGTTTGTCATCTATGCCATAAGTGCAAATTGGGTTAATCTGAATGGCATATGCATAGTCACTATGAAGAGATTGCAAATATGACATGTGGTCGATCTCATGCATAGCATATGACAAGTCAAGCGGATTGGCAAACATGATGTGACCGAGAGAATTAGCACAAGAAATCCTATGTAACATGGCATCACAACTAATAGACACCACATGGCAATCATCATACTCATCATAAATGGGTAAATCATCGCATGGGGAAGTCACACTAGCATGAAGCATGGACATAGGTTGATCAACATCATGCAAGAAATCAATGTCAAGAATGTCCACTAGTGGGACTAGAGCATCACCTTCACCTATGTTACCTTTATCATTCCACTCATGTGGTGTAGGTGAGGTGGGAAAGACCAAATGGTGGTCATCTTCATCTTGATGGAACCATGTGGGGGGTGCATCACATTCCACCATGGCCATCGTCTTGTCCAAAGGTAGGACGAAGTCGTCGAGAATCGACGCGTCATCATATAAGGGACCTAGCACCAAATGAGAAGACACAATAGAGGTAGAGGTCAAGTCGTTAGAAATCATAGTGGCCTCACATGCCCTATCAACTACCTCAGTCTCTCTATGTGGTGGTTCACTCACTCCCTCACAATAGGTGCACTCAAACTCACATATGGTGGAGTCACTCTTCTCACTCAAAGGGTGGGGGTTGTGGCTCTCCTCCCATGGGAATTGTGGAAACACATCATATATGGGGCTAGTGGTGAAGTCACTCTCACTATCAATATGGTGGCAAAAGTCACTCAAGTCATCATGTGTCGCCGTGGTCAAGGTGACATACTCAACCATCTCACCGCCGTCGCCATGGATGAAGGCCGAAGATGGCACATCATCACTCTCGCGTCCTAAGATGGAAGCATCATCCTTGCTCACCACCGTGTCGCTCGCCTCCAAAGCTTGGTCATTGAAGGTCTCCGTAGTTGAACTCGTGGCCGCATCGTCTTGAAATAGAGTCATAGGAGACTCGGCATCATCAATGCCACAAAGAGGGATGGCGGTGAAGTCGAACTTGGGAGCATCGTCTTGGAGCTCGTCGGGCTTGGACATCATGGTGGTACTAGCCTCATGCTCGTCGTGTTGGAGCTTGGTCTTTGAGAAGTGTGCTTGGGGTGGAGAAGCCTTGGCCGTCATGAGTTCTTGTTCCGCCTTGAGAGCACCAATGTAGTTGGCGTCGAGGGACTTGTAGTTCTCAAGGAAGATAGACTTGGAGATGTCGTTGTTCAATCCCATCATGAAGTGGAACTTCATTGACATGGGGTCGTCCACGCCGGCACGTCGCAAGGCATGCTTCATCTCCTTGAAGTACTCGTCCATGGACTTGGATCCTTGGATGGTGTTCTCCAATTGGCGTAGAAGTTGTTCCGTGTAGGTTGGAGGCACGAAATCTCGCCGCAAAACTCTCTTCGTCTTGGGCCAACTCATGTCGTAGCTCTCCGAAGGTGTGTGAAGACACCATGTGGACGAGTAGTCGTGGAAGTTTCTTGAGGCACACTTCACTTGATCTTCAGGAGGGACTTGATGTAGCTTGAGGTAGTCGTCCATCAAGCGCTCCCACTCGAGATACTCCTCGGGTTCGAGAGTCCCATAGAAAGGAATCTCGTGGTTGGTGTCGAGGTCGTAGTAGCTCGAGGGAGTAGTGGACTTGAGCTCGTGGAGTAGGCGAAGATGCCGTACGTCCGAAGGCGAAGATGCCTTGAAGTCACTTGGCGAAGATGCCGAAAGTGTTGAAGAAGTCGTAGCCTTGTAGTTGATGTTGTTGTACTGTATGGCCCATGTGCACCGGGGTGCTGGAGGCCATGTGCATGGGGGTCGAAGGAATGTGTGCACGGGGGTGGCAGAGAAGCCAACTCTCGTCCAGTAGGTCGCTCTTCATGGTCTTGTCGATGTCGATGCTTGTGTGTACTTGCCGGAGATGGTAGCATGGAAGTCTTTTCACTTGAGCGTCTTCTTGAAGACGATGAAGACCGCTTGCCGTTCTTGATGAGGACCTTGAGCTCCTCCATGTGCTTGTCCATCTTGGCGTCGATGACGTTCTTCATAGCATCGAACTCGTGGTCGTGGTTGTAGACCGGAGGTGAAATGCCTTGCCTATCCATCACAAAACTCGAGAAAAGGTGAGTAGGAAATGAGATAAAAAATACGAAGCTACCTTTTCCCAAAGTTGAGGATGTATCTCGTATCACTCAATGTGAGATGAAAGAATAGTGGAATTGGTACCGGACTTGTTCACTCACACCTATCAAGTTGGACTCTTGAATAGATCGATCAAAAAGGATAACTTTGAGGTGGTTTCGTACCCTGCCATAATCTCTTCGTTTGTTCTCCGCTATTTGTGACTTTGGAGTGACTCTTTGTTGCATGTTGAGGGATAGTTATATGATCCAATTATGTTATTATTTCTTGAGAGGACTTGCACTAGTGAAAGTATGAACCCTAGGCCTTGTTTCCTACCATTGCAATACCGTTTACGCTTACTTTTATCATTAGGTACCTTGCTGTTTTTATATTTTCAGATTACAAAAACATATTTCTACTATCCATATTGCACTTGTATCACCATCTCTTCGGCGAACTAGTGCACCTATACAATTTACCATTGAATTGGGTGTGTTGGGGACACAAGAGACTCTTTGTTATTTGGTTGCAGGTTTGCTTGAGAGAGACCATCTTCATCCTACGCCTCCCACGGATTCATAAACCTTAGGTAATCCACTTGAGGGAAATTTGCTACTGTCCTACAAACCTCTGCACTTGGAGGCCCAACAACGTCTACAATAAGAAGGTTGTGTAGTAGACATCAGTCCATAACGGAGCTGATGTGAGCATTGACACACAACCAGAGGAAGAAACAATGCAAAAGGCATTGGAATATTAAAACAACTGACTAATTCAAAGCCCAATGTAAAGGAATTATTATTTCCGAATCAATGGATCATAGGAAAACACTCTGATTAAGGATGGATAAGTTGAGTAGGCTTATGGGTACAATCGATGGCAATTTGGTTGGTCGAAATCCAGCTCAGGTTTAAAATGACGTCTGAGCCGGAAGGCTGAATTAATTACCAGGGAATAACTAATGATTGTGTGCAATCACGCACATGTCGAATCAACAGGGTAAGAAAGACAATCACAAAGGAGTTTAATGAACATTGCTTGACATATGGAATTAACCATAATGCAAGCAGGTAAGGAAGAACAAGAGCAATATGCTACTAAGGATTCTCGGAAGATCGAATAGTACTCCAAAGAGTTTTGTGAGACACAAGAACAACTGGGGATGAATGGATACTCGACAAACGTGAGTCATAATCCATAGGGGTATTCATGTGGCGAGGAACCTCAAGGCAGTAGGCACAAAGTATTCTTAGAGCAATAGAGAGAAATTCAGGGTATCTTGTAATAATAAGATCAAGGGGGAATGATTGTAAGAATGATGGTGTAAGAAGCTATCCATTAGGATATATTGGTGGAAGGTAATTGCAAAAGAAAAGGTACAATGTCTCGGAAGAACATCGGAGAGTACCATTAGAATCTTCTGGTGATTCAAGCTATCGTCGGGAATGAGGGGCCCTCCAGGAGGAAGTATTTACAAGAACCTAGAGTCAGAGTTAGTAAAATCTTTTAACCCGAATAGAAGAGAGATCAGAGTCCCAGAGTATAGACTAGGAGTAAAACATCCTAATACCACCCACTGGCAATGTGGGACCGTAAGCCGCACAGCCATGTTAGTAAAAGTTTTGCAATGTCTAGACTCGACTTCGACCATGAAGTTTGGAAGGGGGATTCCTACAGGCAGTTGAATCTGATACCAACTTGTGAGGCCCCCAATTCAATCGTACACTAATCATACATGCAAATGTGTACAATCAAGATCAGGGACTCACGTGAAGATATTACAACACAACTCTAAAAATAAATAAGTCATACAAGCATCACAATACAAGCCAGGGGCCTCGAGGGCTCGAATACAAGGGCTCGATCATAGACGAGTCAGCGAAAGCCACAATATCTGAGTACAGACATAAGTAAACAAGTTGACATAAGATGCCTAGCACAAACTGGGATACAGATCGAAAGAGGCACATGAATCCTGCCTGGGATCCTCCTAAACTACTCCTGGTCGACGGCGGCCTGCACGTAGTAGTAGGCACCTCCGGTGTAGTAGGAGTCGTCGTCGGTGGCGTCTAGCTCCTGGGATCCAACATATGGTCAGAAAAACCGGGTATATAAAGGGGAAGAAGTGGGAGCAAAGCAACCGTGTTTACTCATCCAAGGTACTCACAAGCAAAGATCTACAGTACATATGCATTGGTATCAATGAAATGGGTAGTATATGTGGACTGAACTGCAGAATGCCAGAATAAGAGGGGGATAGCTAGTCCTATCAAAGACTATGCTTCTGGTAGCCTCCATCTTGAAGCATGTAGAAGAGAGTAGCTGGTAAGTTCACCAAGTATCATCGTATAGCATAATTCTACCCGGCGATCGTCTCCTCGTCGCCCTGTGGGAAAGCGATCACCGGGTTGTCTCTGGAACTTGTCTGGGTGTGTTTTATTAAATATCTGGTTCTAGTTGTCATAAGGTCGAAGTACAACTCCGGGTCGTCCTTTTATCGAGGGACATGGCTATTCGAATAGATCAACTTCCCTGCAGGGGTGCACCACATTACCCAACACGCTCGATCCCTCTGGCCAGACACACTTTCCTGGGTCATGCCCGGCCTCAAAAGATCAACACGTCGCAGCCCTACCTAGGCCTAACAGAGAGGTCAGCACGTCGGTCTAAATCCTATGCGCATAGGGGTTTGGGCCCATCGCCCGTTGCACACCTCCATATTGCGTGGGCGATCGGTGAGCAGGCCTAGCAACCTCCATTACAAAGGAAGTTGCGTTACGAGGTCCAACCCGGCACGCGCCGATCAGTCACTGACATCTAGGAGGCTTCGGCTGATACCACGACATTGATTGCCCATATCTCGTCTTGCGTAGTTGGTTAGTGCATATAGGCTTGTAGCCAGACACAGATCAAATACCAAGATCTCGTTAAGCTGTTATTTTGAAGTAACCATGGACGCCGACCAGGACCAGGCCCACCTCCCTCCTAGGTGGTCTCAACCTGCCCTGTCGCTCCACCACAAAGATCCACTCAGAGGGTCGTCGCGACAAATGTCCTTTCAGCCCCCAATCCGTGAATCTCTCATGGGTACTCTACGAGCCGACCTGACTTTAGTCACCACATGTATCATATATTATGTATATAAGTATATACCCGTGATCACCTCCTGAGTGATCACAGGCCGATAGTATAGCATGGCAGACGGACCAGAATGTAGGGTCACTGATGATAAACTAGCATCCTATACTAAGCATTTAGGATTGAAGATAAAGGTAACAACAGTAGTAGCAAAGGTAGGCTATGCAGTAGAATAGGATTAACCGAAAGCAATAACATGCTACACTACTCTAATGCAAGGAGTAGAGAGAAGGAATAGGCGACATCGGGTTGATCAGGGGGGGGGGCTGGCCTGGTTGCTCTGGCAAGAAGGAGGGGTCGTCATCGATGCAGTCGATCACAGGGGTATCGGCAGCGGTTGAGGGAGACCTCGGGCGACCGACCTATTGGACATGGGCTGGACTGATGGGCTGTGAAGATACGAAGACCGAAGACTCTACCCGTGTCCGGATGGGACTCTCCTTGGTGTGCAAGGCAAGCGTGGCATCCAAATATGAAGATTCCTTTCTCTATAACTGACCTTATGTAACCCTAGATCCCTCCGGTGTCTATATAAACCGGAGGGCTAGGTCCATAGACGTATCTCCCCATAATCATAGTCAGACAGGCTAGACTTTTAGGGTTTAGCCATTACGATCTCGTGGTAGATCAACTCTTGTAATACTCATATTCATCAAGATCAATCAAGCAGGAAGTAGGGTATTACCTCCATAGAGAGGGCCCGAAGCTGGGTAAACATTGTGTCCCCTGTCTCCTGTTACCGTCGACCCCAGACGCACAGTTCGGGACCCCCTACCCGAGATCCGCCGGTTTTGACACCGACATTGGTGCTTTCATTGAGAGTTCTGATGTGACATCTAAAGATAGGATTGATGGCTCACCTTGTTCTCAAGGACGACGTCACCTCCCGAGGAGCACTGGCCCAGGCCAAACCCTCCGGCTGGGCGACGTCATCATGACCGCTTGTTCGGCCGTTAAGCTGACGATGACTTCACGGGTCATCGAAAATCCCCTCCATGTTGACTCCAAATACTCCAAGCAGATGGATCCGACGGAGGTGTCGTCCTTAAACGAGCTCCTAGATCGCATCGCCGCCCTGGGGGTGGCCACAGACTACGATCGGATTAGGCTTAAACCCGACCAGAGAGAAATTAAAACTGCACCGATCACCCATCAAATAGCGGTAGTAGAGGAGCAAGACGACAAATCTTCCTCTATATTGAGGACGAACTATGTTCGGATCTCCGAGCCTGAAGAGCCGGATACCTACCTACAGAAATACATGCCTTCTCCTCCGAACATAGAATCGGACGACAAGCCCAAAAAATCAGTTGCCATCCCAGAGCCCGAACTACTAAGTTCGAAAGTTCTTCAAACTCCGGATCCTAAATTGGGTCAGGGTTCGGATTTCAAACCACCCACCTAGATATAAGTGCTCTCATGGGCATATGACAGCAGTCTCAGGAAACGGTCCACCACTTCTGGGCCAGATTCCTCCTTGTCAAAGATAAGATTGAAGATTGCCATGACGAAGACGCGATCTCAGCATTCCGCAAAAATTACACGGATGAAGGAATCCTCAAATCCATCAACTGTCGTCGCATATCATGCTTCACAGACTTGGGAACCATAGTATACAAGTACTGCACAATGGAAAGCGCCTGGAAAACTCAGGCAACTCACTAGGAACCGCCGGTTTCCACCCAACCCCTCGTTCATGTAAAAAGGACGCTCCCTCGTGGCACGCCCGACCCAATGGTAAAGAAATATAAGCCCATTACGGGACACGGAACCGTTCTGGAGGGATGGCTCGATGGACCATGCAAGTTACACGCAACACAGGATACTATATCAACCCACAATCCTAGGGCATGTTGGATACTCCGGCAGGTGACCAAGAGCGGCGAGGATGTCCTCACCAAAAACAACCTAGAGCAATATCCCCCAGAAGACGACGACCTCAGCGTATTGACGGTCTTCGAGACTTTCGCTTCAAACAGTAAGCACAAAAGGGCACTCCGCGACCTCGCCGAAGTCTGCCAAATCGCAGCAACAAACCCTTGGAACAACACGGCCAAAACTTTCAATGCCGATGACAAACCAAAATTTAGGACAGTCCGGGCACCACCCGCCTTGGTCCTCAGTCCGATCGTGGACGACTTCCGGCTCACCAAGGTTCTCATGACGGCGGCAGTGGACTAAACCTCATTTACGAGGATACACTCAGTAAAATGGACATAGACAGGAGCCGCATCGAGCAAAGTAGCACGACCTTCCAAGGAATTATTCCTAGTCGGGAGGCGCAATGCGCGGGAAAAATCAAGCTTGACGTGGTATTCGGCACACCGGAGAACTATCGGACCGAAGAATTAACCTTCCAAGTGGCCCCTTTCAATAGTGGATATCACGCCCTATTGGGGAGAGATGCATTTACACGCTTCGAAGCTATACCTCACTACGGATATATGAAGCTCAAGATCCGGGCATAATCACTCTCGCCAGTGACCCGGACATAGCACTCTGCGCCGAAAATAAAACCGCATCCCTGGCCCTTGAGGCATTATCTAAAGCCCTAGCGGCCAAAGAATTAATCGCATTATGCTCCACGGTGGATAGGGACTATGTAATCATGGACAAACGACCCAAATCCACCTCTTTCAAACCAGCAGAAGAAATAGTCAAATTCCAAGTCCATCCAACGGACCCCAAGAAGACAACATCTTTCGGGGCACAACTAGACCTAGCGGTCGACACCGAGATATGAGAGTTTCTACGCGAGAACTGGGATATATTCGCCTAGGACCCCTCGGGTATGCCAGGAATCCCAAGCAGAGTGGCCGAACACAGCCTCAATATATTGAAGGGATATAAACCGGTCAGGAAAACACTACGGCGCTTTTCCGAACCCAAACGTCAAGCTTTAGGGGAGGAGCTAGCCAAGCTAATCGAGGCCGGATTCATTAGATAAATAAAATACCCGGACTGGCTTGCAAACTTGGTGATGGTGCCAAAGAAGGATAAATCCTGGCGCCTGTGCGTCGATTTCAAAGACCTCAGTAAGGCCTACCCTAAGGATCCCTTCCCCCTCCCCCTGCATCGACCAGATCATTGATGCCACCGCAGGACATGACTCATTGTGCTTCCTCGACGCATATTCCGGATACCATCAAATCAAAATGAAGGAGTCCGATCAAGCCGCCACGGCATTCATTACCCCATATGGGCCATTCTGCTTCAACACCATGCCCTTCGGGCTCAAAAACGCTGGGGCCACCTACCAACGCATGATTCAAACATGCCTGGAGAAATAGATCGGCAAGACAGTTGAAGCATACGTGGACGACGTCGTCATTAATAATAGGCACGTCGATTCACTAATAGATGATTTAAGTCTCACATTTCGACAACCTCCGTGCATATGACATCAAGCTCAATCCGGAAAAGTCTATTTTCGGCGACCCTACTGGAAAGCTACCGGGCTTCATCGTTTCCAATAGAGGAATTGAAGCAAATTCAGCCAAAATCCAAGCTTTGTCACAATTGGCCACGCCAACGGACCTTAAATAGGTCCAAAAACTCACAAGATGTGTGGCAGCTCTAAGCCGTTTTATCTCCACATTGGGAGAAAAGGCATTGCCACTGTATCGCCTCCTCCGGCGCACCGATCACTTCGAGTGGGCGGATGCGGCAACAACCGGACTGAAAGAAATAAAAACCCTTCTTGCGAGCAACCCAATCCTGGTCGCGTCGAACGTTGGTGAACCCATGTTATTATACATATTGGCAACACACCAGGTGGTGAGCGCCATGCTCGTCGTTGAGCAAGAGCAGGACGGACACAAATTCCCGCTTCAAAAGTCGGTATACTACGTATCCACTGTCCTCACACCATGCAAATCCCGGTGCCCTCATTATCAAAAGATAGCATACGCGGTCTTCATGGCATCCCATAAGCTACGACACTACTTCCAAGAATGTTCTATCATAGTGGCTTCCGAAGTACCACTCAATGACATAATAAACAACAGTGATGCTACGGGCCAGATAGCCAAATGGGCCATTTAGCTCCTTCCATTCAACATAACATAAAAACCGCGTCGAGCCATCAAATCCCAAGAACTGGCGGACCTCGTCGCCGAATGGACAGAGGCCAAACTCCCTAAAGATTATGACACATATTCCAACTGGGTTATGTATTTCGATGGTTCCAAAATGCTGGCAGGATAAGGAGCGGGCGTCGCTTTAACGTCCCCCACTGGAGACGTAGTCCAGTATGTGCTCCAAATATTATACACAGACTCCAATAATGCAGCCGAATACGAGGCCTTATTGCATGGTCTCCGGATGGCTGTCTCCATGGGCATACAACGCCTGGAAGTGCGTGGGGACTCAAACCTCGCAATATCTCAAATAAATGGAGATTTTGATGCCAAAGATCTGAAGATGGCGGCTTATCGCAACGTCGTCCCAAAAATGTCGGCTCGGTTCGAGGGGCTTGAGTTTCATCACGTGGCTCGAGAATGTAATCAAGCGGCAGACGTTCTTGCTCGCATCGGTGCTAAGCGCGACCCCGTCCCACCTAACATCTTTCTGGAAAGGCTTTTTAAGCCGTCTGTGGTGTGGCAAGGGGAGAGCGGCAACACTAGTCCGGATCCAAACACAACCCCAGATTCCGAACACAATGATATCATCGGGGGCTCGACCGCCGAAATAACACCGTCAACCCATCTCATCATGGTAGTCATTGCCCCATGGACCTAACCCTTCCTGGCCTACCTTAATAGGAGAGAACTCCCTGAGGATCAGAATGAGGCTCGCCGCATTGTCCGACATTCAAAGGACTATAAGATTCCCGACGGAGAGCTCTACAAGAAAAGTGCTACCAGAGTTCTTCAAAGATGTATCTCCGAGGAAGAGGGGCGGCAACTCTTGGCTGAAATTCATGCCGGTCTCGGTGGTCACCACGCCGCAGCTCGGGCCCTTGCTAGCAAGGCCTTCCATACAGGTTTTTACTGGACGATGGCCCGAGAAGATGCATAGGACCTTGTCCAACATTGCGTCGTATGCCAGCTCTTCGCCAACCAAAGCCATATGCCCCCACCGCTCTACAAACAATCCCCATCACTTGGCCTTTTGCGATCTGGGGGCTCGATATGGTCGGACCCCTTAAGGGAGGAATCCATAATAGAAACTATCTGCTAGTCATGGTGGATAAATTCACTAAGTGGATAGAGGCCAAACCAGTTAAAACGGCTGAGGCGGGGCCAGTGATACAATTCATATCCGGCATGGTACACCGTTATGGTGTTCCACACAGCATCATCACCGATAACGGCTACAATTTCACAGCCGATGAGGTGAAAACTTGGTGTGCTAATCTGGGCATTGAGCTCGATTATGCCTCTGTCTATCACCGCAAACAAACAGTCAAGTCGAACGGGCCAATGGTCTTATTATGAGCGGCATCAAACCTAGACTAGTGCGGTCTTTGAGAGAATCAGACAAGCCCTGGGTTGAGGAGCTTGACTCCGTACTCTGGGGGTTGTGGACCACGCCCAACCGCACTACTGGATATACACATTTCTTCATGGTGTACGGCGCGGAGGCTGTGCTGACCTGCGATATTATTCATGACTCACCTCGAGTGCGCATGTACGAAGAGAGAGAGAGAGGCCGAGCTTGATCGGCAGGACAGCCTAGATGCCTTGGCGGAAGAGCGCGATGTTGCAAAAGCCCGTTCCGCATTTCATCAACAACAGGCCCACAGATATCAAAGTAGAGATGTACGGGCCAAGAGTTATAATGTTGGCGAACTCGTTCTACGCTTGCCGTAGAATAAAAAGGACAAACTCAAGCCCAGGTGGGAAGGTCCCTTCATCATTGATGAAGTTCACACTGGAGGAGAGTACCACCTGTGTGCTGCATCAGACAATCGCCTAGAGCCGAACCCCTGGAACGCGGCCAGACTCCGAAGATTCTATGCCTAGCGCCGAACTATTTGTTCATCTCCTTCTACCCGTTGTTTCCTTTATTTTTTCCTCTCTTTTCGTTCTTTTTCTCTAAGCCTTAAAGCTTTCACATGGCCAAACCATGCACCTGTGATGTACACATCCTCGAACATGTACGTCCATTATACCTAGGGGCTTCCCGGACAGAAGCTTCTTCTTATTTTCTGAGCATCAAGCTCATCACATATGCGTTTTTCCCATATGTACCTTTTCTTCGCCATTATATGCATCGATATGACTTAAGTTTTGGCCAAGCCGGGTTGCCTGGCTCCTGTGCTTATGCCCTACATTCCCGTTAGTTCGACTAGGGCATAAAGGGAGCACCTCTACGATTGTTACTGCCGGGTCATCTGGATGTGTACCTTAGACTGGGTGAAGCCGAAAGCTAGCATTCTTAAGGGAATATTCGGTTGGTGGATTAAAGATGTTTTTTGCATTCACCCCATGGTGAACCCCTAGATGTTACGTATACTGCGATTTTTTCCAATCACAGTTCGGACATGCATTTTAACGCATGCACACACAGGGAAAGGAACCCTTAATGGAACTGTTCTCTCTGGAAGATGTTTCTTACAATCATAATGTAATATAACATAACTAGCCGAATACAACTTGTTTGTTCAAGCAACTATGACCACTACGCCTGGTTTCCACGCATACCCCGGTCTATTTTACCACTCAGGTATTCAGAAACACTCTGCACCTTCGGGTCCAGAGCTCGAAGCAAAAAGGTCTGCCATGACAATCGTTTTACAATTCAGCTAGAGTTACAAATGTCAAGGAAAGTACATAGTCACTTGGACTCAAAAATTTCCTCCTCTATACCGTCCAGCAGGCTGTCTAACTTACAATTCTGTTGGGAATACTTGGCGACCACTTCTACTTGGTCATATACCAAATTAACAGGAACTTTTTTCCATCTGACCCTAGAGGTCCGACCCGAGCCATATGATTCGGATCAAGGTTGGTATACTGTGTATTCACCATGGCCCAGGCTTCTCGTGCACCTTCCTGGCAGGCCGATATCTTCCACAATCGAAAGCGCCGCCACGCTCCCTTGAATAGCTGTATAAGCTCCTCCATCTTTCCTGAAGGGGAGGCAGACGGCCATAAGGCCTTGGCAACACTTCGCATCGCATGTCGAGCCTGCTCGTGCACTTGCGACAGCTCTTGTAGCAGATCGCTCGAGAATCCGGACATCTCCTCTTCGGGACGACCGGTCAGCATACCTGGAGACATAACTCTATTAGTCCCCACTATCTCCGAATTATTCGAAGGTAAGTTTGACCACATACTAAATATGCCTCCTCGCAGCCTTCTATTCTCCTTTACAGAGTCAGCCACCTGGGCCCGTACATGTTTCAGTTCCTCGCCCAGTTGGGTATTGGAATCCTGGAGCTTATTTTTCTCCTCCATGACTCATGTTAGCACACGCTCGCCCGTGGCTGGTAGTTTTTTGGTTTCTCCTTCTCCGCCTTGAGCGACTTTCAGTTGCTCTTGCAGTTGCTCTAATGATCCTATTAAGAGGTGAGCAACCGTGTTAGCATTATTGGTATACCATTATGTTTTAACATTACCAGGCGACACCTTCTTGGATTTCTCCAGTTCGGCATTGGTAGAAGTTAGAAGGGTCCCATACTTTTCTAGTTCCTAAGATAACAGGTTGTTCTTCTCCGTAAGTGCCTGATTATACAATGATCCTTAAATCAATTGTATCAACTGCTTTAAGTCTCGGGGGCTACTGGTGTATGATTATTAAATGTACACTTACCCGCATATCTTTCATATGCTGGTCTGTGGCTCTGGTAAGCCCATCCCGAGCAGCTCGGATGTATGCGTCGGCCGAGCTGAAGGCATCAAATGCCTCCTTTGAAAAGCCGGGGTCACGAAGAGCGGCCCTCCGACGACGATGATTCATGGCGCTCTCCACTTCAGAGTTTGTGACGGACATATCGTCTGAATCTTCTGTGGAAGGATAGTTCGGCGCCACTCCCGTGTCAGCCCCCGTCCTTAGGGCAGGGTCCGAAACCTGACTAGTAGAGGCACATCTAGCCGGAGCCCCGGACACAGTCCGGCGGATACTTTTCCAGATAGAATGCGGCGAATGGCATCACGATTTGATGTGGCGATCAGAAGATGTATTCTTGAAAAGAAAGCCTTACCTCTTTGACGAGGGTTCTGCCGTGTTATCATTTGCCTTCCTCTTCGAAGATACGCTCGGCGCGGGTGCCGTTCTCCTTGGCGACGCTTCTGGTGCACGTTGTGGCGACGAGCGCCTCCCCTTTGGAACACGAAATAGTGTGGTGGGTGAGGCATAGTAAGGAAACTCTTTCGAAGAAGGTGTCTTTTAAATTACTCACATGCGAAGCGGGGAAGAGAACGGGGTAATCGGTGATGATGGGTACTTCCGTACCATCATAACTTGTTTGATAGAATACTCCATCCTCGAGCTCCACAAATATGTCCAGATCTTCTTTGAATCCGGGGTCAAGGTCCCGGTTGTGACCCACTGGCTGGGGAGCGGGGCTATGGATCCCCTCGATAGCCTTCCACCATTCCTATAGTGAGTGGATAGGTTACTGTCCATCGAAAATGATTCAGGGAGAGGAGTAAAATGGTGGGATTGGAGCTTACCCAGCTAGGAGGATTATACATGGGAAATCCATCTCGACATTAGAGACGAGTGTCGGTGTCAAAACCGGCGGATCTCGGGTAGGGGGTCCCGAACTGTGCGTCTAAGGCGGATGGTAATAGGAGGCAGGGGACACAATGTTTACCCAGGTTCGGGCCCTCTCGATGGAGGTAATACCCTACTTCCTGCTTGATTGATCTTGATGATACGAGTATTACAAGAGTTGATCTACCACGAGATCATAGAGGCTAAACCCTAGAAGCTAGCCTATGATTATGATTGTTGTTATCCTACGGACTAAACCCTCCGGTTTATATAGACACCGGAGGGGGCTTGGGTTACACAGAGTCGGTTACAAGGGAGGAGATCTACATATCCGAATTGCCAAGCTTGCCTTCCACGCAAAGGAGAGTCCCACCCGAACACGAGACGAAGTCTTCAATCTTGTATCTTCATAGTCCAATAGTCCGGCCAAAGTATATAGTCCGGCTATCCGAGGACCCCCTAATCCAGGACTCCCTCAGTAGCCCCTGAACCAGGCTTCAATGACGATGAGTCCGGCGCACAGATTGTCTTCGACATTGCAAGGCGGGTTCCTTCTCTGAATACTCCATAGAAGATCTTGAACACAAGGATTGTGTCCCGCTCTGCAAAACAAATTCCACATACCACCGTAAAGAGTATAATATTTCCACAAATCTAATCTACTGACAACTTTTCATAACGTGACATCACGCCATGGCCCGGTCATTATTCGAACCGTTTTTCTCAACCAGCTACTACACATATTGCGAGGCAGTTTTCTTGGCACATCTTGTCGAAGCAGAGATCGTGTCCCCTTATCACGGGATTCTCATCTATACGGGTGTGGGTAACCCAACCGCGCCATCAATTACGACACTTGGGGAATAAGCGAGTTTACCAGGCAGGTGGGGAGGCGCATAGCTTCTTCCGCCCTTATAAAGGGGCAAGGACTACTCCTTTTCACCCATGCCTTCTTCTTCCCTGCCCATCCATTCTTGAGCACTCGTGCCCCAGCGCCCAAGTTCACATTTTCTCCGCAAAACCACTCCAAACATGTCCGGAGCGGGAGACAAGTGGATGGTCTCCTCTGTTACGGAGGAGAACATTATGAAGCTCCGGGAAACCGGATACCAGGCCGCAGATATCGCACACCGGCTCCCAGATATGGGGCAGATCATCCCTACCCCCGAACCCTACGAAAGGGTTGTATTCCTTACCCATTTTGTCTGCGGGCTGGGATTTCCCCTCCACCCATTTGTTCGCGGGCTCATGTTCAACTACGGGCTCGACTTCCACGATCTGGCCCTGATACGTCCATTTTGCATCATGCTTTTATATCGATATTTATTGCATTATGGGCTGTTATTACACATTATGTCACAATACTTATGCTTATTCTCTTTTATTTTACAAGGTTTACATAAAGAGGGAGAATGTTGGCAGCTGGGATTCTGGGCTAGAAAAGGAGCAAACATTAGAGACCTATTCTGCATAGCTCCAAAAGTCCTGAAACTTCACGGAAGATATTTTCAAAATATATAAAAAATACTGAGCGCAAGAAGTTCACCAGGGGGGCCACACCCTGCCCACGAGGGTGGGGGCGTGCCCCCTACCTCATGGGCCCCCTGGTGGCCCTCCGATGGCCATCTTCTGCTATATGGAGTCTTTCGATGAGGAAAAAAAATCATAATCCATCTTTCCGGACGAGGCTACGCCGCCACGAGGCGGAACCTTGGCGGAACCAATCTAGGGCTCTGGCGGAGCTGTTATGTCGGGGAAACATCCCTCCGGGAGGGGGAAATCATCGCCATCGTCATCACCAACGCTCCTCTCATCGGGAGAGGGCAATCTCCATCAACATCTTCACCAGCACCATCTCCTCTCAAAACCCTAGTTCATCTCTTGTATCCAATTCTTGTCTCCAAGTCTGGGATTGGTACCCGTGGGTTGCTAGTAGTGTTAATTACTCCTTGTAGTTGATGCTAGTTGGTTTATTTGGTGGAAGATCATATGTTCAGATCCTATATGCATATTAATACCCCTCTGATTATGAACATGAATATGCTTTGTGAGTAGTTACGTTTGTTCCTGAGGACATGGGAGAAGTCTTGCTATTAGTAGTCATGTGAATTTGGTATTCGTTCGATATTTTGATGAGATGTATGTTGTCTCTCCTCTAGTGGTGTTATGTGAACGTCGACTACATGACACTTCACCATTATTTGGGCCTAGAGGAAGGCATTGGGAAGTAATAAGTAGATGATGGGTTGCTAGAGTGGCAGAAGCTTAAACCCTAGTTTATGCATTGCTTTGTAAGGGGCTGATTTGGATCCATATGTTTCATGCTATAGTTAGGTTTACCTTAATACTTTTGTTGTAGTTGCGGATGCTTGCAATAGAGGTTAATCATAAGTGGGATGCTTGTCCATGTAACGATAGTACCCAAGCACCGGTCCACCCACATACCAAATTATCAAAGTACCGAACGCGAATCATATGAACGTGATGAAACCTAGATTGACAATATTCCCATGTGTCCTCGGGAGCGCTTTACATCATATAAGATTTTGTCCAGGATTGTCCTTTGATACAAAAAGGATTGGGCCACCTTGCTGCACTTTATTTACTTTTGTTACTTGTTACTCATTACAAATTATCCTATCACAAAACTATCTGTTACCTATTATTTCAGTGCTTGCAGAGAATACCTTGCTGAAAACCGCTTATCATTTCCTTCTGCTCCTCGTTGGGTTCGACACTCTTACTTAACGAAAGGACTACGATAGGTCCCCTATACTTGTGGCTGATCAAGACTCTTTTCTGGCGCCGTTGCCGGGGAGTGAAGCACCTTTGGTAGGTGGAATTTGGTAAGGAAAAATTTATATAGTGTGCTGAAATTTACTGTCACTTGTTACTATGGAAAGTAATCCTCTGAGGGGTTGTTCGGGGTATCTTCACCCCGACCAGTAGAGAAAAGAGTTGCTCCTCAACCTACTGAACCTACTGAAAATGAAAATGTCTGCTTTGAAATTCCTTCAGGTATGAAAGAAAAACTGCTAGCTAATCCTTTTGCAGGAGACGGAACAACACATCCTGATGAGCACCTAATATATGTGGATGAAGTTTGTGGATTATTTAAGCTTGCAGGTGTACCCAGAGATGTTATTAAGAAGAAGGTCTTCCCTTTATCTTTGAAGGAAGATGCACTGACATGGTATAGGCTATGTGATGATACATGGTCATGGAACTACAAACGATTGAAATTGGAATTTCATCAAAAGTTTTATCATATGCATCTTGTTCATCGTGATCGCAATTATATATATAATTTCTGGCCTCGCGAAGGAGAAAGCATCGCTCAATCTTGGGGGAGGCTTAAATCAATGCTATATTCATGCCCCAATCATGAGTTCTCAAGAGAAATGATTATTCAAAATTTATATGCTCGGCTTTCTCATAACAATCGCACCATGCTCGATACTTCTTGTGCTGGCTCTTTTATGACGAAGACTATTGAATTCAAATGGGATTTATCGGAAAGAATTAAATGCAAGATTGGGACCTCGATGAAGGTAAGGAGTCAGGTATGACACCTAAATTTGATTGTGTTAAATCTTTTATGGATACCGATGTTTTTCGTAAATTTAGCACTAAATATGGACTTAACTCTGAGATAGTAGCTTCCTTCTATGAATCTTTTGCTCCTCATGTTGATCTCCCTAGGGAGAAGTGGTTTAAATATCATCCTCCCATAAAAGTAAAAGCAGCTGCACCTATTAAAGTTGAAGAAAAGACTATCACTTATAATGATCCTATTGTTCCTACTTCTTATGTTGAGAAACCACCTTTCCCTATTAGGATAAAGGATCATGCTAAAGCTTCAACTATGGTTCGTAAAAGCAATATTAGAACTTATACACCTCCTGAGCAAATTAAAGTTGAACCTAATATTGTATTGTTAAAGATCTCTTGTCTGATAATATTGATGGGCATGTTATTCATTTCCATGATGAGACTGCTAGAATTGCTAAACCTTGTGCTAAAGATAAACCTAGATCTTTGGCAGGCATGCCTGTTATTTCTGTTAAAATAAGAGATCATTGTTATCATGGCTTATGTGATATGGGTGCCAGTGCTAGTGCTATACCTCATGACTTATACAAAGAAATTATGCATGATATTGCACCTGCTGAGATAGAAGATATTGATGTCACAATTAAACATGCCAATAGAGATACTATTTCACCAATTGGAATTGTTAGAGATGTTTAAGTCTTGTGTGGGAAAACTAAATATCCTGCTGATTTTCTTGTTCTTGGTTCCCCACAAGATGGCTTTTGTCCCATTATATTTGGTAGATCCTTCTTGAACACTGTTAATGCTAAGATAGATTGCAAAAAGGATGTTGTTACTATTGGTTTAGGTGATATGTCCCATGAGTTCAACTTTTCTAAATTTTGTAGACAACACCGTGAAGAGAAATTGCCTAGTAAAGATGAAATTATTGGTCTTGCTTCTATTGCCGTACCTCCTAGTGATCCTTTAGAACAATATTTGCTAGACCATGAAAATGATATGTTTATGGATGAAAGAAGGGAAATAGATGAAGTATTCTTTAAACAGGAACCCATCCTAAAACACAATTTGCCTATTGAAATATCCTCCTCCACCCAAGGGTGATCCCGTGTTTGAGCTTAAATCGTTAACTGATACTCTTAAATATGCTTATCTTGATGAGAAAAAGATATATCATGTTATTATTAGTGCTAACCTTTCAGAGCATGAAGAAGAGAGATTATTGAAAACTCTGAAGAAGCACCGTGCTGCATTAGTCCCACTATGTGTCAACACAAAATAAATTTGGAGGAAGATGCCAAACCAGTTCGTGATCATCAATGAAAGCTGAATCCTAAGATGAATGAAGTGGTAAGAAAGGAAATACTAAAACTTCTTGAGGCAGGTATAATTTATCCCGTTGCTGATAGTCAGTGGGTAAGTCCTATCCATTGTGTCCCTCAGAAGGGAGGTATTACTGTCATTCCTAATGATAAAGATGAGTTGATCCCGGAAAGAATTATTACAGGTTATAGGAAGGTAAGTGATTTCCGCAAATTAAATAAAGCTACTAAAAAGATCATTACCCCTTACCTTAAATCGATCAAATGATAGAAAGATTATCCAAACATACTCATTTTTGCTTTCTAGATGGTTATTCTGGTTTCTCTCAAATACCTGTGTTAGCCAATGATCAATCAAAGACTACTTTTACTTGCCCTTTTGGTACTTTTGCTTATAGACGTATGCCTTTTGGTTTATGTAATGCACCTGCTACCTTTCAAAGATGCATGATGGCTATATTGTTTGACTTTTGTGAAAAGATTTGTGAGTTTTTCATGGACGATTTCTCCGTCTATGGATCCTCTTTTGATGATTGCTTAAGCAACCTTGACCGAGTTTTGCAAAGATGTGAAGAAACTAATCTTGTCTTGAATTGGGAAAAGTGCCACTTTATGGTTAATGAAGGTATTGTCTTGGGGCATAAAGTTTCTGAAAGAGGCATTGAGGTTGATAAAGCCAAGGTTGATGCTATTTAAAAGATGCCATGTCCCAAGGACATCAAAGGTATAAGAAGTTTCCTTGGTCATGCCGGTTTTTATAGGAGGTTCATTAAGGACTTCTCAAAAATTTCTCGGCCTCTGACTAATTTATTACAAAAAGATAGACCATTTGTTTTTGATGACGATTGTGTAGAAGCATTTGAAATACTTAAGAAAGCATTGATCTCTACACCGATTGTTCAGCCACCTGATTGGAATTTACCCTTTGAAATTATGTGTGATGCTAGTGATTATGCTGTAGTTGCTGTTCTAGGGCAAAGAGTAGATAAGAAATTAAATGTTATTCAATATGCTATCAAAACTCTAGACAATGCTCAGAGAAATTATGCTACTACTGAAAAATAATTCTTAGCAGTTGTATTTGCTTGTGATAAGTTCAGACCTTATATTGTTGATTCTAAAGTAACTATTCATATTGATCATGCTGCTATTAAATATCTTTCAGTACATAAAACATAGAAATTTCTTTCCAAAAGCTAGAGCCAATATAGGAGTCACCATGTTCATCTAGTCTTATAGTAGTAATAATTGTAAATCCATGGTTTATGTGCAGTATGACATCCATGCAATCTTGATCTGTGTAAAGGGAAATATTATGCACTACATAACCTGTTGCATAGCAAGGGATGTGCTGCAGAAAATGGTAGGATTGTTAAAGAAAATATGGTAACATACAAATATGGGCCCAAATTGAAAGAACTGTACATCAATTGAAATCAAAGGACACAAATCTATAATTAAACAGATAGGGTAAACATGATGTCATGGAAATATGAGAGTAATCGAAAGAACAATACATCATTAATTTTCCTAATGTAGAAAGAAGAGGGGGAAATCCCCTTTGATGTATATGGTGCATGTGGCATCTTTTATCCAAATGTAGCAATATTTAGAATATGTTCAGGAAAGTAGGCCATGCCAACTGATTTTGGGTGAGATTGAACATACAGCGCGCGTCCTCAAGTGATCTGGTACAGTGAGATGGAACCTCTGGTGGAGGTCTTAAAGTCATGATGTGTCGGCGCACTGTACATTCTATGAATGAAAGGAAACCCTCATATCAGCTCGAATAAAATGAATTCACGGTGATTTCTTCCTGGTGATTAAAGGAGGCAGATGAACTAGGATAAGAGATGAGATAATATCTCATTACATTAGTTACCTTGTTGTCCATGAGAAAGAACCCTCAGTACGGCAGATTCCCCAACCGAGCGAAGTTGGGTCGACCGCGAGCAGCACCAAGAAAGTCGATGGCGATAGGCGGTGGTGGCAAGCGGAAGTGGCAAAATGCGGTGGGCTTTGCCGGCAGCCCGGTGGCAGCGGCAGGCATCTAGCAAAGTGTTTACCGCCGCGATAGGTGGTGCCATGGCATAGACGTGGAGAGGTGGCGGGCGGGCTGAGGGTTTTTGTGACGTGGGGATGGTGAGGGTTTTCTTTTTTTCTTTTTTGAATTGGGTGGTGAGGGTTTTCTGTCCCACAAAGAATTTTGGAGGCGACGGTTTGAGAGAGCGAACCATGTGTGATCGACGCAATAGCCAAAATGAAAGTCATTGCACATGGTTCCAATTTGGGAACCATGTGTGATTGGTGTACTACCTCCGTCCTAGTTTATTGGTCCCCCTTTGTAATTTTTACCATATTTTGACCAAATATTTAACTAAGAAATGTTTATGCATGTCACCAAAAATTATATCATTGAACACTATGCTCAAATACCCATCCACCGATATAATTTTTTCTGACCTGCACTAACATTTTTTCAGTTAAACCTTTGGTCAAAATTTAACACAAACTACAAAGGGGACAAATAAACCAAGACGGAGGTAGATTCCATCAACCGAACTGGTTGCAGCCATAGCCCATGGTTAGACATAAGTAAACATAGATTAAACGTACTCACACAGAGATAATAAGCGTACACGTACATAAGCATAGTTCAACCATAAGTACATAGTTCAACCGTCATTGAGCATACTCAAACGTACATAGTTCGATCCATCCCACATCTCATCTCACATGCCGGCACGATCCTGAAGCTTCTCCAGGTACTCGGCGTACGCGCCGTGCGCCACCCTGCGAGAATACTTCTGCTTGAAGGAGCCAATGACCCGTCCTCTTGCATGCCCCAGAACACTTAGATATGCTTCATGAAGCTTGTGGTTGCAAAATGGGCATCAATAGCCACTGTTCCAGGTCCTAATACGCCTATTATGCATTCCCGCATAAAGCTCCATCAGGATTTGCCTCTTGTACCTCCTATGGCCATCTTCATCCTCGCTGTCCACATCGTCAGACAACAGCTATACAAATAGTAAAACAAATTTGGCATCAAATCAATGATTACATGTCGTGAAGTAGGATTAGGTACTTATGGCTATTTATTTATACATATATAGAGATTATGGTTCGACTTTGAAGCATAGTCGTCTATGTACAGACGAATCTTGAAGAAAATAATGGCACAGACATATGTAGGTCATTCAAAATCAATTGTCAAGTTCTGGCTAGGAATTATTAGCACGAACAATAACCCTAGTCGAATTACTAGCAGAACTCCTTTGCATAGATGAAAAAACTAATCACTTATCACTTGTACCATTCAAACAATCAATACACTACACGGATCTAAGGAAACATACTCGGATTTCATGGATTGGGAGAACATAACCATAGGATTTCTATTCCAAAAAGGGGGAGGCAGGAGTAACCAAAGAAACCCTATGATCTATTTCACACATAAATAGGTATAGATGACTAACCAGCTGTCCGTCGTCGTCGGAGTCGTCACCAGAGTGGTCGTCAGAGTCGTCGCCCGGGTCGTCACCATAGTCGATGTGGAACTCCACCTCTGGTTGTGGAAGCTCGATGCCGTCGATGACGTCAGGGTGCTGGCGGCAACATCTGTCTCCATCTTCACACCATGCTCCGCTGCTTTAGCAGCCCCGACGTCGCCACTCCCTCGGATGGGGCGCTTGGGCTGCATTCTCATTCACTGACGGCTTTGAGGACTGAGAGCGGTGTCAAGGATGCAAGCAGAGAGAGAGGATTGTGTGTGTAGTGAGGATGGGGGGTGCAGCCGCTCGGGCGCACAATTAATATGGAGTAGTGGGAGTTGTGGGAGAGAGGCAGGCGGCGGTCAAACCGATGGCTCGCCTCCCCGGTGAGCCTGCACACCGGACTACTGGCATGCCTACCAAAGTTTCACATAGCTACTCACATGCCTCCCGATGACACTGCGCAGCGAGCACGCCTTCGTCAATTCACACAACTACACGCACGCCTCCCCGTTCACCTGCGCGGCGGACTGCTCACATGCGTCCCGTCAACTCACGCCTGCTCGCACGGCACACGTGTCATGCGGCGGCACGTATATTGTTTTTCTATTTGGATGATTAATGCTGCCGCTTTATGGCTTAACTGAAGCATGGCACTTATCCATTTTTGGTCTAATGCCTACGGTTCAAATAAATAATCCGATTGGGATATTGGTTCCCAATTATTAATAATCTCTCGTTTGTAATTAGATAAAGATTACATCAAAACTGGTGTCGAATTTGACAAAAAAGTACAATACCACTTTGTATTGGTGTCCATATGACAACACGATAAGTTTCATGAACTTCAAATAAGTTTTGGATGTACTAGAATTTAAAAATCAAGATTCTCAATGTTTGAAATTTGTTGCATGGGGAGTAAACATGCACCCAGTGAGACACATGTGTTTTTGCAATCCATTTAGGTGCACTGTCATGTGTGCATGTAGCTCAAATTTGATTTTTGCACATTATACCCGTCGGAAATCAATCAATTAATGTACTAAGACGGCTTAATGATCTCTGTGATTTTTTCAAAATTAAAACATCCCTCCGTTGGTAACATATGTTCACTGCGGGATAATTAATTTAACATGCATCGTAGTTGCGGTGGATTCGTGGTGTGTGTGTGGGTGTGTGCATCTGGGGGGGGGGGGCGGCTTACGAGTTGTGAGCCACCGTGTAGGTTGGCCGTTTGGTTAGGCATGCCAGTGCCACATCAGAGTCGTGAAATTGTTATTTAAAACATTACACAACCCTTTCATACACACATGTTTTGGCCACATGCAGTCGATGGTTGCCCTACACGACACTCGATACTCGCGTGTGACGGTTTCTGTGGGCCCGTGAGGTCGTCGTCCGTCACTTTGACGAACAGCCGGCAGTGAGGTTAATTTGACCAGCAAGGTAGAATCTTTTTTGTTTGTGTTATGGTGGTATATAGTACATGTCGAAGAGGTGGAAGGTGACTAGCATATATACTATACGCAAGCGTTCGTGAACAAGTACACCTCACTCAGTGTCAGGACTTTTTGGTTCCATAGGCACGTGCCACATCAAAATTGTGAAATTGGTTATTCAAACATCACACAACTCCTCTTTGGGCCACATGCATGCATGCGGTGGTTATCCTAGCTAGGACACTCACGTGTGACGCTTCCATCTATGGGCCCATGAGGCCATCGTCGATGCATGCGTGCATCACTTTGACCTACGTCGGGAGAGGTTAATTAATTTCACCATCGATGAGGATTCTTTTGGTTTGTACATATTACGGTAGGAGCATATAGTATGCGGTGAAGAGGGGGGAAGGGGACCATCATAGGTAGTACGCTTCATGAACCTCGCTTTGTGTGGGTGCATGGTTTATGGTTTTTGAGGCATGTGGCACATCAAAGTTGTGCATTTTGGGTATTCAACATATATATGTTTGGCCCACATGCAAATTATAGGTGGTTGTCCTCTTGCACCCACTTAAGAAGTTATTAGCGATATCGATGCTTTCCATCTGTGGGCCCGCTTGGTCCATCACTACTTTTTGCCTAACAACAAGAGAGGTTAATTTGACTTAGGAGGGGATTATTATTTTTGCTTGTAATACATTATACATATATAGGTCATGCTCTGGGATGACATGCATGATACAGTTTGAGCACACACACATGCATGTGTATGCATGAATCCCTCCCATTGAGTCGAAGTGGCTTGTACAACGACACGTCATGAACCGATCTCGCTCTGTGTGGGGAGCTAGTGTATGATTTTTGACGCAGACGCCACATCAATGTTGTGAAATGGTATTCAAACATGCATGCACGCATGACCTCCATACATATGCATGTAGTGGTTTCCTTCGAATGGTACACTCCCTCGCGTGGTTATTAGTGACAAGCCTATATATTCATGGGCCCGTGTGGACATCCATGATCACCTTGACGAATAACAAGATAGGTTACCATGACAGATTCTTCATTTGGTTCGTGTTATCGTAGTATAGGTCATGGTTAGATTCAGAACTTAAGTTTGAGTGCATATACTATGCATGCATGCATGAATCCCTGTCGTTGGCTTGAAGTGTGGTGTAACATACATATGCATCGTCAACCTAACCCTCACCCAGTGTGGGGATTTCTAGTTCGAAATCACAGTGCCACATCAAATTTGTCCCATTGTTACTCAAAAACACACCTCTCAATACATATGTTTGGGCCACACGCATGCAGTGGTTGTCTTCGGGGACTAGCTACTTGCGTGATTATTGGCGAGCTAGCCCATCTCCAGGGTCGCATGGACGGCCATCTCTTTGACCAACAACAAGAGAGAGGTTGTACGACCAAGCTGGATTATTCTTGGTCCGTTTTACGATCCATCTTGGTGAGATATGCCTCTCTGGCCCACCGAATGAAAGTGTGTGTGTGGGGGGGGGTTGCTACTTCGCACATTGCTAGGTGAACCTCGGTTGGCGGGAGGGGTAGGCATTCATAGCTTAGGATTCCCTTCATGCCGACACGAGGGAGGGGGATGCTAGCTACTTCGCACTTTGCTAGGTGAACCTCGGTTGGTGGGGGCATGCATTCATAGCTTAGGATTGCCTTCGTGCCGACACGAGGGAGGAGAGGTGCTGCTAGCTACTTCGTACTTTGCCAGGTGAACCTCGGTTGGGGGGGAGGGGGCATGCATTCATAGCTTAGGATTCCCTTCGTGCCGACACAAGGGGGGGTGCAACAAATACCACGCGCTTTGCGAGATAGGTGCCACATCGAAGTTGCATTTGCTATTTCAAAATCAAACCAACCTTTTCATACATAAATTTGGTCCACATGCAAGTGTGTTCGTGTTCTGACCCTCTCCCGCGTCATTTTTTTGCCAAATTTATGAACATTAGACAAGTCAGATAATGTAACAAACACGGTTCACTCAAACTAACTGTGTGCCACGATGGTACCCCTGTCACACACACATCCGCATAGTACATTGGGCTCCACGAGGCTCCCCCTCTCAAAAATATCTGCCTGCCTCGAGGGTTTTTCTGTTTCATAACACACAGTTGTTAACTCTGGACCATGTGCGATGTTTCTTGTTGCCAATCCCGCCTGCATCCCTAGAAAATATCTACCCGCATCGATGGTTTTTCTATTTCATAACACATGGTTGTTATGTCTAGACCATGTGCGATTATTCTTGTTCCCAATCCCGCCTGCATCCCTAGAAAATATTTGCCCGCCTCGAGGGTTTTTATGTTTCATAACACACGGTTGTTATCTCCAGACCGTGTGCGATGCACTATCATCAAAATTTTCAATAGCCCCGGCATTTCACTCCCGCGTTTGACTCCCGTGTAGTAAAATTTTCAGTACCCACGTCATTTCCTAAAACACCCCACCCCCTTCCACCCAACAGACACACACACACACAAACACACCAAAACCTCCTCGGGCGTGTGCACGCACACACACCCCTCCCTCGCTCAAAACCCTAGCAAGGTCCCCGCCGCCGCAAGGCCTCCATTGTCAACATCTGCCGGTTTGCCCGTGCAGCTTACCCACCGATCTCCATACCCAGGACGCCCCCTTTCCCATAGATCCCCATCCCCATCCCCCACTCTAGATCATCGCATCCTAAGCCCGGCTACACTTCCCGTGGAGCTCGAGGAGCGACTGGCCCCAAAGAGGTGTATCGCAGTCTCTTCGCCCGACGTCGCCAAGGAAGCTGACGACCATTGCTGGCGGCAGGCACTCAAGCAGCAGGCTAGAGTATGCGGGCATGTCTCGTCCGCTGGCTACGACATCGAGGTCATCGACAATGACGGCCTGAGGTGGGCTATGTCACAGGTTAAGTTGCCCACCCCAACCGCTCGGGTTCAAGCCCCGTCGATCTCATCCAAGGCCCTGCCGCTAATCTCCTCTGGCCCGCTGTCAACAATTTGCCATCCTACATTGCCATCGAGCCCCTTTTGTCATTACTGAAGGACACATTCTACCACGCTGGCTTGGGATCCACAACTTCCAAGTCAGACCTCATCGACGAGAATCATGAGGAGGGCACCCTCTCCGGCTATTCCAAGGGGAAAGGGCCCATCTGCTCTTCCAAGGGGAAAGCGCTTGTCTGCGACATCAGGGAGGGCACCCTACAGCCATGCTCTTCCAACGGGAAGGGGCCCATCAGCGACAACATGGAGCGCATCTAGGGTTCATGCTCTTCCACGGGAACAAGCCCATCTGTGACAAGTGAGGAAACCCATGATTTGTTTCGCCGTCCCTCTTCACAGGGGGAAACCCATGATTTGTTTTGTCGAGTCCCTTTTGTAGTGTAGTGATAATATGTCCAGTTTTAATTGCTATATCTGGTTGTTTGCAGTATGCCTTGTTTATTTTAGTTGTTGACAATGTGATGCTCTATATGTGCAATATTTACTGTGCAATACATTTCATCAATCCAGTTGTAAACATACCGATAGGAATGCATATATTTGCTTGCTGTTAAGCCTGTTTTAATGTTTTTTGATTGTTCGGTTGTTTGTGGTTAGCATATGTCCAGTTTCAAATGCTATATTTGGTTGATCATAGTATGGATTGTTTATTCCAGTTATTCACAACGTGATGTTCTATATGTGCAAGTATGAACTATGCAGTTCAATTTCATCAATACCAGTTTCAACAATACCACTATGAATGACTACGTTTGGTTGTTGCATCTTGTAGTCAACACACCTTTCCATTTTTATGTAACAATAACCAATGTACTTAGACCGGCACAATACCAGTTTGAATGAATATGTTTGCTTGTTGTTAAATGTTAGGCCTATTGCAGTTAACACACGTTTCCACTTGTTTTGCTTTACTAGCGTGCTTAAACCTACACACTCAAGCTATCTTTTGGAGATTATTTTGTCTGCCATGGATAATTTTGGTTGATGTTTAGCCTATTGTGCTTCACATGCTTCTCGATGTACCTACATAGGACAATTTTGGGAACGACTGTTGTTTTCCATCGAGATTAGTTTCATCCCATGGATTATATCTGCTCACTGTTCAGGATATCGGTAGCTGGTACCATATAGGCCATGGGCTGATAAGGGACTTATCGGTGAATCGGAATTTTAACTAAATATATCTGCAACCCATTTATCATTAGGTTAACTAGGGCCATATGTAATATATCTGAGGCTACATAGCAACATGCACTGTAGTTAATGTCTAAATATGCAATCCTAGGCTACATAGCAACAAAGAAGAGTGTTGCATTAATGTTCTAATGATGTCTAGATATACGTAGACGAGCAGCAGCAACAACAAAAACAACACAACCCTATTTGGATACTCAACTTAGCTAGAGGTTAGAGTTAGTTTCT
This sequence comes from Triticum urartu, assembly GCF_056163025.1. NCBI lineage: Eukaryota > Viridiplantae > Streptophyta > Magnoliopsida > Poales > Poaceae > Triticum > Triticum urartu. The sequence goes on from NC_141876.1 coordinate 260,507,813, forward strand.
AGCTCATGACTAACCCTGAACTAACTCCATCCAAAGAATTGTTTGGATGGCAAGGTTAGATTGACAATAAATGCACCAGGAGAACTAGCTCCAATTAGCACCTCTTGGGTTGGATAGTTTTTTGGGTGGGTTATAGATGCAACTAGCTCAAACTAGCCCTCATGTTTAGATATACTTTAGGGCTATTTGAGCCCAAACTACCTCAAACTAACTGTAACCCATGGATATAATAGCAGTTAATCAGCCGATAATTTGTAAGAATGCACTAAACTCCTTCTGGTCCATAATATAAGATGTTAATTCATCTAATATGTGAGTATATTGGATGTTATAAGATACTCCCTTCGTTCCTAAATATTTGTCTTTTTAGAGATTTCAAATGGACTACCACATATGGATGTATATAGACATATTTTAGAGTGTAGATTCACTCATTTTGCTCCATATGTAGTCACTTGTTGAAATCGCTAGAAAGACAAATATTTAGGAACATATGGAGTATTATAAAAGAGTGTTGTACTACATCATTGTGCAATTTCTGTTTAGCTTCTAATATTAACGTGGTGCTTTTACGCACATATGGTATTGTTAAACATCCGCGCTTCGACCCTTTCTGCGTATGGGGCAATGAGATATCGATGAACCAGTATCAAGTGAGGAAGCTGATAAATATTGTTAGTAAAATGGGTCCAAAGATGGCAATTGAACTATTTGTTTACACTTTATCCAAGAGAACAGCAAACTGCAGGATGGTAAGTAAGAACTCTGCAGCCTTCTTTCTACTACCCATAATGAGTTGTGCTAGATGACAATGTCTGAATCTTTTTCCTTTGCAGTGGTTGCCAATTCGGTTTACTCAAGATTACCTCTCAAACTACATGATTGGTGGGCAAGCAAAGGATAAAGTGTTTCTAGTAGAACACAATGATTATCTAGATGTTTTCATGAAGATCGTGAAGGATGGGCGGTCGACCATGACAAGGGGTTGGACTAGAGTCGTGCGTGCCTTCTGCATGGAGGAGGGCACAATATGGGCATTCCACTTCACCTTGTCAGCAACCAGAATGTATTTCGCCTCTTTCTTTATTGTCTTTAATAGTACAAGTATACAATTGTGGTTCATCATTCTTTATTTGGTTCTTATGTAATTCTTGAACATATGTACCTATGAATGGAATAATGCATTGGTTGTTTGAACCTAATGCATATGACTAAAGTTGTAGCATACATTCAAATTCAAATAAAAGCAATTAAATTACGGTGAAATTACGCTCTCTAGGTTGTTACGGCACACACGGTTGATAAACACAACGTTTGTGATATACACCATAATCTGAGACGGTTCACAGAGAGGAAACGTGTGCAAGCATGCACACAGTTGCCGTTTGCAAAGCATGTGCGATGTCAGACAATATCACAAACGGTGCTGGCAAACTAAACTTTTGTGTTAGTTGCCTTATCATACACGATTCGCAACCATGAACTTTTTCTGATGAAGTATGCCTCATAAACGTTGCACCATAGAATAGTGTGTGCGATAGTTGTCGTGTATGACGATGTTACGACGGTCCGACGTTTTGTAATTCTGTCCGACACTCGTACAACAATTAGCTAATCTTCTTAATTATTTATCGCATACGGTTTGGGAAAAGCGAATGTGTGTGATTGTATGCTTATCATACACATTCTATAATAGCGAACCGTTTGTGATGGGCTGCGCATCGTAAACGTTGCAGCACAGAATATCGACTGCGATGGCAATGCGAGTAGAAACAAGAAGGAGTATTGTAGGGTCCCTATCCCCGACGGGTTCTGGGTCGTGTGGGAAGGACCCCTATCACCGTCACAGACTAGGCGACGGTTCCAAATACCGTCGTGGAAAGGGGTTACAAACTATTTGTATAGCACCAATGCGTACTAGTGTCATATTGATATCTCGCCCAAAACATGAAAACTTCAATCACATAAAACCTAACGGAACATTGTGAGATAGGTTAGTATGATAAAACAAATCATTCACTTCGGTTCTGTTAAAGTGTCGGGGTACACAAACAGGGGCGTATGTTTCCCCTGACTTGTGCACGGACAACAAGCCTATAACGCCCAAGATGCAATTCTATCCCAATCACGTGATGAACTCATGATTGGGGCACAATCTCATTTCGGATGCATAGCAAGGTGGCATACAAATTCATACAACCAAGTGAAAGGATAGAATACGAGATCCATGCAACACTTGCCCTAGAATAGCATAAATATCATACAATCATCCATACATATAGTAGAGTCCGTCTACGGACTAGATAAAAGAAAACACCACCCTGCTACAATCCCCGGATACTCCGATTAGGTCTTGTACTGATCGTCCGGATAAGTAACATAGAAACGACCACGGTCTTCGTCGAACTCCCACTTGAGCTCAGTGGCATCTCCTACATCATACTTAATGGTACCTACAACTGTGTTTCTAGTATACAGTGAGCCACGGGGACTCAGCAATCATATCACCCTCAGTATCAAGACTATCAAAGCTTAAATAGGTATGGCATGGTTACGCGGTGAAGTTGCAGCAATCTCTAAGCATTTGTATGGTGGCTAACTTACGAATGCAAGAACAAGGTGAGAAGCTATGCAAACGTCGCACTCTACTAATGATCAAGAAGTGATCCTGAAGTACTTACATTCAAACATAACCCCAACGTGTTCACTTCCCAAACCACGTAGAAAAGAGGCCATCACGGTTACACATGCGATTGGTGTGTTTTAATGAGATTAGCTTCAAGTTCATTACAACCGAATATTAAAACATCACATCTGCCACATAACCGCGGGCACGGGTCTTTAAAGTTTATACCCTGCAGGGGTGTCCCAACTTAGCCCATGACTAGCTCTCATGATCAACGGAGAAAAATCCTCCTCCCAGAACAACCCGATCAAGCTCGGAATCCCGGTTCACAAAACATGTCGACAACGGTAAAACAAAACCAGCAAGACCTCCCGACGTGCCGACATCCTGATAGTAGCCACATGTATCTCGTCTCAGGCCATGATTGGATGGGAAAGCCTACGAGTAAAACCAATCCTCGAGTTGCCCCGTGGTGGCCCCGTAGTCTGCTCGTTTTGGACCAACACTCATGAGGAGCACTGGCCCATGTTGTTAATTAAGAATCCTCGGGTTAATTACTCCCTATGCAAATTTTATTTGTTATTAGGCAAATGGTAAAACCAATGTTGGGCCTTGCTGGAAGAGTTTTATTCAAAGCGAACTGCCAAGGGGGGCCCATAAACCCCAACCGTGTAACGAACGCAAATTCAAGGAACATAACACCAGTATGAAGGAAACTAAGGCGGCAAGAGTGGAACAAAAGATCGAGCAAAAGGCCAAGCCTTCCACCCTTTGCCAAGTATATAGATGCCTTAAATAAATATAAGAGATATTGTGATATCCCAACATATCCATGTCCCAACATGGAACAACCAGCACTGCACCTACAACTAGCAATGCTGTAAGAGGGGCAGAGCAAAAGCGGTAACATAGCCGAACAACGATTTGCTAGGAAGGAGGGTTAGAGGCTTGACATGGAAATATGGGAGGCTATATAAAAAAGTGGTAGGTGGCGCGACATAGCGATAGAATGAACAACTAGCAAGCAATGATAGAAGTGATATCGGGGCTAATGATCATCTTGCCTAAAGTGTCCTCAATGGGAACAAAATATTGCTCCTCGTTAACGTACTCGATAGGGTCCTCGGACATGAACTCGTCTCCTGGCTCTACCCAAAGCAAGAACACAACAACGTATCAACAATCAATCATGGTCCAATGCGCAAGCAACATGATGCAAGACATGTCATGGAATGCAAGATATGATGTGCAATGCATATGGGGTGCCTCGGAAGGGGTGCAAACGAGACGTAAGGAGAAACAAGGAACATGTCACAATCTTGGTAAACCAAGCATGCCACTAGATAGATCAGAAGATTTCAGTAGAAAATGATATAAAGAACACGAGGAGCGGATGCACACAACTCAAACGGTGAGCAAAACAATAAACAATGCAAAACTGACAATAACAGCAACATGGCACTAAAGATGCAACATTTAAATATGCTACACTCCAACATGGAAACAAAAGGCATGGCAGTGAAGTACATATCAAGCACTACAAAACATGATTACTGAGCTACTACTAGAAACTGTCGGATCACGGGTTCCGGCAAAAACCCTCAAGGTTCGAACACTAAGGTGCGCGCGAAGACCCCCCTACCGATCCACGTCCTAGCTTTACTAAGATCTTATGGGCTAACTCGACGAACTCACAACACAAAGGACACAAGATTTATACTGGTTCGGGCCACCGTTGTGGTGTAATACCCTACTCTAGTGTGGTGTCGTGGATTGCCTCTTGGGCTGATGATGAATAGTACAAGGGGGAGAACAGCCTCCTGAGGAGAGGTTTTCTTGTGCTTGGTGAACTCGTGGTTGTCCTGGTCTCTCTTTGTCCGACCGATTGACCGATCTCTCTAGCTACGGTGTTGGCCAGTCCTATTTATAGAGGCCATGGTCCTCTCCCCAAATATTGAGCGGGAAGGGAGCCAACAACGTCCAATTTGAAAGGGGACAGCTAGTACAGCCTATCCTAACAAAAGCAGTCTTTGCCTGCAAAAGGCTCTGGTGGTGACGCCGTCCTGGGCTCCACGGTGACCTCCATCTTACTGTCCTTCTGGTCTTGGTCTTGTTGCAATGATATGGAAACATTTGCTTGATGCCTCGGTACTCCGCGTTTGCGCCTGCTTCCTTAGCACCGAAGAGGAAAGAAGGACACTGTCCTCGCTGGCGCCCACCTGGCCTTGGTCGTCATGGCTCACATCACTAGAACCTCGCGAGGTTTGCGTGGCCTTGAACTCTCTGCCCTCACAAGCCAGCCTTGTGAGGCCGCTCCTGAGGAGGTCTTGTGTCGTCTGCCTCACGAGGCTTGGCCCCCCGCAAGGGTCTTGAGTCCTTGCTGGTGAAGATGAGCCATACAGGCCCGCTCATGGAGCCACACCGTGGGCCGCAGGTAGGCAAGTCTAGGGACCCCCATCCCCAAAATGCCGACAGTAGCCCCCGGGCCCAAGGCGCGCTTGGGCTTGGCTTCAAGGCGAAGCCAAAGGGGCAAGTGCGGAGCGCCATGGGCCCGAATAGCCTGCGGCCTTGGTCGACGCGTGGCGGTTTATTGGACATGGGCGTCTCCGCTTCCCCATGCTGCCTTGGCAAGCGCCCGACTGACGAGTCCCTGCTGCATGTAAGGGAAAACCATCATTATTACCTTATATCATGGGGGCCGGCGGTTGGCCTCCCCTTGGCTATAAATGGGAGGTTGGGGCGGAGCCCCCGTCACCCGTCTCTCCTCTGCCTCTCCTGCTTCTTCTCCTTCCTTGCTCCACTTCTTGCTTGTGCAGTCATGGCGACGATTCAGAGGTTCTCGGTCGCAGAGAAAGGCAAGGCTCCCCTCACCGAGCCCGAGCTGCTCCCGCCGAAGAAGAGGAGTTCCCATCGCCGCGAGATGGTAGTGAGGTCGGTGGTGTCGCGGCCTTGGTACGAAAGGCCACCTCTTGGGTACCCGCTGCCCTTGTATGCTTGCGCCGATGGTTCCGGAGGGAGGAGCGATGAGCGTCGCCGCCCGCGCCAGGGCCGTGGCCGCCGTGCCTCAGAGGCGCACGCCGTCGCCCCAGGGGTCCATGCGACAGACTACTCGCGCGAGTTCATGATATGGGCTGCGATGCCCCCGAGCACTTGGATTCGGCTCCCGTAGTTCTTCGCCGCCGAGATGCCGCCGAGGGGCCCTCTCGAGCTTTTGCTGCAGCATGCCGACTGTGACGCCCCAGCGACTAGAGCGGAGATTGAAGTCGTTGCCTCCGGGAAGATCTTCATGACCCGAGGTTGGGGCGAGATTGCCCAAGTCTGCCGCGCGGAGGACGCCCTCACGATCCACTTCGAGTACGATGGCACCTTCGCGCTGCTCTTCAAGGTCTTCGACGAGGAGGGCCACCACCAGGAGTGCTGCCCTGAAGGAGGTCACCAGGTCGGTGCAGCGGCGGGCGCTGGACCTGTCGCAGGCGTCGCCTGCAGCTCCTCCAGAGACAACGGCGACTCATGGTGGTCCAGCGACTCTCCCGAGCTTTACGAGACTCCGGAGACGAGCGACGACAGCTACCTGCCACCAAGATCTCGCCGAGCCTGGAGCTGGGTTGCAGCGTCTGGCCGCCGCCGCTGATCTGGATGAGGTTGGCGCCGGCCTCTGGTGGCCCACTGTTGATGATGGCATCATCCACAGGGGCACGTGTAGTTAGGATTCCCTAAGTTCTTGCCTTTTGTTCCCTCCGAGGAATCAAGAAATGGCCCCCGCTGGGGCGTGTAAGGCATCTATAGTATCCTTTGTTGACATTATCCTTATTATGAAATTGTGCATGTGCGTGCTCCGTTGCGGCTCAGTTTCCCCTTTCTAACATCGCGACGGCGTGGTGCTCTACGCCGATAGGTCCCGGTCCCCAGGAAGGCTTCAGCCATCGCTGGTATGCCAGGTCGCGTGCCGTGGTCAAGACCAGGAGGTGAGCGGCCCGAGGTCCAGTAAGAGACCCCGAGACACGATGCTCAGGAGGTCCCCTTTGGCGCGCAAGCAACCACCAAAGGTAGGAGAGGGAAACTACATCGCCGCAGCGGGGCTACACAAATGAGAACTCTGCGTTGTATCGGTTGATTGAGCGCAAAACTTATCTTGGCAATCTGGGGTTGGTTCCTCGCGAGACGGCAGGCTGGGGCGTTGGCCGCTGTTGAGTAGCTAGGTCAGACCCGTGCGGGCCTCCCCCTCCTCTCCATGTTCTTCTTGGTGCTCTACATCCTCAGGTCCCAGCCCTCGAGCGAGCTCAGCCGTTGCTGCTATGCCAGGTCATGTGCCATCGTGAAGGCCAAGGGGTGTGGGCTGGAGAGCCAGTAAGAGCTCCTGAGACGCGATGCTCAGGAGCCCCCTTTTAACGGGAAAGTGAATCGCATGGTAAAAGAGGGAGAGTCCATGGCACCGCCTGCTATAGCCTTCAGGAAGTTCCTGCAGGTTAGCGCGAGGAAGGGCACCGATTGCTGTGGTGATTGCCGATTCGCCTACGTTATGTGGGAGGGGACCCCTTACTACGGAGAGCCCCCGGGGCATGCACAGCCCCTCCCTGACATGTGGCTTGCACAGCAGGGCTAGGCGAGGTGTGTCTGGGCACTCATGAGCTAGCGCGGGACTCACGAGGACCTACCTCAAGGCGGGTTGCGCCTGGTCTTGATTCTTTTTTCACTGTCTTGGTCCTGTGTGGTGGTTAGACAACCTGCACCGAAGGAATCTCCTGAGGTTATCGCATGAGAAAGCCAAGCACCAACAGCCGCAGGAGGTGACGTGAACGGGGCCGGCCCGCCAGACAGAGATCGGCCGTTCGATTTATCGACGCTACAGGGACAGTCCCGAGCATAGACGCCGTACCTAATCCTCTCACGCAAAGAGTCATGAAGAAAGACGACCGGCGCGTGGCTCCCACGATGGGTGACAGTCAAGGAGGTGATAGTCATATATAGATTAAGCATGAAAGGCAACCAAGCTCAGGTAAATGCATAACGATACGCGCCACTGTGTCTTTCCCGAGCGGCTTGGGGATGATGCAGCCCGAGGGGCGCCCCTAGCAAGGTAAGCTAAAGACATAAACAAGGAAAGACACATGCCACAGGGACGGACACAGGCGACATGTGAATAATGAACCCCCCTGGGCACTCCCAGCTAAATGAACATGGAAAATGTCACCTGGTTCCGTTGATGAAGGGGTGTTGAGGCAGCTGAAGCTACGCAGTGAAGGGATTGCCCCTCACGAGACACCAGGGCCCTGAGCCTCAAGAGGCTCTAGGGGTCTCAGCGGTTCCTTGAGGAACGTATCCATCTCCGCCAGGACTACATGGTGCCTGGCCTCCTGACCCGCCATGATGCTCCGCAGGTTGCACCGGAAAGCAGCGGCCACGCTCGACAGGCCAAACGGCATGCGAACGTAGGTGTGAGGTGGATCTTCGCAGCGCCCAACACGCGAGGGCCAGAAGCGCTCCTGAGATGCGGCTCGGTTGAGCCCTGGTATGTCGATGCAGACACGCAGCTCACCGCCCTCGCCTGGATGGGGAGCAGCGCCAGGTGGGCGGCGGTCGCCGCGTATTGCTCTTGCTTCCTGAAGCTCCTGAGATACCTTGGTGATGAACTCCTGAGCGCCGCGCGCTCCTTGCCCAGTGTCCTCCTGAAGGAGACGTGCCACGAAACACACCTTCAAGTGGTGCCCGAGCGCCTCCCTTGTGATGTTGGCCAGGTCTGAGGCCCTCCAGAAGAGAGCCCTCGAGCCCTACCCAAGGAGGGCGCCGGGCACGCCTTCCGATGTGATAGAGAGAGATGCCCCAGGTGCGGGCGCTGATCCTGACGAGGCGCCACCTGCGGCGCTGCCCTCCTATGGTTCGGCATAGAGTTGCTCCTTCTTATTCTTGGGGACAACCTCAGGAGGGTACCGAGCTGCATTGTTGTCGGGGTCTTCGATTGATGCTGCTTGGAAGGCGTGCTGGAGGGAGCACACCGCATATCTTTCTTCATAGGGGACTGTGATGATCCCACTGTTTCCTGGCATCTTGAGGACGTTGTAGCCGTGGTGCGTCACGGCCATGAACTTGGCCAGGGCCAGATACCCGAGGATGGCATTGTATGGCAGATGGATGTGGGCGACAACGAAGTCGATGAGCTCGGTGCGGTAGTTGTTGCGCTGTCTGAAGGTGACTGGGAGGCGGACCTGACCGATCGGCGAGGTGGCGGCATCGGTCACTCCCGAGAAAAGCTTGGTGGGCTGAAGCTGATCATATGGCACTTGGAGGACGTTGACCCCTGCGCCGTCGTCGATGAGGGTCTTGGTGACTTGCACGTTGCTGATGACGGGTGAACAAAGCATCGGGAGGACGCCGACAGTAGCCGCGCACTTAAGCTGGTCTGCTGAGCTGAATGTGATGGCGCACTGGGACCACCTGAGCGGGCGGGTGGCCTCGAGCTTGGGGAGGACTGCATTCACCTCATGAGCAAACTGCTTGAAGATACGCTGTGAGGCTGGGGCTTGAGCTCCGCCCAAGATGCAGGCGATGGCACACGGCTCCTGGAAGCCCTCAGCCCCCTCGTCTTGGTGGTGGTGGCAGTGGAGGGAGACCGGTGTTGCCCTGAGGACGATCCTCACGAGGCTAATCCCTCTAGGCGCCTTTGCGAGGCTGATCCTACCAGTGGTCATCACGAGGCCGGTCAGGCCACTCCTGGTGCAGGCCACGGTCATCGCAGCGTCTGCCACCATGTCCTCCTCCTTGGCCGTAGCCCCGTTTGTTGCGCTCGGGGCGTCGACCGAAGTGTCCTTCTCGAATGGCTCTGAGCTCTTGGCAGTCGCAGGTGTTGTGGCTATGTAGGTTGTGGAAGGCACAGAACGGTCGGCTGCTCTTGGATGACTAGGGCTGGTCCCTGCCGCGCGTTGTGTCCAGCTCCGCCGCGAGCACGGCTGCTCCCTTGCGCTTCACGTATTTGGCCTTGGCTTTCTTCTCCTCCGGGACCGCAGCCGGGAGCTAGAGGAGGGACAGGCGCCCCTCCTCAGCTCTCGTGTACTTGGTCGCAGGTTGAATAGCTCCAGGGACATGCACAAATCCTCGTGTATGGCGGGCTCCTCCTTCATCTTGACGTCGTGGATGCCATTAGAGAACGCAGAGATGATGGCCTCGTCCGTCACCTTGGGGATCTTGAGGCGAACATTGTTGAAGTGCTGGATGTACTTCTGGAGGGTCTCTCCTGGTTGTTGCTTGACGTGGCGTAGGTCACCCACAGCTGGTGGGCGATCACGACTGCCCTGGAAGTTGGCGACGAAACAGTCGCGCATCTCGTCCCAGGAGGAGATCGAGCCTGGAGGCAGGTTTAGGAGTCAGGAGCGGGCACCATCCTTGAGAGCCATGGGAAACCAGTTCGCCATGACTTTCTCGTCGCCGTTGGCCGCCTCGATGCTCAGCTCGTAGAGCTGCAGGAACTCCGCTGGGTCGGGGGTGCCATTGTAGAGACGAGGCAGATCCGGCTTCAACTTGCCCGGCCAAGCGACGCTACGCAGCTCAGGGGTGAAGGCACGGCAGCCTGCCATGGACACCGGGACTCTGTGCTGGTGGAGAACTTGTCCTTGATGAGGTTCGCGCACCGCCGCAGGTGGCACGCGGTCTTGCCGTGGTGGTGCAGGGAGCACGGGGGCGTTTTCTCGCGGTCGAGGGACTTCTTGGCAGCTTCTTTCTTCTTGCGCAGGCGCCAGACGCGGCAAGTCGCGCTGTGGGGCCGCGCTTGGGTGCCAAGACTCCATCTTGGGGCAGAGGTGGTGGAGGCGCTCCATGGGCCACGCCGCCCGCGGCTGGTGGAGGGCGAGGTGGCGAGACGGACGGCGCTGCGGAGCCTCCTGCGGCACTAACAAGCTCGGAGATGCGGTCGAGCCAGTCCTCGTAGAGGTCGTCGACTGGGCAGTAGTGCAGGAGCTCATGCGTCATGCACAGAGCGGCCTGCGTGTCCATGGGAGCGCGACGAGCGTGGGATGACGAGCCAACCGGGGTCAGCGATGGAGTGGCAGTGCGGCCATTCTGCTGCACCGTGGGGTGCAGCGAGGACGCTTGCTGCTCATTCCCCGCCGGGCCGGTGGCGGCGTAGGCGGCAGGCGACGAGGAACGACGGGGTGGCCCGCCAACGGGAGCCGTCTGAGCGATGCGGGCGGCCAGGGCATCCCAGCACTTAGCGCGAGCCCGCGAGCGTCCGCCATGGAGGCGATGGAGCAACGAGACGCGGAGCGACGAAAGGGAAGCTTCAGCGCACCCCTACCTGGCGCGCCAAATATCAGATCATGGATTCCAGCAAAATCCTCAAGGTTCGAACACTGGGGTGCGCGCGAAGATATCCCCCCTACCGATCCACATCCTAGCTTTACTAAGATCTTACGCTCTAACTCGATGAACTCACAACACAAAGGACACAAGATTTATACTGGTTCAGGCCACCATTGTGGTGTAATACCCTACTCTAGTGTGGTGTGGTGGATTGGCTCTTGGGCTAAGGATGAATAGTACAAGGGGAAGAACAACCTCCTGAGGAGAGGTGTTCTGGTGCTTGGTGAACTCGTGGTTGTCCTGGTCTCTCTTTGTCCGACTGAATGATCGATCTCTCTAGCTACGGTGGTGGCTAGTCCTATTTATAGAGGCCCTGGTCCTCTCCCCAAATGTAGAGCGGAAGGGAGCCAAAAACAACCAATTTGAAAGGGGACAGCTAGTACAACCTATCCAGACAAAAGCAGTCTTCGCCTGCAAAAGGCTCTGGTGGTGACTGTCGGTGTAAAAACCGGCGGATCTCGGGTACGGGGTCCCGAACTGTGCGTCTAAGGCGGATGGTAACAGGAGGCAGGGGACACAATGTTTACCATGGTTCGGGCCCTCTCGATGGAGGTAATACCCTACGTCCTGCTTGATTGATCTTGATGATATGAGTATTACAAGAGTTGATCTACCACGATATCGTAGAGGCTAAACCCTAGAAGCTAGCCTATGATTCTGATTGTTGTTGTCCTACGGACTAAACCCTCTGCTTTATATAGACATCGGAGGGGGCTAGGGTTACACAGAGTCGGTTACAAGGGAGAAGATCTACATATCCGAATTGCCAAGCTTGTCTTCCATGCAAAGGAGAGTCCCACCCGGACATGAGACGAAGTCTTCAATCTGGTATCTTCATAGTCCAGTAGTCCGGCCAAAGTATATAGTCCGGCTGTCCGAGGACCCCCTAATCTAGGACTCAATCAGTAGCCCCTGAACCAGGCTTCAATGACGATGAGTCTGGCGCGCAGATTGTCTTCGACATTGCAAGTCGGATTCCTTCTCGGAATACTCCATAGAAGATTTTTGAACCCAAGGGTCATGTCCGGCTCTGCAAAACAAATTCCACATACCACCGTAGAGAGTATATTATTCCACAAATCCAATCTGCTGACAATCTCTTCATAATGTGACGTCCTGCCATGGCCCGGTTATTACGAACCATTTTTCCCTGCCTGCCATCGCACGTGTTGCGAGGCGGTTTTCTAGGCACGTCTTGTCGAAGCAGAGATCGTGTCCCACCATCACGGGATTCTCATCAACACGGGTGTGGGTAACCCAACCGTGTTTGTTAATATGACTCCTAGATTTTAGGCAAGTTCCAAACGGGCACGCGGAGGACGCTTGATATTCACCCTCTTTATAAAGGGGCCAAGGCATGTCCTTTTCTTCTCGTGCTCGATCCTTCCCTTCCCCACCTTGAGTTCCAACACCCAAGGCTCGGGCTAAGTGCTTCGGATCTTCAACCATGTCCGGATCCAACCATCAAGGCCGGTGGGTCCCCTCTTCTGTCACAGAGGAGGACATCAGGAAGCTAAGGGAAGCCAGGTATCTGACCGCCGAAATCTCACACAGGCTGCCTACTCAAGGGCAGGTCGTCTCCACTCCCGAACCCAACGAGAGCATCGTATTTGTTTCCCACTTCCTTCCGTTCGGGCCCCCCGCCGCAACTGGCATCATGGGCCAACAAGGGGCTGGACTGGGGGACCAGTTAATGACGTGCCGACATTGCAGAGTCGCATCCGGGATCTCCTCAAGAGAGATGTCAGCCTTGTCAAGGTAATGCAAGTCATGCTAGTTCATCGGGTCCTGCTGTGCCAACGTCGATCTCTCCGTATGTGGGAGTTCAACCCGGAAGGACCGCGAGCTATTCAACAGTTCTTCGGCATGACGCTTGAAGAGATGTATGGATTGTTCTTCGGATCACAAATAAAGTGTTCGGACACCACCGAGGATGCGAGTCTCAACTTCAACCGTCCATATACCCAGGTGAGTAATTCTATGGCCGAACATGTTGTCTTTTTATTTGTCACAACATTATTCTGAAAAAACCAATCTTGGCCAGGACTGGATAAGAAAGGCGAAGATGATCAGGTGTTCGGCCCCCCTTCCCGAAGGCTCACCAGATCCTGTACTAGCCAGGATGCTCGAGCACGCACCTTATCAAGTGCCATCAGGGGGAGATAAAGGGAGGGATAAAGAAGCCGAAAGCGGGCCTCACGCATCACTCGTCCAAACCGGGGGAATTACTGTCTCCACGAAGGAGGATGATCGGGGAGAAGAATCTAGGATCCCCTCCCCCCTAGGAAGGAAAAGGACTGTCTCTAACGACTTGGAAACAAAAGATTCCAAACGAGGGAGGAAATCTTCGTCAGGAGGCACTGCCCCGGAGGGCGTCCTTACCGCACAGTGCCCGCAAGGGGGCCAGCCCTCCACCAAGCTGCAAGTGAATCAAAAGTGCTTTTGGTAAATATGTCCTGCATTATCTCCGAGGACAATAACCGAGACATATATCTTGCAGTCCAGCCCGTACCCCTTCTCAGCAGAGTTCGTCTTCGGGGGATCTTCTTCCGGAGATGATGGAGAGCGAAACGCCTCCCCCTGCCTCCTGGGGCAGACGACCCTGAGGTGTCATCACAGAGGGTTTCTCCTGATCCGCCAAGGCCTGAAAGTAACCCATCGGCCACCCGCAGTCCGGACTATTCGTCTCCTATGGAGAGCAACAAAAGAGTCCGGGATTGTCTAGTGGGCAACCGGACGCACTGATGAGTCTTTTGGAGAAAGCAGCTATTTCAGAGGATCATCGTACTTTAATGAGTATGGTGGTTGAGAGGATCTCGTCCGCCACAAGTGGGTTCCATGAAGCTTTTACGAGCCTGCTAAAAGGTTTTGAGGTACGCAAAGTAATATATAACAATTGTTTGATGGTACCGCACACGCTAGGTGTGCTCTATACAGATAGTAGCCCTTGAGAATCTGGTTGCTGTCAGGAGGCGGCAATCAGAGGATCATAGTCCCAGGTAATTATTGCGCTGCTTTCATGTGCAGGCGGCTAAAGGCCCGGTGGCTGGCCGGACTGTTGAATTTACCGGATTTATCCGGCAACTTGACGTGGCAGATGCTGGTGGAACTTGCCCAAGCCGTCGTGGTGGAACTTGACGCGGCAGATGCCCGGAGCATGATGCTAGTATCTATAATATGTTGTGACTGCAGATGGAGCTGCCGTCGTGGAGACCCTTCAGGCGGAACTTGCCCAAGCAACAAGCCAGGAGGAGTGATGTTGCAGCCCTAAAGGCGGCCGAAGAGTTAAGAGCCGAACAGGCTGCTCGTCGCCAGAGTGAAGATAAACTAGCCAAGATGGCTATTGAACTGAAGGATGTCGCCGACCCGTATGAGCTGCTTGAAAAGGAAAGCCAAGCGAAAACGGCGGACTTGGAGAAAACCATGGTAGCAACCAAGGAGACCCGCTCTAAAATCAGAGCGGCGAAGGAGGAGCTTCGCCAGGCCGGAGATATCACGGCTGGGAAGCCTTTTTGTTGCGGACGAAGTTATTGGATCCGAAGTTCGCCAGGACGGAGATATCATGGAGTGCTGCAGACGCGTATTCGGACCTGGCAATGAGTGCTGCTAATGCGACTTGGTTCTTCAAAGATCAAAAAGATCACGAAGTGGAAAAGTTGTACTAGTCGCAGTTCAATGCTCCGACACGTCCGCTCCTATTAAATGAGCAAATGGCCGAGTGGGCTGAGCTCCATAGGTTGTCCGGGCTTGCCATGAGGTCTGTCATGGATCATCTTAGGCCGGGAGGACCAAGGTCGAATAGTTATTTCGGGTTAGTGCAAAGATTCCTTGGCACTGTGCCGCATATTGACGCCGTAAAGAGGTCGCCGTGCATAGAGGGTGCGCAAATGGCTCTTGCCCGTGTTAAGACATACTGGGCAGAGATGGACACCACCGCTATTGCAACCCGGGGTCCGACCGTAGGCCAGGTCTCGTCCAAGCACTATTTTGAAGAAGTCCTAGAAGGCGCTCGTCTAATAGAGGCTCAGTGCTCGAAGAGTATCATGTTCGAGTGACATGTATCCCGATTTGTAAAAACAATGCTATTTGGCTTATAAAAGGCTGTGTTTATACTTTTGCCTGAAAGTATTATGATGCCTCCTATGCGGCCGTTTTATGTATGTATATAACCTGAAAGTTTGCAGTCGTCTGCTTCAGCCCTCACACATATAATGCGGGGTGTTCGCAAAAGCACGTATTCACACTTAATCCAACATCTTGGTCCATTAAGGAGGTGATAGCGCGACAAACAAGGCAATCAGACTATATTGCTTTAACACTTTCACTTAGCCATAGGAGTTTGACAGTGGGGCTACTATGTAGCCCCTGGTACGTCCGCGCTTATCCGGATATGGTGCGCGTACGCACATGACCGGGAAACCGGTCCTTCCTTAATGCGGAGGAATCGCAAAGATTCCACTGAGTCCTCAAGTGGTTAACCAGTCTCGCGCTTTATCATGATAGTCAGTTTTCTGCTTTCTCTACTGAGGTGCTCATCCAGATGAACCAGGGCACAATCACAGTAGTTCTCCCGGTGCTACTTTAGCCGATAGAGCGGAACGTAAGGTAGCAAAACACAGGAGTCGGGCAAACACAACTATTGACCAAAGACATGATTCGGAACTGATGCATATAAGGCCAAACTCGCGACGCCGAACACTCCCTAAGGTATTCGGTCTTTACAACGTATACTGGGCTAAGTAATGCCCTTGGTAATAAGCCCTAAATATCCAGGTACGTGCATTAGTCTGACGTGATGAAATGTCAATAACGCCAGCATCCCTCTTGGTTATGTTTAGTATCTCGAGGGTGTGAAGCAACAAGAGACAGTAAAAAAGGTTTACATAGGGTCTTAATCTAAAAAGAAACCTTTGAACGGGGCCCTGCTGCACGTCTGCGCCTGTGTTCTGCCGTATCCTGGAAGGTTGTAGCACGATGATCATCTGTAAGATAGGAAAGCCCAGGTGAAAGTTCTTGTGCGAAAAATTGGTTATTCTCAATTAACCATTAAAATTCGATCTAAATAAGATCAAGCTAAACTATAGTCCTTTTTACATGTGGGAAGCCCCTAGCACCACCTATAGGGG